>NC_071507.1:156131306-157381306 GCF_027887155.1 Malaclemys terrapin pileata | reverse complement strand
CTCAGGATTCACAGGTTAACTCTTCAGGACACATGATAAGCATAGCACATATCTTACACACACAGACTTTGTACAGGATTCTAAAAGACCATAGCTCTTTACTTATATAGAGCACAGTTCATTTAGAAAATAACAAACAACCTGAACCCAATACCTCTCACTCTAGCTTAGCCTTGCCTTGCAAGTGTGTCTGGGTTCTGGTAGACAGGGTTCCTATCTGCTTATCAGGCTGCTGCAGCAGGTTCCTTCAGCTTGAGCTGGTGAAAGTGGCTGAAAAACCAAAGCAGGGCAGCTCCTGACTTTTTATAATTTTCCAGGCCCCTTTGTCAGATGACTCCCTGATCAGCTTCCGCAGGTGATACCAGAACCTTAACAGGTGATTGTTGCCAGTCAACCTCTCCCACAACAAGCCAGTTTTCTTGGATGGGTGCCCACCTATTTTCTAGGATGTTTGTATTTGTATAATGAACCACCCAGACTTAACAACTCTCTGTTGTCAGCCCTGAACCACTACTCTTTTAAATTTCAATCCAACATGGAGGTAAAAGGACAAAAGAGAAGGCACATTCAAAATGGAATTTACAATTTGATACAGATACAAAGAGAGGATTCTTAATCATGCACAGAGTTCATACATTGTACAGATTCCCCAAATCATCACAATGCATGCACAAACTCATTAGCAGTCCCAATGAAGAAAACTGGGCCCTTCAACTAAGTCACTTGGCTAAATTACTTTGCACGATTTTAAGTGAGCCCATAATTGCCTTCAAACTCTGAGATACTTGCAGGGTTTCCATCTACCTCCTTATTTGAATTTTCAGGTCTCTTTAGCTAATTTTTGTCAGCACCTTAGTTTTCATTATCTTTTTTATTGGTTATTTTTGAATTCATGGTCACTTGACACTGAATTAGCTGACAGCAAAGTCTTGCCCATTATTTTTTATTTTTTTTTTTTTTTGCTGAAGAATTGTTCAAAACTGACCTTAATTGAATTAACATCAGCTGCTTCAGAACAGAAATTTTGGAGAGCAAAGTCCTTTTCTGCAGCTGCCATTGTGACCCCTAGCAAATAAATGACAATATATTTACACTAATTTTATTCCATTTAAAAAAACCCACAAAATTTGCATTCATGCATTTGGACAGATAATGTGTAGCCCTAATGTGATTTAAAATGGCTGTGTTATAAAGCCCTTGAAAATGAAGGTTAATAATGGAAATGCTGACAGACACTTAACTATAGCAGCACTGCCACATGCCGCCTTGATACATAAAGGGAAGCTGCTATTCTTTTCAAAACCTCCTTATTCTTTTCCAGTACAGTTCTCCTGTACCCATGGAAATGTAGCTCTATAAAGCAAAGGGACAGTATACCCAAATAGAGGTTGCATCTTGACATTATTTGTCATCTTTTAAAAGATGCATTAGGAAAGGCAATTTGGTTCTTAAAAATAAACTTACTTCACCTTCTATGATTGGCTCAGCCCTTTTTAAGATGCCACTATTACAGATATTTTTTTACTCAAACACAATATATCAGCACCATCATAAAGAAAGTATTTTATTTCAGTAGGCAGCAAATCTGAATGACTCATATTTACTTACACAAAGGTTTCACTTCAAAGATAAATGACAGGAAGAGCTCTTTTATTCTTTTAGTTCCCTGTCAAAGTTTGCCATTATATATCTATTATATCTTTAAATATAATCGTAGAAGCCTACCAACAAAAAACATCTTCCCCAAAGAGATGTCAGTGTGAGTAAATGAATCTTGTAATGTATCAGACAGAATTAGAAAACAACTGTTTTCTATCTGAGGACTGCATGAAATCACTGAGTTTCACAGTAATTGCAAAGGCTTGCCCACTTTGGGAATTTTTATCAGTGTCAGGGCCAGTTCAGAGAGCTCCACCAGGAACCAAGAGTTGGTATAAGCCCTCTGGGAGACATAATTATACACATATTCTAAATAATTGCAGGAAGCAGGTTTTCGTTTTGTTTTGTTTGTAGTTCAGGGCAAGATTTGTGCTAGCTGGTACAGTGTGTAAAACACACTTCAATGTGCTAGCTTCAACTTCTGGGGACCAGTGGCATACAGTAATCTTCACTCCATGTTCCTACTGGTGATGGAGTTTTACAGTTGCGTAAAGCACTTGTGGTGCTCTGATGTCAGACACAACTGCTAGGATGCACTGAATCACCCTCTATCTTAAGGAAGATCTAGCCTCTGCAGGCTTCCAGTCAAAGGGAAATTTTATCTACTTGGTACACCAACCTCCTTTTAGCGGACTTTCCAGTGCCAAGGTCTACCACTTGCAGAGGCCTCCCTGCGGAGAATCTGGATCCAGATGTTTAAAATTAAGATGATTCTGAGTGTAACATTGAGTCTAACCCTGAAGTTTGGAGATGCTCTGTTCCAGAGTTTAGGATTAGACTTTTTAAAGAGACAGGATCTAGACTCAAAATCAGATTCTGAACTGCCTCAAATTCAAGGAAGTTTGGATTTGGGTATGGATTGAGTCTTTCTCTAATTTGAGAAACACTCATTTTGAATGCCTTGTTGGGTAACATATCAAATTGACAGGTGTTGCTCCTTTCCCTCTTCCATAGTACTGTACTCTGGAAGAGGGAAAGGAGCAACACCTATCATTGCCAACTGAGTGTTGCCAACTCTCATAATTGTATAGTGAATTTCACACTATTTATAGTTTTTCTTAAAGCTTCAGCTTCTGGAGTCACTTGATTATGTGGAAGACTCATAAGATTCCACCCTGAGGCAAGGCAAGAGGCCTGTCCCTTGACAGGGTGCACTCAGAGTAACCAGAAAAGGAACTGAGGTGCAGCTAGCCCCACAGCCACAACAACCCTGAAGGCTCACAAACCAGAAGGCAACTAAAAAAACCCATTTTTTAAAAATCTCTTTATTTTTAAGCCATTCATGATTTATTGGGGTCTAACTCAATTTTGAATGCTTGGGGTTTACAACATTGTTTACATCTAATACGTTTACCTACATTTGGTACCATGATTTTTGTGCACGTTTAATTACAGTGAAAGGAAGTAAGAAAGAAAGAAAACATCATGTAGGTTGAAGCCAAAATGAACTTCTCTCAAAATATGAAGAAATGTGTGAGCATTGTGGACATGAGCAAGACTAATAACCAAGTAATAACATCAACTAAGGTTATAAAGCTTGATATGGTCTCCCACAGTATTCTTGCCAGCAAGTTAAAAAAGTATGGACTGGATAAATGGACTATAAGGTGGATAGAAAGCTAGCTAGATCATCAGGCTCAATGGGTAGTGATCAATGTCTCGCTGTCTAGTTGGCAGCCAGTGTCAAGTGGCATGCCCCAGGAGTTGGTCCTGAGGCCGGTTTTGTTCAACATCTTTATTAACAATCTGGGTGATGAACCTCAGCAAGTTCACGAATGACTCTAAGCTTGGGGGTGGGAGTGAGTAGATTTGCTGGAGGGTAGGGATAAGGTCCAGAGTGACCTAGTCAAATTGGAGGATTGTGCCAAAAGAAATCTGATGAAGTTCAACAAGGACAAGTTCAGAGTCCTGCACTTAGGATGAAAGAATCCCATGCACTGCTACAGGCTGGGGACTGACTGGCTAAGCAGCAGTTATACAGAAAAGAACCTGGGGATTACAGTGGACGAGAAGCTAGATATGAGTCAACAGTGTGCCCTTGTTGCCAAGAAGGCTAATGGCATATTGGGCTGCATTAGTAGGAGCATTGCCAGCAGATTGAGGGAAGTGATTATTCCCCTTTATTCGGCACTGGTGAGGCCTCATCTGGAATATTGCATCCAGTTTTGGTCTCCCTGCTACAGAAAGGATGTGGACAAATTGGAGAGAGTCCAGCGGAGGGCAACAAAAATGATTAGGCAGCTGGTGTACATGACTGATAAGAAGAGGCTGAGGACTGGGCTTATTTAGTATGCAGAAGAGAAGAGGGGCTGCTAACAGGGAGTTTCGCAAGGGAGTTTAGAAGGGGAGCAGGAAGGGAGCGCGGGTCCCTTGCCGGTTCTATCTTATACCCTTTATTCCCCTTAAAACCTATAAACCAAACTACATTCAAAACTTCTTGCTTTAAACAGAAGCAGGCAGAAGCCCAGCTGCAGAGTGGGGGCTATCCAGTTTATTGCACTGAGTGTAGCATGTATGATTACCTGCCCTGTGGGCGGGTGGCGTATGTGTGCATTCGGTGCAAGGAGCTCCTGGGCCTCAGAGACCATGTACGGACTCTGGAGGCAAGGGTGGCGGAACTGGAGGAGCTAAGGGATGCAGAGAGGTATGTTGATGAGGCTTTCTGGGACACTGTAGAATTGTCCGACCTTCGGTCAGACAGCCCCTGAGCTGTTGAGGAGGATGAAAGGCCCAGGGAAGTAGAGCAGTCTACAGGAGCAGAGGGAAACCTTCCCATAGTTGGGACCCTCCTTCCAGATGGTGCTGGGGTTGCCTCTCGCACTGAGGTTACCTCTCTGGGGGAGGGAACTCCAGTTGCCAGGAAAAGGCAGGTATTAGTATTGGGAGATTCGATCATTAGAAACGTAGATAGCTGGGTTTGTGATGACCGGGAGAACCGTATGGTGACTTGCCTGCCTGGTGCGAAGGTTGCGGATCTCTCGAGGCATCTAGACAGACTTATGTGTAGTGCTGGGGAGGAGCCGGTGGTCATGGTACATGTAGGTACCAATGACATAGGGAAGGGTAGGAGAGATGTCCTGGAGGCCAAATTTAGGCTGCTAGGGAAAAGACTGAAATCCGGGACCTCTATGGTGGCATTCTCAGAAATACTCCCAGTTCCACGCGCAGGGCCAGGAAGGCAGGCAGAGCTTCCGAGTCTCAATGCGTGGATGAGACGATGGTGTAGAAAGGAGGGGTTTACATTCATTAGGAACTGGAGAAGCTTCTGGAATGGGGGGAGCCTATACAGGAAGGATGGGCTCCACCTAAAACAAAGTGAAACCAGACTGCTGGCACTAAACATTAAAAAGATTGTAGAGCAGTTTTTAAACTAGGAGATGGGGGAAAGCCGACTGCTGCAGAGGAGCATGTGGATCGGACAGAGACTTCTCTTAGGGGAGAGTCTAATAATAGAGAATCTCCAGGTTATAGTCAGGAGCAGAGGATGGAAGAGGATAAAGTAGGGGCCAGATCAGATGATAAACACTCACATAAAAAAGAATCTGAAACATCAGAAAAGGGCAGACAAATAAACAGTGACAAGTTTTTAAAGTGCTTGTACACAAATGCTAGAAGTCTAAATAATAAGATGGGTGAACTAGAGTGCCTTGTGATAAAGGAGGATATTGATATAATAGGCATCACAGAAACCTGGTGGACTGAGAGCAATCAATGGGACACAATCATTCTGGGGTCAAAAATATGGAAGGACAGAACAGGTCGTGGGGGGGTGGCACTATATGTGAAAGAAAATGTACAATTAAATGAAGTAAAAATCTTAAGCAAATCCGCATGTTCCATAGAATTTCTATGGATAGAAATGTCATGCTCTAATAAGAATATAACATTAGGGATCTATTATCGACGACCTGACCAGGACGGTGATAGTGATGATGAAATGCTAAGGGAAATTAGAGAGGCTATCAAAATTAAGAACTCAATAATAGTGGGGGATTTCAATTATCCCCATATTGACTGGGAACATTTCACTTCAGGACGAAATGCAGAGATAAAATTTCTCGATACTTTAAATGACTGCTTCATGGAGCAGCTGGTACGGGAACCCACAAGGGGAGAGGCAACTCTAGATTTAGTCCTGAGTGGAGGACAGGAGCTGGTCCAAGAGGTAACTATAGCAGGACCGCTTGGAAATAGTGACCATATGGTTCAGAAAAGGGCAACTAAAATGATTAAGGGTTTGGAACAGGTCCCATATGAGGAGAGATTAAAGAGGCTAGGACTCTTCAACTTGGAAAAGAGGAGACTAAGGGGGGATATGATAGAGGTATATAAAATCATGAGTGATGTGGAGAAAGTGGATAAGGAAAAGTTATTTACTTATTCCCATAATACAAGAACTAGGGGTCATCATATGAAATTAATAGGCAGCAGGTTTAAAACAAATAAAAGGAAGTTCTTCTTCATGCAGCGCACAGTCAACTTGTGGAACTCCTTACCTGAGGAGGTTGTGAAGGCTAGGACTATAACAGAGTTTAAAAGAGAACTGGATAAATTCATGGTGGTTAAGTCCATTAATGTCTATTAGCCAGGATGGGTAAGGAATGGTGTCCCTAGCCTCTGTCTGTCAGAGGGTGGAGATGGATGGCAGGAGAGAGATCACTTGATCATTGCCTGTTAGGTTCACTCCCTCTGGGCACCTGGCATTGGCCACTGTCGGTAGACAGGATACTGGGCTAGATGGACCTTTGGTCTGACCCGGTACTGCCTTTCTTATGTTCTTATGTTCTTATGTAAGAGTTCAGGGGGATTTGATAGCAGCCTTCAACTACCTTAAGGCAGGTTCCAAAGAGGATGAAGCTAAGCTGTTCTCAGTGGTGGCAGATGATGGAACAAGATGCAATGGTCTCAAGTTGCAGTGGGGGAGGTCTAGGTTGGATATTAGGAAAAACTATTTCACTAGGAGGGTGGTGAAGCACTGGGATGGGTTACCTCGGGAGGTGGTGGAATCTCCACCCTTAGGTTTTTAAGGCCTGGCTTGACAAAGCCCTGGCTGAGATGATTTAGTTGGGGTTGGTCCTCCTTTGAGCAGGGGTTGGACTAGATTTCCTTCTGAGGTTATTCCAACCCTAATCGTCTATGATTCTTCTATTATTCTACTATCCTCAAGTATTTTATCCTTAAAATATTCAGATTACACTGCAGATTTATTCTCCAAATATACATTTGAGATAAACAGAGAGATGATAATATAATCCCCTAAATTTCTGCAGCAATAGTATTGGCTCTTCCAAAACAGTAGGAAAGAAATCAGGCTCCATAAACATTCTTGCAGCACAAGACAGCACACTGTAATAGAAAAGAAAATAGCATGTGTTGGCCATGAATCGCACACAGTGAGTCAGTCTCTGCTGTTCTCACATTGTCTGCCACCCAGCAGCTTTTCTAGGTTTTCCCACAACCATGCTCCAAAAGATGTACTGCATACTATAGGTAATTCTCATTTGTACCGAAAGAGTTCTTGAGCCACAATTGTATTATCCAGAAGTGACTGTTGCAATTCCAGCTTTTATTTAAAATTGCACCCAAGGCCCCATATAATGCTCTCATTCATCTGCCACTACCTAAGTGGCATTAAAAGGAGTTGTATGAGGCAAGAGCAAGAGTACAGGTGGCTAAAATGTATTTTACACCCTCCTGAATACTTTAGATTAGTAAACCTCAATCCATGCAAATGTGAGGTTAGGGATCTGATTCTTACACTGCTTTTATCTATCTAGCTTTTCATTTATACGCTACTCGTCACCAGAATACCTGAGCACTGTAGTTCATAGAAGCCCAATCATATCCAAAGCACAAATTTACTCCTCTGCTGCCCTATATATCTTTGATGCACTGAAGAATATAGGTTATCCCGTGCTCATGTGGTTGGTGCCAAGAAGCATGCTCTCTTCACCACATGTATGGTGGAGATGTGGGAAAAGAAAATGATTTCCTGTCAGAAAGAGAGGAAGGAGCCACTGGGATCAACCTCATGCCCATCAAGGGGAGATGATAAACTGAGTAAGAAAAGGGAGACTGATGGAGTGGAAGCCCAAAAGGAGGAAGCACAAAAGAGAATGACAGAAGATAAAGCTCCTTTCAGCCCTAAGAGGAACCATGAAAGAGAAAGGCAGAAGATAAAGCTCCCTGTCTCCAGCTACAGTTGAAAATCTCAAATAATTAGAGCTTAACTTCTTCATATGTTATAGATCCCCAAATATAGCTTCCTGATGACTATTTGACTACAAAAAGAATTACATATGCAAAATCTCTACCGTGACAGCTGCATTCCTTGAGACTTTCATGGCAATCTGCATGTGTACACATGTTCACAGCCAACTGTGATAGCAGTAGTTCTGCTGACATCTCGTCAACCAGTGTCCTAGTGCTTCCCCTGACCATCTTTCCAAGCAAAAAGCCTGTAGAGAGAGAAGTTGGGAAGCCATAGCTGTGGAGCTAGAAATAGAGCAGCTATGTTTTGCACATGTTGAAGATTCAAATCCTGATGGTGGCAGAATTTAGCTCTTTTCCTTTTCCACCCTTACCCCCCAATTTATTATTAATTTCACCTCTTTTTCCAGGCACCATGAAGATAGTTGGGGGTTTCTCCTCTGCAGACAACAAACGGAGAATGAAAGAAGAAATCTGGAAGGAGATATGGGGGTGCAAATAAGAGAAACAGTGCGGGAGAGAAGTAGGAGCACATAGGCTGTCCTGATAGCCTCAGAACCGTTACTTTCACAGACAGCTCCATGTAAGTACAGGGGATGCTGTGGTGGCAGCATTGAGTGCTGAGATCATGGTAGAAGTAGCAATAACAGAAGCTATCTGTCTGGTAAATGGTTGTAGAAAACAAATCTTGTAGATGGAATAGATATTCTCCTGGAACCTATATTTTGTTTATTCAGATCAGTTCTATCATTGTCTTCTACTTTTCCTCTGAATCAGGTATTTTTCCACAGTATAGGTTCAGAATAACTACTGCACCTGCAAAGATATTTTCTCTCTCCATCTGAAAAAAACATCTTCCATTCTCAGTATCAAGCAACTGGGCACTCCCTTAATTAGCCCCTTGCAAACTAAGGAAAAAATCCTGACAAAAAACTTAGTCATTTGATTTCTTATGGAATCTGTTCCTGGGATAATACAGAGGTAAATATACCAATTGTATTAACTGTCATTTACTGGATACCTTTATTCACTCATATATGCCGGACATCCTTTCAGTCAGCTCATCAGTCCCACAGTAGACTACACCCTGATGCAGAATGAATACAATATTTATTCTCTTTAGTAACATTTATCTTTATGTTTGTTTTTGCCCTCCTTTTAATTTATTTGTAACATCTAACTACTGCATAATATGTTTCTGTTTATTTGACTTGTTTTTGAAAAATATCAATGAAAACTGTAAGTCAAATAATGATTTTCAAATATATTTCACAGTTTATTCATAGTGAGAAGTGACTCTCCCCTTTTGATTTTTCAGACTGCTGGGCTGAGCAACATGTCTAGATTTTTCCTTTAAATGTATGAATGATTTAGTTAAAAGGCTGAATTTCAATAACTGGCTTCTAAAAATACCTTCACTGCCTTTTATCTTCTGTAAACAAAGAGAGACCTCTCTCACAGAGAGAGTGAGACTGAACAGCTGGAATGAGAGTTTCATTATTCCTATTATGAGATGGAATCTCACATTTTAAACTTAAATTTATTTTGACAGATTATACATTTTGTGAAACATGATAACACAATACATATGACTAAATGAAAGAGAAAATTTGCAGATATATATAGTCAAGGTTATTTTGTTATTAGCATATTCAGATATTAAATTCTTCCTTTCCTTTCCCAGAAAAAAAAATCTAAATATAATATTTTAAAGGTCAAGGTATCACCCTCTTACTGTTACATACAACGATTTCCCACGACAATAGATCATTTTTATTGTAAAGATAGCTGGGGACTGAGGTATGCAGCAAATAATTGCTTCCTACACCAGTAGTGTACCAGCGTACTTCGAAATAATTCATATTTTAGATCTCAGTCATATTGGCCAATGACTAGTTCCATACGTTCTAAGGAAACTATATTAGAGAACATATTCATGGCCACAACAAACAACTGAGTACAACACCGTCCCATTTGCTATCAAGTTCTAGGCGGGGGGGGGGGGGGGGGGGGGAAGGGGTCGGAAGTTGGGTCAATTTCTGTACACTGCAAATCTGGAATAATGCTAATGGAGCAACTTCACATTTATGCCAGTGTACCATAAAGAGGAGATTGGCCCACTGCATAGTTATATAGTAGGGGCATGAGTCACTCCAGCCTTTATTATTATGGTAACTCCTTTGCCTTTTTTTTTTTTTTTTTTTGAGCAGCATGGTGAATCAGGCCCTAGATATTTACTACTGCCAATCAAGTTGTATCATCTGCCATGGATTACTGTATGCCATATATATATTTACTGCCCCCCCAAAGGGGTTCTGTGATGTTGCATAGACCTCTTTTACCCTTTCTTTATTTTTAGTTTGTAATTTTTTTTTTATGAAGTGGGAATGAAAGATTCAGGCCAAAAATTGGGTTACATTAAATAAAAGTTATAGGAATAAGTCTTACCAAAAAACAAAGCAAAACAATACTGATTAGCTGGCACTGTGATATCATGGCTTAAGGTCTGACAGGTTGCATTTTAGAGAATGACCTAAAAACATTGGGGCCCACAGATGCTGCTGTACTCAGATAAAAGGGTATTTTAAGAAGTTACATAAGAGAAGCTCTTTATGCCAATCTCAGTCCACCTCTACATGAGACATGACTTCTCAGAGGGGATTCAGGAAACACTCAGATTGCAGGACTGGATATGAATAATGGATCATACTGCAGTTGGAGAGAGATGGATCATATCTCAAAAACAGTGCTAAATAGTATTCAATCCATGCTGAACAATAGCATCCAGAAAAATAATCTCAAAACCTGCTAATAAAACGCTGTAGGACAACTACAGTTCTGTGAAAAAATAGTCATGAAAAAGAATTTTTTTTGTAATTATTCATGCTTTTTTAATTTCAATTATGCACCAATTACAAGATTTTTGTGAAATCCAAGGAATTTGTGTTTATCCTGCTTCCATACTGACATGACAAAAACTTGCTTGCTATTAATTTGAGAAGCATTATTTCCAGTAATGTCATATCAAACACATCAGGTTAGATGCAAGATACAAAGTAGGTCGATGTGACTTAACAAATTTGAAAAGATGTAGCATGTCATTTATGTCAGAAGAGATATTTTGTAATATATTCCTTTCAGATCAGATAACAGCACACATAGTTGACAGCGAATGCTGTATTTCCATGTCAGGCCCAACAGCAAACCTTATTCATGCAGGAAGCACTTGTTTCCCCAATTAATCCTCTTGAAATCAATGGGACTACTTGCATGAATGAGCATTTACAGTAATGGGGTTTTAGAATGTAATTGTACTTAGGGTAAACTTTAGATCTTCCAAGCTGAGGGGTGCCTTCCAAGCTGAGGGGTGCATTCTAAACAAATATTATATAAAGTCAACAAACAATGTGCATTACTGTGAAACCAAGAGGCTCAAATGCAGTCAACAGTAAGTTCTACATGATAAATAAATTCTATACAGGAAAAGAAGGAAGGAAGGAAAACAGAGGAGAGAGAGTAATGTTGCTGATGAACACTGAGTTAAACTAGTAATAACAAAGAAAACCCTGAAATGGAGGTAACTCAAATGTAATCCTGACCAAAACTCAGTGGGCCAGATTCTCAATTACGCTAAAGTGCATTTACACCCCTTTGGCAGCGTAAAGGGCCTTTACAGTAAGTGTAATGTTAGTATTGCTAATACCATCCAATAACTACAAAATCTATTGTAGATTCAAGAGTTCAGGGACAGGCAATACAACTGGGTGAAAAAGAAAGGGAAATAAGAGAAACCAGTAAAAGAAAAGAGCTCCCCAAACTGTTTACAAGATACAACGCTGGTAATAGCTGTTCTGACATTGGTAGTGTGTCCACTACCCTAGCTGACTTCAGGATCAGACAGAAAAGTATGTCAAGAGGGCAGGTACAAAACCAGCAGATTTCCATGATCAGATGCCATGCATTTTAGGGTACTGAAAGAGATCAGGATAGTATGTTGATGGCTCAACAATAACCCATTAGAACTTACTAAGATCAACTGAAGTCCTAAGGCTGATAATGTGCTAAGAAGATATCCATGTAGAAAAAGAAGAAAGAAGGTTAACATAGGTACCAATGGCCATATCAATTTGATAGACTGATAAAGGACTGTAAGTCATGTGGTGACAAGCAAGTACATTTTTGCTGAACAAGAGGTAAAAGAATTATGGGCCAAGAGCCTGATCCTGCAAAGTGCTCAGCATCTAAAACTCCCATTAAAGTAATTGGGAATTGAGGGTGCTTAGCTCCTCATAACATCAGATCACAGAATTTTAGATGAAATACTCATATCAAAGGAAACTGGCTCAGCAATCTGAAAGAGGTAAGAATCAGGCTTTTAACGGTTACCAGCAAATGGGCTCGTGCCCTTTTTTTCTGCTTTATGAACAGTTTTTAGCCAACCAACCAACCAACCAACCAACCAACCAACCAACCAACCAACCACGTTTTTCCCCTGCTTTGTTTTGACACTAGAAATTCTGTTCCAATCTAGGCTGGACAACTCTGATGACTGGGGTACTAGTTAACTGCAGAACAGTCAGGAGAACAAAAGATACACAACTCTTAAGGGAAAGAATACTTAGCGAGACTGTTTAACTTTTTTAAAGGTTTTAAGTACTTAAATGACTTATCAGCATTTCAGAGAAAGGGTGCCTTTCTTATTCCCCTTCTATTAAGGTGTTAGAACCTGTACTAAACATCTAAATATCCCGTCAGCCTTCTCTTCAGCAAAACCAATGAAAAATCCAACTTATCAGTGGGGGGTTGATTGAATGGAAGGAGCAGGGCTTTAAAACAAAAGTCCCACAGGCTTTTTTATAAATCACAATAAGTAATAAAAAGGTAAACCCATTAAATGCTTTTCTTTTCGGGTAACTGCAACATATAAATAGAAGTAATAGAAGAGAATCTGATAAACCAGCCAACCAACCTGTAGCTGAGTATAAGTGTGGTATGTCATGGAATCAACCAGCCAACCAAAGGTCAGCAGAAGATTAAAAAAATGCATAATGGGAAATAAAACCACATAAGGATGAGGAATATCACTGTATGTTTGAATACAAAACTACAAACACATATATAAAATAATCCTTATTTCACAGTAAAGGAAAAAATATCCTTATTCTCTATTGTTGAACTCAGCATTTTAAGGGCTAAATGGTTTCTTTTCCACAAATCTGGAGTGAGGGGCAGCATGCAATTTTGCTGCCCCAGGCGTAGACCAGGGGAAACAATCTCTGGCAGCCTTATATGATACCTCACCACCTGCATTTGAAGGGTATTTGAGGCTGTTCTCTTTGTTATGCTTCCAACCAATATTACAGGTAGAGAACATAAGGGCATATGAGTTGCCTTGTGACCCCTTATTCCCTTGTATGGTGTACATCAAGAGTCACGTCTGGCTCTAGTCTGATTGTTATGACATTTTGTATACACATAGAATATTAAATGAATTATATAGTCTTTACATTATCCTAGTTTCTTTACATTTCTCAATATTATTTCAGACACTCATGTATCAGTATACAATATATATGCTGTAAACTAAATTAGAACCTGTAAATTCCCATGTACAAAGACTTTATAACCTAGTACATTGTCTGCCCTATACAGCATTTCCAAGGTGCAGAACTGAGTTCTAGGCCTGGTGGGGTTTTAGCTTTATTAAAAATGTTCATATCTTCTTTTCTCCTAGCAATCAATGTCAAATAGAGCACTAGATTTCAACATTTATCTTCATTATTCCAAAATGTTCTCCACCTAAAAAAAAAATTTAAACAAATCTCTTTGAAGATGCAAATCATATATAATGACTAGCAACTTCAAAATGTTCAGAAGTTCAGTTCAATTTGATTTACTATTCAAAAGTATAACTTGTCTAATGTTTAATGTAGTTTCTGTCTCATTAATAATGATACAGTCAGAATTCTCACTCACTTCATTCTTTGTACATTATTCAGGTGTCACTCAAAACTCTGCCCACAACTTTGACACAGATATGCGATAAAGACAGTATCTTTGTCTTTATCATTCATGAAGACAGGGACTAGACAACTCACTGGAAACTTCTCCTCAAATGAGTTATGGCTCCTCCTTTAGCTGAGTACTTCAACAGTTGTGAAATAAATGTCTGATGACACAAAGAGTCTATATTAATTTTAAAATGTTATACATTGTCTTAGCAATTTAGTTCAGCATTTCTCTTATAAAACTGAGTTTCAGATGGAGCAATAACCTTTATTGTTGGGCAATGAGTTGATATAATAAGGTCATAGATATGAAAACCATGCTATAATGGCTACTGCATATGTGCATCATTCCCCTCTGTTGGATGGAATGTCTGACCTGCTCAATTAGATATGTGATCATATTGTCCTTCTGTAGCTGTCCTAAGCAGATACTAACAAATATCTTCATTGTTTGTATTTTTGAAGCAGAAGGACCTGAATAGTATCTGCATGTACTACTGAGAATTACCAGTGGCAATGGTATAAGATAAAGCTACCTCTATGGCCATAGAGTCGTAAGTGTGTACTATAATGTGAGAGGAAGGGGGGTATTGTGGTTAAGGTACTCAACTGACATTCAGGAGCTATAGGTTCAACTCTCACCTTTTCTACAAACTTCCTATGTGGCTTTGGGCATTTCAAATAGCTTTTGCATGCCTTAGCTCCCATCTGCAAAATAGGGATAAACATATTTCCTTTATTCCATGCTTGTAGGGCTTGCCTATTTAGATTGTAAGATCTACAGGACAAGCACTATCCCTAAATATATATTTGCATAGATCCTGATCTTTGATGAGGTCTCTCAGCTCCACTGTGATACAATAAATAATAACAACAATGATATTAATCACTAATTTATTAACATAAATATACAGGATTTTATCAGATACCTCAGCTATCTTTTTGAATACTGTAATACGTATATCATTTTTAATGTTAAAATATAATAAAAGGAAAATGGTGTGTTGTTTAAATGACACAGATACTATTCTGAACCTTTACTGAGCTACACTAGTTAAAGGGAAGGCTCATGAGCTTGATTTTGATCTTATTAAAATTGGTTTTCCACGACTGGCATTCCATTGGCTTCAGTGGAATTATTAATTATTATTATTTATTTACATTTATGTAAATGAATTGAAAACAGGCTCGATTATTCACTTGGAGAATCATGATAATTTCTTACCTGCAAAGTATTTTGCTCTTTTGTTCACGTGAGGGTTAATAAGAGTTGTGTTTGGATATTCTGGTAACAGCAAATTCCTAAGTAGAGAACTCTGGGACTCAGAAGTCCTGGTTTTGGGAGGACAGCCCAGGATCCAGTTATACCGAACTTTGTTGATTCTTAGCATTCTAACCTCGTTTTTCTCCACTGTAGCAAGGTCTCCGGTGGTCTGCCGAGCCGCTGGGGGATGGTGGGGAGTTACTGCCTTGCCGAAAGGCCTTGGTCACCTCCATCAATGGGGAATTAGCGGAGGGAGGTACCTTGTCGTGATTGGTGCGGCCACGGAGTATTCACCAGAGTCTGTGGCGTGCCTGTCAGGCAGGGGAGCGGCAGCAAGAGTCTGTGGCATGCCCGTCAGGAAGGGGAGCACTGGCAAGAGTCTGTGGCACACCCCTCAGGCAGGGGAGCGCCGGCAAGCATCTGAAGCCCGTTGTTAGGGTTCTGCCAAAAAAGGGTGGCAGGGGTAAGGGAATGCAGGCCCACCTGACTCCACTGCGTTCCAGCCCAGGGTCCTGCCAGTGGTGGGAAGAGAAGGTCCTGCCACTGGATCATTGGGGATCTGTCCGCAACACGCTGATCACACTTTTGCTCACCGCACTGTCCAGTTCTGCCCCTGGGCTACTTCCTACCCAGTCTCTTGAGCAGGTCCCTCTGGTTATTCCCACACGTCAGGGTATTCTGCTGCCAGTAGTCCCGGTAGCTTCAGCTCACCCTCAGTGTCTGGCTTACTCGGGCTCGGGCCACTGCCCAGATCCTCCAGTTCCTCTGGGTACTCTGCAACCGGCAATACTGGTATCTGGAGTCCTTCTTCCAGGTCAGGTTTCCCTGGGTCCAGGGCCTCCGTTGGACCGGCAGGAGGGTCTGCAGGAAACAGCCAGCAGTCTGTGTCTGTTTCCCTCCTTGGTGCAGCCCTCACTGGGCTGGGCCCCGCCTTTTGTACTTCCTGTTCCACTCCTCCCTTTCCGGGGGGTGGGGTAAGTTTAGCCTGGCCCTGCCCACTCAGCCTGAGAGAGTGGCTCTTAACCCTCTGGTTCGGAGGGAGAACACCCTGACTTCCTATACCACACAATTAGCTACCCCTCCATCCCACTCCAGGCAGACAGTTTATTATTCTCTTTTCTCCCAGCCAGTGAGTTTAACACTTCTCACCCACAGCCAAGTATTCTTGCTTCTTGTCCCTGGCAGGATACAGAGTGGATGGCTGGCGAAGTAAGGTAACTGGTTGGAAGAGATGGAGGGGAGGCAATAGCACAAGTGAAGACATGAGATTTTTATAAAGAAATTTAACCCACCGGATAAAACTACCACCTAAATAAAATAAAACAGTTGAAGAATATATGTCCACTGTCTTATGTCAAAGGTTTCCTCTACGCTGCAGGAAAAAATACAGCAGGGGCAGTGGATAAGTACATTGAATGAATCCAGGTCAGAAGCCTCCATGTATTAGTAGCAGAGGATCACATCTCCTTATGACTTTTAAACTCAGTTGAATGCAGGACTATTGATATTTCTCAAGTCTATTTTTGCCCTAGAACAACCTCTCTCATTTCTCTGGGTTGTTCTGCCCCATCACTCAGTGCTATCGAGGAATACTATGCTGGTCACAGTCACTTCTTTTATTCATTCCTCCACTGTGCCTCCTCCCCGCCCTTGCTACTAATCCTTAGAAGTTACTAAGCCACTGTTCTTCATGTCATCCCTTTTCCACCGTGCTGTGCTTCCAACACATCTATTCCTCAGCTCACGCAGCTGGTCCTCCTTCGCTTTAATCCGATCCTAAAATTGCTGAATTGAAAATGCTGAACAAAAAAATGTTCCCTCACCTCATCCCTCGTAATCAAAAATATTTTATACTTGAACCATTATACTATGCCCGCTAGAATAACATTAGCTGCCATATCAGTCTTAACCAGCTGTAAACCTAAGTGAACGTTCCATTTTAAAATAAGATAATTTCAAATATTATTGGAATCTAAAGGCCAAAATAAAACATGTAACTCTTCTTATGCTTCAGATTATAGTGCAAGAAATAGATACCAACAATCATTTGCAATTAGTCTTAAATATAGCAACTTTCTGAAAAATGACAGCGAATACACAGAAGCTGATCATAAGTGCTTTATTACAGTTTAGGCTTGTAATGAATCTTCATCAACTGTTGCCAATACCATCCCACCTTTCTTCCCAAATGATTCCAATAAATGGGACTCATTTATTTGTAGTAAGGTACAATTAAAAACAAAACAAAAACAAAACACCATGAAAATAAAGTGTCCCAAATTTGGGGAAAAAATTGTAAGAAAACAAAGAAAAAACAAAAACCCTATTAGGCCTAACAAAACATTAGCTCCCCCCTCCCCAATTCTTTATTTTGATTCCATGCCTTTATATATTTGTCTTCATAAATAGTTCTTACCTTCCTTGCACATGGCAACCTGCACTAATAAATAGATCAGAGAGTTAAACAGACCAAAAGTTTTTTGATGTGCATCACTCATTTTTATTGCTAAGGATATTCACATGAAAATGTGCTCACCACAACTTTAATAGGTGGGTACTTCTCTGGTTGGCTGGAAGAAAAGGGGATATAGCCCCTTTATGGGCTCATCCTGCAACTAGTAGAAGAGGGCGAAGAAGGGTAAAGTTTACCCAATGGAGTGGGTAGAAGCTGGAAACAGCTGGACCAGGTTATGGAAGGGGGGCAATACCCTTCCTGATGAACGGAAGAAGGAGAAGATTATTTATACACCATAGAGTTCCAGAGAAGCCCTATTTCACCTGAAATGGGCTGGTAGTACCTGCCTTCCCACCCACAGAATATATAAAGGACTGGATCACTTCTTGATCTGCCATGGACATCACTCTAGTTGCCTTTTCCTTTGGGGGATGGAAAGGACATTTCCCTCCACCACTAGGTTGGCTGAGGTGGGGTGTTTTTGTTTGTTTGTTTGGTTTTTTTTTTTGCCTTCGTCACATAGGGTTTGGTATATGGAGGGGGCAGGGGTGGGGAGTAAAAGGGATTTAAAGGAAAGCATCCCTTAAGAGAGCTGAGGAAGAATGGTTTAGGGTTCCTAGGTCTGATACAGTGGGAGCTAATACCTCTCCTTTTATAGACCCCTTAGCCCTCTTATGAGGGTAGGGTGGTGAGGTCTCAGCTGTAGCATGACTCTTACCAGGTTGGGGATTATGTGCAAATGGCTAAAGAAAGGATGATGACTTGCACCGTAAAATTTATTGCTGGGTGAATGAATTTGCAGTCTAATTAAACCACATCCTTTGGCTCTTGTCTTTCTTCTGAAGTGGACAGACAATAGAACCTTTGCTTTTGCAGAAGTTCATTTGCATGATCATGCACACCTTATAGAAGCAAAATGTCTATTAACTTCAGTGGGAGGTTTGCCACAGCAAGGAATGGATAGCCTCAAACCTCTGCTGTTCACTTCACAACTGTAGTCATAACCGTCTGTTTGTGACATCAACTATTATGTCAGAAACAAAGGCTTTTCATTCATTCAGTTGCAGAATAAGTAGCCAAACATATATTGTTCAAAGGAATAAAAGATCAAGTGTTTACACAAATGTTCTAATAATAATAACAATAATAATAATAATAAATGGGGAAAGAAATGGTTTAATGGCTGCCCCAGTGATGGCTGCTAGAGTTATATTTGCAGTATTACCTGGATTATGGTGTTAGAACTTGTTACGTGCAGAGGGCTTTCCTTTGTCATAAATTAATAAGGGTCATTTGCACTAGAAAAACTGCTTGGACTGTTTCTGGGGACTCAGAAGGAGGAAAACTGAGAACTTATTTGTCATTCTGTGGCCTGCCACAGGAGTCTGGGTGGGCTGCTCTATGACAATATAGTGTATCCGCTGGCGGGAGGGGTCCAACACAGTAGATGGCAGGGCATGGAGGCTGCCTGCACTGCAGAAGATCAAGAGCTGAAAGGATGAGAAACGGCCCCCTTATTGACTGTTCTAAGGAATTGGTGGGGAGTTTGGGGACCCCTTTGTGATTTATACACACTTATATGGATATTTTGTGTAAAATATGTTTGTGGGAAATAGTTTTGTTTGTTTTGGTGTGAGAAAAGTTTGGGTGGGAGTCCAGGAACATTGTAAGGAATGTATTATGTGTGTTTTGGCTTGGGGGTAAGAGTAGCCCCAGAAGGAGCTCACAGGTCAGATTAAAAATAAAAAAGCAAAAAAAAAACCAAGCTTCCCCAACCCCAACCCCTGCCTCTCCCACAGGCAGGTTTTAAGGGGGGCAAATATGTCATATCGTAGCTGGCCCCAGTAAATGAAGTAGGTCCAGCTCCCCAGTGCCAGAACAATTCCCTCCATTTGGCCAGTTAAGAGAGTGGGGCAGCATCCTGGAGCTATAAAGGACTGGGACGGGAGGGAGAGACCTAGGGCAGGTCTTCACTATGGGGGGGGGGTCGATTTAAGATACGCAAATTCAGCTACGCGAATAGTGTAGCTGAATTCGACGTATCGCAGCCGACTTACCCCGCTGTAGGGACGGCGGCAAAATCGACCTCTGCGGCTTCCTGTCGACGGCGCTTACTCCCACTTCCACTGGTGGAGTAAGAGCATCGATTCGGGGATCGATTGTCCCTGAGAGGTTGATTTCTACCCGCCGATTCAGGCGGGTAGTGTAGACCTAGCCCTAGTGAATCAGAGCTGCATGAGGGAGAGTTAGGGTCAGGTGAGATTTGCCAAGGGAGTGGATGTGCCAAAAGGAAGCAGCCAGCTGAAGACAAGGAAAGCAGCAAGGTTTGCTATCCAACTTCAAGCCTGAGTACCAGGGCCAGAGAAAGCTGAAGGCAGAAGGAGCAGCAGAGGGAGGTGTCAGCTGGCTCTAAGTTGCAGAGCTGGAGCTTAGGGCCCAAGAGGATTG
The DNA here is from genome assembly GCF_027887155.1 of Malaclemys terrapin pileata. Lineage (NCBI taxonomy): Eukaryota > Metazoa > Chordata > Testudines > Emydidae > Malaclemys > Malaclemys terrapin. Next base: position 157,361,262 of record NC_071507.1, on the reverse strand, counting down.
ATGGCAGGAATCAGCCAAGGGGCTTGCTTGCCGATGTCTCCACACTGGAAATCTGGATCTAGTGAGAGGACAGGCAGAGTGAGGTATGCTTCCCTGATTAAGATGATCTCCTAGCAGAGAGGATGTGAGGTTTCCTGGTGGGAACAGTAGGCTTGCACTCCAGCTAGTAGGGTTGGAGTGGCTGTCATGGCAGAGGGCAAAAGAAGCCTGACAAGGAGCCTTGGTCTGGCAGAAGACACTGGAGTGTGGTATAGAAGGACTTCTCGCAGAGAGGCTGGTTGGTGTGCCCACTGAAAAGAGCAAGATTTTAAGGATGATATAGATTGGGTGTGGGAAAGGACTATATTTGGGCCTTTTGTTGGCAAGTCAGTGTACTAGTCTAGTAATGAACCAGCCTCAGAGAGGAGTATTATTTAAGCAAGAGAGCCTGAAGTGGATTTCCTGGGGATTCTGAAAGGGGAAATTGAGGCAGAAATGCCTGTCATGCCACAGCCTGCCAAAGGGCAGCACTCTAGACAGGGCTGCCCTATGACAGTCCCATTCAAAGATTATTTGTCATGGTTCAACTACTAATATGCCAAAGACGCGATGCAGTATTTTACATCTATAAAAATTAAATGTTATTTTCTATTATCTCAGACTCTTAGAATTTAAAATTGTAGCCTCTTTTCAAAATGCTTTGGGGGAAAAGGGTCATTGTCAAGGTTATATTTTTTTTTCTTGTGTTTATTTCCAAAGTCTGTGCATTTTATATTTGTTATTTGCAAATGAACACTTCATCACTATTCATAATTGTTAGCTGTACTTTAAAAACTCCAAGTTAGCAGCCCAAAGCTAGGTTCAATATTAAAATTTAAAAATGTAAATAATCACAAAATGGGATAATGGTAAATAATGATAGGGAGAGGGACCTGGATCCCTGGGTAAGGTGGGCTTTTTTGAACATCATGCATTTTAATACAACTAGCTGCAAAATCTAGGAAAAAAGAATGTAGGTCTCTGTCATTTAAAAGATGGAAGATGGTATCCTAGAATGCAGTGACACTGAAAAGGACTCATGGAAGATAAATTGAACATAAGCTCTTACTACGGTGCAGTAGCTATAAAGGTAAATGTGACACTTAGATGCATAAAGCAGGGGAATATCAATTTGGAGAACAGAGATAGTATTATCTCTGTACACAGCATTAGTGAGACCATTACTGGATACTGTGGCCAATTCTGGTCTCTATGCTTCAAAAAGAATGTTGGAAAAATTGGAAAGGGCTCAGAAAAGAGCTATAAAAATTAATCAGGGTCCTACAAACATTATGGCCTTCTTAATCTTCTCTTGAATAAACTAAACAAACTTACAAGATGACTTGATCATAGTCTAAAAATACTAGCTTTGGAAGAGATTTCTGATAGTAGATGGTGTTACAACCTGGACCAATGCCATTCTGTTACTAGTGGACCCAATTGCTGGGTTCCAAGCAAACTGGATCCTGGTGTAATGTAGTTGCTGTTTTTTACTGTGGGTCTGTAAGATGCACTCTCAGGCTCAGATCTTTTGTCTGAACCATTCCTTGGGTTGCAGTATTCCACAGTTCAGCCCGACTCAGACCCTGAAACTAATACCTCAGATCTCAAAAGTCCTTCATTGCTCACCCCCATTCCTCACACCTCTGGCAAGAATATGGATAGTCTGGGTTTCTAGTTTGTCCCCCTCAGGGAAAATGTGGCAGGAAAGCAAGGAACACAATCTTAACAAAGGAAATATTTAACCACAGAATCTTTACTCTTGAAAACACTCAAGAGTTACAGATCTTTGAAAACAACAGGAGTCCTGAGTATCAGTATCAGATTTGACAGCATTTCAGGCTGGAGAGAGTCCTTTTTACCCACTCTCCTGCTAGTGCTCTTTACATATGGTGACCATGAGTGTCCTGCACAGAGCACCATCCTAACCGTAAGTAGAAGTTTGTGTCTTTTTGCCATGTTCTTCCCTGGGATGCTTCAGAACCTTCCCCATGCTGGCTCCACCTATATGGAAAGTCATTATTCAATGGGGATAGGACACTAGTTGAGTCATTCAAAGTTGATGGCTCAAGTCTTCATGGACTTTCAATGAGATAGTCCTTCAATGAGATGTCAAATGTAACCCACACACCTACTGGGTGTGGTGTTCTGTCCCATCTAGTGGCACAGAGACCACTTGGGGGGAGAGAGAGAGACAAAAAAGCCAGTTGGCTTTTTGGTCATGCGGTAGAGCAGTGGTGGGCAACCTGTGGCCCATCAGGATAATCCGCTGGCGGGCCGCAAGACAATTTGTTAACATTGACCATCCGCAGGCACGGCCGCCTGTAGCTCCCACTGGCCATGGTTCACCACTCCCGCAGAGTCAATGTAAACAAACTGATGAGTCACGTGCAACCGACGGGCCACAGGTTGCCCACCACTGTGGTAGAGGCTCATGCACTAAGCTCCAGAGGTCCCAGGTTCAATCCCATCCACCGACAACCAGGGTCTGTCAGTGTTACACAAGCACCTTCTGTGGAGAAGGCTACTGTCTGGAATGCAATTTAATTCAAATATAACCCACTCCGTCACAAATTGCTCTTTAATCTAGCAGAAAAAGGTATAACAAGGTCCTGTGACTGGAAACTGAAGCTAGACAAAGTCAGAATTGAAATAAGAGCACACATTTTTAACAGCAAGGGTAATTAATCATTGCAACAATTTACATAGGGATGTGGTTGATTCTCCATTACTTTAAGTCTTTAAATCAAGACTAGATGCCTTTCTACAAGATATGCTATTCTTAAACAGAATTTTAATGCAGAGATTATTGAGAGGCTTTGCCCTATATTAGATTAGACCTAGTGGTACATTTTGACCTACAAATCTATGTATGTATGAGTAGGACTGTCCACACTTTAAATATGGGAATCTCTCATGAATGCAGAGGATGTCCAAATGAAAAGATTTGGATATCTGAATGGGAGGAAAAATTTTGCTACAAGAAAGTTTGAGATGTTATCGAAGGCTTGTTATATGTTTGCTATACTCAACACCTCACTCCCCCTGTGGCCCTTTAGTGTTACGTGGCAGGGACACCAGCCCTAATCACTTCTGTCTTTTTCTGGCAATGAAATTAATTCCTAATAATCTGAATAATCATGGATATCAGGTGCCCAGCAGAAAGAAACTGTGCATATTTCTAATATCAGGGTTGGAAGGGACCTCAGAGGGTCATCTAGTCCAACCCCCTGCTCAAAGCAGGACCAATCCTGCTATATATATTTGATCTGTCAATGCCAATGGGACTACTTATATCAGGGATCGGCAATCTTTGGCACCCTGGCAGGCCAGGCCGGTTTGTTTACCTGCCACATCTGCAGGTTCGGCCAATCGCGGCTCCCACTGGTCGCGGTTCACCACTCCAGGCCAATGAGGGATGTAATCACTTTATTAAGGTATTAGCCTTAGACTTGTGAGGTTTTGCTTTATTTTGATTGGTGACCTGCGGATGCCGCAGGTAAAGAAACCAGCCCGGCCTGCCAGGGTGCTTACCTTGGGGAGCCCCATGCCAAAGGTTGCCGATCCCTGACTTAAATGCTTAAAGATGGGCATGCATTTAAATGCTTAGCTGCATAAGGACCACATCATTTAGTATCTTGGTGGATCAAGCTCTTAATGACTTATGATGCTAAGGATTTATTGCCAAACCAATGAAATACAAAGATAATTTTTGGCTTGATTCTTCTCTCATTTTCACCAGTGTAAATACAGAATAGTTCCACTGATCGCAACAAAGTTATTCAAATTTGCACCAGTGTAGCTGATATTAGAATGGACCTTAGTCTCCAGAAGAAAAGTAAACAAAAATAGCGAATATGACTCTATTGTATTAGAGAGAAGGGTGAGTGAGGTGATATCTTTTATTGGACCAAACTTCTGTTGGTGAGAGACACAAGCTTTCGCGCTTACACAGAGATTGTCTTCAGGTCTGGGAAAGATACTGAGTGTAATAGCTAAATACAAGATAATACAAGCATAAGCTATCTATTCCATCTTGTACTCAAACAGCTTTTGTTCTAACATCACTTTTAGCATTATATCATCTGAGTATCTTATCTGCACTTCATTGTCTAATTGAATTTAATTGGTTGTTAACGACTACTCTATTGATGTTTTGAAATGTATTAATTCTTCCACGGAAACTGAATAAGTAGAGGATGTCTTTACTCTAACTAATAATTTACATGGATTACATTACATAATATAAATATCAACAGACATTACTCTCCTCGAAACTCCCCTCCGCATCCCAATCGAGAAAGGCGTAAAGCAAGGAGATATGATTTCACCAAAACTATTTACCGCCTGCCTTGAAATGGTTATGAACAAGATCAATTGGAAGAGTGGTGTTAATATAAATGGAGAACGATTATCTCATCTCAGATTCGCGGACGACATCGTACTAATTGCTGAAAGCACCAACCAACTGCAGAGCATGCTACGAAGACTCGACAAGAAAAGAAGTCAGGTCGGTCTGAAAATGAACTGTTGCAAAATGAAATACATGCGATCAGATGTCTTAAGAAAAGCCTGAATAATGGTAACAGGAGAAGAAGTCGAAGAAGTGGAACAGTATGTATATTTGGGCCAAGAAGTTAATATGCGCCAAGACATGAACAGAGAACTCTCGTGAAGGATTCGGGCAGGATGGTGTGCGTTTAATTCCATCAAGGTCGTCCTCAAAGGAAAAATCGACAAGACCACACGTACAAATATCTTCAATTCAATAGTGCTGCCAGCCATGCTGTATGGAAGTGAAACCTGGACACTGACAAAGAGAGAAGAACAGCGGCTGTAGGCAGCTGAGAGGGCAATGGAACGAGCTATGTTGGGAATTTCCCTTCTGGATCATTTCCCAAATGAAATGCTTAGAGAACGCAGCGGTGTGAAAGATATTGTCATGGAAAGCAGATATAATAAGATACGATGGGCGGGCCACATAGCACGGTTCACGGACAATAGGTGGACCGCAATCATTACTGAGTGGTACCTGCGAGAACAGAAAAGACCACCTGGTCGGCCTCCAAGAAGATGGGAAGATGACATTGTTAAACATTTTGGATGAACATGGAGAAGAAAGATAAGAATGCGAGAAGAATGGTGGATGTGTTGTGATCGGCGCAGTCTTAACGACAGCTGAAGACCAATCAATCCAGGTGACCCAAGTGAATATAAATAATGATTTTGATTGATCACATGAGCAGGGCAGCAACAGCAATTACGTGATAGATATACTTCCATAAGTGACAACATCAGAGGTTAAGGTTTCCATTTGTCCTGCTGGCCAGCCACCTATGTACAGTGCATCTAGAGTGCACATACTGTCTGTGTAAGACCTAACAGAATTTATTTTATAGTTCTATGGTTTTAAAGTTTCTTCTAATGTAAGATTTTTCTTTGAGTCAAAATTCTAATAAAGTCCTTTATAAATGGCAGGTCTAATTACTGCATGAAAACCTTGGCAGTTAAATTTCACCTTCTGAACAGAGACACTGTTTTGTATATCGGGATCTGTTATTTTAAATTTGTATCAGATTTTGCTTACTGATTTTCATTTTCACTCTGGGTCAGTAGATCATTATTTGTTCACTTACAGTTTTGCATTATGATTGGAAATCATTAACTGAGTGGATGAGAGTATGTCTTTTGAACATTTTGAGAGCATTGTCTTTTTTTCATAAATGTGAGTTTTTCCAGATATATTTTGCTTGTAAGGATTCCATAGCTATACAATGTCCATAATGGAAACAAGACATGTTACACTCTATGTATGTTATATATAATTTAAATTAAAACAGTACATATGTACTGCTCATTTTTCTATTAGATTGACACTCCACATGTAGGATCCAATTAAATCAAAGGTGAAGGGTATAAAACAAATCTGACTGCGGATACTAAGTGTCCTATACAACACTCTGATTGGCTGATTAGGCCTTTCTGACAATAACACATGTGCCAACTCTCTTCCTTTGCACTGTGGAAACTCTTCTATCAAATACATCCCCCCATCACCATTATATTGAAAACATGAGGGGAAAAATAAGGGGGGGGGAAAGAAGGATGCAATTTAAAAACAAAAAACAACAACAACAATTCCTCCACCTTTGTTTAACAAACAAAAGCTCACAAAAAAAGTTTTAAGAGGTAGCAAGCCATATGCGTTTAGCTGCAAAGCCAGCTAATTTTGCAACCAAATTTGCTCATTCCATGTGCCTCTCTCCTCCTTTTCCCTTTACCCTCAGCTGATTTTTTTTTCCTCCTCTGCTCTCCTGCAGTCCAGGTGTCTCAGGAACTGACGTGCCATGAATACTCTTACACAAAAGGGGGCACAAAATTGATTGTAACATTTACAGTAAAAACTAAGGCCCCAAATCTGAGTTTTCCACTATCCCTACAATGAGCTTGGGGCTGGAGGTGGCAGGGATGGAACAGGCAAAGGTGGCTTTAAGACATCTCCATGCCTTTGATGTTTTAACACAGCTGGTAGAGCTATACTACCTTTGCATACAAGGGTGAGTTCAGGATGGGATTTCAGCTTCACCTCTGTTCAAGTCAAGCTATTTACTTTATAATTACAGTGATTTAATCTGCTGCTGCTAACAATTACTGTGCTTTAAAAGTTTGACTCCCAGGGGGAAAAAAGAAATAACATTATTATCATGGGGTATTTTCTTTGTGTTTTCTTTAATAGTGATTTAATTGAACTGGGTGTGGCCAAAAGGAAACTGATGACGGAAATTGAACATGTAATGTTGTATCTCAAGAATTAAAAAGTAAAGTAATGCTTCTATAAACCTGAAATACAATAATTCATAATGTGGATTTGGAAAAGCTTATAATCTACTGAGTGTGTTCATCCTATTTGTTGCATGTATTATAAAATGTCTGAAGTTAGGAGAATAAGATATAAACTTGTATTATTGATGTAAATAAATTAAGTGGAAGCCATTAAGGGTGCTTCAGAATCAATGAACTATAAATGGCTCTGTTTACTTGCAAACCTTCCTGACTGCATGTGGGCCAGCCCAGGAAGAATGGAGGCTGGGGTCTTACAGTGACATGTGAACATGTCACCTAAATATAAAATAAAAATAAAAATAATGAAATCATCTTAAATCTGGTACTTTTCCATTTAGAAGGAGGGGTGGGGACCCAGAGAGACAAAGTATCCCCACCTTATACCAAAGCAATAAAGGGGAGGGGAGGGGAGAGCAGGACAAAGGGGCTGCCAGTCATGAGAAAGCCCCTGCTTATCACCTAAAATGTCTGCTGGAACTAACAAGGACTGTACCAGGGGAAAGGATCTGGTCCAGACTAGGAAGGAGTCTAGTCTGTGAAAGAAGCTTATTGGAACATCTCTGAGGGTGAGATATTACTTGTAATCAGTTTCTTAATGCATTAGGCTTAGACTTTTTTTTGCTTTATTTTGATTGGTGACTTACTTTGTTCTGTCTATTATTACTTGAAACCACCTAAATCCTACTTTTAATACTTAATAAAATCACTTTTGTTTATTAATGAACCCAGAGTAAGTGATTAATACATGGGGAAGCAAACAGCTATGCATATTTCTCTATCAGTGTTATAGAGGGCAGACAATTTATGAGTTTATCCTGTATCAGCTTTATACAGAGTAAAACGGATTTATTTGGGGTTTGGATCCCATTGGGAACTTGGTGTCTGGGTGCTGGAGAGTTAAGCCTGCAGCTTTGGGGGTGTGGCCCGTACTCTGGGTCTGTGTTGCAGCAGGCTAGCATGTCTGGCTCAACAAGGCAGGGTCCCGGAAGTCCCAAGCTGGCAGGGAAAATAAGCTCAGAGGTAATTTCAGCACATCAGGTGACAGTCCCAGGGGGATCTCTGTGACCGAACCCGTCACACTGAACACGTAGTGTTGTATCTCAAGAATTAAAAAGTAAAGTAATGCTTCTACAAACCTGAAATACAATAATTCATAAGGTGGATTTGGAAGACTGGTGATGTAATGGTTAAAATTTAGTACAGTTTTTCAAGGAGCTGATTGAAGATCTATGGGAATGAAATACAGTACAAAATAAAGGATTATAAAGACAATATGGTATTCTTTGCTGATTTCAGTCTCCATTGATGTGGAATCCTATGTGATGTGATATGCAAAGACAGAGGTGAAATATATTAAAGTAATTACTTTCCACAGAGTGTTAGAGAATGTAACATGGCTAACTTTGGGATGATTCTGTAGCTTGGCAAGGCAAATAATTCCCATTCAAGCAAGTGCAGATAGACACCTCCAACCCCCATTGCCTTCACTGTAAGTCATACTGGTGCACCTGTGGGAAGAGTTGAGCCCTTAGGATGAAATTCACCCATATGTAGAGCACCAATTCAAGGCCCTCTGCCGCACTTATAACCCCGGTTGTGTAGGGCATCACAGGCAGAGCTGCTGCATCTCTGCATCTTCTATGAACCCTCATGGATTCCCCACTGCCCTTAGGCTAATCTGCAAGAAGCTGTTGGGAGCAGTCCTAGGGAGATACATAGGATCTGTGCTTACACAGATTCAGTTGCTCAAAACCCCTGCATGGAGGGGCAGTGGCCACTATTCCAGATCATAAACTGGAAAAATGGGTGTATGATGACTGTTTTGGATCCCTGTGGCCTGATCACTGCTAGAAAAGTTTTTTTCCATTCCCCCACCCCCATTTAGTTCCCTATCTAAACTCAAATAATCACAAATCAGTCTGCTACTGCAGGGAGGTATCCAGGACCTGAACAGTTAGTTGCTTGGTAGGTAACTATTTTCCCACTAGGTAGTATATAACCTGTTGACCTACCTTGGAGGACCACATAGACAAGCTGTAACAAACTGGAGAGATTAAATAAATGGAGATATACCTATCTCATAGAACTGGAAGGGACCCCGAAAGGTCATAGAGTCCAGCCCCCTGCCTTCACTAGCAGGACCACATACTGATTTTGCCCCAGATTCCTAAGTGGCCCCCTCAAGGATTGAACTCACAACCCTGGGTTTAGCAGGCCAATGCTCAATCTGGGTCAAGCAGAGATGACAGATTTTTGCTACTGTTTGACTGTGAAAGAAGCACCTTTAGGATGCTAAACAAAGAGGTCCTTGATGCTTCTTTATCTTTTTGTGTTAAAGTTCCAAACAAAAGCAAAACCCTAGAAAGAGAAGAGACTTTTGTTATTAACCTTTGTGCACTGTCTCTCAATTTTGGAAAAGCCTGGGCTCAGTTCCATACACTTTACATAGCTTTGATAGATTACTGTATCTGGTGCATTTGATCCCAGTGAGAGTGGTGGTTTGAGTAGTTTGTCACTTTGTTTCCTGTGAGGCAGAACTCTTTGGTAGATGTGATGCTGTGTGAGCAGAGGAAATGGAGTTATTTCAGAAAAATGAGGTTTTGGGGATGAGGAGTGGTCAATGGGTAATGATGCAGGATGGCTTGGACTATGTGTTTTCTGCATGTTCTTCTTCTTAGTGTATGTGCAACGTGTCTGATGTTGCACTTGACCAGGATTTGTAACCAAATTTGGTTCACTGGTTGGATCATTAGCTTTCCCAGCCTGGGACAGGTACTGATGGTGAGCACGACTGATGGCAACCCTGTTTGGAGGAGCTACATCCCTCTGATGTTTTAGAGTGATAAGGAAAGATGAACAATGCTACCATGAGCTAGTCAGATGGCTAATGTGATGAGGAGAGCGGGGGTGTATCATTGGGTTTGGGTCTCTATCTCTGCCCAGCTCTATGCTAGGTTGACATACATAAAAGAAAAAGGCCCTGGCTGAGTGTTTGGCATTTACTGTACATCAAGATGGTTACAAAAATTGAATTATAAATGAAAGAAATACTAATTTTCTAGTACAAAAGCAAAAGTTCAGTAATATTATTAAACATTATGGGAAAAGATTAGGAAGTGAGAAATAGCTGGAGTGTCAAATCTGCTCCAAAACCCCTCAAATGTAAAAAAGCCAAATTGGAGAAGAAGCAATTCAGCCATATAAAGACTTGATTAAAATAGATATGTCAGAAAAGAACCATTTAAACATCACATTTGATTACACAAAATTAGGCAAGTTTGAATCAAAATTTCACTTTTTTAGTTTAGAGAACTAATAATAGTTAATGTCATAACTATAAAGGGAAGGGTAACAGCCCTCCTGTGTACAATACTATGAAATCCCTCCTGGCCAGAGACTCCAAAATCCTTTTACCTGTAAAGGGTTAAGAAGCTCAGGTAACCTGGCTGACACCTGACCCAAAGGACCAATAAGGGGACAAGATGCTTTCAAATCTTGGTGGGGGGGAGGCTTTTGTTTGTGCTTTTTGTTTTTGGGGAGAGTTCGCTCTTGGGACTAAGAGGGACCAGACATCAATCCAGGTTCTCCAAATCTTTCTGAACAAGTCTCTCATATTTCAAACTTGTAAGTACAGCCAGGCAAGGTGTGTTAGTTTTATCTTTGTTTTCTCAACTTGTAAATGTACTTTTTGCTAGGGTGTTTACCTCTGTTTGCTGTAACTTTGAACCTAAGGCTAGAGGGGGGTCCTCTGGGCTCTTTAAGTTTGATTACTCTGTAAAATTATTTTCCGTCCTGATTTTACAGAGATGATTTTTACCTTTTTCTTTAATTAAAAGCCTTCTTTTTAAGAACCTGATTGATTTTCCCTTGTTTTTAGATCCAAGGGGGTTGGATCTTGATTCACCAGGAGTTGGTGGGAGAAAGGAGGGGGATGGTTAATTTCTCCTTGTTTTAAGATCCAAGGGGTTTGGATCTGTATTCACCAGGGAATTGGCAAAGAGTGTCTCAAGGCTACCCAGAGAAGGGAATTAGCACATTGGGAGTGGTGGCAGCGGACCAGATCTATGCTGGTAGTTAAGCTTAGAAGTTTTCATGCAGGCCCCCATATCTGTACCCTAAAGTTCAGAGTGGGGAAGGAGCCTTGACAGTTAACCTATAATTTCATTGTTGGAAAAAAGTTAGTAGATATTTTAATAGGATTTGAACTCGCTACCACTGAGATACAGCATGAGACAAAAAACATTTGCCACTAGGTTACAAAACTTAGCAGTGAAATGAATTTAAAAATATTATTTTGGCCACCAGAGGGCTCTCTTATTCTTTCAACTGATGCAAGTGACTTTAAAAGCCCCAATTCAGCACACCTTGCTTACTAGCTGAAATCAGTAGGAGTTTCTCATGAAGAAGAAGCATTGAACAGGGCTCACATTGAGAATTAAAAGGAAAAATTAATTAAAACTGAATATAAAGGCCAGAGAATCAAACTAAATCACTTTCATAGTTCATAGCAGGATACATTTGTAAGTACAAATCAACCTATGTTCTTTTTTGCTTCTTGAGGAGGAAAAGTTGTTAAAGTAGCGTCTCTAAATGCAGAGTCCTGCATGTTTGAATGAGAAGGAAAATGAAATATTAGGTAGGATGCATTTGATGCAGAGTGAATAAGAGAGAGACAGTTTCAAGGAGAAAAAAAAATGCCTCCCCCTCCTCAGCTTGGCTGTATTAACCTAACAGTTATTGCCATGGCCCAGACCTGCATCTGTTTTGTACAAAGAGCAACCACTGAAGTTAACTGTTAGGGTAAAATGTATCCCTCCCACACACTTAATGGGGGGCAGGGAAGCAGGATGGACTTTCCCCCATCTGCTAAGTAATCCCACAGGTGTAACAGTGACTACTTCTGTTCTGCATGATACATAAGGTACTTAGCCCACTGGATCCATGTAGTTGCAGATCTAGTTATTCCTCCCCCAAAATTTTCCTATTTGTGGCTGACATGAAGCCCTCCTGTGCCATTCCCACACTGTCTTTGGGTGCTTTACCTGCACCCCCTACACAGGATTTAAGGATGTGAAGGGCCATGAGTCAGTGTCCCATACCACTGGTCATTATCATAATACATAATCAGGACCCTATAGAAATACCTTTTCTATCACATGTTGTATCTGGCCATGCCCATGCCCATGATAATGTAACTTCCTGAGAAATCAGAGACAATATTTTGAATTAAAAACACATACTAAAATCAGAAGGGGGGGAAAGAATAACAATTGAATACAATTTCAAATGAAATCTCAGCTCAAATAAAGCCTGTTGGTCAGACATTACAGATAGTGTCCTAAAGTTCTCCCTGGCCTGCATGAAGGAAGTCTTATTTACAAGAATTCAGCATTATTCTATTCAATTCATCCTATAGGACAGGAGGAATTTTAAAGCTCCAGTACTGTACTAATAGCCACATGCATGCAATTCAACCTTAAACAACTGTATTCTATTTCTTCAATAAAGTCAGAACAAACTAGGAACCTACTGAAGTGTTTTGTGTGTACCATAGCAAAATTATTAGGACTGTACAAAATCATGGAAAGTTCTAGAGGCTGGTATAGAGAGGGCAGTACTCCTGACTCTCCAGCGAGTTCACTTCTGTATGAGCATTGTTATTTGTAGTTTCTTTTTTAGTAACTTGGTTTGAGTTAGAACTGTGACATACAACAAACACATATGGACAAAACACTTCATACTTTAAAAGGCCACTCTCCACAAAACACACACAGATTAGGAGACAAAAACCTATCTTAAAATTGTGCATTTTCTTGCTAATGACTTTCTTAGTGAGGAAAACAAATACAAAACAAAACAAACAAGCAAAAAAACCACCACCAAACACCCAAAAGCAAAGAAACAAGTCCTTGCCCCACCCTCCGAAAAACAAAAAAACCTCTTGATTAGTGCTTTAATTAACTCTTTTTCTTCCTATTGTGCACAAGACGATATGGTCATATGCCTCCACCAATGACCTACATGAAGGCTATTCCCCTCAGTACTAATACCCCCAGAATCTTCTTGTTGTATCAGAAATGGAACATGAAAAAAAAAAAAAGATTATAAAATTCTACAGAGGGAGAAAATCAGAAAGCAGTAATAACAAGAGACTATGCGTGCCTAGCAAATTAGATATGACCTTGTAATGCAATCTGACAATAATAAAAAAGGGCAATACATTTTTGCAAATGTAATCAAATAAAAAAAATCAAATCATGGAGCAGGGAGATAGTAATATCTCTATCTGCAGCTCTGATAAGATCTCATCTAGAATATGACATTCAATTGCATATAACTCAATACAAGAAAAATGTAGTCAGATTGAAATGGACCCAGAGAAGAGTAACAGAAAGGAGTAAGAGGTTAGAAGCAATGACTCGTGAGTAAAGACAACAAGAACTGAAGATGCAGAGCTTGGCTAAATGATAAGTAGTAAGGGCTGGAGGGAAGGAAAGAGTGCTTACATGATAACTACCTACAAGTACTGTACGTGAAGAATGTAAACACTAAGGAGTAAGAGGAGTTGTTCAGAGTGATACCAGAAGTAATGAAGGTGTAAGCAATAAAAAACAAGGAGAAGGAAAATTTGTAGTCTATATATGATGAAAAGCTGCATTATGGTCTGTTCTCATAGAGTGGAATATACTCTCATGGAAGTGACGGAAACTCCATTGCATGAAACATTTAAAACTGGACTGGACAAAGAACTAGTAAACATAGGCATGCTTAACTGATGTTAAATTAGCAAAGCAGGGTTACATCCCCAGGATTACATAATCTCTGTTGGGCTCCAGTTCCCTCAAATCTGCAGTGCAGAAATACCAGCCAACTGACAAGGAACATGTTTGTTGGGCTCATAAGGCCAGCTGGCACAGGCTGCAATCTGAGTTACAACTCTGAAGAGGTGGCTGGCCTGCTCGCACTGTGGGTTAATCAAGTGGTGCTTTGGGTTCTTACCCTTGGAGGACAATGAAGAAACAGATGGCCAAATCCACAACTAACCAAATCCTAGTTTATCCAAAGTAGTGCGTAGAAAACAATCCTGCCTAGGCACAGTGATGGACCACACGTCCAAATGGATCTTTTCCATTCCCTGTTGCAGTTATGCTATTTGTTACATTTCAGTGATGACCACCCACAATGACCAATCATTCAAAAAGTTGGTTGAAAGGGTATGTAAAAGCTGTTTCCTTACACGTCATCATTTTTTACTTCTGAAACACACAGTCCACAGAGCTGTATTGTCATATACTGTCTAGTATATAGAAATTCAAAGAGCCATCTGAATGAATCAGGGGCCTTCTACGTAAACAGAAGGATCTTAGAATAAATCATCATTTCAGTGGAGATTAACAGAATAGTAACATGGCCAGTTATCCTTGATCAAGTAAATAACTGTAACCGAATTTTTAAACAACCTATAAACTTTGTTAAAATGGGTAGCAAAGAGGGAGAGTAAAGAACACATTTTGTTTTAGAAACTTTTCAATGGCATCTCCTGTGCTCTGTAACCTAGATTTGTTTTTAAAATGTCTGAATTTTTATCAGCAGATTTATATGCATTTATAAAAGATGGGAATGTCATCTGACCCATATCTAAATTAGAACTTTATGTGTAGACCAAGCAGAGAAAATACTGAGAGAAATAGTTTAAAAACAGGAAAATGCAGTTTGATGCTAGAGGGGACCAATAAGTAACTCAAATATATCAATGTGTGAAGATATTCAAGCCTCCTCATTATTCTGCAAAAGACAGGTGGCAAAGGGCACCTGGATATTGCAAATCTATCATCCTCCTGTCAGAAATGTAAAAAAGTTTCCACCTAGACCTTTAGTAAGCAATTCACTGCGATGTTGGGATTTCAAACAACTGGGAAAACAATCAGAGTCTACACAGTAATATGATGAGTGGGGGTGGGGTTGTGGGGGGGGGGATGAAAACAAAATATTGAAGAATCTAACAAAGCGGAGTCCAGTAGAGTTGCCTCAGTGAATGACATTATCTGCCATTAGAAAAAAATATGATTATGGGGTAATATTCCTTTCTTTAAATGTTTTTATTCTCTATGTAACTATTTTCCCATCAGATCCTGGTTATTGGACTTTAAATAAAGTAAGATTTTTCTTTAGTTCTGTGAGGCATAATGCAGTGGGGCACAGAGCAATCTTCCCCAAACAGATTTGCCAACAAACCTCTCAGTTCAGTAGCTCAGGCAATAATGCTGCTATTCCAGTCCTGAGCCTCTCCTGAGAGTAGACTGCCAATCATTCTGAACTGTGCAAAAATTGTATGGTTGCTTTTGTGATGTGTTCTGTTACTGAACTTTTTAATGGGTCCTTATTACAGCCTATCTCAGTTGCTGCTTGTGGGGATTGCAGTTCCCTGTTCTTATCTTCCTGCTATATATATATATCTGCTCTCATTATTTTCTTTGGTGGCTCACTTTATGTTGCAAAACTGTATGTACAGATTTTCCCTCTGCCTGTCTCAGATCTAGTTAGCGGATTAAATTTTGTTTTCACGTTAGGGGGCAGGATGTGAAACAACAAACGGAGACAAGAGAGAATACAGAGGAGAAGGTCATTCCAAAACACCTCTCCTAAGAGAGGATTCTGGAAGTGGAGGAAAGGTTAGGGTACTAATCTTGGACTCAGGAGCTCCTGTGAGCCATTACCATTACCAGTTCTGCCACAATGCCCCATAACCATTTGCACAGGGTTTTTCTCTTACCAGGCATATATACACTGCCTAGAACAATGGGTTCCTCATATATATTGGGTCTTTTAGACATTACTGTAATACAAATAATAAGAGGACGCCTCCTTTCTGAACTGTACCTGAGCTTCTAGTGTGGATAAAAATGGAAGCATCCATTCGTTTAAAATAAAATTAAATTGATGAGTAACACAGGAGTATGCAGCAGTGTTCTTCCAAACTCCAGGGGGGAGGTTGCCATGGAAACACCATGTTAGAACTCTTTAGTTGTTGTAGCAATTTTATTTAGCTGATGTTTCGTTTTTATGTTGTTTTAATAAATTAACCTTCCACAAGCCAGACATGGATTTTATTTTCAATTTTTTCCTCAAAACAAGATGCTGCATTAAGAACTTTGTATATTCAAGGCACAGACAAGTGGCATATTCATGTATGAGGAAACCTACAAGAAACTTAAACTTTCATTATACTCCTACACACAGTCATCTGAAAGATTAAAACAGAATGATGAGTAAAACAATAAGGCACTCTCTCTCAAAAAAGAGTACCTGGCATGTCTAGACAACATTTTCTATAGAGTGAACTAGCGAGAGAAAAAACACATACATAGTGATAAAGTTAAAATGCACAGATTATTTTATTCTAAGTGCTTGCAACACACACATGAAAAGGTGAACTGAAAAAAACTCAGTCATAAAAGTCAAAAGTCAGATTTGGAAATTAAATCTAAGTAAGACAAAAATAGTGCTATGAGTCTGCACAGAAAATAAATTACTTAATGTGTAAAGGAATGTATCTGTTAGGTCACACAGTAAGAAATAAAATTGGAAAAACAAATCTGCATGAGCACATCTGCAACAGAGAGGTTCCAGTAGCTAATATTCCTTATTGAGGAAATAAAGAAATAATTTAGTTACTTCTGGGAAAAGTTTGGAAAGGGAAACAATGAGAATTATGTCTTCAGATAACCGGCAGCAAAGGATATAACAAGAAACTAAACTAACAGTTGAAAAAAAATAAAAACAATCACGTTCCTGTGAGCAACACAAGTTGCCAAAATGATAAAAACAAGGTAGGTGAAGACTTCAGAAGGAAAGCTTAAGATCCGGCAGCACAAAGAAAGTAGAATTTACAGAGGAGTGATAAGGCAGTGAAATATACAGCTCATGTGTTTATAGAAATATTTCTATTCAGAAGCATGCACATATTCACCAGAACTGGAGATTGTGTTCCCCAGCATTTTCAGTAGTTAAATATTTTGTGAAAACATATTGATTTCAGCAAGTCTTCCAATGGAACACAAGCAGGATTTGAACCTTACCTGCCTTGTTGCCTTCCAGCTCACTTGACTGGCTTCTTGGCAATCCACCTAAAGGACAGCCTTTGGACCAGGAGCTGGGAGCCATGGAGCCGGCTGTAGCTTCTAAGACTATCAGACTCTCTGCCATGGACCTAGAGTCTGGAAATTTAGGAAGGCTTAGTCACAGTTTATGGCCTAATCTCTGGGCGCCACAACAAGTATTCTGAAAACCCTGGGGGTGCTCAGGGCTTCTAGGCTAACTACTACAGAACCAAGATTCCTGGATCTTGGGCTCCCAAGTAGAATTTAATTACAATTTTTCTTAATTATATCAGGTAATTTGAAATAATGTAGTATTATTATTAGGGCTGTCAATTAATCATAGTTAATTCACGCAATTAACTCAAAAAATAATCGTGATTAAAAAAATTGATTGTGATTAATCATAGTTTTAATCACACTGTTAGACAATAGAATACCAATTGAAATTGGTAGGGGAGGGATAGCTCAGTGGTTTGAGCATTGGCCTACTAAACCCAGGGTTGTGAGTTCAATCCTTGAGGGGGCCACTTAGGCATCTGGGGCAAAATCAATACTTGGTCCTGCTAGTGAAGGCAGGGGGCTGGACTCAATGACCTTTCAAGGTCCCTTCCAGTTCTAGGAGATGGGATATTATTATTATTAAATATTTTGGATGTTTTTCTACCTTTTCATATATATTGTATTCTGTGTTGTAATTGAAATCAAGGTGTATATTATTTTTATTACAAATATTTGCACTGTAAAAATGATAAACAAAAGAAATAATATTTTTCAATTCACCTCATACAAGTACTGTAGTTCAATCTCTTTATTGTGACAGTGCAACTTACAAATGTAGATTTTTTTTGTTACATAGCTACACTCAAAAACAAAACAATGTAAAACTTCAGAGCCTACAAGTTCACTCAGTCCTACTTCTTGGTCAGTCAATCACCAAGACAAATACGTTTGTTTACCTTTAGAGGAGATAATGGTGCCCTTTTCTTATATACATCATCAGAAAGTGAGAACAGACATTTGCATGGCACTTTTGTAGCCGACATTGCAAGGTGGTTACATGCCAGATATGATAAACAAACATTCGTTTGCACCTTCGTGCTTTGGCCACCATTTCAGAGGACATGCTTACATGCTGATGACACTAATTTAAAAAAAAATGTGTTAATTACATTTCTGACTGAACTCCATGGGGGAGAATTGTATGTCCCCTGTTCTGTTTTACCTGCATTGTATCATATATTTCATGTTATAGCAGTCTCAGTTGATGAGCCAGCACATGTTTATTTTAAGAACACTTTCACTGCAGATTTGACAAAATGCAACGAAGGTACCAATGTCAAATTTCTAAAGATAGCTACAGCATGTGACCCAAGGTTTAAGAATCTGAAGTGCCTTCCAAAATCTGAGAGGGACTAGGTGTGGAGCATGCTTTCAGAAGTCTTAAAAGAGCAACACTCCAACGTGGAAACTACAGAAACCGAACCACCAAAAAAGAAAATCAACTTTCTGCAGGTTGCATCTGACTCAAATAATGAAAATGAACATGCATCGATCCACACTACTTTGGATGGTTATCAAGCAGAACAGATCATCAGCATGGACGCATTTCCCCTGGAATGGTGGTTGAAGCATGAAGGAACATATGAATCTTTAGCGCATCTGGCACATAAATATCTTGCCATGCCAGCTACAACAGTGCCATGAGAACGCCTGTTCTCACTTTCAAGCGACATTGTAAACAAGAAACAGGCAGCATTATCTCCTGCAAATGTAAACAAATATGTTTGTCTGAGTGATTGGCTGAACCAGAAGTAGAACTGAGTGGACTTGTAGGCTCTAAAGTTTTACATTGTTTTGTTTTTGAATGTGGTTATTTTTTGTACATAATTCTACATTGGTAAGTTCAATTTTCATGATAAAAAGATTGCATTACAGCACTTGTATGAGGTGAATTGAAAAATATTATTTCTTTTGTTTTTTACATCACAAATATTTGTAATAAACATAAATATAAAGTGAGCACTGTACACTTTGTATTCTGTGTTGTAACTGAAATCAGTATATTTGAAAATGAAGAAAACATCAACAATATTTAAATAATTGGTATTCTATTATTGTTTAACAGTGCAATTAACTGTGATTATTTTTTGTAATCACTTGACAGCCCTAATTATTATTATTGGAATTTCCTTTCTGTAGGAAATTTCAAAATTTCTACTTTTCATTCCAAAAATAGGAGATTTTTTTACTAAATTTTTGGAATTTTATATGGAATGGTAATTTCAATTTGTGATTAGCTTTACTCAGAACCAGAAGCAGTATGAACACAATAAAAATTTTAAAAAATGGGAGAGAGAAAGAGAGCCTTTCATTAATAAAAGTGGATGGTTATTATAGAATTGTGACTAAGCACTCATATATTCCCATCCTACACACTATTGTAATAATATTTTTTTTTCAAAATATGCCTTCAAAAATATATTTGAAAACTAATAATTCACTGATCATTAATATTCATGTGTGACATATGTATGGAGTTAGGGATACATGATGACTAATGTGTGTTTAAACCAGGTGTGCCAGAGGAAGTTGGAAAAAAGGTCTGCCTTAGAAAAAGGAACATGTATTTCAGGGATCAGCAATGTTTGGCACGTGGTCCACTAGGGTAATCACCCTGGTGGGCCGGGCCGGTTTCTTTACCTGACGCGTCCGCAGATTCGGCCGATTTCGGCTCCCACTGGCCACGGTTCTCCCCTCCAGGCCAATGGGGGCTGTGGGAAGCGGTGTGGGCTGAGGGATGTGCTGGCCGCCGCTTCCCAGCCCAACCTGCCAGGGTGCTTACCCTGGTGAGCCGTGTGCCAAAGGTTGCTGATCCCTGGTGTATTTGATTCTCTGACCAGCCTGGTCTTCAGGCAAAGGCAATGAAGGTCAGTTTTTACATGTGTGATAAATGAAGGGCGGGGGGTAGCTCCCTTTTCTGGACACCCAGCCAGCTAGTAGCTATAATATCCCTCTTAGTAGCTGTTCTCTAATTGCTCTACCTGAAAAGGGTTAAAAAGTCTCACTGCTATGCATAGTAAAAGGAAATGAGTGGGCACCTGGCCAAAAGAGCCAATGGGGGGGCTAGAACTTTTTAAAATTGAAAAAAGACTCCCCTTTTGTCTGTCTGTTGTTTTTCTCCTGGGGAGAGGTGAGGAGGCAACAGCTATACTGTAAGAACTTGGGCCAGGTATGAAAAAAATCATCAGTATCATACTTATAAACTACTCATTTAAAACCCCAGATATGTAAGTAGATCAGAAAATGTCTAGGAAGACGTCATTAGCTTTATTACTTTTATCTTGTTATGGCTTGTGCATTCCTCTGTGCTAACTCCAGGTGCTTTTGTTTTGTTTATAACCTTTAAAATAGACCTCAAGAAAGCTATTCGTGGTGCTTAATTCTTGTAGGGGCTCTTTTAAAATCTAGCAATAGCAATTCCCAGGTGTATTTTCTTTCTTTTGTTATTAATAAAAAACACATTTTTTAAGAACAGAATTGGATTTTTGTGTCTTAAGAGGTTTGTGCACATGTTATTTAATTAACTGGTGGCAACAGCTAATTACCCTTTTTTTTTCTTTCTCAGCTCTTCCCTGGATTAGTGGGAGTGAAAAGGCTTGAATTCCCAAGTGCACCTTCCTGGGCTCTCAAAGGGGTTCGGCATTTGGGTGGTGGCAGCATCTACCAATCCAAGGTCAGCGAAAAGCTGTAACCTTGGGAGTTTAATACAAGCCTGGTGTGGCCTGTATTATTTTTTTAGAATCCTTGCGGGACCCCACCTTCTGCACTCGAAGTGCCAGAGTGGGGAATTAGCCTTGACAAGATGTTAGGTAACAGGGCTATTAAGCTAACAAGCAGGGGAAGAAAGAGCATGGAGCTTCCTTCAGCACCAGACTCCATGTCACCTTCCACACAGCTTGAATAAACTTTACTTTAAGGGGTAACACTTAAAAAAATCCATTTAAAAGGTTTACTGGTCTATAACTATTGGGGAGAGTGATGAACCTCAAATAACAGGCAATTGACTCAACTGATTGTATGTAATTTTACTGTATTAAAAAAAAGTAGAAATTGAGGTCTTTTCTGGAAGGCAATGACACAATGATGATTAATATCATTGTGAAATGTATGTATTAACACTATATGAGGACATATGGATACTTAATGACATTATACTTTAAAGTCTGTGGCCAAACAGGGAGAAACAGGTTCCCTCCCAGCTGGGAGAGAAGATAGCTGTTTACCTGTCTCCTGTGTAAATTAAGCATAGTAGAATTTTAAAATGAGATGAGAAGCCCTCAGGAAAGGAAAGACAGCATGATGTCATCCTGCCTCTTGAAACAAAGTCATTAAACTTTGGAAGATATAAGCAAAAGCAGAAGCCATCTTTGGCATCAAGTACTAGAGGGACACAGGGAACAGAGCTCTTGGAAGCTGAGAAAGATGGGTCCTTCAATGAAAAGGGGGTTGAAGTCTCTCAAAATTGAAAATAGGCAAAAAACCATCTTGAACAAAGCCTGTACCTTGCTAAATTATGCTTTAGACTTTTAGATGTGTGTTTTTACTTTTGTTTGCTTGTAATCCTTTCTAACTTTATTTATTTTACTTATCATCACTTATGTCCTGTTGTTAATAAATTTGTTTTATTTCACCATTAACCAATTAAGTGTTGTGTTTAAAAAGAAGGGTGTATTTACCCCAGTTAAGGTAATAGATTTGCTTTTGTGTCTTCAGAGGAACAAGCAAACATTATTATTTTTCTGAACTGTCCAGAAGAGGGCTGGGCATTACGGAGCACATGATTTTGGGAAAATCCAGGAAAGGGAGTGTGTCACTTTCCTGGTTGTAACCAAAGGCTGGTGAAAGTGAGAATGGAACTATAGACCAGCTGGTGGGGACAGAGATGCTGAATCAAGGCTTCTAGACACTTCAGGGTGTGAATTTCATTTTTGTAGCGTGGTTTGGAGCATCCCAGACAGGGAGGTACAGCAGCAAAGCATTGTGAGGCACTCATGATTACAGGTAAGAGGTGACACAACCCCCTACTGGTCTGGATTGCACTCCAAACCCCATCACAGCAATATAGATATTTTTAATTGAAATCAGCTATTAGAAATATTTAAAAATAGGAGCCAAATTCACCACCAGTGATTCCACTGATTTCATTGTAATTGCCCTTGATCATATAATTTTGAGTAGAATTTAGACGTCCACATCCCAGTGAATTTCAATGGAATCTGAGTGCCTAAAATACTTTATAGTCCTTTGAAACTCCCAGATATATTTTCCAAACTAAAGGCAATATACCTTTGATTATTAAAAAAACCCCCAACAACTATATTCTATAGCTTCATTTTCTATGGTATTCATAAATGCCATTTGTCAAATGATGCTTATGATTTTAGTGACTTTCTGAGCCTGTATATCTAAATACATTTTCCTATAATATATAAAGAAACTTTCCCATTAAATTAAAGGAATTGTGAGGCAAGTCCACAGATCCAGGACAATATCCCTGCTTCCAGTTCCCTGGAGGTGGACCAAATCTTGTCAGTCAAGGCAGGCTAAGAGTAGCCAAATTCCTGAATTCTGAGCCTATTTGAGATACTTCCAAAGCTGATTCATAGAGATAATTCCTTTAACCATCAATGAACAAGATATTGAACATAGCAAGAAATTCATATAAGCCCATTCCTACTGCAGAACAACTTCAAAATTCCACCCAGATACTGACAATCTAATATGGTGCAACAAAAAAGTAGATTTGTAACAATACAAGCTTTCTCTCAGTACTGTAATACTTTCCCTCAAAACTAGTACTGTGGTGTGGGTTGGATCTGTGAACTTTCCTGATATAAGAAAAAGAAACTGCAACTCATCTGAAAAAGTTTCACTTCTCTTCAGAAGAGAAGTCTGCCGGTCCATGAGAATGGCATTTCCAAGAGCAGTGTGTAACCAGGAAGGCAATAAAAGTATTAATAACTACACACAATGTAGAGGATCTTCATGTTCTATTTTCAATGATTACCAGCTCAGCACAGAGCACAGAACTATGTTCCCCAAAGCTGGGAGTGATGAAGCCTGCATTTTAATTTGTAAAATTTAGTGACGATGTGAACAGATGACTAGGTAGCCATTTTCATAGCTCTTTGTATTTTGCATACAATTCTCCAGAACAGGCTTCCATGGTGCTGAGTTAATGAGACGGAACATTTGAGGGCAAATGAAGGCATCTGACATTCTAAGTTTCAGAAATGCACCATTTTAGCCATTAACTGAAGTCTTCATTTTCTTTTTTCCCTTTTTTGGGTTGGCAATATGGAATAAATAGAGCTAGAGATTTTCTGAATTGTTTAGCATTGCCCATATAAAGGTCTGGCTGTTAGAAGACCTCAAGTATGTCAGAGTTTCTCAGATTACATTTTGTATGTGGGCAAAATAATAGAAAAGTGAATGAACTCTTGTGACCTGTGGAACACAAAGTACACTTTAGGGATTAAGGCTGTGTTAGCTTTTAGCACAACTATGCCCACATGAGAGAGGTGGAATATGTCTGTACTACTGATAAGATCCAAAGACTGTGCAAGGCTCCTTACTGAAGTATTTGCAATCAGAAAGAGAGAAATATTTTAAAAAGAAAGTATAAGGACACTTCTCACAAGAGATCAAAGGAATGTTTAATCAGAGCATTTAGTACAAGATTCCATTCCCTCTAAGGAAGCACTCCTTATTGGTGCAGGAGTGACTGTGAAGCAGCTCTGAGTAATCTTATGTTCTCTGGATGAGATGAAATGGTGTATTCACTTGCTGTCTTTAGCATACTGGAAAAGGTTGCCACTTGTAAATGTACAGTCCAGAGTTTTAGGTGTACATTAAAACCTTGCTGTAAGAACTACAAAATATATGTTTTACCTTTGCTTATGCAAATATTAATGTTTTTGCATCATACTTTATACATAAACCAAGCCCGGGCCGGCTCTGGCTTTCTGTCGCCCCAAGCAAAAAAAAACAACAACCTGTGGCGCAGCCGGAGCCAGGGTGCAGGGGAACTCCCTGCCCTGCAGATATGCCCCGGCTAGCGGGGGGAGGGAATGGGGGGAGAGAGAGAAGAGGGGCGGCCAGGGCTTCAGCGGGGCGCTGCCACGTGGCCCCTCCCGCTGTGCCCCCTGTCGGGAGGCTCCGCACCACTCCGGTCGGCTGGGAGGGAAGGACGCGGGCTGCCCTGCCGGGCTTGCTGAAGGGCGCGCCCGTCCTCCATGCCGCTGCCCCCTATAGGGCGGCCGGAGCGGAACAACAACAACAACAACAACAACAAAAGCGGCCGTGCCGCCCTAGGATTGGGCGGAATGCCTCCTCCTACAAGCTGCCGCCCCAAGCACCAGCATACTCGGCTGGTACCTGGAGCCGGCGCTGGACCAAGCCTTTGAAAATGTCCTGTTGCTTTCTGGAGGCTAAAGCAGTGATTATGTATATGCCTGAAAAAAAATGTTTTCTCTCATACCAGAAAGCCTGATTCAATTTCTCTGGGCCTGAGTGTAGATCCTTCTTGTGAGGGAAGAATAATGGAATGGTGGTTGCCTTCTGAATTAGATCAAAGAACGATAGTCATCAGCCTCACTTTTGCTATTTCGAGTGTACATGCATTTCCCTGGAGTGAGTTGTGAACAAGAAATACAGTAATGTGTTTGCAATGGGAGGAGGTATACAACCTGGTTGATCTCTTCATCTTGAATAAAATTTTAGTACTTTTCTTTGATCTTGGATGCAAATAGTTCTATTGACAGGGTCCTGAGTCTCCACTCAAAGACTTTCAGACATAGATTCCATTCTTCCAGATTTATCCTTTGCTGGCGTAAGCAGTCATCTTTGATGTTTAGTTCCCTTTTTGTGTATAAAGTTTGAAAGGAGAGCAGTTTCTTTTTCTGTCTAGTAACATAAAAAAAATTGGACCCCTGTAGCAGGGCTAAGGATCTGTTATATTAACAAGTAAAGAGGTATCTGATAAAACTTCAGCAGTAGAATCAGCATGTCTTAATTGATCAGACTTGGAGAGTTAGTGCTATTTGAATGTATCTAGTTTTTTGAGCCTATTGACACCATGTTGGAACTCTGTTGGTCCATCATTCTTGGATTAAATTGATTCATGAATGTCTTCTTGAAGCAGGGCCGGCTCTAGCTTTTTTGCTGCCCCAAGCAGCAAAAAAAAGCGCCGCCCCCAACCCCCCCCGCCGAGCCGGCCCCCCCCAGCCGAGAGCCGCGCCGCCCCCCCGCCGAGCGCCGCCGGAACCCCCCCCCATGCCGCCCCCCCGCCGAGCACCTCCGGAAACCCCCCCTGCTCCACCTCCCCGCCGAGCGCCACGCACCGGAGCCAGCCCCCCCCCCGCGCTGAGCGCTGCCAGACCCCCGGCGCCGAGCCCCACGCCGCCGGAGCCCACCCCCGTCCCCTGCCGAATGCCGCCGGAACCCCCCTCCAGCGCCGCCCCCCCGCCGAGCGCCACGCGCCGGAGCCCGCCCCCCGTGCTGAGCGCCGCCGGAACCCCCTCCCCGAGCCCCGAGCTGCCCCCCTCGCCGAGCGCCGTGCCCCCAGAGCCCGCCCCGCCCCCCGCTGAGCGCCGCCGGAACCCCCCCCCAGAGCACCGCCCCCCCCGCCGAGCACCACCACGCCGCGCTGCGCTCCCCCCGCCGCCCCTTACCAGGTGCCGCCCCAAGCATGTGCTTGGGTGCTTGGTGCCTGGAGCCGGCCCTGTCTTGAAGCTCGCATTGTCACCACCAATCCTCTCCAGCTCTCACCAAGGCAGTTGACCTCTAAGTACATACCTACCTTCTTTTAGCCACCAAGAAATACAACTCAATACTTGTTTCAGCTCTGGTCCCAGGGAGGATGTGGATAGTAGGTTCTGTGCAGAGATGACTGAAAGTTGGAATTTGCATCTTTTAGGAAATTGATATTTTGACATTGTTTTCGACTTGAATTTGGACAAGTCGTCAAAATATTGACTTTCACAAAATGGAAAGTTAAAAAATATACTGGGAAATGTTGAAATGAATATTTTGTGTTGACATTTTAGATTTAGATTTGATTGATGTTACTGAATAAGAATGTTTCATTTTGATTTGTTAATCCAAATTGAAAAGTTTTGGTTTGGTTCAACGTTACTGTGTCTGCCTAAGCTACTGTGGTGCCTCATGGGGGGGTGGTTTCAGTTTGGAGCCCCCTCTGAGCTGGGCTCCCTGACCAAACTACAGTTCCCATGAGGCACCATGGTGAGTTGACTCTCATGAAGTAATATAGCCGTACAGCCAGACAAAATAGTACATCATTTGAAAGAGTTCACTCTTAGCATAATCCCTAAGTGGAGACTTTCAACTTTACAAATAGGGAGGAAGGGGTGGGAGAAGCCTTCCAGGGAAAAGCCATTTTTTCCTCACTGAATCCCATAGAGATCAAGGCATATTACATAAAGGTGAACCCCAGACTTTCATGAAGACTCAGGGGAAAACAGATAGAAGAAAATGATGGTCTGAGAGGCCTTTTACCTCCTGATTGTTCCTCCACATCTGGCCTCTTCTCCCGCTCATCTCCACATGGATAACTTCATGTGGAAGCATGAGAGACAAGTATGACATGGCAGATTGAGCAGGGGCTATATAGCCCCAAGTGGGGGCTGGCAGTCAGAAGAATGAGTGGGACCAGGAATTTTGTGCCCTTCTTTCACAGTTTCTCTATTCCTCTCATTGTTTGTGAGGTGTTCCTGTCAGACAGGCCTGCCCAGACAAGCCATGCTGAAAACTGCTGCAGCCAGCTACCCCTGGATTAGATTATGTGTTTCTAGCAAGCTTGCTGTAAGGTTCCACTTCCTTAGCATCCAATACGTCTAAATTTAGACATCAAAAGATCCCTTTTTTGTTTTGTTTTGTGTGTTGCTCTGAGCAGAATGTCTGGTAAAGCTGTCTGCAGCTGCTGGATGCAGATTAAGTGGAATCTTCAGGGGTGAAGCAACTCCCATACTGACTTGACTGACAGGTCTGATTTTGCCTCCAAGGGGCTGCAAGACCCCCTTGTCATGAATCTGCAGACTTTCCCTGTGAAGAAGGATTAATAATATTGTTAACTTCTAAAACTTAAAGTAAAGTATTGATGACTTGCAATTTGTGTATGGTGGAAACAGCTCCCACACATCTACCCCAGAATAAGAACCCCTCATGTTTCCCACAAGGTGTGTATTGTGAGTGGTTTTCTGTGTTTGCAGTTTAGAAGGATAGCATTTTGTTATGCTTCTATTACATTCATTTTTATTCTATTGCATTGCACCCCCAAAAGATTTTAGTGTGCGGCTTGATGCAAGATTGCTTCCAGGGAAAGGCTCATAAGAGGAAGATAATGGGGAAAACATACTAACCTGTTTGTGGAGTTTTGTGGAGATCATTTAATTGTAGTTGGAGGTTGTCTCCCATTCTCCCACAGAATAGTCAGAGTTTTCTGTCCACAGCAAACATGTATCATAGGTCTAACCATCAGTGGATCAGTTTTTATAGTGTAAGAGTACCTGGTGTAGTGGACTAAGCCTAGGACAAAGAAAATCTAGACTCCTGAGAATGCTGGTGTTAACTGGATTCAATCTCGTTATGGGTTGAGTTAAAACCTTGCTGAAATTCATGGGTGAATGTGTCCTTAATATAAAATTTCTCTGAGAGACGGGGGTCCCTACCTAAAATAAGTTGAAGCTATCTGTTGTTTTTGGTTCTTCCTGCGTTCAGAGAAACATGATATTGTACATTTCTTATAAATAAACAAGATTGCATCAGAGATAATACCAGACTCCATCATCAATTTCTGCTCCCAACATTCCCAGGGTTCCAAACTTTCCTAGCTGCTCAGGTCAAAAATGAGTAATACTAACTCTTCCTTTGGGACTACGCCTTTAGTGAAGTGACAACCGTTCTGGCCAAGATTTTCAAAAGTGGGTAATGATTTGTGTGTACTTCAAGTTTTGGTTTCTGAGCTTGAAACATGTTAAAGGGGACAGAATATCAGAAAATATTGCGTATCCTCCCACCTTTGAAAATCAAACCCCTTTAACATGTGTTGATTTTAGCAGAACACATGTTAAAGGGGTCTGATTATCTGAATGTGGGTAATCAACACTCTGATATTCAGGCCCCTAGAAGGTGTCTCAAGCTCAGCAACCAAAAATTGAGGCACGCAAAATCATTAGTCGCTTGGGAGCGGAGGGAATCAAGCCTCTTGCCTATATTTACCAGTCAGTGAAATGGGAATAATAGTTCTTACTTCCTGGCACAACACTCCCACATTGTGACAATAAGTAATGTTTGTAAAAAAACAATCTGTAAGTGCTTTAAATAAAAACAAAACAAAATCCCCCACTAGAAATCACACAAAACCTTCCAATGACCAGGGTCTTAGCAGCCTCCAGAGCTTCAACTTTTATTACAGCTAGTTGGAAAATGTGTTTGTTTGTTTGTTTGTTCTATCAGACACTTTAAGTGTTGACAATGGCACATGCATCGATGGGTAGAATATATCATGAAGTGATTCAAATTTACAAGAGATAAAGACATTAACTAGTTATAATCTCATTCCACTCAATGAAGTTATTCTTTGCATATTTATCATCTTGTAATGTACCACATATTGTATTAGAGAAGTAAAATCCCACAAGTATGTTACTTAAAATATCAGAACATATTACAAAACTGTAGGTTATCAAACTAGACAGTGACTATACTATAAAAGAACAAACCAATAACAAAACCAAATCCAAATCCTGAGAGGAAACAGACGATTTTCTGTCGTTATTTTTAGAAGCCCAGGCACTAGTCATGTCATGTAGTCCACAGACCTTTGAGTTTCACTTACATGATTTAATGATCTGTAGGAATAGGGAGCCTTATTTTGTTTAGTGCATTTTTAATAAACTAGTCTTAAATCATTTGAAGGTGAGGGTTACCATTTGAAAACAACAGATCTAGGCTAGGTTTTAAATAATGAATATAAATGCAATAAATAGCTCAAATTATTTCATAACTTAAGCAGGTCATATATGAAATGCATATGATCTGGATGGGCTGAATACCAGGCTTTTTCTAGATTAATGATAAAGGTAGGAGGGCCAGCTCTTCTCGTAGATATAACCCTGTGCATGCGTATTGGAGGACAGAACTGCACCCCTAGAGACTATTTTAGATGTAATTTTGTGCGTAGGAAATAAGACTATGAAAAATGGGGCTGATGTATGAAAACATCAGAGGTGTCATGATCAAATATCAGATTTCAAAAGCTTTTTTGAAATAACACATCCCCAAAGAACAGAAACTCAAAAATATTGAGAAGTTAATGGAATACAGATTAATGCTCTAGCATTGCTATTGACTTTTTAGATACAAAATGAGAAAATAATATATAATGCCTAAGGTGAGGGGCTTAATGAGAGATTGTCACAACCTCCTAATTAAAAAAACAAAAAAACAAACAAACCTAGGAAGACTGGTTTTTTATTTGCCTTCCTACTGTCAGTCCCTTTCATAACCAATTAGTCTTTCCATTGTTGCTATCCTCTGAAAAGTGAGGGAGGCTGATTGGAAAACAGAAGTCTTGGTGGGGCAGGAGAGGATTCTTTACTCTCCAGTCTCCCACCCAAAAGCATGAAGGTGATAAGGACTAAAGGGAGCAGGTAAGAGGAAGGGGTTCTTCATCTTCCCCCTTTTCTCTCAAGAAGAAAGGAGTAGCAAGGGATCAACTGTAGGATCCCTTTCCCCCTTAAAGAGGTCTGGGAGAGGTGAACAACAATGCATCCAGCAAGAAGTGTTTCTTTTGTTCTCATTGCCAGAGGTCAATGGGGAGGGAAGCAATGGAGAGCATCAGAAGCAGAGACGTGTTCTCCATTCCGCTCTCCCTGACAGGTTCAAAAAAAGGAACCATTGGGAAGGGCTTCATTCTCTCTCAAGAGGAGAAGTGAAGGAGCCAAATGGTATTATTTGGTTTCCTCCTGCAGATTCCATTAGCAGCGGTCCAGAAACAGCTCAAGTTTCCTCAGGAGGTCAGTCCTCATCTAGGTCTTTGAAGATCACAACAAACAAACAACCTCCCCCATTTAAGAAGAGGAGACACCAATTGGCATTTCTAATCAGGGCCACCCAGAGGATTCAAGGGGCCTGGGGCAAAGCAATTTCGGGGGCCCCCGCCATAAAAAAAAGTTGCAATACTATAGAATACTATATTCTCGTGGGGGCCCCTGCGGGACCCAGGTAAAATTGCCCCACTTGTCCCCCTTTCCCTCCCTCCCCGGGTGGCCCTGTTTCTAATGTCAAAACAAGCGAGTGAAAAAAAAAGTGAGAATTAGCTCCCAATCTACCTAACACACTGAGAAGCCATTTATATATATATATATATATATATGTACATACATACATACACACACACACACATACACAGTTGGCTTTGCAATTCACATTTAAAGAGGTTTTGTAAAGGTGTGCCAATGTCAGCCGGTTTTGGTCTGAAATATTCACAGTAGTGTCCTGAATGTAAACAGAGATGTTTTGTCATTGTCCATATATGACCATTTACTAATATAGACTTACCTGCAGTGAGCTAAACAAGTTTTTATTAAGAAGATAGGGAAGTTGACTGGAACAAACAATAGCATGTGGGGGAATTGCATTGTATGTAAGAGAGAAGTATGACTGCTCAGAGCTCCGGTATAAAACTGCAGAAAAACCTGAGTGTCTCTGGATTAAATTTAGAAGTGTGAGCAACAAGGATGATGTTGTGGTGGGAGTCTGCTATAGACCACCAAACCAGGGGGATGAGGTGGATGAGGCTTTCTTTCGGCAACTAGTAGAAGTTACTAGATCGCAGGCCCTGGTTCTCATGGGAGACTTTAATCACCCTAATATCTGCTGGGAGAGCAATACAGCAGTGCACAGACATTCCAGGAAGTTTTTGGGAAGTGTAGGGGACAATTTCCTGGCGCCAGTGCTGGAGGAAACAACTAGGGGCAGAGTTCTTCTAGACCTGCTGCTCACAAACAGGGAAGAATTAGTAGGGGAAGCAAAAGTGGATGGGAACCTGGGAGGCAGTGACCATGAGATGGTTGAGTTCAGGATCCTGACACAAGGAAGAAAGGAGAGCAGCAGAATATGGACCCTGGACTTCAGAAAAGCAGACTTTGACTCCCTCAGGGAACTGATGGGCAGGATCCCCTGGGAGAATAACATGCGGGGAAAAGGAGTCCAGGAGAGCTGGCTGTATTTTAAAGAATCCTTATTGAGGTTGCAGGAAAAAAACATCCCAATGTGTAGAAAGAACAGTAAATATGGCAGGCGACCAGCTTGGCTTAACAGTGAAATCCTTGCTGACCTGGGAGGAGTATAAAAATATTGCTCAGGCATGCAGGAGTGTAATAAGGAAGGCCAAATCACACTTGGAGTTGCAGCTAGCAAGAGATGTTAAGAGTAACAAGAAGGGTTTCTTCAGGTATGTTAGCAACAAGAAGAAAGTCAAGGAAAGTGTGGGCCCCTTACTGAATGAGGGAGGCAACCTAGTAACAGGGGATGTGGAAAAAGCTAATGTACTCAATGATTTTTTTGCCTCTGCCTTCATGAACAAGGTCAGCTCCCAGACTGCTGCACTGGGCAGCACAGTATGGGGAGAAGGTGACCAGCCCTCCGTGGAGAAAGAAGTGGTTCGGGATTATTTGGAAAACTGGACGAGCACAAGTTCATGGGGCCGGATGCGCTGGATCTGAGGGTGCTAAAGGAGTTGGCGGATGTGATTGCAGAGCCATTGGCCATTATCTTTGAAAACTCATGGCGATCGGGGGAGGTCCTGGATGACTGGAAAAAGGCTAATGCAGTGCCCATCTTTAAAAAAGGGAAGAAGGAGGATCCGGGGAACTACAGGCCAGTCTGCCTCACCTCAGTCCTTGGAAAAATCATGGAGCAGGTCTTCAAGGAATCAATTCTGAAGCACTTAGAGGAGAGGAAAGTGATCAGAAATAGTCAGCATGGATTCACCAAGGGCAAGTCATGCCTGACTAACCTAATTGCCTTGTGGATGAGGGGAAAGCAGTGGATGTGTTATTCCTTGACTTTAGCAAAGCTTTTGATACAGTCTCCCACAGTATTCTTGCCAGCAAGTAAAGAAGTATGGGCTGGATGAATGGTCTATAAGGTGGATAGAAAGCTGGCTAGATCATCAGGCTCAACAGGTAGTGATCAACTGCTCCATGTCTAGTTGGCAGCCGGTTTCAAGTGGAGTACCCCAGGTGTCAGTCCTGGGGCTGGTTTTGTTCAATATCTTCATTAATGATCTGGAGGATGGCGTGGACTGCACTCTCAGCAAGTTTGCAGATGACACTAAACCGGGAGGAGTGGTTGATACGCTGGAGGGTAGGGACAGGATACAGAGGGACCTAGACAAATTAGAGGATTGGGCCAAAAGAAACCTGATGAGGTTCAACAAGGATAAGTGCAGAGTCCTGCACTTAGTACGGAAGAATCCCATGCACTGTTACAGACTAGGGACCGAATGGCTAGGAAGCAGTTCTGCAGAAAAGGACCTAGGGGTTACAATGGACGAGAAGGTGTATATGAGTCCACAGTGTGCCCTTGTTGCCAAGAAGGCTAACGGCATTCTGGGCTGTATAAGTAGGGGCATTGCCAGCAGATCGAGGTGCGTGATAGTTCCCCTCTATTTGACATTGGTGAGGCCTCATCAGGAGTACTGTGTCCAGTTTTGGGCCCCACACTACAAGAAGGATGTGGAAAAATTGGAAAGAGTCCAGCGGAGGGCAACACAAATGATTTGGGGGCTGGAGCACATGACTTATGAGGAGAAGCTGAGGGAACTGGGATTGTTTAGTCTGCAGAAGAGAAGAATGAGGGGGGATTTGATAGCTGCTTTCAACTACCTGAAAGGGGTTTCCAAAGAGGATGGATCGAGACTGTTCTCAGTGGTACCTGATGAAAGAACAAGGAGTAATGGTCTCAAGTTGCAGTTGGGGAGGTTTAGGTTGGATATTAGGAAAAACTTTTTCACTAGGAGGGTGGTGAAGCACTGGAATGGGTTACCTAGGGAGGTGGTGGAATCTCCTTCCTTAGAGGCTTTTAAGGTCAGGCTTGACGAAGCCCTGGCTGGGATGAATTAGTTGGGAATTAGTCCTGCTTTGAGCAGTGAGTTGGACTAGATGACCTCCTGAGGTCCCTTCCAACCCTGATATTCTATGAGTCTATGATTCTATGACCTACGGTTTGTGAATGTTGTCACTTGCTGATTGTATATCATCATGTCATCCATTTAGAGTGATGTTGAAACAAGCAAAAAAAACCTGAGAACAAAAATTCATTACAGGATATTTAAAATATATCAAGTTTCAGAGTAACAGCCGTGTTAGTCTGTATCCGCAAAAAGAAGAACAGGAGTACTTGTGGCACCTTAGAGACTAACAAATTTATTAGAGCATAAGCTTTCGTGGACTACAGCCCACTTCTTCGGATGCATATAGAATGGAACATATAATGAGGAGATATATATACACACATACAGAGAGCATAAACAGGTGGGAGTTGTCTTACCAACTCTGAGAGGCCAATTAATTAAGAGAAAAAAAAAAAACTTTTGAAGTGATAATCAAGCTAGCCAAGTACAGACAGTGTGATAAGAAGTGTGAGAGTACTTACAAGGGGAGATAGAGTCAACGTTTGTAATGGCTCAGCCATTCCCAGTCCTTATTCAAACCGGAGTTGATTGTGTCTAGTTTGCATATCAATTCTAGCTCTGCAGTCTCTCTTTGGAGTCTGTTTTTGAAGTTTTTCTGTTGTAATATAGCCACCCGCAGGTCTGTCACTGAATGACCAGACAGGTTAAAGTGTTCTCCCACTGGTTTTTGAGTATTTTGATTCCTGATGTCAGATTTGTGTCCATTAATTCTTTTGGGTAGAGACTGTCCGGTTTGGCCAATGTACATGGCAGAGGGGCATTGCTGGCACATGATGACATATATCACATTGGTAGATGTGCAGGTGAACGAGCCCCTGATGGTATGGCTGATGTGATTAGGTCCTATGATGATGTCAGTTGAATAGATATGTGGACAGAGTTGGCATCGGGGTTTGTTACAAGGATAGGTTCCTGGGTTAGTGGTTTTGTTCAGTGATGTGTGGTTGCTGGTGAGTATTTGCTTTAGGTTGGGGGGTTGTCTGTAAGCGAGGACAGGTCTGTCTCCCAAGATCTGTGAGAGTAAAGGATCATCTTTCAGGATAGGTTGTAGATCTCTGATGATGCGCTGGAGAGGTTTTAGTTGGGGGCTGAAGGTGACAGCTAGTGGTGTTCTGTTATTTTCTTTGTTGGGCCTGTCTTGTAGGAGGTGACTTCTGGGTACTCGTCTGGCTCTGTCAATCTGTTTTTTTCACTTCAGCAGGTGGGTATTGTAGTTTTAAGAATGCTTGATAGAGATCTTGTAGGTGCTTGTCTCTATCCGAGGGATTGGAGCAAATGCGGTTATATCTTAGAGCTTGGCTGTAGACAATGGATTGTGTGGTGTGTCCTGGATGGAAGTTGGAGGCATGTAGGTAAGTGTAGCGGTCAGTAGGTTTCCGGTATAGGGTGGTATTGATGTGACCATCGCTTATTAGCACAGTAGTGTCCAGGAAATGGACCGCTTGTGTGGATTGATCTAGGCTGAGGTTGATGGTGGGATGGAAATTATTGAAATCATGGTGAAATTCCTCAAGGGCTTCTTTTCCATGGGTCCAGATGATGAAGATGTCATCAATGTAGCGCAAGTAGAGTAGGGGCGTTAGGGGATGAGAGCTAAGGAAGCGTTGTTCTAAGTCAGCCATAAAAATGTTGGCATATTGTGGGGCCATGCGGGTACCCATAGCAGTGCCGCTGACTTGAAGGTATATATTGTCCCCAAATGTGAAATAGTTGTGGGTGAGGACAAAATCACAAAGTTCAGCCACCAGGTTAGCTGTGACATTATCAGGGATACTGTTCCTGATAGCTTGTAGTCCATCTTTGTGTGGAATATTGGTGTAGAGGGCTTCTACGTCCATAGTGGCCAGGATGGTGTTTTCTGGAAGATCACCGATGGATTGTAGTTTCCTCAGGAAGTCAGTGGTGTCTCGAAGATAGCTGGGAGTGCTGGTAGCGTAGGGTCTTAGGACAGAGTCTACATAACCAGACAAGCCTGATGTTAGGGTGCCAATGCCTGAGATGATGGGGCGTCCAGGATATCCAGGTTTATGGATCTTGGGTAGCAAATAGAATACCCTTGGTCGGGGTTCTAGGCATGTGTCTGTACGGATTTGTTCCTGTGCTTTGTCAGGGAGTTTTTTTAGCAGATGGTGTAGTTTCTTTAGGTAATCCTCAGTGGGATCAGAGGATAATGGCCTGTAGAATGTGGTGTTAGAGAGCTGTCTAGCAGCCTCCTGGTCATATTCCAATTTATTCATGATGACGACAGCACCTCCTTTGTCAGCCTTTTTGATTATGATGTCAGGGTTGTTTCTGAGGCTGTAGATGGCGTTGTGTTCAGCATGGCTGAGGTTATGTGGCAAGTGATGTTGCTTTTCCACAATTTCAGCCTTTGCACGTCGACGGAAGCAATCTATGTAGAAATCCAGTCTGTTGTTTCGACCGTCCGGAGGAGTCCATGCAGAATCCTTTTTTTTGTAGTGCTGGTAGGGAGGATTCTGTGGGTTAGTATGCTGTTCAGAGGTATGTTGGAAATATTCTTTGAGTCGGAGATGTCGAAAGTAGGATTCTAGGTCACCCCAGAACTGTATCATATTCATGGGTCTGGAGGGACAAAAGGAGAGGCCCCGAGATAGGACAGACTCTTCTGCTGGGCTAAGAGTATAGCTGGAAAGATTAACAATATTGCTGGGTGGGTTAAGGGAACTACTGTTGTGGCTGCTTGTGGCATGTAGCAGTTTAGATAGTTTAGTGTCCTTTTTCCTTTGTAGAGAGGCAAAGTTTGTCTTGTAAATGGCTTGTCTAGTTTTTGTAAAGTCTATCCATGAGGAAGTTTGTGTGGAAGGTTGGTTTCTTATGAGAGTATCCAGTTCTGAGAGCTCATTCTTAATCTTTCCCTGTTTGCTGTATAGGATGCTGATCAGGTGGTTTCGCAGTTTCTTTGAGAGTGTGTGACACAGTCTCTCAGCATAGTCTGTGTGATATGTAGATTGTAATGGATTTTTTACCTTTAGTCCTTTTGGTATGATGTCCATCTGCTTGCATTTGGAAAGGAAGATGATGTCTGTCTGTATCTGTACGAGTTTTTTCATGAGGTTGATGGATTTCCATTCCATACGGCTAAATGCAGTGCCTTGCATAATGACAAGTTTCAGAGTAACAGCCGTGTTAGTCTGTATCCGCAAAAAGAAGAACAGGAGTACTTGTGGCACCTTAGAGACTAACAAATTTATTAGAGCATAAGCTTTCGTGGACTACAGCCCACTTCTTCGGATGCATATAGAATGGAACATATAATGATATCATACAGTCCTGGGGTCCTTGCCCCATACAGCTTTCAATCTAAACAGACAAATGTAATATCATCCCTATTTTACAGATGAGAAATAGAAGAACAGAGAGATTAGTGATTTGCTCAAGGTCACACTAGGAGTCTATGCTACAGCCAAAAACTGAACTTGAACTCCTGAGTCATGGTTCATTGTCTCAGCCATAAGACATCCTTCATCTATGGGCCAGAGTTGTTTAGGTAAGTGGTTCCCTTAACAATATTTTTTGTTTGCCAAAAAACTCCATTTGTTTCTACTTTCTTAATGTAAGTGGTGACTTCACTGTCATGTCTGAGCTGAGAATGTCACTTGCATTCGATATCAGCCAGAATAGAAGAGACATTCAGCATGCTTCTTTCAAGTACCAACTTTGTTAGACATAAGATGCTGGTACAGTTATACTTACTGCTACTCCCAATTTACTCCATTATATTTACCTTTCAGCAGCATGTCATTCTGCATGTATATCATCTACACACTATAGTGTAGTCTGTTAATGTCCATTCAAATATTTAAACGCATGTCCTGGGCATCGAATGATTACAGCAGCATGGAATGAAAAAAAAAATCTTATGTCCTTGCAACTTTGACTGACTACTCTCGGAAGATGCAAAATTCTATGTACCAGATGATGTCTATCCCAGAACCGCTAATACTGTAAAATCACTCAAAGAAATATTCTTTCTTCACTGTTGAAACTGGCTTTGCTGAGCCAAACTCTAAAAAACTCTTCCAATAAAAATAAATAGAACTATTTACTTACGGAAAATTCTGGAGAACAGAAAATAAATGTATTCATTTTTTTGCAGCAATATGTGTTTCTGAAAACTGTGCTTGCCTAAATACAGTCTGGATAGAGACAATAGTAAGAATGAAGAAACATTTTATGTTTCCATGGCTTCTGCTATTTCTGCTATGGATGATTCATAAACATTTATAGTGTTTCTAATTATATTAATAAATTTAAATATTATGCAAATCCTGGGCTGTCAGTGTTTGATGCTACATTAAATGACTTGCTTTTGGCATCATAGTAAATAGGCTGTTGAATTTAATTTTCTATGGTCAGATTTAAGAGAAAATCTTTTATGAGATTGTGCAGGTAGGTGATTTGAGAAGCTAGGGTTTTTTTCACTTTGGATTTTCTTTGAAACACCTACATTTAAGAAAGGGAAATTCATTTGCTTAAACTTTGAAGAGCTCCACAGTCTGTTCCATTATATTGCCTATTTGTGAAAGATACACTGGGTTGTGTTGATTGCCAGTATTAAAATATGAGTTGACAAAGGTTTTATTGTATGAACTGTAATTAATTTAGTTTGGACTAGTATTTTGGCTCTTAGGAGGTTAGACAATAATAAAATGTTGGAGGATTACAGGAATAAATTCTTTATCTGACAAAGTTAATTTAGCTTTTAACAGGGACTGGGTTAGGGTTGCCAGGTGTCCTGTTTTCTACTGGAACAGTCAATTGATAAGGGACCCTCGTGGGTCCAGTCAGTATCACCATTAAAAGTCCGGTTGGTGGTGCAATAACAGTACATTTACTTTTACAGTTATAGTAATTATAAGAATTTAGTAATATAAGACTTTCAGCAGAACTACTGTTTTTCACAGAAAAACATATTTATGGAATTATGTGCACTATTATAGACCCTATATTATTCAAAGGTTACAACTCAGCTTTTATTCTGGTAGATTTTGTAAGTCTCATCAGTCATTATGTTTCATCTATATAAGAATGGCCATATTGGGTCAGACCAAAGGTCCATCTAGCCCAGTATCCTGTCTTTCCACAGTGGTGAATGCTAGGTGCTTCTGAGGGAATGAACAGAACAGGATGGGCAAGGATCGTATCCCTAGCCTCTGTTTGCCAGAATCTGGGAATGGGCAACAGGGAATGGATCACTTGATGATTACCTGGTCTGTTCATTCCCTCAGGGGCACCTGGCACTGGCCACTGTTGGAAGACAGGATACTGGGTAGGATGGTCCTTTGGTCTGACCCAGTATGGCCTTTCTTATGTAGAACACGTAATCATCAAGTGATCCATTCCCTGTCACCGTTTCCCAGATTCTGGCAAACAAAGACTAGGGACGCCATCTATGCCCATCTTGGCTAATAGCCATTGATGGACCTATCCTCCATGAATGTATCTAGTAATGTAAAAGAAAGGCTTACCGATTCTGTGGTGGTGTCAGTCTTATTTTAATTAAAATATTGACATAAATCAACTTATTTACTAATATACTATGAAGGATATGTTGAGGCAATGTTTATGAGAAAATTATGAATCCCTAGGACTTAAATTTTGGAGAAGTTTCAGCTCTGGTCTCCCATGTTTAAGAAGGATGAATTCAAACTGGAACAGGTACAGAGATGGGCTACTAGGATGATCCAAGGAATGGAAAACCTGTCTTATGAAAGGAGACTCAAAGAACTTGGCTTGTTTAGCCTAACCAAAAGAAGGATGAGGGGAGAAATGATTGCTCTCTATAAATATATCAGAGGGATAAATACCAGGGAGGGAGAGAAATTATTTAAGCTCAGTACCAATGTGGACACAAGAACAAATGGATATAAACTGGCCGGCAGGAAGTTTAGACTTGAAATTAGATGGAGGCTTCTAACCATCAGAGGCATGAAGTTCTGGAACAGCCTTCCAACGGGAGCAGTGGGGCAAAAGACATATCTGGCTTCAAGACTAAGCTTGATATGTTTATGGAGAGGACGGTATGATGGGATAGCCTAATTTTGGCAATTAACTGATCTTTGACTATTAGCGGTAAATATGCCCAATGGCCTGTGATGGGAGGTTAGATGGGGTGGGATCTGAGTTACTACAGAGAATTCTTTCCTGGGTGTCTGGCTGGTGAGTCTTGCCCACATGCTCAGGGTTTAGCTGATTGCCATATTTGGGGTCAGGAAGGAATTTTCCTCCGGGGCAGATTGGCAGAGGCCCTGGGAGTTTTTTGCCTTCCTCTGTAGCGTGGGGCATGGATCACTTGCTGGAGGATTCTCTGCACCTTGAAGTCTTAAACCATGATGTGAGGAATTCAATAGTTCAGACATAGGTTAGACGCTTATTACAGGAGTGGGTGGGTGAGATTATGTGGCCTGTGTTGCACAGGAGGTCAGACTAGACAATCATCATGGTCCCGTCTGACCTTAAAGTCTATGAATCTATGACTACTACTACTAAAAAAGCAAACCCACTCCAGATGATAGCCCACACCTTAGATTGTGTATTTATGTTGCAATAGTGCCCAAAGGCTCCATTTTTGTAGGTACTGTACAGGAAGACATGGTAACGGTTCCAAAAGATCAGATGCAACAAGCAAGCATAACAGACAAGGAGGTGAAAAAAAGAAGTGACCAGGGAATGGTTATAAACATTTATCAACCAAACTATTTAAAATTAAGGCAATAATGCCCAAAAGATTACACAAAATAGAGCTGCAAGTTTTCATTAATATATTACTTTCTCAGGAGGCCACAGCTACAGTAAATGAAAATACTTCTAAAGGAAAACAAGGAAATTAAGTGCTAGCTATGGGCTATCTAGTCAAACATTCAATTATTGACCCATATATTCTCATTTGAAGAAAAGCAGACTGTCTATAACCAAATTATTTATTCTTCTTGTGCTGTTTTCCTTGGAAATATATATTACTAGTTGTGCTAAAAACAAGGCTGGGCTATTTATTTGGGCGGGGGGGAGGAACAAAACAAAACAAAACAAAACAAAAAAACAACTATTGTTCTTTTGATCAGGGAAACCTATTTACTGTCAGACAGCCAGTAAGATATGCATATTCAATTAAAGCATGGCGACAAGAAGCTAAGTTTTCATTTTTTATTCATGTATTACCTGGAATTAGTTCTTTCATATTTGGAAGTGATTCTCCTATTAGAATCAATGTAATAATATCTACAATGTACATAGTGTCTTATAGACCTCTATCATATCCACCCTTATTCATCCAGTCCAGTTTCTAATGAACAAGTTTCCATATCCCAAAATGATGTGCTCCAAGTGGATTCTTGTTATCAATCAGATCAGAAGTACAGTATCAAGTCCCAGATAACTCTGGGAACTAAAACCACAATAAACAAACCCAACCAAACTAGAAGTACGATTACAGAGAAATATAGCAAACAAAAACCTGGCTGCAAAGTGTGTTACTATGGTTCTTTAGTATAAGAAATACTTGTACATGTTTAGAAAGAAAACAGGGCCACTCCTCCCCAGACACAGAACTGTGCAGAGGAGAAGCCCCTCCTCCCCGTGGGGCACTAGGAACTAGGTGGAGTCTCTCCTTCCTCTTCCTCACCACATGGGCTTGGGAGAAAGTTGTAAAGAGGAGCCAGCCAGAGACTCCAGCTGAGAGGGGCAGTAGTAGTTAGAGCAGGGACCTCTGGGCATTCAGAAAAATTTCTACAGCTTTCACTGAACTCTATCCACTCTGTGCTGACTGCTGTTTGCATCTGCCCTTCCCTTCCCTCAGAGCCTCTTCACCTCAGCATTACTACCCTCTTCTCCCCTTGCCCTATCTCCCTCATCTTCCTCCCTTTCAGTGTCTCCTCTCCCTTCAATATCCCTTCTAACTAAACACCCCCTAGCCCCTCCCCAAAAAATACTTACCACACAACTATCATCAACATATTGTTTGCTGCCATCACATTGCTCACTCTGCTACCCCTTTCCCCAGTCTGACTGTCTTGTCTGCATCAAGTCTTTGGCTCAAGTCCAAACTCAAGTCCTTCTACCCTGGTCTCCAAGGTCTTCCTTTTTTTGGTGGCTGATAGGGGAACTCTAGCCCTCCCTCTTCTTTGGGCTCCAGACCAAGGATCCTGTATTAAGCAGACCAAGTCTGTCTACTCAGGCCTGCTGTTTCCTCCCTGTGCTACTTCTTACCTTATTTATTTGCAGACCTACCCAACAGCCCCATTCTGTGGCTCACTGTGTACCTGCATTCCTCTCAGGCTCCCCAAGATCTTAAGCTCCCCCTTCCTTTACAGCTATAGTCCACAGGAGTCTCCCACAGGTTTTCAGTAAATCCCCAACCAAAAAATATAAACTGAAGCCAGTTCCATTCTCCGTGAGGGTTGAACTTTAGCCCTTCATCAATCTTCCTCAAAATGCTGCTCCTTAGCTGAATACCAACACCCCAAGGCTGATTCCCTGAAGGCTTGCCCCATCTTGAAATCCACCACAGGAGCTAACTCTTATGGCCTTTTCACATTCTTTTTTTCTCCTAATTTCAAGCAAACCATGCTCACAGAGCAAAATCTCCTCTTTCCTGTGTCTTCTTTTAGCTAAATTTTCTGAGTCCTTTTGTAAGGAAACCTGGTCCCTTTTCAGGTGGCCTTGCTAACTGACCTTCTTAACACCCCACCAGCTATGCTAATTCAGATCTCAAACTCCTGTTAAACCTCCAGAATCAGTGGGGGGTTTACACTCCATCACAATAGGGACAGACTCTTTTCTGTGTTTGAACAGCAGCCAGCACACTTTAGGTGCTACCATAATTTAAATATTTACTACTACTAACTTGCTGAATCAAATATAGGAACCTCATATATAGGAATGTCTTGCTGAATTGGGACTTATATTTCAAACAAACAAAAATTAAAAAACCAAAACAGTTTAAACATAAGCCTGGTGTACAGTCAGATAACTAAATGAGTAAATAAATATATACAAATTACCATATTTGGGCATATTTATGTAGAACTGCTATTTTATCCTTAGATAATGTATGTTTTGTTTTATTTTAAGGCTTAGAATGAAAGACTGACAGGCAATTTTTTATCTGAGCTAGATTATTGTTTATCAAAATTCTTCATAGTTTAATTTTAGACAAATGTTTCCAAAAAACTTCCACATTTACTTTTCTAAATAACAGCAATGTGTCTTTCAAGCAGCAGACAGGATGCTTTTAGCTTACACTATTTGATAACATCTCAATAATAGCAGTACAACATACAAGTGACTTTAGTCAGAGTAATGCAGAGTGATGTAAAAGCTTATAAATCCTTACCAAATGGGCAATTGCATTTGAAGCCATTCATTTCATCTTCACAGGTACCTCCATTCCTACAGGGCCTGTCCAGACATTCATCCATGTTCACAGAGCACGTTTCTCCTGAAATTGCAGATAAAGAAAAGATGATAAATTGTGCAGAACTGTTAAAAATCAAGAAGAAAGTATTTGCAATGTAAAAGCGCTATCAGAATCCCGCAATTTAAATGCTGACCTCAGGGCATCCTGTGAAGGTGCACTTACTACTGTACACATGGCCTGATGGATAAACTGTGTGCCATGCATTTTTCTGCTTCATTAGTTACAATGGGTCCATTTTGACAGGGATTGTTCAAAGTGTGGCAATCTCAGGTAAATAGAGAGTTTTACCCAGTGTATATATATATTTAAACCTAGAACCCCTTTCCCATTACAAAATTGTTGTGTTCAAATCATTTTTTGTCAAATTGTCCAGCTCACTCTATTTCTTTTCACTCCTTGTTTCTATTGAAACAAGCTGGCAAAATATATTTTGTTGCATATAAAAAAAATCAGAGGAACAATAACTTATAGACAATTATGTATAACAGCTGTTTTCAAACTTTGGTCTATAGCATGTACAAGGGAAGAGGAGGAGAAAGGTGGCAGAGAAGCATGTGCAATGGGGCAATGGGAAGAGGAACAGTACAGATGGGAGGTGGAAAGGAAATTAAAAATGAAAGTAGACAGTATGATTAAATTAGGACTCATTACACAAAGAAGGATCCTGTGATCTGTCAAGAATATGGACAAAAAGGGAAAAAATACATACTCAGTATGTTCACAGCAATTTGGCCAAGATTCCCCCTTCCACAGGGAATTCTGATCAAAGGATGGAAAACTCTGAACATCTCCTGAGTTTTATCTGCATTCTTTTATTAGGGGAAATGTTTTGCCTCTCTTCTGCAACACACTCACACAAAGCCACATGAATCAAGAGAT
This sequence comes from Malaclemys terrapin pileata, assembly GCF_027887155.1. NCBI lineage: Eukaryota > Metazoa > Chordata > Testudines > Emydidae > Malaclemys > Malaclemys terrapin. The sequence goes on along the minus strand of NC_071507.1, from coordinate 157,317,707 downwards.
TCAGCTCTCAGAACCTATAGATTTCAAGGGACCTTCTGGAAGTCAAGGACCATCTGCATGGAGACCCTCTGCCTCCACCTTAGCCCTGTGGCTCCCTGTACTCCCCCACTGGAAATTGCTGCAGTGTGGCTTCACTGGAGCTTCCTGTTGGGATTCCCCTGCCCTCAGCTGCCCAACCTCCTCACCCTTTCAAATAGGTTTCACCACCACACAGAGAATCTTCAGGAAAGTCAATACAGTACAAGTATATTCCTTGAAGTGTTAGTGGAGATTAGAGGGTACTGTAGATAGCTCTCCCAGCCCGACATCTTTCTTTCCCCATCTCTTCTGGTTCAGACTCCTTCCCATATGTGGATATGAGGCCACTGGAAGGCTCTCTGTAGTATAAGTAGCCAAGGAAAACCAAGCAATGGTACATGAACAGCATAATGGCCAACAAGGGTAAGGCTAGAGAGTCTTGCCTATATGCTCGGGGTATTACTGATCGCCATATTTGGGGTCGGGAAGGAATTTTCCTCCAGGGTAGATTGGCTGAGCCTCTGGAAGTTTTTCGCCTTCCTCCGCAGCATGGGGCAGGGATCACTAGCAGGAGGGTCTCAGCCGATTGAAGTCACTAAAACACAGGATTGGGGACTTCAACGGTAGAGTCCAGGGAAGGGTCTTGCGGCCTGCAGCATGCAGGGGGTCAGACCAGATGATCATAATGGTCCCTTCTGACCTTAATGTCTATGAGTCTATGAGTTTAGGCTGTTGGGGGAGGGAATGGGGCCACAGAGGCAACTATTGTCCACTTCTCCACAGGCAGGCAGAGATTAGCGTGTGGAAGGCCACCGTCTCTGAGTGAATCAGCTGGGCATAAGGCTGAGGTATAATAGCAAAAGTATGTGTAAGAAAAAAAAGATTGATCTTAATTTCTTCCTCTCCCCATCAGCTTTTAAACAGATGGTAAAATGAGACAAATGACACGGAGGGAAAAAGGGAATGGAAATAATAGAAACATGGAATCCTTATTTGCTGATGCCATCTGAGGTGTGACAGACTATGTTGTCATCTTTGCCTGTTAACTGGGCCTTTTTCTTCCCACATGTGATGAATTAGCACAAGTACCTTCTCAGACTGGACAGTATTTTTATCTGAAGGCTCAAGTGTTACAGCAGCATTTACACTTTGTTGAGGTACCATTAACAACTGCTAAATATCAAAGCCTTAAACTTGAAACACCACTAAAAATGCATTCAGAGGAAATTTTCTGAAGTCTCTTTGTAATGATTCACAAACAGAAAAAGGACTTTGAATGAAAAATCCATGTTTAAAGAAGATAAGAAATGTTGACACTGAAGAATGATCATGTTTTCTTTAATTCCACTGCCTTCTAATAGATTAAAGCGTAGAAGGAGATAATACACATATATTGACTTATAACTTTGAAATATAAAATGAAGGCTTGCTAAATGATAAAATTAAAGGCTTTGTTAGCTATATTTTGATTATTTTTAAAAATGGATAATGAATGTGTACAGATGAGGTAATACTTAAGACCAGGCCTTGCTCGCATATGGGTGTCTTTGCCAGTTTTTTACAAAGAATTACTGATTTGTTTTAAATATTATTGCCGATGAAACAATATGTTGTGTTGTAAGATGTAAGTAAGAGATAAACAAATATGTAATGATAAATAGAAACCCTTTTTTTCTGGGAAGACCCAGGACATAATCTAGAAACTGCAACACCAGGAGAAAAAGTGCAGAAGTTGGATAATTGAAGCTTGTGCATGCGTAATGTACATGTTACCTAAAACACAAAGGTGGCTGTGCTAAAAGCCAATTGCATAAAGTTAAGTAATCTGTAGTGTGGAAATGTATAAAAGATCTATGCAAACATGGACCCAAACTGGAAAAACACCAGACCAGAAATTGAAGAATGGGACTGAAGAATCAGACCGGGATCAGAGAAGGAACAACTATCACGGAAGATAGAAAGATTTCCCGGTACTGCATAATGTGATAACTTGGGCTCACTTTTATCAATTTTATCTTGTCTGTTATTATTTGTCTGGCATAAATGTATGTTCAGACATTATTAGTGATAATAATTCTGCCTGAAATTGTATAAATAAAGGAGAATACTAATTAAGTCTAAATTGGGTGGATTTATGACTCAGTTTCCCAACTTTTACCCTCAACAAGTTTATTTGTGTGAACTAATTTCATCCACATCTATTAATTCTCTTTCCTTTTTGGGAGAAGAAACTCAGTCTCTAAGGGCCAGATTTCAATTCCCACACAGACAGGTAATGTATTACATATGTCCATCAAGTGGCCATTTTACCTTTTCTTTATTTCTTTTTAACCAGAAAACTTTTCCCTTGCTTCTTTATCTTCTCTGAATGCTTTCAGAGTTTCATTTGTTGTTACTGGAACTCATATGTTCCTCCATACACAAAGAGAACACTAATTGAAAGCATTGGATCAAGTGAACAATAAAAGAAGAACAAACAAAAGTGAAGTCTTTACGAGTGGGCATTCAGTATGTGTAGTCTTCATAACAGTCTGAACACCAAATGGCATCCAGTATCAGAAGACAGTGTTCTTAGAGAATTAAATGTATATTACACAGAAACAAAGTCATGGCAGTTTCATAGTTATATACACAGCCAAGACAAACAGGTCATCAAGGCTGTCATTGGTGCTATGGGTAGGATAGTGAGGGAGGATGAGAAGATAACAGAGATACAGGTCACAGCAGAATTGTGTAGGACCTTCAATGAGGGCAGTGATATGGCCTGATCATCAGACAAGGAGGTTAATTTTAGTGGCCATGTTTTAAGTGAATTGGAGAGGATAACATGGTTATTGAGAAGGCCTGAGAGTAAGTCTGGAAATGGTCAGAGCACAGTGAGATAAACAGTGGGACTTCAGATATGCTTTGGAGGAGGAAATACAAAATCTGGCTGGGCAAAGAGGTGAGAGAGGAGTAAAAATGACCCTCAGTTTGGAAGTCTGGGTGATGGGGAGGGCAGTGATGCTGTCAACGATGACAAAGAATAGATGAAGTAAATTTACTTTCTAGTTTCATGTAGAAACTCAATTAAATGCTTATTATAATCTACAGCTAAAAGTAAATTCTCATCAAACCTAATTTAGCAAAAGCATTTTATCTTTGCTATCACAACCAATACAGACCATTTTATGTGAAGGCTTCATAGCAGAGTGCACAGTCTATTTTTTTCTGAACATAGACTAAGCTGCATTACAGTAGTCCACAGACTTAGTATGGATGTTTACATCAGGAAACAAATTTCTAATAGTGTGCAGTACAGCTGTTTTTCAGCTTAAAAGAATATAGGAATTGCCACACGTCAAACTGTGCTTTTGTATGTCTATGACCAAACTAGAAAGATGTGTGAATTCTGCTTTTCATTTAGAATAATAATAAGATGATAAAAAATTTGGTCTGATAATAATGGTGCTGATTTTATGCCTGGAGGCTGTTATTACAGCTAAATTGCTTCATTTGACAAAGAAGCAATTATATGCCACTCAGTCTCATCCGATTTATCAAACATTGAAAATACCTTTCTCATAACTGTTAAAAACATTTGAAAAAAACCTCCAAGTGGCTATTGTCTAAGCTAGCAAACATTATTTGCATCCCAATGTAGAAAAAGAAAATTTGAACAAGAACACTGGCTGAAATATTTAATGCCATGTGTGCCTTTGAAAATAATCATATTACACTAACTAGAAATGGTTTGTATGTGTTTTAATTTTCTGGGTATCTTAAAATTTTTGACAGGTTTCAGAGTGGTAGCTGTGTTAGTCTGTATCAGCAAAAACAACAAGGAGTCCTTGTGGCACCTTAGAGACTAACAAATTTATTTGGGCATAAGCTTTCGTGGGCTAGAACCCACTTCATCAGATGCATGGAGTGGAAAATACAGTAGCAGGTATATATACATAGTACATGAAAAGATGGGAATTACCTTACAAAGTAGGGAGTCAGTCTAATGAGACAATTCAATTAACAGTAGAATACCAAGGGAGGAAAATCACTTTTGTAGTGGTAATGAGGGTGACCCATTTCATACAGTTGACAAGAAGGTGTGAGTAACAGTAGGGGGAAATTATTATGGGTAAATTAGTTTTTGTAGTGACCTATCCACTCCCAGTCTTTATTCAGGCCTAATTTGATGGTGTCCAGTTTGCAAATTAATTCCAGTTCTGCAGCTTCACACTGGAGTCTGTTTTTGAAGTTTTTTTGTTGAAGAATTGCCCCTTTTAAGTCTGTTATTGAGTGACCAGGGAGACTGAAGTGTTCTCCTACTGTTTTTTTAATGTTATAATTCCTGTCAGATTTCTGTCTGTTTATTCTTTTGCGTAGAGACTGTCCGGTTTGACCAATGTACATGGCAGAGGGGCATTGCTGGCACATGATGGCATATATCACATTGGTAGATGTGCAGATGAATGAGCCCCTGATGGTGTGGCTGATGTGTTTAGATCCTATGATGGTGTCCCTTGAATAGATACGTGGACAGAGTTGGCACCGGTGTTTGTTGCAGGGTTTGGTTCCTGGGTTAGTGTTTTTGTTGTGTGGTATGTAGTTGCTGGCGAGTATTTGCTTCAGGTTGGGGGGGCTGTCTGTAAGTGAGGACTGGCCTGTCTCCCAAGGTCTGTGAGAGTAAGGGATCATCCTTCAGGATAGGTTGTAGTTCCTATATGATGCACTGGAGAGGTTTTAGTTGGGGGCTGTAGGTGACAGCTCATGGTGTTCTGTTACTTTCTTGTTGGGCCTGTCTTGTAGTAGGTGACTTCTGGGTAGCCTTCTGGCTCTGTCAATCTGTTTCTTCACTTCATCAGGTGGGTATTGTAGTTTTAAGAACACTTGATAGAGATTCTATAGGTGTTTGTCTCTGTCTGAGGGATCAGAGCAAATGTGGTTGTATCTTAGAGCTTGACTATAGACAATGGATCGTGTGATGTGGTCTGGATGAAAGCTGGAGATGTGTAGGTAAGTATAGCAGTCAGTAGGTTTCTGGTATAGGGTGATGTTTATGTGACCATTGCTTATTAACACTGTAGTGTCTAGGAAGTGGATCTCTTGTGTGGACTGGTCCAGGCTAAGGTTGATGGTGGGATGTAAATTGTTGAAATCCTGGTGGAATTCCTCAAGGGCCTCCTTCCCCTGGGTCCAGATGATGAAGATGTCATCAATGTAGCACAAATAGAGTAGGGTCGTTAGGGGATGAGAGCTGAGGAAGCGTTGTTCTAAGTCAGCCATACAAATGTTGACATACTGTGGGGCCATGCAGGTACCCATAGCAGTCCAGCTGACTTGAAAGTATAAATTGTATCCAAATCTTAAATAGTTGTGGGTGAGGACAAAGTCACAAAGTTCAGCCACCAGGTTTGCTGTGACATTATCGGGGATACTATTCCTGATGGCTTGTAGTCCATCTTTGTGTGGAATGTTGGTGTAGAGAGCTTCTACATCCATAGTGGCTAGGATGGCATTTTCTGGAAGATCACCAAAGGATTGCATACACACACACACACACACACACACACACACACACACACACATTTAGAGAACTGATAATTGAACCCAACTTTTATTTGACATATACTAAACAGTGAACTTTGTATTTTATCCAGTTCCAGTGGCATTCCTTCACTCCTCAAAATCACTCTAGTTTCTTCCTTCTGATTTCCCTAGCCTTTCAAAGAAAAGTTCACTATTTACAGTTGTGAAAAAGAGATGACAAATTCCATTTGAAAATGTTCACCGCTTCACTTTTGATTATGAGCCTCTGAAAAGGTAGGGATAATCTATTTTTTATGTGAAATGTGAAATCAAGCAGAAAAAAACCTTTTAAGTAATAAAAAAAAAATTCGTAGTGAAAACCAAAATGGTTGCCTTTTGTGTACTGTGGGCAGCAGGTAAATGTGTCTGGCTGATGCTTCTTGCACACATGTTCAGGGTCTAACTGATCACCATATTTGGGGCTGGAAAGGGATTTTCTCCTATGTCAATTTGGCAGAGACCTGGGGGAGTTTTGCCTTTCTCAGCAGCATGGGTCATTTGCAGGTTTAAACTTCTGTAAATGGTGGATTCTCTGTAACTTGAAGTCTTTAAAACGTGGTTTGAGGAGTTCAGTAACTCAGCCAGAAGTTAGGGGGTCTATTACAGTAGTGGGTGGGTGATATTCTGTGGCCTGCAATGTGCAGAAGGTCAGACTAGATGATTATGATTATCCCTTCTGATCTTAAAGTCTATGAGTCTATGGGTATGTCCAGACTACCCGCCGAATCACCCCGCTCCAGTCAGGAAGGGGTTGAAAACAGGAAAGGGATGCCCCAGGGAATCAATCACGAGCAGGCTTGAGGCAGCCAATCAGGGCCAGTATAAGAAGGGCTTCTGGGGAAAAGGAAGTGAGTCTTGCTCCAGCAGAGGAGCAAGAAGGACCTAGCTCAGCTAGCTGTCTGGTAGAGACAGGAGTACCTTAGGCAGAGGGAAAGGACAGGCTGAGCTGGGAAGCTCTGGCCTGGTGACCTGCCAGGCTGAGGCCTTGAAGGGAGGCAGCCAGGCCAAGAAAGGCAGCAGGTCCAACCCCCCTTGCCAGTGATGAGTGGCCATTTCAGACTGCAGTTTGACCCTGAGAGAAAGGGCTAGATGATGACTGGCAGTAGCCACTGAGGCAAGGTGGGGTTGGGGTATTTTGTTGCTTCAAACATACCATGAAAGAGGTAAGATTCCTACTACAGAAGTCTATATGCTTTCAGTAATGAGAATTAAAACTGGGATTTTTCCTTCTGGTTGATAAAAGAGAATAATCCCACATTTTATCTGATGACTAATCTTAAATTCTGCAAAGTACCTCAAAGCCTATACTCTGTTTTGGGATCAGAATACTGTGAATCTTATATGATTCATTATTGTCGGATTAGACATTCAGCAACAAAATAAACAGAAGAAAAATAAACAGGAATTATTTGGGTAAATAAGACACACATAGTTAGCCAGAACTTGAAGAGCCTTCAAATGGCATCCTTTTTTTAGTAGTAGCCAATATTTCCCACACCCCTATCATAACCTAAAAGGGAAAGAAATGTCAAATGTAATCTTCCATCTTTCATCAGTGTTATGTCCCTTTTTTGTGTTAAAGGGACAACAGGACATCAGATCTGATGGTGAAGTGGGAGAGGATTGGTAGATTGGGCACAAATAAATAGCACCCATTCTATAAATTGACTTGGCTTCCAGGGTAATCTGGAGCTTTTCTTTCCCAGAGCTGGTGTAGAACAAATATGTTGCAAAGTTGATATTCCATATATGCTATAGACTGAATGAGGTGCTGCTGAAGTCCAACTGGGTATTAATAACAGTAGGACAATGTATTTGAAAATAGTGCTTATGAGGCACCTGCTGTACATGGAAAATTTCTTCAAAAATGTTAAAATACAGTGTAACCAAAGAAGGTACTTAAGAATGAATAGTTTAATTTTGATACCTTATAAACTACATATGGAAAATAATTAGGTAAAAGTATTATCTATTTGCTCAACATATCTACCTACTTTAGAGCAAACACATTCATGAGCAAGCAAAACTGACTCTTATGTCTGGAATTAACAGATTGTGGACCCAATCCTTTCTATGTTGAACTGAAGCTGCCTGTGACCAATAGTTCAAAGCTTCCTTATCATTTTCACACTCAGTAATTTCTTCCTTCTCTATAAGATCTTGTCTACATGAGAAATTGTACCACTTGCCTATAAACTGGCTTTAAAAGCAATTTAGTTAAACTGGTACAGACCCATGTGTGTACAATTATTCCAGTTCAAGTATGGCTTATTTCAATTCAATTTACACCAAATCCTTATCAACTTGCTGAGTGCTTGCTTCTATGATCAAGTTTCACCGGTTTATCGTCAGGTGTAATTTTCAACCTGTTTGGACACTATTCTGTGTGACTTAAAATTTTTGATGATGTACTATTTATTACTTGAGTTAGTTAAAATTCCACATAAGCATGATGTCCTGCAGCTTAAAATACTTTGATAATTGATTCAGGTATATGCAGTCTTGGAGCCTTAATAACCCCTACAGTGTGACTTGCATGAGATAACATTAAGATCTTAAAATATAAGATACTTTTCTTTCTGTACAAGTGGAATTTTAAGGCTGCAGGACTGTAACTTACTACATGTATTCTAGGAAAAGTTTCCACTACTCAAAAGAAATACCTAGTTTAAAGTGAAATGGCTATTGTATCTGGGGGGAAATAGCACCAGCTCTGAATTATATTTTTTTATCAAATATGATAAACATTTTGCCATCAGTAAAGAGCTTTAAATATGTCCCTATAGGCATTTCTTTAATGAAAAAGTGAAAGTCAAAATCCTATCCAGGCCTCAGGTCCATTTTTCTGGCAAAAGAATTCTCAGAAAGCAAAGGAAGTGAATACTCAAAGATACTAGAAATCTTAGAGGCATTGTCCCGCTATACCGAAAATAGGACAGGAGACACTTGAAATTAATTTAATCAGGCCACAACTTTATTATTAGATGTCTGAGATTACCTGGTGGATAAAAGTGTACAGTGCAGGCAAATCCTTGTTCATTCAAATAACTACCCAGGGTTTCCACCAGCCCCCTTCATTTTCCATCCAGGTCCCCAGCCAGTTCATGGCTTGAACTGTACCATACAGCCACTGCCTCATAGGAGGGTTAAGGTGGGCTTTAAGAAAGGGTGGGAGGTTGACTCCCTGCCATACTAATCACAGAAGACTGAACCCCTAGCCCTGTTCCATTAGCCAGCACATCCTTTTCAAGTTCCTTACCAGGCCATTTATCTGGTCACTGGAAGCCTTCCCTATGGAGTACCTGCACTGGACATCTTCCCCCCACTTACACAAGATGTTGCAGCATAAAGCATAACCACTTTTCTCCTCACCATAATAGGTCCTCCCTGACATCTGCTATGGGAAAGGCAAAAAACACTACTCCACCAAAACTAATATGGTGGTTGGGGGAAAATTCCTTCCCAGCTCCTTTACAAAGGAGTAACCGGCACAATGCCCAACATATTACACCTTAATGGGAGGAAAGGTGCAGGCTGCCTAGCCTGCTCCATAGAGAAAAGGCTTCCAATGCCCCAGGTTGCTCTTTTAAAGCCTTCCACCCTTATATTCTGAGGGGGTGAGTCAGAGCCACAAAGCTGACCACCATCCACTTTTTTTGCAGCAGTTTCCAATCTCCTTCCTGTCCCCCCTCCCCATCACCATAAAGCACTGCTACCTTCCTCCAGCGACCCCAGACAAAGTTCCATCCCCCTCGTGCTTCAGGTGCAGTCATTCTAGAAATGCTGATAGACATAACTGATAAAATATCAGATAGACATTCTTTTGAAATACAAATATTCTTTTGCACTACAAATGGAAGTTTTAAGTACTTTAAAACTCTTTACGGAATCATTTCTCATCAGGAATGATTCCAAGATGGTTGCTGGGATTTCATGGCTCCTTTGTGAACCTACCAAATCCTACACTGTCATAGGGCTAAACAATAAGTATAATGGTCCCACAAAATCTTGTGCACAGTCCTTCACAGCCATAATTTTGGTTTCATTCCTCAAATCATTTGTGAGTTCCCAGGAAGCTTGTATTTTAAAGTGAATTTTGTATATGAGCCAGTGCATGTAGTTTGTGTAAGTGGGAGAGACAGTGAGGTATTTTTTTTTCATATTGATTGGGTCTGATAAAAACCTGTCCTTTCTAGTATTCTATTCAGGATATTTTTGGATGGTTTATAATGTGCAGTTATGCTTGAACTTTAAAAACCTGTTCTACTTTGGAAAATGTCCCAGAATCATAAACCATCACGGACCATACCAAAATAGAATTGCTTTTGTTGCCAGGTTACTAATTAAATTCTTACAAACTGCCATTGGCTTTTTTTAACCCCTCTACTATATATTTGGTATATTGTGTTAATAATTTATAATAAAACTGAACTAGCAATACTGTGCAATTTATTTTTACTTTAAATTTTCTTCCCTATGAATGTTATCCTGTAATGCTGTATTGGGCCGTGAAAAAAGAAAGAACTCTCTTATATCTTTTCTATAAGCTGTCACACATGCTATGCTGAAGTGTCAGGTGGTGTTTAAGGTTCAACAGTGTAATACTATTAAGTATTTAGTATTAAGTTAGATTGATGGTTTAGTACTACATTTGGTCCATGTATTTCTCTCTCTGCTTATGCTCAGTCACTTAACTGTTCCATCTTAATGGTAAATTTTAGGCCAACCTGATGGCAAGTTTGTGTTTTGCTAGATATAAACTTGACTTTTCTTGATGCCTGCTTCACATGTGCATTTCTACGGCTCCTGTTTTGTACTGTGACATGTTCTGCTAAGTCTACTATTCCAGATATGGTCCTGGTCCAAGCTTGCAAAACCTGATAAATGAAATTCCAGGATCTAATCTGCAGCAGCAGCAAGAAATATTGAGGGGAAAATGTCTTACAATCTGCAAATGTAGCTCATCACAAAAAGCTGCTTCTGACCACAGAGCAGCAAGTTGGTGAAAAACAACAAATAGAAAAAATGTCTAGCTACAAACAGGTTAAAAAATCACAACTTTTTAGAAATAGAAGTATGGAAAGCTTTGTAAAAGAATTTGATGAAGACTTAGGGGTGAAATGAGGATAGACACATGCATGGAATTAAGTGACAGGCTGCAACTTTTATTAAACTTTAGCCCAGAGGAGGAGCCCTACCCACACATCACCCATATTCTCCTATACCAGGCATTTAATTGGTTCCAGTGTGGGGGCTACAGGTCTCCTTACCATATAATCCACAACTTGTAGTAGGCTCTTCTTAGTTTATCCCCAGGACTCAGCTCTCTGTGCGTACCAGCACCCTTTCCTCTACAAGGGGTACAGAGGTGCAGAAGGGCGGGGATCTTGGTCTGTGAAGGTAACAAGGTCTCACCCGGTCCCATGAGCCCAAGGCCCATCACCAAATCCCAGGTCTTTTACCCCTGAGAATTGTTCATTTTATCCTTTTAATCACACTGGAAACCAGCCGCAAGTTGCAATGAATTTACAAACCTCAGTTAGCTACCAAGTGCATTGCTATTTAACCTTCTATGGCCTGAAGGTGCTGTGAGCAAGACAAAAAACTCCTTGGTCCTCTGTCAATTGACCAATAGGAGGAAAAAATTCCTTCCAGACCCCCTAAACAGGCTATTGGCTAGACAGCAGCATCTGTCAGGCTGGGTTCCGATTCCTAGTTTATGGTGGATAGGGTGGGGCTGCTGAAAGGGAGTGGAAAGAGGCTCCACATAGCCCTTGGCCCAAGTTAAATCCTGGGAGTTGGGGAATGCTAGACAATCAGCACCCCTCCCCTTAAAGCTGGCCAGTTGGTGCCAAAGACTCCTAGGTGCAGAGAAGATACCTCGTGTCCCTCAATGAATGCCCCATCCCTCGGCTGCTGGGACTGCCCCATAAGAACATAAGAACGGCCATACTGGGTGAGAGCAGAGGTCCATCTATCCCAGTATTCTGTCTTCTGACAGTGGCCAATGCCAGGTGCCCCAGAGGGAATGAACAGGGAATCATCAAGTGATCCTTTCCCTGTTGCTCATTCCCAGCTTCTGGCAACAGAGCCTAGGGACACCATCCATGCCCATCCTGGCTAATAGCCATTGATTGACCTATCCTCCATGAATTTGTCTAGTTCTTTTTTGAACACTGTTATAGTCGTGGCCTTCACAACATTCTGTGGCAAAGAGTTCCACAGGTTGACTGTGTGTTGTATGGAGAAATACTTCTGTTTGTTTTAAACCAACTGCCTGTTAATTTCATTTGGTGCCCCTAGTTCTTGTGTTATGAGGAGTAAATAACACTTCCTTATTTACTTTCTCCACACCAATCATGATTTTATACACCGCTATCATATCCCCCCCCTTAGTCATCTCTTTTCCAAGCTGAAAAGTCCTAGTCTTATTAATCTCTTCGCATACAGCAGCCATTCCATACCCCTAATCATTTTTTGCCCTTTCTGAACCTTCTCTAATTTCAATAATCTTTTTTGAGATGGGGCGACCAGATCTTTACGCAGTATTCAAGATGTGGCCGTCCCCCTTCACTGCTGGCCCCTTCAAGTTCCCCCACACTTTGAGGTTGGTGAGTGACATTTTTATTAATTTATTTTATGTTTCTTATAATACATAAAGCAAATCCATCATGTACAGAAGCCCTAACTCTGAGCTATGCCATCCTGAATTGCCAAACTAGCAATGAAAATATTTGTCTGCTATTAACATTTCATACTGATTTGATTCATTTTCCCCACAATTCCCTTCTATCTATTCTGTACATCATCTTGGGTTGTTTATCACAGTTACATTCAGAATGTTGCATTTCTGGAAACAACATAAAAATATGAAATGCCCAGTCAATTAAGAATATTTTCTGCTAAGTATGCTACGTGAGACATATTCCTAGGTCTTAAGTCAGATAAAATAAGTATCCTAGGTAGAAAGCTAAGTTCCTGGTGATATTCAGTACATTTTTGCTAAGTGATAAAAATAGAGCTTGATCCAAATTCCTTAGCAGGCAGTGGAGTCTTTCCATTGGTTGCAATGAGAACTGGATTGGGTCCATAACATTTATAATCTTAAATGGTTTGGAATCTGGTTACATGAGAGACCATCTCCTTTCCCATATCACGCTTCCACAACTGCAGTCAGTGAGGATGCTCAGATTGGAGCTCCCATGTTATACTTAAACATTTGTTAACTTTAAACACCTGAGTAATCTTATTGACTTTAGTGGGACTACACATGCTAAAAGTTACTCTTATGGTTACATGCTTTTCTGTATCAGAGGTAGAGCACCTCAAAAAATCAAGTCCTAAATGGAAAAAAAAAGTATACTGTTGATGTAGTATTATAGATTATGTTGCCATTCTATCCTTTATGTTCTTTAAAGATGTTTGTTGAGGGCAGAGCCCCACAGTAACTTATAAATAATGCATAAGCTTGGTTTCAAGAAACCCAGTCTTACAAATGACAAATTATACAAACTATTTTTCCCAACGGGAAAAAAATCACATAATGAAAGTGATGTTGAAGAACAAGTTGACATCCCTTCACATTATGATGACATCAGTACATTGGAAATAGCTTTGTAGTGGTTTGAAGGAAGAAGAAAACAATGTAGTGTATCATAATGCAATGTATTCACTATGCCTACTGTAACTGAGATTTAATTTTATGAACTCGTCAATTTTCCTAAATTCTCAATCCCCAATCATTTTATAAAATAAGGGTTCTACATTTTAGAAAACACCATTAGTATGGCTTGACCCGGGGAAGTGTGCTATAGGTAAGAACTGAGATGCTTTACAAGAAACACCTCAGAAGTTGTCACACAAAACCATACCCTGGTTTACCACATGAAGCCTGAGTAGTTGGGAGGAGGAAAAGAATAGTTTCCCAAAACTGTCAGGATACAGAAAAAACATACAGCCACTCTGTGTCTGTAGTACTGGCTTCAGCCCACTGCATAGGAGGTTTGGTCTGTAGATTTGCTAATTGACCTGCAGATCACATGCCAGCTCATCGCCAGTTCTTCTCCATACTGTTATAGAGACAGCAACCATAGAGTGGTACTCAGCAGCTCACAGTGGGTGCAGAATCCTCATGCATGTATGGGTCCTCCATAACCTAGTACACATGACAGTGCGCCCAATGCATATTTGTTGCTTTGGTGGCCTTACACATACATGGGAGCAAAATTTATCCCATAATCTGACCACTCCCCATTTTTCATTTTCATTAGCACCACAGTTAACCCAAAGAAGCTGACGGTGGGGATGTGGTGAGGAGTAGAGGGAAATTTAGAACAGCCAATCTAAGAAATTCTATAGGCATTCAAATAAAATTAATGTTGTTCCAAAATAGGAATATACACGATTAAAAATAACAATGATCAGAACTTTACCGAGATAGAACTAGACAACCAAATGTTTCCAATCAAAGGTGAATATTTCTATTTTAAAACTTGCCTTTGAAGCCTGCGACACATTGACATGAGAAGTGGCCAATTAAATCCATACAGGTGGCCCCATTTTTGCAGGGTGAACTTGAACATTCATTAATCTCCACTTCACAGAAGGGTCCTTCATATCCAACCATGCAGCTACAGCTATAATTATTCAAGTTGTCCTGGCAGAAGCCATGATTTGAGCACTGGTTTCCAATGCAGTAATCTATGTCAAGCTCACAGAAGGAACCAGTGTATCCCAGAGGACACATGCACCTGAAATGCACAAGGGAAAATTAACAAAATTAGCTACTAATGCTTCTGTGCATCATAACTAGAGCTAGGTAAATTATCTTTAATTTGATTAAGTGTGAGTCTTATGACTATGAAACATTCCATGAATGGACTGTGATTTTCTCAGATTTTTTATTATTTGAGACTATTCACTGAATAATTCTGGTTCAATAGTTTTCTTGCAATAGTTAATTGGAAGTATCTGATAAACAAAATCACAGCTGTTTAGACTAGACACATAGGTCATGTAGTATATTTCTAATCCCCTGATTGGATTAATATAACTTTTAGAGAGGCAAGGTGGGTGAGGTATTGTTGTTTATTGGACCAACTTATGTTGGTAAGAGAGACAAACTTTCGAGCTACACAGAGCTCTTGAAGAAGACGAAAAGCTCTGTGTAGCTCAAAACCAGAAATTGATCCAATAAAAGATAGTACCTCACTCACTTTTCCACTCTAATATCGAGGGACCAACACAGATACAACAACATGCAAAGAACTTTTAGAGTCAGACTTGCAGTAATAATATTCACATTTACAAATTGAAAATTAATTTCCCACAAATATTAGGCAGTAGTCATTTAAAATTTGTTTTGGCATGTATTCCTGGCCATAAACTCATTTGCACAAGTATCTATGGAAAACAAACAGAAAACTATTACAAAGTCAAAGCAAAATCCCTTGAATTCAGATGAATATTTGCAGAATATTTTCTTAATAGTAGTCACACGGTTCCAGGCATGAGAAATATTGTAACATCCCTCCCCCCGCAGGTGGTTTTCAGGTGTCCATTATAACACTCTGTTCTTTATTATCCAGATATATTCACAGAATGCTTGCATGCTGTATTGGAAATATGGTCCTAGAAACAATAGTACAGACATCCGTTGGACTATGGACTTGATCCTGCATATATAAAACTGCTCCACAAAACACATGAAGATTCACATTAAAAACAATCTTGTCTATTGGGTTCTATCCTGAATCTGCCAAAGGGCTGCTGTATGACTTGGGCAGGTCACGTCTCCGCTCTGTGCCTCTGTTTTGGAGTACTGTGTGCAGTTCTGGTCTCCCATGTTTAAAAAGGATGAACTCAAACTGGAACGGGTACAGAGAAGGGCCACTAGGATGATCCGAGGAATGGAAAACCTGTCGTATGAACAGAGACTCAAGGAGCTCGGTTTGTTTACCCTAACCAAAAGAAGGCTGAGGGGGGATATGATTGCTCTCTTTAAATATATCAGAGGGATAAATACCAGGGAGGGAGAGGAATTATTTCAGCTCAATACTAATGTGGACACGAGAACGAATGGATATAAACTGGCTGTCGGGAAGTTTAGGCTTGAAATTAGATGAAGGTTTCTAACCATCAGAGGGGTGAAATTTTGGAACAGCCTTCCGAGGGAAACAGTGGGGGTGAAAGACCTCTCTGACTTTAAGATTAAGCTAGATAAGTTTATGGAGGGAATGGTTTGATGGGATAACGGGATTTTAGTCAATAACATGCCATCGCTGGTAAATAGTATCAATGGTCAATGAGGGTCTGGCTGGAGAATCTTGCCTGCATGCTCGGGGTTCTACTGATCGCCATATTTGGGGTCGGGAAGGAATTTTCCTCCAGGGTAGATTGGCAGAGGCCCTGGAGGTTTTTCGCCTTCCTCCGCAGCATGGGGCGCGGGTCGCTAGCTGGAGGATTCTCTGCAACTTGAAGTCTTTAAATCACGATCTGGGGACTTCAACAGCTGAGTTAAGGGAAAGTGGGTGGGTCAGCTTTTGTGGCCTGCATCATGCGGGAGGTCAGACTAGATGATCATAATGGTCCCTTCTGACCGTAAAGTCTATGAGTCTATGAGTTTTCCCTCCCATCTGCTGTCTGTTTAGACTGTAATCTCTCACGGTAAGTAACAGTCTCTTGCAGTGTGTTTGTACAACTTCTAGAACCATAGGCCCTCTTTTTCAGTTGAGGCCTGTAGATGCTAATGTAATACAAACATTATTATAATAATTTTCAACCTAAACTAGCTCCTGGCATCTCCATCTGGGAATTTCCAGAATATAAACAAATATTACTTAATGTGGGAGCAGAACAGTTCTATTTTACTCAACAAAACCCTGCTGGCGATTTGATTGGATTTCAAAACTTACCAAGTGGAATGCTCTAGATTGGTACATTTATTGGGGAAGCATAGGGAAGACCAATAACATGGATTCCTGGTTACACAAAATGTACACCAAACAAAATAGAAATCTGAAAATGCGTTAATACCAATAACAATCAAGCCCTAGACACCACTGGATTAAACTGTTATGGTCACGTTTATCTTTGTAAGATGTAATCCAATGACATGCAGGTGAATTTAGAATAGGCTTCTTTCTCTCTCCATTTCTGTGGGGTTACCCCTTGGGCAAACATGCCCTTCTGGTGTGCAAGTGGCCCTAGTGAGGGTTCTTTGTACCGTTGCCATGGAGCATTCAATGCATATAGGGTCGCTACAACTGCTTAGCCCTGGCTACATAGGGAACATTCCAAGGTAGGCAGGACCTGGTCCCATTTGAAGTGGCATCATATGGGATCTTTCTTTAATTCCTTCAACAGACTCAGTTCTCCAGGAAAAAAACTTTATTCTTGCTCTTGATGCCCCCAGAAAAGAAATAATGTAGAGTGGGTGAGAGGTTCATGTTTTTGGAGAGGAAAGATTGGGCTGAGGGGTAATATTTTTTGTTTATTATTTTCTTTTCCACCCAGGTCTTTTCATTTTTTTGATTTTCTATTTTACTCAGAAGTATTTACATGAATATAACATAGAATCGAAAGGTTTTTGATACCAGAAACGTAGACTCTAATTTCAGTCTGTGAATGAAAAGTTTAACTATGCTAACAAGTTAAGAGTGAAGTGAGGAGATTTTTCTTGTGCTTATTAGGCTTTTTAGAGGACAATAAGTAAACTGTAAAGCCTAAAAAGGAGAGAAGTTGAGAGGGAAGAGAGTTCCCCTTTTTCTTCCCATTTCCCCTCCTTCCCAGTGTTTTTTTTTTTTTCAGAATAAAAATACAGGTCATATTGTGTAGAGGATGGATTGAGTAAAGGAGGGTGGCATGACTAGTGAAATCACTAATGGGAACCACCATCTTGGGTTGCAGGAGCAGCCATGATGTAGCATTACTCATGTTATAGCTTGTGAGGATTAGGGGGTGGAAATATGTTTTTCACTCGTCATCTGCAAAGAGCTCCTGCACAAAGCCAGTTTATTTGGATTGTGCACAGGGAGGGAGGACTTGGGCCATAAGACCTTAATTTGCTCAGTACAATATTATGTCAATTTCTAACTGTTTGTTGCTATACAAGTAACTATACCTACAGAAATAGTCAAAAGTGGGAGCAATTTAAATGACCTCACACTGAATATGCACTCAGTGAGCCCACAAAGGACATTTTTATGCCTACAAGATGGTTATTTGTTTGTGTAAATCTACTACAGAGTAGTACTTAGGTTGCAGTTACACAATTAGTTCATAGCTGACCATTTTGCAGACACAAACATGAGTTTTTGTAGGACCAGTTGGTGTGGGCATATTTTGTTGATGCAGCTATTGAATCAACCTTTGAAAAGTTGGCTCTTACTATTTAAAACATTTGCAATATAGTTAGAGTTCAAGAAGTTAACACAAGATGCCAAACTCTGTGTTAACACTGAAAAGATTTATTATTTAACTTTTAGCCTTTTCACTCTAATTAAGGAGAAACGAAAAAAAAAGAAAATGGCATTCACTTTATTTTAGTTAATCCTATCACTAAATTGTTTATTTTCCTATATATTTTCTGTTGCTTTTGATTTTATTCTAATTTTATGAAGCCCTAAATCAGCTATACAGAAGAAGAGAAATAATTATGAAGCTGGGGTTTCATTATTGTGTTTCTTTGTTCTATAATAAAACATGCTATTATGAATATCATATTTCACAGTCTTCAAACATGTGCACAAATCTAGAAAAAACTGAGGCTGGAATGAATATCTATGTCCTATATTTGTCCTAGAGTTATTATAACTGGATGCCTTCAGTTTAATGTAATAGATCCACTTCACCAGATAACTCCAGCTATCATTTGCATGGATAGACTCTTCATTCTACAATATTGCTCAGAAAAAAAGAGCTTAGCCTTGCCATTTCAATGTGAAAACTTTGCTTAGCCAAGCTGTTAAATACAGATCACTGCTTTCTCAAATATACACTAGCTGCTAATTATTTTCTATGTGTAAAACATGGTTAGAAAACAGCATTATAAAGAGTAGACTCTCCATACTACATGGAACAGAGTAGCTGAGATATATAGCTATTCATGCCTACAATTGTATTTAACATTTCCAGTGTAAAATCCACAATCTAATGGTACTGAAACAGCCTTTGTTCAATCAGCATTTGCTGTATACAAACAGAAGCATTTCTAATGCTCTTGGTATAAAATTATGTTTCTTCAGTGAAATACTGGTCACCCTTTATTTTATGGTGTCATTTATAGATTATAAGGGATTTATACATGATTAAGAGATGTTTTAATAAATGGTTACTCAATAGATATAATTTTTATAGCTTCCAGAAATTCAACAGGTCTCTATAGCCATAATTTATATCTATATCTATCTATAATATTCTAATGATGTGCTTACAACCATCTATAACAAATATTATTCATGTTTGTAACATACTTGTAACATTTGTTAATCATTTATTAACCCTCTACAAAACTTCTACAAATGGAACTGTAAAATAAAGTGGGCCAGATATTTTTGAAATATCACACAACAAATATTAATGAGTTTGGTTTGTAAAGTGCTGAATATATTATTACATTTCATCAAAAATTGGCTTCATTTTACTTTTTTACACAGAATTGATCTAGACTGGCCCAGATCTACAAAGGGATTTATGGTGCTTAAACCCCAGATTTAGGTGCCTATAATCCCAGTTTTAGACACCTCTGTGATCCACATCCTTTCCTAACCCTCCTACTCCCTCCCCAACTGCTGGCTATGCCTGTAGGCACTTAACTAAATTGGCACTTAAACTTCAGCTGTAAAAGTTCCTTATGTCTCTAAATTTCAGCCTCTGGGCATGTACACTGCTGCATCACTCTAGGCCAGCGGTTCTCAAATTGTGGATCTTGACCCCATTTTAATGGAGTCACCAGAGCTGGCATTAGACTTGCTGGGACACAAGGGTTTCAGCTGGGGGGAGCTCAGGCTCCTGGGGTTGTGTAGTAATTTTTATTGTCAGAAGGAGCTCGCGGTGCAATGAAGTTTGAGAACCCCTGCTCTAGGCATCCAGATGCCTATCTCCTGCTTTAGCCCCCAGGGTAATCTACAGAGTGGAGAAGATAGGCAAAGTTGTGTGTGTAGGGGGAGAAGGGATGTCAATTCAGTAGACCTCAAATGGTTGGGAGTGGGGAATAGGCATACTCCCTCATAATCTGTTAGCCCAGTTGTTAGGGTACTCACCCAGGATCTGGAAGACTCTGGTTTAATTCACTTTTCTGCCTGATGAGAAAAAAGGAACTTTAACAGGGGTTCTCCCCATCTGAGGGGAGGGTCTTAAGCACTGCAGTATGGAATATTCTGAGGTGAGTCTCTCTTGTAGAAGCTGTTCTGATTTGGTTAAATAATTGAACAATGAAATATTAGTTAGGCCAGCAAAAGGGAGCTCTATAGACCAGTGATTAGAACACTCCCCTAAGAGGTAGAGAACGCCTCTTCAAATCCCTTTTTCTCATCATGGGGAGGAGGAAATTGAACTGGGACCTACCACAGCTTGAGTGACTACTCAAACCAAGGGGATAAAGCTTACAAGGGAGTCCTCATTCCCCCCTGGCCATTTTGTGTGCAGATAGGCAGGTGCCAAATTCATTCTCACCAGAAACAGCTTAGGGACCTAAACTGCAAGAGAAGAGTTCCTGGCTGTGGAATGCAACAGAGATAGGCATTTCCCTGGAGCCCAGTCTCAGGCAGCAAACTCCATGAGAGGCACAAGGTTCAGGATGAACCCCTCTCATCAGCATCTTCCATTGTTAGCGTAAGTGTCTTCCTGCCTAACATGCTGGCTTTTGTGGATCCCAGCATCTGTCTCTCTTTATTCACTGTACAGGGAGCTTAGGCATCTAACTCAGGCTTTGCAGATGCCAGTTTTGATCCAGTGATTTTCTAGGTACCTGAAACTTAGGCATTGGAATGCTGAATATTGTGCCTAAGTCCCTTTGTGTATTTAGGCCTTTGTTTCCATCCACTGAAATTTATTTTAACTTAGTGCCAGGTACATGTAATAGCTTGTTAAGAGCTACTCTAGTTTCACTGAGTGTGGACAGTTTTAATTGACATAGTGTACATGTCTTAGCTTGAATAAAATATAATATAAATCCAATCTTGTGAGATTTGGTGACAATTAACTTATTGTATGTTTTGATAACATTAACATTCTTATAAGATTGTGAACAATCCAAAACGTTTAAAGTATGTTATCATTTTATCCCAGATCGCTCTTTTCTGAGGCTTAAATAGTGTTTTATGTTAAACTGCTCTGATGTAGCTTTGACATACACCTGAACTTCAAAGAGCTCTTCCTATCTTTCTGTAAAAAGTGTAATATGTATCAACCATCTCTAAGTAATTAAAAGGCTCCTAGCCTTTATACGTGTCCTAGCAAAAGTACTATTATCATGTTAGCCTTTAACGAACATGACCTTGCATTCATATCCTAGACCTCTACAACATCAACATACTGAACATGCTATCAAAAACTTTGAGAGAAGGGTTGATTTGCTATTTAAATTTGCTGCAAGGCTAAAATACAAAATCAAATACAACTATAAAGTGGGGAAAAAATCTCTGGAACATTCATATTTCTGTAAAAGCATGACAATTAGTGTACATTGCCCATTTCAGTTTTAAGTCAACATTTCTCTTGGCCTATCTCCATTGCCACCCCTTCTTCTCCTCATCAACTTCTCCAAAACCAGGCCCTATTGACAGACTCATTGCATCAGAATCTCTGCTGATACCTGGGTTAACACTGGAAATGGGTAGGGAGGAGGCACTGCATAAAAGCTTTGCTTGGGCATTGAGGTAGTAGTGGCCAATGCTTTGGTGAGCTTAAACACAAAAAAGAAGCTTACAAGAAGTGGAAACTTGGAGAGATGACTAGGGAGGACTATAAAAAATATTGCTCAAGTATGCAGAGGTGTAATAAGGAAGGCCAAAGCACAATTGGAGTTGCAGCTAGCAAGGGAAGTGAAGGGTCACAAGAAAGGTTTCTACAGGTATGTTAGCAACAAGAAGAAGGTCAGGGAAAGTGTGGGATCCTTACTGAATGGGGGAGGCAACCTAGTGACATATGATGTGGAAAAAGCTGAAGTACTCATGGCTTTTTTTGCCTCAGTCTTCACAGACAAGGTCAGCTCCCAGACTGCTGCACTGGGCAGTACAGTATGGGAAGGAGGTGAGCAGCCCTTAGTGGTGAACAAAACAGGTTAAGGACTATTTAAAAAAGCTGGATATGCACAAGTCCATTGGTCTGGATCTAATGCATTTGAGGGTGCTGAGGGAGTTGGCTGATGTGATTGCAGGTCCATTGGCCATTATCTTTGAAAACTCATGGCAATCAGGGGAGGTCCCAGATGATTGGGAAAAAAGCAAATATAATGCCCATATTTTAAAAAGGGAAGGATAATCTGGGGAACTGTAGACCGGTCAGCCACACCTCAGTCCCTGGAAAAATCATGGAGCAGGTCCTCAAGGAATCCATTTTGAAGCAGATGGAGGAGAGGAAGGTGATCAGGAACAGTCAAAATGGATTTACCAAGGGCAAGTCATGCCTGACCAATGTGATTGCTTTCTATGATGAGATAACTGGCTCTGTGGATTTGGAGAAAGCAGTGGATGTGATATATCTTGACTTTAGCAACGCTTTTGATACGGTCTCCCACAGTATTCTTGCCAGCAAGTTAAAAAAGTATGGCTTGGATGAATGGACTATAAGGTGGATAGAAAGCTGGCTAGATTGTCGGGCTCAACGGGTAGTGATCAATGGCTTGATATCTAGTTGGCAGTTGGTATCAAGCGGAGTGCCTCAGGGATCTGTCCTGGGGCTGGTTTTGTTCAACATATTCATTAATGATCTGGATGATGGGATGGATTCACCCCCAGCAAGTCTGCAGATGACACAAAGCTGTGGGGAGACGTAGATACACTGGAGGGATAGGGTACAGAGTGACCTAGACAAATTGGAGGATTGGGCTAAAAGAAATCTGATGAGGTTCAACAAGGACAAGTGCAGAATCCTGCACTTAGGACAGAAGAATCCCATGCACTGCTACAGGCTGGGGACCGACTGGCTAAGCAGTAGTTCTGTAGAAAAGGACCTGGAGATTACAGTGGATGAGAAGCTAGATATATGTCAATAGTGTGCCCTTGTTGCCAAGAAGGCTAATGGCATATTGGGCTGCATTAGTAGGAGCACTGTCAACAGATCGAGGGAAGTGATTATTCCCCTCTATTCGGCACTAGTGAGGCCGCATCTGGAGTATTGCTTCCAGTTTTAGACCCCCCTCTCACTATAGAAAGTATCTGGAGAAATTGGAAAGAGTCCAGCAGAGGGCAATGAAAATGATTAGGGGGCTGGGGCACATGACTTATGAGGAGAGGCTGAGGGAACTGGGAAGAGAAAAGTGAGGGGGGATTTGATAGCAGCCTTCAACTACCTGAAGGCAGGTTCCAAAGAATTTGGAGCTAGGTTGTTCTCAGTAGTGGCAGATGACAGAACAAGGAGCAAGGTCTCAAAGTTGCAGTGGGGAAGGTCTAGGTTGGATATTAGAAAAGAATATTTCACTAGGAGGGTGGTGAAGCACTGGAATGGGTTACCTAGGGAGGTGGTGGAATCTCCATCCTTAGAGGTTTTTAAGGCCTGGCTTGACAAAACCCTGGCTGGGATGATTTTGTTGGGTCTGGTCCTGCTTAGAACAGGGGGTTGGATTAGATCACCTCCTGAGGTCTCTTCCAACCCTGATCTTCTATGATTCTAAGACTGGGTTAGATTCAGGATTGGTTAGCTCAGCACCAGTGCACACAAATCTCTCCCACATTGTTGCCAATTTCTCTAGGAGTACCTCTGATCTTCTCCAACAACCTAATATCCATAGATTTCCCCTTCAAGTTCCAATGTGAATCTGAAAGAGGAAGACAGTGGAGGGAGGTTTGGAGGAAGTGAATTTATCTGATCTCACTACAGCACATAGTTAATCTCTATTGAATGGAGGCAGACTGTTCACAAATTGCTGTTGGCTAATGGCAGAAAGATAACATTTTGCCTAGTACTTGAAATCAGAAGAACCTGAGTGGAGTCTTCACCCCAACTTCCTGGTGGCAGCATTACATTCATGTTGTCTCTCTTAGCAGTCAGATAATACCAATTTACTCCCTGTGCAATCTCACAGATTTAAATGGGATTTCACAAGATGTAAAGTGAAATAGTACTTTGCTGATTAATCAGGAGCATTTCATGACTGTGAACCTGGATTGCACCCTACATTTCCTGGAGTCTATCGTGATTGATTCTTTTGTCCCATCTTGTACTGGTCTTGTCCTCTATGTAAATGATCTTCCTAATGTCTGTTCTAATGTCTCAGTAGTAATGTATTCTGCTGATACCATCTTGTTATCACTTCAACCATATCTAATGTCTATTCTAATGAAATGTTTATTGTGTCCAAGTGACTAATTATAATCTTATGCTTAATCACAATATTTTTTTTTTGTTTTGCTGGAAAATATCTTCTAAAGCCCTGTATGACCTACAGAGCCTGCCACAATTAAGCACATAACTTATACATGGCTGTGACCCCTAAACATTGTGACATGGTTCCAGCTTGCTGATAAAAAACAAGACAACACTGTATTACAAATATGGATTATAACTGTATTTTAACACACTAAACAATGGTAAAGATCTAAGAATTAATCATGGTATAACCAGAAATTTAAGCATAATACTTAAATATAGATTTTGTAGCACAGATAGGTCCTCAGCATTTAGGTCACTTCCTTGAAACTATGTTATCTAAAGCATGTCAAGCATTAGAGGACCGTTTTCAAACTTGCTCAGAAGCTTCGTGACAAAATACCATGGTAAGCAAGCAATTTTTTAACTGAACCAGAATCTTTTTAAATTGTCATGACTATTTATTTGACAAGAATTCTGTAGAATTAAACTAAGACATATTCAATAAGCATCAGATAATTTTATTACAAATTTAAACACAATTCGTGTTACTTTTGTTGTTCTAGCAATTCCACCCCAAATAATTCATGGAATTCTACATCAATTATGATGACTGACTGTTCACAAATTCCCTGTGAAGTTCCTTGAGATGATTTGGTTCCTGGGATGATGATGTATGACTTGTGATTTTTGGATGATAATATTAAGCAATTGTGAAGTCGTTTCTAAGAAAATTGAGATCAATATCAATACAACAGGCATCCATGATATGACAAAGGCCACAAGAACTAACAGTGTTTTTCTGTCTCTTTCTGTGTCCAAAATTAAACAGTGATAGATAGGTTTGGGGTTATTTTTTACAGAGACCTTGGATTTACTTGGTTACTTGACAAACATCCAAAACATTCATTCGACTTGAAAGTTCATTGATTTAAACATGCACACACAAAGAATGACGAATTAAAACAAGCATTTATATTGAAACTGTGATTGAGTTGTTATGCAAAACAAACATAGTCAGACCCTATCAGCATCTCTTATTTTCATTAATAACCTTTCTTTGATTAAATGGAAAGGGTTAATTTTACTTTCAGCCCTGCTGTGCAAAGGCATTTACTTATTCTGTTTTTGACAGACAGACACAAGGTAGAGGAGTAACAAGAAAGAAAAAAATGGATGAAATACGTTTTTTGTTGATGTTTTCAGAATACTGGATTGCTGTTTAGTTATTAGTGGATACGTACCTGGCAAGTTGATCATGATACTAGTTGTTTGTCAACCCATGGTTGACAAAGCAGGCATGAATTAATACAGTTTAGTTGATTTCAGAATTTGAGGAAAAAAACAAAAGAATGAGAGATAGCATAGGGGCAGTCAGAAAGCAACACAACAATAGAAGAGAAAACAATACAGGATCTTACACGCCTCTGTCATGTATGCACTTAATAATCCCCACTGATAGACTGAGGACTGGATATCATGATATTGTGATGACTTTCAGCACCCACAGATGAAAACAATATTTATTGAGCAAGCCCAGCCAGCCTTAATCTCAGTAAGAAAGTCCCTTCTTCTGGTGTACTCCTTCTGACTTGAGGTCAAGGAAGCTGAAATTAATTGTGGTGAGTTACAATGACGGCAGGTTGGGAGATGAGCTGGGGGACAGATGATTCTTTTTTTTTTTTCAAAGGCTCTTTTTAAAAATCCCCAAAATGAGTAAAAGTGGGGGGCATATTTTACCCTCATTATTTTGTCCACTGATTAAATATATTTCCATATATTTATATATATTTCCATATATTTATATATATATATATATATAAGGCCAGACTTGGAATAGGTAACCTCGTTCCCACACTGTCTTGTTTACCAAGTATGATCTCACCATAGTCCTTGACCTATATCAGTAGGCCATTTTTGTTTGCACTAATTCAATTTTTCAGTCTGTTTTTCTTGCATCTGTTCATGACATTTATTCATTGAAAATAATTTGACCTATTTTTCATGGTTAATTCTTAGGCAGGCAAAAAGTCATAGGTTACTATCTTATGAACTCTAACATTCTTTTTTACATTTGTTTAGGGTAAATTTTAGGTCCAATAATTAGAACATGCTGCTTTATCTGTGTGTATCCACCATAGGTTGACAGGGATGTCTCTGCCAGACCAGGGGCAATTGTGGGTCATTAGAACTCAGTGTGAGACAACTGGGGACAATGACTTCTACCTAGGAGAAGATACTTTTTCCTCTTGTCTAAAGGAAGCGGGGAAGTGGTGAAAGTGGAGATTCCCCAAGTAGGACAAAGAGACAGAGGTGACAAAGCAGATTATAAAAAGACTCAGAAAGACATACACATCAAGTTTTGAGCATGAGAAGCGAAGACGATGAATTGCGCAAGGTCAGATGAGGTGAGTTGGAAGTAAAAAAGACTCCATGTTTCAGAATCTAAGCCATGCATTGCAATGGGTCCCTGGAGAGCCCCAGCCCAAACAATGTGGAATGCATGTAGGGCTTACTATTTTTGTACATATTTGTATATTTCAAGTGCTAATGAAGATATAGCAATAGTATGTTAAAATCCCAAGCAAAGTGTGTTTGTAAGTTACACCTACCATGTGGCCCATGGAAGAGATAAATGAGAAGGTACACACCTTCAGGTGGAGTTCTGGGAGAGGATGTGGTTAAGTTATAGGAGGTAGGAGAGATTAGTACTCAATATATGGGCTTGGACTCTCAGGAATGCATGATAGATAAAGGATCTACACCCCAAAAGTCTCCTGGGGACCCCAAGACAGGGACAGTGTCTGGGCTCTGTCCAGACTCTGGAGGCATAACACACATGGGCTCCAGTGGCTGATGAGTGGCCTGGAAGGTGTGTGTGTGGGGGGGGTGTTGATTGGACCTGTGACTTTCCTTTAACTTGCTTACACATACAGTATGAGTCTATGAAGAAGATCATGAAGAATATGCTGACAGAAAACATGGCTTCACTCAGTTATCATTGTGGTGGTCATATTAGATATGGCTGAACAGATTTGGTATGCAGTAGAAAAGGAGAGAAATCATAGCCATTGTGGCCCTCACTATTGTACATTCCACTCTCCTTTACTATGATTTCTCTACTCAAAATCTACACCTTAAAATATTCTGGCAGCTTCACAAAGAATCATAGAAATGGGAGGGACCTCGAGAGGTCATCTAGTCCCGTCCCCTGCATAGTACAATAAAATCATCTTAATGTAACTGAGACATCCCAGCAGAAATCTTATTGTCTCAACCTGGTCCTATTTAAAAGTACTTTAAATTAAATAAAAGAGGATATTGAAAAAATATAAGAGCAAATATGATATTCACTTTATTTCATTTTGATCTGCTCTTTAGTAAAACTTCTAGGGCTGGATCCTCTGCTGTGATAGAGCTGTACTTATTGCAGAGCTGAAGGAGGGATGAGCAAAAGTGGCTTTAAGCAATCTTTACACTACTGCAAATGCAGGACAAGCCCAACCACTGGTCTAAGTTAGAGCAGCCTCTAAGCAGCACTAATACCCATCCACTACCTATGCCTCCAAAATGCTGTTTATGCAGTCAGGGACCAATGGAGCACAAGAACACCTCTGTCACACAATATACACTGGGGAAGGGAGAGAAGGAGTAAGAGAGTACATTGGAGTCTCTATGATGGCATTAAGCCATCAAAAGGGAGTTTAAGCAATGTGAAATGGTCACATCAAATCTGGAAACTATTACAAGTATTTATGTTAATATATAAAGTTTCATGCCTTTTCAAAATTTAGTTAAGTACTACTTAACCCAGTGATTACGGTATTCAGTCTCACCACATGCCATGCCTTATCAGAGATGTGGTTGTCTTTCCTCTATCTCTCTCCTTCTGTTTTCTTTTCCTCCTTTTAGTGTATTATTTTTCTTTTAAAATATTTTCCCTCCATTTCTTCTTCTTTTTATAACCCCCTCTCTTGATGACTCCCACATCTCTCTTTCACACCCCGGTAACTCAGCAGATCCATTTTTCTACCCATCAGTCGGCTACAGGCTGCTCAGAATGGGGGCATCCATTCATCCCATCCACTGAAAGCAATGAGCACAGAGAAGTATGGATTGGCTGGCTGTTGGCTGAATCATACACATGTGAACCACTTCTATGGCCAGCGACATTAAGGACCTTTATGGGATCAGGGAGCTACCTTCCACTTCACTGAAGCAGTAGAAGTATGTTTGCTGTGTGGAAGAAGGTGTATGGTTGATCTAGATCATGTAGCTTTCCTTACTATCACTGTTTTTCTTTTATGCCCTGTATCACCCCAAAAATAGACCAGGAACCCTCTGCTCCTAGCTGGAAAACAAACTTTTTTTCCTGGTCATATGCATGCTCAATATGTGAAATTTATGCCAATTCTGTTATGATAAAACAGCAGTCATTGCTGTTCATCAATAGGTTAAATTAGTTCCTTGGGAGAAGTCCCTGTAAAACAGCCTTATCCCAATCAAGCATGTGTCAATTAAGTGGAATGTTCTGCACTTTTAAAGACAAAAGATTAAGCATTTTAATAAGGGACTGCTCTATAAAATACATTAAAACTGTTCTGCTTTTGTGTAGTTCTTAGAACATTTTTACAAGCTTTCTAAGGAACAATCTGTCACATAAATACTAGTCAATAAAAAAAAAATCTCCAGTGGTTAGAGGGGAATAGCAATGTGTTTTGAAAATCCTCTTTTGTATGAACCATGTGCTTGTGAAAGGTATCAGATTGACAACACTTCAGGCAAATGTCCTCTTTTTCCAAAGAACAGATTTAGAACAGACAACAACAGTGACAGCACTGCAGGCTGGTTCATTATGAAGAGAACCATGTAATACTTTTAATTGATCATGTGATTCTTCAGCATGTCACATGGCTATCATCACCCTCAGAATTCAATACCTAAAATAATGTATTTATGCAATTTTGAGGTTGAATCTTTTGTACTTGATGTGCACTTAGAACTGTGTCTGAGCCCACTATTACTAAAATAGCAAACCCAGGACAGTAGCTCTTGAAAAGCAGCCATTGTATTTTCTCTCGGCCTAATCCTGTCACTTATAAAATCAATGAAAATGTTGCACTTAAATTCA
Source organism: Malaclemys terrapin pileata (assembly GCF_027887155.1). NCBI lineage: Eukaryota > Metazoa > Chordata > Testudines > Emydidae > Malaclemys > Malaclemys terrapin. Next base: position 157,288,465 of record NC_071507.1, on the reverse strand, counting down.
ATAGGACTAGAATATTCCCCTCTTTGTATTAGGTGGTCAGGGTTTCTCATTTCTTACATTGTTTACAACATACTCTAGTTATTCCAAAAGCCAGGCTGATTTCTCTGTCCTCAGTGAAGCAGAAAAAATCTCTATGTGAACGAAAATAAAAGATTGGACAGATCCCCCATTTAAAAAGGGAACAACAAAATTAAATGTTTATTGATACTGTAATTTCTATCTTTCCCAAGGTTAGGTAAAGTATATTGGCCAGTTGGGTACAGTCTGAGATTTCATTTTTTGTCACAGTACTCTGAAAAGGTACATTAATAAGAAGAAAGCCAGACAAACAAACAGACTATTTGGTTTGTTTCAGAGTTGAGAGTCCAGGACTAGCCATATTAGGTATTCTCTGACACAGTTTTCTATACAATTGCATGGATGGCAGAGTTATTTCATATTAATTTAGGAAATGAAGAAAGGAAAAGAGAGAAGAAACAGGTTAAATTTGACTGTTCTATACCAGGCAGGTGTATTTGTGCACTGATTTATTTGTGTTATATTTCAACCAACACTCTACTACCTCTACAAGCTGAGAAATCAAGATTGTAATTTGCATTTTGAATGTGTGGAAAAGTGGGAAAGAAAGAGCTGCATTAACTCACCAGCCTATTACCAGGAGGCAGCACTCTGAAACCAAGCAACAGTCTCAAGAAACTAAACCCACTATCATCAAGAGAAAAATTATAAAAGAGGGCTACACTTAGGTCATCCCACTACCTTGATTTATGCATGGTCTTCTGCTCATCAACTGCATTTGAGTGTTATCAGTTATGCTGCTGTTGTTGCTCTGTCCAGTGTCAGAAGGTTGACCACATACATGACTGATACTGCATTCCAGGGAGGTCAGCGTTTACTTGATAACCTGCAGATATTTTACAACTCCTGTCCAACTTGGCATTTCATTATCCGCCCATCTTTACTTATTATGCTCAAGCTGTGCAATTAATTCACCCCAAGAATAGACACCAGAGATGAATCCAAAGATTAAACCAGAGATGAAAAATTGCTTGTTGCTTGTCTTTTTTTTAAAGTTTACTTGTCTTGGTTCCCCTTTTCCCCTGGTAAATAATATCTTTTCAAGATATGTGGGAGATTTTTGTTGGTTTGCAAAGGATGATGGACAGTGGCAGAGAAAGAGCTGTGAGACCTGAAGTCTAAGGAAAAGGGAAAGACAAAGGCAAAGTAAAACAAGAGCTGGCAAGACCTGATTCAGCTCTCAAGTAAACTGGTGTAAACCAGGAATAATTCCACTGAAATCATTGGAGTTACAAGAACATAAGACTGGTGTTAATGAGCTCATAGGACCTGATCCAGCTCTACTGAAATAATGCCAACTTTGGCAATGACTTCAGTGGGCACAATCATAAGCCCATAATTGAAATCATAAGTTAGGACAGTCAGCTACATTCATTGGTGCATTACACATCATTTAAGCTGGCTCTGTAATTAAGCCCTGCACCCCAGAATTTTTTCCCTTAACATAAGTATCCTTCAGAGGTAGATCCAGCATGTCTGACCCTAACACATCTCCTACAGGAATCTCAGTGCAAGGGTATCTATTTTGATAAATAAGAGACAAATAAAAGACAGAGATAAAAGTATATAAAATAATGAATGGTCTAGAGAAGTTAGATCTGGAGCTTCTGTTCTGTCTCATAACATGAGAAAAGGGAACAGTCAGTGAAACTGACAGGTGGCAAATTCAAAACTGATAAAAGGAAATACTTTTTCATGAAACGTGCAATTAGACTGTGGAACTCACTGCCATAGGAAGTTGTTTAGGCCAAGAACTTAGCAAGAGTCAAAAAGTGTTTGGACATTTACATGGATAACATAATATCCAGAGCTGTCATAGTTAATGCGAACAAACATTTTGGAATGGATGTTAAAGCTCATGATTCAGGGGTTAAGCCAATCTCTGACTATTAGAGATCAGTATGAGACCTACTATGGAGGAAGATTACTCCACATCTGTCTACTGTGGAGTTCTGACCTGACACCTTCCTTTGAAACATATGGTGTTGGCCACGGTCAGGTATGATGCTGAACTAAACAGCCAGTATGACAGTTCCTATGTACGATTCCTGGCTCTTGGCACAGCCCATAACAATCACTGCAGACAAAGATCAAATTAGACATGTGCTTTAGGTACTCTACCCTATGCTGGTACCTGAATCTGCCTCCACTAACTTCAAGATAGGGGAAGCACAAGAAGCACCCAGGTTCATCATTAGCACAGCATGCATTCCTCCTATGTAGTGAGTTTTTAAAATTAAGTATTATTTATTATAATACTCTGAACAGATTTAACTGTGTTTGCTCAGTGTTAATTATTTCAAATACTAACTGAAATATGAACTGTACACACATTTATAAATGGATTAAAAGGTTATTTGGTTCCACTGTGGCTTCTCTAAGCACCTGTAGTCTCTGAAGAAATAATGTTATGTAAGTTATTACAGAAATACTCCTTAAGAAATTACAATATATATCCACATACCTTCTAGAAATATACCAAAGAAGGGGAAAGCAGTCACCTCTTTCACTAGTAGTAGAAGCCTATTATTGTTACAGAAGGTTGTGCAGATCACAGAACTAGCATTTTAGACAGGCACACCAGTTAGGTCCAACAGTTAAATGCTAGATGTACAATAGAATGAAAAAGCACAGAGGTGTGAAGCTAGAGACAAAACATATAATCCAACTCCTTAAAATTCCCAGCTATTTTTGAGCCAAAGGCCGGATATATCAACAGTAGCTTTGGGTTTTTTTGGTTCTCAAAACTTAACTAAAATATATTTACCATTTATAATCATGCTGGCATCACACAAATAGACTATTTCATATTCCAAACTATTCTGTTAGAGTGCAATTTTAACTTAGTAAAGCTTTACTCTTTGTTAGTGAGATTCATTCAATATTAAATTATACATACTGCATATGAAGTTACATTGAATATGTCAAGAATACTGGAAAATGAGCAGGAAATTTAGGCTTTAGTATCAACCAAATCAGTCTTCTTTATGGGAAAGATTTTTCGACATAACTTTCTGAATTGCAGACCTCAAAACTATTTCTATAAAGTAGGATACATTTTAAGCATAAAACTAGTTTATCATAACGTTGTAATAATAATACATAATACATCAGGATAGCAACAAGTATAAATAATCTATTAGGCCCTGAAACAGCATTTTGATCCATATGGGCAGACTCCTGAACCTGGGTGGAGTCCCATTGGGGCTGGTTTCAGTGGGGCTCTATGCAGGGGTGAGAGCTCACCATTATAAATCAGATTGCGGGGTCAGGGCCATGGTTATTTAATTAAAACTACAGTTAATTGATTATGCAAGTACAAGGTCCTCTCCCTTACTGATTAGAGTGTAATTAAAGAGCTACTTAGCAACTCTAGTAACAATGTGTAGTTCCCCCTAAATTTATGTTCTTCTCCTAATCAGGATTAGAATGTCAGGAACATTCATACCAAAGAAATACAACACCTATAATGAAATGGCTCCATCACAAGGCAGACTCCAAAATATTCCTGTCGTTGGAGGGATCTTTCACTTTGAGGAATAATTAAATAAAAACTTACCTATAGGCCATGCTAAATCAGTCCTAAACATTATGAATGATGTGTACATATAACTGAAAGGGATATCTCAAACATGTATATATGTTTGTAGCGGGCGATGACTCACTGGCACGGTGCCTCCTGCTGGTCGTCCAGGGAAATAGTGTTTCCAGCCTCCGGAGCGCTCTCTGCAGGCTGGTGTCATGCTTGCCGCTGGGCCCAAGTCCCTCCTGGACCCCTTTGCCCCTTTCAGGCCAGGGTGTTGCCCCCTGGCAGTACCCCCACAGATCTGGGTCTCCCCTCCCCGGGGAACTCTCACCCTCTATCCCCACCTTGCCTCAGTCTTTGGCTACTGCCAGTCACCATCTAGCCCCCATTCACAGGGGCGGACTGCAGTATAATTGCCACTCATCATCGGCAAGGGGGGTTTGGACCTGCTGCCTCTGCCTACCCTTGGGCTACCCCTCTGCAACCTGACACCTCAGCGAGGTGTAAGCAAGGTCAAATGGGCCATCACCTGCTAAGTGGCTATTCATTGGCAGGAAAAGGGACATAGGTGAAAATCTACATCAGAACAAAGGAACAAAATAGAGTTCCTGTCCAGGGAGACTGCCTGGTGCCCTGGTCCCAGCTGGAGAAGCTTCTCAAAGGAGAGAGAGGACTATAAAAAGAAAGGTTAGACAACCCAAATTATCTCTCTCTGTGTCTATAGCCAGAGCATTCACAAACCTGAGGAACAAAAAAATCAATGTTGGACTGGGGGAGGGATCCTGACTGATAGAAGTTCAGCAAGAGAGACTTTGCCTTGAATTTAGCCTAGTTTGTTAAGTTAGGCATTAGTTGCATTTTACCTTTATTTTTCTTGTAACCAATTCTGACCTTTATGCCTCATTACTTGTGTTCACTTAACATCTATCTCTTTGTGGTTAAACTTGTTTTATTGTTTTATCTCAATTAGTGTGTTTGAATTGAAATGTTTGGGAAAATCCATTTGGGATAACACAATTTGTGTAAATCATTTTCTGTGAATAAAATAATGGACTTTATATGAGCTTGTATTGTCCAGGAGAAGGCTGGACAGTACCAGATGCACATTTCTTGGAAAAATCTGGGACTGGGAATGTACTGGTGTCACCCTGTTATGTAATTCCAGAGTGGCTGGCTGCAGCAGTCACACAATATAGCTAAGAGTGATTTACATGCTGAAGAATGTGTGTGAGCAGAACCAGAGTGGAAACTACAGCAGCAAAAGCAGTGTAAAAGGCACCTGCGGTAAGAGGTCTGAGATGCAACCAGCCATGCTTCAGTCTATACTGTACCCTGTGTATGTCACACCAAGACTGTGGAATATTTTGCCTGCCAACTGTATACAATTACACATTTACCCCCTTTAAAATCATTAAATAATTGAAGATGGCACAATGATTTGATATTAAAGTTAGTCAGAAAAAAAAATGAAATTCCAAATTTTTTGAAAAAAAGCATTTTTGTGATTTTTGTGTGTGTATGAAAAAAAATCTCTTCCATTCTGCCCCCTCCCTCATCCCCCCCTCACACCCCCCAGCCAGCAGTATTTAGTACAGTATACTTAACTAATTTTGTATGGGTTGGGGGGGGGGGTGTTCAATTGTTATTTAAGTTACATGGTTTATTAGAGGCTTCTAGGACAGCAGTGTTAGAGAGGAAGCACATTTTTATTTCATATGTTTTAATAGTTTCTATCATCAGCTTTATAATACAAATTATAAAACATATTAATTATATATGCTCACTGTAACTGGAGGTAGCATAAAAACCGCAACTTCCAAAAAATATTAATAGCGATTATATAGAGATTTTTTTACATCTTTTCCTGACAGAAAAATAATTCAGTGCTCACAAGCACAACTGCACAGTGCCTGTGCATAGAGTTATTTTCTCCCTAATTTCACTGAGCCTGGTTTTAAAATATGTATAGTGTGTTACAGCTTACCAAGGAAACTAGAACACACTTGACAGCTTTGTCTGAACGTCCTCAAGTAAAGGCCACAAATAACTCAGCATTTCAATTATCCATTTAGTTATTTTTATTTATAATTTAACAAGAAAAGCTACTGCATTTGTCACTTCATGCGCCTAAAGTTATTTACTATTTTGTAAGTGAAGATGAACCATTTAGCTGGGAATGTATTTTAGTTATTTTAGCCTACTGTCAAGTAAAGACATGTATAGTTATGAGACCAACCTGTGAAATACTTCAATCTGAACAGTATATTTTTTGAAGGTATGCACTTATTACAAATTCATGCCCATGACATTTTAAGATTTGAAGGAGATCAGGAATGCAATAGCAAATCACATTTTAATTTTAACAGGAGGGAATAATATTTCAACTTTGCCTTTAGCCTGCACAAACTTCTCTGAATACACTTAAAGTGTCATGTTAGTACCTGTATTCATTGATTCCATCTTCACAAGTGGCTCCATGCTGGCACCAGTTATCTTCACAGTCATTAATGTTCTCCAGGCACGTTCGCCCAGTCCATCCAGGAGTACAGACACATTGAGAACTCTGGTTGTCTTCATCAAGGAAGCAGCTACCTCCATTTGCACATGACTAAAAGTGAGAATTACACACATACAAGAAGAGGGTTTCATCTCTATGGGTTGTCCTTATCTATGATATTTGATTAAATAAACTGTTTGGGAAATAACTGGGCATGTGACAGTTTTCTCTAATAATGTGGTCAAAGACAAATCTCAGTGAATTAAAATATAAAGTGGAATGAAGATAAACCAACATTTGAATCTATTTTTGTGTACAATGTTATGATACAGTGTAACTATATAGTTTGTTATAATTGGTTATAAACACATGTATTTTAGGTAAGATGACAAAGAATTAAATAGCCTATTATTCTGTTAAATGTAGAAAAGAAAAGCATTGCAGCCTGTGGCATAGTTATTATTTAACTTAGAATAAAGCTCTAGTCATCAGATGTGAACATTTTTGCAGGTTAAGTAATGATTAGCTAGAACAGTGGTTTTCAATTTTTTTTTTTCATTTGCAGACCCCTAAAAAATTTTGAACAGAGGTGTAGATCCCTTTGGAAATCTTAGACATAGTCTGTGTACCCCAAGGGTCCTCAGACCATAGATTGGAAACCACTGAGCTAGAAGAAGCAAAAGGCTGTATGAGGAACAAAGGGCACACTTTAGAATATGAGTGGGTATTTTTTATGTTTAAAATATACTGATCTTTGAAAGAAAAAAAATAAAGTAGTAATATAATTTTCAGATAGCCATGACAATTCTTGCTATGGTAAACCCTCTTTAAAACTAAGTTGCTGGTTTCATTGAGAAAATAAGCCACCAGTCACTATAGACCAGTGGTTCCCAAACTTGTTCCGCCGCTTGTGCAGGGAAAGCGCCTTGCGGGCCGTGCCGGTTTGTTTACCTGCCGCGTCTGCAGGTTCGGCCGATCGCGGCTCCCAGTGGCCACGGTTCACTGCTCCGGGCCACTGGGAGCTGCTGGAAGCATCGCGGGCCAAGGGACGTACTGGCTGCCGCTTCCAGCAGCTCCCATTGGCCTGGAGCAGTGAACCGCGGCCACTGGGAGCCACGATCTGCCGAACCTGCGGATGTGGCAGGTACACAGCCCAGCCCGCCAGGGGCTTTCCCTGCACAAGCAGCGGAACAAGTTTGGGAAACTCTGCTATAGACATAATATCGTGCAGTTTGTCAGGAAGACTAATTCGCTGGCCAGCCACTGAATGTTGAAAGTTCTGTAGGGAACTTGGGAGATTCCTACTTTAGCTGGTCATTACAATGTGAAGACTGACAAATGTAATTATACTAACAAACCTTTTGGGGGCATAGAAGGAGAAGCACTGAAACAGATGAGTAAGATTTTTTGAACCAAAATCTGCTCTTACTTAAACCGGGCTAACTGCACTGAAACTCACTTAAGAGCAGAAGTAGTTTCTTACATGCACCTTTCTACCTTTCTCTTGTGCTTAGTTGTTGGATACTGAAGTCCTACTCTACTTTGAGTGGCAAGTAAAACTTAGCAGATAAAAATATATCACCTACAGTATGACTAACCTTTAAAATTTTTCTAGTGTCTTCAATCTACACTGTATATAGTTTTGAACCTGTTCTTATACTTAGTAAATATATTTACAGGGTAGGCAAGGACTAGCACATTGCCACTTTTTTGCAATCTGCTGATTGTAAAAGATTAATAATCTTGTTGGAGAAAAAAGTACTCTTTTTTTCCTTTAAACATAAAGGTTCAAGCATTTCCCAATGTGTCAAAGACCACCTGAGCGCTAAGAAGAAAATGTATCCTCTTTTCTTGTCAGTGTTTAGGTTTTAAGGTCTCTGTTCTGTTTCCATGCAAACTTAGCCTTCATAAAAATAGGAAAAAAACTTTTTTTTTTAAATGAAACTAAGGCTTTTCTTGCTAGTCTATTGACTTCTAAAGAAAATGGTGAGTTGGGTTCTGCCAATGATCTATGTAGCTCCCTAGTACCTTAGTTTGATTGAGTCTGAATCCATTTAAAATGTTATCAAGATTTGTAGTAATAAAAATTCTTGCCAGAAATTCGCTATATTAATTTGTCTTTGATTAAGTTTTAAATTGACCTTAAAATTGGATCTTTTTGCTATGCTATTAGTGTTAAATACTGGAATTATGCTGGGCTCATTTCTCAATGTGACTACTCTTGATGGAGGGAACTACTCAGCTTGAATAAAGTTGGTAGAATCAAGCCCTCTTTATAGTTATGGAAATATCTTTTTCCTATTATATATAAATGTATATATCTTGCCTTTTTATTTTGTCTGGGTATTTCCCGAGGTTTTGCTAAATTTTGAAGGCTCTAAATGCTCTCTCCCACACCCTTTATTATTGGATCTCATATAAAATGTTTGCTTGATTTCAAAGTTCATTATTGAATCGTGTATCTGGAAATTATAAATAAAATATTAAGAAAAGCAGAGTAAATTTGAATTTAGGAATAAAACAAAATATGAGGTACTTTATATCCCCAATATACCTATATCAGGCTAGTCTGCCCACTGATTTGTCTCTATATTTGATCAGAGATAATAGCAGTATTATGAGTGTAGTACATATGTGTGCAAGTGTGCTTCTTCACCAATTACAGAGTCAACAACGTTAAGGCCAAAAGGTACTATTATAATCAGCTAGTCTGACTTCCTGCATATACCAGGCCAGAGACACCCTCACCCAGTGATTCCTGCATCAAGCCTGTAACCTCTGTTTGAGCTAAAGCAGACCTTTCAGAAAGATCTAGTCTTGATTTAAAGACTCCAAATGATGGAGAGTCCAGGATGTCCCTAGGTGAGTTGTTTCAGTAGTTATCTTGGAATGCAGTGGCAATGAAAAGGACTTAGGATCATTGCAAATACCAACTGAACCTGAGCTCCCAGTGTGGTATTGTAGCTAAGGAGGCACAGTTAAAACTGTGCACCTTGTTTCTAGTCTGAATTTGTGTAACTTCATCATCTAACTATTAGACTGTGTACTGCCTTTTTCTGCTCAAATGAAGAGCTGACTACTGTCAGAAATCTATTCACCATTTAGGTACTTGCAGACCATGAGCAAGTCATCTCTTAAACCTTCTCTTGGATAAACTAAATAGACTGAGCTCTTTTTAGTCTCTTACTATAAGGCAGGTTTCCCACATTTCAAATCATTCTTGTAGCTCTTTCCTGAACCCTTTCCATTTTGTCAACATCCTTGTTAAAATGTGGACTGGACACAGAACTGGATACAGTATCCATTAATGGCTTCACTAACAGTTTATCTAGAGGTAATAATTCCATCTCCCTAATAATTCCATCTCCTGCTCTATACTCCCCTGCTCTTACAACCAAGGATCACATTTGTCCTCTTAGCTACAGCACTGCACTGGGAGCTTATGTTCAGCTGGTATTTTCAATAACCCCTAAATCCAATTTATTCTCACTGCATTCCAGGACAGTCACCCTCCAGTACATGTGACCTACATTCTTTATTTCATGATATATGACTTTGCATTTGACTGTATTAAATGTATATTGTTCACATGAGCCTACCTTGACAACTGACAGCCTCCCTTTAATGTTCATTTAACAATCACATGGTCCATAAGCCCCTAGCCTACAAACACTTACTCACATGAGTAACTTTCTGTATGTGAGATGCCCCACTAATCTAGTATGGGTACACTGGCCTACTTGTACTATAACCTATTCTAGCAACCTGCTTCGATGTTCTAGATTAGATACAGCTTCAAACACAACTAGGAGTCCGGTGGCACCTTAAAGACTAACAGATTTATTTGGGCATAAGCTTTCGTGGGTAAAAAACCCACTTCTTCAGATACAGGGAGTGAAAATTACAGATACAGGTATAAATATATATTGGCACATGAAGAGAAGAGAGTTACCTTACAAGTGGACAACCAATGTTGAAGGCTAATTCAGTCAGGTGGATGTGGTCCACTCCCAATAATTGATAAGGGGAAATTGCTTTTGTAGTGAGCCAGCCACTCCCAGTCCCCATTCAAGCCCAAATTGATGGTGTTAAGTTTGCAAATGAATTGTAGCTTTGCAGTTTCTCTTTGAAGTCTGTTTTTGAAGTTTTTTTTGTTGAAGAATGGCTATTTTTACATGTGTTATTGAGTGTCCAGGAAGATTGAAATGTTCTCCTACTGGATTTTGTATGTTCTTCATGTGCCACTGGACTCCTCATTGCTTTTGTGGATACAAACTAACACGGCTACCCCTCTGATACTTGATACATCAGGGAGGGCATATCTTGGCTCCCTCAGAAAAGCTTCAGGAGCTATCAGGAGAGCAGTGGGGGCTAAAAAAACTCAGGCTGCAGGAACTGCAATCTATTCTGGGGGACAAGCAGAGGCAGCAGCTGCAGCACAGGGCAGTCGCAGTGGAGCCCAAGGGCTGGGAGGGGACCCAAGGGAGACAGTATTGCAGCAGGGACAGGGGGAGCTCACAAGTACGGGAGCTGCTAATGCCCAGGGTGGTGTGTTTAATAACACAAGGCATAACCCAGGGCAGCCTCATGGACCGATGGAGGGAAATGACCCAGGGGAAGCGTCCACTGGGCAGGCTATTTGGATTAATGGGGTAGTCAGCAAAGCTGTTTGGCAAATAGTCAGAAAATTTGTTTCTGAGGTTTTCTACACAGCATTACAGCGCTTCCAAAGGGCACAAAATCACCTAGAACCAGGATGTTCTCTTCCACTGAACACAAGGGATGGAAGTAATGCTGATCCCAGGGGTGAGTGTCATCTGAACCACACAGAGGTTGGGGATATGGGTGGCAGAAGTGGTATCTGACCTTCCAGCCTGGCATGGAGCGGCAGTTGCAGGGGCCACAGCAAGGTGCAAGGATGGTGCTCAACCAGTCACTCAGTGAGTTCATCTGAGAGGGACAGGAGTGAGCCTATTGGGGTATTAAATACTCTGGGCCCAGGAGTGGGAGGTCCAGACCCACCTAGGAATGGCACCTTCAGTGGGGGCACTGATGGTATTTCACAGCTGCTGCAAACTAATTTGCAATTACTGCAGCAGCTTCAGGCAGCTAGGTGTGGGGGGTCTGCACAGGGTGACAGGGTAGGCCCATCATGGCTCAAGTTTGGGCACCAGGATAGGGGCAGGCCCCCAGAAAGGGTAGTGAAGCCTATGTTGGTCCCTGGGCACATAAGGCCTCATCGGCCATCAGGGCATGTAACCTCATGGGACAGAGGAGAGACTCTCAGGGGGTCTCTGGGGAAGCAGGGCTCTGCAGAACTCCCTCCATGCAGTCGTGAGTATGGTTATGCCGGGGTGGCTGGGCCAATGGGAGTTCATCTACTCAGATAAAATCCTGAGAGGTGAATACGTGGATATATTATCCCTATTGCACAGGAAGGTGACAGACAGTAAACATGGGCAAGGCAAGCAAAACAACGAGCTTCCGAAGAGGCCAAGGGTGCCTAGAACATGGGAAAATTGGGAGGCTGCCTTCCTCATCTATGTGGATGTTATAGTACAGGCCTACCCAGAGAGGAGCCCTGCCTTGGTTAAGTATATGGATATAATTAGGCGGGCTCACAATATATTTGGGAGCATGTCCTGGAATTAATTATGATGAACAGTTTTGATTAAGGGCAGCAACGCAAAATGGGATAAGGTGGGATATACGTCATCACACACTGTGGTTGCAGTGGATGACACCAAGGGCACCAGGGGTTTGTTCATACCACAACAAGCTCGGGAGGGGCCAGGGCACGTAATAGTATTTGCTGGGCATTTAATGATGGTGGCTGTTTTTGCTATGACTGTAGATACAGGCATGTTTGTGAGACATGTTTTGGGACCCATTCAGCCCGTTCTTGCCAGAGCGGAAAGGGAAGATCTCATGGAGGAAACAAGAATTGGGGCGCAAGCCTCAACCGCAGGTTTGGTGCAGGTGGAACAGGGTCTGGGACAACAGAGCAGAAGCTGAGGAGAGGTACAAGGGTGGGGGGGAGTGTGCAATCGGCACGGGCCCCAATGCCAGTTAGGCCCAATGTGTTAAGGGTTCTCCTATGGGATTATCCTTACAGGGCAGATGGGGCATATTTGTGGCAGGGGTTTACAGAAGGATTTCAGATCCCTTTTGTGGGAAATAGAATTCATTTGATGTCAAAAATTTTAAAGTCAGTAGCTGGGATGGGACATATTATCCAAAAAAAAGATTGCCCAATTATTAAAGGAGGGCAGGATAGCTGTGCCATTTAATCTATTGCCTATAGCACATTTGAGAGTTTCCCCCAAGAAGACCCCAGGGACATATCGATTAATTCATCACTTGTCATACCCGCAAGGTGGCTCTGTTAATGATGGAATAGACCCGGCTCTATGTTCTGTGCACTATTCCTCCATTGATGAAGCGTATCGTTAGGGCATGTGGCCCCGGGGCGCTAATGGCTAAATGTGATATCAAATCTGCTTTCTGACTCCTGCCGGTGCACCCATTGGACTTTGACCTGTTGGGTTTCTGTTTTGAGGGGCAATTTTATTTTGACAAGGCTATGCCCATGGGCTGTTCAGTATCCTGTGCAGCTTTTGAGAAATTCAGTACAATTTGGGCAGTGGTGTGGTCAGCAGGACTAAACCAAGTAGTACGTTATTTGGATGAGTTTTTGTTGGCAGGACAAGCCAGGTCAAATGAGTGTGTTCACCTATTGCACATATATCATTCCCTGGCTAAAGAGTCGGGGGTACCCCTAGCAGAGGAGAAAACAGAAGGCCCTTCCACTACATTGACCTACCTGGCCATTGAGCTAGACACCAGGGAGGGCAAATCTTGGCTCCCTCAGATAAGCTTCAGGAGCTATCAGGGTTGCTCCAGAGAGCAGTGAGGGCTAAAAAACTCAGGCTGCAGGAACTGCAATCTACTCTGGGGGACCTAAACTTTGCTTTCAGGGTTGTGGCCCTGGGGTGGGCAACAGCCGGCATAGCCAGGCCACACCATTACATGAGTCAGTAGAGAGAGGAAGGAAGACTTGGGGGTGTGGGAAAGTTTTCTGAGTCGATTTAATGGGGTATCATTGTGGAGGGAGGAATGGTTATTACAAAGCGGGTTAAAAATCCACTTGCATATGGCAAGGGGCGCAGGTTTTGGGGTGTTTTATCAAGGCAGATGGTGTGCACAAAAATGGCCCACCACCTAGACACAAAATGGGGTCATGCGTGACATGACCTTCTTGGAATTTTTCCCCATTTTAGTTGTGGTGGTGATTTGGGGGTCGGAGCTGGCTAATAAAAGGGTGTGCTTCTGGGGCAACAACATGGCAGTGGTACAGGTTATCAATTGCCAAACCAAAAATTGCCATAAAGTGAAAATGACCAGTTAATTTGCCCTAGATTGCAAGTGACAATATTCTCTTCTGGACTCATCGGAGACATAATAGGTAGAGACCAGGATTCTGTTAGTTTTTTTCTTCAAGAAATGAAACAAATGTTTACCTTTTTGCTGTTTTGTACCTCTGATCCCAGACAATGAAAGAAATATGCATCCTCAAATTAAGAAATGGTCTTGGATTATAAACTCAATTTATCATGACAATGTATAGAAATATATAGAAAAGAGCTTTTTTCCAGAAAGTTATGGTGCTTGCTGGCAGGGTCTAAAAATTATGCTTATAATGAAAACTGACAGTTTTAACTGTTGAGTTACTACCTTTATACAGAGATCTTCATCCTAAAGTGTGTCTCAAACTGCAATCCTGATGTTTTAAAATTCCACCTGTTATTCAGAGGATATCTGTCCCCACAAAGGTGGATTACTGAGTCCCTATGAATGATAGTCAGGGTAGGTAGAATGTTAAGGCTCCATGCCTGTAGAAGTATTGTACAATAGCACTGAAATACCAATGTTCTCTGGAGTAGAAATGCCCAAGCTAAAAATCCCACAAAATTTGGAAGTGGAAAATTGTTAAATTTTTATATCCACAACAGTCCTTGTAGCAGCCCAATGTACTATATATGGAGAATACCGTGTTTGAAAATATTTAGACTTGTGGGTTTATAATTAGATCATACTTTAAACAATAAAATGTAGTTCTACTTTGAAAAGTGGCTCCTAAAATTAAAAAAAAGCCCACAACACCTATTAACTGTGTCTCATTGAAACCAGATCAAATCTGTTTTGTTTACATTGCAAGTATAGCTTTTTTCTAAATGTCAGACCTGCAAAGTCAACCTGAACAACAAGGAGTCTGGTGGCACCTTAAAGACTAACAGATTTATATGGGCATAAGCTTTCGTGAGTAAAAACCTCACTTCTTCAAGCTTATGCCCATATAAATCTGTTAGTCTTTAAGGTGCCACCAGACTCCTTGTTGTTTTTGTAGATACAGACTAACACGGCTACCCCCTGATACCTGACAAAGTCAACCTGGAATCTAAAAGCCAAGCCATGCTACTACTGGTTCATACATCACCAGTAATAAACATTCTGCCCAGAGAAGAATTATTTGTGTGGTGGACAAGTCTGAGATGAATCAGAAAAGCCATTTTTAAAAAAAATTGTGGGTTTTAGTTTTTGAAAACAGTTCTTATTCCCCACTCATAACTCAAAAATGACTCTCAGTAAAAACTTCACACCTATCTTACATGCTGATTTGCACTGAGAACTAGCAGGCAGAGTTCTTTTTCACAACATAGAGTGCAAAAAAATTAGGTACTAGAGGATGAGAAATTGATTTTCCTTTACCCCAAACTAAATGTACACTCATTTTAAGGCCCCTTTGTACAGCCAGAATGGTGAAAAGGCCTGAGTGTAAAAAAGAATCGAGACCTAGGTCTTTTTTTGTTGGAACTGTAATTTCCATGAATGTTCCACAATTTCTGCTCTACTTTATTGCCTATTTGAAGCAATTTAAGGCTTTTTTTATTCCACAACCTATTCTTCAAAATTGAAACTGATCATATGACTTGTAAATATATTTGGGTGATATAGCGAAATGTATTTTTGTGAACATCTGAGCAAAATCTTTCACAAACTCATTTCATAGGATTTTACACACTCAGATTTCAATGTTGCTCAAAAATACAGTAAGGTATGGTTCAAAGAAAGTGGACTTTGTATCATAGAGCCGAAATTCCCAGGATACAGGGATCTATTCCTGATCCATCATGACATTCTTCCTCATAGAGGAGGAAAGATGAATCTGTCTTATAACATCGTGCAGCTAATCGTCCAACTGTGATATTGGTATGCAAATATTTAACAAGGCACCTGAGTGATTTGTTTTACTGGTGCTGTGGATTTCCAAATTTCAGGTGGAAGGTAGGCAGGCACAATTATAAGTGCAAAGATGTGGCTGGTTTTGGAAGTTTAACTACACATTTATTTTGTTTTATAGCATTATTATTTTAAATGTATAAAAAAGGAAATTTGCTCAGACTAAAATATTTACTGCACATTTTATATTAAAAATACTGAAAATACTGAAACTCTTCTAATTTGTTGTGTTTAATACTAAGCCGCAAGTAAAGCGGTGCAGTGGTTGTGAGGCAATAGCAAATCATGGTCATATTGAAAAGGAATTCTCTCTCTCGACAGGAAATGAAGTTTTATATACATACTTTTATCCATGCCTACAAAAAGAAGTAATGGCTTTAAATGTTTAAGAAATGATTTAATTTAATTCCTTAATGGAAATTGTAATATCACTTACAATATTACTAACACTACACTAAAAACCATTCATAGTTTTTAAAGTAATTTTCGCTAGGCAAATGATATTAATTTACCAATCGCTGCACTAAGGAGACAAGCAAAAAACAAATATATCTCATAATTTTTATTTTATTTCTGTTTTTTCACTTTAGAGAAAAACAATAGTTTATCACATTATGACCAAATTAAATGCCTCATACAATATATACAGTCCACATAAATTTATGACTGTCTCTGTAATATTTGTATGAATAAATTAGATATGTCTTAAGGCTTTTAAGGAAATATTACAGTAAAATATTTTAGTAGCTCCCATCAGCATCCTTGGCACATCATCACTTCCCATCCTAACTAGACATAATGATTATTGCATCATTATAGTGTTATGCAATGTACAGTAAATTTGCACTCAGTATAGCACTTTAAATCATAAAAATGTTAAAATTTACCAGATGCTGAACAATTTAATTTTAAACCTTTAAGGCAGTAAGTATTTCTGTGTTATATTTCATATTCATTGGTGAATGTGGTATCCATGGACTTCAAGGTAAAATAAATGTTGATAGCTACTTTGTAAACGCATTGCCTGCTTTGCACAGTATATTTTTGCGGTAAGTATATTTCAGTAAAATAATTGATTACATCAAATCTTTTTAAGCACAGGTTATCAAGTCTGGGCAGCTGTTTGAAATGACTAGGACACAAAAATTGTTTTTCAAATAAATATCATTATGAAAAATACAAAAGAATTTTATTTCCTCCACTAAAAATATCTTTAAAATTGAAAATTAAGGGCCCACGTCTGCAGCCCTTAGTTATGTGAGTAAATTTTATTCCTACAAATAGTTCTATTGAATGGAATACTCATATGAGTAAACAGTTTCAAGATCAAGATCTCATCACAACTTTCTTTAGAAATGGGTTGAGTCATTTTTAAAACAGAGTTAGTAATGGTATTGTAAATAGTCAAGTAAATATACATTTGTCCTGTATTACAGAAAGAAAAATAATCAGTATCTTAACTTAAAAAAAAGAGAGAGAAAAGAAATTACGTCCTAATTTACACCCATTCAATTGACTGCTGATCCTTTAAAGTCGGATCAGTATATCTTGCAGGTATGTACATGGTCATGAAGGTTTCTTTATATAGTCTAACTCAACTTGTAGCACTCTAGCCTCTGGACCAAATGAGCCTGAATACAATTGCTACACATGGAATCAGTCTGACGGATAATACTGGCACTGGGGTTCAGGGGCAACAGTAGTATGATCATTTGGATACCATGCTGAACTAAAGCTTCTTCCACACATTGATTGTCCAAACATTCCATTGCACTGTTTGAATAAGTATTGGGGATTACTCTCTTCCCCTTGGAAACATGTTGTCACATAATAAAAATGGATTCTACTACCCTATGTGGTGAGAGTGATTTCTGGGTTCATAATGGATGCTACATTTGCCTAAACAGTCACTGCATTACTATTATATAACTCATTACTTCATAAAATATTTTGAGATACTCTGAATGTGAACCAAATTTAATTCAATCCTGTGTATGCTGGTACTTAGTACTTACAATGAGAATTGCTATGGGGGTTTTTTTATATATAAATTTATAACATTTTCAACTATCATTAGTGGATTGTAGTTTTATTTTATTTTATTTTATTTTATTTTCATAAAGTACTGGGGTAAACATATTGCTTTATCTTACCTCTGTATTTTCATTACATGGTAACAAACATGTATAATTAAGTTCATGAGGTCTGTCCACACATAGTTTCCCTGAGGTGCAACTTATGTTGTAGAATAAGCAGGCATCGATATCCAGTTCACATTTTTCACCTTCAAATCCTATACCATTCAAAGAGAAAATTTTTAATCACAGTTCGTTCACATATATTGACATTGGGGCTAGCCATGATGCTAATAGTTAACATAACTCTAAGAGTAATTGGATCATTTTATGTCTTGAAAAGGACACTTCAAACAAAGAATGAAAGGAGAGTCTTTGCAAAAGTAATGCATTGTATAACGATGTATTAAGTCAAGTTTTATGGCCACTTTTACACAAGGAAATGATTGAAAGAGAATTTAAATAGGTGAATTAAATTAAATTCTCTCTTATTTAATATTGGTGTTATTCAAGAAGTACAATTTATCTGGAATGACTTACCCATGAGGCAGGTACACTTAAAATGGCCTTTGGAATCAATGCATGTTCCTCCGTGTTTACATGGATTGGAACCACACTTATCAATTTCAATCTCGCAGAATGCTCCTGGGTAAAAATCCAAAAAGATTGTTTATTTCCCCCCCAAAAAATGTTAGGAATGACAGTCAGATTCCTAATAAATAAAATATCGAACTGGGACAAATAGTTTACAGAATAAAATATTTAAGGTCTTAAACAACAGTCAAAAAACCCAGTGGAATATTGACTAAAACCTAAAGACTTAATCTTGTAAGGATCCAAGAGCCCTCACCTCCTATTGACTGGAAAAGTGCTCAGTGCCTTACAGAATAAGTCTCTTAAAGGCTCTGATCCCGCAGCTTGATCCAGTATAATAGACCTCGGGCACACTAATCTAGTTGCAGGATTGAGGCTTAAGTGCAGGAACTTCCAAAGGAAAAAGTTATCAGAAAAAGGAGACAATACCTTTTGAGTGCCTTTTTGTACCCTTTTTTTTTTTCCTGACAAGGATCGACAAGGATCTTGAGCATGGGTCAGCCCAGAACTCTATTCTGGATTTTCTTTTTTGTGACCCCATATTTTTTCTGTATCCCATCTTGTTGTAGGATCCTTTTGGCGAGGGAAAAAATGGCCTGTCATACTGATCTGTTGTCTTTTGTCTTATACTTAGATTGTAAGCTCTTTGTGGGCAGGACCATTTTTGTTCTGTGTTTGTACAGCAACTAGCACAATGGGATCCTGGTACATGACTGGCTGTCCTAAGCACTATGATCATACAAACAATAAATAATAACAATGCTCTCCAGTCTCTCTGAAGCAGCTATTAGTATCATTCCATTATCTAATTAAGGCTTTATCAGCACTAAGAAGTAACAGCATTAGCAACTGACACTTGATAAAACCACCTAGGCTAGGTCTACACTACCCGCCTGAATCGGCGGGTAGAAATCAACCTCTCGGGGATTGATTTATCGCGTCCCGTCGGGACGCGACAATCGATCCCCAAATCGGCGCTCTTACTCCACCAGCGGAGGTGGGAGTAAGTGCTGCCGACAGAAAGCCGCAGAAGTCGATTTTGCCGCCGTCCTCACAGCGGGGTAAGTCGGCTGCGATACGTCGAATTCAGCTACGCTATTCACATAGCTGAATTTGCGTATCTTAAATCGACTCCCCCCTGTAGTGTAGATGTACCCCTAGAGAAGAGAGGAGCACCCAAATCATGGCATGCCAGGGTTCAACTAATAACAGGACTGTCAGCTCTACCAGTCAGGAAAAAGCCAAAAAAATTGTCACAATGTAAACACAGAAATTGTAAATGGGGTTTCAAAATGTATTTTCCATATGTTATTTACCAGAGGTAAAATGAAGAGAAAACTTCATAAAAACTAGGGGGGAAAATCCATCTGATGATTATCACTGCAAAATATGCAACATTCGAGTCTGGAAACTCTAGTACTTCTCTCAGGTTTGCACCACTCTTTCCCCCTTTTAAAATTGTGCTGCAATTTTGCATCATCAGAAGCAGAGCAGACAATGAAAATACAAAATCTTTTCACTGGAAAAGCTGCCTTAATTATATGGGAAAAAAAGCAACCTAAGAATTTTCTCCCAAACCCAGGCAAAAGTTTCAGTGGTTGAGAGGATATCAGTAACCAAAGGGTTCAGAGAGGTAGCCGAGTTAGTCTGTATCAGCAAAAAAAATCGAGGAGTGCTTGTGGCACATAAGAGACTAACAAATGTATTTGGGCATAAACTTTTGTGGGCTTAAACCCACTTAATCAGATGCATGGAGTGAAAAATACACACACACATATATATATATATGCAGATATAACTATACAGCATATGAAAAGATGGGAGTTGCCTTACCAAGTAGGGGGTCAGTGCTAAGGAGGCCAATTCAGTCAGGGTGGAGGTGGCCCATTCCCAACAGTTGAAAAAAAGGTGTGAGTATCAACAAAGGGAAAAAATACTTTTGTAGTAACCCAGCCACTGCCAGTCTTTATTCAGGACTAATTTGAAGGTGTCAAATTTGTAAATTAATTCCAGCTCAGCAGTGAAACCTGCTTAAATATCCATATTTGTGTGGAAGTGAACATGCCCACTGGACCACATAGAGTAATTTTTTTTTATGTATGAGTAAAATAATATTTTTCTATCATCTTCCAAATATGGACAAGTATATTTTTGTACTTGGTATGGTAAAATTTTGTAGGAAATTTGCAAGGCTGATATAAAGGAATTGGAGGAAAACATAAATATCTGAATGACAGAGAGAATACAGGAGGGCTATGCTTGATTATATTGTGAGATGTTGATTTTATTTTATTTCCTTTAAGGCTTATTCTGTGAGGTAGGCAGTTACAAGTGTGAAAGTGAAATGAATTATATTAAAGAAATAGAATGAATTAAAGAATGCTGTATGTACCTTTAAGTAGAAATGAGAAATGCTGCAAGCCAGGGGGGCAGGAACGCAGACATTAACTGCTTAACTTGCCACTTAAGGGCAATTGGTGAAGCATTAGTCTTAGATCGATAAGAGTTAACAAGGAAGCAAGATATGCATATTGTGGTCCATGCATATTTTACAATTTTGCTCTCTCTGCCCCTTTGTTTAGTTCGCACCCTTTTATCTGTATAAATAAGACTGTTTGAATCTTGCATGGAGGCTCACATTATCTGAATGTATTAGCAGAGCGCTGTGCTAATAAAACAGAGTGGTCTGACAAACTATGAGTCCTGAGTCTAACTTTGACAATTTGGAGGTTCCACCGAGATGGCAACCGTCTTCACTGGGGCTGTGTGATTCCTGACCGTTTTTGTAGGACGACCGTGGTAGCCGGCACCTGGGCATTTGGCCCGAGCGGTCCTCCTCTTGAACGGAAGGGTGCACGACCACAGTGAGGTCTACGCCATCGAACCTGTTGGTTCCCACTCTGTTCTGGTAGGGATCCCGGGATCTGACATCAGGAATCTGGTCAGGTAATTATTTCTGTGTTTTGTCCGGACTGAGGACTGTCCTGTCTCTGTGTCTATCTGTCCTCCTGTGGAGTGTTTGAGTCTGGGTGCCATCTCCGTCCGGGGATCGGCCGACCAAGGGGTTCCTGTCCCCGCGGTCTGAGTGAGTGAAATCTGCACAATCGCAGCCGCACCGCACCTTGGGTAAAACCCTTGGTGTGAAAGCAAGGGCGATTGAGTCAGTAGCCTGTGGGCTCCTTTTGTGTGTTGCACCGGGCATCGCTCTGACGAACCCGAATTTCCTTCTTGTGTGATTGGTGTGTGTAAAGTCCTCCTGTATTGGTAACCAGACGTCTAAGTCGGGACAGTTCCCTAAAGGAACGTCGGCTCAGTTTTAGGAAGGGTCCGGACTCCTGTAAATTTCTGGAAAAATGGTCTAGGCTAACTCAGGGAGATCCCAAAACTCAGTGGCCACTGTTAAAACCTTGGAACAAGGACCGAGTGGACATCTTAAAAAACAAACTCGGCCAGCCTAAAACTAAATTGGCTAAAGGAGAGGTTAATTGTTTCATGCAGTGGTGGGAAGAGGCAAATCATAGGTGGACAAAATCAAAACTCGCCTCTCTCAAATATTCAAATAATAAATTAAAAGCTTTATTAAAAGACTCCTCTCCCACCACCAGACTGAGCGCTCCCCTTCACCCTGTTCTCTGACAAAAAAAAAAAAAAAACCAACCCCGGATCGATCCCAACTCCCTTCATACTCCCCTCTCATTGTAAAAAGGATAAAATGCCCCTTGTTCTGTTCCCCTTCGTTGTCTGCCTCAGAAACTGATTCTTTAGTGTTCCATTACCAATTCAGCAAGGAGGGTGGGCTCCTCAACTAGCCCCCACCCTTCCTGGTCCCTTTCCTTAAGCATTTCTTTCAAAATTATCACTCACAAAATAATAATATCACTCACAAAAATGGTTCATTGGAAAAAGCAGGATTGGGTCCAGGCAAGCAACAGATAAAGAAACTAAAAAAAAAAAAAAAAAAAAGGTTGGAAGCCCTAAGGGCATAGTGTCAGGAGTAAGTGCAAGTATGAACCCCTGGAACAATACTTAAAATGGTGAAATCTGAGTTGATAAAGGTGTCATTTTGGGAAATAAACAAGTGATTTAAGGAAAGAGAGTGAAAAGTTAACTCTACAGAGGCTGGAGAGAATTAAACAGTTAAACTTTGTGAAAATGTTTAAAAGGACCTTGTTAAAAGAATTCTTGGTTTCTTTGCAGCCATTCTAAAGGAAAAATGGGCCCTTTTCCAGAGGAATGTCTGTAAATAATCCAGGTAAAGAGACTATCTCATTAAAATCATTTGACTACGGACAATTGAGTCAAATTTGCTAAAAGAACATTGGGTGGGTTCTATTGGAACTTAACTGCCCCAAATGTATAAAGGTAATGTAATCTATGTACAGCTATGTAAAAACAAAGCAGTGTAAGAGGGATGTTAAGGGAGAGAAAATGTGTATGTATCTGTCTGTCTGTGGGAATATGTGAGGTTTGTAAAACTCCTGTTTTGTAAGTTTAAGATAAATTGGTTTTGTTTTGTTTATAATGCCACTAAAAATCCATTTGACTCTTTAATTCAAAGTTGCAAAACTGACAGACCTTTTTGCCAGACACAGGTAATCAGTGTTGGTTGACTTTGAGATTTGGTATTTAACCCTTAAGGGGTAACTTGATTCTTTACAAAATTTAAATGTTTTCAAATAAAGACCAAGTCATGACTGCAGCAAGACAGTCAAAATCAGAAAAATAGGGAGAGATTCTGGATTCTGTTTGTTTGTTTGTTTTTGTAACAAAATAGCAAATGAAAGCTATAGGAAAAGAATAAAGACAGTGCCCCTCTGAAGCAACAGCAGAGGTGAGGTGCACAAAACAAAAAGAAGAAATGTTAGAAACACTGAGCCTTAAAATGGCTCTGTGTAATCAGACTGTCACTTTGATAAGGGTACATAAAACTCTGTAAGAACAAAAGAAACAGTTACACCTTATGTAAAAATTAATATAGCTAATGTTTTAAAAGTTAAAGTATAGAAGGAATGTGCAGACGTGTGCAGTGTATATTATAGAGGGGGTAAAAGAAATGCAAACGAAACACGCTACTTAATTAAAATCCTATTAGAGCTCTAAAGGAGCCACAATAGACTGTTTTCTTTTTCAGATCTGTGTGTGTTTTGGAAGCAAGAGTTAAAAGTTAATTGTGTTCCTTTTAAGACAGAGTCTGAGCTCTGCTAATGGTTTTGAATCCAAAAGCCAAGCCTGTGATGATGCAAATTATCTAACTGATAAAGGAAGTGAGAGAACTGCCAGCACAAAGAAGTTGCAGATAAAGAACATACCTGGTCAGCAAACAAATTGTCTAAATAAAAGGCACGGTATAACAAGATACCTTTAATTAAAATACATTTAATGTTAATAAGTACCCCCGTAACAATGTACAGTGTGTATGATTTTGGGGGGGGAAAAAATCCTTTATGGTAATGATGCTTTTCAGCTGTTACCTGTGAACAAACTTAAAGCTTAATACAGCAGGAAAGACATTGTAACCTTGGTCTGCTGTAAAGGGAAAACTGAGGTACACCACCTCATGGATTTAATGACTGAACAGTGGGATAATTTCCCCATAACTCTTAAAATATAGAAGCCATTAAAACCTGGCCTGCCTATAGAACAAAAACACAGGAAAATATGGAGGTAATTCCTCTTGTTTTGCCTGCAATCAGCAAGGGTATTTGTAAAAGAAAGGAATATTTTAAGCAATAATGAATGCCACCCCAAAAGAGGTAGAAAAATGTTATTTTTGTCTTTCAGAAAAAGCTAATATCAGCTACAGGACAACCTAATAAGAAACAAATAAAAGTGGGTATGCTTATCCATGCCTGTTGCTCCAAAGCCCTGTAGTAAAGACATCTCACTAGGATCCTGTATGTGGGATAAAATAAATAATGACACCAAAGTACTGTATAATGGGCTATGTGTATGTGTTAATTCTTGGGGGGGAAAGTGTTTTAAAAGAATGGAAGTGCTAGCAACCTTCCAATAGACAAATGTAAATATAATGTAAGTAATGTGTTTACAAAGGTAAAAAAGTAACATAGTTCCTAAAACAAACAAAAGGGCAATGTGGGAAACCAAACCATTCATATTATACATGCAAATGGCAACATGTTAAGAATTGCCACTGCAGAAAGACATAACAGCTTACCATTGGTATAATATATTTTCTGAATGGTCTCCCACAACTACTGGCGTACTAATGTTACTAACCCTAATTGGTTTTGATTTTAAATTGTATGTGTTTAATTGTAACGTTTGAAATGTGCTGTTGGATAAAACAAATGTATGCAAAGCTAGAGCCACAGGCCCAAATCACCTCCCTGTATTTTCTATTACGTGGACTAAATAAGAAGTGACACTGGCGATTAATAATCTTAGTGTCAAAAGGGGGATATGTAGGAGCAGGATCTTATAATGTCCCATAAGAATTAATGTATGATTTGATTTCATCCCTGTCAGCCACCCTTTTTGAATAGCAGAAAGGAATGACAGACCAGAACAATCCTTATGACTGTTTATGGTCACCCTTTTGTTTTAGAATAAGTTATAATGTCTACTATGGTTTCCTATATGTATTACAAAGTAGGCCTCTAGTTAAATATACATTTTTTTGTTTTAAGGTTTAGTAAGTAAGAAACAGGATTCTCTATTGTGTCTATGTTAAGTAGATTAGAGGAACATTGAAGGCCTGGGTCTCAATGTAAATTGTCTTGGTTATTGATTGTAAAACTTAGCAAGGTTTAATTTGCAATGCCTTTTTGCTCCATATAAAATATTACTGTTTGTATTCTCAATCTGTGTGAATAAGGAATGTATGCATCAGGAAAAGATAAGGTGTGAAGGCCATTGTTATAGCCAGAGTCAAGGAAGAAGAAGTAAAGAGACTTAAAGGACATCAAAGAATCATCAGGTACTGCTTACTATTCAGATGGCTGTTAAACTGTCTAGCATCACAGCGTGCATACATGCTTCGCAGTGTAAGAAGGCACCCACCAGCAAACCAATCACCTCAGGACCATGCAGAGTCAATTTTGACTCCAGAAGAAGACGTAGAGGAACAGCCTGCAATACCTTACCATCTACGCTCTCGTAAGGGTTGCCAGAAGCAGACGAGGACCTAAAGCAAGGCCCAAAAAGAAGCAGTAGTGAGCCTAGCACCTGCTGCCTGGTGGATGTAAAACCGTGACTGCGGTTCCCTCAGTTGAGGTTGTCAGAACCGGAAGGGCCTTGCCTCCAACATGAGGTGGCGCCTGTTCCTCGGCTGCTGGTGTCTTAAGGTCTGGGGAGTCCACAATGACAATTCTTTTATCCAGCAGCAAGTGTGGATAGCTCAGACTCTTAATATTTCTAATTGCTGGGTCTGCAGCCACATCCCAGCTCACTCTCAAGCTGGTGTTCCTGTCCTGGCAATCCCACTCAATTCCCCAGACCTCACTGGAGGACCTCATCCGTTTAACAAAACATGGAACAATAATGACACTTGGGAAGCAGTGGGAATAAATGTATCTAAATGGATAAGTGTGATGGAGGGAAAAGGTCATTGGTGTTGGGTGTATAATGGGACAGGGCTGGATCTGGGAAAAAGTCATTGCCTTCAGCATATTGTGGCCAATGGTGTATGGGATTATTCGAACAAAACTAAAGAGTGGCGGGCCGGGTATGGGTATATGAATTTTTTCTCCACCTGGGATCAAACAGAAAAATCAATCTCCTGTTCCCCCTACAGTAATCTTAGTGAAAACAATACAATCTTTCAATATCATGCAAATAACACCACTCCTCGTAAGGAGAATTACCCTGTGCCCTTTGGAGGATATTACTCCTCCTTTGTAGGCACCTATGTGACAAATGGGTGCAACCGACCCTTCCCAGCCTTAATAGGCCATCATTGGGTTTGTGGGACCAAAGCTTATACTGTGTTACCAGCTAACTGGTCAGGTATCTGTTATCCCGCCCGACTCTTCCCACAATTCCGAGTGTAGGGTCTTTCCCACGAGAATGCCTTCGTAATTTCAGGCGAAGAAGAAGGGACTTATCAGATGCCCAATAGTATGTAAATAACATAAGCCCCTTGACCTGGGAAGAGGCCATTGGCAGTTCTCTTATCCCACTTGGGGGAGTAATACACCATGCAAAAAGGCTCCTAAGGTTACAAGCAGTAGTTGAAATAATGGCAAATGAAACCGGAGAGAGTTTAAAGACCCTGGCCAAAGAAACAGGGGCGATCCGACAGATGGCCCTCCAAAACCATCAGGCACTGGACATAGTGCTGGCGGCCAAAGGAGGGACCTGTGCTCTCATTGGAAAAGAATGTTGTGTGTTCATACCTGACGACACCAATGAGGTAATGGATCGCGCTAGTCACTTAGAACAAATTGCATATCTTCCCCATGAAGAGCCAAGTTCTTTATGGAAGTGGCTAAGTAACCTATTCAATTTCTCTGGCATAGAAAACTGGTTGTTTCAGGGAGCCCTGACTATCCTGTGTGGAATCCTAATGATTTTTGTATGTTTTCAGTTAATCTCCTGTTGTATCCAGAATTGTGTAAGGTATGCCACGCAGGTGACTGCCCCAAAACAGAGTGCTAATATGATGATGTTAAATATCACTGATGAACGAAGAGATAAAGAACTATTAATATGTGGAACCCAGTAATTGTTGGTCTTTGCGTAAGCTTGACCAAAAGGAGGGATTGTGAAAGTGAAATGAATTATATTAAAGAAATAGAATGAATTAAAGAATGCTGTATGTACCTTTAAGTAGAAATGAGAAATGCTGCAAGCCAGGGGGGCAGGAACGCAGACATTAACTGCTTAACTTGCCACTTAAGGGCAATTGGTGAAGCATTAGTCTTAGATCGATAAGAGTTAACAAGGAAGCAAGATATGCATATTGTGGTCCATGCATATTTTACAATTTTGCTCTCTCTGTCCCTTTGTTTAGTTCGCACCCTTTTATCTGTATAAATAAGACTGTTTGAATCTTGCATGGAGGCTAACATTATCTGAATGTATTAGCAGAGCGCTGTGCTAATAAAACAGAGTGGTCTGACAAACTATGAGTCCTGAGTCTAACTTTGACACAAGGATATCTACAAAGGACAGAACAATCTACTCAGAAATGAGAGCCAGTGACCCAAAATACATTTTAGGGTCAGGCATAAAGTTGGACAAATCCCAAATCTGAAATGGTATTTATAAAGTGAAATTCATGTAACATTCATGACATTCCAAACTGAAATTAAAATAAAATGAACACAATTCATTTTATTTCACTCAAAAGCAAAGCAGTAAGAAGGGGTGAAGAAATGGACTAAGAAGTAAAGCTCTGAAATTCAACGTGCTGTGAAAAAGAAAAGAAAAAAAATGTTCCATTTCAAACCCTGCAAAATGAGTATGTTGCTCTATAGTGCTTGTCCTTTAGAGAACATAACTTAATAATTTGTGAAATTGGCGGGGGAGAGTGTGGTCATTAACTGAGGCTCCAGTTTTGATTTAGTTAAGTTATGTTTTGGTTAAGTTAAATCATAGATAAGCTTTTGCTGTGTCCTGTATAATTGTCTCTCTGCAGTTTAAACTTGCAGCCTGTCTGCTCTCTGTGTGTGGTCTCTCTCTCTCTCTTAATCCCTTCCCCCACGTGCAGGGCCGGCTCCAGGCACCAGGCACCCAAGCACATGCTTGGGGCGGCACCTGGTAAGGGGCGACGGGGGGAGCGCGGCGCGGTATTCCGCGGGGGGGGGCGGGCTCCGGTTGCGCGGGGCTCGGCGAGGGGGCGGCGCGGGCGCGGCGCTGGAGGGGGGTTCCGGCGGCGCTCGGGGGCGGGCTCCAGCGGCGCGGTGCTCGGCGGGGGGGCAGCACGGGGCTCGGCGCTCGGGGGGGGGGTTCCAGCACGTGGCGCTTGGTGGGGGTGCGGTGCGGGCACGGCGCTGGAGGGGGGTTCCGGCGGCGCTCGGCAGGGGGCGGGCTCCGGCGGTGCGGCGCTGGGGGGGGTGGCGCGGGGCTCGGCGCTCGGGGGGGGTTCTGGCGGCGCTCGGCGCAGGGGGGGGCGGGCTCCGGCGCTCGGCGGGGTGGCTTGGGGGCGGCGCTTTTTTTTGCTGCTTGGGGCAGCAAAAAAGCTAGATCCAACCCTGCCCACGTGCTCACCCCGCTCCTGCTGCTGCTAAACCTCAATTGTATTACTGAAGTCTAGCATAAAACTCCATTGGTTACCCCTTTTTCTCTCTAACACACCTCACATTTTACATTTACACCACCGTGACACATTTTTACCTAAAGTTGTTGGTTATTTAACACATTTTACCAATACTGTTAGTTGGTTATATGCTGCTGTGACACACACTTTACATAGAAATTGTTAGCTACCTGTTATATTTATACTTAAGTGTTAATTGGTTACCAACTGTATTGTACCCCACTGTATTGTACCCCACTATTGAAACCCCCTATCCTATTTACTAAAAGAAACCCCTCCCCATTTGTCTACCTTAACAAACCCCATACCCCTCACTATTGAATTTTCCCTGTTTTTGCATTTTCTTAATAAAGTTTATTTCGCACCCCACCAGTGCAGTAGTAGTCCCCCAAGATCCCCTACCTGCTGGCAGGGTCATAACCATGTTAGTCTGGATCTGTAAAAAGCAACAGAGAGTCCTGTGGCACCTTTAAGACTAACAGATGTATTGGAGCATAAGCTTTCGTGGGTGAATGCCCACTTCCTCGGATGCCCCTGGAAATTTCCATTACATGGCATCCGAAGAAGTGGGCATTCACCCACGAAAGCTTATGCTCCAATACATCTGTTAGTCTTAAAGGTGCCATAGGATTCTCTGTTGCTTTTTACATATACTTTGTAGTACTTTACTCAGTATGCTTTCAAATGACACAAGCAATGGTGTTTTGTTTAAACAAGATTAAAGTTAAGTGAGCTGAAAAGAATGAAATTAAATAGGACTAGTCAGAGATGATTGTAAAGTAAACAAAAATACAAACAACATGAAACAGTATATCCCTATGTAGCAGGGTGGCTACCCTGCTCCTGCCTGAGGGGTTTAAAACAGCCCTGGCAGAGGGCTGGGGCAAAGGGAAAAGCTACTGGGCTGATTGGGGAAGTAGCCACAGCTGGGCCATGCCCCAATCAGGCCCCAGATGGCCTGAATAAGAAGGCTGGGAGCCAGGAGCTCAAGAGACTCTCTCTGAGTGCAGAGAGAGAAGGGCCTGGCTGCAGGGAACTAGACAGGGTGCCTGGGTGGAGCAGGGCTGGGGAAAGGCTGGGGAGCCCCAGCTTGGATAGCCTCAGACTACGGCCTGGTAATAGGCCAAGGGGTACTGGGGGTTGCAGAGGGCAGCCCAGGGCTAGGCCAAGGCAGCAGGTCCGAACCCAACCTTGCCGATGATGATTGGCCTATACTACAGTCTGCCTCAGAGAGTGGGGGCTAGCTGGTGACTGGCAGTGGCCTTATCCTGAGGTGAGGTGGGGTTAGTGGGTGGGGGGGTTCCCCTGGGAGGGGAGACCTAGCATATGTATGGGTATTGCCAGGGAGCAGCACCCAGAGCAAGAGGCACCGGGGTCCTGGGGAGGGACATGGGGGCCAGAGAAGAGGAAAGGCAGATCACTGGCCTACAGAGGGCACTCTAGAGGCTGGTGAGCTAATTCCCTGGACGACGAACAGGAGGTGCCGCAGGGGTGAGTCCGGACCCTCTTACACCCTATTATACCTAGACCTATGGAGAACTGAAACTTTCAAGATTCTGTGCATGCTCGCATCCTATGGACTTAAATGGTAGACAAATTCATCAGCTGCTTTTGAGAATGGATCCTGTTTACCACCATGTTGAACATTTTCTGTGCTGTGCATATATACTCTTTGGAAGTAAAAATGTCAGACAACATATAGCTATTTGAACTGGGAAACCAAGCTAATGTGACCTGGAAATTCTGCAAGTAAGATCACTTTTAGTGGAATCTTCTAATGGAAGGCTTTGCTGCTTTCATTTAAAATTAATCCCATGAAAAGAAAATTATGTTTAACTCTAGCTCCTGTGGATGGCTTTGCTGCAATGGGATTCTCAAACTGTGGTGGGGCGATAGACGGAACCCATATCCCTATCTTGTCACCGGAGCACCAAGCCACCGAGTACATAAACCGCACGGGGTATTTTCAATGCTGCTGCAAACCCTGGTGGATCACAAGGGACGTTTCACCAACATCAACGTGGGATGGCCGGGAAAGGAACATGATGCTCGCGTCTTCAGGCATTCTGGTCTGTTTCGAAAGCTGGAGGAAGGGACTTTCTTCCCGGACCAGAAAGTGACCATTGGGGATGTTGAAATGCCTATCGTGATCCTTGGGGACCCAGCCTACCCCTTAATGCCATGGCTCATGAAGCCGTACACAGGCAGCCTGGACAGGAGTCAGGACCTGTTCAACTACAGGCTGAGCAAGTGCCGAATGGTGGTGGAATGTGCATTTGGATGTTTAAAAGCGCGCTGGCGCAGCTTACTGACTCGCTCGGACCTCAGCGAAAAGAATATCCCCATTGTTATTGCTGCTTGCTGTGCGCTCCACAATATCTGTGAGAGTAAGGGGGAGACATTTATGGCGGGGTGGGAGGTTGAGGCAACTCGCCTGGCCGCTGATTATGCGCAGCCAGACGCCAGGGCGGTTAGAGGAGCACAGCAGGGTGCGGTGCGCATCAGAGAAGCTTTGAAAACGAGTTTTGTGACTGGCCAGGCTACGGTGTGAAACTTCTGTTTGTTTCTCCTTGATTAACCCTCCAAACCCCCCCTCCCCGACCCGGTTCACTCTACTTCCCTGTAAACCAACCACCCCACCCTCCCCTCCCCACTTTGAGCACTGCTTGCAGAGGCAATAAAGTCATTGTTTTTTCACATTCATGCATTCTTTATTAATTCCTCACACAAGTAGGGGGATAATTGCCAAGGTAGCCTGGAATGGGTGGGGGAGGAGGGATGGAAAAGGACACACTGCAGTTTAAAACTTTAACTCTTATTGAAGGCCAGCCTTCTGATGCTTGGGTGATCATCTGGGGTGGAGTGACTGGGTGGCCGGAGGCTCCCCCACCGTGTTCTTGGGCGTCTGGGTGAGGAGGCTATGGAACTTGGGGAGGAGGGCTGTTGGTTAAACAGGGGCTGTAGCGGCGGTCTCTGCTCCTGCTGCCTTTCCTGCAGCTCAACCATACGCTGGAGCATATCAGTTTGATGCTCCAGCAGACGGAGCATTGACTCTTGCCGTCTGTCTGCAAGCTGACGCCACCTATCATCTTCAGCCCGCCACTTGCTCTTTTCAGCCCACCACCTCTCCTCTCGTTCATATTGTGCTTTTCTCATGTCCGACATTGACTGCCTCCATGCATTCTGCTGTGCTCTATCAGCATGGGAGGACATCTGGAGCTCCGTGAACATATCGTCCCGTGTCCTCCGTTTTCTCTTTCTAATGTTCACTAGCCTCTGCAAAGGAGAATCATTTGCAGCTGGTGGAGGAGAAGGGAGAGGTGGTTAAAAAAGACCCATTTTAGAGAACAATGGGTACACTCTTTCGTTACGAGGTTGCATTTTTCTTCTGCCTGCCGGTTTGGTATGAGAGATCACTCACGCAGTGCCAGGCAACATATTTCGGCTTGCAGGCAGCCATGGTAAGCCACAGTCTTTTTTGGCTTTTTTAACCTTCTTAACATGTGGGAAAGGTTTCAAACAGCAGAGCATTTCCAATATCCAGGATGAATTGGGTTGGCCATTTAAAACGGGTTTTCAATGTAAAAGGAGGGGCTGCGGTTTCCGGGTTAACATGCAGCACAAACCCAAGTAAACCACCCCCCCACACACACACCCGATTCTCTGGGATGATCACTTCACCCCTCCCCCTACCGCGTGGTTAACAGCGGGGAACATTTCTGTTCAGAAGAGCAGGAATAGGCACCTCTGAATGTCCCCTTAATAAAATCACCCCATTTCAACCAGGTGACCATGAATGATATCACTCTCCTGAGATTAACAAAGAGAGACAAGGAATGGTTATTGTCTGCATGCCGGGACCATACGCTGCCATGCTTTGTTATGCAATGATTCCAGACTATGTGCTACTGGCCTGGTGTGGTAAAGTGTCCTACCATGGTGGACAGGATAAGGCAGCCCTCCCCAGAAACCTTTTGCAAAGGCTTTGGGAGTACATGAAGGAGAGCTTTCTGGAGATGTCCCTGAAGGATTTCCGCTCCATCCCCATACACGTTAACAGGCTTTTCCAGTAGATGTACTGGCCGCGATTGCCAGGGCAAATTAATCATTAATCATTAAACACGCTTGCTTTTAAACCATGTGTAATATTTACAAAGGTACACTCACCAGAGGTCTCCTGTGTGCCCTGAGGGTCTTGGGTGAGTTTAGGGGTTACTGGTTCCAGGTCCAGGGTGACAAACATATCCTGGCTGTTGGGGAAACAGGTTTCTCCGCTTCCTTGCTGCTGTGAGCTACCTACAGTACCTCCATCCTCATCTTCCTCGTTCCCCAAACCCTCTTCCCTGTGTGTTTCTCCATTGACGGAGTCATAGCACACGGTTGGGGTAGTGGTGGCTGCACCCCCTAGAATGGCATGCAGCTCCGCGTAGAAGCGGCAAGTTTGCGGCTCTGCCCCGGACCTTCCATTTGCTTCTCTGGCTTTGTGGTAGGCTTGCCGTAGCTCCTTAATTTTCACGCGGCACTGCTGCTGCTACGGAGTTCAGCTAGCACTGATTCATCTCCCCATATGGCGAGCAGATCCCGTACCTCCCGTTCAGTCCATGCTGGAGCTATTTTGCGATCCTGGGACTCCATCACGGTTACCTGTGCTGATGAGCTCTGCGTGGTCACCTGTGCTCTCCACACTGAGCAAACAGGAAATGAAATTCAAACGTTCGCGGGTCTTTTCCTGTCTACCTGGTCAGTGCATCTGAGTTGAGAGCGCTGTCCAGAGCAGTCACAATGAAGCACTGTGGGATAGCTCCCGGAGGCCAATAACATCGAATTCCATCCACGCTACCCCAATTCCGACCTGCAAAGGCCGATTTTATCGCTAATCTCCTCGTCGAAGGTGGTGTAAAGAAACTGGTTTAAAGGGCCCTTTAAGTCGAAAGAAAGGGCTTCGTTGTGTGGACGTGTCCAGGCTTAATTCGATTTAATGCTGCTAAAGTCGACCTAAACCCGTAGTGTAGACCAGGCCTTACACATTTATTCCTAAAGGGGAATTTGGAAGTATTGTCTGTTCAGATTACTTTATAAATAAATATCAGCACTATCAACCCGTGTAAAGGAATCACTGTTTAGTAAAATTTTGACTATTTTAAGTGGCCAATTCCTTTAAACAAACTTTACAACTTTTCATTGCCAGAATGAGGTCGACA
Organism: Malaclemys terrapin pileata; assembly: GCF_027887155.1. NCBI lineage: Eukaryota > Metazoa > Chordata > Testudines > Emydidae > Malaclemys > Malaclemys terrapin. The sequence goes on along the minus strand of NC_071507.1, from coordinate 157,254,975 downwards.
AGCTAGTAACTCCAAACTGTTATAAAATTTATTAGGATCTGAATACTGCTGAGAAATGCATAATTTATGGTATTAAGATCTGATTAAGTGTTAAATGGATGTCAGGAGAGATCTCCATAGTAATCTACTTAGTTTTAATGCCTAATTATCACTTCATAGTGGAGTGAAGGCTGAATAATTGAGAACTGTAACACTTAAAGAACTCAAACAGGATTTTTGAATGCAATTAAGCGAGATATTCCTCTATCAAAATAAGTTTAACAGATACAGAGAAGAAAGGAGAAATAACAAAGTTATAGAATTGGGGAGGAAAATCATTTAAACAGTTTTTTTGCTTTATCAGTTATGCATTTAAATGGCCTGTGCCTAGTTATCTGGTTTCCAGGTGAAACTGTTTAATAATAAATCACTTATAAAGCCCTACCCCCAGGTACTGGATAAGGCAAAACAAGTCAAAATAAAATAAACATACAAGAAGCCACCTATTTACAATCCAAACAGATAAGGAAGCAGGGAAACTAAACAGTTTTTTTTAAAATGAGGGAAATGGAATGGAGGGAAATGGAATGATAGGAGAGGTACAGGTTATAGCCAAGAATCCAGCAAGATTTAAAAAGTGACTGGACATTTCCATGGATAAAAGGAATAGCCAGAGTTGCAGTAATAAACGCTAATAAACTGGAAGGGATATTAAACTTCATGCTTCAGGAATTAAGACAATCTCTATCTATAAAACACTAGCATGAGACTTAGGCTTTGTCTACACCACACAGCTTTTAGTGACATGACCGTGTCTCTAAAAGTTGGCCAGCGTAAATGCTGTTTGTCCGCACTTTTGCAGAAAAAATACTTCCACCCACTAGGAGCAGGGTTCGCAGTGTTGACAGGAGAGTGCGCCTGCTGACAACGAGCCGCTTACTCTGCCACTTGCTCTGGCAAAACTTTTGTCTTTCCATGCGGCGGGGGGGGGGGGGGGGGAAGCTTTTTAAGCCCCTGTGAATGACAAAAGTTTTGTTGTTCAATTGGCAGTGTAGACAAAGCCTTAATGTTGGGGCAGATTATCCCACAGCTGCCTACTGTGGGATTCTTACACCTTCCTCTGAAGCATCTGGTACTGGCCACTGTCAGAGACAGGACACTGGACTAAATGGACCCTGGGTCTGATCCAGTCTGGCAATCACTATGTTCCTATATTCCATTATTTAATAACTTTAAAAAACATCATTCAGAAATGATCCCAAATTACTAATTACTTGTCAAAGCTGGTGCGCCACTTGTTCAGGGAAAGCCCCTGGCAGGCCGGGCCAGTTTGTTTACCTGCCACGTCCACAGGTTCGGCCGATCGCGGCTACCACTGGCCGTGGTTCGCCGCTCCAGGCCAATGGGGGCTGCGGGAAGGGCGGCCAGCACATCCCTCAGTCCACGCTGCTTCCCGCAGCCCCCATTGGCCTGGAGTGGTGAACCACGGCCAGTGGGAGCCACGATCGGCCGAACCTGCGGATGTGGCAGGTAAACCAACCCGGCCCGGCCCACCAGGGGCTTTCCCTGAACAAGTGGTGCATTGGCTTTGAGAACCACTGCTATAGATACACACAGAGTACATTAAACATTTACCAGCCTAAATCACACAAGGTAGCAAGCAGCAGGAAATGGCAAACAGGCAGGCAAAAGCTGTCAAGCCACCAAAGAGTTTTCTCAGCTGCAGTACTACAATATTGGACTTCTGTAGCATCATTCATTTTAATTTATAAAACAAAAGCTATTTTGGCAAGTTCTGCTATAGCTTTCCCACTTCAAGATTTAGGATTTTGTTCTTTTGTTTTATAAGAATCACATGTCACATCCCATTAGATTAAAATACATACACAAAGCCATTACTTTTCTGCCCGTTTATGTCAAGAAGCTAACAGTAGTATTATTTATACTTTATCTCTTTCAAAGAAAATCAGCTCTCTGGAGAATGAAGTGAGCAGACAGTATGAAACTCGCTTTGAAACTGAAGCCAAAAGGTGAAAAGATCATTGAACCTGATTGTTCAGAACAAGACACACGGCTGGTTAATCAACATTATGAACCTCAAACAACCTAGACAGCTGCACATAAACCATTATTAATTCAGCTATGCTTTGCCCTTGTCTGCATGTAATGTAGAACTTAGTTTCACTTTCAGCCATTGCTATATGTATCATATTAAGGGTTGAATTTAACTGTGAACAAAACAAGCTAGAGATGTTCTATATAGGCAATCCACTCCCACAGCCCACAAAATATTAATGAGCTGCTGAACACAGGCTGCTAGCTGTGGTGCTAACATATGCAATTTGCTAGATGATATTCAGGTTAGCAGCCATGTGAGTAAAATCTTTCTATGAAAGCACTTCATCTTCAGTCTTTTGAAACAAATATTAAAAATATTCACTTTTTCTGGAAATTGATTCCCTTGATCAATGTTTTGAAGGAAAAAAAACATTATCTTGAAAACTCCTCAACTAGTGTGATTAATGAAAATGTGGCTGAAGACCTACAAGGTTTCCTCCCACCAAATATAGTGGAATTCTTTTGTTTCCATTAGTGACAAGATTTCTGGGTGTCCACTGTAAAGAACCCTTCATTCTTCATGTGTTATATGCACTGATGGAAGACAAATCAGTCATATAACCCTTCAGGGCAAATATTGTCCCTTTCCTGCATTTGTACAGCACCCTACATAATAGGGTCCCAATCCCAGTTGGGGCCATTACCACAAAATGTAATTATTTACTACTACTTCATTTTACAAATTTTGTAAGTAGTGATTGAGTTAAGTTGTCCACTAGTCCATATGCAGAATTTACCTCTTCTGCCACTAAAGGTTGTATCATTAATATGAATAATGCCTTATCCGTAGAACAGGCATCCAGTAGCCTTTTTTGTTTTTTTTACTTTTGTGAGGGGCATTACACCTGTGTACACTAATCCATATTTGACCCATACCATAGTTTGAAATAGGTTCTGATGGGTGTTAAAATCTTTTAAAAACAATACTATTTTTATGCAAAGTTTTTGATGGTCCCGAGTAGTCAGGATTTCTTTTTCACATTCTCTCAAATTCTCCATATCACTGTACGAAGGCACTGCTTAAGCACTGATTTGAAGAGAAGAAATCTAATGAATCACCAAGATCACTTTCTAAATTACCTGAAGTTTTTTAGAGGTCTCCCATTCAAGGATCAATCAACCCAACCTTGCTTAGCCTGCAAAGTTTGACAATCCAATAAATAAACTAAAACTAAATAAACTCTTAATGATCAGTTTCAGTTTGAACAGGAGTACTTGTGGCACCTTAGAGACAAATGAATTTATTAGAGCATAAGCTTTCGTGGGCTACCGAAGAAGTGGGTTGTAGCCCACGAAAGCTTATGCTCTAATAAATTTGTTAGTCTCTAAGGTGTCACAAGTACTCCTGTTCTTTTTGAGGATACAGACTAACACGGCTGCTACCCTGAAACCTGTCATTATGCAAGTTTCAGTTTGGTAGCTGTGACTGGAGATGGTTCCTATTTCCAACAAAGGCTATTCCTTTTGATATACAAGCAGATGATTAAGAAGAGCACAAGCTGTTTTCCTCAGATATTTTCCCAATGGAAGTTTATGTAGGCTGATCACAGGAATTCTTAAAGAAGAATATTATTGAATTATGAAACCTGTAAAGGTGGTAAGCAATTACTTTTTCATATTAGAATGCTAACCTTGGGCAGTTGATTTGTGATTAAAAAAAAAACAAAAAACTGTTATCTCCTTTTAAATTAATTATTTCTTTAAAATGGTTTGCAAAACTCTTAGCACAGTTCTAGCATCTTGTCTTTTTCCTTTATTTAATTTTAATATTGGCATGCTGTTTAAATGTGTGTTCTTGATTATATCTTATTTTTTTCTCAATGGGAGGGATTCCAGAAGATAAACACAAGGAAAATGTAACACTAACGATTTGCTAATGATAGATCCTAATCGGTATAATCCTAAATTAGAGGGATAAGATGTTATCTGCCTCATTCTCAAAAACTTGCAGGAGATGCAGATGACTATCAGCTGCTAAATACTCACAGTGGATAGCACACATTACCTATTATTATATAACGTAAGTACATCTAAACTTTAACACAATCACATTTTAGTGCAAATAAATGTTAGTATGTTAATTCCTAACCGATAACCACTTATTATCTTTTCCTCATCTAGAACTCAATTCAAAGCCTATGAAAATCAATAGAAAAACTCATATTGACTGCAGTGGATTTTGGATTGGGCCCCAAATGCCTAGAGTTATATGTATTATAATGAGCGATACAATCCCAACAACAATAAACACACAGATTTTTTTTTACCGTTTCCCAGTTTAGAGTCAAATAAATTATTCAAGAACTTGTAAAAGTTTTTTACTTGACCATTGCTTTAGCTACAAATTCTTTCATCTAAGTCACTTTGAGATGAGCCCCTTTAAATAATTTGTTGCCTGCTGTATTAGGCAAGAGTTATGATGCTGCTGAGTGTTCTGGAAAGTCCGGTTTAGCTCCTGACACTCTAATAAATTATCTGTCCTTCCTCTTGGGTCTGTCCAGAAATTTGCTAGTGATCTGGGCTTAGAGATTTAGCACTTGGCCAAATCAGTCTTTTTCAGCTTGCTCACTCTCTTCAGCAGGTTCTCTTATTCTCTCCTCAATTGCTTTGTCCACAATACTGTTCATATGCCTTTTATCAAATATTCTGTGCCTGACCATAAAAACCAAGATAGCAAACTACAGGCCAATTTCCCCAACATACTAGACTAGCCTCTCCTCAAGGACAATAAATACTGTGCGAATATGCCAAGGACCTGTAAACAACTTTTAAAGATATATACAGTTGATCTGGTTGAAAAATGGTAAATATTTTCAACAACAACAAAAAAATATTCAAGAGAAATTAGTGTGTGTGGGGGGGTTGGTTTGGTTTGGGGTTTTTTGCAAATTGTCATTGAAATTTTCGTTTTGCTTGCCTTTTTTCCAGTTTTTTGTCAAACCAGAGAATTTCAAATGAAAAAAAAAAATCACCAAGAAAAAGGTAATTTTTCATCATTGTCATTAAAAAAAGTTTTCCCAGGAAATTTGTGACTACTTCTAATATATAGTATTAAACCATATATGCAAATACTTGGTTTGTGATTGACAAGGGTTAATAATTATAAACATAGTTATATTTATTTGAGAATCTGGGTTAACCAGGCTTATGTTGCAAACTTTTTCTTAAAATTCCGAGAAACAACTACAGAATAACAATTACTACTACAAGGCTTAGGCCTTGTTTGCAGGGGGAACTGCACCCAGGTTCAGACAGGTCAGATAGAATGTTTAAAGGAAAACTGTGTTCCAGCCAGAAGAGTGAGTCAAGAATCTGAACAGAGTTTGGGCAGTGCAATGATAGTCAGATGTTTTCTGCCATAGACAGCTTATTCTCTAGACATGCTTAATGCCACTTTTTTCAGGGTCTTCAAAAGAAGCAAATCTCCACTGTCATTCTGTCAAAAATCATGTTAAAAACAAACATTTTCCATTAACCTCTGAGTTCACCAGGTAGTCAAGCTTTGGTCTACACAGAAATGCTGCAGACCTTTGTTTGAAAGAGTCATTTTTAAAGAAAGGGCTATAAAATGTGTATGTATGCACATGTGCACGCATGTGTTAGAATCAGAGTAGAAGGACATTTTACAACTATCAAAATGGCTTGTTAGCAAATATGTGAGTGTCTGTGTGTACAAATGTGTATATGGAACAAGGAGGGAGGACATAGTAGGTGTCCATGCTGTAGCATCCCAAAATATTATAATAATAATAAAAAAACAACAGGTAAAGGGTCAGATACGTCTGTGCTGACACGTGATTGGTCTTATACCCACTTGTAGGACTAGTCTAGTAAGAATGATAACTTGCAGTTAGAAAGCATAGCATATTCCTCTTTTGATTGTCTCCTGCACTGATCTTGACTATTATTTTTCTGTTCCTACATTTTACCCTACTTCTCAAGCCTTTTGGTTTGGTCACAGAAGACAAACTATTTTTCATTCAGGACTCACTTTTGCTGAGAATTGACAGATCAGAACTCCAATCCACTAAGGTTATGATAAATTAATTGACTGGTCTTGGCACATCTCATTGCCAGTCTAACAGGATTTAGCATAGTCTTACTGCATCTGGCTATCAAGATAAAAAATTTCACAGTTGTGTGCCTTACGGTTGCCAATTTTGGTTGGATGTATTTCTGGAGATTTCGTAACATGACATAAGCTTTAATTAAAAGTTAATTTTTAGGGCTGTTGATTAATTGCAGTTAACTCACACAATTGACTAAAAAAAGTATTCACAATGAAAAAACCAATCGCGATTAATCATACTTTTAAACAATGGAATTCCAATAGAAATTTATTAAATATTTTTGAATGGTTTTTCTACACTTTCAAATATATTGATTTCTATTACAACACAGAATACAAAGTGTACACTGCTCACTTTATATTATTTTGATTACAAACATTTGTACTGTAAAAATGATAACCAAAAGAAATAGTATTTTTCAGCTCTCCTCATACAAGTACTGTAGTGCAATCTCTTTATCGTGAAAATGTAACTTACAAATATAGATGTGGGGGGGTTGTACATAATTCTACACTTGTAAGTTCAACTTTCATGATAAAGAGATTGTACTGCAGTATTTGTATAAGGTGTATTGAAAAATACTATTTTGTTTTTTACAGTGCAAATATTTGTAATAAAAATAAATATAAAGTGAGCACTGTACACTTTGTATTCTGTCACTGAAATCCATATGTTTAGAAATGTAAAAAAATCCCCAAATATTTAAATAAATGGTATTCTATTATTGTTTAACAGCGTGATTAATCGCACGATTAATCAAGATTAATTTTTTCAATTTAAATGGCTCACAAATCAAAAGTGTTTCCAAAAGAACATCTATTTTGTTGCTGCTTTTTAAAGAAAGCAATACACTTGGTTAAGAATGCCATCAGGGCTGACGTTTTTCTCCAAGTGAGCAAGCTTAATCACTAATGCATAAAATTGTCATGGTTTGCATGAATGTACAACTTTAACTATGTAAATGGCAAAAGAGAGCAGAAGTTTTTCCATCTTTGCCTACTCTGGGCATGCAGCCAAAGAAGTGATAAAAGCTGGTTTGTTCTTAAACATCAAACATATAACAGCAGCAGTTTTGAGTTTTGTTTTAGCTACAAATGAGGTGAGTTGTAAGTTCTTAAGCTTTGTTAACATTTGAAAGGTTTCATTATAATTTGGGTAATATGTGATCAAGTGAAATGTGTAAATCCTAGTTTTGGGATAAGAAATGTGCAAACTCAAAGACTAAGGCCAAAAGGGACCATCATGATCATCTAGTCTGACCTCCTAGTCTAGTCTGACCTACACATTGCAGGCCACAGAACATCACCTACCCATTCCTGCAATAGACCCCTAATCTCTCGCTGAGTTATTGAAGTCCTCAAATCATGATTTAAATACTTGAAGTTACAGAAAATCCACCATTTACTCCAGTTTAAACCTGTAAGTGACCCTTGACCCCAGGGGCGGTTCTAGCTTTTTTGCCACCCTAAGCACGGCAAGCAGGCTGCCTTCAGCGGCCTGCTTGCGGGAGGTCCGCCGGTCCCGCGGCTTCGGCATACCCGCCACTGAATCCGCGGGACCAGCGGACCTCCTGCAGGCAAGCCGCTGAAGGCTGCCTGACTGCCACCCTCAGGGATCGGCTTGACCCATGCTGCACAGGAAGGCAAAAACCTCCAGGGGTACTGTCAATCTGACCTAGGGAAAATTTCCTTCCCAACACCAGATATGGAAATCCAGACCCTAAGCATGTGGGCAAGACTCACCAGCCAGATCCCTGGCAAATAATTGTCTGTAGTAACTCAGAGCCCTCCCCATCTAGTGTCCCATTACTGGCCGCTGGAGATATTTGTTGCTAGTATATAACATAATATATTTTAACCAAGTACTTCCCCCACCCCTTTCCTTTAAAGCTTCAACTAAAATAAGATTTTTTGTTTGTAATTGTGATTTTATGAACCAATGTCTAATCCTAGGCAGAATTGGTTCATAAAATGGAAGCATTATATTGTGATAATTGGGCTTATAAATTTACTGTAATTGTAAGCACAATTGTAAAAAAAGTATATGGAAATTTATAAAATGTCACAATAACATAACTAACTTTTTATTGACATTTATTTTAAGTTGCTTTAAATAAGAATGTTATAAACAGGTGCAAGAGACCCAGAGAGACTAAATTAGTCCAAACAAAAAGGCCATGTTGATATAGTTCAAGGACTGTGTTGAAATCATTCTTGGAAAGAACAGAGGATATGAAATAGAAAAGGAATGACCTAACTTTAGCGTGTCGGACAGTAGGCCTAATTAGTGGAAAAAATAGTTAGGGGATATGTAGTGGGGTGAACACCCTCTCCAGCCCGGAAGGGGTTGGAAAAGCCCTGCAGAGGGCTGGGGCTGCGAAAGGGGGTAAAACCCTGGCTGATTGGGGGAAGTGGCTGCAACTGGGGCCATGCCCCAAACTAAGGAACTGAGCCTTATAAGAAGGTCTGGGAAGCCAGAAGCAGCAGTCTCTCTCTGACTGGAGAGGGAGACAGGCCTGGCTGCTTGGGAATTCACCCAGGGGACCTAGAGGAAGGCAGGGCTGGGGAAAGGCCTTAGGAGCAGGGAAGCCCTAGGCCAGCAACTCCCCAGGCTGCTGGGCCTAGTTCTAGGCCCACCTAGGTATTGGACTTGCAGAGGGGCAGCCGGAGGGTGGGTAAAGGCAGCCAGTCCAAACCCCTTGTTGCCTGTGATGATCGGCTGATAGACTGCAGTCTGCCCCAGGGCGCGGGGGCTAAACAGAGATTGGCAGTAGCCATGACTGAGGCGATGTGGGGATAGTGGGTGAGGAAATAGAGAAAGTGGGGTACTGCAGCATCCAAGACAAGGGCACCGGGGTCCTGGGAGGGACACGGGTGACAATGGCAAGTGGATCACTGGCCTGCAGAGGGCGCTCCTGGGTCAAAGAGCTAACTCCCAAGGACGACCAGTAGGAGGCACCACAGGGGTGAGTCTGCACTGCTACAGGACAGTGGTAAAGAATAGAAAGGAGACAGAAAGAAAACAGATGGAGATAACTGGAGTGAGCTTCACCATAATAGCTGCCACCCCTATAGTCTCTTGGGACTCTAGACCTTCTTTGTCCTAATCCCGAAGGATGTTCCAACCATCTTCGGCCAGAGGGAGGGATCCAGATGACATTACCCCTCCTAGCTCCAGTTGAATCCCAAACACTTCCTGAGACTAAATGATATCAGACTTAAACAGCACCAGCACACACCAAATAACCTCTTCTCTTTAAACAAAAAGGATAGTTGTCAAGGCTAATTCCCCACTCTGGCACTTTGAGTGCAGAAGGTCGGGGCCCACAAGGATTCTAAAAATTAATAATGATCATCCCAGGCGTGTATTAAACTCCCAAGGTTACTCTTCTCTGACCTTGGAGTGGTAGATGCTGCCACCACCCAAGTGCTGAACCCCTTTGATAGCCCAGGAAGGCGCACTTGGGAATTCCTACCTGTGGGGTAGCCTCAAGCTCTTTCACCCCCCTCCGGAGAAGAGTTGAGAAAGGAAAAAGGGAAATTAGCTGTTATCACCAGCTAATTAAACAATATGTGCACAAACCTCTTAAGACACAAAAATTCATTTATATTCTTTAAAAATTTTATAAAAAAGAAAGTAAAAACATCTGGGAACTCAGGCTATTGCTAGATTTAATAAGAGCAACTACAGGGATTAAGCACCAAGAATAACTTTCTTGAGGCCCAGCTTAAAGGTTACAAGCAAAACAAAAGATCCTGGGGTTAGCACAGAGGAATCCACAAGCCATAACGAAATAAAAGGGATAAACCTAATCACATCTTCCTAGACATTTCCTGATCTACTTACATATCTGGGGTTTTAAATGAGTAGTTTCTAGGTATGATACTGATTTTTTTTCATATCTGGCCCAAGCTTCTTACAGCATAGCTGCTGCCCTGTCCCCTTTCCCTGGGAGAAAAACAGACAGACAAAAGGGGAGTCTTTTTTTTAATTTTAAAAAGTTCTAGCCTTCCCATTGGCTCTTTTGGCCAGGTGCCCACTCACTTCCTTTTATGTATACATAGCAGTGAGATTTTGTTAATCCTTTACAGGTAGAGCAATTAGAGAACAGCTACTAAGAGGGATTTTATAGCGACTGGCTGACTTGATGTCCATAAAAGGGAGCTACTCCCCCCACCCCTTCACTTATTACAATAGTTATTGCCATTTTTGACACCATTTAAGAGATCTTCAAGCAAAGTCGGGGGGGAACTCCTTTTAAATCTCACTCCTTCCCCAGCGCCACCCCACCGAAACAGCGGTATTGAACCTTGGTTATATATTATAGCGGTCCCCTATGGTAGTATAATTAAGGTAAAAGAAATTTGTCTTTTTTGCTAAAAGTAGAATAAGATCTTCCCCCCCACACTTGGTAATCAATTGCCCTGTTGAATGAATGAGGTGTGAATGAGGAAGGCGTGGAAGGCAAGCACCTCCAGACAGCTGCAACCCTTGGAGAGGGGATGGGCGCCAGACCAGACCAGATCAGTAGAACAGGTCAGCCACTGACTCTCCGCTCGCCTCCTCAGCCCCCTTCCCCCAGCTCGCCTACTCACCCCCCGCCCCTGCCCACCTGCTCGCGTCCCTAGCCGCCTCCTCCTCCACCGCCGGCTCACCTGCCCCCCCGGCCACTGCCCGCCCGCTTGCCTCCTCAGCCTCCCACACCCTCCAGCTCACCTACTCACCCCCCGTCACTGCCTGCTCTCCTCCTCAGCCCCTGGGCCACATGTTGTGTAGGCCTGATCTAGACCAACCCCCTGCTCAAAGCAGGATCAATCTCCAACTAAATCATCCCAGCCAGGGCTTTGCCAAGTCTGATTTTAAAAACCTTTAAGGAAGGAGATTCCACCACCTCCCTAGGTAACCCACTGCCTGATGTGCCAATGAGATAGAAACTCATTCCCCCAGGAGAGTGCCCTTGCCAATTGGCTATTCCAGAGCAGGTCTCTCACAATCTCTCCTCTCGTAGTTGTTCCACTTAATATAAACAATTGAATATGTACTGGGACATAGAGAAAGTATGAGTAACTCCATAACTGAGTGTTAGGGCTGAAAGTTTTATCCAGTGCTCTTCCATCCTGTCAGAGGAGCTCTAACATTAAAAAAAAGTAAACATTGTTTTTAACGAAAATATTTTTAAAGGGCCAATCTACACCCACACATACAGATGCTATCTTAGGGTATGTCTATACTACCCGCTGGATCAGCGGGCATCGATCAATCCAGTGGGGGTCGATTTATCGCATCTAGTCTAGACACGATAAATTGACCCCCGAGTGCTCTCCTGTCAACTCCGGTCCTCCATCAGGGTGAGAGGCACACGTGGAGTTGACAGGGGAGTGTCAGCAGTCGACTCACTGCAGTGAAGACACGGTGGTAAGTAGATCTAAGTATGTCGACTTCAGCTACGTTATTCACGTAGCTGAAGTTGTGTAACTTAGATCAACCTCACCCCCGCCCCAGGGTAGACCAGGCCTTACAGTATTGTCTCAGGGTTTATTATTATTTACCTAGTTAGTTAAATAAGAAATGACTAGCAAGTTTTCCTACTTTTTTTTTTGCCTTCCTATTAGAAGCAGTAAGAAATGGATATTTTAAATTTGACTAAGTTGTATGAAATTATGCAAATGTGTTTAAAGGTTTGTATTGTCTGTGGCCTTCAGTCACTGTACACAATTGGCTTCACTAACTATTGGTCATGTACTGTATTTTATTTGTATAATGAATTAGATTTGACATCTCATCAGTGCCAATACTTAACAGTATTTTGTGAATTAAAATTGGATTGGTATTTGCTTATACATAAACTACATGTTGGCTAATTAACTCCAAAAAATTAGTATCTCTATGTTTTAGCTGTGTGTGCTACTAATCATGTGGTTAAAAGGAAAGAATAAAAAGGGATAAAATTAGACACAGATGTTCTTTAGTTAATAGTTTAAACATATTCTAAACCATGTCTTTTCTACTTTTGATTTCATCCTACAATTTGTGTTTTCTTTTGCTGTGCAAGCCATTCTCCACAGTGACAGTTGGATACAATTTTATACATAATAATACACATAACTAACACAGATTATGACACTCAAAAGAAACAGTCCATGTCAGCTCTTTCTCAAGTTGTTCACAGTAGACCAATTGTCCTTGAAGAAGCTTCCTCTAATTAAATACTATCTTGCCTTTTGTGTAGAGCAATCATATTGGCAGGAATTGATTGGGCGTGTTAGACACTTCATTTAGTTAGTAGAAAAGTCCTTTAATTAAAATAATCTTACTGCTGTTAAAATTAATTGCATCCCATGCAAACTTGCCAGCTAGAATTTAAAGTTCAGCTTCAGTAATATTTTTGTTCAGGAGAAAAAATATCTTTCAATATTAGGGAGACTCACTGATACCAAGCCCTGATTAGTTTATTAGGGAACTTTGTGTTTTCTCTAAAATCTTTTTATTATTAATTATTATTATTGCTATTAGACTTGAGCACCAAACAAATCCCCAGATCCAGAGATTCCAAATTCTGAGGAAGTGAAGACCCAGATCCACTTCTAGACAGGGCTATTTGTTATTCATGACACTAATATGTACATAGACTACAATAGGGTCTATGTTCCTAAATCATTAAAGTGCTTTTATAAATCCCACATTTAAGTGCCTATATATGGATTTAATAGCCCAACTTTAGGTCTTCTTTTTGAAAATTTTGGCTAGTGGGACTACTTATTTTGCATAAAGTTAAGCTCCTGTTTAAGTCTTTGCAGGATTGGAGCTAGTAATAGCAAACATCTACATTGATGCACTATACAAGATCATAGGTATGAACTGGTTAAAGAACTTCCCTGGTATCATTATAGTTTCCCGTACAGTAGGTAGGTTGGATGAATTGCTACTGAAGTATGTGCTCCAGCATGTGATGCTGTCAACATTTACAGCTCTGCTCTCTGAGGTGAAAGGAATAGCATTTTTAGCATTGTTGCCTTCAAAGCAGGCATTGTTGATAAACCCCACCTTCCGAGACTATGTAGCCACCTCAACAAATATGGATAATAGAGGTAAAATATTCACCAGATAAGTGCTACCTGGAGGAATCCACTCCATTAGGGTGGAGGGTCCCAGAGCCCAGGTTCCAGCCAAGCATCTACATTGCAGTTAAAAAGCCCCATAACCCAAGCCCTGCAAGCCTGAATCAGCTGACATGGACCAGGAATGGCTGTTTAATTGCAGTGTAAACATACCCTTAGCCCCCCTTCTTTCCACAGGCAGAGAAGAATAAAGCAGCTTACTCTTCTACAAAGACCCAATTTTCCCTTTTTTGTAGAACTGATGGTGAAAGTCTCTCTTTTTATCTAGAAGATTAAAAGATGAATATCATGGAGTCCTTTAAACTAGAGGTACCCAGGAACTGCAAATCCACAACCCCCAGGATCACATATTCAATGAGATGTGGTAACACCCTCATTCCACTTTGACTATTTTTAAGGTATCAGAACAGAATGCATCCAGAGCAGAATACACTCAGGAAGATTTCTGTTTTCTCCACTCTTCACATTCTGAGGCAAAACCTCTTCTCCCAAGTCAGTGTTGCCTCTTATCCCTAAAATAAATACGGTGCTCTGGGATAGACTGTGTCTATGTAGAGTTGTGCTCCTCTGTGAAAAGGATCTCTTCAAGGTCTGTTCATGTTCTCATTGTATACCATGGCACTATACCAGTTCCTATCCAGCCAGATCATTCCACAGTACTTATTTGGACAAGGAGTTAGAGAAAAATGGTACAAAAATACAGAAAATGTTAAAACAGCCTGATAAAATATAGAATTTAGAAAGAAGGCAGATAGACTCTTGAACACTAAACATATTGGGTTGATTTACAATGCAGTGCTGTACTTGTGGGAACTCTAGACAGTCTGTGACCTACAGTAGGTTAAGTCCCTATTTTTTCCTTGGTTCTTGATTTCCACACAAAAAATTAACCCTACTGAAAAAACCCTCTTTTATGTTGAAAAAACCCTCTTTTCCTCAGCATTCAGCAGGAACATGAAAAAACAAAGACTGTGAAAATGCTCTACCTGATATTTCAAAGTGAAACATGATACCAATATTCAAATTCTGTCTATTTAAAATGGAGCAAAGGATTCCCACTGCGTTTGGATATTTATAAATATGCTCACATTTCCTAGTATTTCAGATCTCTATTTGAAGCTCTGCATAGTGAGTATATTTGGCCCTTATGAATAAATTTCAAAGAGAAACTGCATCTGTGGTGAATAAATATACATTGAATGGCATCCTTAAAGACACTGTAGTTTGCTTGAATGTTTATATCACATTAATGGCTACGGATTTACAGGTTTCTCTTTAAATAATCTAATATAATGCAAAAATACACCGATATATAATCATAGCGCCATCACAGATGTATAAGACAGAGTTCGGTAACATTTAGGATTCATACTATTTCCTTACAAATGTCATCCCTTCTGTCTCTATTTTCTTTCTTAACAAAAGGCCAAAACTCTGCAGATCTGTGCTTGTCCAAAGGCAAAAATATCACTGTAATCAAAGATTGCAGGATCAGTTCCAATGATTGCAAAGGGAGTTTTGCTTGAGTTTGGACTGTAGAACTACTGAAAGTGCAGAGAGAGAGAGAGCGAGAGAGAGTGTAAACTCAGTGGAGTTCCTGTCTTCATAATAATTTGGCTAATCCATCCTAGCCCATTATCCCTAGTAATATTTGTACCACCGTAACAAATTATTTCCTTCTTTCATAGTCAAGCCTTCCATATCCTTGTAGATGGCTAGCATGACCTTCATAGGTTGTTGCTAAAATATATTCCACATAATGGACCATACCTGTTGTTGGTGTGTGTGTGATCTGCTATATCGCCATTGAAGTTAATAGGACTATACTGATTTACACCACTTGAGGCTCTGGCCCAGTTAGTTCTTTTAAAATTTTTTTCATGTCAGTCTTCCAATTCCTTTGTTTATTTTGTTGGTCTTGAATGAAAAGTCTCCATTTTGTGAAATATTTATTCTCTTAAGGCTCTAAGACTACATAAAGTATCCTAAGTGTGGTTTCAGCAGTGCCATAATGCCTATGTGTATTCAGACCCAAATCATTCTGGCTCTTAGTATTGCGCTGCAAAGTCACATCTTGTAACAGCTATATCTTGCAAATCCTCCAAATTGTGCTGTCTACTCTCAGTTCTAGCTGTAACATGGCTGTTTTATGATAATCTCCCTCCCACTCTATTGTTCTGTTCAATTTTGTTTGCTTGGATGTATTAGCTTGCTTTTTCTCTGCCCAAGATGACTCTTTTTTTTTTTTAATTGTCCTATTCGTATATCTATCCTTTTTAGACCCCCTTTGTAATGTACCTCTAACCTCGATAGTATTTGAAACATCTCCCAGTCTGGTATAATCTCTGAATGTGATTAATGTGTTGTTTAATCCTGCTTCCAGATCATTAATGAAGATGTTAAACAAAGTTGGAACTAGCATCGATCCTTGTGGCACCCCACTGGACATGTGCCCCCAACTCAATGCATTGCCATTTATCATTACCCTAGGTTAATAGTCCAACTCAGCCAGTTTTAAATTCATAGGACTGTGCTCATAGCCAAGTAACTAGAACTGATTTGTCAGGGAAGGTTTTATGAAGAATGTTTAAAGTACTTTATGAAACTCAAGAGGTTAGATTAATACCTGGATTATGCTGGTATGTCCTTCCTCTTCTGCAGGTGTAACTCAGGGCACAGGAGACTTGGAAGCAGAAAGTCTGCTCAGAGGTTTCTGTAGCACTAAAGGGGCCTGCAATTCTGTTTCAGCCTGGCATGGGTACCACAGCCAACCAGCACAGCCCCAAAACTGGTTGGCATAGGGCAGAGACAGGTCATGGCAAAGGCATTCAGAGTATGTTTTGGTTAAATGCATCCTCTGGGTAACCTCAAACAACCATATATAACAGGACAAACCTTCCTTGGGGTTCAGTGGTCTCTTCTGGAACAGTAAGTGCATTGTGCACATTCCTGCACTAGAAGAGGTTAATATAATATCTCTGTATGGCTAAAATGGTATTTTTAAACATTTTAACAGAATAAACTTTGTTTCAAGTGTGAGATAATAATGAACTGCTTCCATCTATCATAGTTACTTATAGAGTAATCACCATAGTATCTGAGTGCCTCACAATGTTTTGATTAGCCAAGCAAAGTAAGGTCTAACACTCTGTCTCTTTCTATCATCTGAAATTCCAAACTTTAGGAAAGGCATCAATGGGCAGGACATTATTGATTTTGGTAAAAATGGAGTGGAAAATGGGGAAACATGGAGCCTTTTACATCTTGTTAGCAGAGCCACCAGCTTTAACCAAGTCTGTAATTGTCCACAGATCAAAGAACTGATTGATAGCAGTCATTCACACTTTCCAGCATAACAACATAACCATCACAGCTCTGCCCTTCCTCCCAATACAGTTTGAAAATGTTGACATCCTGAAGGACTTCTCTCCGAGACAGAAAAAAATAGTAAAAGAAATAAGAATGGTGGGAACATGGGCAGCAGGTATAATAGGCCTTGCCATGGCTGCCAGACCCCAGGTTGTGGAGTTTGGGGGGGAAGTTTTTGCTTTATTATGCACCATACAGGTTCAAAGATGGCTGAGGAGGAGGAATGTGCTATTCATATTCCCGGGTTTATTGATAATCTCCCTGGAATCCAGAGCTATTACTGAGGTACCAGGAAGCTGAGTAGCAAATACTGCCACCTTAGCCGCCCCAGAATGATATGCATCGGGCATACCAAATGCTTCTTCATGAGAGTGAGAGCTTTCCCCAGGGCAGCCTGGTGTCTGGGGAGAGGAGGCATGTCACAGCTGCGGGTGGCCCGGGGCGCCTCCAGGCTGGGGGAGGGGCACTCGTGGCTCCTCTGGATGGGTGGGAGTGGGGCAGGGGATCTTGGGGCTCTGGTTGTGGGGGGGCATGGGAGGAAGGGGCAGAGCTGGGGACAAGGGTGGCTCCACCTGCCATCCATGGGTGGAAATCATGGGCAAAGGTGGAAAAAGGGGGGGCCCTTGCATGAAGGGAAGGGGCTGCGAACAGAGCCCCTGGAATGTGGCAGAGAGGGGGCACAAAGAATCCTTGGTATGAGAGAGGTGGTGGTGGGGCAGTTGCAGTGAGTCCCTGAAATCCAGGCAGATGGGTAGGGTGATGCACAGGGAGATTGTTGAGATGTGAGAAATGTAGGGTTGCTCAGAGCCCCTGGTATGCACAATGCTTTTGGCCTACAGAAGCAACAAAGCGTATATGTATACTCACAATACTCCTTCTGAGGTAGGGAAATGCAACTATCCTCACTATACAAATGGGGAACTGAGGCACAGATAGACTAAGTGAGTTGCCCAAAGTCACACAGGAAGTGTGTGGCAGAGATGGAAACTCCCATGATCTAGGTTAGGATCATCCTTCCTCCATGCTTCCACATATGGACTTAAAATCTGTCCGCTAACATCTCTATATGCCACTCAAACCATGGCATGAAGCATGGCATGAAAGTTTATTAAAAGAAGAGGAAAAAAGCAAAAATGAATGATCTTCTCACCGGTTTTGGATTCACTTTAACCTGTCTGGTCATTCAGTGACAGACCTGCGGGTGGCTATATTACAACAGAAAAACTTCAAAAACAGACTCCAAAGAGAGACTGCAGAGCTAGAATTGATATGCAAACTAGACACAATCAACTCCGGTTTGAATAAGGACTGGGAATGGCTGAGCCATTACAAACGTTGACTCTATCTCCCCTTGTAAGTACTCTCACACTTCTTATCACACTGTCTGTACTCGGCTAGCTTGATTATCACTTCAAAAGTTTTTTTTCTCTTAATTGGCCTCTCAGAGTTGGTAAGACAACTCCCACCTGTTTATGCTCTCTGTATGTGTGTATATATATCTCCTCATTATATGTTCCATTCTATATGCATCCGAAGAAGTGGGCTGTAGTCCACGAAAGCTTATGCTCTAATAAATTTGTTAGTCTCTAAGGTGCCACAAGTACTCCTGTTCTTCTTTTTGCGGATACAGACTAACACGGCTGTTACTCTGAACCTTATATTTTAGTGGCCCAAATTTTAAAAATTAGATGCCATATTTAGGCTGCTAAATAAACAACATAGTTTTTCAGGGGTCCTGAGCACATACAGCTTTCATTAAAGCACTTTGAAATAAAGGTTTTGTTTGTTTGTTTTTTAAACAAAATAAACTTTGGAGAGTTAGATCATAATGTACAGGTGAATAAACGTCTTGAATAGACATAAGGTTTTTTGTGAATGACCTTCCATTTTCTAATGTAAGGTCTCACTAGATCAGGACAAAATTTGCAAACTTGGGTGCCAAACATTAGACCTCTAACTCTAGTTGTAGGCTGCTAAGTTGGCCTGATTTTCAGAAGTGCTGACTTCAACAGGAACTGTAGGTGAAATTAAAACACATTTAAATTGAATAATTAACTGTTTAGCTTAAAAAAAAAGACACTATTGAGCTAGGATTCTTTATTGTTGTTAAGTATCAGAGGGGTAGCCGTGTTAGTCTGAATCTGTAAAAAGCAACAGAGGGTCCTGTGGCACCTTTAAGACTAACAGAAGTATTGGGAGCATAAGCTTTCGTGGGTAAGAACCTCACTTCTTCAGATGCAAGTAATGGAAATCTGAAATACCTGCCTCTGGAGATTTCCATTACTTGCATCTGAAGAAGTGAGGTTCTTACCCACAAAAGCTTATGATCCCAATACTTCTGTTAGTCTTAAAGGTGCCACAGGACCCTCTGTTGCTTTTTATTGTTGTTGTTGATCTTATCCTAACAACAGAATGATGAAACTTCATCAGAATAAGTATGCTAAAAATAGGAAGTTTCACATTATCAAAAAGTCAAAGTCCACCTACATTTTTAGAATAAAAATCCTGCAATGCTCTCCTGAGCAATGGTGTGAACTTGTTTCTTTTTGCAGGGTTAAGTACAGTTCAAGGCCAGTACTGCAAGGTTTTAAGCACCCTGCACTCCCAGCTCATTTTAATGGGAGTGAAAAGATTCTCTGTATCTTGCTGAAGTTGCTCAGCAAATTGCAGAATTAGGCCTGGTGATGAAATATGATCATAAGTGATTGTTTGACTTTTAAGATTTCATGCTAGACTAGGAAACAGTATCCGACAGTTTCAATACCCTTACCCACAAGGGAGAAACAGTGATCATGCCAATGATTACAAGCCATTGACACTGAACAGGTCTATTTTCCCAAATAATGAACCAGGTCTTGTTGAATGTGCCATTGAACTGGGAAAAAAAAGTCTTAGACTCCAGGATACTTCATACTCAAGATCCGAAACAATATAACTATTGAACATTATGGTAATTGAGTCCAGACGCCCACAAAGAAAGTGGAGCTTTCTTAAGTCTAATTTTCTTGTGAGAAAGGGGAACCAAACACACACAGACAAAGATCTGGGCTTAGTAGGAGAATATAAATTGATTAAGTTCTATACTGTTCCTATAAGTTCAGAGGAAAACCTATTTGTGGCACTCTGCACCTCAAAGCAGGACCCTGAAAACTCCATTTTCACTCCTGTCATATCATTATGATATATTTCATACAAAGCATGCCATGTAAGATATCACATGAAAAGTCATGATCTGCTGAAACCCATTGTTCAGTCAAAATATGTATATCATTGGTGTATATGAAGTTATGAGATTTTGCTGTATGATTGTTACTGAAATACGTTGTAAGTTTGAGGCCTTGGCTACACTGGCGCTGTACAGCGCTGCGACTTGCTGCGCTCAGGGGTGTGAAAACGCCCCCCCCCCAAGCACAATGAGTGCAGCGCTGTAAAGCCCCAGTGTAATCAGAGCCTGAAGCACTGCACACTTGCTCGCAGCGCTGCAAGCTACTCCCCTCGGAGAGGTGGAGTACATACAGCGCTGCAAGAGCGCTCTCGCAGCGCTGGCGACGCGACTACACTCGCGCTTCACAGCGCTGCCAATTCCCGAGTGTAGCCAAGGCCTGAGAGTCTCCACTGCTAGTTCTCCAGGGACAACAAAGGAGATATCCCACTCCCAGGAGGGCGTTAAATGACCATTAATCAGCAGGGAGTTGCAAGCAAGGGATATACAATGCTGTAAAAGGGATGCACAAGCATCACACAATGGGGGATTGCTCTATTCTTGTGACTCAGCAAAGCTCACCAGGACATATCCAGGCTAGTGTTTTCCAGGCACATAGACTGAGGATATAAAAAGAGAAAATCTGCTTGATCCAAATACTACCTAGTTTAATACAGTAAGGTTTAAGATTTAGACTATGCGCTTACCTTTTATTTTCTTTGGTAACTATCTCTGACCTTTTGTGCCTACTTCTTATAATCACTTAAAATTTATCTTTCTGTAATTAATAAATCTGTTTTATATTTTACTTAAAACTGTGTGTTTTGGTTGAAGTGCTTGGAAAATCTCAGCTCGGGTTACAACGGCTAGTGCCTGTCCTCTCCACATTGAGGGAGGGGCAGACTGGGTAATGAATTTACACTCATCAAGCTTCTGACCAAAGCAAGATGGTACAATTCCAGGGTACGAGTCTTAAAGGCTTGGAGATTTGCTGGTGCCTTTCTCTGTATGATCCGGGAGTAACTCAAGGAATTTAGCTGGACTTGGGGCTCCACATGTTGTTGTGCTAAGTCACAACAGTGCCTGGAGGGGTTTTATGCTTGTCACTAGCAAAGCATTCTGAGAGACAGCCCAGGCTGGAGAGTTAAGGGGGCACAGTGGTACCCCCCTTCCAGGTTGCACCCCGAGAACTCTGTTATACTATCTAACTTAGCTTATATTTAAACATCAGTTTAAATAAGATTCTTTTTGCATTAGACTGCTAGCTGTATTTAAATCCCCCCTCCCTGCCCCCCAGAATGATGTCTTCCAACTTTTCAATAAAAATACTTTATTTTAAGAAGGAAGTTGGTCAATCTATCATTGGTCACTGGGGGACTCACAGGCTTCCAAAACCCAGTCAGACTTGCAGAATGATAAGTGGTCAGTATATCCTAGGTAGTGTAGCTGAATCCTGGTCTAAGAGTGGAAGAATCCTGAGATTCCACCTTGATACAAGTAAGGGTAAGAGGCATAACAGGCCATTAGAGTATTCTACAGTGAATAAAAGGGGAATTGGACTGAACTTATCTTGATTTTTTGAGTAAATGAAATTGCTAAATGGAAACTAAGACACAGATTTTGCACCCATTGCAGTGAATGGGAGTTTTGTCATATTACAACCTGAAATGGGTACTTCATAGATTAAACACATAATGACAAAAAATTCAATATCATAATTTGTTTTGAGTGAGAGCCAATTTTTACACTCTCATGCATACCTTTATTCTTTATGTTCTTCTAAGAGGGCAGCTCCTTTTAAAACTCATTTATCAAACTAGCACAAAATTATGTCTCTTTTAAGCTTTTCATTTCATTGACTTTAAAGATGTGAAATCCACAGTTCTTATGCTCTGATTATAAGGAAAGGAAAATTAAATTTAACTTTTATTTCTGATCACTGCTATAATGTTTCATTAGAATGGAAATCTTTACATGCACTTTAAGTCCATCCTTACCTGTGAAACCACGAAGACACAGGCATTGAAACTGTGGTTGCTCTTTCGATTGACTCATATCGATACAAGTAGCTCCATTGTAGCAATTGTCAGGGTAAATTAAACATGCATTTTCAACAGATTGGCAGAATTCCCCTGTCCATCCAGGAGCACAGAGACACTAGAAATAAGAAACAAAACACTGAAAAAGTTTGCAGATATTTTATCTAACATTATGCACCAAAGTAACAGCATAATGAAACATTGGGTGTTTGCAACCAGCTACGTACACATGCAGTTACAGATGGTAAACACGCCTGACTCAACATAAAGAACACATTTACTAACTTGGATGTTGGGAAGGGGGTAAGTAAGTAAGGGGCAGGGTTATAAACATAGTTGGGACTAAATTAGTGAGGTTGAGGGAGTGCAGATAGGAACTACCTTCAGAAGCAAAAAGGCTGGGCTACAGAAGAAGATCACTTGGCAGTGGTGGGGAGAAGACCCAGGCAATGTAAGCAATCAGTCTGGGAAGCCAAATGATTTAGCCAATGGCTAACTAAGCAGCCACAAGGCAGAGAGGTATGGGAGAGCCTCCATCATCCAGTCTGCCGTTATCGGATGATTTTATATATATATATATATATATATATATATATATATATATATTTGGGAAAATAGGGTGAGAGGCTATGTTTGCTATGTTGAGGTAAACTAAAACAGGGATCGGCAACCTTTGGCACAAGCCAGTTAGGGAAATCTGCTGGCGGGCCAGGACGGTTTGTTTACCTGCAGCATCTGCAGGTTCGGCCAATTGCAGCTTCCACTGGCCGTGGTTCACTGTTCCAGGCCAATGGGGGCTGTGGGAAGTGGTGCAGGCTGAGGGATGTATTGGCCGTCGCTTCCCGCAGCCCCCATTGGCTGGAACGGCGAACTGCGGCCAGTGGGAGCTCCAGTCGGCCGAACCTGTGGATGCAGCAGGTAAACAAACCATCCTGGCCCACCAGTGGATTTCCCTGATGGACCACGTGCCAAAGGTTGCTGATCTCTGAACTAGCATTTTAGAGTAAAGGAGATATTAACAAGGATTTTTAAAAAAAACTAAAGTAATTTATGTTTTGTAGATAAGATTTATGTCAAAATAACTAGCTTTAGTGTTATCAGAAGTGATTTTTCTTTAATATTACGTCCATTTCCCACCCTTCTTGTTAGTCTCAGTATTATTTAACATCTTTCTTAATGATCTGGAGGTAGGGTTCAATACCACAATCACTTTCAGAGAATATTACAAACTAGGAGATGTTGCGAACACTGCTGAGGACAGAAGATACCACAAAAGGGCTGAAAGAGGTAAGATATATGACCGAAAAATGTTGGCATATCTTTTGTCTTTTTATACTGTGCAATCTTTGAGGCAAGGGCTAAGTTTGGAAAGCACCTAGCACACTTAGGGTATCACCACAATCTAAAAAAATAAATTACATAAATAACAAAACACCCCACACGGAGACACCATATTTTTAAAAGAATATTATAAGGTTGCAAACTTAAGCACTCAGAAGTAAGGAATTGACAAAATAAGGGATGCCTGTGAAACTTTAATTATGCCCCTTTGTGCATCTATATTATGATACAGTCTTTAATTATATGATCACCTACTACTTTTTCCACAGGTCTCCTACCTCATTCAGTGCTCACTAAAAAAGCAGCCAGTCAATATTTCTTTTTATATTCATAATTCACCATGTGGCCCCAGGCCTTGTTTACCACACACTTTATTTACTGCACTGAAGGTAAAATTATTAATTACCTTAAGGTCTTTTCTATGGTGCTTTCATTGTAGAATCTGAGTGCTTCACAAGCATTGGAGAATGTAGCTGCCAAACATAGACAAGCCTCTACTGAGCATGTTCAAACTCCAGTTTTTCTGAGATTTATAATTGGGCCAAATTTAAGCAATTTTTCACAGGAATGGCAATAAACATATCCCTAACATCAAGGTCATCCCTCTGCCATATTTCAAGTCCCCACTCCAAAGCATGCAATAGTAGTAAGGATCTTTTAACATGGGTGAAGCAACATATTTTTCCCTAAACTTGATTTCAGTAATAGCTAAATTGTTTTAACAGAAACTTTCCTTAAAAATGCAGCCTGAGGTAGATACCCTGTATGGAAAATTTCAGCCTCAATGTTTAAAGTTTGGCAAAGTAATGAGCAACTTAAAACAGGATCTTATAATGGAAAGTGTTAGGCAACCTTAACTACACTGCCATTATTTGTGCCACCCATAACAGAAAGTGCAGGAAACTGTAACAAAGTATAATTTACTCTATAGGTTAGTCTATTTCAGTGGGGTTCCCAACCTTTTTCTCTGATGTAACTCACCTTGATACCTTTAATTATTTTGAGGCACACTACCAGATTGTCTCCAAATGAACTCACCCTCTAATTGCCTCAATTTAAGCTGTTTACCACCCTTGCCATTCATAGTCTGTACAATAAAGTTAATGATATTATAGTCTAATATCTTTAATTTTATTGTACAGACTGCGACAAATATTTTCAGCTGACTCACACCATTCACACCAAGAAGATGCCAAATTAAAAAATACATTGTTTTATTATATGATGAAAAACAAATAATACAAAAATTTTACCAATCAAGAAACATCAACTAATGATATTATTTTGTATCAAGACTTATGGTATTACCTTTTAATCTTTGAGGCACTTCTTCTTTTGTATGGCTTTGGAAGTGAGCAACATCAAATGCCAAACTCCAATTCAGACATCCAAGCCTAGCGCTATTGGACATGGAATGGAACTCAGACATGTTGCTTTGAATTTGATGAATAGAGCAATGCTGCACACTGTGATTCACAGTCTTTGATGAATGGCCACAAATTATAGAAAAAAATTAAAAATAAATAACAAAAATAAACTTTTAATGGGACATCTGAGCTTGCCTTGATGTGCACAGTTGTTTATTCCTGGGAGGAAATGTTGACAGTGCCACTCTGATATCTTGCTCCACCGACCTCAGATGCTCTCTTTGTTTATTATTGATGTAAGTCAAACTTGAAAAACTTAACTTGCACAGGTTGTTGAAAAGAGCAACAGAATGGAGATAACATGGTCAGATATTACAGGATATTTGCCTCCCACTTTCAATTGGAAAGAGTCCAAAGGCATATCATCAAACTTTATTTTCAAAGTGCAGTCCGTTCTTAATTTGGCAAGCTGACCTTGAGCTGTTATTGTAACATTCTTAGCACTGAAGAAAACTATGAAGTGAATTGTTCTTCCAGACTTTCCAAATGCTCAGAAATGGCGTTGACCAAAATTCCACCACCAGGATATGGTGCATTTGCCAAGGGGAATATTTGTATTGTTCCTTTTGGTATTTTTTCAAATCAGAGGGCTAACTTGGACCTAAACCCATGCCATTTATCTTTGCTGCAGAGAAGATGCTCGTTTCTACTTTGCATTTTCCTGTTCAGTTCATTGAAGTGGCAGAATATATCAGTCAGGTAGGCAAGCTTGTGCACCATGTCACATCAGTGATCAGTCCGTGTACATTGATTTCTCTAAGGTTAAGAACATTTTGATCTCCTCACTCAACTCATACAAGCGTAAGAGAACGCTTACATGGGAAATTCAGCATGCTTCAATGTGCAAAAGTAAATTGTGGTGCTTTGCACCCATTTCCTTACACAGAAAGGAGAAAAAGTATGATTTTAAGGGCAGCGATTTTATAAAGTTCACTATCTTTACTGTTCCATCTAACAGTAAAGACAGTTCTTCTGGCAATGTTTTGGCAATGAGAGCTTCACAGTGCGGGAAACAATGAGTCACCAACATGTCTGGGTTTTGTTTACTGACCCTGCTTACAAACCCGTTCATTTTGCCAGTCATGGAGACTATCCCATCGGTGCAAACACTGATATAATTTTCCAGTAACTTCTCCTTTCTCAAGGTAGGCTGTTGTCACACTGACTATTTCCTCTCCAGTCATGTGACCTCGCATTTCTTTGCAAAACAAAAATTGTCTTTGATACTATCTCTATCAAATACTTTACCAAGAGTTGAGCATGGCCACTGATATCTGTCAATTCGTCAAGCTGCAATGCAAATTTTCCGCTTGATTTTATTTTTTCTCAGAGCACCATCTCAATATCACCTGATACGTCACCAATGCGGCAACTTATTGTATTATCTGAAGGGGGAACTTTTTCAATTTCCTTGACTGTATATGTACCTAATATTACTTGCACAATTTATTTGCCTGCTGGTAAAAATAATGTCTCTGTGATTGTATGTGGCTTACCTTTGCTACAAGCTCAGTGACCACATAACTTGCTTCCAGCGTTTTGTCAGAAACAGGTGCATAATCTATCATCAATCATGCATGCTTTTAATTCTGATCCCTCAAACACTTAAAAAAATCATGTCCCTCTAGGCAAGGGATGAATGTTTGCTTGTCAGGTGTCGTTTTAATTTACCTAGTGCCGTGGCGTGATTTGAGGGTTTCTCCCCACACAAAAGACATTGTGGAAGAGCGCAAGATGCTTCCTCTGTAGATGAAAATCCATACTGCAGGTAGCTCTCACAGAAGTGTCTGTTCATCACTATCACGTTCTTAGTTTCATGTTCAGCTTCATCACTGCAGTAGATGTGGAACCACCAAAATCTTTTTTCTTCAAATATTTCTCCATAAATCTGAAATTCAATGCTGTAACTTTTGAGATTTCTAAGTTTTGAAAAACACAGTGACCACCATGTACCTCCCATAATGTTAAGTTCATATGAGTGTAGGGTAATGTTGTGTCTATCACAGGCCACTCTTAATTTGCCTTATGAATATTCATGAACCAATCCAGAATGAGGCTAATAGGCTTAAAATCAAAACAACCATGGTGGTTAACATTAGATCACAATCTGTCTTTTATGCCAGAATTAACATTTTCAACATTCAACTGACAAAGCGAAATATAAGAATTCTGGACAAAAGCATGCTCTGTGGAG
Organism: Malaclemys terrapin pileata; assembly: GCF_027887155.1. NCBI lineage: Eukaryota > Metazoa > Chordata > Testudines > Emydidae > Malaclemys > Malaclemys terrapin. The sequence goes on along the minus strand of NC_071507.1, from coordinate 157,228,118 downwards.
AAAGTGACATGCACTTGAGAATAATATTCTGGGATGTAAAGCAATTAATTGTTTCTTCTCATGCCCAAAAGAGTCTTCCCAAGTGTGTGTCACTTTCTCTACTTGTTTTAAATGCAATATGATTAATTATAATGGTGTTGCAGGTCTGGCTCGTTCTGGCTTTTACCTCAAGTCAAATGTAAATATAAAACGTAGCCTTGTATTCAATGTCTTTTTTGTTTGAGTCATCATCATCAAAGGCTCATTGCAGTACTCTGCATTCATCGGGGCACGTCATCTTTGTTTAGCTTTATCCCTCTTAACCTCAATTTATGGAATGTAATGTGATGCATACATAATCTTTGAAAGGGGCCTCCTCCCGGAGAGCAAAGTACAGAATATGATCTGGTGCTGACTGTAATTAAAATAAAAGGGAAGTGTTTTTTTGTTCTCATGTGTAGTTTTAAAAAAAATTCCACAGCACACCTATTTGGGCCTGATGGCACACTGGTTGGGAAACTCTGGTGTATTCCATTCAATGGCATCACAGGCAAGTTTTCTTTAAATTATTTTTTTTCCTGCAAAAATTGATATTTGCGGTAATATGTAGGAGCTCTATTATCGGTAGTTTTACCCAGACAGCCAAAGAAGAATAGAACCCCAAGTCTTCTTTCTCTAGGCATACCACCAAATCCCATTTTGCCAGAAAGGTCTTTCTTTAAAGAAACTCACCTGATCTTGGCCCAGTTTCCTTGGGCATATGTCCATATAACCAAAGCCATCATCACAGTGGAGGACAAAATGCCAAAGACTGAATCAACATGGAAGCAATGCTACCCTTTCATTCAGAAAGGTGGCTTCTTCAGTTCTGTCGTGAGTAAAATTGTCAAGGCAGTGTATGGAAGCTTGAAACAGTGCTTCCATGCTTCATCTGTTTTGTCAATAAATACAGGACACTAAGTCCCAGGGCTCTCAAGCAAGCACCTTTCACTAGCAGTAAATTCACTCTCCCCCCTCTTTTTTTGATTATAAAATACTCTAACAGCAGCAGCATATTGGTGGTTTTACTGGAAAGCTGAGAAATACAGTTTTTGTTGATGTTTTTAATTGCCAGGAGTAAGTTGATCCACAAATTGAAGGGACAAGTGTGTGTGTGTGTGTGTGTGTGTGTGTGTGTGTATGTGTGCGCGCGGTGTGTGTGTGGGGGGGGGGAAGGGAGGGAGTAAAGATGGTACTGATACTTCCAAAGTGTACCAAAACAACATATGAACAAAAGAGAAAAAACAGAGGTCAAGCAAGGTGTGGTGGTCTACGCCCCACCCCCACCCCATCACACAAACAGTGGGTAGAGAGCGGAAGCGCACCACCTACGAGTCCTCTCCCAAGCTTTCCAAATGACCAGGTCAGAATCTAAGTCCAAAACACAGGTGATGGCCCCTAGGATTGGGGCAGCGCAGCCTAATGGCTGGAGTTCAACAGAGCCGCCCTTGGGATGCAGGGTAGCATGACCTAGTGGCCAAAATTCAATGGGGGGAAGTGCCCAATCAGGGGTGTGGCAGCCCCAGCAGGGGAACCTGGGCCCACCCGACTCCACCGGGCCCCCACCCAGGGCCCTAACAGTGGCAGAGCAATTTGCCACTGACTCATGCTGAAGTTTCCCGTGCAGGAGGTACCACTCCGTCACCCTCCCCGGGTCACTTCCTACCAGTATCTGCGCTGAGGTCTCCCATGAGGATTCTTTCATGGTCTGTTGTGCCAGTTGCCTCCTGTGGCTCCTCTAATCACAGGGGTTCAAGCGGGCCCAGGGAGGCTCTGGTTCCCGATGCAGACAGGGGCTGTGGCTGGTCCTCCACAGGAGCTTCCCAGACAGGTCCTTCCCCTGCAGCCTCCAGCCCAGAATAAGCTGGGCTTACTCCTTTTATTCTACTAGAGCATTTGGAGCATGCCCAGTCCCTCCTGGAAGGAGGAATTCCGCTGTCAATAATTTGGGCTTAATCCTGTCTGGACTACTGCGAGGTAAGCAGACCCCGTCACACAAGGTAACATTGCTTTGGTACTATGTGTTTTTTGTTTACTTATGCTTTATGTTTCTTTCCACCCCCTGGACCCACTTTCTTTTTATTTATATATGTTTCTTTATTTTTATGTAATGAACAAATGCAAGATCAGTTATGTGCCTATCCCTTTGCTGTTTCCTTCCTGAGTATTTTCAACATAGAGTGTGAAGGGACTGATTTATAAGGAAAAATTTAAAGACCTCAGCATGTACTTTTTTGGCTAAATGACAAGTAAAGGAAGAGGAAGAAATGTACTCATTAAGATTGATGAAAGGCGGGTAGCTATGATCAACAGATAGAATTAAGAGGAAATATAGGTTGAATATAAGGACAATTTTCTGTTAGAAATCTTTTAGTGTGTAAAATAATCTCCCAAGTAAAGTAGCAGAAGTCACATCGGTTGTCACTTTATAATTGCAATGGAAAAAACAGTATATTGTAAGTAACAATCCTGCACTATTTTGTTACTTCAGTAGGTACTTACTTTCACTAATCTCTTCAGTTCTAATTATGATACCCTATGAGAAAAAGGTTATGGATCTTATCCCTCCAAAATCTTTACTGTAGAAGAAAATTAAATTCAAGATAATTCTATAGCTGTCAATAAATTGTTCCGTAACTGCAAAGGCAAAAGATTTAATACTGTAATGTTGAATCATCAGCTTAGAATAGATCATGGAATATGAATGGACCTTTAACAATATATAAGAAGAAACTGGGTCAATTCCTGACCTATTGTGTCATACCACAGGGAGAACCCTGCTCTTTTGAAAACTAGCACTAGATAGATGGTGAATACTGTGAGGCAAAAAGGGACAGGTAGAATAATTTACTTCTACTCCCTTAAAGCTATAGAAGTCTGCTACTCTAGAATCTAAAACTCCTGGGCCAAATCACCCTGTAAAGGCAAACCAAAAAATTGCATCAAGGAGGAAAATGAGGTTTACCCCCCGCTAGTCCAGTCCAGCCTAATATGCAGAAATCCGCCCCCCCCCCCACAACTGCAGATCAAGAGGATATGTGCTCAGGTCATGCTGGCTTTAGAGTACCCTGTTTCTCCTCACAGTTCTTGGGCTTTGCTGGAAGAACTTCCCCTGGACATTTCTGCCCTAGGGAACCTCTTAAATTGGCTTAAAAGGAGCTGGGTACAAGCTTAATACTGGTTTAATGTTTCTGCTGTGTGTTGGTGGCAGCAATAAGGGCTGGATTCATAATATCTAGGGGTCCCTTTTTAGAAAACATTGGGGTGGGCTTGGAGGTCCAGGCAGCCTAGTGATTAGAGTGTTTGGCTTGCTTGATTGAGGAGCCTCAGTCTTTAAGGATGTGTGTGTGTGTGTGTGTGTGTGTGTGGAGGGGGTAGCCCTCCCTCTCCACAGCTCCCAGCCTCTCCTCCGGCTCCCAGCCCAGGGTCCTCTGTGCATCAACCCCCTCAAAAAAGGGAGCAGCCCTCCCAGCAGAGAATCTAAATCCGCTGCCCTGGGATACCTCCTACCAGTGTCTGTTCAGTTTGGGGTGTGGCACCTCTAGTCCAATTCACTGGGTGGCATGCCTCATGTAGCACCCTCTCATGGATCTTGGGAGACATCCTGCCACAGTCTCAGGCTCCTTTTGGTGGGGCAGCTGCAAGTTGGTGAGGCTGAACCCCACAATGTCTCTGAGCTTCCCTCACTTGGTTACCTCACGTGCCAGAGGCTCCTATGTCTTGTCTGCAGTCTCCCTGGGCTGGGGAGCTGGCCTTGGTGGCAAGATAGACTGAATTGCTGGACCGTCTCTTCTCAGATGTCCAAGGTGTTAAGAATGGTTGCCTTGACACGCTTATATTCTTGGGCCGCATCCTGACTGAAGGCCCTAAGCATCAGGCTAAAGATTATAGAAGAGGTCCTCACCCTTCTCTGTTTTGTGTGAAATGAAGTAGTCTCTGACCACATCTACTAAATCCGTCCTTATACATAACTATCTGCACCCAGTTCATGAATCACACATGCAGGGGATATGTCCCTTGTACACAGCTCAAGCAGAAGTCAGCTCTCCTTTAAGCAGATTTTATTAAAGGCCACAAGGAAATTAAATAATCTTAATATTTCATAACCAAAACAAAGCAAAACTAAGTGTGCACATTACCTATGTTGAGGGTTAAACATAATTAGCAAGAAGCAGCAGAATGTGCTGGGAGCTTACCTAGCAATTTTGAAACTTTCAACTGCTAGAAGGAGTCACAAAATTTAGACAGCACATAAAGAATGAGTTTCTGATCCTACTGGTATTAATAAGCAGGTGACAGAGTTTTATTATAAGTTATGTACTGCAGAAATATACAGTGCTGAGCAGGCTGGCTGAACTTTTATGGAATCTTTCCATGGCTATCCTCCTTATCTCAAGAGGACAGCTCCTTGTTAAATAGGGATGTCAGAAAAGAAAAGGGTTGGGGATTCATTGAATCCTGGAAAAGTGGTTCCAACTTGAGCCCAGGCATGCTGCTAAATTATTTTTATTCAAAAATAATTCAGACTCAGCTAGCCTTCTGATGATAGAACTTTTCACGAAACTTGGAAAAGAACTTATTTCAGAACAGTCACTAGTTTTGTTTGAGGTTGTCAGTTGCATATTGTATGAAATGTCTGCTTCAAATTGCAGAAAGGTGTGGGATATGAGGGAGAGATGAGGGGAAAGGACTCTTAATGCATCTACAGGGATCAATCGGCAGGCAGCATTTATCTCTGTTTACTTTTGGTGCTCAATTTATTTGAAGCAACAACATTAAACAGACTAATCCTCCCCCACTCCACCCCGGAAGATTTGTGTGGTTGACACTGAGCAAAATCTGTTCAGTTAGAGAGTACAGAAATACAAGAGAGCATTGAGCAGATGGCATTACTATACTGCTACAAAATTGCACATATGTGGGTCGAGATCCTCAGCCGGTAGTACATCAGCATAACACTGCTGAGATTCAAAGAATTTTGTTGATTTACATCAGCTGAAGATTTCCTCTATGTTGTCGATCCTTGCCTCATACTCAGGGTTTGGCTTTATTTATACATGAACACAATGATAAACAACAAAAATCTCAGCCCCAGCCTTCTCTCAGGTTTGCTTGTTCCTAGGGCTCGTAAATCTCAGACCCTAGATTCCTCTCCCCTAAAGGTGACACTCTTACCTTTCACCTAACATGGATACCTTCGAAATCAAAAGAGTCACACCGGCATAAAAGAGGAAGAAGTCAGAGGAGAATCAGCTGCTGCTTTCTTCTCTAGTTTCTCATGTGTTATAAGAGTTTTTGTTTTCTCCTAACAGTGAGGAATCAAAGCTGTAATAGATAGTGCTGCAGCACAACCTTCCTTTTTTATCTCTGATTCCTTTATGACAATCATAATTTTCCTCCTGTCCTCTGTTGATGCCAGTTCAACTTGTGGTGACTAAAGGTAACTGAGTCCTCAGGAGATCTTATGTGGAATAGTGCTCTACTGATGTTTGAGCTACTGAAATTAAAATACGGAATTTGAAATTGGAATCTTATTAGGTTTCTGCAACTCTAACACATTTTAGAGAGACATTTGGTGCTGGCTTCAGTGTATATGCGAGCACTGCTTTGGGGATGGTTGTGGTATGTGATTCATTGTCTCATTAAAAAAATAGTGCTTTGCATAAGGGTTTTGTAGAGGCTCTCTGTGACTTTTTTTTAGCATCTTAAAAGTGTTTTGGGAGCATGACTCAGCAGTTTCCATACTGGAAGAGAATTGGGCGAATAGTACAGAGGATAATAATAAATCAGTATTCATACTAAATTTTGCACAGCTGTCTAATGACTTCAGTTAAGTTATACTCAGCAGTTAATGAGTGATGCTTCAAGTGTCAAGCTGAATGGGGGAGTTTTGTTTATAACCTTTGAGTGCTGTGAATGGTTTAATATTTCAATTGTGGAGTTTATGGAGATGGCATACTTTGAAGGACTCGTCTGAGATGACTGGGATGGCTGGCATTAAGCCATGGCACTGCAGTATACATATTTAAGATCATCTAGTGGTAGCAAAAGCTCTCACAGGAGGAAATTGGACATAGTTGTGGGCTAAGTTGATCACTGGCCATTTATTTTAACTTGGATAACTGTGCAGACTAGTCTTGGATAACTATTGACTAGTCTGTGTTCAAAAATGATTGTGATTTTTTAAATAATAAGTTGTGTAGAAACAAATTTTGTACATAAAATGAATGATCTCAACTCCAAATATGCCCAGCAATCTTCTCTTACCTCATTTAATGTTTTAATGGCTCACTTCTGCAGCATCATGTACAAAAAATGTGGATTTACATATCAGATTACATTCCAAATATACATATTTTCAAACCAGCTAGATGTAAATTTGTCTAAACCGAGTAGCTGCAGAATCATATTTCCATAACCTTTGCCCTTTCCTCACCTTTCCATGTCATGGTGCAAGTGTTCTTCCTCACTTGTCTGTCAAATCCATTATTTAGCCTCTAATCCTGCAATATGATCTGCATATACAGACCCATGGATGTCAATGGGGCTAGGCCCAGGGGCAGATGTTCATCTCTCTGAATCAAATGGAATGATCTGGGCCTTAGATTGTAAAATTCTTGGCATACGCATTGTTTTCTATGCATTTCATGCTATGAAATTAATTAAATAAATAAGTATTACTACTGCTACTATTAATGGTCCTTGTACTCTCCCAAATACAGCTTTCCGATTCACCTTCTCTTCTGTAGACTCTTATCCTTCCATCCTCCTGCTCTGTAACTTATCTTATGTTATGTTTTTCACTGTCTTGTCTAACTAGTGCTTTTCCTGTGCAGTGCTTTGCACATCAGTGGCACTATATAAACAATATTTCTTGGCTCTCATGTGTCCACCTTTCACTGTATTATTTATTTATTTGTGCTATTTTATTTGTGATACGTTTTGTGGTTTGTGGTTATTTTGTGTATTTGCTCATGTTGCTGATGTTAAGATGAAATGATCAGTATCATCTACTTATAAAAAATGTTTTATTGATTTAAAATTACTATGTTAGGCCTCCACACTGTAAAGAACCATACACATTTAATTTTGAAGTCAATGCATAAATTTAAGCACATGCATAAGTCTTTGAGGGATTGGGCATTATTAAATATTTTTATTTTTTTTTAAGTAAGAGTATTTAATCATAAGAAAAATTCTACTTTCATTAAGTTCTATACTTCTTTGAGCAGTAGTTAACTAAGAACAGCAAGAGTTAAATGTACCCGCTGTGCCTTGATGTTCCATTAACTTCAAAAGACCTTTATTTTAAAAGAGCAACACAAGGTGATTTAAGTATATCAGCAACTATGGGGGTTAATACAGCCATTAGGTGTTGAAGGGACATATCTACAGTCTTATGGGAAGTTTTAAAGTTCAGGTGAGCCTTTATGGAAGATTATTGATATGATGTGGTTGGAAGTGGACTAATTAACTAGTGCATGACTAGCTGCTAATGAATCTGGCTGTCTTGGAATTACTGCTGTTAGGCCAATCAGTTGGAGGGACAGATGCAGGGGAGATGGCAGTAGAATTAATGACAGTGACTAAGTGGCTTCACAGAGATGGAACTATATTTCTGGCACAGTCAATGGGGACAGAGCAGCAGGAGGGACTCTAGGATTGTTTTAAAAAGAGAGAGAGAATCATCTATTTTATGTGTCCTAGATCAGTATAAAAGTTGCATCTGAGAGTAGCAGATTTTGCACTGCCAATTTTTTGTAGCTCCTAGCTTAGCTGGTAGAGACATTATAAATATGCATAACAATTTTATCACTCTAACCAACTGCTTTAATGTATAATATGCCAAACATATTAAACATTTGTTTCCTTAAGGCTTTTCTAATCAGAAAACAATTTTTGATTGATATAGTGCAGAGGGCTATTAAAGAACTCTAGTGTTTTTTTTTTTTAATTTTTTAATTTTAAGGGCTAAATTTTTTAAACAAGATAACATTTTCTCTCAATTATACCTTATTTTCATTCTGGATTTAGCATCCAGATTTTTTTTTCTTTCTCCTGCAATTGATAGAAAGGGGGTCAATAAGAGCATGTACCATGCTTTCTTAGGGGAATGAGATCTAAGCAGTGTAACTGATGTAACGCAGTTCTGAAGATTATTGCTAATTCTGCCTTATCTTAGGGGTAGGAATTTGGCCAGACTTCTGGGGATAACTACTATAAAAGGGCTTTAAGATTATGAACAGAATTCTACACTTCCTGAGGGAGCAGCACGTGGGGTGGAAAGGTGGAGCAGAGCCAGTAATGAGTCTGAAACAAGAGACATCTTTTAAGGCAGGATGGCTCAGGATAAGCTAAAACGCTAGGCTGGCTGGTGCTGTTTGCTGCTTCTCTGAAGATGAACAGGCTGTGGCCCCCCATTGATGGGGTTGCTTCTGCCCCCTAAAGGAGAGACTTCACCTGTTTAGGAATGTAGTACCTAGTCTGTTTCATGGCCCCTTCTCCTAGCATTCTCTTGAATGTTAACAATTTACCAGTGGTCAGAATATAATAAGAAAATACAGGAGACTTTTTTCCCCCTTAAAGAAATAAATTTATGTAGTGAGTGCCGACTCCTCGGCCAGGAACTGTGGCCAATGGGAGCTGCGAGGGCGGTGCCTGTGGGCAGTGGCACGCGGAGACGCCCGGGGCCCCTCACCTAGGAGCTGCTGCACAGGGGTGTGCTAGTCACTTTCAGGAGTCGGCCAAGGTAAGCACTTGCCCCCCTCCTGCACCCAAACTCCCTGCCCCAGCCTCGTGAAAGTGAGTAAGGGTGGAGGAGAGTGAGCGACAGAGGGAGGGAGGATGGAGTGAGTAGGGGGTAGGGCCTTGGAAAAGGGGTAGGACAGGGTGTGGTTTCAGGGACGGGGCGGGGCAAGGGTCTTTGGGTTTGCACAGTTACACAGTTTGCAACCCTACCGGATGGGCATGTGGAAGCCCTGGCTGTGCCGGAAGAGTGCGCCCAGCAGCGCAGCCGGCAGCTCGCTGGGCACCAGCCAGTGCAGGCGCAGCACCGCCCAAATGTCAGGTGGACTGCGGCCAGGCGGGCACGGCTTGTATGTGTGTGGGGGTCCTTTGACTGTTCTGCCCTGTGGCCCGGAATTGCTGTCGGTGGGCCTGATCTTTTGTGACACTATTCCACATGTTAGTGTGTGCGGCTTCATTGCTTGTCAGATAATGCAGCCTCTTGGGCAGCACAACATTATTGCTAGAGGAGCAACATTACAGTAACATGACCTTTGGCACTTGTTCTTTCTTTATTCTGATTAAACTTTCCCCTCATCAACCTTTATCTTTTAAATGTACTTTCTTTTGTTATTAAAAATAATCGTAGGTTCACTGAGAAACTGGAAGTTTCTACTTATACTGAGTGATTAGGAGGAACATCAAAAAGATATAGCTAGAAAACAGCCACATAGCCATACCACAGGGAAACATTTTAGCTGCATACTTTTTCCATTAGCTTTATTTTTGTCTTCTAAAGTGTCTGTTATAGGGGATCATGTCACTTGTAAGACTATATGCTGATATGCATTATTTAAGATGAAAAAATAAAGGAAAGGGCTTAGCCAGTGGGGAACAATCCTCTGGAAATTCAATGAAAGATGTTCATGCTGCTACATAATCTGACAGTTCCTAGTTTGTTGCTGTTGGTTTTGGTACACGACTTTCTTCAGAACCAATACTTCCCAGAGCTCAGTGAACCACCCTCATATCCACAGACATTTTACATACTATTTATAGATGTTAAAAGTATTGCCTGTTTTCTCTTACCTCTCCTACTGGTCAACAGCAAAGTTTATCTCCAGCTGCAAGGTATGAACACCATCCAGGAAGCAGCAGTGATTCCTGCTGTTCTTCATAAAGGCACAAGTGCTTCCACAGATGATGATTCAAATGCAATGAATTCCCAGATCTCCTTTCAGATATATAGTCTCTCAATGAGGAATTATATCCTTGCTTGAATAACCAAGGACAGATGTAATTTCAAATCCAGTGGCATAGTTTAAAGAGTACAGAGTGTTCTCTCCTGTAATGTTTTCAGCAGGTTTTTGGTAGTTCAAGGCTGCCCTGTTATTCAAGCAATAGGAGTTTTTTCTCTTCTTAGCAAAAAAATCCTGGTATTCAAGTGTAATGTATACAAATGGAAATGGACTGAACAACAGATATTGTTTTTCATTTCTTTCTTTATCATCACATTTTATGCCCCTATAATTCAATTCCCTGATAAAAAGTGTTACTAATTTATTGGTATTACTTATTTATTATTACTTATTAATAATTATTAATTATTATTATTCCATCAATGAAGCACTGGTTTGCTGAGGGAGAGAAGAAGGAGAACTGATAAAACAGTGCTGGGCACAAGATAACTTGATGCAGGATGATAGATAGCTACTCATGTGCAACATAGTGGTGCTAGAGGGAACATACTAGGAATGAGCTTTTGTTACACCTGGGAAAGAGATAGTGAGCTCTCTCCCTGCATCCATTCATTCCACCAGAACACAGAGAGTAGCTGTGCTAGTTGCCTCTCCCATATTCTGCTCACCTTGACCAGGTGACTAAATTATGGCTGCCCATGTCTGGGTGCAACTTCTAGTCCCTCTAACACACCTGTGCAAGGTCAGCCATCATTTGGCCATGAGTTTGTTGTCATGCTGTCTGGAGAGGTTCATGACTGTGAGTGCCAACTTTAGGGCAGACTGTCAAGAAGCAGGGCAGGCACCCCAAACTGGTTGTATGTTCTATAATTAGATTTCACCAACCCAATACCAAATGTGAACTACCTTACCATGTAGTCACAGACGGTCCCCTTGGGCAGTCCAATCTATCTTGCCACCCAGGCCAGCTCACCTAGTGATAGTTGGTTACTATACACCAAATATCACAATAGATTCAGGTTGCTTCCAGTCCCATAAGACCAGTCACTTATCCCAGGTCAATCACTATCTCAGATCTCACACCAAAGACAACCCTCGTAGTCAATCCTCTAGTAAACTGACTAAGGATTCATTAAATAGGAAAGAGAAATGAGAGAGTTATTTATAGGTTAAAGCAGGAGAACATATATATACAAATGAGTTAGAGTCTATGGTTCCAAAAGATGACAGAGTTGTAGTAATCGGTCAGCATTGAATGCCTTTTAGGGCTAACCCAGTTTGACACTGGCAATTTCTGCTTCTGTTTTGTAGCTCCCACCTTGTGAGAGTCCAAACAGCAAAGGTGAACTATTTTCATCTCAGCTTTCTTTCTTTCTTTCTTTCTTTCTTTCTTTCTTTCTTTCTTTCTTTCTTTCTTTCTTTCTTTCTTTCTTTCTTTCTTTCTTTCAGAATTCAAGCTGATGGGACAAGCTCTTTTGCACATAGCCTGTGCAGGGGCCATCAGTAAAGTCTTTGTATTATGATGTCCATTTAGTTTTGTTAGACCTTCTCGATGGGCAAGAGATAATATCTTTCATAGTGATTTAGCATTTTGCTGTAGGTAAAGTTTTTTCTTGTTTGGTAAGTTACATAGTTCAGAAGAAACATTTTACAGCCATGTAGCAAAAATTTAAGTATTATCTTATAGTATGGGATACAGACTTTAGTAGGATTAATACATGTAGCAGTTTATAAGCATTTCATAAAATCTAAATGCTAGACACATTGTCCAATACCCATCTTAACCTTACTAATGCACAGGTAAGCTGGACTGGTTTCCAGCGGTGAAATTGTCAGTACTCGGCTGAGGCAAAGCCTTGGCAAGAGCTGGTACCTGGTCTGCCAGCATCATAGTTGTAAATTCAACATTAAAGAAACCGTTAAAAAAGAATAACAAAACCCTGCCACTGGGAAATATGTGGCAGTTAAAGTGCTACAGATAAGTTAGTCTTCATATCCTCACTCACTCCATGCTCAAAATCATGTTAATTGTGTGACTGCATATCCTTATTTAGCTAAGGGGATATTTATTATTTGCAAAAATGTGAAAGAAATCAGCCAGAAACAGCTTAATTGTATTTTAACAGTGATGCAAATTGAATAATATTCTAGTGTAGAGTTCTGCTGAAATTGACAAGGGATTGGAACCTTTAGAATTTGCCATTTAATAAGTATAGTATTTGGTAAGGATAATCCCATGTTGGTGAGCCACTGATTAGGTAACAAGAGACCAAAGTATCATAGTAATAAATGAAAATGTGTAAAAGACGATAACAAAAAAAAATGTAGTAATGTCAAGTTTCTTCACAACTTCAGCAGCAATTAAACTGATCAGGGTGTAGACAGTCCTAACATTGCAGCTATCAAATAGTAGAAAGAAATACAACAGCAGATTCAGTGGCAATGATTGGCAAATCAATAGTAACTGGTAGAATTTAACACAGCAGGACTTTGTGAAAGTGAAAGATCTTTAAAGTTTATGCGCCATTTGTCCAATAGTTCATCTGTTCAACTGATCCAGGTTCCATCCAAATTTCTCAAACCGAGGAAATTTTCGAGCCTATGCTTTATATTCTAGGAACTAGATGAAGGAATAGATGCCTAATCCCTGACCCCTGTGTAAAGCACAAGTAAAAAGTTTATACAGTGATTTTCTATGTCAGTCCAGGAGGATGTAATCCTTTTCCCATCTGACTGTGCAGCACCAGTGGAATTATTCTGCAGTACTGCTATTGTCAACAGTAACCTATAATACAGACTGCAGCTCCTATTCCCCTCTCAGCAGGTAGTTTTGACCAATTGATCCACAACAGAGGCAGACTTTGGTTACATTCAAGATAGCCTGAAGTTATATTTCAGATGCAGGACAGTTGTGGAACCTCCTGTGACCTGACTTTGCTACACTGGCCTGGAACCCCTGATTTCACCTGCTTCACACCATGTTCTATTACCTAAGGTTTTTGAAAATGCTAATGGAACAGTCAGTGGTGCATGGAACAAGCAGCTGTGCAGAACTCTGTGCAATGCCTTTAGCACTTGCTTGCTGAGATTACTTCAGCAGTTTTTGGCCACCCACAATTAATTACTTTCAAAAATTCTGTTCCTGAGATTTTTCCTTTGAAAACTGATGGGTTCTTGTGTGCCTAAATCTTATAAAAATGCAGGAGTCTTGTTGATGTTTTAAATAATTTTATGTCAAATTACATCTAATGCATTGCACTCTTCTTAATGTGTGTGTTAATATTAAACTGATTACTTTTTTTAGTATTTTAGTTTGTCAGTAGATAAGTCATTCTCTCATACACTTTTCAGGGCTCATCTTATTAAATACTATTTCAGAGATGCAACAGATTTGATATTTCAAGGTTTATATAAAATATTTTGGGACAGTGAATATTTCTGCAAATAATCATTGGCAGTAAAATTAAAGCTCTTTTCCATCTCCAAAATAGATAATAGCTTTTATCTTACTTTTAAGTCATATGATATAGCAGTGATCCTCAGCTTTTTCCACACACAGTGACCATGTGTTACAATAGAAAAAGGTTTCAGGATCCCTCTTACAGTCTAGCTATAATCAAAGGTAAGGTAAGCTGTTTGTGACTTTCCTGGACCTGTTTGCAACCTTCATGGATGTTGTGTCCCCCTGGTTGAGAACTCATGCCAAATATAATGTCCATTAAAAAGAACAATATATTATAATAAGGCTCAGCCACAGCAGGCAGGTGATAAATGAATAAACAGGGAATAAGAATCACAGATTCATAGTTTTTTTAAGATCAGAAGGGATCATTATGACCATCCAGTCTGATCTTTTGCATACTATGCACCACATAACCTCACCCAGAAATTTCTGTATCAAACCTATACCTTCTGTTTGAGATAAAGCATATCTTCTAGAAAGACATCTAGTCTTGATTTAAAGACTTCAAGTGGTGGAGAAACCATCACATTACTAGATTAACTGGTCCCATGGTTAATTACCCTCACATATAATCTACGCTTTATTTCTAGCCTGAATTTGTCCTCCTTCAGCTTCCAACCACTGTATCTTATTATGCCTTTTTCTGCTAGATTAAAAAGCCATCTCACTGTATGAAATCTCTTCCCCTTGTAGGCTGTGATCAAGTCATGTCTTAAACTTCCCTTGGATAAACTAAATAGATAGACAGGTTTCAAAGTGGTTGCCGTGTTAGTCTGTATCAGCAAAAACAACGAGGAGTCCTTGTGCACCTTAGAGACTAACAAATTGATTTGGGCATAAACTTTCGTGGGCTATAACCCACTTCATCAGATGCATCTGATGAAGTGGGTTCTAAATAGACAGAGCTTCTTAAATCTTTCATTATAAGACAGTTTTTCAGGCCTTGAATCACTCCTGTTTTTCTTTTCTGAATTCTTTCGAGTTTAACATCCTTTATAACAGTAGATACTGTTGGAGACAGTATTGGAGACAGTATTCCAGTAATGGTCTCACTGGTGCTGTATTCGCGGGTAATTCCACCTTCCTGCTGCTACTTGATATTCTTCTGCTGATATATATCCAAGGATCATGTTTGCCCTCTAATCTACAGCATCACCCTGGGAGCTCAAGTTCAATTGATTATCTACCATGACCTTAAAGTCCTTCTTATCATCAGTGACTAGCAAAAGATACTCTCTCACCTTGTAAGTGTGACTTACATTCTTTATTCCTAGATGTATGTTCTTGTATTTGTCTGTACTGAAATGCATGTTCAAATTAGCCCACTTTACCAAGTAGTTCAGGTCTATCTGCATAACTGACATGTCCCTGTGATTATTTATCACTCCGTCCATTTTTGTGTCATCTACGAATGTTACCAGCAATGATTTTATATTTTCTTCCAGGTCATTGATAAAAATATTGACTAGCACTGGGACAAAGGATAGATCCCTGAGGGACCCCACTGGAAATACCCACATAGAATGATGATTCCACATTTACAATTCTTTTTTGATATCTTTTAATATCAGTTAACTAGTTTTTAATCCATTTAATATTTGCTACAATGATTTTGTACAGTGCTATTTTTTCATGAATTTATTTGTTTTTAAATTAGAACGTCAAGTCAAATGCCCTACAAGAGTCTAAGCATATTAGCTCAAAACTTGAGCAGGCCAGAGAGAGGGAATTCTGTTGTGTGGAGGATTTCAATATTTTGAAATTTGATTTGGTTCTGATTTGGAATGAAAACCAAACATTTCAAAATTCCCAAAATGGAATGGAGTTCCAGCTCTGGGGCAGCCTGCTCAGTGGGTGTCCCTGGAGATGTGTTTTCTGAAAGCCCTGGGATCCCTGAATGTGAGGCAGTCTGGCAGATGGGCTGCCAAAGAGGTGAATGGTTGAGCTGGCAAGAAATCAAGCAGGTTTTGAAAACTGCGTAGCCTGCAGTGTTCCTTGGGAACATCATCGAAAGTGAACCAGCTCTGCAAAATGTTTCTAGTTCAACAAATCATCAAATTCCAATGGAAAACTGTTTCAGCCAGATTTTTTTGGCCAGCCTGCCAACACAACCAAGCTCATGAAAAAGAGAACAAACAAATAAAACCCCACTAAATGAACTTTGACATGCCCTATTTTTCGTAAAACTATGCTGACTGGCATTAATTAAGTTACCATCCTTTAATTCTTTACTGATTGCATCCCACATCAATAAGAAGAGCCTTAGCCTACATGGCAGCCATCAGAGCTGAGATAGCAAGGAGGGGAAAGTTGTTTACTCCTGGTGTAGACATGTAGCAAGTCCTGGAGAAGCATGGAGGAAATTGTGAGTTTCTTGGAGTTTCCTTTCCTCATCTCCTTCTCAGGCAGTAGAGCTAAGTACTGCCCTTTACTCAGTGTAATAGAGCAGTGTAAGTAAACAAATATAATCTTCAGAGAGATTTATTTTAAAATACACATAATTTTCTTTTAAATATATACTATAGATTGCATGTGTCACAAGGTTTCCGTGCCTTTAAATTATATGTAAATGAGCACACATCGAAAGTATTTCTTACTATTATGAATATATTTTACAATATATTTTGTGTTGGTTACTCAATGAATAGATACCATCTGGAGAAGAAAGTGAAGCTAGGTTGAGAAAATCCATAAACAAAAGATTGCTGGACAGCATTCACAAATGACTATGGATAATACAAAGAGAAAGAAACCCTCTAAGCTGGTATGTACAGCTGCTTACCCTTTCATATAAAGATGCCACACCAGAAACTGATATTCAAAGGAAAGGACTAGGATTTTTAATCCTCGGTTGTGTGTGTTCATGTACCAATGTTTCAGCACGATATTCACACTCAACAGAAATGCCAGTAATTTGTGCCAAATTCTTTAATCCTCTTCTTCACACTTCCCTCACTTTGTCTTACCAACATTATCTGTCAATCCCCAAGGCATGTCATGTTGTTTTCCAGGCATGTACTGTATCCTGCTAGTCATTTCTCCCAAGCATTAAAGTTTAAACAAAGAATTTCAACCTTTGTTGTGCCAGCTCATTTAGTTACATCTGATTTGAAAGTTTCATCATTTTCTCATTCCATATACCCTGTGTTGTTATATTGGTCCTGAAAGCATATTTTCTAGGACTGTCATATAAAAACATGTACCTTTGGGCACATGTTTGCTTATATATTTTTTTAAATTAAAGTTTTCTTTTTTCTTTTCTCTTGATGTTTGCTTAGTATTCACTTTGATGTCTGCACTTCTACCATGAATAGTATTCACTTTGATGAGTTAAGCCACTTTTATATTCTAATCCTTATATTGTAATTCATTTTATTGCCAGATGTAAACGGACATGGGAAATAAACAGTTGAAAGGAGAGAAAAGCTGTGTTCCTGCCTTACTTCTGTTGCAACAATATTTCTACTATGTAGATAAATTCATCAGTAGACAACAACAACAACAAAAAACCCTTTAAAGTCATTGCACACTTTTTTTCCCTCTGTTTACTATAGCAGGAAGAAGACTGGGCTCCATACTTCAGTTTTTTAATCTGTTATCATGATTAAGAGACAGATTCTCATTATAGTGAATGGAGAGTGAGATATGTGATTCCCACTCACCTATTCTGTGCTTCGGGGCCATTTTAAATATAGTGTACACAATGAAGTTTTTTTTTTAAAGATAAGGACATGTTAAGGGGATGGGTGTCACAGTCCCAGGAGTGACTTAGCTTGGCTGCTGTGTTTTTTCAAGTATGTGATACACTTGAGAGAGGTGTCCCTACCATTATGTTAAAATTGTATTAACTCACATTTTTTTTATTAATGATGTTTAATAACATTTTATCCATAGTGTTGATAGAGATTATGATGTTTGAAAATGTTTTGGCTGGTTATGGTTAAGTTTAGCTAACACATTTTTAAACATGACTTATCCATGTGTTTATTAAGCAGATGGCGAATTGGGAACCACTGGGGAGAAGATTTCAGTTCCTACTCAGCCTTTTGGGAGTGAAAGAGACAAATGAGGTTTGGAGTGAGTACAAAGGTAAATACAAGGGTTATTTTGATATGTATTGCTTTGGAATAGAATGAATAGCAGAAATCCCACAGGAAGTATCCAAAAACTTGGAATGATACCAGAAAGTGTGAGCCACATTACTTATATTTAATGAAAGTCTTTATTAAATCAGTTTTGGAGAAGAAATTATTTTGGGACATTTAGGAGAAATACTACTGTTTAAGACAAAGTGACATGTGACATAGGATTTAAGATGTTCCTAGGACTCTTGAGACCTTCCTCAGGAAGAAGTACCCTGTAAGAAGAGACAGAACTCTTCCATCTACTTAACTTTTTAAACTTTTGAATCCTCTTCTCAATATTGTTGTTGAACAGATATTGTTTGAAGCTTTCACTTCTACCTGGCTCCACCCATTGGAAGCGGCAGTGGAGTGAGCAGGAATAAAATCTCACCTAGCATATTGGTGCCACTACTACTGTTTTTGGGAAACTATCATAGGGCTGCATTCCCTGAAGGTGATGTTGGGGAGAGGGGCATTACCACATTCCCTTCCCTGTTCCTCATATACAGCTTTATAATTTACATCACCTGCCCAATTTGAAAAAAAAAATATAGGGTTACTTAGAACAGTCTCTAATCTGCTCCAAATGAGGTCTCTCATGGCCCTATGGTAAAGTGTAATGAAAAAGTGCCTTAAAGCCACCTTTCTCTCACTTCTACTGAGCCATGCCCAACACAAGCTTGGTGCAAATGAAAATCTCATCAGTGTCAAGACATACAGAAATGTGGCTTTAATCTGAGTTATGAACAATGTCTTCACACTTCAGTTTAACTCAACATTTATATTAAATGCTAATAATAAAAAAGTTGTTCAACTAAGTGATTCTTTGTGATTAAATTTTGCCTCACTTTAGGTAAGAAAATCAAAACCTCTACACTAATTTTTTGTTCTTTTTGAAGAGGCTGTAGTGCAAATGTGACTATTATTTGTGTGGCTTTACAACACTAGATCACAATTATCTATCTATATTTTTTTTACAATAAAAATAATGTCCAGTCCATTTACTTGATACATCCCAGAACCTAATCCCAGTAGAAAAGTGGTGAAAGAAAATCCATATTATTAGAGTTAATCCTTCTTGAATTATTGATTTAAATAAAAAACAAACACATAAATATGTGTTTCTCCTCTCTCTAGAATAATAAATGCTTTCACATCCTGGTTGGCTGAAGCTTTTATATTTTGAAGTACTGAATTAGTTTACCATATATTAAATTACTTACACTGAATCCTCCAATTATATTGAGACACAATCCTTCATTCAGACAGTTGATGCTGAGCAGCCTGCAGTAGTCAATTACTTCCTCACAGTTCTTCCCAGTGAATCCTGGCATGCAGCTGCAAATACACCAGTGTATTTTAGAAGACTCAAATTTTAAAGTTAATTGCATTTAATTAGGTTCCATAATTCTATTAAATAATGTTCTTTCAGTAACTAAGCAGACCTTATGTGTTATTTAAAAAACAATATATAAAACATGTTTCCAAGCAACTAATAATCAGTTGTTTGATTCTGGATATTTTCACTTCTGCACAGAGTTAAAAAAAAATCATTCATTAAAAGAAATGCATTTTTTATATCAGAGCTTAATATATTCTGGGTATTTATGTATAAAATAAACCTTGAGCAAAGCTGATATTTAACAGTAAACTATAGATACAAATTTGGAAGGCTTTTAGAATGGATGAGTCTGTTACTGAGTAGTGGGAAAAAATGATGACAAATGAGATTTAGAACAGTCAACACAGTCATTATACACTGATGATTAGCGTACAATAGTCAATAATGAGAAACCTGAGTTTGAAGAAAATGTGGGGAGCCTCTGCAGAGGATATTGGAATGACTGCTGTTGTGTTTGTTTAATAATAATTATAGATTTTATTTTAAGAAGGACACTAGCATTGTGCTCTGTGGCAGTTTCTTAGCTCCATTTTATGACAATGAAGGAGTGGTTAGCTCTGTCATGGTATAGGAAGCTCTGTGAAGTTCTTCTGGCTCACTGTCAGTACTTGTCACTAGAAAGGTCAAATCCTTTTCTTATCAGTCCTGCCAGTTTTTTAAAAGCCCTTCCATAAGGATGAGACTTAAATTCATATTAAGTTAGCATTGTTCAAGAGAGACAGCCAAATACTGCAGAACAAGTAAATATTTAAGAATTGCATATCTGGCTCAAATTATTAGTGTACAATATATAAAAGCCTGGTTATCAAAACTTTCTTAAGTGTCAAGAGTGATATTCTTCCTTTGATGTATATGTAATTCCTAGCAAAACCACTCCTGCAAGCATTTGTACACATGCTTAGCAGCAGCTCCTGGTGACAAAGTATTGCAGGGGTGGGAGGGAATATATGTGGGCAATGAGAGAGTGGATGAAATGAAGAATGCTTCTGCAATTCTGGGCTGCAAAGCAATCCATAGTCAGAAGTTAGGAAACTTCTCTGAGTTATACTGGGGGCTACTTTGCTCCCTGGTATAGCCCAGAATCTGGAAACAGTAAACATGCCTTAGAGCCATCTTTGTCACCACTTCTCCTTAGCTGTGCCTCCTGACAGGTGGAGAACACAATCAGGCTCCTCCTAGTTCTCAAACTTTAAAAAAAAATAGTGTCAGGCCTTACTTAGTAATCCATTCAGTCTCTTTTAACTTACAGAATATAACAGAGAAATGTATCCTTTCTGTAGAATTTTAAAACCAGTCCATAGAATTCTACATAGCAGAGATCAATTTTTTAAACCAATCTAGAGAATTTAATAGAAATACTCTGCTATACTGATTTCTATAAGCTGGTTTAAAAAATTCTGAAAGACAGTTAATCTTTCTCTATTAAATGCAGTAGAATTTTTGCATAAAGGGGCAGTCTGTCCAAATAAAGTCCTGCCCCAAACCTCCTCCTATCTTCAGAAAAAAAATGACAATAATAAAACAAAAACATCACTATCAAAACCAACAAACCTTTCATATTACATATTACAGTATTTCAAACATCAAGATCTGAAACTCTGGCAAAGAAGTCTGTCCTTATCAGATTTCCAGTCTAGTTTTTGTTTCTACGAAGAAGTTTGTAAAATGTTTGGGTGCATTCACTCCACTTGTTCAATAACATACTACATAGTTACTATTTACATTCCCTTCTAACTACATGGAAAAAAGTAAATATCACTATGTGGTAACTATCCAAGGCTGAAATCTAAATGACAACTAAATTTCCCCTTCCTTTTAATTTGTCAGCACTGAAAGGTGTTACATTTAAGATTGAAGCAGATTGCCATGTGTACCTTTACCAGCAATTATTTTTTTTGTAACAGAGATTTATTTTCAAAGAACAGTCCTATTATAGAACTTATTTTATTGATTTGCTTCCAATTGTGATCCTAGATCAGGTGAGAGCTGCACAGTTTCCCTTGGTCAATTTAATTGGCCTAGAAGCTGCACAGCATCATTTGGTCAATATAATTGGCCTAGTTATTTTACAAAACTGCCAAAGGTTAACTAATTAGACCTATTTTTAAAGCTGCCTTTTGCAATTTCTCTCTTTGCCCAATTTACCTAATGATGCAGGCTTTCAAACAGGCAAGCCAATAAGAGACAAAGGAAGTGTAAATAAACAGACAGCAAGCAAATTGCCGTAAAGTTGGAAAGATGACAGTAATGAAACAAATATTCTCAAAACACTCTTGCCTATATTTGTGACTTTTTATTGTCCTGGATAACATGGAAAATAGAAGCAGATACAAAGTAAATAATCACAATCTATTGTGACGGATACCCTTGTTCACTGACTATTTGAATTCACTTTAAATTTTGACATTTAAGAAAAAATACTACTATTAGATTCTTAGTGTAAAGTTCTACGTGATATAAAGACTGAAAGGATGGAATTAGGATACAAGGTCATATATCATAGCTGAAGTGAAGAAAATTAAATTGAGCCTGTTTGGTTATATGTTTAGAATAGAAAACAGCTGCTTTCCAAGAAAAGAAGGGGTAGGTTGATAGAAGCTGAGAGTGTGATGAATAAAGGCAGAAAACAACTTGAGTATGAGCAGAGTTAAATGAAGCACTGACAGCAAAAAAACAGAAAACTTTGAAACAAAATGGTCAAGTCTGCTATTAGCTGTAATAGTGTATTTGTGTAAGACAAGTGGATATCACACTTATTTTACTTGTTACATAAAGTAATAGTGTAGCAGGTAGTAACAATATATTGAATGAGAACACCTAGGATTCTGTAGTGTGACTAAACACAACCATAATCTAGAGTGTCTGACATTCATTACTAAGGATAGATGGAGTACTTCAGACACAATGTGAACAAACCCAAACCTTCACTCAAAATTTGAAGTGAACTGAATCCATATCTTTTTGTTTGAAATATAATTAGTTTTCCTGTTTTAATATATTTCTATTGCTGTCAGTACACAGGACTGTACCACAGAGAACTGTACCAAGCCAGTCTTGAAGAAATGACAGTCTAAAAGCATACAGCATAGACCAAACTGAGTCATATAGTCATCATAGCTAGAATCCTTCATAGAACAGATGGAGAGACAGAAGCTTTATTTGTTCCAAGAGTATAGGGCACCATGAAAGGGGACATGAAGCCGAGAGCAGGAACAAAATACAAAACATTAAGCAAAGGAGGACTTAGTGAGAGTTATTTGTCCCCCTTTGTTCGAAATCCACAAAGAAGGTGAGCCTGTTACAGACTCCAGCTCTTTGGCTCAATCTGTAGAGATTCATGCTTCTAGGTCTGGAGGTTCCAGATGTAAGCTCTACTGTAATGGTCAAGATGGTGACTGTTATACCAGTACCAGTGTATCAGTTCACTATAGGGAGATGGTTTCAACTGTTGGGCCTCTCTCATTGTTTTTTCTCTTTAAATATATGTTATGCAGAATTGCTTTTTCATGTAACGTTTTTTAATCTGATCATAGCACACATATGTATCAATTATGTTCTCTTTTCCTCTTTTGGAAAGTTATATTTAAGCCCCACAAATATATTTTAAACTTTTCAGCTGTGAATCTTTTCCGATGGTCTAAAGCATTGTGTACTATACATCTGTTATGTGCATGCCCATTCTAAGTTCATTCATAGTATGTTTTCAGGTTTTTATGTACCACAGCATTTAATTCTGAGCTTTTATGGATACCCTAAATTTGTGAGGTTGTTTACTGCACTTGAATAAAGCACAGCAGAACCTACTTTAAGGCAGCCAGATAAAAGTCAAGCAAGTGTGAAGAGTACAAATTGTACTTCTTAATGGTGTGAGAAAATAGCCATAAAGCTATTTAAAATGGCTGGAATTATAGGTCCATATATCTGGGTCACGTCTGTAATTTGCAAATGGATGCTTTTTTATCATACCCTATTTAAATAAAGCACTATTTTTAATATGCTGCTTAAAGGATCCAATTGAGAACTACTAACGGAGGTCTATGAATTAGGAATGAACATACTCATCTTATCCTTTTGAAAGATAATATCATCATCATACACACTGAACACAAGTGGTATCTCTGAAATTTAATTGTCTCACTAGTCTCCAGTGTGTCAGGATTTATTTATTATATCTTACAGAATTCATGATGAAACAATTTATAACTTCTTCCATGGCTTTAGATCTCTTTTAGGATTTTTTTCAGGCATTTCATTTTAAAATTGCTAAACCTCATATCATACAGCACCAAAAATAGGGGAAAGTTATTAATATGAAAATTTATAGTTTTCTTTGTCCTCTGTGACTCAGGATTTCCTTTTGCAATCAGCTGCATATCATCAAGTGATGCAATGAAGTACTGAAATAAATTAATTTCTTATCTTACCAGCAATAATAGCTCTGCTGCTGATCTACACAAGTAGAGTTATTTAAGCAGAGTGATAACTCACATGGTCTCAATACACTGTCACAGAACTTGCCGGTGAACACTGGCAGACAGATACATGCCACATCCTATGGAAGAAGGAGAAATTAGAAAAAAATATTAATCACATTCAAGGCAATTCAGATTTTTTTTTCCTTCTATTGCAGTTGAAGTCCCGACTAGGTCTGCGCCGCACCATACTAAGCACTATACAAAGGCAGCATAAAAATCAGTCCCAGCCTCAAGTAGCTTACAGTCATAATTTAAGAAAGGGGAAGCCGGCCTATATGCCTCCCAGCACAGATTACATCAGGACTGAGTTTCCTAATTGGAATTGCACCAGCTCTGAATTTGCCTGGCATTATGATTTCACTATTAGCTCAAGCAGGAAAATATTAGTTTGTATAATTTTTCTTCTAAATTTGCTCACGTGTGAAATCTCTGTCTATGGGTTTAAGCTATACACCGTGTTGCAACAACTCCAAAAAGAGCAGCATCTAATTCATGAAAGGAAATAGCTTACACGTTTTTTTTCTTAAAGACAAACAGATTTATGTGTGCATAAGCTTTTGTGGGTAAAAAAAGTGTGTTTTTTACCCACGAAAGCTTATGTACACATAAATCTGTTAATCTTTAAGGTGCCACCGGACTCCTCGTTTTTTTTTTTTGTGGATACAGACTAACACGGCTACCTGTCTGATACTTGAAATTTTTTTCTCTCTCTCATCATGAAGCAAGGACAGTGGGTATGAAAGACAGCTGTCAATTAATGTAAGCTACTATTTACCCAGTAGGGAGAAAGAGACATTTTATAGTAAACTATGTATTGGTATTGACATTCTGACCTTTATATTTCTAATAGGGTATTATTTACATTTGTTTTGATTTTGGTTTCTTCAAGGGGAGTAGGCAGTGTTTGCAAAAATGTTTCTTCACAGTCAGTTCTAGGAGCATCAGCACAGAACTTTATTCTGATCTTAATCTTTTGTGAATGATAACAAGCTGGGAGGGGTACTTGCAAGTGCTTTGGAGGATAGGATAAAATTCAAAATGATCTGGACAAACGGGAGAAATGGTAAATAGGATGAAATTCAATAAGGACAAATACAAATACAAATACTCCATTTAGGAAGGAACAATCAGTTGCACACATACAAAATGGGAAATGACAGCCTAGAAAGGAGTATTGAAGTAAGGAATCTGGGGGTCATAGTGGACCACAACCTAAACATGAGTCAACAGAGTAATGCAAAAAAGCTAACATCATTCTGGGATGTATTAGCGGGAGTGTTGTAAGCAAAGCACGAGAAGTAATTCTTCTGCTCTACTCTGTGCTGGTTAGGCCTCAACTGGAGTATTGTGTCCAGTTCTGGGCACCACATTTCAGGAAGGATGTGGACAAAAAGGAGAGAGTCCAGAGAAGAGGGATAAAAATGATTAACATGACTAGGAGGGAACATGACCTATGAGGGAAGATTGAAAAAAATTGGTTCTGTTTAGTCATTAGAGATTTTTAAGAGCAGGTTAGACAAACACCTGTCAGGAATGCTCTAGATAATACTTAGTCCTGCCATTCGTGCAGGGGACTGGACTAGATGACCTCTCAAGGTCCCTTACAGTCCTATGATTCTATGATTCTGTGCATATGATGTACATATCATTATATACACATATAAAATAAACTACTGCATTGCACTCCATAAATAATTGATTGTACAGAATATACAAATATGTGCTTATACATTTCATATAAGACTCAGACCCCCAAAATACAGGATATTTAGACAGGCGTTAGATATTTATTCAGCTACATGTGTAGATGTGTGTGTCACAAACATTAAAAATACAATTATAATGATCAACAAGCGCTAAAACTTTTCTTTGCATATCTTGACTCCTAAATCATTGTTAATCTTCACATGAATACACTAATGAAAGAACAAGAACACAGAGAGTTGAGATAATGCCAATCAAGATATGCTCTTATTATCAAATCTTGTCCTGCTCTTCCTAAATTTACACTGCAGTTTGAAAGACAGCTTTTAAAAAAGAATTACAAAACAAAAACACAAAACAACAACAACACACTCACAAAGAAAACAACATGAAATGTAGCATGTTTTATATAGGCATTTTTTGTTTTGCAGGGATTAAAATGAAATTAAACTATTTTGTTTATTCCTTAACTAAACTCTGAACAAGTGATAGGAAACATAGGAAAAGTACAAGTGATGGGGTCCTTTTTTAACTAGGAAAGTTTCTGTCTTATAAGCACCACATACATAGAAAATATTTTATGAATTATTCGTATACAGTATGAAAAATGTATTTAAAAATTATATTATTAGAGTTTAAATGTTTTGGCTTTATCATCTAGTGTATTTGTATGATATTTAGACTTACATTTGGCATATCAATGCATGTAGCTCCATTCTGACACGGCCTTGAAGAACATTCATTGACATCTGTTTCACAGTCATGGCCAAGAAATCCAGCCAGACATTCACAAACATATCCATCCTCATTATTCTGGCATATTCCCCCATTCAGGCATGGTTGAGAAGTACAAGGCTCAAGGGGCTCCTCACAAAATGTACCTAAATGAAACAAGCAAAAATGACAATGTACTGAGATCATTGCTCATCCAAGATAACAAAGCCAGAAAGGACCATTGTGATCATCTAATCTGACCTCCTCTACAACACAGGCCATAAAACTTCCCAAAAATAATTATCAAAGCATATACTTTAGAAAAAAAATTGTCAGTGTTGGAGAAATTGTTCCAATGGTTAATTACTTTCACCGTTAAAAATATACTTCTTATTTCCAGTCTGAATTTGTCTAGCTTCAACTCCCAGCTACTGGGATTGTACCTTTTTCTGTTAGATTTAAAACCCCATTATTAAATATTTGTTCCCCACGTAGATACTTACAGATTGTAATGAAGTCACCCTTGCCCTTTTCTTTGGTAAATTAAATACATTGAGCTCCCTCAGTCTATTACTATGAGGCATGTGTCCTAAAATTAATCATTCTTCATGGCTGTTCTCTTAACCTTCTCCAATTTATCAATATTCTTCTTGAATTATGGACACCGTAACTGGACAGAGTATTCAAGCAGCAGTTATACCAGTGCCAAATACATGTAAAAATAACCACTCAAACCCTACTCGAGAGTCCCCTGTTTATGCATTCCTTAGATCACCTTAGATCTTTGGGACACAGGTTCACACTGGGAGCTCCTGTTGTTACCCTGGAAAGGAAGATGTTTTTTATTTGCCCAGAGGGTCAGTCATCTAACCGGCTCAAGGGAGACCATTTTAAGTGAGGAAAGTGAGGCAGCAGCTGCACCCACAGGCTGGGAGGTGAGGCATACTTTCAAACCCTCATAGCTCCATCCATTCTGCTTGTTGAGTCAAATAAGAGCTGGGGACAAGTACCAGATCCTCACAGGAAGAACTCAGTATGGCAGAGGATCAGTCCTTTGATGATTGCAGTTGTCACTTGGTTCAGTATTCTGTTATGTTACAATTTCCCATATTCAACATCTTCTGCGAAAAAAGCAGGAGTTGTGCTTTTTCACCTAAACGCTCATATATGATGGAAAGTTTGAAAAATCAGATCAATAAAGGGAATTTTGGTGAGAGGTGGGAGACAGTGGCTTGAGTCCTTTATTCTATCACTTCCAGAACTTGATCTCTGAACCATCTATTTTCTAAAGAAGATTGAGAGGTGACTAACAAGTATTAAACTAACAGGTACTAAAGGGATCTTTAATCTAGTGGAGAAAAGCATAACAAAATCCAGTGGCTGAAAGCTGAAGTCAAATTCCAATTCAAATTGGAAATAAGGCACAAAATATGTAACAGTGAAGGTGATTAATCACTGGAACAAACTATGAATGGAAGTGGTGATTCTCCATCTTTTGGGGACTTCAGATCAAGTCTAGATGACGTTCTGAAAGACATGCTTTAGTCAAACACAAATTATTGGGTTCAGTATGGGGTGGCTGGATGAAATGTAGTGGTCTAAGATGTCATTCTAGATGATCTAATGATCCCTTGTGACTTAGACTATATAGATCTATTTTTACATATAGCATGAACTATATCCTTCTAAAGGATGTGCACAATATAGGTGTTCTAAAGATAATCATCTTCACAAATACTCATCAAAGGAGATTTATTAGCAACATTTTGGGGTCATTACAATATACCAGGTTGCACCAATTTACCTATTAGTAAAAATAGGAAACCTGGGGGAGGAAGGACATCTTCCTGTACCCTCACTAATAAGTATGCACATTTGACATTCACCATCAAAATCTTCTGGACACCTTCCCAGATGCAAACTAAACTATTGTGCATGGCACTGGTAAAGGGAATAGAAAATGTGTATGCTATTCAACTGTTGAAAGGAGGGAAATGTTAAAGAATAAATAAGCATAAACTCAAGCCAAGAAAGATGAACTGAAGGGAGGAGAATTTTCTTTATGCAACATGTAATTTTACTATTGAATGAAACATTGATACAACCTGCAAGCACAGCAGGAAAATATTTTTAAAAACTCAGATAACGCAAGGCTTAAATAGAAAGGGCAATAGCTAGGTACCAATAGCTGGATAGATTTGCTTCATGATCTTTTTCTATGCCTGGATATTAATGGAATGTTAAATGCCCAAACTTCAAAGGTGGTGAGCACAAGCTACTCCCAGTGAATTCAAGAGAAAGTGTAGGTGGTCTGGTCCTCTCAAGATCGGACCCCACATTTCTATTAAAGGGAGGTATTGATGATTGTACTGAAGTTTCTTTAGTGTTAGATGTTGTGTAATTAGCCACCCAAAGCAATGATTGGTTTTTAAAAATTCTTTGGGTAGCCAGTGTAACATCAAAAACCATAGTCCAGTGGTAGATGATTTGAGTTAATAAACTCTAATGTGTACAGAGAATACTTAACAACTTAAGTGACTTTTGTGTCTAGAGAGGATAAAAAAAGTAATTATAGAGAGTACCAGTGGCTGGGTTCATTGAGGTTATTCAGTTCAGTTAAATCTTGTTTAAATTATTTCAATCAAATAAAATCATAGTGTCTTAAAAAGCAAACATCAGTGAAAAAAGGGAGCATCCTGCAGAGCAAAGAGAAACTTCACAAACATTACGTTGAGTAACTGAAACTTATTTCCCAGCATCTTCTGGTTGTATACATGTTTGGGGAGGAAAAAATAAAATTGAACACGGTTGTTGGTGTTTAACTTACTCCCTGCTAGTTTTCATCAGTTTTACTACCAAACTCTAATGATATTCCACTGTCAATGGACATACCTGATACATCCAGAAGCACATTGGGCAGCACACAGTAGATTATGATCACACCACATAGTGTCCTATATAAATATGCTTACTAAACAAAACAAAGCTATTTTTATTTTTAATAGAAATCACAGCAGGGATTCTATTTATACAACCAATTTTGATCTCCAATTGAGATGCATATTCCTCAAAAAAAAAAAAAAAAGAATGAAAGCTCATTCTAACCTACTATACTTTAATATGATTTCAGTCAATTTATTTTGTCTATCCTCTAATGAAATGTTAAGATTTCTGAAGCATTTATGGATAAAATAATGTACTTTAGGAAACTGCATATGTTACATCTAGTATGAATTTATTTAATCTATATTTTTATAAGAAAGAAGCAAATGTATTGCAGCGTGAGCATCTCGAAGGCACTACCAAGGAAGAGCTGGCTTTTAATTTAAATGAAATAGCTGGTTGCTAGGAGCTGTGCTCAAGGACCAAAGATATACAATAGGCAGTAAACAGGATGAAGTCTGGGAATGAAGGACAGTATGTGAATTAACTGTTCAGATCATTTTAATACTTTCACAATTTCAGTTTCACTAGTCTCTCAAACTACAAGAACATGAATCACGTCATCATTAATTTTCAGCAGTTCTTCTAATAATTTTACATTCAACACTGTTTCAAAACTAATTCCAAAATGAGGTTTCTTTATTCTGAGAAAGATCAAGTTTCAGTTAATTAAGTGAAAATATTTTGTAATTAAACTAATCCCTAATTGCATAGCTCAATTAACAATTCAATGTTGATAGCCTAATCCAGTTCACTCCTATCTGTTTTTGTTTTCATGAGTTTAATTTGATGCTCTCCTAATTACCCAGGATAAATATTTGTTTATGAATTAAATGAGTTAAGCCATATTCTAGCTTCTCCAAGAAATAAACAAAAAGCATCACAAATCCATTGTCATCAGAACCCATTTTTGAACATAAATGATAATTGGGATGATCAAAACCATATAAGAGTTCCATATATGAAGACTGAAAATCAGTCATACTGGCATAATTCCAGTGTAGTTTATTGATGGAGAAAAGTTGGTCCTATGTAAATATAACACTTAATATAACAATGAATGCATGGAAAAATCTTTGCAGTCATGATTTTGTGCTAGACATATTTGAAGAAAGTACCATTTGTATTACTAAATGCTTAATTTGGAGATGGATAAACTTTTTGACTTTTTTAAAATGGCTTTAAAAAAGACTGAAAAAATTGTCTGCAGTCAAAATTGTTCATATTTTGTAAAAATTTCCATGATATCATTATTGGCTGAGAACGATGAACTGCGGCCACTGGGAGCTGCGGGCGGCTGTGAAAATGTAAACAGACTGTCTGGCGACCCACCAGCAGATTACCCCGATGGGCCGCAGTTTGCCCATCATTGGCCTAGATGATGCTACTATAAAGTGGATGAATAACAGGTTGGAAAACTGTTCCCAAAGAGTAGTTATCAGAGGTTCACAGTCAAGCAGTAAGGGTATATCGAGTGGGGTCCCACAGGGATTGCTTCTAGGTCAGGTTCTGTTCAATACCTTCATCAATGATCTAGATAATGGCATAGAGAGTACACTTATAAAATCTGTAGATGATAACAAGCTGGGAGGGGTTACAAGAGCTTTGGAGGATAGGATTCAAATTCAAAATGATCTGGACAAACTGGAGAAATGGTCTGAAGTAAAAAGGATGAGATTCAATAAGGATAAATACAAAGTACTCTACTTAGGAAGAAACAATCAGTTGCACACATACAAAATGGGAAATTACTACTTAGGAAAGTGTACTGCAGAAAGGGATCCGGGGGTCATAGTGAATCACAGGCTAAATATGAGTCAACAGTGTAACTCTACTGGAAAAAAAGTGAACATCATTCTGGGATATATTAGCAAGAATGCTGTAAGCAAGACATGAGAAGTAATTCTTCCATTTTCCTGTGCGCAGATAAGGCCTCAGCTGGAGTACTGTGTCCAGTTCTGGGCACCATATTTCAGGAAAGATATAGACAAATTGGAGAAAGTCCAAAGGAGAGCAACAAAAAATGATTAAAGGTCTAGAAAACAAGACCTATGAAGGAAGCTTGAAAAATTTGGGTTTGTTTAGTCTGCAGAGAAGACTGAGAGGGGCATGATAACAGTTTTCAAGTACATAATAGGTTATTACAAGGAGGAAGGTGAAAAATTACTGACCTTAGCCTCTGAGGATAGGACAAGAAACAATGGACTTAAATTGCAGCAAGGGATTTTTAGGTTAGACATTAGGAAAAACTTCCTAACTGTCAGAGTGGTTAAGCACTGGAACAAATTGCCTAGGGAGGTTGTAGAATCTCCATCATTGGACTTTTTTTTATGAACAGATTAGACAAACATGCCAGGAATGGTCTAGTTATTATACAGTCCTGCCTTGTGTGCAGGGGACTAGACTAGATGACTTATTGAGGTCCCTTCCAGTCCTGCACTTCTACGAAAATGGAAAATCTACACTAAATGGACTTGTGAGAAATTTGGGAGTGTATTTAATAGGGGAAAAAAAGGAAAATATATCTTTAGAAACAAAGGGGGCAAACCATGTGTTACATTCCAAGTTCATAACAATGGCACAGGATAAAAAAAGGTGGGGTTTACAATAGTGATGGGGATGTCTGCTAAGAACACAGTAAAAAGTGTAACTGAAACCTTGCTCCAAATATATACAACTACCTACTCAGATCAAAGAGCTAGTTTGTTCCACAACTATAATGCCCTGCTGCATTATAAAAATGGAAAGAGACCTCTCCCAATTTCATAGGAGATGTTAACCTTTCCAATGTAATTTGCAGCCTATCAGCCCAGATAAACTTTGTAAAATCTTTGACATCTCTAACAAACAAATTTAGCAGTAATGTTTGACATTTGTACAAAAGATGGGGAAATAGTGCATTTAAATAGAATGCAGTTCATACTGGGTAAAAATTTCAGAAGCACTAGATTTAGGATCTTAAATCCCACTGACTCTCAATGAAACTTAGGCTCCTAAATCATTTAGCTGTTATGAAATTTTTTACCCTATATCAATTACCATCAGAACTTTAAAGAAAAAACACCTCCATAGATAAAATAAAGAATATGAGACACAGGACAAATCACACAGGTGCCATGTGCCAACCTGCAAAATACAGAGGAGAATATATGTATAGTTATTCTCACTTCTATATATACTGAACACCTGGGTTGAGAGTTGCAAAGCCACATAGGGGATTAATTTGAATGGATCACAGTTCAACTCTAATGAGCAAAATACAGACCCTGGACTTCAGAAAAGCAGACTTTGACTCCCTTAGGGAACTGATGGGCAGGATCCCCTGGGATGAGGGGGCAGGTTGTCCAGGAGAGCTGGCTGTATTTTAAAGACACCTTGTTGATGGTGCAGGAACAAACCATCCTGAAGTGCAGAAAGAATAGCAAATAGCTTGGCTTAAGAGTGAAATATTTGGAGAGCTTAAACTCAAAAAGGAAGCTTACAAGAAGTGGAAATTTGGACAGATGACTAGGGAGGAGTATAAAAATATTGCTAGAGCATGCAGGGGTATAATCAGGATGGCCAAGGCACAATTGGAGTTGCAGCTAGCAAGGGATGTGAAGGATAACAAGAAAGGTTTCAACAGGTATGTTAGCAACAAGAAGAAGTTCAGGGAAAGTGTGGGACCCTTACCGAATGGGGGAGGCAACCTAGTGACAGATGATGTGGAAAAAGCTGAAGTACTCGATGCTTTTTTTGCCTCGGTCTTCACAGACAAGGTCAGTTCCCAGACTGCTGCACTGGACAGCACGCTATGGGGAGGAGGTGAGCAGCCCTCAGTCGTGAAAGAACACGTTAAGGACTATTTAGAAAAGCTGGCTGTGCACAAGTCCATGGGTCCAGAACTAATGCATCTAAGGGTGCTGAGGGAGTTGGCTGATGTGATTTCAGAGCCACTGGCCATTATCTTTGAAAGTTCGTGGTGACTGGGGGAGGTCCCGGAGAATTGGAAAAAGGCAAATTTAGCAAATATAGAAAAAGGCAAATAATTGGAAAAAGGCAAATATAATAGGAAAAAGGCAAATATGACTGTTCCTGATCATCTTCCTCTCATCCAAGTGCTTCAAAATGGGTTCCTTGAGGACCTGCTCCATGATTTTGCCAAGGACTCAAGTGAGACTGACCATTCTGTACTTCACCGAGTTCTCTTTCTTCCCATATTTAAAAAAGGGAAGAAAGAGAACCGTGGGAACTACAGAACAGTCAGCCTCACTTAAGTCCCCGGCAAAATCATGGAGCAGGTCCTCAAGGAATCCATTTTGAAGCACTCGGAGGAGAGGAAGGTGATCAGGAACAGTCAACATGGATTAACCAAGGGGAAGTCATGTCTGACCAACCTGATTGTCTTCTATGATGAGATAAGTGGCTCTGTGGATATGGGGAAAGTGGTGGATATGATATATATTGACTTTAGCAAAGCTTTTGATACCGTTTCCCACAGTATTCTTGCCAGCAAGTTAAAGTATGGATTGGATGTATGGACTATAAGGTGGATAGAAAGCTGGCTAGATCATCGGGCTCAATAGGTAGTGATCAATGGCTTGATGTCGAGTTGGCAGCCGGTATCAAGCGGCGTGCCCCAGGGGTCAGTCCTGGGTACGGTTTTTTTCAACATCCTTATTAATGATCTAGATGATGGGATGAATTGAACCCTCAGCAAGTTTGCAGATGACACTAAGCTGGGGGGAGAGGAAGATACGCTGGAGTGTAGGGATAAGGTCCAGAGTGACCTAGACAAATTGGAGGATTGGGCCAAAAGAATTCTGATCGGGTTCAACAAGGACAAGTGCAGAGTCCTGCACTTAGGAAGGAAGAATCCCATGCACTGCTACAGGCGGGGGACCCACTGGCGACCGACTGGCTAAGCGGCAGTTCTGCAGAAAGGACTTGTGGATTACAGTGGACGAGAAGCTGGATATGAGTCAGCAGTGTACCCTTGTTGCCATGAAGTCCAATGGCATATTGAGCTATATTAGTAGGAGCATTGCCAGCAGATTGAGGGAAGTGATTATTCCCTTCTATTCGGCACTGGTGATGCCACACCTGGAATACTGCATCCATTTTTGGTCCCCCCACTAGAGAAGAGATCTGGAGAAAATGGAGAGAGTC
The DNA here is from genome assembly GCF_027887155.1 of Malaclemys terrapin pileata. Taxonomy (NCBI): domain Eukaryota; kingdom Metazoa; phylum Chordata; order Testudines; family Emydidae; genus Malaclemys; species Malaclemys terrapin. The sequence continues at coordinate 157,194,204 of NC_071507.1, read as the reverse complement.
CAGCGGAGGGCAACAAAAATTATTAGGGGGCTGGGGCATATGACTTACGAAGAAAGGCTGAGGGAACGGGGGTTATTTAGTCTGAAGAAGAGAAGAGTGAGGGGTATTTGATAGCAGCCTTCAACTACCTGAAGGGGAGTTCCAAAGAGGATGGAGCTAGGCTGTTCTCAGTGGTGGCAGATGACAGAACAAGAAGCAATGGTCTCAAGTTGTAGTAGGGGAGGTATAGGTTGGATATTAGGAAACACTATTTCACTAGGAGGGTGGTGAAGCACTGGAATGGGTTACCTAGGGAGGTGTTGGAATCTCTATCCTTAGAGGTTTTTAATGCCCGGCTTGACAAAGCCTTGGCTGGGATGATTTAGTTGGTGTTGGTCTTGCTTTGAGCAGGGGATTGGAATAGATGACCTCCTGAGGACTCTTTCAACCCTAATATTCTATGATTCTATGAGTACCTTCTCCACATATGAGTTTGGCACATCTGAGCAAATGCTTTTTCCACATCCTGGAAAGCCACTGTGGCCCCCACAAGCCCCCAAACCTCAGATACTATGGTAATAGAGGCCTTTTATGTACTTAAGGTAGATGGATGCCCTGTGTTAAATCTGGGAAGAAGGCCTTACAAACTCCCCCTGTCAAACACTTAGTGAGTATATAAAGAAGGGTCATATTTTCTAAAGCACCTAAGTGACTTAGGAGCCTATGTTTCATTTTTAAAAGTGACTTAGGCTCTTTAAGAACTTAAGTTCAATTCATTTCCAATGATACTCAGACTTCTATGTGCCAAATCATTTTTGAAAATGGGACTTAGACCAAGTCACTTATGTTCTTTTGAAAATTTCACCCAAGGTCTTTGTGCCAAAGGGCTTACAATCTATTAGACAATAATTCATTCTGAGCATGTTCTCTCCCCTAAAATATTCTCTAAATCCCAAGTGTTTTAGGGCTTATCTACATTTGAAATACCACAGCAATGCAGCTGTGCCGCTATAGCACTTCAGTAAAGACACTACCTATGCCGATGGGAGGTGTTTTCTCATCAGCGTAAGTAATCCATGTCCCCAAGAGGTGGTAGGTAGGTCGATGGAAGAATTATTCCATTGACCTAGCACTGTCTCCCCTCTAATTTATGGCTATTTAACTACACCTTTCAGCTGTGTGGATTTTTCATACCCCTCAGTGACGTAGTTAAGCCGACTTAATTTTCTAGTTTAGACCAGGTCTTATTCAAGTGATTTCAAATCTAAGTTTAATTTAGTCTGCTCTCTTGTCCCATGTAGTATACAATTTAACTATTCATGAACATATTAAGGTATCTCTCTCCAAAACAGATAAACTCTGAAACATATTCAGAGTTAATAATGAAGAACAACTCCTATATCTACTCTGTTCATCCCATGTGCCAAAGTTAGACAATTGTTAAACACAAACACACGCATAGAGAGCAAGAAAGAATAGGCACAAGACAAAAGAAACTTCCCCTTCTCCCAGATGAAGAAGCCACCAAATATTAGCTAACAGAAAGTCATTACAAATATAATCAATAAACTTGTTATACTTGTTTTTTTCCACTAGCCCATGATTTATGGGCTATAAAGCCTCAAATTAAATTAAACTCCCCATTTACCAAAAAAGTACGTATTAGAAAAGGAAGCAATAACAATGAAAACCTGATTAAGACTTTGAGGTCCAAGAGTAGTTACTGTATTAGTAAGACAAGTTGAGTGAGTTAATATCCTTTATTGGACCAGCTTCTGTTGGTGAAAGAGATATTAGTAGCAGATATATCTTAAAAATATTAAATGACGTTTGCGTAAAAAAGTGCAACAGTGGAAAGGACATGGGGAGGGAAGGGAAAATGAGAAGAGGGAGAGTGGGAAGATGAAAAAGAGAAGGAAGAAAGTCACAAAGAGGGTAGGGAAATATTGACAATGGACAGAATAACAGGATTATGAAAGAGAGAGAAAGAGAGAGAGAAAGGAACCAAACGAGGAGAGAAAGGAATTTCCCATATTTAAATTATTCCAATTTAGTTTGTTTGTTTATACACACATGCACATTCCATCTTCTCCTCACTGTAGGTGTATTTTGTTTTGTTAATGTAACACAATGCATAAGTCCACTCACTCTGGTATAAATCAGAAGTGGCTCCCTTAAAACCAATGGAATTACACTGAAAGTGAGAGGAAAATCAGGTCCAACAAATTCAGCAGCTATCTTCCCCTGAAAGGAACCAAGCAAAGACCTAAGGTCCAGATACTGAAAATCCCATAGGTGCCTATGAGCACCTTTAGGCACCTAAATAGCTCTAAAAATATGGTCCTAACTGAAATATACCCCATTCCAGAAATACCTACCTCAAGTGTTCAAAAATCATGAGCCATAAGATTTTTTGGAGGGATTTGAGAGTTCTTTTTATTTTACTTATGGTTTTTTCAACTTTTTAGGAGTTGCATTTTCAAGCTCTTTCTGCAACCAGGAGGGCTAGACATTTATTATTTTTAACATGACAGCTGAGATTCTCCAGGAAATAACATGACGCCATGAGTTTAGGCTTTAAATAAAACAAGAGTCATGACAAAAATCAGGAGAGTTGGCAAATATTACTTTCCTCCTGAGAAATACAATCCTCCAGTCATCTCTGCCTTTGTATAAGCTCAAGACAAGTGATTAACCTTGCAACCTGCCATGGAGGACATCAAATTGAGACTATATCGGAGCAAAGGTGGGAGTGAATTCGAAGATCAAAGTGGTTTCAGGAGCATGCTTTGCTGGTAGCTCTCTCTCTATTAAATTAAATCAAGAGAGCTCAGCTTGAGCTTCTCTTCTGGGTGCAACTGCAACAGTATTGTGTGAGAAGAGAGACTGTCTCTCAGTTAGGCAGGTTCCAAGCCATTTACCACTTTAAGTCAAAACTAATATAATAAATTGCACCTGCAACCAAATATTGATCATGGACCACCTAGTATAATGTACTAGTGAAGAAGTAACACACTTGACAAGCACGTTGCCACATTCTTCATCAGTTTCCATTTTTGAGTGGATTTAATGTGTAACCCCAAAGGAAGCACTATGCAGTAGTCTCATTTAATTGCCTGATTAGCCCTCTTAGGTTCTAATGTACTATTATGGTACTCTGACAAGCACTGATGAAACACATAGCATCTTCAGCAGGCTCCAGACCCAGAAGAATTGTCATGTGACCTTAGTAGAAATGCTACTTACACCACCGCCTTAGTAAAGAGAGATAAGGCTGTTCAGAAGAGTCCAAAACCAGTGAACAGTAGTCTTCACCTGTGGGATTTGATAATTCAAGTGAATCAACTGAACAAAACTCTTCTTAAGGCCAGAAGATAACCAGATCTGGAAGAGTGAAGACAGTGACTCATCTGACACTTTAATTTGTTGAGAATATTAATTCTTGTTAGTGACTTTTTGTATAGAAAAGAAAGGAGATGTTAGAATGTGTGTACAGTTTCTTTAAAATGGTAGCAGGAGGGGTTAAATAAAGAATACACATTATTTATTCTTTATTAAAATAAGGAATAAAGAATTAAAATAAAGTTCCTTTTTTCAGCGTTAGAAGAAAGATTCTTTTTTAAGATTCTCTTATTATTTTCATGGCAGAAATCTCCAACCTAAATGGCAAAGCCCTTATACTAGAGTGAAACAAAGGATTTTACAGTGAGATGAATGCCTACTAAATTATTTAGGCATGTGCAGAAACCTGACTGCTGCTTTGAGAGAGTACTGTAGATCTTTCCTGAAAAATAGATCCCTAAGAGACATCCATTTGAAATTCATCCAGCAGGTCCAGGGTTGAGACAAAGACTTGATTCAAAGGAAAAATGTACATTCTATGTTAAAGCATGTACATGTACCATAGTTTTCTAATGTTAAAATAGCATAAATTCAAGGGGGGAGGGAACAAGTCAAAGGACTGGATAACTAAGAGCCAATGAGCTGGAAATGGATAACTTTCCCATCTCTGTTGTTTGACTCAATTTTAGATGAGGAAAAGACTACAATTATCTATGTAATGTAATTTCTACAAGACAAGCTTTAGCTTTTCTGTTTGACAATTTACTGAATTTTTATTTCCCAGAAAATGAGCAGCTGACAGCTCTGGACAGCATTGGCCACCACCATGAACATTTCCCCACACAGATTTGCCAGTGCACCTTAATCCTACCATTCAGCAGCCCCAAACATCCTAATTGTGAGAATGTTCTAGAACAAAGATTGCTAATCATGTCATTTGTGATGTGGGAAACAGAGAGTAGCACAAGACTAATAGAATCATGACATCCAGTAACCTAAATTTATTCCTGGTCTTCTGGCTCAGGAATTAAAGTTAGTGGACAACATTCATCTTTTCAAAGATGATTTAGTGTAAAAACAAGTTTTAGAATATCTAAATCAAAATTAGATTAGGTTAAGATATCTCTCTCAATGAGATATCTTAATTAGAAATGCAAAAACAGAGGGCAGTTTACCGTTTATAGCAACTCAAAGATTTAACACTGAAGAGCTAAGGAACAGTAGAATATCAACAACTTTTCTAAAAGAAGCAGCATTTCAGTGCTCATTGGATGCATTAAAACTTGTCAGGGCTCTGCCATCACCTAAGATCTCCAAGGACATTGACTTTTCAGAAACTCAAGGGTAGAACAAAACACCACACTTCACATACTCTATCTTTAGAAATACATGGGGAAGATTACTGATAACCATTCCTTCCTGTAGCTGATGACATAGTTTAATACTAGCTATCCCAAAATCATATCATCTGTGGGTTGAAGATGGTATTATATATGTCCCATGAAATGAGGAGGAATAGGTGTTAGGGTCAGAGATTACTGCAGCCAATAGGCCAGAGCAGTGGCTGCAGGGCTACTCTGTTTCTCCAATAAATGGGGAGGGATGATTAACCCCTGTAAGGGAGCTGAGCTGCTGGGGCAATGAGGGAGGGCACAGCAGGACAGAACCATTATGAGATTCAAGGATCTCAGGGGAACTACTACATTTAGAGATGAGCCCCACATCCTATTCTGAGTGTTGGAGGAAGCAAGTCATGCCCCTAAATGGGGCAACAGGTAGGAATTCTTTGGGGGTTTAAGTGAAGATTTCCTTTCCTAGAGGGAAGGGCTTTAGATTACCACCTCCCACCCCAGTGTTTTTCTCCATAGAAGAGATTGCTCATGGTCCATGGTAATTATAATGATTTCCAAAGTAGGAAATGATCCAGGTAATAATTGCAGTTAATCAATTAGTAATGCCAATTTTTCAGGGAAAAAACATCTAGGGTCCAGTCCTGCATTCCTCCTCCACACAGATATGGGATTTTTTGAGTGCATGAAGAAAGCTGGACTGGGTCATTAGAGAATAAAAGAACCATGAGTAATAAGCAGCGTGTTTACAAAGTACAGATTCATGTTTATGATAGCAGTGCAATTACATATCATACTGCAGAAGGGTGAGGTAATAATAGTCCCCCTCTCTACTTCTATTTTTTTTTTTTTTGTGACCAAAAGTGGAAGCCTGAATTCAATTTTAGAATGATTAGCAGAAAAGATGCTGACAAATGAGAGGGAAGTCACAGAAGAGCAACAAATGTGATAAGAGGGTGAGGTGATTCACAAAAAGCTCAAACCCTTCATTTTGAAGGCACTTGTGTGGGTAAACAAGGCAACCCCACAGATAAATTTTAAATCTCAGTGGCAGAGCATCCCTGAGAGAGGAGGCTGTGTTTTCCTTCGCTTTATTTGGTTGGTTTGTGGATGAGCTTCTGATGACAAATATGCCCCTGGATATTTACTGAATACTTGATGGTTTGCCACAAGAATGGACACAGGTTAATCAGAGAATATATTCTTAGCAAAGATTTATTTTCCAAGGCTTCACTTTACAACTAGCTTGAAACACTAATTGATAAAAATAACCTTTTTCAGTTTGTTGGTTTTATTTCCAAGTTGGTAAACCATGTTTCTGAAATTACTGATTACAGATTGTGGAAAATCTAATCAAATGATGCCCTGATCTCAGGAGAAGACATCCTTCAAATATGATGTATACCTACTTACTACTTTAGAGATTTCATGCACATATATGCAAGATAATAAATTGCAAGAGGCTATGGTTCCTTAATACAACTTCTTTATTTTTCCTTATATTCTTTTTCATTTGTAGTCTCCTCATTATTCTCCAGCTCCATTTATTCAAATGATCCAAGTTCACTTTGATTGGTAGTATGTCTTACCCATTTAGCAAATATAAAGTTATATGATTTTAATTAATCTCAGAAAGGTTTATGTTTCTCAACAACATAAATCAAATGCATTATCAAAGTTTTCTAAACATAATTGAACAGAGCTAATATCTTTGTAAAATATGTTTTGCCATAATTAACAGGTTATCATTAGTCTTTCTGCAAGATAAACTTGTGCTTTGTCCAGGTCATAGCTCTATGTATCACGAATATACTGAGTGGTTTCAACATTAAAAGGGGACATGCATTGTTTTATTGTAATATTTGCATCTGTGATAACAATAGCAATTTCTAGATATTTTATTTTGCATCAAACCTGGGGCTGGTGACATCAGTAGTGATATTTTGCTTAATAGTTTTAATTCACTAAAATAATTCAGTGTTTATTACTGAATTTGAAAAAAAAAAAGTCTAACCATCAACCAGTCACAATAAATATGTAAATCCACAGGATTTTTTTGAATGATTTCCAGTGTTTATATTTCTGTGATTAATTAAGCATATACTAATGGCATAGTATTGTGTACTGCTGTGCTAACACTTAATAAAAGGCCAATAAAAACTAAGTAGTTTTCAAGACACACCGTGTTAAGTCACTGTTTTGAGGTCTGAAAATGAATACTATACCTAAGCCTACATATCCTACACTCCTTCATACTTGTAGTTAATTATGACTGCTATGATACTATTGTGTTTATTTAATTCTGAGTTGTTTGTCTTGCACAGAGATTTTATTCAGTCATACATATTAAACATCTAAAAAAGCTGTTCTGATAAATAATTTAATATGGAACAAAATACTGCTTTCTTTGCTCACATTGTCTTCAGGTCAGGCTTGGTCAGAGGAGTCCATGAAAGTGTTCTCCACTGGAACTGGACTACCAGAGAATAAAGGGTCTACTTAAGTGGAGAAATGTGGAGAAACAGGGATACTATGTGTACTGTTGTAGCTTCTCACTGATCACCCAGCATTTTCCGATTTAGGACAAACCGCACAACTTATTTCCCCATGTGGGAGGTCTAAACCTCACTATAAATGTTAAATACTTATATAGCCACCATTACTATAATATCAGAGTGAGACACAATCGTTGATGATTTTACCCTCACAACACCCCAGTGAGGTAGGGGAGGATGGGAAACTGAGGCAAAGAAACTCACTGAATGTCCTACTTCTGTAGTGGATCTGGGAATTAAATCCAGATTTCCTGAATCCCAGGCTAGTACCCTAACCATTCTTGCTCCATTCAATCCATCAGCAAGTAGAATGGGGAAAACTCTACGAGAAATCTTCACATGGGATTTACTGTGGGAGGAGGTAATCCAGCCCAGCATAATTACATCTGGAGGAGATAATCATAGTATACCCCCAAACCATATAAAACATTCAAATTTGGAACTCAAACTAGGGGTCTCCATGGCTTTGACTGAACTATGCTTTCGTTTTTTTGTGTTCCTTAAAATCTTAAGCCAATGTGGAACCAATAGTAGGTGTGTATATATGTGTGATTGTTGGGGATAAACTAATAAAGATCTAAACTAAAGCAAAGGGTTACATGCCACTATGCAAAACTGTTAAATTTCACACAGTTCTAATTATGTGGTACCAAGAAATCCCCATTGTTACATGTTAGCCTGTAGATATATATGTGCCAGTCCTTATATACTTATACTGAAGAATAAATAAAAACTATTGGTGCATCAGTTCTAGTATTCTGCCTCCCCCCGTGACTAATACCTTATATTTTCCTGAGACAGACTGGGCCAATGAATAACAATGTTGTCAACTCATGTGATTTTATCATGAGTTTCACAATATTTGGTGTTCTTTCTCAAATCACCAGCTCCTAGATTCATGCAATTATGTGAAAATCTCACCTTCAATTTAAAAAAAAAAAAAAATTGCTAGAGCCACCCTCCCTCCCAGATACTAGCTACCAAATACGGATATTCAAGTTATCTACTATGAAAACTCAGTAATTAATCTCTCTACTTGACTCTTGGAGTTAAAAAGAACATTTTAAACAAAATAAAAATGAAAAATATACAATGATGTGAAAACAGAGTAAAATGCTGATGACAATATAAAATTGATAAGGGTTCACAAATACTTTGTAATTATAGCTGCCTATTTGATTAAACAACTGCCCAAGTTTCATAAACCAAAACAAAATGCAATTTTAATTAAATTAATTGAAAGGAGAAAGCTCTTCTGGTCTATTGAATACACAATGCCATTAATCAAAGACCATTCCACTTGAGCTTTACATTTTTGTCTTTTTTAACTCATTCAAATGTTGAACAGTAGATAAACAACTGATTGAGGAAGCCAGGCACAACAGAGAGGTGCTATGAATTTTTGATGGTTGGATGAGTGAAGTAAAAAGGAATGGCTTTTAACTCCAAAAAGGCAGGATTCCGGAGGGTGTAGGTTTGTCGTATCCAGATGACTAGGTGGCAATGTGGAAGTGGTGCCACCTAGCACTCCTGTCACATTTACTATTAAGTTCGAAGTTTTACCCAACTGCTGATATCAAGGATGACCGGGGTGGTGTTGTGCTGGGAAAGTGGAGTGGGATACAATAAGCTATAAACAGCTCTCCACACTTTCTGGAGAAGCTTTATTACATAAGAACACAAGAACACAAGAATGGCTATACTGGGTAAGACCAAAGGTCCATCTAGCCCAGTATCCTGTCTTCCGACAGTGGCCAATGCCAGGTGCATCAGAGGGAATGAACAGAACAGGTAATCATCAAGTAATACATCCCCTGTTGCCCATTCCCACATTCTGGCAAACAAAGGCTAGGGACACCTAATTAACTCTTTATTAAACACCAAATGATAATGTTTTTAACCATTTTGGCATGGACACTGGTTTATGGGCATTACCTCATCCAGAAGACTTGTTTACAGAATAAAAGGTAATCTTGAACATTTTCATAATATGTTGGATATGTTCTCAAACCACATTTAGCCAAAACAAACTATATAATTTTCACCAAAACCTTCCTCCAGCCTCCAGTAGTATATTTAGCCTACTTCCCTCTTGCTCTTGATTTTACCTTCTTTTTTTCTTCATGTTAGTGTGTCAGTTAAAAAAAAAAAAACTAGCAATGCTATGCTAGAGCAGTAACCCCCAACAACTGGGAAAGACACTCGGGGACATAATCCAACACAGTTTTATGCCATGCTGTTCCTTAACATCGTTCTGTATCCCTAATCTCTAGCCTCACTATTTTTTTTTATTGGTAGAAAGATGTTGCTTCCTACAGGTTATTCAGGAATCTGTAGTTCTCAGGGCCTATATGGTAAGGAAAGCCTGACACTATATTAGGTTTAAATTTAGCTTTGATTTGTAAACATGTATTTTGAAGGCTATACATGTAGCTTGTTTTTTTATAAAAAACAAACAAAAAAAACCCTTTCATTATTTACTAATAAAACCCACTGATTAATAACTAATACTAATAGTCTAATTTTCCAATCCTGTATGTGCTGAATGCCTCCAGCAAAGTGCTGAACATTGCAGGTTTCATACACTTCAGTGGGAATTGATGAATTCACTGTTTAAACTGTTTCATTTTTATATCTGTCAGTTTACACAGTGAAAACAGAACAAACTGTTTCATTGTTTTTCGTTTTACATTTCAAAGCAATCTCACATTTGGATTCCTATGCACTAGCACAATGTTACAATGTTCAGGTTGCTGTTGCTGCTGAGAAAAATACATTTATTTTGCTTTAATGAAAGAGCTTCCATTAAAATAAAAATTAATTAACACTAATTAAAACTCTTCTATTTTATCTGAAATGTTGTAAAAATTTGATTTTGTTTTACAAAACATACTTTGGTTCAAATTTGAATATACATAACCACTTCAAAAGCCTTGTCAAGGGAGTCACAGGAAGTTAAAGACAAAACTAGAAATAATTTTCTGATTCTCAGTCTCATACTTTAATAAACCATGCAAGAATTAGGAAAAGCAAGAATAAGCCAACAGCCTTCCACATCTTTTATGAAGCACGTGTCAAGCATCTGATCAAAACAGAGTGCCTCATAAGGATCTTGCAAGGGATGTGCACTCACTCAGATCCAATCCTTCCAACAGGGGTGCTTCATAGCACTCTGGCAGTGATGGGATTGACCTTTTGGATACTTATTCCCCTTTCAGAGTTTTGGGGAACAGGCAAACAAGCCAGTAGCAGCAAGTGGAACTGAACAAAGGAAAAAGAAACATACAGGTAGCCCCAGCCAAGACAATGGCTTCTCCTCCTTCGGAGGGGCCCTGCTTGGGCCATAGTTCAACAATTCAAAGTCCATAGATTCTCCAGAAAAAAAAATATAGGATGCAGTCTCCCACCTTTGATCATAGGGGACCTGCTTTCTTTTTAGGAAAGTATGTGGGCTTTGCTTTCTACCAGGCTTCTTCCTGGGAGTTGGAAAACACAGCAGTCTGCTTTCCCCACCATGAGAGACACCCCTTTTTATGCCATAAGGCCTGATATTGAGTCTGAAAAAATGACTGCTGTTGCTGGGTGTACATGCCATGTCCAGTTTAACGCTGGTATTATTACTACTAGCTGGGCTGTCATGACAGTTACAAAATTGCATATTCCTTTAGATGCACTCACTATGCCATCCCTAATCTTCCTGTATCAGGGGGTAGCCGTGTTAGTCTGTATCTACAAAAACAACAAGGAGTCTGGTGGCACCTTAAAGATTAACAGATTTATTTGGGCATAAGCTTTCATGGGTAAAAACCTCACTTCTCCAGATGCATAGAGTGAAAGTTACAGATGCAGGCATTATATACTGACACATGGAGAGCTGGGAGTTACTTCGCAAGTGGAGAACCAGTGTTGACAGGGCCAATTCAATCAGGGTGGATGTAGTCCACTCCCAATAATAGTTGAGGAGGTGTCAATTCAAGGAGAGGAAAAGCTGCTTCTGTAATGAGCCAGCCACTCCCAGTCCCTATTCAAGCCCAGATTAATGGTGTTAAATTTGAAAATGAATTTTAGTTCTGCTGTTTCTCTGTTTCTGATTTTTTTTTGTTCAATGATAGTGACTTTTAAATCTGTAATAGAATGACCAGGGAGACTGAAGTGTTCACTTACTGGCTTTTGTATGTTACCATTCCTAATGTCCGATTTGTGTCCATTTATTCTTTTGCGGAGGGATTGTCTGGTTTGGCCAATGTACATGGCAGAGGGTCACTGCTGGCACATGATGGAATATATAACATTAGTAGATGTGCAGGTGAATGAGCCCTTGATGGTGTGGCTGATGTGGTTGGGTCCTCTGATGGTGTCGCCAGAGTAGATATGGGGACAGAGTAGGCAACGAGGTTTGCTACAGGGATTGGTTCCTGGGTTGGTGTTTCTGTGGTGTGGTGTGTAGTTGCTGGTGAGTATTTGCTTCAGGTTGGGGGGTTGTCTGTAAGCGAGGACTGGCCTGCCTCCCAAGGTCTGTGAGAGTGAGGGATCATTTTTCAGGATAGGTTGTAGATAGTGGATAATGCGCTGGATTAAGACTCTGTATACCATCTTGCCACTTCCTGAGCTGAGTTTCTCCTCCCAAATGCCTCCTCCACTTCTGGCATAACTGGAAGATGCAGCATGGTGTGGCTACTTCCACCCAGAGCAGCCCCTTAACTCTTTCCAGACTGATGAAGGGTTTATACATCTCATCACAGCATATAATAATGCATTTGTTTAAATATCTACAATCTACTATTTAGGGTAAGTACATTTCTTTGGATATTAGTAGATTAATTGTTTTTTTCATTATCATCCTTCTCCTCATGGTAAAAATTGGGCAAGTAGATTTTGTGTTTGTTTGACAAATTTTACAACAGTTTTATAAGGTTGAATTAAAAGAAAAGCAGTCATATAATAATTTTCTCTTGTTTTCACAAATTGTAACTAGATTATTTTGCATATATTATCTTAAGACATAAAAATAACATCATATGTTGGGAATTCAGTCAAAATCCTACATATTCATAATGGATTAGAATGATAGTTGCTGTGACAATCAGAAAATCTGAATTCCAGTTTTGTGGTTTAAACCTTGTGATGTCAAATGGAACTGATCACTTGAGTGTAGTTATTGAAGCATAGGTGTTTGAAGGTTTGGCATGTTGTAGTGATATTTAAATCTCTATACAACATGAATGTAGGATTGGGTGTTTTGCAGGGAGGAGGGTAGAAGTGGAGTTTTGCTATTAATTTTCTTGTATGATCAGAAACACATACTCAATGCATTTTGATCAGAGATGTGAATATATAAATTGTCTGCAATCCATTTCCTTTTAGACTACAGCAATTTATTTTCTTTCTTGAAGTACAATTAAAGGAAGAAATTACACTGGAAGCAGGAAGGGATCTATTGTTGATCATTTCCAATTCTATGCATGTGCTGAAAGCAGAGAAGGATGCATAGCTCCAATACAAGTGCCCGGAAGAACCCAATAGGAAGAATATTTAGAACAGGCTCAGGAGGAGTTATTTCTGCTCCTATTGCAGTCAATGACAAACTCCCATTGACTTCAGTGGGATCTAGATCACTGTCCTAACTGCTTGAAATCATCATTAAGAGTAGGGAATTATGTGAGTCTCAGACACCTCTGAAAAGAAGCTAATCAAATCACAACACAGGAAAGGAAAGTTTATGTTTATCCTATCAGATTCAGGCAGATGATGGGAGCCAGGAATGCATAAAAGTTATTAAGGATGGGTGTGACATCTGTAGCCTTTTAGCTACATAGTAGTGTTGTACCAACCTTTACCTCCTCAAAAAGAGCTTGTATAAATAAACTGTGGGTGTATTTTATGGATTTAGAGGAAAGGAAACTTTTGCAACCCTACAGAGTCTATGAATATTAAATTTTGATATTAACTCACAGATTTAATGAAACTATTTTTCCAGTTTTATGAGAAAAAAAGAATAAATACAGAATTCAGTGAGACACGTGACCTGATTCAGATAGTAAAGGATTTTTGCCCTTCCTCACTGGGAACCCTCTGAAAATCCAGGAGACTGATTATTTTACACACTGGTTGGTGTAACTGTAGCTGTATCAGCTTGACTACAGGCAAGATTTCCTGAGAAAAGCAAATCAATCATTGACTAGGAGAACTGCTAGTGGCGGGGGGGACGGACACATACAACTTATATGGCAGAGTTTGGGGGGTTTTTTTGCTGACAAGGTAGAAGCCGTTGGATATGAACTGAGCAACACTGCAGTTTTCAGTCCAGTTCTGCCTAAACAACTGAAGAAGTCAGGTGACAGTACATTTTGGGCCATAGTATAAATTAGAAATTGTCTTTGAAGAAGAGCAGAGGAAGATAAGAGATCAGAGGAGGAAAATTATGAACTGTGTGAACTAACAAAAAGCAAGGTGAATGTTTTGATGAGGACCCTATGTTATAGTGAACTTTTTCATTAGGCTTTGTTCTTTAATTGTGTATTGTAGGTATAGTCAGTAATAAAAGTCTGTAGAGAAGGGATATAAGGCAGCATTACTAATATACCTTCCGTTTAAAAAATATTTAAAAGTAGTTTAACCATTGTTGAAATGAATTAATATACACATTAATATGTTAAACAATTGTGTAGGATACTCACTTGTAAAATGATTGGGAGATATTAATATAATATTAAGATGTAAATACGTTACTCCAAGTTTGATTCGGTGTAATGTTTTCTGCAAAGTCCTGAAAACACAATTAAGTTTTGGCCTCTATTTCAGCAGAATTAGGTTGAAGTGCACCAGACATGAACAGGCAAAATGCCTCACGTGGCCCTCAGAATCAGTATGTACTATGCCTTTAAAAAAAGGTGCAGTTTATGCTCCCCTTACTTCCAACCTGCAGATGATATCAAGTGTGCAGAGGGGATAGGCATCATTGGCACAACACCAGCCTATCTGGTGGTGTCCCATTTGGGTTGTACTGCACTAGTAGGTCTCACACTTTTATGAAAAGCACTGGCTTTTGTGGTATGTGTTTGGGGTGAGGGATTCTTACACATGAGTAAGAATGGTAGAATCAGGTCCTAAAAATAATGCTGTCTTTGGCTATTTTCAGTCAGGCTTCAGACCCTTACGTATTATGAGATCTTTCAATGCTATTGATCACGGTAGCCTGTTAGATCATTTGGAGAACTGCATGGGGCAATATGGCTCTGCTCTCATGAGGCTTAAAGCTTACTTCAGCTATTAATCTATTTTTTTCCACTCACAAAAACATTTCCAATAAAGGTGAGTCACTTTTACTAGGATATTCCTCAGTTTTTATCCTCAGTCTAATGGTATTTAATATTAATGTATTCCTTTGCTTTTGAACTATTATAGAATATATGTCTGTTGTGTTTCCCTTGGTAATTTTTCCTCAGCAACAGAAAGCATGGCTGTCTCAGAAGTGAATGAATACAGATTTTAAAATATTTTAAATTACTTTCTTAAGACACTACAATGCTTATTTTTATCCTAAAACTTTGCTGAATTCTGTGTCCTTGGTTTTGGTCTTAATGGTATAGGATGATAGTGTTTTTAAGACTAGCCCTTGATTGTGGAACTCTCTGGCCCCTACTCTGTTCCATCAAAGCCTGGGTTTTCTGACTCTTTTGGCCACCTTATAAGGCTCATCTTGCTTTCCATGAAAGGGAATGGAAAGCCCCTTGGATAGACTAGGGTATGCGATGGGCTGAAAGAGAGAGCTTCATTTATCAGATGGGAATTTTCTTTTGAGACTTTTTTTGTTGTTGTCCTGATTCAGCAAAGCACTTAAACACATTTTTTTTCATGCTTAAATCCCGTTGATCTCAATGAGACATAAGCACATGCTTAAGCACTTTGGTGAATCAGGTTCTTTTCGAATACTACTCTCATGAAATATTTATATTTTTACAGTGAATGACTCTATTGATGCTGGGAATTTGTGACCTGTGAGACTGAAAAATCAAAAATCAAAATGAAATGTAAAATGATTTTCATGTGCATGAAAAAAATTCTGTTGGTTTTCTTTAAAGTCTTTTAGACTAAATACTTTTCTTCCTGTGCCTGAGGCTTGTGCAATTCATTGCCTTTTTTCATCAGTAATACTGAGTCACCAAAGTGGTTTAATTGTAGATTAAAACCCTTTCTATTCAGCCTGGCTTTTGCCTCAGTGTTTGTTCAGCCTCCTGCTTTTCTTAATTTACTTCCATATTGCATAGTGCTAAGATATATCTTGTATGAATATTTCTATATAAATTTTGATGCTTTAGATGTTGAATAAATTAACATTATATACTCTTATGTTCCAATCTTTGTGTATTCTGCTTAGTAGATACAACTAGGATGTTTACAATCCCCCCCCCCGCCCCCAAAATAAGTAGGATTTAAAAAAATGTGGAAATAACTTGAGGTGTCAAAAGGGCCTAATAGGAAAATGCATATTAGGCTTCCCTTATTATTAATGCAGTGTTCCTTGAAATAACCAAGAAATGTGGAATATGGCAAAGTATTTATGTTTACCCTTCCTTGGACACTTATTAGTGTGAACATTTAGTAATGATTCTTGTGCCTAGCTATAGTATAGTATAATATAGACTAGACATGAACAACGCAGTTAAGTGTGCACTGGTATCTTGTTGATGAAAAAGTAATTGATTTAAATAGGGTCAGAATTTCACCCTCGGTATTTTATTTAATTTAAGATAATTCCATTTATATCTTTCCAGATAATGCAAATGCCAGACAGAATTTTGTCAGCATCACTCTCTATTAAAATAAATTTCTTCAGCAGGTCATAGAACTTACTGCTCTGAACCATTATTGATAGAAAAGAAAGTGAAGGCAGAACTCACTGTCTTCTGACAATACAAACATAATGCCTGAAATATACTGTTAGTTTAAATACACTGTCGAGAACTAGGTTCAATGTGCAGTGTGTGACAGTTGCTCTTATTCGAGCTTTCTTCTTTTCATCCCAATCGCTGTCTTCAGGTGATGTTGGAAATTTGATGGGAACATTGAAGTATAATGGAGATATGTCAACTTCTTTTTTTCTCTTTATAATGCCATCTTCACTTGTAACACCTTCCAGAGGGAAGGCCACAGGTATGTCAATAAGACAGTATCCAAAAGCTGTCACATTGCATCAGCTATTTTTCCACTCATCTATTTAATGAGCTATTGTACAGATACAAATCTCTTCTTACTGTTCACCGTGAAGTCAGCTCTCTAGGTGGCATTTGAAACTTTTGGTGCTCATAAGGTCCCAGGAACCTTTCTGCTGCAGTTCTGGGTAATCCATGTGCTGGAGAGTTTATAGTAACTACAGTAACAGAAAGAGTAAGTGGGATTTGTCAAATAATTCTCTCAATGGTAAAATGAGTTCAGTGGTAAAATGACTAAGTGGGATTTGTCAAATAATACTCTCAATGGTAAAATCAACTCTCAGCTGTGCCTTAGCTGTGAAACTTAATAATTGTGAATTTCATTTTATAACATTCTATGGTTTATTTAATGTTATTGCTTAAGTAACCATGATAGTGCTTTACTCTACACTTCTGCAGTTCTCGTTATACACTAGAGTCACTATTAAGTATCTCAGGAGCTTTTTTAACTCTGCACTAAAATTTTCATTTCAACTAAACTTAGTCTACTGGTTCTCAGTCCTAAAACCCCTACAAAACCCCAAAATCTCACATGCTTCTAAGTTTGAGGAGTGGCCCCCCAAATCCAAATTTAACACATTGGAAGTCTTTTTATACTTCATATTCCCTCTGATAAAAGGTAAAGTGACCATAGGCTATACAAAATGTTAAACACAAGATATATATTTACTGTGATCTTTTCCCTGTGTATTGAAGACCTCATGTTGAATTCTCTTATAATGTAAACATGTAACTTAAGTATAGGAAATGATAAATGGCTCAGTAATCAATGTCTGAATATCAGCTACTACAGAGTTCAGAATGCACTTGGAGATTATACCTGGGTGGGGAGGATGTGAGGGAAGGAGGACTCTCCCTGCTGCTCTTTATCTAGGCTGTGGGAGTGGGAAGGGAGAGCTGATTTTCTTCCTGTATGTGAAGCCCCCTGGGCATGCAGCAGCCATTCTACAGTAGCTGCTGCTCCACCATCCCACCTCTACAATGGAGGTATAGTTTGAACTGCAATTCCAAGATGAGTAATTGCCACTTTTGGGGATCATGAAATATTTTTTTCCTCTGGGCAAGGCTGACAATGTGTCTGGTGGGTTGGTGACTATTGTCCAGTGTAGGAGAGATGCTCAAAGGTGCTGGCTCCCAGAGGAAAACTTGAGATCTGGGAGTCAGCTCGTTTGAGTCTCTCACCCGGTGACTCTTATTAGCCTGGAAGAAGGGGATACCTCAAATCATCACACCCTCATTTCCTCTGATGGAGGGATTGCAAACAGATTCAGAGACAGTCTAAATTCTAGGGGATATCCTGAAGGACGCCAACCTTGAATCTTGGTTATTTGGCAGGATCTTGGCTGATCAAGGGGCCCATAAAAGCGGCCGCCCAGCCAGGCAGCGGTACAGCTGCGAGCAGCGGCAGCCAACAGGGCGGCTAACAGGGGAGTTTGAGAGGGAGTTCTCATTGGAGGAGAAGGTACCTGTATTTGCATCTGTATTTGCATCTGTCCTGGGTGTTCTTGGGTGTTTGTTTGTTTGTAGGGGCCGGCAGGGGCTGGGTGCTGGGACGGACGCCGAGCCCTGAGCAGGGGGCGGGGCTTGGCTGATCAAGGGGCCCATAAAAGCGGCCGCCCAGCCAGGCAGCGGTACAGCTGCGAGCAGCGGCAGCCAACAGGGCAGCTAACAGGGGAGTTTGAGAGGGAGTTCTCATTGGAGGAGAAGGTACCTGTATTTGCATCTGTATTTGCATCTGTCCTGGGTGTTCTTGGGTGTTTGTTTGTTTGTAGGGGCCGGCAGGGGCTGGGTGCTGGGACGGACGCCGAGCCCTGAGCAGGGGGCGGGGCTTGGCTGATCAAGGGGCCCATAAAAGCGGCCGCCCAGCCAGGCAGCGGTACAGCTGCGAGCAGCGGCAGCCAACAGGGCGGCTAACAGGGGAGTTTGAGAGGGAGTTCTCATTGGAGGAGAAGGTACCTGTATTTGCATCTGTATTTGCATCTGTCCTGGGTGTTCTTGGGTGTTTGTTTGTTTGTAGGGGCCGGCAGGGGCTGGGTGCTGGGACGGACGCCAAGCCCTGAGCAGGGGGCGGGGCTTGGCTGATCAAGGGGCCCATAAAAGCGGCCGCCCAGCCAGGCAGCGGTACAGCTGCGAGCAGCGGCAGCCAACAGGGCGGCTAACAGGGGAGTTTGAGAGGGAGTTCTCATTGGAGGAGAAGGTACCTGTATTTGCATCTGTATTTGCATCTGTCCTGGGTGTTCTTGGGTGTTCTTGGGTGTTTGTTTGTTTGTAGGGGCCGGCAGGGGCTGGGTGCTGGGACGGACGCCGAGCCCTGAGCAGGGGGCGGGGCTTGGCTGATCAAGGGGCCCATAAAAGTGGCGGACCAGCCAGGCAGCGGTACAGCTGCGAGCAGCGGCAGCCAACAGGGCGGCTAACAGGGGAGTTTGAGAGGGAGTTCTCATTGGAGGAGAAGGTACCTGTATTTGCATCTGTCCTGGGTGTTCTTGGGTGTTTGTTTGTTTGTAGGGGCCGGCAGGGGCTGGGTGCTGGGACGGACGCCGAGCCCTGAGCAGGGGGCGGGGCTTGGCTGATCAAGGGGCCCATAAAAGCGGCTGCCCAGCCAGGCAGCGGTACAGCTGCGAGCAGCGGCAACCAACAGGGCGGCTAACAGGGGAGTTTGAGAGGGAGTTCTCATTGGAGGAGAAGGTACCTGTATTTGCATCTGTATTTGCATCTGTCCTGGGTGTTCTTGGGTGTTTGTTTGTTTGTAGGGGCCGGCAGGGGCTGGGTGCTGGGACGGACGCCGAGCCCTGAGCAGGGGGCGGGGCTTGGCTGATCAAGGGGCCCATAAAAGCGGCCGCCCAGCCAGGCAGCGGTACAGCTGCGAGCAGTGGCAGCCAACAGGGCGGCTAACAGGGGAGTTTGAGAGGGAGTTCTCATTGGAGGAGAAGGTACCTGTATTTGCATCTGTATTTGCATCTGTCCTGGGTGTTCTTGGGTGTTTGTTTGTTTGTAGGGGCCGGCAGGGGCTGGGTGCTGGGACGGACGCCGAGCCCTGAGCAGGGGGCGGGGCTTGGCTGATCAAGGGGCCCATAAAAGCGGCCGCCCAGCCAGGCAGCGGTACAGCTGCGAGCAGCGGCAGCCAACAGGGCGGCTAACAGGGGAATTTGAGAGGGAGTTCTCATTGGAGGAGAAGGTACCTGTATTTGCATCTGTATTTGCATCTGTCCTGGGTGTTCTTGGGTGTTCTTGGGTGTTTGTTTGTTTGTAGGGGCCGGCAGGGGCTGGGTGCTGGGATGGACGCCGAGCCCTGAGCAGGGGGCGGGGCTTGGCTGATCAAGGGGCCCATAAAAGCGGCCGCCCAGCCAGGCAGCGGTACAGCTGCGAGCAGCGGCAGCCAACAGGGCGGCTAACAGGGGAGTTCGAGAGGGAGTTCTCATTGGAGGAGAAGGTACCTGTATTTGCATCTGTATTTGCATCTGTCCTGGGTGTTCTTGGGTGTTCTTGGGTGTTTGTTTGTTTGTAGGGGCCGGCAGGGGCTGGGTGCTGGGACGGACGCCGAGCCCTGAGCAGGGGGCGGGGCTTGGCTGATCAAGGGGTCCATAAAAGCGGCCGCCCAGCCAGGCAGCGGTACAGCTGCGAGCAGCGGCAGCCAACAGGGCGGCTAACAGGGGAGTTTGAGAGGGAGTTCTCATTGGAGGAGAAGGTACCTGTATTTGCATCTGTATTTGCATCTGTCCTGGGTGTTCTTGGGTGTTTGTTTGTTTGTAGGGGCCGGCAGGGGCTGGGTGCTGGGACGGAGGCCGAGCCCTGAGCAGGGGGCGGGGCTTGGCTGATCAAGGGGCCCATAAAAGCGGCCGCCCAGCCAGGCAGTGGTACAGCTGCGAGCAGCGGCAGCTAACAGGGGAGTTTGAGAGGGAGTTCTCATTGGAGGAGAAGGTACCTGTATTTGCATCTGTATTTGCATCTGTCCTGGGTGTTCTTGGGTGTTCTTGGGTGTTTGTTTGTTTGTAGGGGCCGGCAGGGGCTGGGTGCTGGGACGGACGCCGAGCCCTGAGCAGGGGGCGGGGCTTGGCTGATCAAGGGGCCCATAAAAGCGGCCGCCCAGCCAGGCAGCGGTACAGCTGCGAGCAGCGGCAGCCAACAGGGCGGCTAACAGAGGAGTTTGAGAGGGAGTTCTCATTGGAGGAGAAGGTACCTGTATTTGCATCTGTATTTGCATCTGTCCTGGGTGTTCTTGGGTGTTTGTTTGTTTGTAGGGGCCGGCAGGGGCTGGGTGCTGGGACGGACGCCGAGCCCTGAGCAGGGGGCGGGGCTTGGCTGATCAAGGGGCCCATAAACGCGGCCGCCCAGCCAGGCAGCGGTACAGCTGCGAGCAGCGGCAGCCAACAGGGCGGCTAACAGGGGAGTTTGAGAGGGAGTTCTCATTGGAGGAGAAGGTACCTGTATTTGCATCTGTATTTGCATCTGTCCTGGGTGTTCTTGGGTGTTTGTTTGTTTGTAGGGGCCGGCAGGGGCTGGGTGCTGGGACGGACGCCGAGCCCTGAGCAGGGGGCGGGGCTTGGCTGATCAAGGGGCCCATAAACGCGGCCGCCCAGCCAGGCAGCGGTACAGCTGCGAGCAGCGGCAGCCAACAGGGCGGCTAACAGGGGAGTTTGAGAGGGAGTTCTCATTGGAGGAGAAGGTACCTGTATTTGCATCTGTATTTGCATCTGTCCTGGGTGTTCTTGGGTGTTTGTTTGTTTGTAGGGGCCGGCAGGGGCTGGGTGCTGGGACGGACGCCGAGCCCTGAGCAGGGGGCGGGGCTTGGCTGATCAAGGGGTCCATAAAAGCGGCCGCCCAGCCAGGCAGCGGTACAGCTGCGAGCAGCGGCAGCCAACAGGGCGGCTAACAGGGGAGTTTGAGAGGGAGTTCTCATTGGAGGAGAAGGTACCTGTATTTGCATCTGTATTTGCATCTGTCCTGGGTGTTCTTGGGTGTTCTTGGGTGTTTGTTTGTTTGTAGGGGCCGGCAGGGGCTGGGTGCTGGGACGGACGCCGAGCCCTGAGCAGGGGGCGGGGCTTGGCTGATCAAGGGGCCCATAAAAGCGGCCGCCCAGCCAGGCAGCGGTACAGCTGCAAGCAGCGGCAGCCAACAGGGCGGCTAACAGGGGAGTTTGAGAGGGAGTTCTCATTGGAGGAGAAGGTACCTGTATTTGCATCTGTATTTGCATCTGTCCTGGGTGTTCTTGGGTGTTTGTTTGTTTGTAGGGGCCGGCAGGGGCTGGGTGCTGGGACGGACGCCGAGCCCTGAGCAGGGGGCGGGGCTTGGCTGATCAAGGGGCCCATAAAAGCGGCCGCCCAGCCAGGCAGCGGAACAGCTGCGAGCAGCGGCAGCCAACAGGGCGGCTAACAGGGGAGTTTGAGAGGGAGTTCTCATTGGAGGAGAAGGTACCTGTATTTGCATCTGTATTTGCATCTGTCCTGGGTGTTCTTGGGTGTTTCTTTGTTTGTAGGGGCCGGCAGGGGCTGGGTGCTGGGACGGACGCCGAGCCCTGAGCAGGGGGCGGGGCTTGGCTGATCAAGGGGCCCATAAAAGCGGCCGCCCAGCCAGGCAGCGGTACAGCTGCGAGCAGCGGCAGCCAACAGGGCGGCTAACAGGGGAGTTTGAGAGGGAGTTCTCATTGGAGGAGAAGGTACCTGTATTTGCATCTGTATTTGCATCTGTCCTGGGTGTTCTTGGGTGTTTGTTTGTTTGTAGGGGCCGGCAGGGGCTGGGTGCTGGGACGGACGCCGAGCCCTGAGCAGGGGGCGGGGCTTGGCTGATCAAGGGGCCCATAAAAGCGGCCGCCCAGCCAGGCAGCGGTACAGCTGCAAGCAGCGGCAGCCAACAGGGCGGCTAACAGGGGAGTTTGAGAGGGAGTTCTCATTGGAGGAGAAGGTACCTGTATTTGCATCTGTATTTGCATCTGTCCTGGGTGTTCTTGGGTGTTCTTGGGTGTTTGTTTGTTTGTAGGGGCCGGCAGGGGCTGGGTGCTGGGACGGACGCCGAGCCCTGAGCAGGGGGCGGGGCTTGGCTGATCAAGGGGCCCATAAAAGGGGCCGCCCAGCCAGGCAGCGGTACAGCTGCGAGCAGCGGCAGCCAACAGGGCGGCTAACAGGGGAGTTTGAGAGGGAGTTCTCATTGGAGGAGAAGGTACCTGTATTTGCATCTGTCCTGGGTGTTCTTGGGTGTTTGTTTGTTTGTAGGGGCCGGCAGGGGCTGGGTGCTGGGACGGACGCCGAGCCCTGAGCAGGGGGCGGGGCTTGGCTGATCAAGGGGCCCATAAAAGCGGCCGCCCAGCCAGGCAGCGGTACAGCTGCGAGCAGCGGCAACCAACAGGGCGGCTAACAGGGGAGTTTGAGAGGGAGTTCTCATTGGAGGAGAAGGTACCTGTATTTGCATCTGTATTTGCATCTGTCCTGGGTGTTCTTGGGTGTTTGTTTGTTTGTAGGGGCCGGCAGGGGCTGGGTGCTGGGACGGACGCCGAGCCCTGAGCAGGGGGCGGGGCTTGGCTGATCAAGGGGCCCATAAAAGCGGCCGCCCAGCCAGGCAGCGGTACAGCTGCGAGCAGCGGCAGCCAACAGGGCGGCTAACAGGGGAGTTTGAGAGGGAGTTCTCATTGGAGGAGAAGGTACCTGTATTTGCATCTGTATTTGCATCTGTCCTGGGTGTTCTTGGGTGTTTGTTTGTTTGTAGGGGCCGGCAGGGGCTGGGTGCTGGGACGGACGCCGAGCCCTGAGCAGGGGGCGGGGCTTGGCTGATCAAGGGGCCCATAAAAGCCGCCGCCCAGCCAGGCAGCGGTACAGCTGCAAGCAGCGGCAGCCAACAGGGCGGCTAACAGGGGAGTTTGAGAGGGAGTTCTCATTGGAGGAGAAGGTACCTGTATTTGCATCTGTATTTGCATCTGTCCTGGGTGTTCTTGGGTGTTTGTTTGTTTGTAGGGGCCGGCAGGGGCTGGGTGCTGGGACGGACGCCGAGCCCTGAGCAGGGGGCGGGGCTTGGCTGATCAAGGGGCCCATAAAAGCGGCCGCCCAGCCAGGCAGCGGTACAGCTGCAAGCAGCGGCAGCCAACAGGGCGGCTAACAGGGGAGTTTGAGAGGGAGTTCTCATTGGAGGAGAAGGTACCTGTATTTGCATCTGTATTTGCATCTGTCCTGGGTGTTCTTGGGTGTTCTTGGGTGTTTGTTTGTTTGTAGGGGCCGGCAGGGGCTGGGTGCTGGGACGGAGGCCGAGCCCTGAGCAGGGGGCGGGGCTTGGCTGATCAAGGGGCCCATAAAAGCGGCCGCCCAGCCAGGCAGCGGTACAGCTGCAAGCAGCGGCAGCTAACAGGGGAGTTTGAGAGGGAGTTCTCATTGGAGGAGAAGGTACCTGTATTTGCATCTGTATTTGCATCTGTCCTGGGTGTTCTTGGGTGTTCTTGGGTGTTTGTTTGTTTGTAGGGGCCGGCAGGGGCTGGGTGCTGGGACGGACGCCGAGCCCTGAGCAGGGGGCGGGGCTTGGCTGATCAAGGGGCCCATAAAAGCGGCCGCCCAGCCAGGCAGCGGTACAGCTGCGAGCAGCGGCAGCTAACAGGGGAGTTTGAGAGGGAGTTCTCATTGGAGGAGAAGGTACCTGTATTTGCATCTGTATTTGCATCTGTCCTGGGTGTTCTTGGGTGTTTGTTTGTTTGTAGGGGCCGGCAGGGGCTGGGTGCTGGGACGGACGCCGAGCCCTGAGCAGGGGGCGGGGCTTGGCTGATCAAGGGGCCCATAAAAGCGGCCGCCCAGCCAGGCAGCGGTACAGCTGCGAGCAGCGGCAGCCAACAGGGCGGCTAACAGGGGAATTTGAGAGGGAGTTCTCATTGGAGGAGAAGGTACCTGTATTTGCATCTGTCCTGGGTGTTCTTGGGTGTTTGTTTGTTTGTAGGGGCCGGCAGGGGCTGGGTGCTGGGACGGACGCCGAGCCCTGAGCAGGGGGCGGGGCTTGGCTGATCAAGGGGCCCATAAAAGCGGCCGCCCAGCCAGGCAGCGGTACAGCTGCGAGCAGCGGCAGCCAACAGGGCGGCTAACAGGGGAGTTTGAGAGGGAGTTCTCATTGGAGGAGAAGGTACCTGTATTTGCATCTGTATTTGCATCTGTCCTGGGTGTTCTTGGGTGTTTGTTTGTTTGTAGGGGCCGGCAGGGGCTGGGTGCTGGGACGGACGCCGAGCCCTGAGCAGGGGGCGGGGCTTGGCTGATCAAGGGGCCCATAAAAGCGGCCGCCCAGCCAGGCAGCGGTACAGCTGCGAGCAGTGGCAGCCAACAGGGCGGCTAACAGGGGAGTTTGAGAGGGAGTTCTCATTGGAGGAGAAGGTACCTGTATTTGCATCTGTATTTGCATCTGTCCTGGGTGTTCTTGGGTGTTCTTGTGTGTTTGTTTGTTTGTAGGGGCCGGCAGGGGCTGGGTGCTGGGACGGACGCCGAGCCCTGAGCAGGGGGCGGGGCTTGGCTGATCAAGGGGCCCATAAAAGCGGCCGCCCAGCCAGGCAGCGGTACAGCTGCAAGCAGCGGCAGCTAACAGGGGAGTTTGAGAGGGAGTTCTCATTGGAGGAGAAGGTACCTGTATTTGCATCTGTATTTGCATCTGTCCTGGGTGTTCTTGGGTGTTTGTTTGTTTGTAGGGGCCGGCAGGGGCTGGGTGCTGGGACGGACGCCGAACCCTGAGCAGGGGGCGGGGCTTGGCTGATCAAGGGGCCCATAAAAGCGGCCGCCCAGCCAGGCAGCGGTACAGCTGCGAGCAGCGGCAGCTAACAGGGGAGTTTGAGAGGGAGTTCTCATTGGAGGAGAAGGTACTTGTATTTGCATCTGTATTTGCATCTGTCCTGGGTGTTCTCGGGTGTTCTTGGGTGTTTGTTTGTTTGTAGGGGCCGGCAGGGGCTGGGTGCTGGGACGGACGCCGAGCCCTGAGCAGGGGGCGGGGCTTGGCTGATCAAGGGTCCCATAAAAGCGGCCGCCCAGCCAGGCAGCGGTACAGCTGCGAGCAGCGGCAGCTAACAGGGGAGTTTGAGAGGGAGTTCTCATTGGAGGAGAAGGTACCTGTATTTGCATCTGTATTTGCATCTGTCCTGGGTGTTCTTGGGTGTTTGTTTGTTTGTAGGGGCCGGCAGGGGCTGGGTGCTGGGACGGACGCCGAGCCCTGAGCAGGGGGCGGGGCTTGTCTGATCAAGGGGCCCATAAAAGCGGCCGCCCAGCCAGGCAGCGGTACAGTTGCGAGCAGCGGCAGCCAACAGGGCGGCTAACAGGGGAGTTTGAGAGGGAGTTCTCATTGGAGGAGAAGGTACCTGTATTTGCATGTGTATTTGCATCTGTCTTGGGTGTTCTTGGGTGTTTGTTTGTTTGTAGGGGCCGGCAGGGGCTGGGTGCTGGGACGGACGCCGAGCCCTGAGCAGGGGGCGGGGCTTGGCTGATCAAGGGGCCCATAAAAGCGGCCGCCCAGCCAGGCAGCGGTACAGCTGCGAGCAGCGGCAGCCAACAGGGCGGCTAACAGGGGAGTTTGAGAGGGAGTTCTCATTGGAGGAGAAGGTACCTGTATTTGCATCTGTCCTGGGTGTTCTTGGGTGTTCTTGGGTGTTTGTTTGTTTGTAGGGGCCGGCAGGGGCTGGGTGCTGGGACGGACGCCGAGCCCTGAGCAGGGGGCGGGGCTTGGCTGATCAAGGGGCCCATAAAAGCGGCCGCCCAGCCAGGCAGCAGTACAGCTGCGAGCAGCGGCAGCTAACAGGGGAGTTTGAGAGGGAGTTCTCATTGGAGGAGAAGGTACCTGTATTTGCATCTGTATTTGCATCTGTCCTGGGTGTTCTTGGGTGTTCTTGGGTGTTTGTTTGTTTGTAGGGGCCGGCAGGGGCTGGGTGCTGGGACGGACGCCGAGCCCTGAGCACGGGGCGGGGCTTGGCTGATCAAGGGGCCCATAAAAGCGGCCGCCCAGCCAGGCAGCGGTACAGCTGCGAGCAGCGGCAGCCAACAGGGCGGCTAACAGAGGAGTTTGAGAGGGAGTTCTCATTGGAGGAGAAGGTACCTGTATTTGCATCTGTATTTGCATCTGTCCTGGGTGTTCTTGGGTGTTCTTGGGTGTTTGTTTGTTTGTAGGGGCCGGCAGGGGCTGGGTGCTGGGACGGACGCCGAGCCCTGAGCAGGGGGCGGGGCTTGGCTGATCAAGGGGCCCATAAAAGCGGCCGCCCAGCCAGGCAGCGGTACAGCTGCGAGCAGCGGCAACCAACAGGGCGGCTAACAGGGGAGTTTGAGAGGGAGTTCTCATTGGAGGAGAAGGTACCTGTATTTGCATCTGTATTTGCATCTGTCCTGGGTGTTCTTGGGTGTTTGTTTGTTTGTAGGGGCCGGCAGGGGCTGGATGCTGGGACGGACGCCGAGCCCTGAGCAGTGGGCGGGGCTTGGCTGATCAAGGGGCCCATAAAAGCGGCCGCCCAGCCAGGCAGCAGTACAGCTGCGAGCAGCGGCAGCTAACAGGGGAGTTTGAGAGGGAGTTCTCATTGGAGGAGAAGGTACCTGTATTTGCATCTGTATTTGCATCTGTCCTGGGTGTTCTTGGGTGTTTGTTTGTTTGTAGGGGCCGGCAGGGGCTGGGTGCTGGGACGGACGCCGAGCCCTGAGCAGGGGGCGGGGCTTTGCTGATCAAGGGGCCCATAAAAGCGGCCGCCCAGCCAGGCAGCGGTACAGCTGCGAGCAGCGGCAGCCAACAGGGCGGCTAACAGGGGAGTTTGAGAGGGAGTTCTCATTGGAGGAGAAGGTACCTGTATTTGCATCTGTATTTGCATCTGTCCTGGGTGTTCTTGGGTGTTTGTTTGTTTGTAGGGGCCGGCAGGGGCTGGGTGCTGGGACGGACGCCGAGCCCTGAGCAGGGGGCGGGGCTTGGCTGATCAAGGGGCCCATAAAAGCGGCCGCCCAGCCAGGCAGCGGTACAGCTGCGAGCAGCGGCAGCCAACAGGGCGGCTAACAGGGGAGTTTGAGAGGGAGTTCTCATTGGAGGAGAAGGTACCTGTATTTGCATCTGTATTTGCATCTGTCCTGGGTGTTCTTGGGTGTTTGTTTGTTTGTAGGGGCCGGCAGGGGCTGGGTGCTGGGACGGACGCCGAGCCCTGAGCAGGGGGCGGGGCTTGGCTGATCAAGGGGCCCATAAAAGCGGCCGCCCAGCCAGGCAGCGGTACAGCTGCGAGCAGCGGCAGCCAACAGGGCGGCTAACAGGGGAGTTTGAGAGGGAGTTCTCATTGGAGGAGAAGGTACCTGTATTTGCATCTGTATTTGCATCTGTCCTGGGTGTTCTTGGGTGTTTGTTTGTTTGTAGGGGCCGGCAGGGGCTGGGTGCTGGGACGGACGCCGAGCCCTGAGCAGGGGGCGGGGCTTGGCTGATCAAGGGGCCCATAAAAGCGGCCGCCCAGCCAGGCAGCGGTACAGCTGCGAGCAGTGGCAGCCAACAGGGCGGCTAACAGGGGAGTTTGAGAGGGAGTTCTCATTGGAGGAGAAGGTACCTGTATTTGCATCTGTATTTGCATCTGTCCTGGGTGTTCTTGGGTGTTCTTGGGTGTTTGTTTGTTTGTAGGGGCCGGCAGGGGCTGGGTGCTGGGACGGACGCCGAGCCCTGAGCAGGGGGCGGGGCTTGGCTGATCAAGGGGCCCATAAAAGTGGCCGCCCAGCCAGGCAGCGGTACAGCTGCAAGCAGCGGCAGCCAACAGGGCGGCTAACAGGGGAGTTTGAGAGGGAGTTCTCATTGGAGGAGAAGGTACCTGTATTTGCATCTGTATTTGCATCTGTCCTGGGTGTTCTTGGGTGTTTGTTTGTTTGTAGGGGCCGGCAGGGGCTGGGTGCTGGGACGGACGCCGAGCCCTGAGCAGGGGGCGGGGCTTGGCTGATCAAGGGGCCCATAAAAGCGGCCGCCCAGCCAGGCAGCGGTACAGCTGCGAGCAGCGGCAGCTAACAGGGGAGTTTGAGAGGGAGTTCTCATTGGAGGAGAAGGTACTTGTATTTGCATCTGTATTTGCATCTGTCCTGGGTGTTCTCGGGTGTTCTTGGGTGTTTGTTTGTTTGTAGGGGCCGGCAGGGGCTGGGTGCTGGGACGGACGCCGAGCCCTGAGCAGGGGGCGGGGCTTGGCTGATCAAGGGTCCCATAGAAGCGGCTGCCCAGCCAGGCAGCGGTACAGCTGCGAGCAGCGGCAGCTAACAGGGGAGTTTGAGAGGGAGTTCTCATTGGAGGAGAAGGTACCTGTATTTGCATCTGTATTTGCATCTGTCCTGGGTGTTCTTGGGTGTTTGTTTGTTTGTAGGGGCCGGCCGGGGCTGGGTGCTGGGACGGACGCCGAGCCCTGAGCAGGGGGCGGGGCTTGGCTGATCAAGGGGCCCATAAAAGCGGCCGCCCAGCCAGGCAGCGGTACAGCTGCGAGCAGCGGCAGCCAACAGGGCGGCTAACAGGGGAGTTTGAGAGGGAGTTCTCATTGGAGGAGAAGGTACCTGTATTTGCATCTGTATTTGCATCTGTCCTGGGTGTTCTTGGGTGTTTGTTTGTTTGTAGGGGCCGGCAGGGGCTGGGTGCTGGGACGGACGCCGAGCCCTGAGCAGGGGGCGGGGCTTGTCTGATCAAGGGGCCCATAAAAGCGGCCGCCCAGCCAGGCAGCGGTACAGTTGCGAGCAGCGGCAGCCAACAGGGCGGCTAACAGGGGAGTTTGAGAGGGAGTTCTCATTGGAGGAGAAGGTACCTGTATTTGCATCTGTATTTGCATCTGTCTTGGGTGTTCTTGGGTGTTTGTTTGTTTGTAGGGGCCGGCAGGGGCTGGGTGCTGGGACGGACGCCGAGCCCTGAGCAGGGGGCGGGGCTTGGCTGATCAAGGGGCCCATAAAAGCGGCCGCCCAGCCAGGCAGCAGTACAGCTGCGAGCAGCGGCAGCTAACAGGGGAGTTTGAGAGGGAGTTCTCATTGGAGGAGAAGGTACCTGTATTTGCATCTGTATTTGCATCTGTCCTGGGTGTTCTTGGGTGTTCTTGGGTGTTTGTTTGTTTGTAGGGGCCGGCAGGGGCTGGGTGCTGGGACGGACGCCGAGCCCTGAGCAGGGGGCGGGGCTTGGCTGATCAAGGGGCCCATAAAAGCGGCCGCCCAGCCAGGCAGCGGTACAGCTGCGAGCAGCGGCAGCCAACAGGGCGGCTAACAGGTGAGTTTGAGAGGGAGTTCTCATTGGAGGAGAAGGTACCTGTATTTGCATCTGTATTTGCATCTGTCCTGGGTGTTCTTGGGTGTTCTTGGGTGTTTGTTTGTTTGTAGGGGCCGGCAGGGGCTGGGTGCTGGGACGGACGCCGAGCCCTGAGCAGGGGGCGGGGCTTGGCTGATCAAGGGGCCCATAAAAGCGGCCGCGCAGCCAGGCAGCGGTACAGCTGCGAGCAGCGGCAGCCAACAGGGCGGCTAACAGAGGAGTTTGAGAGGGAGTTCTCATTGGAGGAGAAGGTACCTGTATTTGCATCTGTATTTGCATCTGTCCTGGGTGTTCTTGGGTGTTCTTGGGTGTTTGTTTGTTTGTAGGGGCCGGCAGGGGCTGGGTGCTGGGACGGACGCCGAGCCCTGAGCAGGGGGCGGGGCTTGGCTGATCAAGGGGCCCATAAAAGCGGCCGCCCAGCCAGGCAGCGGTACAGCTGCGAGCAGCGGCAACCAACAGGGCGGCTAACAGGGGAGTTTGAGAGGGAGTTCTCATTGGAGGAGAAGGTACCTGTATTTGCATCTGTCCTGGGTGTTCTTGGGTGTTTGTTTGTTTGTAGGGGCCGGCAGGGGCTGGGTGCTGGGACGGACGCCGAGCCCTGAGCAGGGGGCGGGGCTTGGCTGATCAAGGGGCCCATAAAAGCGGCCGCCCAGCCAGGCAGCGGTACAGCTGCGAGCAGCGGCAGCCAACAGGGCGGCTAACAGGGGAATTTGAGAGGGAGTTCTCATTGGAGGAGAAGGTACCTGTATTTGCATCTGTCCTGGGTGTTCTTGGGTGTTCTTGTGTGTTTGTTTGTTTGTAGGGGCCGGCAGGGGCTGGGTGCTGGGACGGACGCCGAGCCCTGAGCAGGGGGCGGGGCTTGGCTGATCAAGGGGCCCATAAAAGCGGCCGCCCAGCCAGGCAGCGGTACAGCTGCGAGCAGCGGCAGCTAACAGGGGAGTTTGAGAGGGAGTTCGCAGGGGGAGGTAACGGGGGAGGCAGGAGGGTGGGGTGCGCCGTGTGCTCCGTGTCCCCAGGTGCTGTGGGCAGAGACCGCAGCAGCCATGAGCCAAGCAGCAGTAGCAGACAGAATGCAGATGGCCGCATGTGGAAGCTGTGGTATGTATATTGTCCTAGCAGGAGACCCGGAACAAAGGTATGTGTGTATGAAGTGTCGCCTTATAGTGCTACTGGAGGAAAAGATTAAGGGGCTGGAGATGCAGGTAGTGACCCTGGTGGAGTTTAGGCGGGGGTTTGAGCAGCTGATGGAGGATGGACAAGGCGGGGCTGAAGGGGAAGGCTCTAGGGTGCAGGAGGAGGCAGTAGTAGATGACAGCGAGAGGGGAATGGAAGGAGGAGATCCAGGGAAGTGGAAGCATGTGACTGTGAGAAGTAAGCCAAGGAAAAGGAGGGCCAGTGAGGGGGGAATAGAACTCAGGAATAGGTTTGAGTGTTTGGAGAACGAGGTAGAGGGGCAGCAGGTGGTGACTGAAGGTGGGAGGGTGAGGAAGAAGAGAAGAGCTGCTAGTCCGAGAGAGAGGGGGGAGGAGTTGATGGAGACAGCACCAATTATGGGCCACCAGAGGATACAGGAAGGCATAAGGGGGAGCATAAGGGAAGATAGGAGCAGACACAGGTCAGGACTAGAGGGATCGGAGACTAGATTACTAGATCACACTGTTGCCAGGCGACGGCAGGTGTATGTAATTGGAGACTCTTTACTGAGGAGACTGGACAGGCCTGTGACCAGGGCGGACCCGGAGAACAGAAGGGTGTGCTGTCTACCGGGTGCAAAGATACGCGATGTGGACCTGCGGTTGAAAAGGATCCTAAAAGGAGCAGGTAAGAACCCCTTGATAATCCTTCATGTAGGAACGAATGACACGGCTAGGTTCTCGTTAGAGAGAGTCAAGGGAGATTATGCCAGGCTGGGGAAGACTCTCAAGGAGATAGAGGCTCAGGTTATCTTTAGTGGGATTCTGCCTGTTCCGAGGGAAGGGCAGCAAAGGGCTGATAGGATTTTGAGGATAAATAGTTGGCTAAGGGAGTGGTGCTATAAGGAGGGCTTTGGGATGTATGGCCACTGGGAGGCTTTCGGGGACAGACACCTGTTCTCGCGGGATGGGCTTCACCTGAGTAGGGAAGGAAATAGACTTCTGGGAGGGAGGCTGGCTCATCTTATCAAAAGAGCTTTAAACTAGGAAGTTTGGGGAGATGGTTGGGAGATGCACAGTTAATCTCCACGCCAGTTTCCGGTATTGGAAAGCTGAGTGCAATAAGAGGAGACATAGCCGGGGAGATGAGATTGGACATAGGAGGGACAGGGGGGAGGAACACAAAGAGGCCCGCAACATACAGTGCTAGTAATGGGAGACAGGCTAAACGACATACATTAGGCTGTTTGTACACCAATGCGAGAAGCCTAGGTAATAAAATGGAGGAATTGGAGCTCTTGGTCCGAGAATTGAAACCGGATATCGTAGGAATAACTGAAACGTGGTGGAATGGCAGTCACGACTGGAATGCAGGTATGGAGGGGTATGCGCTGTTTAGGAAAGACCGGGATAAAGGTAAAGGTGGGGGGGTGGCATTGTATGTCAATAGTGAAATAAGCTGTAAAGAAATAATAGTGGATGGAATAGATAATACAGAGTCCGTCTGGGCGATACTCAAGCTGGGTAAAAGTACTACTAGAGCCTCTCCGGGGATAGTGCTTGGGGTGTGCTATAGACCACCGGGATCGACCCAGGATATGGATAAGGAATTGTTTAATGTATTAAGGGAGGTAAATACTAATAGAAACTGTGTAATTATGGGGGACTTTAACTTCCCGGATATAGACTGGGGAACAAACACTAGTAGCAATAATAGGGCTCAGATGTTCCTAGATGTGCTTGCGGATCAATTCCTTTATCAAGTGGTAGCTGAGCCGACGAGGGGGGAGGCCATTTTAGATTTGATTCTGGTAAGTAGTGAGGACCTTGTTGAGGAAGTGGTAGTGGGGGACAACTTGGGCTCCAGTGATCATGAGCTAATTCGCTTTAAACTAAATGGAAAGAGTACCAGAATTAAGTCAAAGACTAGGGTTTATAATTTTGAAAAGGCCAATTTTAACAAATTAAGGGGACTGGTAAGGGAAGTGGATTGGGCAAACGTATTAAGGGACCTAAAGGCAGAAGAAGCCTGGGATTACTTTAAGTTAAAGATGCAAGAGCTGTCAGAGGCCTGTATCCCCAAAAAGGGAAAAAGATTACTAAGCAAGAGACTTAGACCGAGCTGGATGAGCGACCGGCTGAAAGGGGTGATTAGGAAAAAACAGAAAGCGTACAAAGAGTGGAAGAGGGGAGGGATCAGTAAGGAAACTTACCTTAGCGAAGTCAGAGAATGTAGAGATAGAGTGAGAAAGGCCAAAGGCCAGGAAGAGTTGGACTTAGCGAGGGGAATTAAAAATAATAGTAAGACGTTTTACAGCCATATAAATAGGAAGAAAGCAAAGAAAGAAGAAGTGGGACCGCTGAAGACTATAGCCGGAGAGGAGATTAAAGATAATCTAGGCATGGTGCAATATCTCAATGAATATTTTGCATCGGTGTTTAATGAGGCCAATGAAGGTATTAGGGATACTAGCACCGTTACAGAGGGGCATACGGGATGGGGGATTACCGCATCCGAGGTAGAAACAAAACTAGAACGCCTTAATGGGACTAAGTCGGGTGGACCGGACGATCTTCATCCGAGAATATTGAAGGAATTGGCGCGGGAAATAGCAGGCCCATTAGCGACTATATTTAATGAATCTGTAAACTCGGGGGTAGTCCCATTAGACTGGAGAATAGCCAATGTGGTTCCTATTTTCAAGAAAGGGAAAAAAAGTGACCCGGGTAACTATAGGCCTGTTAGTTTAACATCAGTAGTGTGCAAGGTGCTGGAGAAGATTCTGAAAGAGAAACTAGTTGAGGACCTTGAAGTTAATGGCAAATGTGATAAATTACAGCATGGTTTTACGAAGGGCAGATCGTGCCAAACGAATCTGATCTCCTTCTTTGAGAAAGTAACGGACTTATTAGATAAGGGAAATGCGGTGGACCTAATATACCTGGATTTCAGTAAAGCGTTTGATACAGTACCCCATGAGGAACT
Organism: Malaclemys terrapin pileata; assembly: GCF_027887155.1. Lineage (NCBI taxonomy): Eukaryota > Metazoa > Chordata > Testudines > Emydidae > Malaclemys > Malaclemys terrapin. Next base: position 157,160,442 of record NC_071507.1, on the reverse strand, counting down.
ATTGGTTAAAATGAAAAACATGGGGATCGATATGAAAATCCAGAGGTGGATAGGGAATTGGTTAATGGGGAGAATGCAGCGGGTCGTATTAAAGGGTGAATTGTCGGGTTGGAGGGAGGTTACTAGTGGAGTGCCTCAAGGTTCGGTTTTGGGACCCATCTTATTTAATCTATTTATAACTGACCTCGGGACCGATTGCAAGAGTGGGCTGATAAAGTTTGCGGATGATACGAAGGTGGGAGGAGTTGCAAACTCGGAGGAGGATAGGGATACTCTGCAGGGAGACTTGAATGAGCTTGTGAATTGGAGTATCAGAAATAGGATGAAATTTAATAGTAAAAAGTGTAAGGTGATGCACTTGGGGACGAATAATAACAATTTTAGTTACAAGATGGGGACGCATTGGTTAGAAGTAACGGAAGAGGAGAAGGACCTAGGGGTCCTTGTGGACCGCAGGATGACTATGAGTCGGCAATGTGACGTGGCGGTGAAAAAAGCCAATGCGGTCTTGGGATGTATTAGGCGAGGTATATCTAGTAGAGATAGGGAGGTCCTGCTTCCGTTGTATAAGGCGCTGGTGAGACCTCATTTGGAGTACTGTGTGCAGTTCTGGTCTCCCATGTTTAAAAAAAGATGAACTCAAACTGGAACGGGTGCAGAGAAGGGCGACTAAGATGATCAGAGGAATGGAAAACCTGTCGTATGAAAAGAGATTAGAGGAGCTTGGGTTGTTTAGTCTGACAAAGCGAAGGCTGAGGGGGGATATGATTGCTATGTTTAAATATATCAGAGGGGTTAATACAAGGGAGGGAGAGGAATTATTCCAGTTTAGTACTAATGTGGACACGAGAACGAATGGATACAAACTGGCCGGGGGGAAGTTTAGGCTTGAAATTAGACGAAGGTTTCTGACCGTCAGAGGGGTGAAATATTGGAACAGCCTTCCGAGGGAAACGGTGGGGGCGACGGACCTGTCTGGTTTTAAGATTAAGTTGGATGAGTTTATGGAGGGAATGGTTTAATGATAAAACATAGTAGCCAAGGAAAACCAAGCAATGGTACATGAACAGCATAATGGCCAACAAGGGTCAGGCTAGAGACTCTTGCCTATATGCTCGGGGTATTACTGATCGCCATATTTGGGGTCGGGAAGGAATTTTCCTCCAGGGTAGATTGGCTGAGCCTCTGGAGGTTTTTCGCCTTCCTCCGCAGCATGGGGCAGGGATCACTAGCAGGAGGGTCTCAGCCAATTGAAGTCACTAAAACACAGGATTGGGGACTTCAACGGTAGAGTCCAGGGAAGGGTCTTGCGGCCTGCAGCATGCAGGGGGTCAGACCAGATGATCATAATGGTCCCTTCTGACCTTAATGTCTATGAGTCTATGAGTCTATGAGTCATTGGATCCAAGTAAATGTCTGATACCTGTTTGAGGAGGCACAGGGGTTAGACCTTCTTATTAAAGTTGATAATGTTGTTAACTTCCACTTACAAGTCCATCCCTGTGTCTGTGTTTCATTCTCCTGAATGTCCTGAACAATCACCCTACCACCTCTCTTTTAAACGGAAACAACTTAACTCAAGTATCTCTGCTGATCTCCAAGGACACAGTAGCATTCAAAATAAGAGGCTGTCTCTAAGGTATCCAGGAGAGCTAAACCATTTAGAGTTTTGAAAGTCCAAAACAACAACCTGACATAAAACATGTAAACAAACCAGAAGCCCAAGCAGATCATCACTGAAATCAGTAGTGAATCTGACCTGCTGATTTTGGATAAAATATGTAGTACCAGCCACCTGTGTTTAGCATAGAATCCATGGCACTTTTCACAAGAGCACGGATGTTTACTTTGGTGTATTGCCCAAATTCTAATAAGTGTAACCACAATCGATAGTCTAAATTTCATCTGCTTTGTCAGCTGGACCCCCCAAACTCATGGATCAAGCCAGTTTGTGGAAAAGGCTGATGGCAAATGCTGATCAGCTGAGTTATCATGGTCAATATGCCAATGGATCTGTGATGTGCTACAGCCACATATCCATGATTATTGATGCCCTAACCCAATCTCCCTCTACTCCCATCACATACAAAAGTCATTTTGACTCCAAGATAAAACAAGAGCTGAACCTGAGAGGATATGGCAAGAGAAACTCGTGGAATCGAATTCTGTAGCCATGAGGAAAATCAAAGGATTCTCCTACACGACTAGAGAGTTTGCAAAGACTACTAAAATGATCCTTTCTAATAATTCGCAGACCTGAGCATCTCACACTATAAAGTCACCCTGGTCCAGTGTCGATTCTCTATAACCCAGAAATAGGCAGCTGTGTGCCAAGTTACAAATATACCAAAATCTCAATCTCTGTTTGGGTCCATTGAGATGAAAGGCAATAAATCAAATTAAGCATAAGATTATGAATATAAGAACCAATAATTTGTCAACTTCCCTCAGCAACATGAAAATGTAAAACCGAGACAGTATGATATTGCACACTACTTTCAGTAACATTTTACTATATGCACAAAAGCCTGAATCAGCGACATTTTTAAATGAAGCATTGCAACTGTCATCAACACATAACATTTCCAGAAATCAAAAAGGTGAATTGTTTTCATTCAAATCTTGACTATTAAGATATGACAATATTTTCAATTAGCTTTTATTAACACATTACGTTCAATCAGATTGACATACTTTTGAAATAGCTGATTGTATACTGAAACCATTTTTAAAAGTGAAAGCTTGACTGTTATGAAAAAGGGAAAAAAATGCTTTCAAATGGCACTATTCTATATTTTCATGACTTTGATTCATTACTGTGAGGACAGAGTTAAAGTCAAGATAGTGCAGAAAGGTGTACTAGCTGTTAACTTCAGAGTGATTAATGGCAAGACAAGATATCAGGTATCTGAGAGTTGAGAACCCATTAACTTAGGAGAAAGCTGAAAAAGCCAGAGGGAAAGAATAAGTCACACTAACAAAAGGAGATGGAGAAGGAATGCATTTCTCTTGGTTGTAGTTTGATATGCTCCTGTAGCTATGCTTAGCTGTCAAAAGGAATTTCAAATTACTGCTCATGTACTCTATGGCTTTACATTCTAACAAACTACTACAAGCTGACCAGTAAGCAATTACAGCTTAAATAAGAAAAAATAACAGATGCCTGTAGCAAACTCACATTAAATGATTGTCTTCAGATATAAAAAATAAAGGCATTTTTCCTCTGTTTAACAAAAAAATAAAAAGAAAAAACTTTCAAAAGGTAAATTAAAGTTTATCCAGGCTAACAAAATTATATATACCATTATGTATACCATAAAAATAAGTCAATATGGTGTGTGTCTAGAATTCACAGTGTTTATGAAAAACATTTCAGATTTTTTTAAAAGCAGATTATAAAGCCAGGGACCACTGTAATCATCTAGTCTGACATCCTGCATAACACAGGCCGTACACCTTCCATGAAATAATCCCCCTCAGTTCAGTCCCCTCCGTGCATTGCCAATACAGAATGTTAAAATCTATTTTCTGGCATTATACAGAGATTTTCCTACCCACAGAAGAAGAGAAAGTAGGAGCCTGTTTCACATTAAAGAACACAATTACCATCTATGTAGTATATATGTATGTAGAATATATAATAACCTATAACAAACACACAATTTTTTCTGTGTGTTTCCAACTTATCTGATTTACATCCTGGAGATTATCTTGTTTAGTTACGTGACAGATATTTATAGATCATTTAATAGAACATCTAAATTATCCTCATCTAAAAATCACACTATGCATTTTACTGTGATGAGCACACACTTTGCTGCATTGCAAATTTAGCTGCAATTTTGGCTTCATTCCACTTCCTTTGAGAGTTTCCTCACAGACACAATTATACAAATTCAGCCCTGGATCCAGATTCTGATCACCTTTATATCAGTATAAATCTGGCACAACTCCAGTAACGGGATCTTTGTTTGAAAGTTAATATGGGTTAGGGGAACTGCTTTGATACAACACTTACAGGATTGCAGTGATGCCAGGGACAGTGCTCCCTCCTCAGAGTAAACCTATAGATGGTCAGCACAGATCTAAATGTGGGCATTACTGACTGGGGAGGTAGAATAACTAGAATGGCCAATGGTGAAGTTCAGTGGAAATCATATATTAATTAATTATATGAATTAATTTATACAGGTAAAATGTGTGAACAAAACAATAAAGCCAAACTTCACTATTTGACATAATATCAGCTAAAAACGCTCCCAGTCATCAATTCCCACTTGTCTTCATCACTTTCTGTTACTTAGGAAAAGCCCAGGAAAACACATCTTCTAGCGTGCCCTGATTATCATCATGTTCAGTCTGAAAAGTAATTTCAGTATATTACACACACATATAGGCTGTATAGGGCCAAGGATTTTAGCCACAGTTACAATTTCAACTCAGTTTCTTAGTGAAAAAGCTTAATGTGACCTATGTTATGAAGTCTCCTAATTAAGGCATTTCATTAAAAAAGAAAATGGCAGCAGCCACTGTGGTGGGAGGTTAACACTACTTAAATTCAAAGCCATCGGTTATAGACAAAGATTAAGCTCAGAGTGCCCACCTTTTGGAATTTCTTTGGAATAGGAATCTGTAACTTCAAAAACATTTATAAAATGCAACTCCTTCTATCTTCCTCACTTTGCTCATTCTCTCCTTTAATTCTTTTCCTTGTTCCACTCATCCCATCTTTACTCGCTTTCTCCCCCTCTCTTCTCTTTCCTGTTTTTTCTACCTTCTCCTAGATGTTCATGATCATTGAACATTAACAAGTTTAGCACTGTGGCCACTTTTTGCATGTTTTTCATTCCGATTGTAAAAAGGCATTTTTTTTTACAAAAGTTTCTGTGGGCATTGCTAAATGTTAGAGTGAATATTAAAAACCAACTAAGTGTGAAATTTTGCTAACTTTTTCACATTATAATGTGTAAGGTAACTTTCTCAAAAGTTTATGTATGTTTACTATAACTGTCCATTTTCTTTTTGCTGGATAAATTTGATGGCACTTAAGTTACTAGAGCTTTATCCCATATGTACATTTGTTGTTTTTTTTCTGCATCTTATACACATCTCTCTGAGCAAATGCATATTACTCCTTCACTGTCATTTATTTAGGTAGCCTAACTTATCAACATGTAAATTTCTATATATTCAGACATCTTTTCACTCTACTTCCTTCCTAGGAAAACCTAAGTAGATATTTCCTTACCAAGTTAAAAAAAAATAAAAAAATAAAAATAAACCTGAATTCAGAATACTGATCACTTCAAATCCTTGTAAATACATGATCAAGAATTATTGAATTTAACACAAAATAACTAATACAAAGGAGAACAAATTAATTTTTTGTGGACAATTTATGAACAGAGAAAAATTTGAAATTCATTGAATAATTTACTCACGGAAGATTATTCATCCAGATCTAGCTACCACACTAATATAAATTTAGGGAGAAATGGTAGTATTCTGACCTATCATTGCAGTGAATTTAGGCAAATACTGACTTTTTTAAGGATGGCCTTGCTAGTACACCTCTACCTCGATATAACGCTGTCCTCGGGAGCCAAAAAATCTTACCACGTTATAGGTGAAACCGCGTTATATCGAATTTGCTTTGATCCACCGGAGTGTGCAGCCCCGCCCCGCTGGAGCACTGCTTTACTGCATTCTATCTGAATTCATGTTATATCGGGTCACGTTATAACGAGGTCACATTAACCCGCTGTTCAAACCCTATGAGGTACAATGCTGTGTTTGGACAGTTAACGGGAAAGTCTTATCTTAACACTTAACCTGGAACAACAAAAAGCATAGCCAAAGGGTTGAGGTTGTAAATGACATTGAGAAATGCCTTTGATAGACATTTATTTTTTTATTAAAAAATGGTACATTCTTTTTATTTTGAATCACAAAGAATTTAATTTAATGAACAGTCTGGGGCATTTTTTAAACTTATATCTAAAATCTAATGTAGACTCTATATTATATAATTGGCCATATTGTTATAATTCTAATCTTCAGAGTCTACCAGCTCTGTGGACAGGGAACAAAACTTCACCTCCCTTTTTTAATATTTGTGGAAGGCATATTAGGGTTGTCTTCTGCTTTAAGATTAGCTTCTTAATGTGAAATTACACAGTGTTGGCTCCCTGATTCATAAATTCATTTCAGAACAAGACATTCCGCTCTTCCAGCATTATGGATAGAATTTTGGATTATGGGTGAAGTGTACTACCATTAAAAAATCTGATCCATGCTTCTTCAATATGAGTGAAATTCATCCCTGTGAATAAGTCTTGCACAAGGCCTATGCCCTGCTTAAATTTCACGTAATTTTGAGGGCTTATATGGGAGTTAAATGGCTCATAGGCCTGTGTGTGTCCTCTATACAAGAGTGAATTCCATCCAGTATTAACATTATTGTACCATAAGGATGTCTCTGTGATTTGGAAAAATCTCAACAGAATATATGAGCGCACAAACTTCTGCCTTTGTGCAGAAACTTTCAAGAATGTATGAAGGCTTTTTCATTTTTTGAATGAAGATACTTTCAGAACTACTCTGACATTTGCTTTATTATTAGAAAATATGAAAGAGGTGTAAGTGAATAACTTATTGGTTGTTAAGTGTTGATCAAATGGTACCTGCTAGGCAATCTTTGCTAAAATTAATTGAGCACAGTGTACCCCACTGCTTTTAAAGGCCAATGGTAGTGGTAAAGTATAGCAAATTAATATACTTAATGAGTTCTTCACACCTGTAGTAACTAGATTACTTTTGTGCAGATGCTTGCAAGTTGAGCTGTGTCTTTACATCCTGTGTCTACCTACAGCAAAATTACAGAACATTGTGCAGATGATGTTCTCTTTTCCTATTTACTATGGCTACATTGTGGCGAGATCTTATGTGGTCTCTCAGAGGAGTTAACAGCCCTTCAGTTCTTCATGGGCATATTAGTCTAAGCTATGATGTGGATCTGGGCATTCAGGGCAAAGTGGAAGCAGGGACTATGGGTGGGATTCACAAAGGTACTTAGGCATCTACTCCTATTTTTAGGTTCCATTAAGCTTCACAAAACTCCTGTCTGTCTGCCCCCTAACCCTAGTGCTTAAACTGATTTGGTGCCTAAGGTTTTGCAGTAGAAAGGTTCCTAGATGCCTAACTTTCTGCCTCTGGACATGCACACTGCTGCCTCACTGTAGGCGCCCAGAAACCTACCTACATCCCAGAGTGATGTATGTACCAGGGAAAGATAGGCAGGTTCCCCTGCCTGATTTGCTTGTGGGGTCTGATCCAGTAAGTGTGCAGTAGGCGTCCTAACTCCACACAAAATGTGAGGGAGACTTTACTCCTAGCTATTAGCTCAATGGATAAGGCCTAGGATGTGGAAAGCTCCCCATTCAAATTCCCATTCCACCTGATCAGAAGGGATTTTAACAAGGATCTGCCACCTCTCAGGAGAATGCCCTAATCACTGGGTTAAGGGACATTTTGATGTGGCCTCCCTTAATGTCCTCTTTTGCACTCTGGATAAACAAATATTAATTGGACCAAAGCAAAAGAGAATGACTCTGTAGCCTAGTGAGTAGGGAACTCACCTGGAAAGTGGGAGACCCAGGATCTGGTTCTCCTGCTCCAGTGACTATTTGTATATCTATCCACAGTAGAAAAGCTTCAACAGGAGAGACTGAGGAACCCTGTCAAGGCTAATTCCCCACACTGGCACTTTGAGCACAGAAGGTGGGGGCCCACAAGGATTCTAAAAATTAATACTGGCCACTCCAGGCTTGTATTAAACTCCCAAGGTTACAGCTTTTCTCTGACCTTGGATTGATAGATGCTGCCACCACCCAAGTGCAGAACCCCTTTGAGAGCCCAAGAAGGTGCACTTGGGAATTCCTTCCTGTGGGGTACCCTCAAGTCCTTTTACCCCTCTTCCCAGTGAAGAGCTGAGAAAGAAAAAAAAAAAAAGGAAATCAGCTGTTGCCACCAGCTAATTAAACAATTTGTGCACATACTTCTTAAGACACAAAAATCCAATTCTGTTCTTAAAAAAGACAAATTGTATTAATAAAAAAAGAAAGAAAATACATAGAATATCAGGGTTGGAATGGACCTCAGAAGGTCATCTAGTCCAACCCCCTGCTCAAAACAGGGCCAATCCCCAGACAAATTTTTGCCCCAGATCCCTAAATGCCCCCTTAAAGGATTGAACTCCCAACCCAGGGTTTAGGAGGCCAATGCTTAAACCACTGAGCTATTCCTCCCCACATCTGGGAACTGAGGCTATTGCTAGATTTTAAAAGAGCACCTACAGGGCTTAAACATCAATAGCAGCTTCCTTGAAGTCCAGCTTAAAGGTTACAAGCAAAACAAAAGCAGCTGGAGTAAGCACAAAGGAATCCACAAGCCACAATGAAATAAAAGAGATAAACCTAATCGCGTCTTCCTAGACATTTCTGATCTACTTACATACCTGGGGGGTTTAAATGAGTAGTTTCTAGGTATGATACTGGTGATTTTTCATACTTGGCCTGAGCTTCTTACAGCATAGCTGTTGCCCTGTCTACCTCTCCCCAGGAGAACAACAGACAGACAGACAAAAGGGGAGTCTTTTTCAGTTTTAAAAAGTTCTAGCCTTATCATCAGCTCTTTTGACCAGGTGCCCACTCACTTCCTTTTACCTATGCATAGCAGTGAGACATTTTAACTCTTTACAGGTAGAGCAATTAGAGAACAGCTACTCAAAGGGATTTTAAGGCTACTGGTTGTCTGGGTGTCCATTAAAGAGAGCTCCCCCCCACTTCATTTATCACAAACACCAACATCAGACTATTCTATAGCCTATTCTATAGGGCACTCACTCAAGATATGGCAGATGCCTCTTCAAATCCCTTTGCCTCATTGGGTGGAGTGGGGGTTGAACTGGGGCTCTCCTACTCCCCAGGTGAGTATTCTCAGTACTGGGCTAAAAATATTATGGATGTCCTTCCCTCACTGGCCCAGGATTCTTCTAAGAAATGCACTAGGTGCCTAACTCAAGGAAAGGGGTTCACAGCTGAAAATTGAAAGCAAAGATAGGTGCCTCTCTTCAGTCTGCATTTATACACCCATCTTGGTGAGATAGGTTGGGTTTAGGACACACCCATCTCATCTGCATCTACCATTGGCTAGTTTAGGTGGTTCCCACTACTGGATTTTGTGACGTGCAGTCTAAGGCACCTATGCATGACAATTAAGTGTCTAGGGAGCCTTGGTGCCTAAATCAGGCTTTGTGGATAATTGTGGTGTTCTGTGATTTTCTATGAACCTAAAAGTTAGGTGTTGCAACATTCAGTGGCACAGCACCTAAGTTCCTTTGTAAATTTAGCCTGATGTACTCAGTCTTTCCATCAGGAGCAAGTGGGTGGCTGGGCAAGGAGGACTGGGGAGTGGGTAAAGCCATGACTCCACCTCCCCCTAAATGCTGATCAACAGAACCAACTGGATATAAGGAAGAGTATGGGAAGTAAAGAAAGTACTTACTCCCAAGAGCAAAAAGGAAGCATGAAAAACATTGCCTCAAGAAGGCACAAGTCCTTCCTGGGACTCCTCATGGTCTGGGAGAGTGCCTACACAAGCTGAGCCTAAAGCCTAAATCTTGTACTATGATAGTGAACAAAAAAATACACAGAATCAGCCTGGAAGGGACCTTGATAGGTCATCAAGTCCTGCCCCCTGAGCTATGACAGGACCAAGTAAACCTAGACCATCCCTAACAGGTGTTTGTCCATTTTTAAAAGCATCAAATGATGGGGATTCTAGAACCTCTCTTGGAAGCCTATTCCAGAGTTTAGCTAGTCTAACTTCTAGTTAGAAAGTTTTCCCTAGTATCTAACCTAAATGGAGAATAATGGATCACAGCCCTCTTTATAACAGCCCTTAATGCATAACAGTCTCACTGTAAGCATGTGGGACTCACCCCTGCAGCACCTCCTGCTGGTAGTCTCTGGGAATTAGCTCATCTAGCCTCCAGAGCACCTCTGCAGGCCAATGTCCCACTGCCACTTGGCCCCTGTGTCCCTCCCAGACACAGGGCCCCATTATCTGGGGTGCTGCCCCTTGGGAGTAACCCCTTTCTCTCAAAGGGGTTACCCCTCCCCAGGGAAGTCCCACCTACTATCCCACCTCACCTCACTATAAGACTACTGCCAGTCATTGGCTAGCCCTTGCACCCTGTGGCAGACTACAGTATCAGCCTATTCATCACTGGCAAGGTTGGGTTTGGACCTGCTGCCTTTGTCTACCCCAGGCTGCCCTCTGCAACCCCTAGTACCCATTGGCCTTCTGCTAGACTGCAGCCTGGGGCTTTCTAGGCTGGAGCTCCCTAGCGTCGCGTCGCGTCGCGTCTGGTCTGGTCTGGTCTGGTCTGGTCTGGTCTGGTCTGGTCTGGTCTGGTCTGGTCTGGTCTGGTCTGGTCTGGTCTGGTCTGGTCTGGTCCCTCCCTCTCAGAAGCTAGAGTAAGTCTGCTGAGATCTTGGCTCCCAGCCTCTTATATAGGGCCAGCTGAGGCCTAATTGGGGCGTGGCCCAGCTGCGGCCACTTCCCCAATCAGCCCAGCTTAGACGCTCTCAGCCGCAACTTTTTCCCAGGGCTGACTTTAACCCTTTTTCTGCTGGAGTAGGGGAGCTGCCCCACTACCTCCCCCCATCTTCTTTTTTCAAGATATCATTAGGTAATTATTCTTAATATAACTCTACACAAATCTATATTCACAAGGTTTTCTTAAGATTATTAGTAGATAAAAGTTAGCAGGTTGGCATACATATATTTATATTCCAATAGAATTAGACAGGAATCTCTTTACTTTCCTGTAAATATTGTTTGATAGTACAAATGTATCATTATACGGATACCATCCAATAGTCCATTTAAGCTACGTGACATAACAGGTGATGAATTAACGCATGTAAACCCATGCTTAGAGTACTCTGGTGCTCAAAGTTAAACATATGTCTGAGTGGTTTCTTGTATCAGAGCCATAATGTCCTGTGGCTCTAGATGGCCTTTTAAAAACACACTTCTTTTGACTGTGAATGTACATGTACCTGTGGAAACTCTGTGTGACTTGAAATTAATTATGGGTGAATAAATCTTTTGTAAATGATCAATAAAATAAAAATGAACATAATTACCTATTATCCCCAATGAGACAGTGAATTTGCCACATGAGAATTACAAAATCAAAAATATCATTAAAAAGAACTATACTTGGATCTTGAACACTAATGGCAGATGTATCCAATTTTTTTTTTTTTGTAGATCTTCTTCCTATGGTTTGTGTCTATTAACAAAAAGTGAAATTCTGTCATCCTTTCTCTGACTGATTTCAATTAAATTACCCACAGAATGAGCTACTATTCATCTCCTCCTTTGAAAATTACTAGATTATTGGAATTGAATCTTTTGAATAAGAAATGGATTTTTAAAATCTCTAACAGTTTGTTATTTTGAAGTTTCATATGTTTCTGAATACTGTATTAGGTGGCAGTTTTAAATTTGAATGGGCAATGTTAGGTGGGAGGGATTACAGTGATTGATAAAGAATTAAAGGGCAGTGAAGAACTGGCTGAATGCCTTGTGGCAGTTTTCTCCTGTAAACCTACTCAGTTATGTTGATCATGCTGGTGAATGTTAATGGCAAAAATTACATTGGCTCCTCTGACTGAAGTTAAGTGCCTGTCATGGAAGTTGAGTTTGTAATTTGGGCATCTTGCTTGACTCACAGCTGATATTTAATGATTGTATAGCTGAAGTGACCAGGATTCTTTTTTCTATCTGCATATGACAATGAAGTTGTGACCCCTTTCTTTCTCAGATACAATCTCTCATAATGTTGTCACTTAACAATTAGACTATTGAAGTGCACTGTGCATGAGTCTATACCTTAAGTCAGCTCAGAAAATGACTTGTGAAGAAAATGGCAGCCAGCTTGTTGAAGGTATATCACACTATAGCATGACACCATTGCTCTGGAACATGCATTGACAACCTTTTGGTTTCTAGGTAGAATTAAGGCACTGATGTTGATCTAAAAGACTTGGAACCTGCTTCTCTTCCTATATGGCACTGCCACAGTTCAGATCAGCAGACACTCAACTAGTCCAAAATAGCTTGATTTCACGTCTCACTGCGAAGCCCATCTACTTGATCAGACATCTGAAGTTGTTTGAGATTTAGGGTATTTGGTTGGGAACATGGACTTTTTCTGGAGCATTAGAGTGTTACGGAAGTTGCTGGGGGCAGGAATTTTGGTTGTGTGAACTAGCTTTTTGTTTGTGGATAAAGGTGTTGGTACTGCTGTTTTTGTTTTAAATGATCATATTGTTAATTATCTATTAAAGGTGTCTTTAGAGCATCAGAAGAATTTTCTTTGTATATATATTTATATACAAGTGAACATAATTTATACTTATTTATAATTTGAGACTAGCTAACAGTTACTTACCCTGTTCCAGATCGGTTCTCTAAGCCTAGCATACTGTGTCAAGATAACCTAGGGCAGACTTTTTGTGGAGATGAAACCAAAAAATATATCCCATGCTCAGCTTAAGGAACCATCCACTTCATTACTATTTGCACTATTTCTGTGCTCTTTGCCCAACTATATTGCAGAGAGTAGATGATTTCAGGACAAGGCCTTTGGAAATGATACCCAAGCTCATCACAGCCCATGGATAAAACATAGATTCTTCCTTGTCAGAAGAGCTTAATTAGGGCAAACATTTTCTGGGGCTCAGTCCCAGCACCTCTTCTGTTATGGCATCCTTTGTGCGGTGTGTGTGCAAGATGATGTTGACAGGGGTGAAGCACATAGCTCTGCAAAATGGCATCCTCTGTGCAGCGCACTCTGCTTGAGCCCTGGTACCTCCTTCTTTACAAATTAAGCATTGCTTATGAGTGAATGTTGTCTCATTTGCTTTGCCACTGAAGATAAGCCAGCAGCTATACTATTGCCTTTTAATTCCTGTGGTTACCACGGCAACTATATTTGCATGTTGACTGTCCATTGTTATTACTTTTCTCTTTTTTTGAGTAAGTATTTTCAATTATTTTGTACTTCTTTATTGGAAGTTTACCTAGCACTTTGCTCATTCTTAGTTTTCTTTATTGCAGTTATGGAGAAATTTTGTTTTCTTCCTTCAATATCTTTCTTTCCCAATCATTTTGGATTCACTCTCCACATTTCCCTTTCAAAATTATCTATTCTAAGCTCTGCAGATTAGGACTCTGGGTCATATTCAGCGATATATTAACAGGAGTGCATTATTAGCTACAGAATGTTACTGATACTACTTTTGTGGCACAAATACTTTGAAGTGTAAACATTGAACTACATGTATATTTGATATAGCTTTCCAAACAGGAGTGCTTTTTAATAACTATATCTGAGTATGTTCCTTGGTTGCTATGATTATTACCCATCTGTTTGCATTATTAACAAAACATGGGGATTAGACATTTATTTTGTCTGAGAAGCTGCAGCAAAATTATTTTTAAAGTATATGAACAGTTCATCTCAATACTACATGCTCATTTTTATGAATTGTGAAGCTCTGCATAATATTTGTTTACTGCAGCATAGGCCTTCAGACAGCTATTTGTTTTAATTTTTTTACTGGGATTGCACTCATTGGTTCACTTTTTGTTGCTATGACTTGCATATTATAATAGCAAAGTCAATTAAATAGATATAATTGCACTGTAGATAAAAGTGTGGTCTAGAGACAAGGCAGTAGGGTGGGATTCAGGAGATGAGGACTCTATTTCTGACTTGCTGTGTGACACTGGGAAAGTTATGTCACACAGCTGCTTCTGTTTCCTCTCCCATCTTTTCTCTGCCTTGTCTATTTAAATTGTAAGCTGTTTGGGGCAGGGATTGTTTATCATTATATGTTTCACAATGGTCAGTACATCAGGACCCTCCTCAACTGGAAGCTCTAGGTGCAGCAGGATTACAAGCAAAAAAAAATAATTTCTTTGCTTGATGACAATTATTTTCTCTCTCATACCTTTAAACTGCTTGCTTACATCATTATTATCAAAGCAGCCTCAGGCAGTTAATCTAAATATACTGCTGTTGTACTCTTGCTCTGAAAACATGTATTTGATTTCACACCCATGCTCTTTCTAATAATTTGTTTCTGCTTTTATGTCTCTAATTTAATGTTGTCTTTTGTTCAGCATGAGAGTGCCTTTATTGTCAGTGTCAGTTTTAGTATACCTTACTCACAATATTTGTCCTCTTTCTAGAATTTGTATTATTCTTGGCATTTATTTTCTCAGAATTTGTCAGATTTCAGTATGTCTTCCTTACATACATTTTTTATTCTCATGTGTTTGCTTTGTTTTATTACAGAAAGTATCTGGTTTCTCTGTGACTCAATAATTCTTCTCTGTAACTTATAATCAATCTGCAGATGATCTAGCAGCATAGGAAGAACTAGAAACCAGCATTATAGCTGTATATTTTCATAAATCTGTGTTTTCATTAATATTTAACCAATAAACAGCTGCAATGTAAACTTCCCCTACAGAAGTCCACAGCTACTGCTAAGTATGAATAATAGTAGTCTACCACTAGTGAGCTGTATTTTGCAGTTCTTTCATTTCTATCTGTTTTATACTGATACCCATCATGCTGGTGTATGAGCACCTGTCATGTAAAATCAGTAGCAATAGTGAAGTCCATAGAGGACTTCATGGAGTCTCTGGCAATTTTCTTTTTCAGAGTCAAATGTCTGTTTAGAGTAGGTTTTTGGTGTTTATGGGCAGGTGGGGATGCCAGGGGTTTCATCTCTCTGCCTCCCTGCGCTCCCTTGCCTCCATGCTCAACTGGTACTCTTCACACTCCACGGATTGATTATTCAGTGTATCCCTCCAGAGTCTGTCCTTGGTTTCTCATGCCTGTTTGCTCACTCACCTCCACACAATTTATCTTTCAGCGATTATATATTTTCTCATGTCGTCAGCTACCATCTCTCCATTAATTCCCATTTCACCTCTCCTTCCTCTGACTCACCCCCTTCAGTTCAGAATCGGTATCTCAATTGCCTCCGTCTCTCATTCATGTCTTCCTGAATGTCCCACCCCCAACAAACTGATCATGCCAAAAAGAAAATTTCTCATCTTTTCCTGCCCACCCACATTTTCCATAAGAGTGGAAAACTCCAGTATTTTTTCTGTGTTATCTTTGACAGAGTCAACTTCCCCCTTTTCCCAAATCCTGACATTTCTTCTTCTACAGCATTTGCCTTGAGAAAGCATAGACTGTCATTGTAGATGGCATATTATAAAACTCCTTAGCTGCATGTACTGTAATTAACACAGGAGACTTTATGTGCCTCTGTGATTGCCGTGCTGTTGAGTGAGGCATAGCTACCCTTGTCACATTTCACATATTCTTATATAGACATGTATGTTTCTTGAAAACATTATTCAAGTGGTGTCCTTCTTGGTTCTCTAGGTTAGCTATAATTTTAGTATAGAGGAATTGTTGACATATACCTTTTAGAATTGTGCATATATGCATAATAATCTCTGGCATTCTTTGTAACCCTACATATATAAGAAAATGGACAACCAAACTGGAAGATTCTAATGACTACAAGCCCAAACCATCTCTCACTTCCCACTGATTGCTTGTCTACATGTCAGTACATCCCTTGCTGTTATGTCAAGAATCTATAAATAAAATATTGTAGGTAAAATTCATTTTTTCAGTCATTTCAAATTAAATGTAATCTGTCTAGCTATCTGAATACTTATATGTCTACTATCATTGTATTATTTGAGTGTTTCACAAACATTATTGACTATCCTCAGTACACCCCCGTTATCTCCAATGTACAGACAGAGAACTTGAACACCAAGGCCCCACACCAATCTGATATGGCAGAATTTTACATCTGATTTGTAAATGACTACACAAGCTGCAGAGCAACAACAAATTGGTCCCAGAGAGATTAAATGGATTTGCCTAAGGTCAGATAGGGCTCCTTGGGCAGAGCTGAGAATTGAGCCTTATAGCCCCAGTCCAGTAGCACAAGGCTGTCTTTCGGTCATAATTAAAATGAAAAGTAAACTAATTTTGCTCATTGCAGCAAGAAGCTTCTGAAAGCGTCCATTAGTTTATACTCAGGGAGATCGGCTTCTCACTAGGAACTAGAATTGAAATGAAGTTTTTACATAAAATTGACATTTCTGTAAGCCTTGCCAAATATCAGTAGTTACAGCTCTGTTTCCAATCCATGTTTGATAAAGGAGGAATTGTTCTATTTAATAGGGAAATAAATTGTATAATAATTAAACAGTATTATTTATCTGAGTGTAAATCTACTTCCGTACTACAGCAAGAAAAAAATATGATTTCAGGAGGGAGACCACAGCAGAGGGAACTTTGGGTAATTGTGAGCAAGTACATACACTTTCTACTGTACTGTTAGCTGATTAGACAGAGAGAGAGATAGATGTTGGGCAAAGTATACAATGTTAATTGGTATTATGTACACTGTATTAATATTGTATATATTAAATATGGATGTTAGATAGTCATGTTCACTAAATTTTATCCACAATCCTGTTGACTTCTGTTCACCTATGTCCATATATATACCTTGCAAAGCTAGCAAATACAAAACCTATCAAAGATAAGTTACACCAATGGTGTGTTCTGGTAAGATAGGGAGTGACCTTATGATCCAACTGATTTGGAATGTTGTGTTTGAATCAAAAGGTAAGGAGGATACACCATGGTACCAGAAAAGCAAGATAAAAGGCTGATTGGTGAATTTTACTGTTGGGTGATGTATAAAGTGCTTTCTAAATTGTAAACAACTGTCTCGTAAATACAAGTGATTTTTTTGGGGGGGGGGGGGGAGGGAGGCATATTTTGGAAGCACACCTACTATGTAGAGTGAACATTCTTCAAGATAAAAATTGCTTCCTGAAAGGAGTTGTTATGCATCCAAAATAATATCAAGTTTGCTCAACAAGCCTAATTTCAATAAAACCATGTTGATTACATTTAACTATGCTAACATCCTTTAATTTTTTACTGATTGTGTCCCATATTAGCATTTCCATATTTTTGCCTGGGATTGATGTCAGGCTAACGAGCCTAAGGTTACCTGGGTCATCCCATTTACACTTTTTAAATGTTGGCACAACATTCATTTTTTTTCTCAGTCTCTAGAACTTCTCTAGTGTTCCAAGGTTTGTTAAAAACCAATATTAAACATCATTTCAAACAGCCCAAGCTGACGATCTGGCCCTTCATGTACAAAGGTACAGTAAATGTGTTCTGCGTGCTACTAGCATGGAGTGACTATTTGCTATTATAGGTCCTGATCCAAAGTCCATTGACATCAGTTAAGAGTCACACTGACTACAATGGACTTTGGATAAAAATGTTCACTCATAAGTATTTAGTTATCAAAACTATATCTTTATGACTAGTTCTAAGAACCCTTAGAAATGTCCAACATAGTGTACACGTCATCCGCCTGTGCTCCTTGTAATTTACCTGAACAGAACTAGTTGCAGTTGACTAATGGAAAAAAAAAACACATAAAATTATGCAGCTCAATCTAAACACATCATCAGTTTCAAACAAAACAGCCCTTTCAGCATCCTGGATATGTTTTCAAGAAAGAAAAGTAAAGGGAAAGAAAGATAATAATGAGACGAAAAAGAAGAGACAAGAACAATGACATGTGGCTTTTTGATTATTCAAAGCACAAAATGATGAATGTACCTGACCTTATTAGGTGTATTAAATCCTTTTAATCCCTTTTGTAAAAGAAAACTATTTTTACAGCTGACTGCATCTGATCCAGAACAATTCACAAGTCAAACACTAAGCTAAAAAAATAACAGAGTAGCCACATAAAGTGATATGATTTACAGAAAAAGATATATTAGGAAGAGGTTTGTTCTTTGAGAGCCCAATACAACACTAAATGTCACCCACCACCATCAATGGGTGGGGGAACTTGATGGGGCCACCAGTGAAAGGGGGCATTCCCAGTAGCGGGCAGCCAGAATGGAAGCCAGATCTCAGCTGGGCTTCAGAACTGCAGCTGTTTGCATCCAGAAAAGGCATGCAGTGGAATCAGCTCATGCCATTTCTGCACTCACTGAAAGGCAAGGCCTTGGAGCAGACACAGCCAAGGTAGACAAGCCTAGAAAGTAAGTAAATAAAGGAGTCACCAAGATATTTCTGGAGAAAGGGGGTTCAGTGACACAGCACAGAGACATCCATTACACTCAGCCAGTTTTCAGGGATGATGGTGTACATCTGTCAGATGGAGGTACTGACATATGGCTGCAGAATGTGCAGGAATGATTTGTGTTGTGTTGCAGATGTTGTAATATCAGGTCGCATGGTTGGGTGAAGATTGCATAATGGAACTGGTTAAAAAATGAAAGCACATTCTGTGAAAATGTCAGTTTGTTCCACTGTTTTTTTTTTTTTTTTTTTTCATTGACCAAGCTAGTCAATGTAGCCCCGTGTGGTTGGTTTCCAGTGTGGTTAAGAAAATAAAATAAACAGTTTCCAGAGGTATCAGACCTTGGATTTTGATGTTGGACCTTGGGCTCATATGATAGGGTGAGACCTTGTAGCCTTTGCAGGCCAAGCTCAGACCCTGTGGCCCTCACAGGCCGAGGTCCCCACTCTGCTGTACACTCTGTCTTGGGAGGGTGCTAGGACTCAGAGAGCTGAGTCCATGGGGTTAGACTGAGGAAAGCCTACCCCATGTGATTGGATTTATGGTAAGAAACTCTGTAACCCTGGTGCTAGTTATGGGTTATATGGTAAGGAGCCCTGTAACCCCTGCACTGGAACCAATTACATGCCTGATATAGGAGAATATGGGTGGATAGTGTCCCTTTCCTGTGTTAAAGTTTAATAAAAGTTTCAGCCTCTGCTTAATTCCATGCATGTGTCTTTCCTCATTTTGCTGCTGTATCCACATCACTTGGAAATCGATGAAAAGACACCCATTGACTTCAGTGGACATTAGAGCAGATCCTAAATGGTTGATTTTATACAAGACGTAAGGCATAAATGATCTGAATTCTGACATTAGTGAGATGAGACTAATTTCAACATGTTTTAAAAGCAGAGCTTTGGGCAGTGGCATAGAATCCAGGAGCAGGGATGAAGTTTGGCTTCATGGACCAAAATTAATTTTCTTTCCTCCATACATAACCCACACTTCTGTCACTGTTCCTTTTAAACAGTAATAGTCAGTTTTATTTTGTTTTTGTTAGAAGAGTGGAGCAGCTGTCCGCTGACTCCAGCTAGTCTGGGACTCGCAGGTAAGCAAAGGGAAAAAAAAGTTCACAAACCCTTGGAACATGCTCACTAGGGCATCTCCAAAGGCAGGGGCCGAGGCCACTTCCAAGTATAAAGAGAAAAAAGGTGCCAAACTCTTCAGTTAGTTCAGTCAGACCCAGAGGGAGGTGAAGGTCTGAGCTCCAAGGGCTGATGCTCATAAGACTGCTTTTACTAACTGCAGTTATGTGTTGGTGCCATACTTAGTTAGGGTTTCCCTGTTAGGAATTGTTGTTGTAAGATGTTTGAGAATATTATATTATGTGTGTTTGTGATATATATTTAATGTGGGAGTGTGTGAATGGGGGGTGTGGAGCTCCTGCTCAAAACTCTTCAGTTAATTCAGCGAGACCCAGAGGGAGACAGCCACGGAAATACCCGGACAAGACACTGACATAAAACATGCCTGAGGTCACCCTGACTGAGACTGCTGTTGACACCATTGGGTAAGGGAGCCTGGAGAGAGGTATAGGACCAAGAGCGTGAGGGGCGGGGGGAAGCTCCTGTCTACTGCAGGGAGTGCATCTGTGGTAGTACAATTTCTATCAAGGTACTATATTCCTCTGATCCCTCCCTAAAACCTGAGATTGATGAGCAGTGATCAAAGTAGAGTGGTAGCATCTTCAAGGCAGTGTGACAGCTTGGCAATGACTGGTGCAGAGCAGCAGTGGCAGCAGCACCAAAGCCATCAACAGTGCTTTGTGCCAGTAGCAGCAGCAGCTTTCCTGAGGTGATGGATGGCAAAGAGTAGTTCCTTCAAGGGAATTGACGGTGCAGAGCGAGGCAGCTTAGGCTGAAACCAGAGAGAGACAAAATCAGCCTATCTAGGGGACTCTAGTATGGATCTCCCTTCACATCAATCAAAGCTGAAACCACTTCAGCTGGATTATATAGTAGACCCTTAGAGCAGCCCAGGCAGCACTAGAATCCTTGCACTTCTCCTAGGGTAGCTGAGAGTGGGGCAGAAGGAAGCAGACAGAATATATCAGCCACTCATAACAGCCAAAGGAGGACTAAGGTGTGGACTAATGTTAAGGCATTGCAGGGGAAGGGGTGTTGGAGTCTTATCTCATAGAATCTGTTAATTGCTGGTTTTCCCAAATTAATTCTATTGTTTACCTCCTTTACCCCCAATAAAGTTCCCTTTGTTGTAAGCCCTGGAGTCAGTGCAAGCAAGAGGGGATTCATTGTCCATCAAAGGCACCCAGTGTGATGTATGTAGCTTAGGAGGTTTCTGGGTAGGGGCTTGAGCTGGTGTTAGTGAAGTCTTTATGGAAACTCAGAGAAAACGGAACCTAGCCCCTCTTTACTATAGACAACACCTGCTAGAAGGGTTGCACTTCTATTTACATAGATATCTAAGGGAATGGGAGTACACAAGTACAGAAAAAGTAAATTACAGATTGATGGGATTCTGGTACAATTAGTCTAATGTGAAATACAGTTTGATGTATTTTACCAGAATCACATCTGACTGTAATTTTACTTTTTCTTTACAGCCTTTCCCTTGTATCACCAAGACATAAATAAAAGTGCCAATACAGCATTCTTCAGTCACCCAGCTTTGCCAGAACTGTTAAATTTATGTTTGGATCCCAGTGAGGAGATAGAGAGTTTGTTTGAGCTACTTGTAAGATATAAATATTTAAAAGAGCTTCAAACTACCCCCAATACGCTTCTTATAAGTGTACTTTGCTATTGTGCGGCAAAGACCCTCACCACTACAGCAATATAATCTCCAATGGTAACATTTTAGACCATTACTATAAAATGTAGTTTGTTTTGTTTTTAATAAGCATGATATGACCAAAAAACTGAGTTTTAAGCTTTCGTTCAAACCAAGCTTATAGAAGTTAGTAATATGATCTATTGACTGGAACTGATGGCAAAAATCATTACAGGCTTATAGTAAGTGCATGCAATAGCTTAAAAACAATCTCAAAAAGCTATTGCTGATCCAGGGAAGAAGAAGGTTTAACAGAGACGCTCTCAACCATATCATAAGGCATAAAATTTTAACACTTGGGTATAAAAGGAGGCATCAAAAAACAGCCTATTGCCCTGATCCAGCAAAGCACTTAAGCACATGTGTAACTGGGACTAGCCTGTGCTTAAAGTTATGCATGTCCATTAGTGCTTCACCAGATCATGACATACAACTCCTGTCTTTTTCAAAAATATCTGTAAAGCTTCAGCCAGTAATCAATGGATTCTGAGACCCACAGCCCAAACTACAATATTGTTATATTAAAATAATGAATGAAAAATTTGATATCAAGGGACAGAAAACCTCTTTTATCATTGGTTAAAGAAAATGTGATAATTTTGAAGAAATAGAGGGAACAACTTTCACATCTTAAAGGTTATATTTTTATGCATGAGATGGGCAAAATCTTTCATTTGAATTTATTTTTACAAGATTTGTCCATTTTCCCCCAAAACAAGGGTTTTTTTTTTGTTTGGTTGGTTTTCATTTGTTGTTTTGTTTTTTCTTCTGGCAAGCTTGATTGGCTGGCTTAGTCAACTAGTGGGATTTTTCAAAATGATAAAAACTTTGATAAATATTTGCATGGGAAAATCTGTAAAATAAAACTAGATTAATTGAAAAAAAAATAACCAGTGGAACAAACTGACATTTTCACAGAATGTGCTTTCATTTTTTAACCAGTTCCATTATGCAATCTTTAGTGAAGAAGAACAGCCTCATTATTTTATAAGAGGGAATAGCAGAAGAGAATCCTCAGGACAGTTGCTAAGGCCACAGGGTGAAATTCTGACCCCATTGAAATCAATGAGGTTTTGTCATTGATTTGTGTGAGGCCAAGATTTCATCCAGAATCTTTTTTCTCCTTCCAAATGTGGGCCATGGGAAAAGCTGCAGTGATTTTCTTAACCCTTCCATTGGGAACTGAATAGGTTCCTTTCTTTCCCATTCTGAGAAGGTACAGGAGAGCAGCTTTGTGGGACCTTCCTCCCCTCTCAGTGGGCACGTTTCTGGTAAGTGTTTTGTTCGTCTTGCCTCATTGGAGGAGGGAAAACCTGGGCTGCAGTTCATCCTGGTCTGTCAAAACTGTGCTTAGGAGATTTAAAAGATAATCAAGGAGCAAATTAAATTATTATATACACTACTTCCTTTCTCTTTTAGAGCAGATGGTGGTAGCAAAGCTACCTGCAGGGGATCTAGACTTCAGGGGAAAAAAATGTTAATGATTACTCACTGAGCATCTAGGGCTTTGTGTCTAGTGATTCTCTGATTGTTAATAAACTTCCTATTTTATATGGGGACACTTCAACAGGTAGCAGAAAGAATGAGGGTAGATTTCTAGAAGTATTGAAAACATAAAACCAAAAAATGATCAGCTTGTCTGTTATCAGGCAATCATTAATTGGTCCAAGGTTTGAGGAAGAATCTGGAGAACTCCTCACAGAAGAATAGAATTATAGAAATGTAGAGCAAAAAGGGACCTCATGAGGTCAACTAGTCCATCTCTCTGCACTGAGGCAGGACCAAGTACATCTTGACCAACCCTGCCAGGTGTTTCTCTAACTTATTATTAAAATTATCCAATGATAGGAACTCCACAACTACCCTCGGAAGCTTATTCCAGTGCTTAACTATCCTTATAGTTAGAAAGATTTTCCTAATATCTAACCTAAATTTCCCTTGCTGCAGATTTAGCCCATTACTTCTAGCCCTACCTTCAGTGGACATGGACAACAATTAATCAGCATACTCTTTATAACAGCCTATAATCTATAACAACATATTTTAACTTTATCAGATTCCCCCTCGATCTTGCCTCCTGAGTCTAAACATGACCAGTTTCGTTTTGTTGGGTTTTTTAATTCTTTCTTCATGGGACAGGTTTTCTAAATCTTTTATCACTTTGTGTTGCTCTCATCTGGAACCTTTCCAATTTGGCCACATGTTTCTTAAAGCGTGGCACCCAGAACTGGACACACTACTCCAGCTGAGGCCTCACCAATGCTGAGTAGAGCAGGACCCTTACCTCCTATTATATAAAACACTCCTGTTAATAAATTCCAGAATGATATTAGCCTTTATTGCAACTCCACAGTGTTGGCTCATATTCAATTTGTGATCCAATATAACCCACAAATCCTTTCCACATGTCTTTATTGAATTTCATCTTGTTAAATTCAAACCAAGTTCTCCAATTTGTCAAGGTAATTTTGAATTCTAAGCCTGTCCTTCAAAGTGCTTGCTACCCCTCCCAGTTTGGTGTCATCTGTAAATTTTATAAGCATACTCTCCCCTCCATTATCGATGTCATTAATCAAAATACTGACTGGTACTGAACCCAGGATAGATGTTCTTCAGGGCTAGAGTAGATATGTCCTCCAGTTTGACAGTGAACTCTTTGAGTACAGTCTTTCAACCACCCAGTTTAGGAGTATTTTCATTTATACCACATATCCCTAATTTGTCTATGACACTTATGTGTGTCTGTCAACAGCCTCACTAAAATCAAGATTATCATGTTTCCAGCCTTCCCCCCATCTACTGGGCCAGTAAACTTGTCAATGAAGGAAATGAGGTTGATTTGGCATGATTTGTTCTTGACATGTAGGCTATTATTTTTTGCTCTGTTATCCTCTAGGTGCTGACACACTGATTGTTTAATAATTTGTCCCAGTATCTTCCCAGGTATCCAAGTTAAGCTGACTGATCTAAAAATTCCTGGGTTCTCTTTGCTCCCCACTCTAACGATAGATTGCTCTTCTCCAGTTGTCTAGGACTTCACCCATCCTCCATGAGTCCTCCAAGATAATTGCTAATGGTTTTGAGATTGCTTCAGCTAATTCCTTAAGTACCCTACAATGAATTTCATCAGGCCCTGCTGACTTGAATGCAACTAATTTATCTTAATCTTCTTGAAGTTGTTCTTCCCATATTTTTTATTGTGTTATTTCCCTCTCCTTGTTGATAATATTATGTGAAGTAGCTGGTCATGTGAAGTAGCTGGTGACTTGAAGCAAAATAGGCATTAAGCACCTCAGCCATCCTGATGTCACCAATTATTAGCTCCCCTTCCCCACTAAACAGTGAATGGAAGAAGGCTAGTAATAAGATTTCTGACTAAGTTCATCATTAATGAGGAGTCTATGGAATTAGTGAAAGCTTTAGTTTAGGAAAACTTAACTCTTAAAACCTTCTGATGAAGGTTCTTGCACAGTAAATTCTTATGCATCAGCTTTAGCTTATGTTTTCAGATATTTCACAGCAAATGAAACATGCCTTACTACGGTCAAATTTAGTTAAACAACTCAAACCAAAATAGCTGGAATTTTCAAATCCTCCCCCCCCCCCCTCTGAATTACCTATGTGAAATAGATGAGTGGCTAACAACCAAGCTTTAGCTAGCTTCCTAGCTAGCAGGTTTGCCAAGTTGGTTAGTCAGAATTTCAAAACTACATGTATTGAATGTATTTCCCAAGCACCGTTAACCAATTCCATTTCATAACAAACCCCAATGCCAACTCTGTCCACATATCTATTCAAGTGACATCATCATAGGACCTAATCACATCAGCCATACCATCAGGGGCTCGTTCACCTGCACATCTACCAATGTGATCTATGCCATCATGTGCCAGCAATGCCCCTCTGCCATGTACATTGGCCAAACCGGACAGTCTCTACGCAAAAGAATTAATGGACACAAATCTGACATCAGGAATCAAAATACTCAAAAACCAGTGGGAGAACACTTTAACCTGTCTGGTCATTCAGTGACAGACCTGCGGGTGGCTATATTACAACAGAAAAACTTCAAAAACAGACTCCAAAGAGAGACTGCAGAGCTAGAATTGATATGCAAACTAGACACAATCAACTCCGGTTTGAATAAGGACTGGGAATGGCTGAGCCATTACAAACGTTGACTATCTCCCCTTGTAAGTACTCTCACACTTCTTATCACACTGTCTGTACTCGGCTAGCTTGATTATCACTTCAAAAGTTTTTTTTTTTTTTTTTTTTTCTCTTAATTAATTGGCCTCTCAGAGTTGGTAAGACAACTCCCACCTGTTTATGCTCTCTGTATGTGTGTATATATATCTCCTCATTATATGTTCCATTCTATATGCATCCGAAGAAGTGGGCTGTAGTCCACGAAAGCTTATGCTCTAATAAATTTGTTAGTCTCTAAGGTGCCACAAGTACTCCTGTTCTTCTTTTTGCGGATACAGACTAACACGGCTGTTACTCTGAAACCAGTAAAATGTATGTATGTACTAGGAAGTTTAGAGAAATATTTATACAAATAAGAAAGAAAGAATAGACACTTTATTTTTTATGTCAGTAGGACTACTGAAAACAGCACTGATTGAAATGCAATGGATTTAAGAACTGACTTATTTAATAAAACTTCTATACTTTTACTAGGGGGAATGTTTGTCTTCAGAGTAGAAAACAGAGAACTAAGCCTATCAATTGTTCTTTCATCAGCTAGGGAGTCAAAACCGAGGAGTTTTGTAACACCTTATTGAAGGTCAATTTATATAGGCATGGCTGTCAGGTACCATAAAGTGATATGTCTCACCTGTTCAAACATTTAAAGAAATATTGGGATTTGGTATACATTCTGAATAAGAAAACTGATCTGATATTTATGTCTTTATAATTTTATTTATTTTTAAATAAAAATGATGTTTTCTAGCCTCCATCCTAAATCAAATTACTCTTATTTTGGAAAATAATGAGAAATTTTACTGAATGCATTGCAGTGAAATTCAACCAAATTAACATATGGACCCAGCTGTAAATTATTTGATATTGCAAAGTAATAACTACTTTGCATTTCCATAAGTGTGCAAGAATTTATACTGTGCTCATCACAACACTATCTGGTTGCTTTCCATTGTAGAATTTGAGGATTCATCCAAGGATCACCAAGAATTTAGGACAGGATATTGAGAATAATGTGGAACATAGGAATGACGATACTGAAACAGAGCTGTAGTCCATGTATTCCTGTCTCCTGTCTCCAATGATAGATGCTTTACAGGAAGGTGCAAGAAACCCCACAGTAGACAGATGTGCGGCTGTCTGTCTCTTATCAAAGCCTCATTCTAATTCCTAGCAGTGACATACTGGTTTGAACCCTAAAACTTGAGGTTTTGTCTCCTTCCAATACTCTTTTTTGTTAACAGTACCTGTTATAACTCTGGATACTCTTATTAGCCATATAAAATTACTAATCACTCGTTGCAGATTGCTAAATTCTAAGCCTTGTTTGTAGAACTGAAAGTTTGGTGGAATGTACGCATCCTCTATGGAGGTGAAATACAAACTGGAATTTTGGCAACATACCAGGGTGTCCACCAGATGACCAAATGTGACCAGAGACTCAATCTAATGTACTATCTGAAACCTTCAACCTCCAACAGAAAAGTGCTTTCCACCACCATGTGTTTGGGATTGATCTTTATTTTTATTTTTTTTAAGTTTGTAGTCCTGGTGATTCCATTGGGAATAGAGTTGGTTGACATTTTTTTTAATTTTAAAGTTTTAAAACATTGTTTTTCAGAAATGTCGTTTTTTTAAAAAAAAGTCTACAACTTTTTTTTAATCAAAGATAAGAATTGTTTTTGTAATTTTTCAATTTAAAAAATCTGCATTTTGATCAAAAAAATCACATTTTTCCAGTAATTGTTGTTCTTTGAGATGTGGAATGGACATGTGCATCACTTTGGGTGTTAGAGCACTACTGCAATTAAGTCAGAAATCTTCTTCCCAGAGTGGTGACCATCAGTCAGGGGATGGATGGATACTCCTCATGCTTGTTCTCCTAGCCAAGAGTATAAAGGGGATGAGCCACCCAGTGTTCCCTCTAATTTTTCCCACACATGTGCAGAATGAATTTTGTTATGTGCCCTAATATGGAGGTGATGTGTGACACATCACCTTCCTATTGGTTCACATAACAAAACTCATATGGTGGGGGTGGGGCTGAGAAGCTTGAACTGCGGGAGCGAGCTCAGGGCTGGGGCAGAGGGTTGGTGAGCAGGGGGTGAGGGCTCTGGCTGGGGGTGCGGGCTCTAGAGTGGGGCCGGGGATGAGGAGCTTGGGGTGCAGGAGGGTATTCCAAAGAGAGGACTCCCCCCAGCTCTCTCTCCCCACAGCAGCACCTTGGCTGTGGAGTGAGGGAGGCACCTCTCCCCACCATGGCAGCTCTGGTGGGACTACAGGACAGGTGCCCCTCCCCAAGCCACGGCAGGTCCAGGTTGGGACTGGGTTTAGGCTGCCTCTCCCCCAGCCGCAGCAGGTCCTGGCCGGGGCTGGGTTCAGGCTGGAAGAGGGGCGCCCCTCCTCAGGCCACGGCAGGTTGGGGGCTGGGCTAGGTTGGGGCCTTTGTTTTAGTGTCTTTTCAGGAGGGAAAAAAACATAAGTAGTATATAGTCTGATCCTTATGAAAATCCAGAACCACTTTAGTAAGGAATTTGGAGTGAAGATGAATCCATATGTCCTAAGTATCTATACAGCGAACAAATATTTAATAGTAGGCTCTTCAATCTAGCAGAGAAAAGTATAATGCGATCCAATGGCTGGAAGTTGCAGCTAGACAAATTCAGACTGCAAATAAGGCATACATTTTTGACAGTGAGGGTAATTATCCACTGGAATAATTTGTTCTGGGATTCTGCATTGCAGACAATTTTTAAATCAAGATTGGGTGTTCTTCTAAAAGATATGTTCTGAGAATTATTTTGGGGGAAGTTCAGTGGCTAGTGTTATACAGGGAATTAGACTAGATGATCATCATTGTCCTTTCTGGCTTTATAACTGGAGTATGGAGCCTGGACTGAGATCTCCCCTTGAACGGAATTGATGACACTTTCCATTCTACTGGGTAGTAAGCAGGCCCACCTCTGGCATTCCCCAAAACTGGAAAATGGACTTTAATACCTCAGGTCTTGAGGGATCATTCAAGATCTCTGCTAAATGATCTGCTGGAGACAGTCTAATAGGGAGTTCTGAGACCCAGGGAGGTGAGATACTTTCAGAAATATATTGTCCTTGATGTAGAAAGTCCAGAGGCTCTGGCAAAGGGTGACTGACCTGGCACCTCCTTGCTTGCTTCTGTAAGCACTTGTTCAGAACAGCCTATAAGGTAGGGAAGAAACACTTGACAGCCAGACAAATAGCCTGAAGCTCTCTGACACTGAGGTGGAAGGAGAGGTGCTGATCTGACAGGAAAGCTTAAGTTCAAAAGTTCCCTAGATGTGCCCCAAACTGAGAGATGAAGCATCTGTAGCTAACATCAAAGAAGGTAGACTTAGAGCAAAGGGAATTGCATTGCATATATTGGCAGGGTCCATCCACCAGTCCAGGGAAGACAGAACAATTGCAGGTACATGAGGCATCATGTCCAATGGATGATGAGAGCAACAGTAGACAGACTTCAACCACTTTTGCATGACTGAGATGAAATCTGCCATGCTGAGTCACTCCCGTGTAAGCTGCCATGTTTCCTAGAAGTTCCAGACAGTTCCTTGCTGTTTTCCAGGGATAAACCTGGAATTCTTTACAAAGGTTAAATATAGCATGAAACCTGGTCTGAGGAAAATATCCTCTCACTGATGTCAAGTTGAGAACAGCTTCTATCACTTCAATTGTCTGCAAAGGGAGAAGAACTTTGTCTTTGATGATCAATAGGCTCAATGAATGAAAGAGGGATTGGATTTTCTTGATGCCTTACTCCACTTGCTGTTTGACTGGTATAAGGTCAGTCCAATTGTTCAGGTATGGCTACACCTGGCCCCCTGCCTTTTGAGATATGCTGCATCCACGGCCTTGCACTTTGTAAATTATGGGAAATGAGGGGAAAGCTGGTAATAGGCTAAAGGGGAGGACTGTGAACCAATAATGAACACATGTATGATCAATCTTAAACTCCTGTGACTCTAGTGAATAGCCACATGGAAGTGTGCATCCTGAAAGTCAAGGTTAGAAAGCCAGTCATTGTGAGATAAGGAAAGTAACCAAACAAAACTATATTTTTTATGTATTTGTTGAGGTTTCACAGGTCTAAAATAGGTATGAGGCCTCCTTTAGACACTGGAATGAGAAAATAGTGGGAATAGAATCCCTTCCCCCACACTGAATAGGCACTTCTTCTATAACCCTCAACTGCAATAGAGACTGAACTTCTTGAATCAGTACATTCTCGTGAGAGTGGTCCCTGAAAAGGGACAAGGAAGGGGGAACAGAAATGAATTGCATAGTATATCACAATTCCACTGTGCTTAGAACCCAGCAGTCTGATGTAACATGGATCCAAGACCTTATGAAGTGGGATAACTTGCTGAAGGGAGGGGAAATAACAGTGGTTCTCTGCTATGAACCAAGAAGTCAAACAGACTGTTTTGAAGTGGAAGAATGCTTGGAGTTAACAGGAGTTGGTCTCTTTTCCAGCCTGGAATATACTGGCCATATCAGCCTGCCTCAATGGATAAAAATGATCTCTCTCTTGGACCTGAGGGCAAACAGTTTTCTTTTAAGAGCAGGAGTATAAATGCCTAAAGACTGCAGGAACAAGGTGAGTGAAGTAAGATTTTTTATTGGACCAAATTCTATTGGTGAAAGAGACAGACTTTTGATCTACACCATGTTTTCTAATATCTTGGGACCATCACAGCTTCAACAACATTGCAAACAATAAAGACTTCAGGGTGACCCTGTAATCTTGAAGGGAGTGCAGAGCTTCATCTGTCTTTCCCAAAATCAAATGTGGACTATCAATGGGAAAGTCCTTTATTGTTTGTCAGACTTCAACAGGTATGCCTGATGGCTGCAGCCAAGCAGCCTGATGCAGAGTGATTGCTGTTGCCATCACTTGAGCCATTGAGTGTGTCTCATCCAATGCAGCCAGCAAAGAGGAATGGTCAGTTAGGTGGTGTTCATTTATAAAAGCTTTGAACACCGCTTTCACCTCACCCAGTAGTTTGCCTTGAAACTTAGATATTGCATCCCACTTGGGAGAGTTACCTAGATTACAGACCCTGCCAGTTCACAATTCTAACTTGTAAGACTGAAGACAAATAAATCTCTCTCTCTCTCAATCAAGTCCAGTTTTTTTTTTTTTTTTGCTTCTATCTTTTGGGAGTAGATTTAACTTGCTCCTCCCTCGCCTTCTCAGTCACAGCCACCATTACCAGGGAACCTATGGATAGGTGAGAATACAAGTACTTGTGTCTTGTGAAGGTACTTGATACCCCTCTCTCTCTCCTTTTTTTTTTTTTTTATACCCACTGCCATGAGAACAGAGAGGGTCTACTAAATGATTTTGGTAGGCTCCATAATTGCCTCATTAATAGGGCCCTGATGTATGTAAAATATCTGCCAGTTGGAGGGCAATTTTGAACCCGTACAAGAGATAGCAATCTTCTTCATCAGTTCCTGGTAGGTTTTGTAGTCATCTGTAACCATTTGCAGGACCTTCAACCTCTTTTAGACTGAGGTATCCACTTATGCCTCGTGGGGAAAGGACCCTGAACCAGCTAGGGGAAAGAAAAAGAAACAGGATCAATATGCTACAGGACATGCAGACAGGCTTTGACCATAGTTCTAACAGTACCTAGAAGTGCAGAGATTACTGATGAAGCAGGACAGAGAGAAGGCGGCAAGAGACTGGGAGAGGGAATGAGACTGGTGTTGGAATACTTTGAGCATGACAGGGTGATGTGGAAGCAGGACTGACAGAAACAGAGGGAACTATTTGAGCGATTTCTTACTCTGATGACCATCAGGCAGCAAACCGTCAACCAGAACTTGTAGCAGCCCCAGCTGCCAGCAATCCAGGTACAGACATCTCCATATCCTGCAGCCAGTGCAGCCACAGAGAACTCTGTTCGGTTGGGCAGGAAGGGGAATGAGTGAATCTATGCATCCTTAGAATAGCTGCATCCTGTTCATGCTATTTCCATGCAACCACAGGGGAGGAGAACAGGCAGACTGACAACATACAATATCTAGAGATATTTCACTCAGAGGTGTTCCTGTTGGTTTTGTTTGCATACTGCAATTATCACTTTTTAACATTCACAGTCTCTATGTCCAGGATAGGCAAACTATGACCCACAGACCACATCCAGCCATCAGATCTTTTAATCCGGCCCTTGAGCTCCCGCCGGGGAGAAGGGTCAGGGGCTTGCCCTGCTCCGCATGTGCCATGGCTTCGCACAACTCCCAGAAGCAGCAGCATGTCCCCCCTCCATCTCCTACACATACAGACAGCCAGGGGGCTCCATATGCTGCCCCCTGCCCCAAGTGCTTCCCCCACAGCTCCCATTGGCTGGGAACCATGGCCAATGGGAGTTGAAGGGCAGCACACCTGTGGACAGAGCAGCACACAGAGTTTCCTGACCATGCCTCCACATAGGAGCTGGAGGGAGGACATGCTGCTGCTTCCAGGAGCTGCGGGGGCAGCACCTAGAGAAGGGACAACATAGGGCAGAGCCACCTGTCCGTGCCTCTGTGTAGGAGCCAGAGAGGGAACATGCTGTCGCTTCCGGGAGCTGCTTCAGGTAAGTGCTGCCTGGAGTCTGCACCCCTGCCCTCCTCTCATGTCCCAACCCCCTGCCCGATCCCTGATGCTCCTCCTGCCCTCCAAACCTCTCGGTCCCGGACCAGAGCCCCTTCCTGCACCCCAAACCCTGCATCCTAGCCCCACCCCAGAGCCCACACCCCCGCTGGAGTCCTCACCCCCTCCCACACTCCAGCTCCCAATTTTTTGAGCATTCATAGCCTGCCATGCAATCTACATATCCAGATGCGGCCCTCAAGCCATAAAGTTTTCCCACCCCTGCTCTATGTAGTGACAGCTGGGATGCCTATGTTTGTTTGTAATGAATTATTTGTTTGCACAAGCCATCATGTAAGACTGTTTGGGAAACAAAGAAGCGGCAAGAAGTTTAAAATCAAAGCTTTTAATAAAGTCTCATAATAACAAGAGATAAACTGATAAGTATATAGAGGCAAACATTACTGCACATCACATTTCCCCCTCCAAAGAAAGTAGGTGGGCACACAGGGCATTGTATAATTCCCTTGCTTTCCTGGCCCCAGCCCCAATTATCAGAGGTCTACTTTCTGGTTGTGTGCTCTGGGCCTGTAAACCAGCACTCTCTTGAACCTGCTCCTGGTGAAAGCTCTCCCCATTATCCTTGCATATGTTGTGCAGTGCACAGCCTGTTCCAATAACACAAACTATCATCCAAAAAGATTTGTGGGAAGCAGATTCTTGCCTTCAGTCAGCCAAATAACATTCTAAACCACCATCATCTGCAGTTACTCAGCATGTAATTAGACCTTCCACTGCCAGGTACTCTTACAGCAGGGTAAAAGTCATGGCAGTAGGGAGTAGGCTGGGCCCCCTAAAATACAAGGGGAACAGAAACCCTAGTGATATCCCTATTACTGGAAGGGAATAAAGTACTTTCCAGTGCAAATAGATATGCATCATATCTCCTGAGAAACCCGGCATCATACACCCAACTAGTACCTTCACTCTTGATATTCATTAACTTCCCTCTGTGGTTTGAATAACAAGTGAGTAGCATCCATTCTGTCTGACATGTTCATGTGCACCTTGTGGGAAGTGAACAATGGGCCATTGATGGCCCTAATACATTTTAAAAAAAAACTATTTTCTGAATGCCAGCTATAAATTCTGAGACATTAATAATATAAACCACAGCAATAATTGCCTCACCAGCCTCCATCTCCACGGCATCAACATCTGACTTGCTAACACTAAGGTGGTTAGCCATTGACCAGTAAAGAGTCTAGGGTAGACAGCTTCCAGATGGAAACAGGAATCTGATTCTGATCTGACTTAGACTCCCTCATCTGTGTGTCCTGGCAAGTGCCTCACAGAGCTCCATGAAGGTGTGCTTTGTTTAGGAAGTTCTGGAGCCACTGCTAGTCATCCTGGGCACTTGCTTGAATGGAGGTTGTGGACAGAAGTGAGGAGTGTGCAAAGCCAGAACTGCTTTAGTTTACTGTTTTGGTGGGTTAAAACCATCTTGGGATACCACAAAAATGAAAACAATAGAGAAGTAGTATTTGACAATAATAACTTGACCTTGCTATATGACTTCAAGGACAAATGTACCCTACAAAGTGCAAGATGGAATAAGAGGTACAATTGTGACTTAGCCTTTATCGCTTCTGAAAGTGCAGGCAACTTCAGAGGGAGGTCAGGGAAGTGATCCTATGATCACAGCATAGACCAGAGTGACAACAAATGCTGTAGTTCAACCCAGGAAAAGAAAGGACTCTCAGATATTCAACTTTAGAAAAGCTGACTGGAAAGGCTTACCTCTAAACAGCGAAAGTTTTGAGAAATAGTAAGATGGTGCAGATCATTTTCTTCATGCTCAAGAATTGACTTTTTTGGCTGTGATGAATGGTCAGAAAAGTAGGTAGCATACTCAGCAGAATGGATAGCCCCAAGGTTCTGTACTATCAACCCTGTTATTTCGTGTCTACATATATGACAATTGGAATTCCCCAATGTGAAAAGAAAAATTCATGTATTCAGATAATCTTGCATTGCCACCCAATCAAAAAGACTTGAGGACACTGAGTGCATTCTGACTTCCTCCGCAGCTGTACTTGGAAAATACTATTGCACATGGTTCCCAAATGTCAACCTGAATGCACAAGTGTTTGCGCCTTTCACATGAAACATTATCAGACAAAGTGAATATTCCAGATATCATGAGATAGTACAATCCTTGAGCACTATGAACATCCAGTGTACTTTGAGGTCACATTAGACAGCATGCTAACATTGAAAGAGCAGTTATACATGCACACGCTGAAAAAGAAATTGACTGATAGAAATTGTGTACTCCAGAAATTGGCCAACAACAACAATGACAAAACAATGAGGAGCTGATCCCTAAATATGCCAACCAACCGATCTCACCCTGTGTTACTCAACTGTGAAGTACTGTGCCTTGGTATGGTCACACTTGAGCCATTCACACAAAATTCATACTGACAATCCATCCAGTAGGATTACCAGAGTGACTTTGAAACCAGCTCCCATATTGTTGATATTATTGCCTCGTACAGGTTGCACCACCATCAGTGAAGCAGGATGCCTTCATTAAAATAAAGACAAAAACCGGTGCATGATCCAAGACATCCACTGCATGAGCACATTCCACCACGCAAGAGGTGAAAGTCCAGGAACTTTGCCTGTGAAAATTCTTTATTCCAAAATATCACTGTAGAAGGCTGCAGAGTAACAAAATGGCAGAAAATCTTAATGATCTTTGGGAACCTGGTCCATTCAGAACTCCCTCCAGTCACTGACCTCAAACAAAAACAAAAATATACTCTAAATCAAGTGAGAGCTGGGGTGGCAAAGACAGATGACAATATGGCCAAGTGGAAGCCAGGGAACAACCCTCAAATGTGAATGTGGAGAGTGTAGACAAGTACTTGAAAACTACCTGATTCAGTGTCCTCTGTTAACATCCTGTAATCCCAAGGAACAATTCAAGATAAGTGACAATACAAAGTCTTGACTGCAGTTTTGGAGCAACAAGCTATCATGTGGTGGGCTAAGAAATGTTACGGGTCTGGGAAGGGCAAACAAGTTCTCCCACAGTACACTGCAATACAATTCATAGCGTGACACAGCTTAGCACTGCACAAAGAGTCATGGGATAAACCCCAGAAATCTTAATGCCTAATCCAAGTCACAGCAGTGCAGTGACACAAATAGGACCCTAATGTAACTTAGTAGTATAGATGCTCAGAGCCAGACTTGGCTAAACAGGGGCTCCCATATTAGGGTGTCCAAACCTGGATAAATTCTGGAGTGAAGACGTACCCTAAAAGTATTTACTTTGCTCATATGTAACCCATTCCTCCAGTCTTCACTTAGGCAAACCTCCAACAGATCATACATTCATGGTGGTGATCTATTCCTGTTCAGATTATGTAAAGCTTCCAAATGTCATTCTGGTGGTGGCATGAACAGAATTTTTTTTAATGTGTTGGTTCATATTTAAAGAAAAATGATGATTTAATTATTTCATCTTATAAGAAACAGCTACTCAACCATAAACTGCAAAGTAATATATTTATATCTTCACGTGCTGCCCATAGGAGTAAGGCAACCTTTTATATCAGAGGTTTCTTTACAAGTTTTTTTGGTCAACATTTCATTTAAATATAGTCTTCACAGATTAGCTAATGACATTAATTTTCATTGATACTATAATTATTTAATTTACATGACCTCTCAAATATCTGATATTTTCCTTACCTAATAGTTCAGTAAGAAAATATTTTTCTAAAACAGAGAGCAGTTTGCAGCCCCAACCATCACTGCAATGATATACATGTCAACTGATGTGTCTGCTGGCCATACTGAGTCTGATTTCTAAGCTGGAGAATAGCCAAGGAAATGAGAAACCTGTATTTAAGGGCAAACCATATCTTATCTGTAATGATTGCCTCCCATAGGGCAGACAAGATTATAGAAATGTAGTGAAAATTATCTTGCCTAATTCTGGATAATTTTGTTTTTGGTTTGTTTTCATATGATGTCATTTACCACTTGGAAGTCTGAAATGAGAAGTTAAAATCAATAATCTTAAACTTGCGTTCAGCTAAAAATGTATTTGCTTTTACTTTGGATAATTTCATACAACCATGTGTACGGGATAAGAATACTTTAAGTTAAAAAAAAATTGAATTCCTCACTTTGACAGTTTGTTGATGACAAAACCAGGTTAAAGATTATGTTTTCTTTTTCTATGATGACAGTCCTAAAAAAAGCTATTAAATATGCATAGTTTCTATATAATTAAAAAAATCAAATAATTACTTCACCCACAGTTGCAGTAATGATATGGTATCAGAATGCTTATATTTAGAATGCTGACAGGAAAGACATTTGATATCAAGGTGCATGTTATAAAGACTGTTTCTCGTGATTAATGTTACTCACAGTCTGAACGAAAGCTTTTCTTCAATTAGTGCTGTAGTTTTTAATGTAGAAATCATGAAAGGTGTCAGTCTGATACCAGGAGAGACTGAAGTCCTTTGGTTATCAGGAGTACAGGTACAGTTGTGGCCACATCAGTACAAGCTTTCGCACAATACTCTGCTAATGTGTCTCACCTCTGACCTGTAGGATCATGCCTTGGGTTTACAGGTTGTTCAGCATACCCATTTAAGACTTACCCTTTCTCTAAGAGTGGCAGTTAATGACAACCAAAATAGTATTCTTTGGAGCTGAGGACGTTTTTCCATTGGGAACTAACTAAGACCACATAGCAACAGTCAGAGGTTAATGGCTTGCCGTCACGCTACTTACCTCGGACTGATTCAATTGGTGAGATAGAAGTAAATATGAAAGTTCTTTATAAATGATTAAGATGCAGCACTGTATATCAGAAAGTGATACACAGTAGAGAGGATGTGTTACATAAATATAATGAATTCGATGTTTATAACTGCAGGTCCTGTTGTAGAAGGTTATCATTCATTTTCAACCAGAGAGGAATCTTTTTTTTTAGTAAATCCAAAATTATTGATTTTAAACAGCTCTCAGTGTAGTTTCTAGAAATGTGCTTGTAAAATAAAGGGAACTTCTTCTTCTTTTTTTTTTTATACCCTCTCAAAGCTCACTAGAAAAACCTTCCAAATCAGATACCTAATTTAAAATGTTAACATTTCAGTTATATACATTCATAACTAATAAATAAAGCCATCTGTAATCTTAATTGAACAATTCAAGCAATTAAATATTGCTGTGTATCTGTTAGAGAGCAACGCTAAACTGAAATAAAATGTCTTAAAGACCTACTCTGCCACAAGATGGAGCTGGATGGTTGCACCACTTCAACGCCTATGGAGTTATTACAGATTTATAATATCCTATTGCATGAAAATAAGTTTGACCAGGGGAAACCAGAGGTTTTATTAATTATTAATTATTATTATTATTATTGGGAGGGAGGGGTAAATCTTGTTCCAGCATGTATATATTAAGTATAAGACACTAACAAAAGTGTGACATGAACCTTAATGGTAAAATGGAATGTATATGGAGTTTTGGTTACAATTGCCTTGGTTAACCAACTCTGTTCTTATTTAAAAAACATGAAATTTAACATCTATGTTTGTTATCTTGACTCCGATTTCCTAAATGTTGTACAGTCTACATTAATGAGGGCAAAAACTAATTTGGAGAGACTATGGGTAAATAGGCCACAACTGGATTGAGAATGTAACAAAGTAAGACATAATAGCAACATGTCCCAACTTTGTTTGAAGCTGGAGGAAAAAAGTTACAGCAGCTCTATGCAGTGATTAACTTCTCCAGCATTTTGGTATTGAGATAAGGATTGAGTGCCTGAACTCTATAAGGCATAAATAGGCCTGTCCGATACTGATATCCAGGGGGACCTGCATAATCTCAAATCCTACACTGTCCTGTTGTGTTGAACAAACAATTATGAGAAAAATATCCAAACTCTCAATGTAGGCTACTGTCACAAATCCAACCCTAAATGGAATGAAAACATATTAATGATCCACCTGGGGGAAAAGGCATCCCTTTACTTTCCATCTTTCTCAAACCACTTTCCCCCCCACACACATCCTCAGCTGCTAGCATAAACCTTGCTGCCATGACGTACCACTGGATTTTGAACTGACCTGCATTTATGTTCTTATGGACTTTGATTCAGCAAAACACATACATACACACACAGCAACTCATAGCCAGCTTCAGGAGATTGCTTCCCCTCTCCTCCAGTATGCAGAAATATGACTCTTAGCAATTCCTTTCTATCTTTTCATAGAATCATAGAATATCAGGGTTGGAAGGGACCTCAAGAGGTCATCTAGTGCAACCCCCTGCTCAAAGCAGGACCAATTCCCAACTAAATCATCCCAGCCAGTGCTTTGTCAAGCCGGGCCTTAAAAACCTCCAAGGAAGGAGACTCCACCACCTCCCTAAGTAATGCATTCCAGTGCTTCACCACCCTCCTAGTGAAATAGTGTTTCCTAATATCCAACCTGGACCTCCCCCACTGCAACTTGAGACCATTGCTCCTTGTTCTGTCATCTGCTACCACTGAGAACAGCCGAGCTCCATCCTCTTTGGAACCCCCCTTCAGGTAGTTGAAGGCTGCTATCAAATCCCCCCTCATTTTTCTCTTCTGGAGACTAAACAATCCCAGTTCCCTCAGCCTTTCCTCATAAGTCATGTGCTCCAGACCTCTAATCATTTTTGTTGCCCTCCGCTGGACTCTTTCTTTTAAAGGCACAGCTCCATTGTGTCCATGGGTGTTTGTCCCTCAGGGGAAAAAATGTTATATTTGTCTGCATCCATTAACCTTCACTGGGGGGGAGGGAGTGAAAAAAGAACAAGGTAACATTTTCATATTGGTGGACAACTCAGAGGTATCCAAGCTCTTGGACACTTACCTGAATGAAAAACTACCACTTGACCTTTTGAATTTCACCCACCATTAGTTTCAATTCAAGTATATCTTATTATATTGCACACTTTAATCAGTAGCTTAAATGCGGATATATTTTTTGCTAAATAAAACCTGAGCTAATACAAGGATCCTGCCTCAGAGTACAGTAAAAACTAAAATATGCATAAAACACATTTAGGGTCAGATTTTGAAAAACAATATATGTGCAAAATGTTGGGTACACTTGTATGCTAAGGCCTGACCCAACAAAGCATATAAACTCATGCTTAAATTTAAGTCTGTGAACAGTCCCATTCACTTTAATGGGACTTAAAGTTAACTTAAAGTTAAGCATATGCTAACCACTAAGAATGATTTGAAGGACACTCTTTATGGGTTAGCATCATTTCCAGCAGTTTGTTGTGCCCATTTCATTCATCCTATACTTTTTAATATGAAAACTGGAAAAAAAATGTAAAGACTTTTCAATAGAAATTAGTTATATTTTTAAATAGTGTTTAGTCATTCCTAGGCAGTCAGCACATGATTTTAGAATCACCAAGGGTGACAAAGAGTGGAGAAATTATAGTCGCATTTATAAAGAGCATTACAGCAATCAGTGAAACATCTGCCACTGAGTGATATCTATTTCAACCCCCTGCAGGAGGGAAATGATGTATCTAAGAATCACATGGAAGCAAAATGCTGCATATATAACAATTTTAGAATGTCTGTGCAGAAAAGTTTAAAGGCTAACCTTACTTAAAAATACCTTCATAAATCTAGAGTTATATACTCATTTCCAGTTTCGCTAATTTTGAAATGTATCAGTTTACAAATTCTATACACAGTGTATAAACTACATTTTCAGATTAGAGTTCAACTATTTAAAACACATTTATGTTCTCTGTTACACGTACCATTTGGATTTCTTTTTCATTTACTTAAAATTCAGCCCTTCAAATGGAGATGTATTTGAGATAATAATAGAACACAGACCCTTTTATCTTCAGGTTTCCTGGTGAGACCTAGCCCAGGTTGGCAAGCAACTGAAAAATAATAGCCTTCCAAGAATAATCAAATGGTTATGTAAAAACAGCTGGTGATCCTATTCCAGAAATTATGCAATGTTCCACATGTGGGCTGGTGAAATTAATAATTGTGAATGTTTTCAGATATAGTTAGCCTTTTTAATCAAAGTATTAATTGAGCAATAAATGTGGATAAATTTTCATCTCTGGAATGATCATTTTGACTATTTGTTCTTCAGTATGCAAAGACAATCATTTCCCTTTCATATATTTCAAGTTAGTATTTTGAAAAAGTCAATCTTGTAATGATGGAGATAAAGGAAAATTCAACAAAATGCAGGACTGTCCTTAGTTTAAGAACACTAAAGGAAAAATATGTTCTATTGGTTAGAGCTCAGGACTGGAGATCTGGATCATTTATCAACAGCTGAATGAGCATGTAAGCTGGGGCAAAACATACAAATACCCCTTCCTGTCTCAGCAGGTGGGGCGGGAGGGTGACCAGATCGCAAGAGGAAAATATCAGGATACACGGGGGGTAGCCACAGGCTCATAGCCCCGACCAGAGCCATGCAGGAGGGGGGCGCACAGCACTAGGAAAATGCAAGAGGGCTGTACGACCCCTGCTGCAGCCCCTGCGAGAGGCTCATGGCCCCAGCTCCAGTCCCTGGCAGAAGCCCCTGGCTGAAGCCGCGGAGCAGGGGTGCATGATTCCAGCTCCAGCCCCAGCCGCACTGCTGGCTCAGCCCAGCTGACAGTCACCTCAGCTCCCAGCAGGGCCCGTGAGTGCAACCAGGGGAGGGGGCTGAGTGTGGGGGAGTGAGTGTCTGGGAAGACTGTGGTGGGGTGCTGGACTGTGAGGGGGTGGAGGGCGCTGGGCAGTAAGGGGGGTTGTGTGTTTGGGGGTGCTAGGCAATGCAGGGGTCTGTTGGGTGGCACTGGGAAGCGGGAGAGATCTGTGTGTGTTGGGGTACTGGACAGTAGGGGTCTGTGTGGGGTACTATGTAGTTGTGGTAGTGGGGCTGTGGGGAAGGGCACTAGGTAGTGAGGGGAGATCTGTGTGTGTTGGGGAACTAAGGAGTGGGGGGTTCTGTGTGGGGTGCTGTGAAGATGTGGTGAGGCTGTGGGTGGGAGGGCACTGAGCAGGGGTGATGGTGTGCAGGGAACTGTGCATTTTTGGTGGAAGGGTTGTGGGGTGGGGGCACTAGGCATAGCGGGTCCAGGGGATGCTGGGCATAGCGGGTCAGGGGGGCACTGGATGGGGGAGCTGTATGACATAGCATGGGCCTGCCCCCAACAGAGAAGGGGCATGCTGGCAGCACAGGGCCAGGTGGACCAGTGTTGGTCTGACCATGCCATGCATGCCCATTGACCCGGCCGGACCTCCACCCGCTTCCTGACCTGAGGGCTGGAGCAGGGGGAGGAGGTGAGGGAGTGGGATCGTAGCGGCGCTTACGTGGGTCCTAGGATCAGGGGCGGCCAGGGGGGATTTCCACGTGCTGCGCCTGTCACTAGCACCAGCTCTGCAGCTCCCATTGGCTGGAACCACGCCAATGGGAGCTGTGAGGGCAGGGGTGCAGGTGTGGGCAGAACCCCCTGGCTGCCCCGACCCTAGGAGCCAGAGGGACCTGCCCAGGGCAGAGGTAGAGTCCTGATGGCGCTTACCTGGGGCAGCTCCGGGGAAGCGGCTGGCAGGTCCCTCTGGCTCCTAGGGTCAGGGGTGGCCAGGGGGCTCTGCACGCTTCCTGAACTCACAGGCCCTGTCCCTGCAGCTCCCATTGGTTACAATGGAGCTGGCGCTGGTGGCAGTCGCAGCTCACGGAGACCCCCCTGGCTGCCCCTGCGCCTAGGGGCTGCACCTGCGCCTAGGGGCTGCAGGATCCTGCCGACCACTTCCCAGGAGCTGCATGGAGCCAGCTAGGGAGCCTGCCAGCTAGGTTTACCAATCCACTCCAGCCCCTTGCCAAAATATTGGGACAAATGGTGTCCTGACCATACATCGGTCAGGACATGGGATGAACAACTAAATATCGGGACAGTCCCAGTTTTATCTGGATGTCTGGTCACCCTAGCGGGGGGTCAGACCACCGGGGTGATTGCTAACTCCTGGGAGGGCAGGGACAAAGGAAAAGTTCATTCCTACACATGCTGGAGCTGAGCCCCTCCTTGTGCTTCAAAGTGTACATGGGAGTTGTATTAATTTAGATGGAATAAATGGGCCCCAAAGTGTCAAAGGTGTTAACATGACCCTCTCACTGTCCAACATTAAAAAGTGTTAAAGAAGATTTGTGGTTTCATATACAGAGACCTCAGCCTGCTTGGTATCAGCGTAAACACCTAATTAAACTTTTAAACCTTTTATTAAAACATACAGAAAAGAAGAGGGACGACTAAAGCATTTGAAATGTAAAGTACTAAGTAAGGTTTTCATTTTAACATCCCTTCTTTGCTTTCCTGTTAACTGGAGAGAGATTTTAGAAGGAAGCTTCCCTCTCT
This sequence comes from Malaclemys terrapin pileata, assembly GCF_027887155.1. NCBI lineage: Eukaryota > Metazoa > Chordata > Testudines > Emydidae > Malaclemys > Malaclemys terrapin. The sequence continues at coordinate 157,118,013 of NC_071507.1, read as the reverse complement.
TTCTCCCCACACCCCATGAGCCTTATAAATTGTAATCACTGTCCATTTTAGGGAAAGAGATGAAATTAGTTGAAACGGACTGAAGGAGTTACTGCTGCTATTAAAGTCTAATCCCATTTCCTACCAGACAAAGCAAGACAAGCACATAAATGCGGAGAGGAAAGAATAGCAAAGATAGAAAAGGAACCTTCTGACTCTGGTGTTGACTCACTTGCAACTTCACTGCTGGTAAAACAAAGGCATAATACAAGCTCCTATATGCCACCTGAGACCTTGCAAATTTGTACCAGCCCCAAGCTGTTTCAGGGACTGCTTTCACCTGCCTCTTTCTGGTAACAGGCTCACAGTCTTGACTGGCTGATTCATAGATTCTAGGACTGGAAGGGACCTCGAGAGGTCATCAAGTCCAGTCCCCTGCCCTCATGGCAGGACCAAAGACTGTCTAGTCCATCCCTGATAGACATTTATCTAACCTACTCTTAAATATCTCCAGAAATGGAGATTCCACAACCTCCGTAGGCAATTTATCCCAGTGTTTAACCACCCTGACAGTTAGGAACTTTTTCCTAATGTCCAACCTAAACCTCCCTTGCTGCAGTTTAAGCCCATTGCTTCTTGTTCTATCCTTAGCGGCTAAGGTGAACAAGTTTTCTCCCTCCTCCTTATGACATCCTTTTAGATACCTGAAAACTGCTATCACGTCCCCTCTCAGTCTTCTCTTTTCCAAACTAAACAAGACCAATTCTTTCAGCCTTCCTTCATAGGTCATGTTCTCAAGACCTTTAATCATTCTTGTTGCTCTTCTCTAGACCCTCTCCAATTTCTCCACATCTTTCTTAAAATGCGGTGCCCAGAACTGGACACAATACTCCAGTTGAGGCCTAACCAGTGCAGAGTAGAGCGGAAGAATGACTTCTCGTGTCTTGCTCACAACACACCTGTTAATACATCCCAGAATCATGTTTGCTTTTTTTGCAACAGCATCACACTCTTGACTCATATTTAGCTTGTGGTTCACTATAACCCCTAGATCCCTTTCCGACGTACTCCTTCCTAGACAGTCTCTTCCCATTCTGTATGTGTGAAACTGATTTTTCCTTCCTAAGTGGAGCACTTTGCATTTGTCTTTGTTAAACTTCATCCTGTTTACCTCAGACCATTTCCCCAATTTGTCCAAATCATTTTGAATTATGACCCTGTCCTCCAAAGCAGTTGCAATCCCTCCCAGTTTGATATCATCTGCAAACTTAATAAGCGTACTTCCTATGCCAATATCAAAGTCATTAATGAAGATATTGAACAGAGCCGGTCCCAAAACAGACCCCTGCGGGACCCCACTTGTTATGCCTTTCCAGCAGGATTGGGAACCATTAATAACAACTCTCTGAGTACGGTTATCCCGCCAATTATGCACCCACCTTATAGTAGCCCCATCTAAATTGTATTTGCCTAGTTTACCGATAAGAATATCATGCGAGACTGTATCAAATGCCTTACTAAAGTCTAGGTGTACCACATCCACAGCTTCTCCCTTATCCACAAGACTCGTTAGCCTATCAAAGAAAGCTGTCAGATTGATTTGACATGATTTGTTCTTTACCAATCCATGCTGGCTATTCCCTATCACCTTACCACCTTCCAAGTGTTTGCAGATGATTTCCTTAATTACTTACTCCATTATCTTCCCTGGCACAGACGTTAAACTAACTGGTCTGTAGTTTCCTTGGTTATTTTTATTTCCTTTTTTTAGTTTGCTCTTTTCCAGTCTTCTGGAATCTCTCCCGTCTCCCATGATTTTCCAAAGATAGTAGCTAGAGGCTCAGATACCTCCTCTATTAGCTCCTTGAGTATTCTAGGATGCATTTCATCAGGACCTGGTGACTTGCAGGCATCTAACTTTTCTAAGATTTTTAACTTGTTCTTTTTTTATTTTATCTGCTAAACCTACCCCCTTCCCATTAGCATTCACTATGTTAGGCATTCCTTCAGACTTCGTGGTGAAGACCGAAACAAAGAAGTCATTAAGCATCTCTGCCATTTCCAAGTTTCCTGTTACTGTTTCTCCCTCTTCACTGAGCAGTGGGCCTACCCTGTCTTTGGTCTTCCTCTTGCTTCTAAAGTCTGGAAGTCTGAGCTAGAGTCTAAGTCTAAGCCAGACTCTTACTAGGCAGAGGGCTAAAGGAAAAAGATAGGAAAGAGGAAATAAAATGGGAAAGGAAAAGGACACACTGTGAGTGCACATGCGCATGCACAACAAAATTTCACATCCCAGGTGGTGTTCAAGATTTCGTTGAAACTGGCAGTGTCATCTGGGTCACTCTCTCTGGCCTGAGTAGGACATCTCCCAAAGTCTCAGTGTTGCCACATTGGATCCCGGGGTCCCAGGAAATAGTGGGGGTTCAGCTTGCTCCTTCCCCTTCTTTAAGTTAAGTCAGCATTATTCCCAAAAAAATCTCTTTGAGGGCCCAAAAAGGGAGTGAGAGCCTGTTCCCCACTGTTTTATTCACCAGTTAGGCCTAATTTCCAACACACCAATTTTGGCCTATTAATTTACAGTTCCACACATCTCTTGTTTATCAAACATGATCTTAATACGGTCCTTGAATTATATCAGTAGGTCTTTTTGTTTGGACTAATTTGATCTGTCTCCCTTGGGCAACTTTTACCATCACCATTTATTGTTATAGGTTATTGTGACATTTTATAAACTTTTTCACAGTTGAGCTCACCCTGATGGTAAATTTGTAGGCCCAGTTATCACAATAGATTGTACCGGGGAGGGACTCTGCCTCCTCTTGGCCAGGCAGGGGGTGGGAGTAGGGGAAGCTAATTAGCTTTCACCACTGCCCCCAATTTTAAGCTTTCCCAGAAGTCCAGGAGCCATCTTGCTACCCTGCACTCCCTCCCTCTAGTTGAAGTATACTGAGCTGTGTTTCCAGGATGTTGTGGGCCTGACTGATTACCTGGTTTAGGATCAGGAAAGATTTTCTTCCATTTAGCCAAATTGGCAGGGATACAGAGTTTTCCATCTTCCATGCAGCATTGTGAAGGCCCAGCTTAGATTAAAAAGTGTGAGAATAGAACATTACTGATAGGAGATATTCTAGGAACGTTTGTCACAAGTTGTGGATGATTTTCAGTGTAGCTAAAGAGTAAAAGATTCAGCTCCCAGAAATAAGTGAGATCCAGGTTATAGCTGGTAGAGATTCTAACTGTAAAGACAAGGGGTGACCTAAAGTCTTCACAGACTGATGTTTCCCCTTTGTACCCTCTATCCTCCCATCTCTCACGTGGGGGAAAGTGAGGGGATTCAGAAGTGTGCCCAGCCTTGGAGGGGTTGGCTGAAGAGGGTCTACCAGGCAAGCTATAGCTTTTTGGCTTTTTTTCCACCCCAAGCAAAAATAAAAAAATAAATAAAAAAATCGGGGCAGCCAGAATGGCAAAGCAAAAAAAAAAAAAAAACCTGTGGGGCGGCCGGAGCCAGGGTGCAGGGGGACTCCTTGCACTGCAGACGTGCCCCAGCTAGTGGGGGGCGAGAGGGAGGGAGCGGGGGGAGAGAGAGAAGGGGGGCGGCCAGGGCTTCAGGGGGGCGCTCGCCACGTGGTCCCGACCGCCGCACCGCCTGCCGGGAGGACTCCGCACCGCTCCGGTTGGTGGGGAAGGAAGGACGCAGGCTGCCCTGCCGGGCTTGCTACAGTTCTGGCACTGGCTGGGGCAGACGGCGCGCGCAGCCCACTCCCAGCAGGGCGCTCCCCTCCTCCGCGCTGCCACCCCCTACACGGTGGCCGGAACGGCAAACAAAAACAAAACAAAACAAAAAAGCGGCCATGCCACCCTAGGATTGGGCAGAATGCCTCCCCATAGAATCTGCCGCTCCAAAGCACAAGCTTGTTCGGCTGGTGCCTGGAGCCGGCCCTGCTACCAGGCATTATTGTTTATAAGACAGCAGCTGTAACTCTACACTGGACCCATTTAAACGTCTGGTATGTGAGGTTAGCGCCACTTCTTAAGTTAAGTTAAAGTTGTGGCTTGTGTCTACCCAAGTTTTCCTGGTGAACTCTGTCACTCACTTGCCTCATTTGTAAAACAGAAATAGAAATATCTACCTAACAGAAGGATCATGAGTCTTAATTAAGGTTTGTAAAGCACTTTGAAGTTCTTTGATAAAAGCACTATACAGTCTAAGTCCAAAATATTTGATTACTGATAATGTAATTTTTGGTGAATTTAGCTTTGTTTCCCCTATTAGAAAATCAGCTTATTAAAAACACTCATTTGAAATGAAACCAATACAAAATGTTTTTTTGTTTGTTTTCTTCTATATTGACAAATGGAAGGCTGACTACAATAACAATCTAGCAGGGGGGAAAAATCATCCCTGTACAGGAATATTCCAGAAAGATTTTAGCTTGAAAAATCTGAGTTATAATAAAGTTTTTGATGCCTGAAATATAGCAGTTGCTACTGGTGAGTAGATGAGAGTGACGCTGGCCCAACCATGTGCAATAATCTGTTAGGATGAAGTTCTGTGTGCATTACTCTATATTCAGAATATTGCTGGATTATCAATGAATAGCAAAGAATATAATAAAAATAACCTAGTTCATTCTACTATTGGATAAGCTATTAGCAAACTAGTTCATTTTATCTTATTTAAATAACTTAAAATGAACAGTGGTCCCAACTTCAGCCCCAATGTTTCTAGAGACCTTTATTAATTTTCTTGTCTATTTAAATCAAAATAAGAGTTAGAGGGGTAAGAGATCAACTATTTCTGCAAATAATTCAATGTAGATTGAAAGGTATGATGAACTTTTATTTCCAGCTGCTTTATTTTGCTACGGCAGTATTTACAATATTCATGCTTTGAAGAACTTCAGGGAAGACCAGGAAAAAAATCTGCTGAATTCAGCCCTTTTTGGCATTCCTCTGGCTGGAGTTTCATCAGTTAAACTGTTCACTTTATCACACCTCAAGTATATATCCCAACATGACCTCATAAGTAATACACTCAAAATCTGTACAGCAACTATGAATGCTTTTGTACAGCCACCTATTTCAGAGTTTAGTTTAGAGCTGTCATTCTTAATCCTCCTTTTATAATGGACAATTTCAGGTTTTGGATTTTGAGCTAATTATTTTATTCTCTTGTTTAGTAACTTTCCCCGACTTCTCTGACAGTTTGTAGAACTCAGTTTGTTAAAGGGTTACTAGCTGACATATTGGATTCCTATGTCAGCACAACATATAATTTACTCCTCCAAGGTCTTGATTTAAATTAGGTTATGCCGCGGTTACTGGAACTTGTCCTGTTATGATACCTTAATAACAAGAAAATTAGTTCAGGTTAGCCAACTCTGATACATAACACACTGGGTAGCTCAGTGATCCTGAATCCAAAGATATTTTATTCAGTAATGACTGTTTAGTACACTACAAGAAACATATCTTTCTTATATTGTTCCAGTAGTAATTATGTGTTATAAAGTACTAGAGACATACTTTCAGTAGTGATAAAGTGTAATAGATTTATTAATAGAAATTTGGCATTGATTAAAGACAGAACTGATTATATGATGCAGGAAGATCATTACAACTCTTAGGTACTTTTTAAAATAAAGGTTACTGAACACAGATGTTAAATTGCTGTGCCAAAATAAGAAATATAAGAAAAGTAAAATCTATTGAACCAGATGCTCAGCTTGTGTTACTTGGTGTAACTCCATTGATTTATGTCAGCTGAAGACTTGGCCCCAAATAATCATTGTTGGCATCAGATAGCTCCCACAAAGTTGTAATAAAAGATATTGGAAAATTGTTTTAAAAGCAAACCTATAGGGAAATATTTTCTATTAGTTAGAGCAGATTACAGGGATCCAAGATTCCCAGTTTCTATTCCTGACTCTGAACCACACATGAAGGGTATGATGTTTTATGGTTTTGTAGTAGGTAGGTAGTCTGGATATAGTATCTGGTTCATATGTAGTGGGCAGATAAGTTGTTTACTTGGGAACACAGTGTGTGTGTGTGTGTGTGTGTGTGTGGCTCCCTGTGGACCAGATGGAGTAAGGGGTGAGGGGCTGACCTTGGTATTGGGAGGAGGAGGAGGAGGAGATGATGATGATGCCGCCTTTTATTCAGTTTTCTCAAAGTATTTTATACAATCTTTGAAAGAGAAGTTTGTAAATTTGCCTTTTAAAAGCAGGAAATTCACAGCTAAGTTTCCAACACCAACCTCCCCGGTATGACTTCTCATACTCCTCCTCTAGGTCAGCCCCCCATCTGGCCACACACACACACACACACACACACACACACTGTCCCCAAGTAAACACAATATTTCAATATATTTTATTACAACTTTGTGGGAGTTATCTGATGCCAAACTCTCACATGCAGTTAAAATACATTGAACCTGGTAAAATAGAAGCCATGGACAGTCTAAACTAAGGCTGAATTATCCATGACCAGATTTTGATACCCTTACTTAGCGGTTCTGAAATTTGGGGCCATGAGCAGGTGCTAGGTACTTGGCAACACCTTCCTGTTTGCATATTACCAAAATGGGAGGGAAAACCCATTTATATAGGAAGGGGATCCCAGTATGGAAAGGATTGAGAGCCATTGCCCTTACATTTGTTGATTTTCACCTTTTGCCGTAAGTAGTCTCATTGTGAGTTCACAGGAGAAATGTGTGTTTCAGTTATGATTAAAATTAACTTAGTTTTCCACACAGATCTCAATTTGGAAACTGCACATTAACAACTCAATCTGTTTCATGTAAATTTCTGCTTTACAATTACTGTTACAGCATAGAAAATAAAATGAATTGCTTACCTGTAAAGTCTTTGTCACATTCACAAAGAAAAGTATTTGGAGTAACATTGCTGCAGTTGCCATTCAGACAGGCATGGGGCTGGCACTGTCCAATTATTTCTGAACAGTTTTTACCTAGTGAAATCATAGTACAATAGTAAGGTAGCTTTTTTGAAGAGTCAATTCTATACTGAAATTTTCACACACACACACACACACACACACACACACACACACACACACACACACACACACACTTTGTTAATGGAATATTAAGCTTACAAATTTCAGCCCAAATAGTTTGTCTCACAAAAAGTTATAAGCAACTGAAAACAGTTTTAATGGGAAGTTTTGGGCAACTTTATATTCATTGTTACCAGACCCCAAAATATTAAGATACAGACATATGACTGATTCAGAGCTACTGTTGAAGCTTTAATTTAGTATACATTATTTGTTTCTTGGTTATTTGAACATAGATAGCTTGTATTGGCTTCCTAGAAACTGCAAATCCTAGAAACTGCTCGAAGGTGGAATCAGTTTTTGCATGAATTTTGCTTAACATGCAACTCACTGGAAATTACTGCATCAGTCATAAATTGCTTGTACTTTACAGCATATGGGTCTAAATACCATATCATTATGCTTGTCACTTGAATTGTTGCTATGATATTATTCACACTTGAGCAAATATTCTGTTTAGTTAACATTATGGGAGACATTTTTCCTTCACTTACACCCGTGTAAGCACATCTGCAATATCTGCTGTTTTAATCTTTGTGCTCCTCCTTGCCATACAGTTTATTTAATATTAGAACTTGACTGGCAATATGAATTGATGGCAGTAGCTGAATCCTGTCCATTACAGTCTAGCAGAACAGTTAACAATATGTTTAAATAATACTTGAACAAATGAGTAGCCTTACATTTCAGCAGAGTTCAAATCCGTACCTTCCACAAAGAAACAGGCACAGTATGTTTTCTGTTTTCACACCATTTTTACTAAACTTTGGAAAATATGTATTAATCTTTTCATAACTTTGCCATTGTTCATAATTGGACAAATTCTCTTATATGTGAATGCATTTGCTAATAGAATTATTGCATGGAGATAACTTAATATAATTATAACATTGATCAATGGCAAAACCTACTCAAAATATTTAATTTCTTATTCTATGATCACATATCTATCACTCATTTAGGTCACAGCCTTGTGTTTGGGGTAGTGAGGAATCATAAAATTAAAGGTGGGATCAACAGACCTTCTGGAATTCCCAGATTTGCAGACATAGAACACAGTCAATCATACCTTTTTATGGAGGGCACCTTACTTCTCCCTATACAACCAGTAATTTCTATTGGCTGCTATACAGGAACAGAACCACAGCCTTGCCTCATTCCTCCCCTTTATTTTCCATGTTGGGGTGCAGTAAAACCCCCAGAAAGTATAAATGGAGCAAACCATATAATTTCTGGGGGCCTAATTCTAAATCCACTCAAGTCAATACAAGGTTGCAGAATTATGTCAATGGGCTTTGGATCAGGCCCTCAGTACAGGGATTGCAATACTTCCTGACACTTAGATAAGCTATGCAAAGAGTGGGAAAGAGCTCATTTCACCTTTCCCCACAAATGTTCATCTGGGAAAGTACTGCAAAATCTGATCCTAAATTATTGCACAAATTTACCATAAAAAACCTTAACTAAGTGTACTGTAATCGTGTCAATAGGCCATCAGATGCACACTCACACACAGAAATGTATTTACTGCATTTACTTTTTTATATTTGTTTCAAGCTTCTTTTTAAAGTTTACAGAAAAACATTATATACTTCTACAAATATTATCTATCTATTTGGGGGCGGGAGGGGAGAATATTACCTGCAAACTGTGAGGGACAGGTACATTCATAGGAATCCCCAATAGTTCCTTCTCTTGTGTCAGTACAGGAGGCATTGTTCTGGCAGGGTTTACTGGAGCATGCCTCAAACTCCTGGCAGAATCTTCCAGAATACTGTTGAGAACAGTGGCAGTTATATGCCTCTTCCCATACATGGCTTAAGCATCTGCCATGTCTGGAGCAAAAAGGTGCATTTGAAGACTGTTGGCAAAAGTGCTGCTTCACTGTTACATTGAGCCGAAGGCCCAGGTTGCATAACGGTGGTCCTTTGGTCTGAACTTCTGCAAAATAATGAGTTCCTACTCCAAGCCACCGAGGGTCAACTTGATGCATCCCTTTTAACCTGCAACCAAAAATCAACTGATCTTGAAGAAAGTCTTTTGGGGGGCACCTAATAAATTCTTCCATGGAAACATTCCCCAAATTCATCCCATGTGACTGAAAAGATGCCTCTGAAGATATGAACAGACTATCCCCCAACTGAAGCTGCAAGGGACATATTTGAGGGACATTCAACGCCTGCTGTTCTAGGATGTTCCTTTCAATATTGGTATTTATATTCCAGCAATCTGTGTAGAAGTTTGAGCAGATGTTGTTCATCAGAGTCCATTTCATGATGTGGTGCTTTGGGTGTCTGTGCCATTCCACACTCATTTGCCTTTCACATATTATCTGTCCATTTGCAGTGTAGGTTTGAAGATACACCATTACAAGAATGATTAATTTTATAGTCATTGTTTAGGCTAGTGAATTTGAGTTGTCACAATTGCATAGGTACTGAAGACAGTTTTAGAATAAGTGTCTCTTATTCACTGGGATCTGTCTGCATTTTCTTGTTTGTTGTAAAAAATAGCCTTTAGGAATACAAAATAGAGAAAGAATATAATCTGTTTTTAGAAAAATTACAGTAAACTATCAGTGCAGCCAGAAAGCATTTGATACATTCAATACTAGTGATAAATATATCCACAATGGGACAGAGTCTGATCTTAGTTACAGCCATATGAAGCTGGAATAAATCCTCTCAAGCAATCAGAATTACACCATCACAACCACAGTTTTATTCTGTCCCTTTCTCTATTACAGCTGAAGATCTGGGACCTGTTCATGTACACATCCCCAGAACCTTTGCAGTGTAAGGCAGAAAAAAGGTGTGGAAAAACTTTTGTTATCCCCACTTTAACTTGAGGAACTGAGGGTGTTGTACTTAAAGTACTGCGCAGGATCTTTTCAGGGGGAATAAGGCAAAACGCCACATTTATTAGTAATACATGTATTCATTAACACTGTATTATATGCATATAATATATTACACTTACACTCACACACACACACACACACACACACAAACACACTCCCATTCCGTCTTGTTGTTACCAATTAGTTGCTCCCCTTAACTTCACTGGCCAGGTGAGTTAGATGGGGGAGGGGGTGGAGCCGGGCTTCTGCCAATCCGGATCGATGCTCCCATGTTGACAAGACGAGACCCGGGGTCCTCTGCAAGACACCTCACTTTTATAGCAGCTTTCCTCTTATGCAAATCTATACCAGATTCAAACTCTGTGTCTGTGTCCATTGGTCCTTTGTGCTGCTTTCTTTTGAGTGTTGTCCCAATGCTGCAAAGAGGGTGTTTCCAAAAGAAGGTGCTTGCTTCTAACCCCCGAGGCCGTCAGTATGTCTGCTTGTCTTTAATGAGCCCACTTGACACGTTTTATTGTCCTTGAGTCTGGCTCCCAGCCCCTCTCCAACAGTTGAGGCTGTCTGGAGGTGCTGCCTTCCATGCCTTGTTCATTCACACCTCATTCATTCAACAGGGCAATTGATTAAGAGTGGGGGGGAGAGCTCTTGTTCTACTGCTAGCAAAAAGAAATTTTTCTTCTATCTTATTCTATCCTTAGGGGCTATAATATTCTACCAAGGGCAATGCAAAGTTTCTAAATGAGGCTTTGATACAAAGTCCCATGAAAACAGAGGTCACACGTAGGTAGACCCACCACAAGGTTATATGAAGAGGCACAATGTAAAGTGATATGAAAATTATCAGAGATTTATCTACATTGTCCCCCTTTTGACCTCTCAAGAACAATTCTTGAGTGGTCACCATATAAATCTTTTGTATTTGTTGCAAACAAACCAAACAATTATAACCAGGTGAATATAACTAAAACCATTACAATTGACTAAACACCAGATATAACATAAACACAAATGCAAACAATTATAATTATAATAATTGGAAATACAACAAAACCATTACCATTACAATAATTGGGTACATTGACAAACAAAATGAGGCCCAAGTTTGATGCTGCAATAGCCATCAAACAATAAAAGTCACTGAGGTCAGGACCTTCTTAAGCACACACAACAAATAAGATTTTGTAGGAGTACCACAGTTGTTATGCAAGGTTAAGCTGATTTGGACTTAAACTAACATTCAGTTGCTAAAATGTTGTAGAATTCCCTGTTTTTAACAGTTGTTCTCAGAGGTTTCTGGGGACCTGAAAGATGGGGCCATACAATTACGGGCCAAGGTCTTACAGGTTATGGGGGCCCAAGAACTACCCTTCAGGGCTTGGGGAAGTAGAACCAGAGTGCATAGAGGAAAGTGTGGAATTAATAATAATACAAGCAAATGTAACTAACAATAAAAATGTATTAATAACAAAAATTAACAACAAAATGACTATTAGAGAACCTAACAAAAAATAAACCTGATGCATTGGGGACCAAAGTTTTTTTTGGACACAAGTGGTGATTGATAAATTGGATGGACATGGGGGAAGTAGAGAGAGGAAAAGACATTTGCCCTGTCTAGTGTAGTATTCCCTCTTTTTCTAGACCCAATGCTAGCATAGGACACCACTAGAGACAGACACAGAACATGCAACATAGAACATTGAACACAGACTTTGTCATGACACTATAACCATGGTATTTTATAACTCTTCAGCTGGTACCAGCTCTCCTGATGTTCTGGTTCAGAGCCTGAAAGATAGAAGCTTGGAAACAAATTAGCACAGTGCTTTCACCCTGGCAGAACCTGCTTGGTCTCTGCCACAGTGTGTTTGGTACTTGGGGCTGCACAAAGGCTAATTAAGTGGTGCATTTCTTGTGAGTGTAAATCCTCCCTTTCTTTCAGTAAAAGGGCGTTAACACTCCATCTAGAAAAAATAAAATTCTGTTTTAAAATCTCCAGCCATTTTGCCATGGCCTGGAGATCTGAGGCAGAAGCAGGGACTGTTGTTAACTGTTTTAATGGCATTTTGGCCCTGGGAGGAGGAATTTACCCAAATATCCCAAATATCCCCCTTCCCAATCTCCAGAGGGGTCCCAAAGGTCTGCCCCCTTCTGGGGTCTCAAATGTTTCTTCTCCTGATGTTACTGCTGCTGTAAGATTTGAGAGTGCTGTTTTAACTCTCTGTACCCAACATGTTTTTCAGTTTCTCTATCTGTTGCTTGCCTGGGCCCGATCCTGCTTTTTCCAATAAACAGTTTCTTTCCATGGGCACAAGCCTTGTTCCACTACCAATTTAGCAAGGAGGGTAGGCTTTCCAACTAGCCCCCACCCTTCCTGGTCCCATTCCTTAAACATTTTCTTCAAAATTGTGAAATTACCACAATATTACTTACAAAAAACAAAACAAAACAAAAAAAACAAACAAACATAAACCACACTACACTGCCCAAACTCCTATATCCTTCAGAGTTTGGTTTAACAGAACAAGATCTGTATTTTATGTTTTTAACCCACTCTGGGCCAGAGGGAGAGACGCTAAGCCTCCCTCTTTATTACTCGGTCTGCTACCACCGAGGGTTCATACACCAATTATACAAATCCTTCCCCGGATTAGATCCTTCCCCGGATCAGAGTGAGAAACACTAAGTTCTCCTCTTTAGCTCAGCCTTCCTATGGCTGAGGGTGTATGTACCTCTACAACACAATTGAAACCTAAACTCCTATATCCTTCAGAGTTTGGTTAATTAACTGAAAGTTTACGCTCTTTTTCCTATAGTGCCAGGCTTGCTAAAGCTGGCGGTGTGCACACCAGTTTGATAATAACTGTGGATTCTATGCTTGCTCCCCCTTTCGCATTCTCCACCAAAATGTTGTACTTAAAGTACTGCGCAGGATCTTTTCAGGGGGAATAAGGCAAAACGCCACATTTATTAGTAATACATGTATTCATTAACACTGTATTATATGCATATAATATATTACAGTGTTAGTAAATACATGTAGTACTAATAAATGTGGCGTTCTGCCTTATTCCCCCTGAAAAGATCCTGTGCGGTACTTTAAGTACAACAAGGGACAAAGAGATTAAACAACTTGCCCAAGGTAATGCACAAATTCTGTGTCAAAAGTAGGATCACCCAAGTGCCAATCTGCACTTTAACCATAAAACAGTTCTTTTCTGATAATTAATACAAAAATGTAGGATAAATTACCTAGATTTCAAAGATTAATATTCTGAAGTTTTGTAGGTCTGGATTACGGCCTCAGTTCAGCAGTGCACATGAGGAGGTACTTTACTCCTAGCATGTCTCTCCTTTTCAGCAAGGCCATTAAGCAGGTCCCAAACTTTCAGCAAGTACTTAAGTCTCATTGAAGTAAAAGGAACTTAAATACATGCATAAGTGTTTTGCTGAACTGAGGCCTAAACCACCAGATCCACATAGCCCCAAAGCAGGATTTAAATGCTGCAGTGAGCCTTGTTCCAGCCCTTCACAACTAGATTCATTTCATCCTGACAGAATGAGAGTTGTTACAGTACAGAAAAAAAAATAGTTATGGGGTTTATTCATGTTGGAGTTCTACTGAAAGCTGTGGAAAGCCAGAAAAATGATGTGTAGCACCTTTAAAAATTGCCAGCAGCTTTTAGTACGTGTTAACAATTTAATTAGCATTTTAAAAAGTAAAAAAAAAAAATTCTTCTGGTGCTATAATACTTTTATTTCCCCAGTAATTTTCTTTTCGACTCTGAAATAGTTGCCGTTCAATGGAAATTTATGGTAAACCAGAGTCCATGTTTTACAATAAAAAGTAATTTAATAAAAAGAAACAATAGCATTTCCATTTTGGTATTTGTGTTCATTGCTTTTTATTTTTATTTTTACTGCATGTAGAATGACAAACAGATCCTTACACTTCTGTTAGAATATTTCTCAATGTATAAAAGTATTCCATCTAAAACACCATGTTAAAGGAATATTAAGGTTGCAAAATCAAGCACTCAAAATTTAGGATATGTCAGAAGTAAGTTTCCTGTGCCATCATAATTTAGCCGCCTCATGCATTGCTTCATGATACAATCTTTAATTATATGATCACTTCCCCCCCACCCACACACACAGGACTTTTGCCTCTGTACACAAGATGGACCTACTCTGGGAATGAATCAGGGTTGTGTAATGAAGGAAACTTGTCTGTAGGACTCCTTCCTCAGAAGTTAGATTATATTTGAATACACCTAATCTTCAGGATTCCTTGTCCAAATCTTAGTCTCCAGCATACCCTGTCTTCCTTCTCAGGCTCTTTATCCCAGGCTGACTCCCAGGCTTTTTGTCCATCTAGTCCCCATCTCCCAGCCACCAGGCTCTTTATCCGATGTTGGCATCTCCATCCCAAACCCAACTTCCCTCATTGGCTCCCAGACTCAGTCTCTTTGCCCAGCCAATCTTAGTCTCCCTACATTTAGCTCCCAGTCTCACGTCCCACCCCCGTTCCAGCTCACAGACTCAGTCTCCTGCCTCATATCCCTCTACAGTCCCACCTCCAGGTCTGCTCTTTTCTCCTCCGCATTCAAGACAAACTGCCTCTACCACACTGATTGGAAACTAGCAGAGGGAGCACAGGATTTTTTTCTTTTTTTAACTCTCATTTCTAGTGTCCAGCACCACAGTGGCCAACAGCAGCAATGGTAAAGAAAGTCTGTCCAGTCCCTGCATCCTCAGGTTGGAACATGCTAAATACAGACAATCTTCAGAAAATGTAAATGCCAAACTCAAGGAAGTCTGTCCTAAGAATGTGTGAACTGTGATTTTCCAAATATTCATGATTTGACCAGATTATTTTGTTTTTTCCACTACAGAATGGCAAAAGGTACATCCCTGATATTAGGGCAATTCTCCTGCCAAATTTGAAGCCCTTGTTACAAAACATGAAGGTACTAGAGCTTTCAGTGACGTGGTTTTAAGATTTTTCTCCCCCACAGGAGAAAGAGCAGCATATTTTCCCCTCATCTCTTTCTTGGAAATTTCTGAAATTTTATTTCTGAAAATTTTAAAATAAATAATTCACCCTGGTAGACATCTAGCATAGAAAAATTCATCTTGAACCGTTAAAGTTTGGGAATGTTATAAGCAACTGAAAAAACTTGGCCTTATAATTGGAATTATCAAGGCAACATTAGCTACAGGAGATGCTACCAGCTACATCTATAATATTTCCCCTAGAATAACTTATTTCAAAATGGAATTACAATGTTTTAAGTTTTCTCTTCTGAAAGAAAAGACTCTGCTACTATTTGCAACAGTGCTGTTCTCAGGGCCACATAAACGATGAGGGTTTCTACAGCTGGGTCTGTGACCCACTTAAGTAAAACTGTTTGTTATTATAAGGTTAAGATAATCCAAAACTTGAAGGATAGGAGGTACAGATGCAGCTCAAAACCAAAGTATGAGATCTCAGTGAAAGCTGAGATCTTGAGACATCAAATTATGATTACCAAATCTGTAACAAGAGTAGGCATGTGGAATATATGTACTTTGAACAGTACCAGAAAACAACAAGAGAAATGGGAAAAAAAACAAAACAAAACAAAAAAATCTAAACATACTTGGTACCAGCGAGAAGATGAGCAGGGAGAAGGAAGTGTGTGCCACTCAAAAAGAGGAACACACAAAAAAGGTATACAAATTATACTGGAAAACATCACAGCGAAGACCTTGATGGCTTGGCGGCCAATGAACGACAACAGCCAGGCTGCAAACAAGATATGTCAAGTGTACAAGAATCCAAGTGTATGTACCAACAAATGGAGCAGGTGACAGTGAAAAGGATATTCTACAAGCAGGTGTAGCAAGTATTGGATGACTTGCCTAACTTTGACATCAAGCTGATGAGAGGCAATTTTAGTACACAAATTGGAAACAACTGTACTGCCTGGAAAGGACATACAGGCACAGTAGCAGAAGGCATCCGAACCAATAATGGTGAATGGCTCTGGATTCTGTGTCACAAATATCCTAAAAATAGGACACAGTTGCTTTCAGCATAAGAGGATTCACAATGTCACATGGAGATCACCAGACAATGTGATTGTCAATCTTATAGACCATGTTGGCATATGTAAAAGATGGACATCCTCAGAGTCAGCAGAGGAGCAGATCTTGGCTCAGATCATTATCTTAAACTTAAATTCAAAAAGACAAAAAGTGTTATAGAAATATAAAAGTTCAAGGACACAAACAGATCAGATTCTAGACTGCGCCTCAGAACTGTTCCAATATTTTACATGAGCTGATGAAAGTCTGGGAGACAAGAGAGTCAAAAGGGAAGAAGACAGTTCTCAAGATAGCAGAGGAGACAGTGGGACATGAAAGAGGGCAGAAGATGCATAGATTACATCTGGAACATGGACAGGGCAGAAAGCTCTGAAGGCAAAAAAGGAACAGGCAGAAATTTTAGAGATGGATGCAAGATAGAGAGAAAAGGACAAAGTAGTAAAGAAAAAATGAAGGCAAAAGAGAAATGCCTGGGTTGTGGAGAAGGCTGCAGAAGCAGCAGCACAGAGGAGAGTCTTCAAGAAACTCTACAGAATAGTGAAAGACCTCTCAGGAAGAACAAGACCACCATAGGAGATGCCCATGAGGGACTCATGTGCAGATGTTGAAACCTCTTGAAGAACAAGCTAGATGATGGAAAGAACATGGCCATTCCATATCAAACTGCCACAAGCTGATGATTATGCACAGATTAAAAAAAAGTCAATGACAAGTTAGAAATAGTAAAGGGACTAATAATACCTTATGAAATTAAAGACGGTATCAAAGGCTTTACACAAGTGAAAGCGCCTGAGGTTCACAGAATTCAAGCGGAGATACTAAGGTGGGAAGCAAAATTCTCATTGAGCAGCTAATAAAACTAAAAATATGAGTGAAAGAACAGGTGCCAAAAAGGGTGATCTTATTGGCTACTGTTATGTTGAATGGAATGAAGAGGCAATGGAACTATCATGGGAAGAACAGTCTGGGTTCCATACAGATAGCTCATGTGAACAGATACTCACTCCTTAACAGATCATCAAAAAAAGCTACTGCTTGGCAAAACTCAATCTTAACTATATTGACTTTAAGAATGTGTTTGATAATGTCCACAGACAAGTATTGTGGAATATTGCTAGAAGCTATGGGATAGCAGACAAGCTGATTAACATGAGCAGTTTATATGATGGAAGTAGATGCACAATAAGATCAGAAACAACAAGGAGTCTGGTGGCACCTTAAAGACTAACAGATTTATTTGGGCATCATCCGAAGAAGTGAGGTTTTTACTCACGAAAGCTTATGCCCAAATAAATCTGTTAGTCTTTAAGGTGCCACCAGACTCCTTGTTGTTTTTGTAGATACAGACTAACACGGCTACCCCCTGATAAATAAGATCAGAGACAGGCCTGGGAGAGCTGTTAGATATTGTGACTGGAGAAGAAGTGTGTGCTCACCACTCCTGTGCATTGCCATCTTTGGGTGATGAAGTGGGCAACAAAAGGCACTGTGAACCACGTAAGGGGTTAGTGAAGACAAGTTGCACAACCCTGACTTTGCCAACAACATTGCTTTACTTAACATGGCATCAAATGGAATGATCATGAAGAGAGAACAGGAAACAGCAAAAAAGGATTGAAAGTAAAAGCAGAGAAAACTAGTATTATGAAGGTAGGAAAACAACAGATTCAAAGGTCTATGTGATGTAAAAATATCAAACAAGTAGAAGAGTTCTGCTATTTAGAAAGAATGACGTCATTTGAAGTTGGCTCAAATAAAGATACTCAGATACAAATACAAAAGCAAACACTCCTTTTGGAGGGATGAACATCATCTGAGCAAACAGAGGTCTCCACACCGAACTATAGGTTACATTATATCATGTAATTGTATTGAGCATGCTATTATTTGTAGCAGAGACTTAGCCACTGTCATCTGCCAACATCAAGAGATTGGAGGGGTGAGGATGATATACATGTCATGGAAAGACTAAAAAACAAATGTGATAAGTGAGCTGACAGAGCAGGATGTGTAAGAAGGTGCAGATGATTGGAATATGTATCCTGTATACATAGAAGATGGGAGACATGCTAAGAAAAAAAAAAAAAACACTGAAGTGGATACCTAAGGGAGGCAAAAGGAGATCAGGAAGGCCAAGGAATAACTGGCAGAAGATAACACAGCGTATTGAATGTCCTGGTATCACTTGTGAAGAAGTATCACAACTAGTCAGCAATCCTAATCAATGAAGAAACTTGACTGCCTCAAGTGTCAGTGACACAGGAAGAACTAAGATCTAAGGATTCTGAATAAAGTATGTTTAATATGAACTTTTATGTTGACATTTGCAATATGATTTTATTTACAATAGCTAAAAGTAATGAAAGAAAGAAATAGTTGCTACACAAGAACAGATTAGTGGCCTGTTTAGTCCAGCATCCTGTAACTGAGAGCAGCCAATTTTGGCTGCTTCTCAGAAAGCAAAGTTTAAAAGCACCCTATTGAACCTAATTGTGCAATAAGATTCCAAGGGGAGAAATTCCTTCTGGAATTCCTGTTGGTGAACAGTGTATTTACTGGATCATATAGCTGTATCCCAGCAAGTATTAATATAAACATTCATGTGAAGGATCTCCTTCTAGCCATTACAAATATATTCTGCCTTCCAATTTCATTGAGTACCTATCGTGCTTGGATGTGGGAAAGATTACTCTTACATAGGAGTCTCCCAATGGCCTTCCCTATCTTGGTTATTATTTCATGACTCTGCAGTATTGTCTCACCTTTGGGTGCTAATTGAGGAAGCACACAGGCTAGGGGATTGGGCACAGAAACACATGAAAGCCAAAAGAAATTTGCTGCAGGAATTTAAAAGTACTCGTGATACTGTGCAAATCCAATAAAGTCTTAAAAATTGTATTTATAGTTTGCAGAATTTTAATCAATACAAGATAAAAATCATTGTTATATTTTTAATTAAAATATAACATCAGAAGTTGTCCTAGAGCAAGAGTTTGAGACAGGATACTATTCAGTTGCTCTATCATTTCTAAGTATTATTAGAATGGAGGCTAAGTAATATACTTGTTTTACAATTTTAAAAAATGTCTATTGCTTAGGCCCATTCTTTTATTTTGTCTAGTCTTCTGTTCATATTCTGGTAGTGGTATGTAGACCACTTCTAGAACACTGTGATCCCCATAGATGGTAAAGCCCCATAATCCTCCCTCCCTAGGGCCTCAGTGTTCCATTTTAGGACCCATGGGCCCCTGAGTTTTGTGTACTTGGCTCCTGCACTTAGTGGCCAAGTGAATAAATTAATAGATTATTGCAATGCCCTAGAGTTCATAGGAGATAAACTACGGCCCAACAGATTTTAAGGATACCACACATTTGTTCCAGGAAAAGGAGAGCAAGAGCCAGGGACAAAGAGAAGGCAGGGGAATCAGGGAAAACAAAGAAATGAATGACTCACAAATCATACATAGGTCATTAAACTTTCCCTCTCGAGTACTCAAAAGCCCACAACTATGTAGTGACAAAAAGAATGGCAACAAAGCTCCACACAGACTTCAATAATTGGTGAAGTTATAGCTTGAAGAAGAGGTTTGGCTCCTTAGCAAAGGACACCAATCTCTCTTTTCTGGGCCCTAGCAGTCTCAAGAACTGGCTGTCCCCTGAGTCCCAGTCTGGGCTAGCTGGCCGTGAGTCCTCACAGGCACACCAGAGCATTGTGGCTCAGGCTCGTCTTTGAGGAATGGGTTCTGCCTCAAGTACTCTGAAAGGAAAAGACAAAATGGCACTTCACCGTCTACTACAGGGAGCAACTTTGGGGCTGCTACTACTATGGCTGTTGTAAACCAACTACCTGCAACCAGTTCTTTCCCAACAAACGCTATCTGAAACCAGGCTTGCGCACATGTGCGGTGGTTTCAGCCATGTGCAGACTCTCTGGAGCCTGTAGGTGGCTGCCTGGCTTGTTCATCAGGCTCCTATGCCAGTCCCCTTTGGGTATGTCTACACCACAATTAAAAATGCACAGCTGTCCTGTGCCAGCTGACTCAGGTTCATGGGGTTTAGGTTAAGGGGCTGTTTAACTTCACTGTAGCCTTTGGGCTCAAGCTGCAGCCTGAGCTCTGGGACCATCCCACCTCACAGGGTCCTTTGTGCCAGGCTCTGGCACAGATGTCTACACTGCAATTAAACAGCCCTTAGCCTGAGCTGGAATGGCCCAACTTCAGAGTTTTTAAATTGCAGTGCAGAGACATACCTTTAGGCTGTGTGTGTCCCTTCAAGGACAGGGAAGGCAAACAATGTTTCTTTCACTTCCAGTCTTTATACTTGTGCTGGTGTCTTGGGGGAGGATGGGGTGCAAATCTACTTTGTTCAATCCTCTAGACTGGCAAGGGGTACACATAGATCTGCAAGAAACTACAGTCACCTGCTTCAAAATTCCCATGATCATTTCCATTTTGAAATCACCCCATAACATTTTGAACCACAAGATACTAGCAGGGGCTTGCTTCTTTTTCAGAATTGTGCCAGAGCATTCACTAACATCATTAGAAATTATAGCAATTTTGCTTTTTGGAGCGGATAGGACTTTCCATCCAGGATCCCCAAAACTACTACCACTGGCCATTTCACTTTCAATAGCTCTATTATGAGGATTAAAATCTTTGACTAACATTCCTGTATTTTGACACATTCCATACTCACCAATCCATTTTTACAGATTTTCTTTATAATGAAACTGTCAGGTACTACCAAAAGAATAATTTATAGAGGCAAACTTTATTGTTCCACTTTTGGAAAATGAAGTTCCCCCAGGCTAACTAAAGGGCCAGTTCTTATCCTTATACAAATCACTGCCTTAATTCATGTAATCTCAACTGTCTCCCTGTGACTATGATTGCCTACCCACACACACTATTTCTCTTTCACCCCTTGTGCATCTACTCTTCCATTGCAAAGCATAACAAAATATACCATAGATAAACAGCACAAAGAGACTTCCACACAATTTTCTTGTCTCTCTCCAAACACCCCTCTCCCCCTTAGCTTGTTCCTCCCAAATATATATTTTCCCACTTACTGGGCCCATTTCCTCATCAACCCAGCAAATTGCCACCCAAGTGTCAGTAATCCCCTCAAGAAACTGGTTAATTGATTTCAATGAAGCCTGCAATCTTTCCAATGCTTTAGGAACCTCAGTGACCAGGGTGATACAGGTAACGTGCTGTCACACTGCCTTATCCATATGCATAATTCTGAGGTATCGTTATCACTTACAAATTCATGTTTGTGCAGTGGTATTTACAGTATGTAAAACTGCTGAGCCATTAAGTAAATAAGTAATCAGTAACATTTCAAAAGATGTTTCTTTCTCTGTTTAGGCATATGCATGATAATATTCATGCATATGCCTAAAACAGAAAGTGTTGTGGGAGTATTTAAACTATTGACATGGGGAAAGAGCTAGTTTGTAAAAGCACCAGAGAAAACAGAGGAAGCTAAAGTTCAAGGAAAACATAAGCAAGAAGGGCATAAACTAGTTCATTAGTGATGCCCCCAGAGGGGAAGATGGGCTACTGGGTCCATATACTGGTCCAAGGAGGGTTTTCTGGGAGAGCCCAGCCAGCAGTCTCTTCCCTGCTCCCAGAAAGGCTGTTTTATTCCAGGGCTCCCAGTGCAGCCTCTGCTATTGCAGCAGTGGTGGTGCAGGTCCAAGCCAAGATTAGAATGTTCATGCTCAGGTATTTTGCAATGCTGCAGAAGAAAAATGGTAGTTTTCAGAGTTTATCTCTCAGCCAAACCTAAACAGAATTTCACAGGACAAAGAAAAGGCACTTAACTGACTCCAAGGCTTTCTTTCTGCCTCATTACAAAGGCCTGCTTCCAACTATGGAGGTGTTATAAGAATAATTTATAATGACAATTGTTAGGCAATTCAAACATAGGTGTCACTTTTTATTATTCTTAAGTCTTGAAAAGATCTGATAGTCAGCAATGTTGCAAATGCACAAAGTAAATGTGATATGTTACCTTTCTGATTTCTTAGTATTTTACATGTGATTTGTGCTTACTTTGCACAAAGTGTAATTGACTACTCAAGATGCAAGGCAGTGGACAATCAGTCTCAAGCTCTTGTAGAGGTTGTAGCATATTCACAAGACAAATTGATGATGAACATGGATGATGATAAAGGGCACTGCTATTTTTTGAGGCTATTATGGAGTGGTTTCTTCTGATAGATTTCTTTATGCAGTTTGCCTTATTAATGATGTCGGGGGAGGGAGGCAATATTTTTAACTTAGGCGGGGATTAGAGCTCTATTTACCACATCACACTAACTTTGCTTTCAATGTTTAAAGTCAAAAATAGATTATTTACTTATTTCAATACATCCAATACAAAATTCTTAAAGTCAATAGGTAAATCTGAACATCCTTAAAAGATTTGCATGCAATGAAAAACAATATGGGCAGCTCAAAAACTATAAGAAGAGTCTAACTATAAATGAGAACACTAAGGAAGAAGAAAGCTTTACATTAATTACATTTCATGCACTATGTTGGGATATATATGTGGGTCCCCAAACCATCTGAGTGTTATTCTTACAGCGAACCACTGAGTCTGTTGCTGAGTTTGCTCGGTTGAGATTGCTTTTCTGACATTTCTATGATAATATATTTCCACTGTGGTCCAAAGTTTATCGCTTGTGTTACCGATTTCATTATTCCATTCAGAAACACATTGTATTATTAAACAATACTCAGCGATGCACCTTAAATTTGCCTTCTGTTTCTTGTTTTACTTTTTCTGTCATGTTGAACATCCACGTGTTGTAAATACAGTTTGCTGTACTTAATGCAAATAAGTTGTGACTTATGAATAAGACCCTGTATCTTTCAAACTCTTAAGAAAAGAATTTTGCATGTGTATTTTTCTGTCATCTCACCTACATTACAAAGGTATAAGAATCATATTTCAGCATATACATTCGAATTTAGGCTAAAAATGGCACTTGGCAATAATAGTCTCTCTTTTCTTTTCCTTTCATGATGTATAAGAACTGTGTGAAGATAATTTAATGCCTACTTATTTCTTACTGACTGTCCTGTAGTATTTTTACCTGTACAGATTTCAAGTAGTATATAAAGATTTCTCTTGTAGCCAGGAGAAATGTTTTTGATAGAAGTTAGAATAATCAAAAATTAGTTTTGATCCGGCAATTCTAACAAGTTAATTATATTATAAATGTTCATAATAATAGACTATCCAACATAGCCTACCACAAAACTAATCAGGTATTCATTCAAAGTCTGAGTCTAAGCCCACTGGACTTTATGGGAATCTTTCCATTGACTTCAATGGGCTTTGTATCAGGGCCTCAATGAATTACAGAGAAAAATAAATCCAAAAGAAAAGAATGATGAAATCTAGCATAGCTCTTGGCACTGTATTACAGTGACAGTCAGTTATTGAGTGCTGGCAGCCAATTCTCATTTGAATATGTTGTTATAGCATAAAAATTTCAGATAAAAACCTATTTGTTTGTGACTAGAGAGGTAAGAGTTTGTAGTAAATCCCAACTCCTCATCTAATCATCTCAAAGTTTGTTTCAAAGATGCCACTAAAACTCATTTTAAAGATTAAATATTTTATCTCCTTTTTGTTATAGGTAAACGTATTTTAAATGTTAGTTACAATTTGACAGGGAAAAATACCAATTGTACTAGGATCAATGGTTTTAATTTCTGTTTTTAGAAGTCTACATTTTTGTCTAACTGTATTTTCCCATACATCTCAGTAATTATTAAAACTAATAAACTCTACGAAATTATTTTAATCTGTTTCAAAAAGTCTGACCATCTCTTATAAACAAATGATGATATGACAAACCATTCTTTCTACTGAGCCTTCTTGCCTCAATAATTTCCAGATGCTAGTAAAAGAAAAACATTTTTAGTCTGGGTAAAGAGATTTCAAATTTCACTTTTGAATTATTTTTCCTCTAAAAGAGATGGAAGATCCTGATTTAACATGTGGCTATAATTAAGCACGTGAGTAGTCACATGGAAATCCTTCAGATTGAAATCAGAGATTACTTACATAGCTAAATTTAGGCACATGTTTAAGCATCTTGTCTAATCCCCTCCTTTAAAACTAATATCTGAAATTTGGAGGCCTGGTATTTCATTTATTTCTATCTCCAAACTTTGATGCATACTTGTAGTTGTTAAACCTGAGGTAAAATACCATAAAGTTTTTGATCTACTGTTTGAATTAACTTATACACTGTATTAAAAGTAACCCTTCTCAATCAAAGCTAAATAAACTAAGTCCAACAGCTAGACTAAACCTACATGATAGGGAGGATATTATCTCAAAGAGCAAAGGCCTCTTTGCCAAATCCAGTCACTACATGTATAATAAATTAGTTTAGTTGCCTAGTCAGTGGGAGTTCTAACATGATTTCTTCTTTCTTGACATCATATTAGCCAATGAAGTGTTTTGTTTTTGGAATTAACATGAAATATAATGTAACTTTTATATTAAAAATTGAAAAGCATTTCCTTATCACAAATATGATAGAGGATGAAAAGTATAATGCCTTGGATGTACTATCATATAGCCTAAAATTGAACAGTGAACAAACTATTAATTAGAAGCCATGGTAAGTATTACAATATAATAGTATTTAGTATAAATTGTAAGACATTTCAGGCCCACATTGTGGGCAATTATATTATACTTTCAGAAGTGCTGAGGCATGAGACCAAAGGCTCAATGGCTTTAACCACCCAGAAAATGTAATAATTGCTTGGAATTTATTGTCTGGAGTATCTTATTGCTATTTTAAAATGCAATTTATGTATAATAGTAGAGCAGTCACATCCATGCATTTAGGAGAGCAAATTCCATTGGTGTTGGAATCAGAAAGCTATTTCATAATATATAGTAAACTTACTTTATTATAATAATCCTCTAGCTGTAATTATTAGAAAGAAATAAAACACATACTCTAGACCAGGGGTTCCCAAACTTGGTTCGCTGCTTGTTAAGAGTAACCACCTGGCAGGCTGCGAGACGCTTTGTTTACCTAAGCGTCCGCAGGTACGGCCACTCGCAGCTCCCAGTCGCCACGGTTCGCTGTTCCCAGCCAATGGGAGCTTCGGGAAGTGATGGCCCAGCCAGCACTGGTAAACAAAGCGTCTCACAGCCCGCCAGGGGCTTACCCTGAATAAGCTGTGAACAAGTTTGGGAAACCCTGATCTAGACCATTTTTAAAGTAAAGATTAAATAACGCTGTTCCCTCCTCTGCAAAAATCTGTGGTTTCCATACAAACAGAAACAGCACATGCAGCATCTAAGGCACAGAACATAAAGATATATTTAGATTGCCATCGTTATTGGATCTGAACGTATACACGCACACTTTCATTTTTTATGAAAATTGAGTGTCTGTAAAAGTTTATGACTATGGAGAATCTCTAGCTTATCCACAAAACTGGCAAAGGGCTTCCAATAGAAACATCAATGTTCCTGATATTTGCTACACAGTGGTATCTGACACAATATAGTTATTTCCTTTTCTCAGTGTATGGAAGTTCTGTTGTACTGTTGCTACTGTTTTTTAATGGTTATTGCTTTACAGAATGGACAGCAACAATTCAAGTATCTTCACATAGCTCTCCTAATGTGCTCCAACCAACCTTGCTCTAGAGCGAGAATCTCTAAGGACGGGAAGTTAATTCAGCTTCCATACCCACCTGCCTTTAGCCCTCCTGATGGAAGTGTCAAAAAGTGTGACAATTAATGTCAGTTGTGATGGTGGTTTTATTTGTTTACTAATTTTTAGATGTGCCCAATATATCTCTGGGTGGAAGTTCATGAAAATAGAGGAAAAAATGAACACTCACCTTCCATAGTTGAGATTTAATATTTAATTAAGCACACACCCTTATTTAGATGCAATAAGTATCCTCTAGTATTTTTTCAGACTACTGACTTTACAAGCATTCTTATTTATGAAACACTGTTCAATACATTTAATCTGTTGACTTGCGTAGCACACAGCAATATTTTGGCTAGAATGTAAGGTTTAAATGGTCATTTAAGACATTCACAATTACTTTATTTGGATTAATGATTTAATATTTTAATTCACTATCTTAGATCTCACAATAGTATTACTGCTACATTTCCATCTGTGATATCCAATGGCAATGTATCGTTTTTGCTTCTTATGGTCTTTTATCTAGAATTAACTGTCAGTGTCTCTTAAATCCCCTGTATGTCTAGCAAAACTGCTCTTAATATTCCTAACTCATTCTTTATCATTACTTACTAACTTTGCTTCTTATTTTACATGCAATAAAACTATTTATACAACACAAAATGGAAATAGTTTATCAGTTCAAAACCATTACATTTCCACACAGGATCCCTCTGGGTTGATTCCCATAATGGTCAGAGAAAGGGGTTAAGAGCCAACTAGTTATATCTGTTGCATGTGGGCCATAATTAATTAGTTGCTTCTCAGCCAGAGAGGTGGGACTCCGAGCCTCATAAAAGGAGTCAATTTACAGTGGAGAAGCATTCAAGCAGGCAGAACCACATTCCTTTGTCTAGGATGGAGCAACTTAAGCCCTGACTGCCAAACACCTTTTAAAAACACATTTGCAACACATTTTAACATTTTTTTCAAATATCACCCATTCATACACCATGTAATAATACTGTGTTGCCAGTTTGCATGGATACCTTACAGGACGCTTTTTAGATACAGATTGACAACAGTGAGTTGGGCTACACAGAGCTGGTAAAGCCAGCTGAAGCTCAATGCTTCATCCTGGTGAGCCCCTTGCTCTTGGCACTGAGGTGCTGTTCACATCATGGGTTCTAAGACTTGGGAACAATAGAAGCTAGCCTCATTCCAGCAGTTCCCACAAACCCTTGAGGGACCATCAGGCACCAATCAGGAGCTATATGATCAATCTAGCCATATAAAAAAGGACTGCACTTTATGGAATGTTGGTATCTGAGGTACTACACCTCTACCCCGATATAACGTGACCCAATATAACACGAATTCGGATATAAGGCGGTAAAGCAGTGCTCCACGGCGTGGGGGGACTGCACACTCTGGTGAATCAAAGCAAGTTCGATGTAACGCGGTTTCACTTATAACGCAGTAAGATTTTTTGGCTCCCGATGACAGTGTTATATCGAGGTAGAGGTGTATTA
The DNA here is from genome assembly GCF_027887155.1 of Malaclemys terrapin pileata. Classification (NCBI taxonomy): domain Eukaryota; kingdom Metazoa; phylum Chordata; order Testudines; family Emydidae; genus Malaclemys; species Malaclemys terrapin. Next base: position 157,090,772 of record NC_071507.1, on the reverse strand, counting down.
TAGCTAAGTTTGTGGAATGGGAGGTTTCCATAAGAGGGGTCAAGCTCTGCCATATGTAGTCCTCATTAGAGTAGGAGACTGGGTGGTAAAGGGCCTGGTTGACTCCTTCTGTAGACAGACATTAGGCCAGGGGAACAGTCTCCCATTAAAAGAAGTGGACATACATTCACCGATACACAGTTCTTGCTTGCACGTTGAGACCTGCATGTATCCGATGGCAGAGGTGGATACTGAAGTAGGGCAAGCTTTGGAGGTACCTAAATGTAACATTTTATTTTTATGAAATTAAATGTCATTGCACTGGAATTTGAGTCTGCAAAGAAAATGAACATGTGTCTTACAGTACACAGACAGAGCTCAAAGGGAATGTTTTAACCAATGACAACGGAACCAAAAGATGAACAGATATTACTACATTAGTCTGCTCTAAATAGAAATCTGGGAACCTTTAAACATTGAACTGTCTAGCTAAGTAAGATCTTGACAAAATCGACATGAAGGCAAGGAAACTATTAACTTTGTCACATCCGTAACACCCTTTGATGACATAAAAGTTTGAGAGGAAGGGGCCAAAATATCCCCCACCATCACCAAAAACAGAATCGTTAGGTGAAAGAAATAGTAATCCTCTGGTCCTCTATTAGTTCAATTGCTGTCATGTCTTTGGTATTGTGATGGGGCAAGGCCAGATGGCTACAGTAAAGTAGTAAGGAACAGTTATGTTAGCCCCAGGCTAAACAAATCCCTGATACCATGGTAACCAAATGGCAGTTGCTCCAGGTTAATCAAGACACCTGGGGCCAATTAAGATCCTTCTAGAAGGCAGTGGAGATAGTTAGATTGTTTGGGACACCTGAAGCCAATCAAGGACTGGCTGGAACTAGTTAAAAGCCTCCCAGTTAGTCAGCATGGTGTGGGTGCTAGGAGCTATAGGAGGGAGCTGTGCAGTTGGAGGACTGAAGCAATACAAATCTTTATCAGGTGTAAGGAAGGAGGCCCTGAGGTAATTGTGAAGTAAATATTGAGTGGGGGCTGTTGTGGGGAAGTGGCCCAGGGAATTGTACATGTCCTATTTCAAAAAAGCCAGCTTCCATAGCTGCTAATTTTAGGTCCCTGGGCTGGAGCCCAGAGTAGACAGTGGGCCTGGGATCCCCCTTCCCTCCCTGATTAATCCCTGAGACAACAGAGACTGTGTGAGGGAGGGCTGCTTCTCCTCACCTCCCTGGTTGGCTTATGATGAAAATGGCTCAGTAGCCTGTGACCCTTGCCTCTAGAGAGAGAAGGGCTATGTGGAGGGTCACAGTGAGCCTCTGAGGCTAGCAAAAATCTGCCAGGAAATGCAGGACCCATGGAGTCAAGGACAGTACTTTGTCACAGTATTGAAACTTGCAATATGACTATGTGTGTGATATATCATGTATATTAGGCTGGATAGGTTTTTAGATGCATAGCAAGATGAAGGTTTTACCCTGAAGAATGTCCAAACTAAACTATGTCCTCATTTCTTGCATAATTAGTGGCATTCAGGAAAGACTTGTGCAACACTGCACCTTCCTACATTTGTAGGACTAGCTAATATAGATGCAGTAGGAGATGAAATGCTATGTTTCTCAGTTGATTGATATGACACCAGATCTCATTGATGCTGTCCATTTGAAGCAAGGATATATATCGTGAAGGTTCATCTCTGAAAGCCCAGTGTGCTAATATGAACACCCACTGTAGTCCCCATATCCAAGAATGGACATATGATTGGATACTGCAAATAAGTTGGAGAAATGCAGGTATTGTTTTAATAAAAATTGCCTTTATACTGCCAACTTATGTGGAAAATATTGAGAGTGTGAAGCAAACTCAGAGCCAAACCAGGGCTGCTCACTCAACTGGTTTGGTGAGTACCTAGATGCCTTCAAGGAGCAGTGGGCACTGTACGGGGCTCCCTGCTTCTGACCTTGTGACCCTCAATCCTGTCCCTGTTTATCATTAGTTGTTCCCCATATTTATTCAATACCTGGATCCAGTAGCTCCTCCCCTTAGACTGGGGGGGGAGGCCTTTAAATATGGGCAGCCTTGTACCCAAATGCCCTGGGAACTCAATAGGTGCTGTGGTGAGTCAGCACTCAACAGAGCCTGCACTGAATCAGCCCTCAGGCATGCAGCAGCAACCTATCACTGAGCACAGCCTGGGTGAGGTGACCTCCATTCTCAGGTATATCCACAACCCCAGAAGATCTGCAAATCAGTCTGAGCAACAGTCCTACCCAGCCAGGAACCCTCCTGCTGCCCTGCATTGCACCAGACTCCAGAGACTTCCAGCCTGCTCTGACCTTTGCCCCAGCTTTGCCTGAGTCCTGTCCCAGTATTGTCCTTGCCCTGCAGTATCCTCTCACTAGCCTTGTCACTGACTCACTCCAGCCTTGCTTCTGCTTCCTGATTTCCTCTCCTTCCCCCACCCAAATACTTGGATTCTGACTATCCAGTTTCTACCTTTGGTGTGTATTTGGACTGTGGCTTTAGTACCAGCTTGTCTTGTCTTTGGACTCTGACCACCAGGCTTTGACCTCTGGCCTGGACTCTGGCTATGATTCTGATTTGTCTAAGGACTCTGAACTCAGTTTGGACCCTGCCCTGTCTCTGGATTTCAATTCCAGGACTGCCCTTGGTCCAGTCTCAACTCTATGCCTAGAATCATAGAATACCAGGGTTGGAAGGGACCTCAGCAGGTCATCTAGTCCAACCCCCTGCTCAGAGCAGGATCAATCCCCAACTATGTTTTTTGCCCCAGATCCCTAAATGGCCCCCTCAAGGATTGAACTCACAACCCTGGGTTTAGCAGGCCAATGCTCAAACCCCTGAGCAATCCCCCCTGCCTAGCTGCAATCCTCACTCCAAACACTAGCCCCGATTATTGGATGTGATGCCTGACAGATCTAGTTGTGAAAAATGCTGAGATGTAGTGTTATAATAAGAGAACACCATGATCTGATTCCACTGAACTGGAATGGTGTGGAGGCATTGTGTGTCAAACAAACACTGCTGCAGCCAACATGTCCCAATATCTGTACGATGGTTGCTGCTAATAACTGCTTTTCACCAATCCTTTCTTTTGTAGCTCATCTGACATGAATCAATGTAGATTATGAGATCTTCAAAATAATCTGTATCTACATGTAGGATTTAATGGCTTGTCTTTGCAGAATTCCAAGGAGGGCAGCTAACACATTAGAGGAATATGTTTAAGCTGAACTGTTCCCAGCATGGTTCATATGCACCTACATCTTCAACATAAAAGTATAACAATAGTCTTACAGGGTTCTAAGCACATTTTTGTTAAGTGACAAAACATGACTGACTCGATAAAGAATTAAATTTTACCACAGACAAATATCACAGGAGTCCTAATCTATGCATAGGGACAAGGTTTCTTGATAATATTGCCAAGTGGTCATGTTAAAGATATATTTCCTTTAATCCTCTTGCCAGCAAAAAAGTATTATGGCCTACATTAAGGTGCTTGAGATTTAATATTGACCCCTTGAAATGGCCCAAACTGTGAGATTAATTGTTGGATTTCTTTTAACAGTGCAAGAACACTGGTATATCATTTCAAAGGTGCTGATCTTGAATGAAAAAGTTGGATATGATTAATGAATTAGGTAAAATTAATCCATTCAATTAAATGATCTCCTTTTTAAAACGTAACATACATATAGAATCTCTGAAACTAAGCTCTACATTTTTCTTTAGCTTCCCAATGGAGTTCACTATAAAGATGAAGAGAGGGAACATCCGGGACATTTGAGAAGTTTGGGACAGGCACCATCGTTTTGTTGTTTTTGTTCGGCACCTAGCACAATGGCAATCCTGGTCATCATGTAGGGCTCATAGGTGTTATGATAATACAATTAATAAATAAAGAAGTTAATAAAATAACATGTTCTAGTGCTAGAATAGGCAAGTTTTCTAAAGCACAAAAATGTTTTTAGTTGTGCTAAAAGGAAAAAATACAAACTGGTAGAAAAGCAACCTACCATTTCCTGAGGCATTTTGTCCTCAACACCTTACAGAATTCAGGGCAGACTGGAAAAAAATCCTTCTAATCCTGACTAGGATTAGATGTCTTGCATCTGAAGAAGTGAGGCTCTTACCCATGAAAGCTTATGCTCCCAATACTTCTGTTAGTCTTAAAGGTGCCACAGGACCCTCCGTTGCTTTTTACAGATTCAGACTAACACGGCTACCCCTCTGATACTTGACACAATGTTTCCAATCTTCCCTCATGTTAGTCTTAAAGGTGCCTGTCAGGGCTGGATCCCCACTTTGAACTTTAGGGTACAAATGTAGGGGCCTGCATGAAAACTTTTAAGCTTAACTACCAGCTTAGCTCTGGTTCGGCTGCCACCATTTCAATGGATTCCCTTCCTGGGAAGCCTTGAAAAACCTTCACCAAATCCCTGGTGAAAACAAATCCAAAACCCCTTGGATCTTAAAACAAGGAGAAATTAACCATTCCCCTCCTTCCTCCCACCAACTCCTGGTGAATCAGTTCCAACCCCCCTGGGATCTACAACAGGGAGAAATTAACCATCCCCCCTCCTTCCTCCCACCAACTCCTGGTAAATCAAGATCCAAAACCCTTGGATCTTAAAACAAGGAAAAAATCAATCAGGTTCTTAAAAAGAAGGCTTTTAATTAAAGAAAAAGGTAAAAATCATCTCTGTAAAATCAGTATGGAAATTAACCTTACAGGGTAATCAAACTTAGAGCTCAGAGGACTCCCCTCTAGTCTCAGGTTCAAAGTACAGCAAACAAAGATAAACACTCTAGTAAAAGGTACATTTACAAGTTGAGAAAACAAAGGAAAACTAACACGCCTTGCCTGGCTATTTACTTACAAGTTTGAAATAGGAGAGACTTGTTTAGAAAGATGTGGAGAACCTGGATTGATGTCTGGTCCCTCTCAGTCCCCGAGAACGAACACACACTCAAACAAAGAACACAAACAAAAGCCTTCCCCCCACACCCCCCCAAGATTTGAAAGTATCTTGTCCCCTTATTGGTCCTTTAGGTCAGATGCCAGCCAGGTTACCTGAGCTTCTTAACCCTTTACAGGGAAAAGGATTTTGGAGTCTCTGGCCAGGAGGGATTTATAGTACTGTATACAGGACAGCTATTACCCTTCCCTTTATAGTTATGACAGTGCCACAGGACCCTCTGTTGCTTTTTACAGATTCAGACTAACACGGCTACCCCTCTGATCCTGGACAGAGAGACTCTTATGACCTCCTGCATATATTAGTCACGAGAAAGAGATTCGAAAAAGGAAACTGAAACAAATACGTATATGGCTGTACTACCCCCTTTCAACCAGCACCAGATCTGAGGCTATGGATTTCTAGATACTACCCATAGAGTTAGCATTAAGAGTACAGTATTCAGCCGTGTATGGTAAAGAGTTGACACGTAAAAGGACACAAAGAATGAAGAAGTGATACCAGTAGACAGAAACCAGTCAATCATGTAGAGTCTATTTGAAATCGGGTTAAGGAGGTAAGCAAAATTGCTACTGGAAACAATCTGAGTGATCAAGTTGATCTGTGGAAGCTGATCACTTTCAGGAGGAAGTAACTGTGATCCAAAGCCCACTGAAATTAATAGGAGTCTTTCAAACTCTAAAAGTAGTTTGAATACTCAAATATATCTTCTCAGTCCAGTTGCTGCTGCCATACTAAAAACAGGCAACATAACCACATTCTGAAGACTCACAGCACCAGTGGCTACTTACTTTTAAAGTATCTGAGGACTTCAGAGACATGGAGGTAGACCTTAAAATGGTGAAAAAATTATATTTCCATTTACTTCAATGGAGCTAATACAAGTTATGCCAGCAGAATATCTGTCCCAACTGACTTTCCAGAATGGGCTGTTGTAGAATTCTGTATGGCAAATTCAGGTCTGTCAAAGGAACTACCCAGAACCTATCTATTTCCTCTTTATAAATGGTTTATAGATGATAAAGAGAGGTTACAGACCTAAGTACTAGATGTTATAGATGCACATCAATAGGAAGTGATACAGATAGTTATAAGCAATCTGCTGGATTCTATTAAATTAGTTAACCATTGTTAAAATTTATATTAATCATTAACTGTTCACACTATGTTTATATGGAACCTTAGTATAAAGTATTTTAATTTTTCTTATGACATTTATTTCTTCTCCATTGTAAGTCTAATAATTGCTTACATTTGCTTTATGCCTATAATCCAAAAATGTCATGTAATATTGGTAATCAGAAATACTTTAATATAATAGTAACTGCACTAAAGGGCTTTAGTCCATCAACAGTATTTAATTGAAATTCATACTTGTTTTACTTTACACTTGCCTCTTAAGGGCACATCATGGATTATTTTAAGTTTCTCCAAACTGAGTAAAGCCCACCTTTAATGTAGCACAGGAACCAACTATTGAAGGTTTATTGCTATAGCCATAAATATTTCACAGCATATACTGATGTAAGAATCACATTTGCTTCACTGTAGGTCTGTGTTCTACAGCCTTTGCATTCTGGTTATTTTTCTCTTTATTTTACTCTATTATGAATTACTATTTCGCTTCCTTCTTTTGTGCTTCTGTATTTTCTACAAGTCTTTGTAGCATGGATTCCCAGGCCAAATGTTGTCATCCATTGTTCCCCTGTGACTGACTGTCACAAGTGAAGCATGTTAGCTGAAACACACTACCCCACCACTGTCAGACAGGTACTATGTTGTGTCTCCTCAAATTCTTTAGAAATGTATTCTAGCAAAGTCCTTGCTTTCTCCTCACCCTCTTCTATTAATAGGTAATTTTCCATTTGGCACATTTTGCTTCTAAAAAACTGGCTTTTGTATTCTCATCACACAGTTCTTGAAAGCCTCTTTTAATTTCCTTTCTTTATCTTTCTTCCCCTCCCGCCCCCACTTCCATATATAGCTTTTAATAGCCTTTGTGAATGTGGTTTCTCAGCAATATATTAGTTGTTGCACTCTCCCTATCCCTTTGTAGGCTTTGCCTTATGTGTGCATCTTTCTAACTTTGTTCTATGGATATATTGTATGATCACAAAAGGATACATTTAAAACATGTTAAAGGTCTGACTATAAACTCACAAAACCAAGAAGTTTCAGAATTAAAGCTGAAACTCTGGCCCCATATATGCCCTCATAAAGTAAATCCAATCCTACCAGTAATCCTCCTAACTAATTCCTTTCCCCCTGATCATACTTGCCTTTCAACTGAAAAAAAATGATTATAATCCTTTAAGCACAAAAGAAAAGCACATTAATTGATTTTTTTTTTCAAATTCACATAGCCATCCAGAGAAGATGAGGGGGACTACCTAATCCTGTCCTGTAGTGTCCACTCTAGTCAAGCCTCATTGCATGACTTGAAATATATAGTAATTATAGTCAGCAAATAAATATCCACTGACTTATGAATTGCATGGAGATTAATAGACTCATGGAAGTGGTAAATCAAGGACCATAATTTTGGTAAGACTGTGATTAATAAACCAAAACATTCTGTGGTTTATCTATAGGATTGGTCAAAAAAGGATTTTCTTGAGATTTTTGAAAAAAAAAAAATTTATATACATTTCGGGGGGAGAGGGGAGGTAAAAAGTGAAACCAAACATTGAAAAAATGTTCATTAAAATGTTTGATTTTTCAGTTTTCAGATTTTTTTTTTTTTTTACTTCTGGGGAAAAAAAAGAAAAGACTCCAACTGGTAGGAGCAGAAGCAACAAAATCAGGGATTGCTGCATTGGGAGAGGGAATAAAATGGGCCCAGCTGGGGCCACCCCTCCTCTTCCACATCCCAGGGATGCAATAGAAATACACACACACACACACACACTTTGGGGGCGTCAGGACACACGTGCTTCCTCCCTTCCTCCCACCATGTGACCCTGGGGGAGAACTGCAGAGAGGGGCCAGCCACAGTTCCCAGCAGGATGGGTCAGAAGCAGTGAAAGCAGACTTTAGACATTTGGAGAACTTCCATTTTGGATGGGACTTTCTCTGTTCTGCATTCATGGTATTTATGCTCCAATCCTCACGCTCCATCACAGTCTCTTCACCTCAGCTTCACCCAACACCTGCCCTTGTTACTCCCCTGTCCTCTTTCCCTCATCTCTTTCCCTCCACTTTTCTTTCCATTTAGCTGATTTGCTCCTAACCAACTCCCCACACCCACACAGATGCTCACCATCACGTTGTTCATTCTGCTTGTGTGTTAGACCCTTTCTCTCAGCCTACGTCTGTCTTCTGTATTTCGTTTGTAAGATATTTGGGACAGGGACAATCTACTACTCTGTATATGTGCAGCACCTAGTACAGTGAGGCCCCAGTTCTTGGTTGGGCCTTAGCCAAAACCATAATAAACACGATTAATAATAATAAGAAGAAAGGAGGTGGGAACTGAAAACCAAATGAAATCATTTTATATGACACCAAATGATTCATTGAGAAAATTTTGTTTCCATTTCTCTGTTAGACAAAATGTTATAAAACCAAACATTTTCCTTGACAATTTCTGTAATTTTGAAAAGCTCTTTTCCATAGCAGGAACGCATACCTCTTCAGATAACTGTAGGTATTTGGATGCAGGCATCTAATATTGTTTTGTCTACTGACCAAAGGAGATATATGCCTGTGGGCCTCTGTTGATTTCAGTGGGGTTATGAATGAGTGCAGGAGTCCAGTCACATGGAGTCAGTTTCAGGACTGGAGACTTATTATGTAGTTTTACAGATTTAGGTCCTGATCATGCTGCATGTGTACAATTTTATTTAGGTGATAAGTCCCATTGAAGACAGGATTGGGCCTTCAGTTCTATCTTTGTATCTTTCCAAATTAGCATTCTAACCTCCCTTTCTCAGTCAGTATACCTCCCTGTCTCAATAAGGGGAGGTTTACTTGGACCAGCTGGGGTGATGGCTAAGTCCTGTGAGAGCTCATTCTTAGACATGCTACAGCTGAACCACTCCTTCTGCCTCAAAGTGCACATGGGGGAAATGTGCTTGGGGGATGTGATGGGTTCTCTGCCCTGCCCCTCTTTCTGGGCCCACTGGCTGTCCCAATAAAGTGCAGAGAGGCTTCCAGTTATGCAGCACCAGTGGCTTTATTTACACACACACACACACACAGTTCTCCCATCACCAGTGTTGAGCTATATACAAGGCTTGCAGGGTTAGTTCCCTCTTCTCCTGCAGTCAGCCCACAGCTAGGAGACTGACCTTTCCCTGACTGGCCTTTTCTTCTGGTTCCCAGCCATTATAACTGCTGGCTTGTCAGGCCCGCAGGTGGAGCCATTCCCCAGGCCAGGCATCAGGTCTGTTTCACCAGCCCGAATCTATTTCTCTTGATTGGAGCTGGCTGATCAGGGGTAATTAGGTGCTTCTGCACCAGCACCCTGCTACAGGGGAGTTGTTCTGTCTCCCATTAGACAGCTCAGGGGAATAGGGAAGCTGATCAGCCCTCACTCCCATCTCAATGGAAAGCCTTCCAGAAGCCATCTTGGTGCCCTGCCCTCTCCTCAGGTATATTGACCTGTGTTTTAGATGCCATGGTTCTGACTGATTGCCTGTTTTAGTGAACATGAAGGTATTTCCCTCACCCCATTAGGCCAAATTAGCAGGCGTACAAGAGGGTTTCTCCCCTTCCTTGTAACATTGTTGAAGCCCAGTTCATATTAAAAGGTGAAGGAATAGGAATTGTAATGGTAGGAGATAATATAGGAAGGTTTAGTTTGTCACCACTTATGAGCAATGTCCAGTACAGATAAAGGATAAAAAGGGCCAGCTCCCAGAGATAAATGAGAATTGGGATATGGCTGGTGGGCCTCCTACCTCTAAGGAGAAGGGGAGACCTGAAGTCTTCACAAACTGAGGTCCTCCTTGTGTAAGGTATATAGACATTAAAATATGCCTTGAAAATATGTTGTTGACAATTACAGTTCTCACTTTGCCACCAGATAGTTAAAAGGGTAAAGAATCACTATTATGCATATTCCAAACCTTCAGCTTCCTCTTGAAGTTAAAGACAATGAGAGTCAATAGGCCAATCCCAACAGGTAAGACATCTTGTCTGGGAAGTATTAATTAAGCTAACATTGAAATTAAAATATACAATTTCCAGGAAAAGAAAACCCTTTTATTTGATAAGGAATTTTACAACTATTGTTAGTTTTTTAAATTAAAGATTCCCATATTATACACATGGACTTCCATCTCTCATAATTTAGGTAAAAAGAACCCCTGCCAGGCAACAGATAAGAATAACTGTTCCCTTTTCAGTGCAGAGTACCCCTTTGTCTTCTGTATGTTAATTAAGAACCAAAGGAATGGAAAAACAAAAATGTAGGCTTAAAACAGTTAGCAATATCTTCCTGGTGAACCAAACCACCAGAAAGTCCCACAGGTCAAATTTATTGATATCTCAAGAACCCTATATATATCTTCCACTTCAACTCAGAAACTGAACATTTGTTTGTTTTATGAATCAGATCTACATCTCTAAGAGAATAATCTGAGATGTTCCCTCAATGTGTATCCTATGCTAAGCCTAGAAAGAGAAGAGTATTAGATAGTATCAAAGAATGTATGGATGATGCATGTACACTAAATTTAGAAAACTATAAGAGACTGATTGTTGCACTGCAAAAGTGATAAGAATTGTAGAGCTCAAAAAGGAATGTTGAAAGATATAATCATCTAGTCAGGGTGTAACTTTGGAATATTATGAAAAATTTGCTTTAAAAGGTTGGAAACTAAGTGATAGGGCTAATAATAAATTACAATTCATGAAACGAATTAGACCCTCCAAATAAAAGAAGTATCAAATACATTTGTTATATGTGGATGTCATCCATTGAATATTGATAAAAGCAACAGAGAAACTAAGAAAGATGAAAGCCAAGAGTCATTTGGCAAATGGCTAATGGAAATCAGAGGATGTCAAACCCTGAAATAAGAGCATATAAAACAGAAAAAACATGTGGGACCCCAAAGCTACATGAGCTTTTCCTGCCCCCCATCATCCTGGGACAGTCTGTCCCCTAGGTCAGTGTCATAGGACCAAGAAGAGTTTTGAAGAACTTTTCCTAAAGCCACATGTGGGAAAGACTTGCTCCTAGTCCAAGGTCAAAGAACCAAGAGTTGATTGAACCCACAAAGAAGCTGCAGAATCTCAAGTTTGACAACGCCTGGAACAGCAATGTGAAAAGGACTCTCCATTATACCAGGCTTAACAGGATAAGAAGTGGTGAGATTGCATTTCAAAGACTATATTTCCCCTTCTGTTCTTTAGCAAAAATAACATAGAATCATAGAATATTATGGTTGGAAGAGACCTCAGGAGGTCCTCTAGTCAAATCCCCTGCTCAAAGCAGGACCAACACCAACTAAATCATCCCAGCCAGGGCTTTGTCAAGCCAGGACTTAAAAACCTCTAAAGATGGAGATTCCACTATCTCCCTAGGTAGCCCATTCCACCACTTCACCACCCTCCTAGTGAAATAGTCTTTCCTAATATCCAGCCTAGACCTCCCCCACTGCAACTTAAGACCATTGCTTCTTGTTCTATCATCTGCCACTACTGAAAACAGCCTAGCTCCATCCTCTTTGGAACCCCCCTTCTTAGTGAGTCTTCAACTAACCATATTTTAGATTTTAACTGTATTGTATGCATGCTCTCCTTTTAGGCCAATTTGCTTGGATTTATTGACAAACTTAAAATAATAACTTTAAAAATTGTTTTTCATATTCTGAACATGACCCTTTTGTATTCAGCTATTCAAATAGCAGGGACCACACTCTTAAAGACAGTTCTGGATTAAATAATTTCAGGGTATTTGTACTATGGAAATTAAGGGTCTCCCACCCTCACTAAGATTTTAACCAGCCCCCCCCGCCACACACACACACCACACACACATGAAGGAGGTGCATCTGCGATAAACTGAGCAGTGCTGCAAGGCCACTGTAGCTTTGCTCCAGCATCTGCCAACCCTGTGTGGCATGAACAGAGGCCATTCAGCAAAACACCCTTGCCCCATTCATACCTCACCCACAGACCCCACTCTTGCCACATGTACCCCACTAACCCTCACTTATTCTGACACCCTGCCCCCCCCCCACACACACATCCCAGCAGCCTGATACACATCCTATTCACTGCAGTCCCCAACATCTCAGCCCCCCTGGTCATAGCTCCCAACATCCCCCACTTACCCCCAATATCCCAGTCCCCAATTATCCCCCACAATTCCCTCCAGCACCTCCCAATATGCCCCATTCACCCCATACCCCAGTAACAATTTGCCCCACTCCCTCATCCGCCAGCATCAGGACCTTCCAGGCCACTCACTGCACACATGCGGGTGCACACACACCCGCAGCTCAGTGCTCTGCTCATGTCCTAGGCAAAGACAGGTCCTCTCAATACTGGCAGCCCAGTAATTCCACTCGCTCACATCACCTGCCCCGCACTTATGTGGTGCATGTCAAACCCATGTGGTGTTGCAAACCTGTGTATCTGGTTGCAATGGCAATCACACAAATTTGGCCTGGCAACCCCCTGTAATGATGTAGGGGCAGCCAGGCCAAATTTGAATGAGAGACATTGCAACTTAGCATGCAGGGTTATGGCAGTACTCAGGTTTGACCCATTGAAACATTACCAGTTTGGCCTGTTGTAAATTCAGTGGTCAGGGGCTCCCTGGAGACGGGGGGGTCTGTGCAAATGCATTAAGTGCACATTGGTTAATGCAGGCCTGCTTAGTGCCAAGTGCATTCTTACTCACTGGAGAAATATGAAAAGTAAGGTAAATGTGTTAGGTACTAAAGAATTGGTGACTGATGTTGTAAGTAAATGTAATAAGAAATCTTGGTGATTTCCATTGTTCCTTGGAATACCTGCTGAACCGCCTTCTGTATGCTATGATAATACAGCATATTCCGAAGTATGGCTCAAGCCTGCTCCTCAGTCCTTGCTACTTGGAGTGGCTTCTCCCATCTCCCATCTCCTTGAGTGGTTGGATCCTGGATTCTTTCTCTGATGCCCGGTGCCTCCATCCAAGGTGAGACTCCTCACTGTGCCCAGTATACAAAGTGTGCTGCCACTTAGGAAAATGAATACTACTACCAGCAGCCAAGAAGTATAAAACCAGTACACAAGAAACAATATAGTACTTCAACACAAACCTCAGAAAATAAATGACATACCCCAAAATAACAGTATAACAAGGATGGATTGTTTTGGGAGAAGGAAGATACGCTCTGGGGGGGTGGGAGGGGGGGGAGAAGAGATAGGGTTAACTAATAAGTACTAAACATTATCAACTACTTCCCAACAGTGTTCCCTCTACTTTTTCCCACGCATGTTCGGAATGAATTTTGTTAAGTGCACCAATATGAAGGTGATGTGTGACACATCAGCTTCATATTGGTGCACATAACAAAATTCATGTGGCATTGGTGGGGCCAAGGGGTTCGGAGTGTGGGAGGAGGCTCAGGACTGGTACAAAGGTTTGGGGTGCAGGGTGGTGAGGGCTTCGGCTTGGGGTGTGGGCTCTGGGGTGGGGCTGGGGGGTTTGGGGTGCAGGCTGCCCTGGGGCTATGGAAGAGAGAGAGGACTCCCACCAGATTTCTTTCCCACAGCAGCACCTGGGCTCTCCCCTGGGCCTGGGGCTGCAGGATAGGTGCCTCTCCCGTGGCGGGAGCAGGTCTGGGGCGGGGCTGGGTTGGGGCCAGGGGAGGGGCATCTGTTCCCCGGCCATGTCAGGGCCGGGACAGGGTTTGGTTGGGGCCGGGAGAGGGGCGCCTCTCCCCCAGCCGCAGCAGGTCCTGGGCAGGGCTGGAGTCAACGGGGAGAGGCATCTCTCCCCACCACAGCCTGAGCGACTGCGTGGTGCTTAATAACCTGTGCATTTTAGAGAGAACTTAGCTTCCCAACCCTGATAGCCCCCGAACAATTTGCATGTTGAGTTTGAGTGCTGAGATGAATGTTGCAATGCTGTGAACTTCAGCCAGCTTAAACCAAAGGAGCCCCTTTACTGTGGCTTTGCCCCTGAATGGAGCAGGATCTTCTCCTGGATCCTACCAGGCTCACTGACTACCTACCCTGGAGTCCTGTGGAAGTGTCAGCTGGTTCTGGATAGGCAGCGCTAGGTTGGATCTCTGCCACTCTGGATGCTGGTTTCCACAGGGCTAGAACTGCCTGATCCATGCCACTTTCCTTCAGAAGTTCAAAGACTCCTTTTGTGGGGAGGAGGAGTTAATGAGAGACTCCAGGAGCTGCTCTGTTTCTCTCTCTTGTGGGTCCCAAGCTCAAAGCTCCATGCTGAAACTAAAACTAGTCTCTTTGTCTCTGAGTCAGGCTATCCTCTCCAATTGAGGGGTGGTTGTGCTTCCCTGGCTCATCATTGACCCAGGAAACTGCTTGTCTAGATCACCTCATGCAGAAGCCTCCCTGTTGGCCTTAGCAAAAGTTTTTAGTACTCACCCCTGACTCCAAGCATGGGGAAAATAGTGTCAGAGGGCTTTGAAAGCCATTTCAGTTGCAGTCCTTTGAGTAGGGCCCCTAGAGCAGAGTTCCCCAAACTGTAGGGTGCACCCCCCTAGGAGGGGCACGGAGGAACATTTGGAGGGGTTCAGCCGGGCCTGGGCCAGCTCCCATGTGGAGCAGGGAGGGAGTGCCACTCAGCCCCACTCCGCTCCCAGCTCTGCTCTGGCCCCAGCTCCTGGTTCCGTGCCTCAGCCTCTGTGAATGGCTCCATTCCCGGTTCTGGCCTCGCTCCCAGCCCCAGACCTGCCCCCAGCCTTGGCCCCCTTGCCCCAGTCTGTGTGTCCCGCATGGAGCTGCAGCCCCACTCCAGCCCTGGGTCTGGGGGACGGGGGGACAGGGATAAGGGGGGCTGGGACCCTGAAACGCTTAGGGACCACTGCCCTAGAGACTCAGGCTGGCACTCCAGGAGCTGGCAAACTGTAAGTGGGAGGTTACACTTGGAAGACTGTATTTGTGTTCAGTACATGGCTAGAACATTGGTTGAGCTGTAGACTGTATACTGATGTGGTTCTGTGTTAATTAATAAATTACTGATTGGTTAAGAGTAACCAAGTGTCCAGATTTGAGAAATACTGTCCAAGATAAAAGTTGACCTGAAATAAACCTAGCATTATATTTGTCACCTAATACTCCCTGGACTCAATACACATTAGATTCTATTATAATGTTAGCTATAACACATCAAATTGGCAAAGTTAAGTTGTTAGATTTCAGCTTTAAAAATCTAATGGGTACCTCAGCAAATTTATAAAACTATACACCCTTTCATGCTGATACTTGGTACCCTGTCTCAGATGATTCTGAAGTGAGCCAATCCCTAGGGGTTAGGCTAAAGGAGGTCTACTCCAATTTATTGGTTATATTATGCATGCCTAGTAACCCCACACTAGCCCCAATTAAATGGCTGATATGTGAGAGCAGATGTGTACATAGAGCTTCTCCCCCCTTGTTAAATTAACAAATTGTGGCCTACAGTTTAAATCCATTCCTGTGTCTTTCATTCACCTGCATGTCCTCATCAAAGAACTGTTGGTTCTATTAGAGTATAATGACATATTAGTTAAATATTAGGGGTTAGTATCAATATATTGTTTAATTATTTTAAAATAATTAATACTGGAAGCAAAACAAGCTTTTCATTTTATGAAAAAAAATCAAGGTTTTGACATTTGATTTCTTTCCGCACAGGAACAAAAAAAAAAAATAGCCTTTTCCATTGTTTATAAAATAAACAGAGAGAAGCTAATAGCCCCATAATTAGGACACTCACCTGGGATGTAGGAGACCCAGATTCAATTCCTTGCTCTGTTTGACTAAGAGCAGTGACTTTAACCCGCTTCCCAGTGAACACCCTAGCCACTGGGCTACTGGCTAATCAAGGGTGGGATGGACTCACTCACTCACCAAGCAGAAAGCTCATCCGAGATTTAGGAAACCTTCTGAATGAAAGTTTAATCAAATTGTCTGAAAAGTTTTGGTTTCTGCAAATCAGTATTTTCCCACAAAACAAAACTTTTAATGGAAAAATTCCTGACCAGCTCTAATTCATACCCTTCACCTGACAATACCCTCTAAAATAAGCAACAGATTATGCACTTTAAATTTGTTATATATGAGTCTTAAAACTGACATTAAAATCATAACATTTTGTTTTGATCATAACTTGCTTTGATAACCATGTAACAGTATATGACAGTGTACAGTACACTGTGGCTCACTATTCTGTGGTGATCTAATTATATTTAAATGTTGCTGAGGCAATCTTTCTTTAAAATAGAATCAAGCTATGAGCTATTTTGCTTGTCTCCCCAATACATTGATTTAAGAAGCTATCAGATGTTTCATCATAACATGTATCTCTTTACAGTTAATGTGAGGGAAGCTAATCACTAGCAAGCAGAATTGCTAGTGAATTTTATCACACATTTTATTCTCAAATATCCTGCTTTTCAGGTATATCATTTAGATATTCCTTTGGTTCCTTGTTTTATTCATGTTTGAGTACAGAAATCTTTCACATTTTCCTGCTTTCCCTTTGTTAAGGTTTAGTCTACATTGCCTTGACAAAATATACCAAATCTCTAGTTTAGTCAAAAGTCCACTGCAGCTGGCAGCAAATAACCCATCCCTACTTTAAAACAAAGACATAGGGCAAATAAATATCCCAGTGACAAAAAGCAAATAGAAAGATTACCTACATTTGACAAATGCCACTATAATTTACAGTGTGAAATCTTCAAGCTTATAAACTGGAGAACTTTGTTCATCTTCCCCAAAGCATCCATAGGGCAAAGGGGGCCAACAGATATGTCAAAGGTAGCACAGTGGGGATTTCTTCTGGTAGTGAATTGTTCAAAGTTTTTAGGTACTGTTCAGGTATTCGTTGCTGGTTTGCAGAGTCATCTAAGGTAATGAGGCATGGTAAGATCACAGCTTATCCTAAATGCAAGTGCAGAGCTGTGAGTGAGAAGGCCACTGAATAATAGAAGGGAGGATGGACAAAATTTCATAAGGCTTGAAATCATGCCTTGCTCTTGCATAGTTCTGGGACAACGGAAGGGATTGGTTGGGGGATTTTGGTCTTTAGTCATATTGTCCTTGGATTGGGCCTTCCTGGGGGGACTTGTTTTTTATCCTGGGGCCTGTTTTAGCCGTGTTGCGAAGAGATACTTAGATATCTAAAAACCTGATTGTGGCTGTAAAACAGGTACTTTGACATCCACATAATATGTGTTCAAATGCCACAGTGTAAATAATTGGACAAATAGAAAGATTAAATGCCTCTAGAAGTAACTGAGGGATCAGTTTTGCTCCCAAAACTTAGGACACAAAAACAATGGCCTGATTTTGACAATCTGGCCCTAAAAGTTTATCATTTTAAAAACTACTAAACCAATTTCATCTAAGCTTGTCTTATCCACTGGTTTGCACTTATATAGTACTTTCTATTTGAATATATTAAAGTCCTTTCAAAGACAACAGTTGCCATTATAAAGTTTATAATTAATGAACTGATCTCTAATATTTCAAGGTTATTTTGATTTTTACCAATAGAAAACTAAGCTAGTGCAGATGTTGACTCTCCAAATTCTTGGCCCAATATTCTTAAAACTAGAAAATTTCAAACTGAAAACAAAACTACCAAAACCCAAAAAAAGATGTTCAGATTTTTGGTTTTCCATTGGTAAACTACTATATATGTATATGGAAATTATCTGCTTTCTTGGAATATATATATATATATATATATATATATATATATATATTTTTTTTTTTTTTTCCAAATATATATATATTTTTTCCAAGAAAGCAGATAACTTCCATGGAAATTTTCATTGATATAAATACAAAACCAATGAGACACAGACACCATAGTGTGGTTAGATGCAACATTATTTAAAACAATCACCGTAAACCACCCCAAAGGTTGTTCCAGTGTGGATCTCAACTGGCACTAATGGCTCTGGTATACTATAAATCTTAGGACAACTGTGAAGGCCAAGCTGACTCTACACCCACAGGCCACCCAAGGCATCCTGACTGGAAGCCAGAGTCCCAATGTTCTCCTCTCCTTGCTGGAGATAGTAAAACTAAGATGAGGGAAGTCACAAGCTGGGTGAGACAGGCAAACCTTCTCATGCAATGTTGTGCTCAATATCTAGGCAGCCTGTTGTGTTAAAGGGATGTCAGTAGAAAACTTTCTACCCCCCTGCCACACCATACTGGTACGTGCCAATGTTGTGACAATTGAAACCTAAACCCCCAAACCAAACCTCCTTGGTGTCAGAGGGAAGATGAAAAAATCCCACACAACAGTTTGCCAATTTTGCTACTTGAGAAAAATCCCTTCCAATTCCCCAAACTGGTGATCAGCTCAGCTTCCAGCATCACTAGAGACCCAGGGACTAGATCAAGGGTGGGAAGAGTGAAACACAGAACCCCAAAATTGCTATCTCCTATCTAGACAGCAAATTGTATCAATCCCCTTTGCCCTCCACCAAAGAGGAGGCAAATATCTGGCCCAAACACCACTTCAACAGCCTAATGGCAGCAGTAGGTGGTGGGAAAGACCCTAGAGGCTGGCCTTGCATCATAGGAAATGAAGGGGAAGGGGAAGGAGAGAAGAAGCAGCACCCGTTTGCTGAAAGCAAAGGGGACAGAGAAAGGACAGGAGACAGGGTATGTGGAACACTATCTAATCTGATTCCTGTTGAAATCTCCACCCCCATGTCCCAAAGCGTGTCTCCACTGATCCCCCTCCCATCACAGTTACACTCTAGATTGTGGGGTGAACATTTATTTGAAAATCTTGTTTTCTGTTGAAAATAGTTTTGATGGGAAATGTTGGACCTGATAGACTTTTTAATAGCATTCACTGTAATAATGAATGAAACTTCTCAATGTCATTCTGAAATATTAACCTCATTTTATAGATTAGAAAACAGAGGCATACAGAATTAAAATGATATGGAAAATAGAAGCAGAGCTGGGAACAGAACCCAAGTCTTCTAGCTCCAATTCCTGGCCTGTACTGCAAGACATCTTTCTTCCCCTTTCAAATAATTATATCTGTCACCATAATATCAGACACATCTGGCATGAGCAATTAACTTAAATGGGACTATTTAAGTGAATGACTTGCTCACTACTGAAAGAAATTCAGTTTGGCTAATATGGATAAAATTTTCAGAAGCCTCTTACAACCTTAAGTTCATATTGTTTTCTTTCTTCATATTAGGCTGCCATAGGCAAACTTCCTGCTACAAACCTTTGATCCATATATGTGTCATATGATATGTCTGAGGTTGTCCAGAATAATCCAGCTGTGACCTTTGCTGCACATCCAAGTTTGGCCCAACTGTACCCTGCACTCACTACTCATATCACAGGTAGCAGCATGGGACGGTGTTGTGTCTTTTGCTCTTTATACAACAAAAATAGAAGAAAACCACAGGGTCCCAAATAACCATGTTCAGTCACAAACATGCAGGACCAGCTACATGCATATTGATGCTCTGACAGACAGCTTCTAAAACAGAGCACAGTGAACACCAATAGAAGGCTCACAAATTATTTAAGGGGATACTACCTGATTCCTGTCCACTACACTGGGGAGAGCATCCTCCACAAGCCTGTTACTCCATTTTCCATATAGACAGGTAAGAAATGGGCAGGAAAGAGGAGGGAGTTACCACAGCCTTGGCTCGGCCCTCCACACTCCAGCCAGCACAGTTTTGCTGAGGCTGAGTAGGAAGTAATCTGCGTTAGGTAAAGGGCTACTTCCATCAAGGGAGGCTTGAAGTCACAATTTGATTCCTGGTCTTCTCCTGGTGCAAGGCAACTATGTGCTGTCCCTTGCTTAGGACTTGTAATAAAGCTACAATTTAGCCTTTAAGCTACAGTCCTGCTATTTAGAGAAATATTTCAGATAATGCTATTCCCCTTTTAGAAGACAGTCACAGATCTTTCAGTTAAGAATAGTAGTGGTGATTCTGTTATGTCTTTTGAACCCCAAATCAGTAACCTTTAATGTAAAGAAATTTTTTAAAAGTAGTCCAGATATGTTGCAAACTACTGATTAAACACTGGTTATATGTTTCTGAAATGCAGGTCTTCAAATGCCTACTACAGTCTACTCATAACAGAATAGGCTAACACAGGGGTCAGCAACCTTTCAGAAGTGGTTTGCCGAGTCTTCTTCATTTATTCACTCTGATTTAAGGTTTCACACATACATTTTAACGTTTTAGAAGGTCTCTTTCTATAAGTCTATAATATATAACTAAACTATTGTTGTATGTAAAGTAAATAAGGTTTTTAAGATGTTTAAGAAGCTTCATTTAAAATTAAATTAAAATGCAGAGCCCCCCGGATCAGTGGCCAGGACCCGGGCAGTGTGAGTGCCACTGAAAATCAGCTCATGTGCCACCTTTGGCATGCGTGCCATAGGTTGCCTACCCCTGGGCTAACATATCTTTATAAACATCAAAGTGGATAATTTGGTAGGAGTTCTGCTTACAACATATGAGCGATCCACCATTTTTTTTCTGTAAGTACTATTTTAATTCCCAAGTGTGGTATACGGACTTGCATAGGTAAGGCACTGTGAATATATTAGACTCCTTCTCTACAAACAAAGCTTTTGAACTAATGGTGAAGTTAGATGGTATGTTGCATTTTAAAGGATCCAGTACTCAAACCAGTGAGTTTAAACTAAACCTTGTACACATTTCAAAATCAACTGACCATGCACCTGTCATCATTTGGGCTTATTATACAGATGTTATATTAATACATTTTTACACGAGGCAGATTGCTTTCTTAATTCAGCTTTTTGTTATTGAAACTTTTTCTTATTATCACGTACTCTTGGATGTGAATTGCCACACATATTTGTAGCTTTTGTATTCCCAGGAGAAGGCTCAAATTTTGTCAAAAGTGATATAAGCAATGCCAATTTATTGAGTAAGTGCAGCATAAATTTGCAGCTCTTTGCAACAAATGCATAAAATCCTCCAGTTTGGAATACTAAATTATAATTAATAGAAAGTTTAATAAGGCAATAGAAAAAAAGTAAAGAAAGCTAAATTAATGCAAATGTGCTGCTGGTTGCCCAAGTAACTAAAAAACCTGAGAATTATAACAACTTCCCATTATGTATTAAACATAGCTGTCGTTAGGCTGTTAACATCTGTTCAGTTAATTAACAATAGTCATTCCATCACAACAGGCCAGAATACTTTAACTCACAGAAGTCCTTTCATTTATTTTTTTAGTATGGATGAAATAATCAAACTTTAATTTGCAGAGTTGTTGTAGCCATGTTGGTCCCAGGATATGAGCAGAGGGAAAGCGGGTGAGGTAATATTTTTTATTGGACCAACTTCTGTTGGTGGAAGGCCAGGTTCCTAAAGTTAAGTCAATCCAGTTACAGTAGAACCTCAGAGTTAAGAACATATCAGAAATGGAGGTTGTTCATCACTCTGAAATGTTTGTAACTCTGAACAAAACATTAGTTATTCTTTCAAAAGTTTACAACTGAACTTTGACCCAATTCAGCTTTGAAACTTTACTATGAAGAAGAAACATGTTACTTTTAACCATCTTAATTTAAATGAAACAAGCACAGAAATAGTTTCCTTATCCTGTCAAATCTTTTTTTTAAACTTTCCCTTTATTTTTTTAGTAGTTTACATTTAACACAATATTGTACTATATTTGATTTATTTATTTATTTATTTATTTGGTCTCTGCTGCTGCCTGATTGCAGTTCATAAGTCTGGTGTTCGTAACTCTGAGGTTCTACTGTATTCTGCTCAAGATATGAAAAATCCACACATCTGAGTGACATGATGAAGCCAACCTAACCCCTAGTGCAGACAGAACTAAGTCTATGGAATTCTTTCATTGATCTAGCTACCACCTCTCAGGGAGGTGAAATTACTAAAATGGTGGGAGAATACTACCGCAGCACAGCTGCAGTGCTGTGGCTGTCCCTCTGTAGCATTTCAAGTGTACACTAGCCTGAAGAGACAAGCTTTCAAGCTTTACAGAACTCTTCTTCAGGTCTGGAAAAGGCATACAGAGTATCATAGGTAAATACAAGGTGGGACAGATTGTTAAACACAAGGCGTTAACACATGTTGCAGGAGACAGCTTAGGTGGGCAATTAACACCTCCACAGTCATGGGATAAAGGAGGTTTAGAGGATTACAAATTGTTGTAATGAGCCATAAAACCAATGTCTCCATTGAGTTCAGCATTTTTAGTGTCTAGCAGTGTCATGAATTTAAGTTCCAGGCTCATTTTTCAAAGGTGCTGTGCAGGTTTCCTTTGAGGACAAGGACTGAGAGGTCAGATATGGAGTTATCGTTTGGTGAAAAAAGTGTTCACCTATGCATGACATGATGTTTTTGTCTTTTATCACTTTTCGGTGTGCATTAATTTGAGAGAGTAATGATTGTCTGGTTTCATCCACAAAATTGTTGGGGCATTTGATGCACTGGATAAGGTACACATGTTGTGATAGGCATGTGTAGGGCCCACGGATCTTGAAAGGTTTGTTGTGCTTGGTATTGGTCATCATAGCAGTTGAGACCTGCCTACAAGTTTTACATCTGTTGTTATGGCAGGGTTTGGTGCTGCTTTGAGTTGGTGTGTCATGGTCTGTGCAGAGCGTGCTTCTAATGATGAGCATGGTGTGGCTGGGAGATTGTTTGAAGGACAGAAGAAGGATTTGGGGAAATATATTTCAGGATATGGTCCCCATCAAATATCAGTTGTAATTGTTTAATGATACCTGGTAAGGGTTCCAGTATGAGGTGGCAGGTGACAACTAGCGGCGTGTGGTTAGTGGATTTTTTTTTCTATATTGAAGCAGGTTCTCTTGGAGTATTTGGATGGCCCATTCTTTGATACAATCAACTTCTCCGGTGGAGTGTCCTTGTTTGGTGAAGATAGTTTTCAGTGTGTTAAGGTGTGTATTCCAGTCTTTCTCCTCAGACCATATTCTGTGGTATCTCCGTGCCTGACTGTAGAAAACAGATTTCTTGGTATGTCCGGAGTGGTTACTGGATCTGTGGGGGTAAGTCTAGTGATCCGTGTGTTTCTTGTATATCTTTGTTTGTAGGGTGTTTGAGGGGTGGAGGGTGGGGGTGACATATATGGTGGAACGTACCAAAATCAGTTGGACCTGTTAGGTTATCAAGATTGGAAAACAGAAAAGCTGCAGCCCAAAGAAGCTGGATCATGTTGTTCCACCCAGAACGAGGTGTAGGAAACTTAGCCTATCACCTAAAGGTACACTAAGAGGGAAAAAAGGGCCTAAGGTGCAGCTCACCTGGTAGGTAAGCATGACAAATGGTAATAATGATTTAGGAAGACATGTGAGAGAGGGAAAATGATCAGTACAACCCACCTTCACAAATATCATTTCAAGGAAAGACAAGTTTCAGCATTTTTTTCCCATATATTCCCATTAATATATTAAAATATATTAATATATATGAATTAAAAAAAACAAAAGCTGATTAATTCTTGTTTTAGTCCTGAAAACCAAACATTCTGCCCCCCAAAAAACACATTTACCATTAGAGCTGGCCACATATTTAGAAGCACGGAGTTCAATTCACTAATATGATTTCAAGAATATTTATTATTTGTGAGTACTGAGATGACCCTCCCCATCTATATTTGTAAAGATATTGGTGTTGGTGTCGCTAGGCATAGCTACCAGGTAACTCGGGGGAGTGGAAGGCCATAAGTGCCGATGAAACTCCTGCGCTCTGGGTCTAAGTGAACCACAGAACTCCATCTTGTGAACTTTCACCTACTTCTATGCTAACTGCTTACATGCTGAAGCAGGTGAAGCAGAAATATAAGGGTCAGCTTTTCTAGCAGATAGCTGTAGTTTCGCTCACAAACACAATAGAGATAAGGAAGGGGGAGGGAGAAGCCTCTACGTCTTAGCCTGCGAAGGCCGAAGATAGCAGACGAATGGGAATTTTTCTAACTGTAACTGCTCGGGCACGGAGGGATAGTGGGGGAGAAACAGACAAAGCCTGCACA
Source organism: Malaclemys terrapin pileata (assembly GCF_027887155.1). Lineage (NCBI taxonomy): Eukaryota > Metazoa > Chordata > Testudines > Emydidae > Malaclemys > Malaclemys terrapin. The sequence continues at coordinate 157,066,593 of NC_071507.1, read as the reverse complement.
GAAACAGCTTGGAATATAAAATGGGACACTTGGTTGTATTTGCTGCACTTGATTTGAGACATGCTGGTCTCCTAGTGCCTATTCAGAGCTCTTGAATAAAGTTGGTTTGTTTCTCCACCCCTGGTGTGTCTATTGGTGCGGCGCACACCGGGCAACGAACCCTGCTGTTGCCCCCCTCGGACCCTTTAAGCCGGCAACATTGGTGAACAGGAAAAGTTTCAGAAATTTCAGCAAGAACTAACATTTGTCTGTTTACCAGAAGTCTGCTTTTTTCTAAGTTCTCATTTTAGAAATTTGAGTTATGCAGTCAAGGAGCACAGATAATACAATTAAACCTACATGACCTGTTGCACAACACGAATGGCCAAGCAAACATAAGCATAAGCTACTAAAAGCTCCAGTCAGTTACAGTACTCCCTATGTTATGAAGGGAATATTAGAAATAGTTAGATGAAGCTACAAGGTGAAATCCTGGCATCTTGAAAAGCAAAGGAAATTTTGCTTCAATGAGGCCAGGATTTTACCCACAGAATCTAGGTTCTAAGACAAAACTGGAATGTTCATAGATTCTGAAATTCTAAGGCCAGAAGGGACCATTGTGATCACACAACTTGATCACCATAGGACTTCCCTGAATTATTTTCTATTTGAACTAGACCACATATTTAAAAAAAAAAAATAAGCAAAACCACTGTAGTTAATAGCCAAGTGTTTGACTCTCTGCTGTGTTATTCCAGTTTCATATTGGTAAATCAGTCCCAGAAGTCTTAGATTACATGTATATATTTCCTTCCTTTCTTGTATATGGCACCTCATTAAACCTTTATCTGGAAAGAATGGAAGTAACTTGTATGAAATTAAAAAGAATCTTAATTTTAAATATAAAGAGTGATTAATTTTACTATAAAAATGTACTCAGCCACAAATATACATATTTTAATGTAAGATGGTATGCTAAGAAAACTGGGCATGGTGTGTCCCAGATAGAGGTGTCAGTAGAGGAAGTTTAGGAACAAATTGATTAATTAAACAGTAGTAAGTCACCAGGACCAGATGGTATTCACCCAAGAGTTCTGAATGAATTCAAATATGAAACTTCAGAACTACTAACTGTGGTACGTGACCTATTATTTAAAGCCAGCTTATTTGTCAGATGACTGGTGGATAACTAATGTAATGCCAATTTAAAAAAAAAAAAGGCTGCAAAGGCGATCCTGGCAATTCAGGCTGGTATGCTTGTACCAGACAAATAGGTTCAAACTATAGTAAAGAACAGAATTATCAGACACAAATATGAACACAGTGTGTTGGGAAAAAGTTAACAGGGCTTTTGTAAAGGGAAATCACACCTCATCTATCTATTAGAATTATTTGAGGAAGTCAATAACATGTGGAGAAGTGCAATCCATTGGATATAGTGTACATGGACTTTCAGAAAGCCTTTGAAAAGATCCCTAACCAAAGGCTCTTAAGTAAAGTAAGGAGTCATGGGATAAGGGGGAAGGGCCTCTCATGGATCAGTAACTGGTTAAAAGATAGGAAACATAGGGTAGGAATAAATGGTCGGTTTTCATGTGAAGACAAGCAAAAGTGGGGTCCCACAGGATCTGTCCTGGGACCAGTGCTGTTCAACATACTCATAAATGATCTGGAAAAAGGGGGTAAACCATGAGGTGGTGAAGTTTGATACAAAATTACTCAAAATGCTTATGTCCAAAGCAGACCATAAGGAGTTATAAGGGGATTTCACTAAACTAGGAGACTGGACAAGAAAATGGCAGATGAAATTCAGTGTTGATAAATGCAAACTAAAGCACATTGGAAAACATAATCCCAACTATATAGACAACATGATGGTGTCTAAATTAGCTGTAACCATTCAAGAAAGATCTTGGTGTCATCCTGGATAGTTCTCTGAAAATATCAACTCGATGTGCAGCAGCAGTCAAAAAAACTAACTGAATGTTAGGAACCATTAGGAAAGGGATAGATAATAAAACAGAGAATATCATAAAACAACCACATAAATCCATTGTACGTCCATAGCTTGAATGCTATGTACAGTTCTGGTTGCTTCATGTGAAAACAATATATTAGAATTGGAAAATAAAGTACAGAGAAGGGTAAAAAAATGATTGGAGGTATGGAACAGCTTCCATATGAGGAGAGATTAAAAATCCTGGAACTGTTCCGCTTGGAAAAGAGACAGCTGTGCAAAGATAGGAGAGAGGGCTATAAAATCATGAATTGTGGAAGAAAGTGAATAAGGAAGTGTTATTAATCACTTCACATAATGCAGGAACTAGGGTCACCCAGTAAAATTAATAATATCAGATTTAAAACAAATATAATGAATTACTTCTTTGCACAACACACACAGTCAACCTGTGAAACTCATTGACAGGGGATGCCGAGAAGGCTAAAAGTATAACTGGGTTCACAAAAGATTTAGATACATTCATGGAGGATTGGTCCACCAATGGCTATTAGCCAAGATGGTCAAAGATGCAACCCCATGCTCTGCGTGTGCCCAATCCTCTGACTGCTAGAAGCTGGGACTGAACAATTGGGTTTGGATCACTAGATAAAGTGTCCTGTTGTGTTCATTCCCTCTGAAGCATCTGGCACTGGTCACTGTTGGAAGACAGGATATTGGGCTAGATGGACATTAGGTCTGACCCAATATGGCCATTCTTATTGTTTTATGTGTGAAAACCAAATTTCAACATGATCTGCATATTGTATGGGAATGCTTTTTTCATATCAGTTTAGGAAAATGGTCTTTTTATATGATATATTTACTGCTTTTCAATAATTCAATTATGGTGAATTTTTATGTATGCTAGTTTAAAGAGAGCTAGGCTTCATGAATAGGGAAGATCTCCATGCTGAAGCCACCTGAGAGTACTTTAGCACATTTCTAGTATCCTTTTGATTACTTACAGTTAATTGAGGTTTAAAAACAACTCAGTACATTTATTTCTGTTTATAGAGTCAAAGTAAATAAAGAGGCTCTTCACCAAATGTTCTGATGCACTTGAATCATAGAGTTTCTGTCCTTCACAAATGTACAGTTGATAAAAGCCCACAGACCAAGGCTGTAGAAAATAAAAGGAATGTGGAATCTGAAGGCTGCAAATGAAAGCATTCAAATTTGTTGCATACCCAAAACAAAACACTAGACTACTTTCACGGATAAATTTAGTTAGGAAACATGTATAACGTGTACTTCAAATGGTGCCTGATTCTAGTTTCAGCTACTCAAATTTGGCTTTGGAAGTTATAGCCACAATCTAAGTATGCTGATCTCATAGCTACATAATGACTCAAAATATTTTCTGCTATATATATAAAGAAGAAAGGGGTTTTCAAATGGAGTAAAACAATCTAGAAATTATTGTATGAAGGTAAAAAAAGCACAATGTAAACAATAAAAGTGTATATTTTAAGATGATCTATATTTGGGGGAGCATTCAGAAGTGCAAAACTTTGTTCTGCCACTGAAATTTAAGAAGAAGTAGATTTCCCAAAACTGGAGGTATGGGACAGCTTACATGCTGCTTCAAAGCTAGTGTATGGACAGGACTGCAAAGTCTTTTCCATATAAGGCAGGAATGGCAAACTTCATGCACATGCCAATACCATTCCTGCACTGTAGGATGTTGCATGCAGAGGCAACAGTATGTCAACCAGGTTCTGCTCCATCATATGACCTGTGAAGATTTACCAACAGAACAAAAGAGTGAGTATAACGCAGCTGTCTCAACTACCACCCCAATAAGAGAAGGCTAGTGAGTTTCACTAGCAGATTGCTATGAAGGTGAAGCCTAATCATTAGGACAAGGCTGTCCCTAAAAACATTTTGTCAATCATGCTGGCATCATGGGCCAGGAGAGGGTGGTGACAAATATGTGTGTACTGATTGAGCCTTCTATGCCCAAGAACAGTCTTTTAACTCCCATCCCCGCACACTCATAGAACGGTGAACGTGCTTGGCAGGGTCTTCATTCCATGGATTTATAAGTGGCAAATCAGGCTGCAGAGATTATCAGACAATCCTGCCCAACCCCATCAACCATGCAAAGCAACTGCAGGGACTGGGAGAGATGTGGCACACTATCCCACTGTGGTGGCCAGGACTGCAGAAGTGTCTATTCCCTGACAATCTGGCTAAATCCCTTTCCCTCCCCACCCCCATAACCCGGAGGGGTTGGGACTAGCATTAGTCCTAAATATCTATTTCATATCTAACCTACCAAGGTTTGTTTTCCAGTCTTTCATAGAATCATAGATGATTAGGGTTGGAAGGGACCTCAGGAGGTCATCTAGTCCAACCCCTACTCAAAGCAGGACCAACACCAACTAAATCAGGGGTTCTCAAACTGGGGGTTGGGACCCCTCAGGGGGTCGCAAGGTTATTACATGGGGGGTCGCAAACTGTCAGCCTCCACCGCAAACCCTGCTTTGTATCCAATATTTATAATGGTATTAAATATATTAAAAAGGGGTTTTAATGTATAAGGGGGGGGGGTCGCACTCAGAGGCTTGCTGTGTGAAAGGGGTCACCAGTACAAAAGTCTGAGATCCCCTGAACTAAATCATTCCAGCCAGGGCTTTGTCAAGCCAGGCCTTAAAAACCTCTAAGGATGGAGATTCCACCACCGCCCTAGGTAACTCATTCTAGTCAGTCCCCAGCCTGTACTGGTGCAAAGGATTCTTCCTTCCTAAGTGCAGGACTCTGCACTTGTCCTTGTTGAACCTCATCAGATTTCTTTTGGCCCAATCCTCCAATTTGTCTAGGTCACTCTGGACCATTATTAGACCATTGTTGGACCATTGCACATTTCACCATTGTTGGGTTGGATTTCCATATTGAAAGGGTATTTTTGTGAAAGTCCCAATTTTGCAGCTTTCTGAACAGTTGTGTGTTCTTAAAGATGTGAACATCATGCACCTTCCTTGATCAGCTCACACTGATGTTGGTAAAGCATCCCCGGTGATCCATCAGCACTTGCATAACCATAGAAAATATTCCTTTCTGTTGGTGTACTCTGTTAAAAAGTGGTCTGGTGCCAAATAGGGATATGTGTGCTGTCTATTGCCCCACCACAGTTCGGGAACCCCATTTCTATAAAACCATCCACTATGTCCTGTACATTAAACAAAGCTGCAGTCCCAAGTAGCAAGAGGCAATTAATGGCCCTGCACACTTTAATGACAAAACCCCTATGGTGGATTTCCTGACTCCAATTTCATTACAGGCTGACCAGTAGCAATATGCTGTTGGAAGTTTCCACAATGTAGTCACCACTTCCTTCTCAATGGCAAGTACAGCTGTCATTCTGGTGTCCCTGCAGTTGTGGGCTGGTGCAAGTTCGACACACAGACCCAAAGATGTGCCCTTGCACATCCCAACGTTCTGCAACCACTGCTTGTCATCCCAAACCTGCATGACAGTGCAATCCCACCAGTCAATGCGTATGTCTCAGGCCCAGATCCAGCCACCATATTCATTTGTTCCTTTAATACCACCAACAACTTTGAATTGTTTCTTTCTATGTCCTACAGCAATCTAGCCTCCAAGGAATTGTCATGTTCCCCGCAGCTCCTCTTGCAGCTCTTCTAATACTGCAAGATCATGTACCCAGTACTTGCAATGTTCAACACAACAGTGCACATCTGTGCAGGTTTTATGCTTCTATCACAGATGGCCGACAGCAAGGGTTTGTGGGATTTTGAAGTCATGACAATTATGGGATGCAGGTAAAATTATGTGATGGAGAACACTGAATTATGGGACGTTGACCACATGCTCCCAGTCACCCCTGAGTGACTCGTTTCTGCCTCATCAGAAATTGCAAGAACTTCCCAAAAGATTCTGTATTGCATGATGGCGACTTCAAGAGGGACTGAAGTATGAACAGGTGAGAGGTCTTGCATATAAGCTCAGGGTTATACCATGCATAAGGAGCCACATGAATGAAGGCAGAGAGTGATTACATGATTACAGCAGAACCTCAGAGTTATGGCGGAATGGAGGTTGTTCGTAACTATGAAATAATTGTAATGCTGAACAAAATGTTATGGTTTTCTTTCAAAAGTTTACAACTGAACATTGACTTAATACAGTTTTGAAACTTTACTATGCAGAAGAAAAATGCTACTTTCCATTTATTTTTTAGTAGTTTATGTTTACGCAGCACTATACTGTATTTGTTTGTTTGTTTGTTTTGGTTAACATATGAGAAGGAGCAAAGCAAGCTGGACACAAATGTGCACGTGAAGGAATAAACCCTCGTTTAACATGTGAGCCTATACTGGCTTTATTTCCTAACATTCAACTGTATTAATGGAGCCCCCAAAGTTATGAGTTATTACTACTTAAGAATTGCTCAGGCATCAAGGCTGTTTAGAAAAGGTAGGACAGAGGGCGAGATTAAAAACTCAAGGTCTATTGGCAACATTTCTTCAGACAGTCTGAGGAAACTCTGAGTCTTTGCAGCCTTTAACAAGAATGTACTGTTGGTGCAGATGAAGAAATTTCCTTTATCATCTGTCTATGAATGAATGAATGAACAAATAATAATAAATTAATATCAAACAGTAAGATATATATGATGTTGCTATATATGATAGTGAAAAAGGGAACTTGATGGAGTCTACTATTATTATTAAATTAAATTATTTGTATAAAGAGGAAGTCAACTAAAAGTGATACAGCTTTGTGCAAAATACTGTAAACTTTAATGCCAGGGTTTACCTCCTAGGTAGTTCTGTTAGGGAAAGATTTTTTATTTTATTTTATTTTATTTTATTTTATTTTATTTTATTTTAGTCACAAAGTTAAGAATTCAGGCTAATATTTGCAATCAGGTTTGCTTAAGCTATCAAGCTAGTGAAAAACAGCTGTGCTGAAAGAGACAGTAAATCAAAGAAACTGAAATCAATGTGTGTGTTTATAAGGACACCTGGCCACAGAGTAGAATTATCAGAAATCTATTTAATTAATAATGGACAGACTCAGCTCAGTCACACATATCAGGTTCCCATGAGTGTTGTTAAGACAAAGAGAATAGAAATGGAAGATTGATACAGCTGTTCTAGCCTGCTGGAAAAAAATAGTTCTTGTATTACATAATGAATTGTTAAAACAAGTTTAGAGAGTATTAGACAATATGGAAGGGCTTTATATAAACTCTATAAACTTTAAATTGGACATTTCAGAAGCCAGCAGAGTGTTGATGGAGAAACTGCAACTTGAACAAGCATTACTGCAAAGTTGGCCGAGAGATGCACTACGGAGTGGCCCACAGAAAGTGACTTACGGAGGTAAGTTGTTGAAAGAAGCAAGCCAGCCAGTGTTCAGGATATGCTCCAAAAAGTCCTTTGAAGTTCCTCATACTCCCCAGAGATTGCATTATTCATGTCTCTTTGAGAAGTTACATACAATTCAACAATGTATAAACAATTGAATTTTTAATACAGTTGATCCCAAAGGTATTAAACTTAATTCAAAAAGATTTAACCTAATTCAATGACATTGGTCAATTATATTGTCCTATCAATCACACTCAGGCCCTCCTTCTCCACTGGGTTCTAGCATAGATACCCCGTGCTAAGCCCGCTTCTTGAGACTAACTGCTGCTTCCCTTGACCACTTCCTATCTCCCATTGGCTCCAATGGGTCACTTTATCTAGTGATTCAAACCCTACTAGCCAGTCTCAGTTTCCAACAGTCAGAGATTTAGGGACACCCAGAGCATGGGGTTGCATCTCTGACAATGGATGGACCTATCCTCTTTTAACTTGTCTACTTCTTTTTTTAACCCAGTTATACTTTTGACCTTCTCATATACTCTGTCAATGAGTTCCACCAATTGACTGTGAGTTGAGTGAAGGAGTATACTTCCTTATATTTGTTTTAAACCTACTGCCTATGAATTTCATTGGGGGACCCCTGGTTTGAAAGTTATATGAAGAGGTAAATAACATTTCCTTATTCACTTTCACCACACATTTCATGATTTTGTAGCCCTCTATCATATCCCCCCAGGCATTTCTTTTCCAAGCTGAACAGTCCCAATCTTTTTAATCTCTCCTCATATAGAAGCTATTCCATCTCTCTAATCACTTTTTCCCAATCACTTTTTCCCAATTCTTTCTTTCTTTCTTTCTTTCTTTCTTTCTTTCTTTCTTTCTTTCTTTCTTTCTTTCTTTCTTTCTTTCTTTCTTTCTATTGCTCTATCTATTGCTCTATCAGATAGGATGCATGCAGTTCCAGATGTGGGTGTACCATGGCGTTATATAGTGACATTATCATATTTTCTGTCTTATTATCTATCCCTTTCTGATAGTTCCTAGCATTCTGTTAGTTTTTTTGGCTGCCTTTGCAAATTGGAAAAATGTTTTCAGAGAATGATCCATGATATCTCCACGATTTCTTTCTTGAGTGGTGACAGCTAATTTAGAGCCCACCATTTTGTATGTATAATTGGGGTTATGTTTTCCCATGTACATTACACTGCATTTTTCAACACTGAATTTCATCTGCCACTTTTTTGCTCAGTCACACAATTTAGTGAGATTCTTTTGTAACTCTTCACAGTCTGCTTTGGACTTGAGTATCTTGAGAAATTTTATATCATCTGCACACTTTGCCATCTGTTTACCCTTTTCTCCAAATCACTTATGAATATATTGAACAGCACTGGTCCCAGTACAGATCCTTGCGGGACCCTGCTATTTACCTGTTTCCACTGCGAAAACTGACCATTTATTTCTATTCTTTGTTTCCTATCATTTAACTGGTTATTGATCCATAAGATGACCTTCTCTCTTATCCCAGGACTTCTTAGTTTGCCTAAGAGCCATTGGTGAGGGACCTTGTCAAGTCTTCCTGAAAGTCCAAGTATACAATATCCATATTTGTCCACATATTTATTGACCCCCTCAAAGAATTCTAATAGATTGGTGACATGTGATTTCCCCTTACAAAAGATGTGTTGACTGTTCCTCAACATATCACGCCCATCCATATGTTTGATAATTCTGTCATTTACTATAGTTTTAACCAATTTGCCTAGTACTGAAATTAGGCTTATTGACCTATAGTTACCAGGATTGCCTCTGGACCCTTTTTTCAAAATTGACGTCAAATTAGCAATCTCCCAGTCATCTGGTACAGAGGCCGATTTAAATGATAGGTTATATGCCACAGTTAGTAGTTCTGTAATTTCATTTTTGAGTTCCTTCAGAACTCTTGGGTGAATACCATCCGGTATTTTTACTGGTGACTTATTGCTGTTTAATTTATGAATTTGTTTAAAAACTTCCTCAGTGGACACCTCAATCTGGGACAGTTCCTCAGATTTATCACCTATAAAGAATAGCCCAGGTGTGTGAATCTCCATCACATCCTCTGCAGTGAAGCTCGATGCAAATAATTCATTTATGTTCTTCACAACAGACATGTCTTCTTCGAGTGCTCCTTTAGCACCTTCATTGTCCAGTGGCCTCACTCATTGTTTGGCAGGCTTCTTTTGTCCTATTTTTGGCTTTGTCTCTGAAGTGCCCTGGTCCTTGAACTGCTTTATTCCAGTTTGCAGCTGATGAAGAGTCTTCCTCAAACTCCCTGTCTACCTCCTCCTGTCTACTCTGCAAGCTCTTATCCCAGCTGTTGATGATCCACCAAAAAGCAGCTGAGGCGGTACCTACTCTGTGGCCTAACCCCTATGGCTGTGTCTTCATGGCAGCTGGAAGCATGCTTCCCAGCTAGGGTAGACAGTCATGTTAGCTCTGCTTCAGCTAGCATGCTAAAATAGCAGCATAACTGGGGGTAGCACTGGCGTGGCTCTAGCTAGTCACCTGAGTACATAGCCAGTGGGTTCAGGTGGGTTTGTGCTCAGGTATGTAGGTGAAGCTTTCCCTCATTCCACCTCTCTCTACACAGCTATTTTTAGAATGATGGCTCAAGCTGAGCCAGTGTGTGTGTGTATATCTGCACTAGGAAGCATGTTCGCAGAGGCAGTAGTAGCAGTGGAAGTATGGGTGTTTATGCACCTATGACACAGGGCCAGATAGGGTTACACAACTAGTAGGCTAATTGACCCAGATTCATCCTTTAGAGTCATATTAGTAGATCAGGGGTTCTCAACATTTTTCTTTCTGAGCCCCCCGCAACATGTTATAAAAACTCCACGGCCTGCCTGTGCCACAAAAACTTTTTTTCCAGTGGTGCCGGAACATTTTTAGTCATGGGGGTGAAGAAAGCCAGCCCCCTTACTCCTGTCCGTGTCCCGCCCCTTCCCCCCCTACACCCCCCAGGTGAGGCTGGGAGCAGGGCTGAGTCTCCAGGATGGGGGGACCCGGACAGTGATAAGGGGGCCGAGGCTGTGGCCACAGCTAGTGTGGATGTAGGGCCAGGAGCAGAGCCCTGGGCAGGGGACAGCAGCCGGGACCCCACATGTGGGGCCAGGAGCAGAGCCCTGGCCATGGAGCTCAGCGCAGAGCCCTGGGAGTGGAACCCTGGGAGCGGGGATCTGGGCACAGGGCCCCAGGAGTGAAGTCCTGGGAGCAGAGGATGGGGCCAGGTGTGGGGCCCCGCAAACAGGGCCAGCGGCCGGGGACCAGAACTGATAGCCAGGGCCCCAGGAGCAGCGCCCCAGGCATGGGGCCGGGAGTGGGGCCTTGGGCGTGGACCCCGGTCACAGCGGCTGGGGAGTGGGGCTGGTGACCGGGACCTGAGCCCCAGTTGTGGGGTTGGGGAGCAGGGTGTGGGGCATGAGCCCAGTGGTGGGGGAGCAGGGCCGGTGGCTAGGATGCGAGCACCAAGCGCAGGGCCGGAAAGCGGAGTCCCAGGCGGAGGGCTGGGAGCAGGGCCCCAGGCATGTAGCCAGCCCTGGGGAACGGGGCGTGGGGCCAGCCCCCGGGACCCGAGCTGGGTAATGGATCCCCAGGCATGGGGCCAGTGGCCCCGTGTAAAACCCAGGGTACTGTCGTATCTCCCGCTCCCCGACTTCCCATGTCTATGCTTTTTTTCTGCATATAAAAGCCACAGATGGCATTAGGGAGTTGCAAGCAAAGCTATTGTCCAGGGCCCCACACCACAGGGGACCCCGCAAAGTTAAATTGCTTAGGCTTTGAGTTCAGCCCCAAGTGGTAGAGTTCAGGGCCCCAGACTTCAGCCCCGCCTGGCAGGGCTTCAGCTTTCTGCCCTGGGCCCCAGTGAGTTAACACTAGCCCTACTTTGTGGACCCTCTGAAACCTGTTTGCGGCCCGTTGAGGGGCCTCGAACTCTTGGTTGAGAACCACTGTAGTAGATAATGATTGTTTTTTGTGTGTTTACATATATATTGTTAGAGGTTGACAATGTAACCAAATAGTTCCTGTCTGTCATTGTATTTTGTTAATTCTGAGATCAAAAGGAGACGTTAACATTTAGATGAACTGTGAATGTGGGAATGTCATGGTCTTCATTTCTCTTTGAAGTATGTAGTAAACTACCTGTAAATGGGAGGAGATGGGCAGTGCCTTATGCTAACTGATGCAGCTAATTACCAGTGGTACTTAGGAAATAGGAGGTTTTACTTCAAAGCCACAATGCTTCACCCAAGAACTGCATGCTATCAGGAGGCTTCACCCAAGGACTACATGCTTTCAAGAGGCTGATATTGGATATAGTTTACCTATTTGGGACTATAAACCGATGAACTGATTCTGGAAAGGACTCTTTGCAACTCTAAAGATCATCATCTCTACTGTGAACCTTACCCTAAGAATTTTAGTCATGTCTGTATGTATAATGATCTTTTAACATATAGTCTCTCTTTTCTTTTAAAATAAATCTTAGCTTAGTTAATAAGAATTGGCTATGTGTGTGTATTTGGGTAAGATCTGAAATAGTGATTGACCTGGTGGATAATGTGTCCGATCCTTTGGGATTGATAGAATTTTATCTATGATGTACAAGATTTTCAGTACTCCTCATCATATTTGACTTGGCTGTCTAGGTGGGATCCCTAGGCTGGGTTGCTTTAAGGGAACTGAGTTTTGGCTTCTGGGTAACCAGTGAGGTATTGTGGAAGCTGTTTTGTTGCTGGCTTGGTGAATCTAAGTATTAGAATAACCACCGGTTTGGGGGATTGTCTGCCACATTCTTTGCAGTTTGCCCTGATTGAGCAGTCTCAATATGGCCCCCGTGGGACACTGGTCACAACACCCCATCACAATCAGAGAGAAAGCTTTTTATTAGCTATTATTAATCATTAACGTTCGTGTACCAACAATCACTTTCCTCAGTTTTAGGATCCCATTTCTCTGGGAGCTGTACAAATATGTAGAAGGATATAGTCCTGAAGAGTTAATCTCAAAACATTAAAAAATATATATAGATAAAGGTTGAGAGAAAGAGAGATGCAATCTAAATGATGGAGGTGGTAATTGGAATGTCTTGTTAGTTACACAAGGTTCTCTTGGTTTTGTTTTCCTTTTTTTTTTTTTTTTTTTTTTTGTGGTAATTTTCAATACATATTTGAATTAAAAATGTTCCATGGAGATAAGCACTCTGAACATTGTCTCTTTTGGTTCTTATTGCTAAGTTGCCTTTTTATCAGATCACAATGGCACATAATATGTATGTGTATATATATTTTAATATATATACACATACATATTAGATTAGACTACCTCAGAAGTGCTGGGCAGTATATACTGCACCAAAGTAACAGTCTAAGTGTTAAATGGAATGTGAAAGAATATATCAGCATTTTCATTACACTCTCCTGGCTGCAGGAGTTTATAACTTGGACATAAACATTTGCTCCAGGCTGTTTCCTTCTTTGTATGTGTGAGTGAATTTAGTGCTCATAAAAATAAGGTCTTAATAGTACTGCCATGAGCTATGTAATTGCATGTGTACTGAAAGTTCACAAAAAACCTATGAGAATACATCCACACTGCTCTGACATTGCATAAAAGTCCCAACCCATAAAACACTCATGATTCAAATCCTGGGTTTCCTGTGTACAAAATAACAGTTATAACCAGACAGCATGGTGATTTTGTAATGTAAATTTCTGTTGCCATAAAACTAAGCTGAGACTATGAAACTAGTTTTAATTTGTGCACTAAATGGAGCTATATTAGAAGATTATAAAATTCTACAACTACAGTTGGTAAAAGAAAATTTCCTACAGAACATTTTTCCACTGGAAAATTGGGTTTTGTGAAAACTGAAACTTCATGTAGAAATCTGTTGATTCTCACAATTTTTTTTCAAAAGTCCAAAACATTGTGATAAGATCAAAACATTGTGTTTTAACATTTTCAGAATGCAACATTTCAGTTTTTTTATGTCAAGATTATTTTTTCATTTAGAAATTGATTTTATTTTATATTATAATTTTAAAAATAAAGATGCCAAGACTGAAACAAAGCATTCTAATTGTCCCCAATTTATTTTTAAACAGGAAATTTCCATTTTTATTCCAATTCATAATAAAACAAATTTCAAAATTGTTGAATTTCCCTTAAAATGGAAATGCTGGTACCTGCACAGCTCTTAATACAACCTTTCAAGCATACTATGCCAAAACCAGTATAGTTAAACTAATCTAGTAACAAGTATGAATCACATTTTATAAGGTTAGTGTTTTTTAGCCTCTATTTGAACTGTAAGACTTTCAACTACAAGACAGTGTTTGTACTCATGGCTCACTTTCAATATATTTTCAGTTTAGCATGAATTTTTCCTTCATTAGTCTTATCCTGTAATGCTTTTTTTTTTAAGTTTGTACATTTTTGAGTTTATGAGACTAAAAGACAAAAATACAACCAAAAGCCCTTTCCTCACTGTGAAAATTGTCACACCCGTTTCTATACAGATAGCTCAAACAGCTGGGCACTTAAAACTTGGAATGTTAATAATGCTCATTTGGGTGTATGTCCATGAACAAATTTTAAAAAAGGTATGGATTAAATAGTAATGTGACAACAGATTGGAACAATGTGTAAGATTATTAGGCATCACATTTCTTCAGCAGAGCCTAAAGACACCACCCTCTTTGATACTTCAATCTGGTCATTTCCCGCTCTTGCCTGACGGGCACAGTGGTTGCAGCTAAGATAGTTTCCCAAGGAGAAACTGTGTCATGGAAAGTCACAGTATCCTCCCCATCAAAAAGAAAGAAAGAAAGAAACAAACAAACAAACAAACATAAAAAAACATTGAGGAACAAGGAAAAGTTGCCAGCATGAAAAATGTAAAACTTCCTGTTTTATGATATTTCCATAGTCTTTGCTACATTCTGTAGTATTTTACTTATGCTAAGATTAGTTTAAAAATATTACATTTCTTTCAGCTGCCAGAACACAACTGACTCAATGTAAACAGATGTACACCTTCCCATTTAACTCAGTACATAGAACAAAAATAAAGTTGCCTACAGTCAAACAGTAGTAGAAGTAAAGTGAACTCACCCTTTCCCACACCCAATCTCCTCAATAAAGTCTGAACCACAAAGATTAACTGGGGCCATTTCAATGTTAACATTATTCAGCATGTGCAGTTTGTCACTTTTGTTTTAAGGCTATTACATTCTTTTAAAAAGGTGTGAATGTAAATTTAAGGCTACACAGTTAAAAATACAAGGCAGTAAATGCAAAATTTACATATTATAAAATAACAGCATCTCAGCCAAATTGCATGTCCTGAATATTGTCTTCTATGCATGTAGGAGCAAAAAGAAATAAATAGTATTGTATAAAACATTTAGCAAGGGAAAGAGACATTTTTCTATTAACTGTACAAAGTATTTCTTTCACATTGCATTATTGTGGATTTAAGATTATATTTTGTTTGTTTGCCTTTACAAGATCAAGGTGCTGTTTAGAACATTTTCTTTAAAATTAAGTCAGAGGCTTTTACTATTTGTGAAAGATGGCGGGATAGGCAGCCCTCAAGTATAAAGTTCAGTTCTGTATTAATTCAAAAAACAGAGAGAGCTTGTGACTGTCTGCAAACCAAGGATCACTTGAGCCAAGTGTACTCTAGCACATTATGCAGCCTTTATGATGGGGATTGCAGTGAGGTAGCATAGGAGTCAGCTATACTTACTCTGTGCCAGATGGAACCTCTTCTGTACTTTCTGGGGAGATCTGCTAACTTTGCAAGTGAATTTCACCAGTCCAATTAGTATAAAGAGGCCAGAGGAGGTGATAATTGGAGTAACCATCTCTGCTTTGAAGAGCATACAATCTAAATATGAAATCATTTTGTACATGGTTTCTTCTTTTAATTCAAAGTCTTTATAAACAGCTGACATACTGAACTTTAAATATCATGGACTCAGCAGTCATAGTACACTTAATTCAAACATGATTAAGACTGGACTTTTGGTTGTCATGGGAGACTTATCTTTAAAATGACATAAATGGAATATACCAATGACTTTTGTAAATTTCAATGCAGGGCCATTGAGGAGGCCTTTCTGATAAATTATAGGGCTGCATAGCTATTCTGCTTTTGGGTCCTCAGTGCAAACATTTTATGGGACTTAAGTGATGCCGAGGGCCTTATATTGGCACTCTACACCGTTGTTCAATTTCAGCCTAAATATAGATATTGTTCCATGATATATACATATGAAAAGGGATTAATGTTGTGCATCAATTTGTTTCTGTAAGGTAATGCAGCTAATACTATATGAAGGAAGCAGATATGGTATATTTTTTTATTCTGTTATATTACAAAGAAATTTCAAAGACATGCAAGATAAGTAATACACATGGAGAAAAAGGCTGACACCAGGGTACTAACCTAAAACGCCTGCCAGGGAACTTACTTATATCTCCATAGCAGGTCCTCTTTCATGGTAAATATGCATTTCTAACCCTGAAATGTGTGGTCTATTTAATGTTCCCGATTTGCTATATAGCAATATAGAAGTGGCACAGAAAGATCTACAGAGTTATAATACCAATTATTGTCTAGAACATCCTGACACAGGTGTAAGAGAACTGTGTAATAAATTGTGTTAGTCAAATATATATGAAATAATGTTAATGAAATTAATATTACAATAACATATAAAGGAATTTTTGCATTTTTGTTTTTATGTTTGCTGATACATGCTTCAGACTTTGATGAGACCATTTATAAATCAGAAAATTGGTTTGTGTGTCTTATCTGTAAAATTCTTGTTCTGTGGAGGTAGCTCGGTAAAGCAGAGTCAAGAGGGAACTGTTAGCTTTGCAGTAAATAATGGCCAAGTGCATAAACACCTCTCCAAACAAGAGAAGCCAACAAATAAAAACCCAAGGCCCCCAAAACAGTAAAATATATAACAACTGTTGTAACTATAAGAACAACTGGATGGAGACAATGGGAGGAAGATCAAGGAATAGATATGTTAGGAACCAGACAGACAAAAGTAAATTTCAGCAGGATGAACATAGATGTATTAATTTAAGTTAGTGTGTAATAGTTACTGTGGTACCTTGGAATGGGACTTGCTGCTTGCTGTCTGAGTGACAAGAACCAGGGAAGTGGGAGGGTAAAGGGAAAGCCCTCTAACATATGCATGAGAATGTTTTAATTAGGTGGTTAGAATGGAATGTATATAGATAAGGACACAGAAGAGGCAACTTCTTAAACTGAATCCGTGCATAGTTACAGAACAGGGGTAAAAAAAGATGATTGATAATATGAAAGTGGAGAATACATGGCAGAGATCAGAGATTTGAAAAGAGACACTCCATCCCCAAGGAAGGTAACTTGATCATTTACTTTTCTGGCCTTGTCTTCTTTTGCATGTATATGTATGTTATAGGTGTTGATAACATTGCCCTAAAACATACATCACAAAGGGTAAAGAAACTGTTTAAGCGGATCCCATTTCTCACATAACAGAGTATACAATAAAATAATAATATTAATTAATAATCTGATTTGATCTGTAAATGGTAAATAACAAATAATCAAATTGAATCCTAATTTTGTAAATCTGATCTTCATGTATTAAATCCACTTAATTATTTCTCACTATGGTTCTGAGATTGCGATTTCTGCTCTTAACTTAGTGTGAGTCTGAAATCAAGATTCTGGCTTATTATTGTCTATTCGGCATTCTGTCTCCAGGAAAATATCCTATTGACATAAATGAGACACCAAATGGGGAAACAGAATGTATAATATGCAAGTGAGTCACAGTGCAGATAAAAGATCCACAAGACCAAATTCTGCTCTCAATTACAGCTGTGCACCCACGCTGAAACAGTGAAGGGATTGAGGCAATGTAGCATAGCAGAACCTGCTTCACATTACACTTCTAAGAGCAGTTACTTGTCTTTAATTTTCTGACATTAAGAAAAGCAAATGCAAGAAAATATGGTCTGAGTGATATTCTGATTTTGTAGTTTGATTTTTTAAAAGAATGTAATAGTTAAAAATAGGAAAGCATAAATATGCCTAAATCCTTCTTTCAACTTTATTTGCTTTCGTTTTGTAAAAATGAGTTTACTTACAGTTTCCAAGAAACTGTCACACACAGACTATTTCAGTTAGCAGATTGTCACAATGAATACTATAGACAATACGGTGAAATTGACACTGCTCTGAAATTAAAATAGTAAAAAAAATAAAAATAAAAATAAAAATAATAACCTCTTTCTATTATATAATGTCCTCAGAGTCAATTATATCAAAGTAGCACCTTTGTCTCAGAGAAAAGAGAATCTCCATCATATCTTAAATGAAGTAATAAGCAAAAAGCTTTGGCATTTTAAAAATCCTCACTAGGCAACTGATTGAACTAACTGTTCTCACAGTGAGATCAGTACAGATCAGGTTATAGAAGTGAATAAAAGGCTTTCATGTAATATTTATATCTGTAAGGTTCATTCTCTCTGGGATACCTGGCATTGGTCACTGTCCGCACTTTGGTCTGTCCCAGTATGGCCATTCTTATTTATATAAATACTTTAGTTTATAATGTACCTCAAATGCAAAGTGACACCTAGCACTATCTAGGTATAATATATGCAAGACATTTTGTGTAGTGACACCTGGGCATTTCCTATTTTCTTTGTGTGTGTACATATTCTTATTAAATTTGATTAAATTTGTTAATGCAAAATTAAGTTTGAGAAAGTACCATCTGGACATGGTCAATTCCTCAGTAAAAAAATGGAATTGTCCATTTAAAAGATGAAGCCCATGTGTGCAGAAGTGAGGGCATTCTTGGAGGGCTGGCCCATGGCTGTGGACTTCATTACCACAATACCTATCACCGGCTACAAAGTCAGAATGAAAATGTCTCTTCTTCAGCCTTGCTTTCACAAAAAGAAACACATGCCATGCCAGTTATTTTATGCATATAAAACACACACACTTATAATGGGGAAATTAGGTGGACTCAGTCTTTAAGACTCATTATGTAATTTTATTTAAGACCTGGGAGAAATTGGTAAACAGTCTTTTATGAAAATGAATGCAAGTATTTTAGCTACTTAACATTTTGGTGATTTTCTAGCTCCTGAAATGTTGAGTTTTCACAATGTTGCATGAACTTCATAGTCTTGACAGTGAAATACCCCAAAGCTCAAAAAGGAACATTTTCAATGGAAACCTGCAATTGTGGATTTTCAAGGTGAGGGGGATAAGGTGGCACCTCTTTCCAGAGGTTATGTGACCTAGTAAAATGAGCACTGGGAACTCAGTTAGGTTGCTGATTGCCATTAACACTTTGTGCATGGATTCAGGCATCATACTCCTGTGAAGTATGCAGCCATCATTATCTTTTTTAAGAAACTAGGGCTTAAAGAGGGTAAGTGATTTGTTCTGGGTCACAGAACAAGTCAGTTTTCCCCATGTCCATAAAAAAAGAACTCCCACATCTAACTTTAGAGCATTTCCCAGCTGTCACGGTGCTATAGTGGATCAGTAATAGGACTGGAAGTCAGGAGACTGGGGTTCTTTTCCTTATTTTGATACTGACTTACCATCTGTAGACCTTGGGTGACTCATTTAAACTGTCTTAAGCCTTCTCTACACTAGAAAGGGTTTGCCAGCATAGCTATATCTATACAACTATAACTGCAGGCCTTCCCAATGTAGACAGTTTCCACTGGAAAAAGTGTTCTTTTACCAATAGCGCTTATACTAGTTCCCCACATGAAATAAGGTTTACCAGCAAAAGACATATTTTGCTAGCATAAGTGTGTCTACATGATGGCTCATATTAACATATCTGTGCCAACTTGAAAACAAATCAGTCAATCAACCAATCAGTCATGCCTCTCACTAGCCAATATAAATGTTAAGTGTCAGCCAGGCCTGAGCCTCCATTTCCGCTGTTGAATGTGGTTAATGATAATTATTAGAGAAAAATATGAAACTATGTAGAAATTAAGAATTCCAGTGATTTACATTTTCTGGTTTAAAATTTAAAGTTCACATTCCTTTTACATTTTGAGTAAAAAGTTCATATAATTGCAGCACTTTTGTAAAAGTTTTAACATACACATAGAACTTGGCATTTGATCAAATAAACATTTTGCGATGAATGTTTTATACAACTCTAGTAGTTTACTTTGCTTCTTTGAAGATGTAGGATGTGAATAAACAAATTTTGATGCAAATTTTGAAGATACTTCAGAAGGAAAATGAGATAATCAGAGAAGATGTTTTGTAGTTTAGATTATCTACTTTAGGTTTTGTCTATGATATCTTCGTTTTTTCTTAAAACGGAGTCAGGTCTTTTCTATTTTTCTTTTGCTGCTACCATTATCCAGCAAATATAGACTTAAAGCAGGAAAATTTTGGTGTGAAAATGTAGTTCTAAAATACAGTTTTGCTTCCATGAAAGGATACTATTGGCAATTGTTGATGATAGCTAGTTTGTTTCATGAAAATGAAAGTTTGGATCCCTATATAAAACAAAGAAGGCCCCAGCAAGTTTGCATAGAATTAATTCCACTTTCATATTCTGCTGACATCAAAATTATTTATTTCCTTATGCGGTAAATCGTTTCACTCCATGTCTTATCCTAGCATGCTAGAGCAAATACAATTTGTAGCTGATAATCAGTTTGTCAGAATGTCAACTCTATTCTAATAGCAAAAGCAATAAATAAGCCATAAATCCAGTGTTTTTTAAGACCATGATAAAGACACTGGATTTATGGCGTATTATAATAATCTGTAACCCACTAAACCCCATTTTTGTCCTGTGAATACAGGGGTGTTAACAGGCACCTTAGAATATGTGTTAACTACTTATGCTAAACTATCATAGAATCATAGAATCATAGAATATCAGAGTTGGAAGGGACCTCAAGAGGTCATCTAGTCCAACCCCCTGCTCAAAGCAGGACCAATTCCCAGCTAAATCATCCCAGCCAGGGCTTTGTCAAGCCGGGCCTTAAAAACCTCCAAGGAAGGAGACTCCACCACCTCCCTAGGTAACGCATTCCAGTGTTTCACCACCCTCCTAGTGAAATAGTTTTTCCTGATATCCAACCTGGACCTCCCCCACTGCAACTTGAGACCATTGCTCCTTGTTCTGTCATCTGCCACCACTGAGAACAGCCGAGCTCCATCCTCTTTGGAACCCCCCTTCAGGTAGTTGAAGGCTGCTATCAAATCCCCCCTCATTCTTCTCTTCTGGAGACTAAACAATCCCAGTTCCCTCAGCCTCTCCTCATAAGTCATGTGCTCCAGACCCCTAATCATTTTTGTTGCCCTCCGCTGGACTCTTTCCAATTTTTCCACATCCTTCTTGTAGTGTGGGGCCCAAAACTGGACACAGTATTCCAGATGAGGCCTCACCAATGTCGAATAAAGGGGAACGATCACGTCCCTCGATCTGCTGGCAATGCCCCTACTTATACAGATCTGTTCAATCTTGTGTTTATTTCAATCTTGTGACACTCTTAGTACCTTTCCCAGACCTGAGGAAGAGCTCTGTGTAGTTTGAAAGCTTTTCTCTCTCATCAACAGAAATTAGTCAAATAAATAATATTACTTCATCCGCCTTGTCTTTCTAAATGTTTGTATTTCAGTTATACTCAGGGCTTAAATTCAGCAAGAGCTGTCTAAAGCAGGGCTCTGGTAAATATTCTCATAACCGCTGGGCAGAAGTCCTGAGCCCTGGCGGGGCTGAAGCCCAGAGCCCTGAATGGGGCTGAGGGGTGGGGAGGGCTCCGAGAAATACTTTATGAGAATTTGAACCCTGATTATACTCTTTGTTTCAACTATCTACCCTGGTGTTATTTGTGCTTCAGTAGTACCCAGGAACCTCAGTCAAGGATCAGGGTTCCATTGTGCTAGGCACCGTATAGACAAATAACAGAAAATACAGTAACAACAAAGAGTCTGGTGGCACCTTAAAGACTAACAGATTTATTTGGGCATAAGCTTTCGTGAGTAAAAACCTCACTTCTTCGGATGCATCCGAAGAAGTGAGGTTTTTACTCACGAAAGCTTATGCCCAAATAAATCTGTTAGTCTTTAAGGTGCCACCAGACTCTTTGTTGTTTTTGTAGATACAGACTAACACGGCTACCCCCTGATACTAGAAAATACAGTCATTCTTCTAGAGAATGTAAGTGCCAGACTGGACATGACAGGTGGACAAAACAAATCAACTGGGTTGGGTATGAACATAGGCCTTCTCTGTAAACACCAGTCAACTCACTCACTTTCTCTTTGCCCCAATGACTATTTCATTATTTAATACCCAGTGGAAAAGTTTCAACGGGAGAGAGTAAGAAATCACTACTCCAGACCATGCTATAGTCTAACACTTAGCGCACTCCCATGCAATGCAAGAGGACCAAGTTCATGTTTGTGCTCCATATCAGGCAGAGGGGGATATTAAACCTACCACTCCCACATCTCTGGTGAGTGCCCTAACCACTAGGCTAACATTTATAGGAAAGTGACCACTACCTCTTCCCACCATTTTTTTTTGACACTAGCCCTTTTAAAAACACCCAGAAACAAAATGTTTGGGGTTGAATTATTTAATATTATTATTACCTTAAATTGACTTTGTTGATTCCCTGATTTTTTTCAGTTTTCTAATTTAGTTTAATGCAAACTGAATTGCCCCCTCGCCCCCAATTTTTCAAAACTGCCAGTTAACTGGAAAACCAATTGTTCTTGTTGGGAGCATATTATATATCCTACCTAAAGCAATAGGCATATTGATCACTGTGGACAATCCTAAAATCATATTGCTTTGCCTCATTAGCTCCCAAAACCTGGCCTGAGTCTGGTCTCACTGAGACTGATTCAGTTAAGTCAATAGTTATGCAGGTGTAAAACTGGTGTGAGAGCAGACTCAGTCCCCTGGGCTCTAGGGAAATCCCTCTATATGAACTTAAAAGGAGAATGCACCAGCAAAGGTCTGTCCAAACCATTCTTATTATTTATTACTATTATTTACATTACTGTAGCACCTAGGATCCTATTCACAGACCAGGATCCCATTGTGCTACGCACTAGACCCTTGGCTAGAGGGGGATGTAGAGTGCAGTACAGAGATACCCAGAATCTAAAGGCTTTGGGGTGTCAAATACTATGTATGCACAATTTGTTAGTGTGCTAAGGTGATTAGTCAAAAAGGAACAGTACCACTTACTACTTCACTACAAGGAGAAGTTTTCACCCACCAAGCATTTGCTATCAGTGTCCCCATGGTGATAATGATTAGTCAACAGGTGCATGAGCTCCCAGAAGAGTGATGAAACCTACTCTGCTCCACACTGGGTGAACTAAATGGGGAAGGAGAGCATCTCTCTGTACCTTTTTCCCATCCTTCCAACGCAAAATGAAGATCTTGCCTTTGCCATCATTCTGCACTTACTGTCTCTTGCTATTTGCTATTCAAATCACCTAAATTATCCAGCTCTGAATTTGTTTTCACTGTACCTACTTGTTTGGCTTCTGATTATAGTATTATCTGCAGCCTTGGAGATCTTTCCATTATATTCTTCTGAATTCTGCCCTGATTTGCACCATGTGAAACCATGTTAAATTTAGTTGGATTTGGCACATGGTGCTCCAAAAGAGAGAAAAGCTAAGAATGCCTCCTGAGAGGAAGAAAAGTCCAATGGTTAATGTGTTGGCCTAGCACTTGGGAGACATGTTCAAATACCTACTATGCCACAGGCTTCCTGTGTGATCTTAAGAGGCTTCATCTCTCTGTGCCTCAGTTTCTTATCTGTAAAATTGTGATAATAGTAAAAGGTGTTATGATGATCAATATATTGCAAATTGTGAAGTACTCCGTTACTATGGTAATGGATGCATAAAGTACCTAAGATAGATAAAAACTCCTCCAAGGTAGCACATGGTCCACTTCAATAGTGCACTTTAAAAAATATTGTAAATATGAGAAGTTATATTACTTTTTAGTGTGGCTAACTTAAAATTTTAGGTTTTATTTTTATAACTTTACCAACCTTCTTCTTTCCTAGGTGTTAGTACCTTTAAATACTGTTTGTCTTTCAAATTTTTATTTACCTCCAATGATTCATGTCTAACTTTTAGCGTTCTTGATTTTACTGTAATCAAATTTTGATTATAGTCTCTTCAACAACTGTACCTTTAATGTTTCCCATAAATTATTTAGTTTCAGCCAATTTTCTCATTTCTGCTTATTTTGCTTTCCTTCAAAGATGGCTTGTCTAAAACCTTACACTAAAATACTTGTTTTTCATATTAACAAAATTTTTCACAGAAAAATTATATCTTATTAGCTTGAAGTTAAAAACAAAACTCTGCTTAGGAAGAATAGAATGTAGCTTTTTTTCAAATTAATTGACCTCATAAAATGATACACTTTAATAGGATTCAATTTAAAAAGCAATGAAAGGCCAGACTGTGTCTTCAGATGCATAGTCCATCTCGTCCATTGAAATCAACAACCATATTCAATCAAAGTCAACAGTGTTGCTTAGAGTTTAACTGAAGGCAGGATTCAGGAGAAGATAATGAAAAGATCTCCAAAATGCAGATTATATCGATAAGAGCAACTAAAACACATTCCAAGGCATTTGGAAAATTGGAGTGAGCTGGCCAAAAGATGGCAAGTGATGTTCAGTTCAGAGAGGTGGGAAGGCTGAAACTCTTGCTTTGTACTACATGAATATGCTGTGGGGTAAAGGTGCAGAGAGTCTTTTTTCTTGGCCTATCCAGTATACCAACCATGCGTGGGGCAGGGTCTCCTTCTGCTATTCTTGTAAGTGTTAGAAGGGAAAGAGACTGGCTCATGCACCATGATATAGTATTTAGTAGGGGGTTCTCAGGGCATAATGGCTGCTGCTTTGTAATGAATCTAAGGAGAACTGTCCATCTTCATATCTCCCCCTCTATGTGGGACTGAGCCCATTGCCATGGCTCAGGAGCTAAACCACAGTTATCCGACTGAACATTCTGAGAGAAAATTCATGTTGAGAAAAAACAGAACTTGGTGCAATCAAGCATGTACAAAGTAGTCTCCATGTTGCTGATGAAACAGCTTCTGCATAGTACCACCAAAGACAGATAACACAGATGGAGCATACAACTGATGGCGATATAATGCTAGAATAAAATGACAATAATAGTGGCAAAAAAGAAAAGCCAAATCCTTCTTGCCTTACTCATGTGAGTAATTCCACTGATTTCAGTGAGCAGCATTGGGCTCTAACAATGTAAATGACTCAAACAAAGGCTTTAATAATAATGCAATTATGGTTCCCAGTCCACTACTTAAGTCATCGTCTTTCCTCTTATGAAAAAAAAAACATTTAAAAACGAAAAATGTGAAGTTCCATAGCAGTTAATAAGTCAGTGGCTGCCATGGGTAGGCTGCCTTGCTACTGCTGAGCTAATACATCATCACAGTAACTGAGTGACAACTTCCAGATGAAACATCATGATATAAAGCATCAGCTGAACATTTGAAAGAGGCATTTAGATAAAAGCATAGAGCCCCTACAATAGTTTAGATGAACTGTAAAGTTTTCAGCTAGCTATTTTTTCTTCACGCTGCTTAATTGTGCTAATTAATAGCCATGGGTATAATATGCTCTTGGCATCCTCTATGATATGCTTGATAGTCCTCACTCTTAAAATGTGCAGTGCATTTTGGTTTTCCAAACATGCTCACTAGTAAATGCAGTTAAAAAGGGATACATAAATAATTCACATTGAAATTATATGATTAGTTAGCTTAACGGAATCAAGACAAGAAGAACATTGTAACAGAAGAAAATATGTAAATTTGATACTTCTTCTAATCTTTGAAATAATTTGCAAAATTTCCCTTTAGTGTTATTTGGTAACACTAAAATATAAATTGTGATGTGGACATAACTGCATGAAGTACAGTCAGAAGACTAATTTTGCAGGGACTTGATGTTAATTGGCTTAGCAAGACTGCCAAAGCAATTAAAACAGCAGTGGGTGGTTTGAGGATGATGCAGATCATTGATGCCCCATCAAGTTTAATAGAATGACAACCATATTTTGCCTGAATGGATCCTGAATGAACCACCCACACAGGAGAACCATTTTAGAGTGTCCACCATCAAATATGCTTAGTAATAATTGTATCACTAAAAGTGTTAAATATTGCATCCTTCCTTTGCTCTAGTACTAGTTCATAGATTCATGTTCAGAGCTTTCACCTAGAAACACATTTTTAAGGAGACTTCTAAAACTATTAGGCCAAAATCTGAAGACATCAAAAAAAAAAAAAAAAAAAAAAAAAAAAAAAAAGAAAGATGGTTGTTTCATTAACGAAACCAGAAAGAAAACTGAAATGTAAATTACAATTCTATGTAATTTATCAGAAATGTTATTTAAAACAAGGTTGTATCATCAGTATAGATTCATTATAATTAAAAAAATCTCATTTAAGCACAATTGTTCAATATCTCTGACTACATTCAGATAATCAAAGTTGAATAGCAGATACAATAATACAATGCAATAAAACATCAAACACCAAAACTATTTTCAAAATATTTAACAAGTTTCTTTACTGACATCCACTTTTCATATAACAAAAAATAGATGAATATATGCTTGCTTCTAAACCCCAGTCTTAAAATATCTGTAGAACAATAATTATGAGTTATTCATCAAATAATGATGGCCACTAATATTCTAATTATAAAATCATAAAATCATAGAATATTAGGGTTGGAAGGGACCTCAGGAGGTCATCTAGTCCAACCCCCTGCTCAAAGCAGGACCAATTCCCAACTAAATCATCCCAGCCAGGGCTTTGTCAAGCCTGACCTTAAAAACCTCCCTAGGTAACCCATTTCAGTCTTCACCACTCTCCTAGTGAAACAGTGTTTCTTGATATCCAACCTAGACCTCCCCCACTGCAACTTAAGACCATTGCTTCTTGTTCTGTCATCTGCCACCACTGACAACAGCCTACCTCCATCCTCTTTTGAAACCCCCTTCATGTAGTTGAAGGCTGCTATAAAATCCCCCGTCACTCTTCTCTTCTGTAGACTAAATAATCCCAGTTCCCTTAGGGTATGTCTACACTACGAGAGTAGTTCGATTTTACTTAAATCGAATTTTTGGAATCGATATTGCAAAGTCGAACGTGTGTGTCCACACTAAGGACAGTAATTCAACTTTGTGAGTCCACAGTAACAGGGAAAGCATCGACATTGGAAGCGGTGCACTGTGGGCAGCTATCCCACAGTTCCCGCAGTCCCCGCTGCCCATTGGAATTCTGGGTGGAGCCGCAAATGCCTTCTGGGTAAAAAAAATGTCTCGAGGGTGCTTTTGGGTAACTGTCGTCATCCGTCCATCACTCCCGCCCTCCCTCCCTGAAAGCGCTGGCGGGAAATCAGTTCGCGCACTTTTCTAGTCAGTGACAGCGCGGACGCCACAGCACTGCGAGCATGGAGCCCGCTGCGACCATCGCTGCAGTTGTGGCCGCTCTCAACGTCTTGCAGCTTATCATCCACCTTTCCCTGAGGCAGATGCAGATAAGTCAGGCGAGGAGGCTACGGCACCGCGGTGAGGGCCTGAAGTCTGAGAGTAGCACAGACCTCTCAGAAAGCACGGGACCCAGCGCCGAGGACATCACGGTGGCAATGGGTCATGTTGATGCTGTGGAACGGCGATTCTGGGCCCGGGAAACAAGCACTGAGTGGTGGGACCGCATAGTGCTGCAGGTCTGGGATGAATCCCAGTGGCTGCGAAACTTTCGCATGCGGAAGGGAACTTTCCTTGAAATTTGTGAATTGCTGTCCCCTGCCCTGAAGCGCAAGGACACCCGGATGCGAGCAGCCCTGACTGTCCAGAAGCGAGTGGCCATAGCCCTCTGGAATCTTGCAACGCCAGACAGCTACCGGTCAGTCGCGAACCACTTTGGCATGGGCAAATCTACCGCGGGGGTTGTTGTGATGCAAGTAGCCAAGGCAATCGTTGATGTACTGCTGTCAAAGGTAGTGACCCTGGGAAACGTGGAGGCGATCATAGATGGCATCGCAGCGATGGGATTCCCAAACTGCGGTGGGGCCATAGATGGAACTCACATCCCTATCCTGGCACCGGACCACCAGGCTAGCCAGTACATTAACAGAAAGGGGTACTTTTCCATGGTGCTGCAAGCACTGGTGGACCACAGGGGACGTTTTACGAACATCTACGTCGGATGGCCGGGCAAGGTTCATGACGCTCGTGTTTTCAGGAACTCTGGTCTGTTTAGACGGCTGCAGCAAGGTATTTACTTCCCGGACCACAAAATAACTGTTGGGGATGTGGAGATGCCTATAGTCATCCTCGGGGACCCAGCCTACCCGCTAATGCCCTGGCTCATGAAGCCCTATACTGGCGCCCTGGACAGTGAAAAAGAACTCTTCAACTATCGGCTGAGCAAGTGCAGAATGGTGGTGGAGTGTGCTTTTGGCCGTCTCAAGGGGAGATGGAGAAGCTTACTGACTCGCTGTGATCTCAGCGAAACCAATATCCCCATTATTATAGCAGCTTGCTGTGTGCTCCACAATCTCTGTGAGAGCAAGGGGGAGACCTTTATGGCGGGGTGGGAGGTTGAGGCAAATAGCCTGGCTTCTGATTACGCCCAGCCAGACAGCCGGGCGATTAGAAGAGACCAGCGGGACGCGCTGTGCATCCAGGAGGCTTTGAAAGCTAGGTTCCTGACTGAGCAGGGTAACCTGTGACTTTTAAGTTAGTGTACAGAGAAGCTGAACCTGCCCCCGTTTCTTTACCCAGTTAATGTTGACTATTCTCTCCAGTTACATACCCCCTTCACCTCCTTCCAACACACGTTTAGAAATAAAATCACTTCTACTTTGTTAATGAACACCGTTGTCTTTATTACTGTTTTCGCGGGAATGTTTTAAAACTGGGACGTAGACTGTGGTGGGGAGCGAGTGTAGTGTACTGACGCAAATGAAGCTTCTAAACTCCAGGATTGACAGGCTCCACTGTGGTGGACTGGTTGTTTCAACGGAGCCTGTCACCCCTCCTGATCGGGACTGTGTGTATGGGGGGGCGATGTGACTTTGTGGCGGGGGGAGGATGGTTACAGATCCCCTGCTGCGTGGGTCTGTGATCCAGGATAAGGACCGCCGCTTAAGATCTGTAACTGCCCTTCCCCGCCACAAAGTCACAGAGCAACCCACCCCGCACCACAGAACATGAAAACCACCTCCCAGACTGACCAGGGTAACTAGTCACTGCACTGTGTATGTGCCCTTCTGCTGGACCTGCCCCCGCCTATGTACCCTGCCAAAGGTGACTGTCCTGTCCAATTACCAACCCCCTTCCCCCCTCCTCCAAAAGAACATGATGGAAACAGTAATTAACAGAAATGTATTTTTTATTATCAACTACACATGGAACTGGGAGGTGAAACTTGGACGGGGGCTTGTGTGAGGCGGGAAGGAAAGAACTTGTCAAATTTTGGGGAATGAGAGCCTTTTACTACTAGAGCTCTCTGCAGGGGTGGAGTGAGAGTTAGCACGGACTCTGCCGCCCCTCCTTCTTTGCACTTTCGGTGAGGGGGGTATGGGACTTGGTGGCGGGGGAGGGCGGTTAGAGATAGACTGCAGCGGGGCTCTGTCCTCCTGCCTCCGGTCCTGCAGAACATCCACAAGGCGCCGGAGCGTGTCCATTTGCTCCCTCAGTAGTCCAAGCAGCGTTTGAGTCGCCTGCTGGTCTTCCTGACGCCACCTCTCCTCCCGATCCATGTTTGCTTGGTGCATTTGGGACAAGTTCTCCCCCTCCACTGGGTCTGCTGTGCTGCCTGGGCTCGGGAGCAGGCCATAAGCTCCGAGAACATGTCCTCCCGTGTCCTCTTCTTCCTACGCCTAATCTGCGCTAGCCTCTGGGAGTGTGATGCCAGGCTAGGTTGTGAGACAGTCGCAGATGGGGCTATGGGAATGGGAAAAAGGGAGTGAATTCCTCAGAAAGATGAATGTAGTTGTGAACAAAGAACATAGTCTTTCTCTGTGAACAAGACCATGCACAGCACCTATCACATGCGCACTCAGCACAAGGTCGAATTCTCGGCCTTCGCATTCAGTGCCTGGGGTCTTGCACAGCAGATTTGAGAAGCGGGGCAGGACACCGGAATTTCTGTAGCAGGCAGACATGGTAAGCCGTAGACTTGTGGCAGCTTAAAACTTTAATATTAGCACTGGCCTCATTTCACATTGAAAGCAATGTCAGTCCCTGCTGCCAGCAGGAACTCTGCCCCTGTCCCACCCCCTCGCGGCTGTCCCCGGGAAAGATCCCTGTAGGCTGCCCCTCTCACGCCTCCACCGCATGGCCGCAAACCAGCGGTTACAGTTCTGTAAAGGAACGGGCAAGCAGTCCCAACACTAACATTCCCCTACGTAATTCAAAGCAGGTCACCATGAGCGACATCACCCTGATGAGGATCTCAGACAGCGAGAAAGAAAGAATGCTTCGGGAAAGCCTCCAAAGACCAGGGCCGTATGCCGCCCTGCTCTGCAGGGCAATGATCCCTGAGTACTTGCTTGTCTCGTGGCACGGAAACGTTTCCTACTACAGAGGACCCAATAAGGCCGCTCTCCCCAGGAACCTGATGCAAAGGCTTTCCAATTACCTCCAGGAGAGCTTCCTCGAGATGTCCCAGGAGGATTTCTGCTCTATCCCCGGACATATAGACCGCATTTTACTGTAGCTGCACTGGCAGGGACTAAACAGTAGAGCGGCTTGGGCAGAACAATCATGCTAAACCGGACATTGTTAGATTTTTTTTCAATAGTTGCACTGCCCAGGACTGAAACGTTAAACGCCTAGGGCAAACTAATCATGAGAAACCCATTTTTGTTATTCTTAATATTCCTGTTCTGTTAAAAATAAATGTTTAGATGTTTAAAACACTTACTGGCTGATCCTTCCCCAGATTCTGTGTCCGGGTTAACGGCTAGGGACGGTTGGTAGGGGATCTCTGTAAGGGTGATGAAGAGATCCTGGCTGTCAGGGAAATCAGCGTTGTAAGCGCTGTCGACTGCCTCATCCTCCTCATCTCCTTCCTCATCTTCCCCGTCCGCTAACATGTCCGAGGAACCGGCCGTGGACAATATCCCATCCTCAGAGTCCATGGTCTGTGGTGGGGTAGTGGTGGCGGCTGCACCTAGGATGGAATGCAGTGCCTCGTAGAAACGGGATGTCTGGGGATGGGATCCGGAGCGTCCGTTTGCCTCTTTGGTCTTCTGGTAGCCTTGTCTCAGATCCTTGATTTTCACGCGGCACTGCGTTGCATCCCGGCTGTATCCTCTCTCTGACATGTCTTTAGAGATCTTCTCATAGATCTTTGCATTCCGTTTCTTGGAGCGCAGCTCGGAAAGCACGGACTCATCGCCCCACACAGCGATCAGATCCAAGACTTCCCGATCAGTCCATGCTGGGGCCCTCTTTCTATTCTGAGATTGCACGGCCATCACTGCTGGAGAGCTCTGCATCGTTGCCAGTGCTGCTGAGCTCGCCACGATGTCCAGACAGGAAATGAGATTCAAACTGCCCAGACAGGAAAAGGAATTCAAATTCAAATTTTCCCGGGGCTTTTCCTGTGTGGCTGGTCAGAGCATCCGAGCTCGGACTGCTGTCCAGAGCGTCAACAGAGTGGTGCACTGTGGGATAGCTCCCGGAGCTATTAGCATCGATTTCCATCCACACCTAGCCTAATTCGACATGGCCATGTCAAATTTAGTGCTACTCCCCTCGTCGGGGAGGAGTACAGAAGTCGAATTAAAGAGACCTCTATGTCGAACTAAATAGCTTCGCGGTGTGGACGGGTGCAGGGTTAATTCGATGTAACGGCGCTAACTTCGACATAAACGCCTAGTGTAGACCAGGCCTTAGCCTCTCCTCGTAAGTCATGTGCCCCAGCCCCCTAATCATTTTTGTTGCCATCTGCTAGACTCTCTCCAATTTGTCCACATCCCTTCTGTAGTGGGGGGACCAAAACTGTATACAATACTCCAGGTGTGGTCTCACCAGTTCCGAATAGAGGGGAATAATCACTTCACTCGATCTGCTGGCAATGCTCCTCCTAATACAGCCCAATATGCAGTTGGCCTTCTTGGCAACAAGGGCACACTGCTAGCTAATATCCAGCTTCTTGTCCACTGTAATCCCCAGGTCCTTTTCTGCAGAACTACTGCTTAGCCAGTAGGTCCCCTGCCTGTAGCGGTGCATGGGATTCTTCCTTCCTAAGTGTAATTAGTACACAAAAAGTGTATTTTCATGGTTAAAGACCCTTGTGGTATAGAATCAGTTGAAAGGCATTAATATTATTATAACAAGACAATATAAATGTGACTGTGAAAGCAAAAGAAACATTGGCCATCGCATATAAAGATTTGTATGCCCAAATAGACAAAGGAAAACATGATATACTAAATAGTTAAGAATTAATAGATTAGGTTAGGAAGAAACTGCCCCTGTGGACAGATTATTCCTCAATTGTCAACTACATGGTTTCTTGAATCTTCCTTTGAAGCTTCTGACACTAATTATCATCAGAAATAAGATACCAAACTAGATGGACCACTGCCTTCTCAGATTAGGAGATGGTTGTTACATAGTAATAAGAAGCCCTCACTATCCCCATTCCATAATGCTGCAGCACAGACCTGTTATTATGACATAATAAGGCTTTATTACCATATGGTCAGACTCAGCCATTCAGAAAAAATAGAACAAATATCATGGGGCTTCTGTGGTCAGTTGCAACAAACCAACCTTTTTCATAAGAAAAAAATTAAAAAGAACATACGTTTCTCAGGAAAACATTTTCAGGCATTCTAATACCACCTTTTTTCTGCAGAAAGTTTTGCTGAACATATTTTTTCAAATTTCATAATATTATTCCCACTTTGGGAATGTTTCACAAACTTGAAAGTAGTTGTTACAATGCAAAAACTTATAGTTGCAAATATTTCACGAAACTGCATGTTACCTATGACTAAACAACAAAATTTACAGTCAAGGAAATGTCTTTAAAGTTTCTTGGAAGAAACAAAGTGGGATTAGAAAAAAAGGAGTGGAACAATAGATTAAATCCAACATCTGAAGCTATGATTAATGTTCCAGATAACTCATAAAACAAAAAACATGACTTTACGGACTGAAACCCTGAGAAAATATAAGACATGTATCTCCCATTATCTTCGATGGAAAGCACACTGCTTAAAATCCACATGCAATACTTTGAAAATTTACTCAAAAGAATCAAATACAGATATCAAAGCTGATTTATTAACATCCCTGAATGAAAGCACACTACCTCTAGCTATGTCAGATGACAGAACCTTCTTCAACCACTGAGATAACTTGTCAGCAATTTCTGTCTCTACAGTTTATATCAAATAAACACGTGGAAAGACATTCAAACAAAAGCTCTGTATGAAAACTTCAAACAACTAAACAAAACAAAGATTTTCTGTCCAATGTTTGAGAAATGAAAGATCAGCTTCTAGTATCTGACATTTTACAAAATGTTTAATACACTTTTCTAAAGAGTCCAGATTTATGACCATTATCACTCAAAGAAAGATTTGAAAATAAAGATAGCTTTAAATAAAAATCTTTCACCAAAAAGAGTTCAAGACCAAACAATTGTTTTGTTTTGTTTTGTTTTTCTGTAGCCTGAAATGATTTTGCTATTGGGCATTTTTTCACTTCCCCAATTCAGCCCTGAATCAAACTCAAGGACTAGATACTGTAAATTAAAGCCACTAATTTTGTGTAAGGTAGAAAATTAATGGTGCTATGCCAATTTGGATTTGACACTCAATGTCTAAGAACAAATTAACAATCAGCATAAGAGAGAGAAAACATAGATGAAAGCCAAGCCCTAGTGAAATTAGTGGTAAAACTCCCACTGACTTCAATAGGGTCAGGATTTGTATTGTTTTTTTTTTTATCTAAACAGAGTAAAGAGATGGCGGGTGTAGTGAGATGTACCTACCCCAAGGCTATTAACAGTGTGAAAACTGCCCATGCCCTACAATCCTAGAGTGGGTTTTTTTAACCCTTGTCTTTTCTGCCTGAGAATTAAAAAAAACATTGAAGAATTATTTGACAACAAATATGCAGAGACGGTATATACATTATGTCCTTTGTGTATGCCACCATGCCATGACATTGCATACCTACCCAGTTCATAGATGAATACCCCTTCCTGTATGAGTACAGCCATGGGAACTGCCAGTTTACTAAAAACGACAACAAAATCCCATAACACGGTCAGAGTTGAAAGGTAAGAGGAATACTGATATTCTGGAGACATAGTGGAAGTGGAAGAATCTGTAAGGTGCTGATCAGATTGGAATATATAGGTATTAGGTAAGCATTCTTTACATCTACAGAGAGGAAAGGAAATCCCTCTGAACTGAATACATTTCCTGATACTCTTCTGGCTGAAAAATCTCTACAGCTCCTATTTGCTGCTGATGTTTGAGAGCTGCTTTCATATTCACTCTCTTCCATGGGTATCATCATTTTTCCCCCTAAATATACTTCAATTCACTTTTGCCCACGTAGAAACTCTACTTGAGTTTATTGAAGGTGCAGCAATTTTGAAAGTACATGGCACTGACCCAGGAGTTTTTGAGAAGGGTTGCAGAGTTCAGTTATGTCGACAATTAGCAAAGCTTTTAATGTATCCATGTCAACGGATTCTGCTCCTTTGCACTCAAAGCATTTTAGCTAGCTTTCTTTTTTATAAGGGCCAGGACTCCCAAAGCAATCTTTCACCTGCAGCAATAAATAAAGTTGCAGAAAAGCTGACCCAACCTGTTTACTGTCAAAGCAGTGTTTTTGACCTATTGAAAAAGGAATGACTTTGAAGTTCTGTCTGAACTGGGTAATATCATGTGTATTATTATAAATGTGTGTAACCTGGCTTGAATATAACCTGTTTTGTCATAGATAGAATAATCTGTGTGGCTATAGTATTGAAAATGTTTGGATATTTTTTGTTCTTAAATTTGAACACAAATAGCAAATTGTCATATAGAAATGAGAAATAAGTAGATATGATTTCATAATCAGGTCAAACCACTAAATAAGTTCACTTCTGAGAAGAAAAATATACATAAATTGAAAAGGAACATTCTAATTAAATGGCAACAAATTAATTAATAGGCCTTAAAATTGGAGATAATTTAAAATGAATTTTCAATATAACGTGCAAGACTTTTAAAGGTTTTTTTATTAAAATGTGTAATATGGAAGCAACCATAAGTCACAGTCAGGATTGTGACTCCATCATTCTAGGCACTGTCCAAACACGTATTAAGAGATAGTCACTGCCCTGAAGAACAGATAATCTAAGACCCCAATTCTGCAATCTGATCCATGAGGGCAGAATCATATTACTTCAGGGAATCCCACTGAAATGACGGGGGTTTCACATGGATGTTGAGCCCTGAGTGAACAAGTCAGGTTACAGAATCAGGTCCTAATTTAACACATGATGAAAAAGGTGGGTGAGGTAAACTATTGCTGGAGGTGGGGAAGGAGGACAAGGGTAACAGTGATAGGAACACATAAATGTGAAGGAAAATTAATAATTTGTGCATAGACTAAATGAGATCCAGTTACAAGATTTCAAGTCATTTAACGTTTTCCATTGGTAATACATAAATAAAATAGTGAGCAGCAGTGTTGACAACCCCAAGCAATCAAAAATCATGATTCATGCCCCCAAAAGCATGAGATTACAAAAAAAAAATGTTGAGTTCTTTTTATTTTTCTTCTAGCGTTAAAACATTTAGGGTTCACATTTTCAAGCTTTCCTCTGTAAATATATGTACTAAAACTAAACAAAATATGAAAGTTGAAATTCTCTTGAAATAACCTCTTTCCAGAAGCTGAGGGTTTTAAGAAAAAAAATCACAAGAATTGGAATAAAATCTCAATAGATAGCAATGCTGGATCAGCATTGCCTAGTTGTACAGTTTAACACATTTTCTTCACTGTTCTCTTAGAAGCTGCACACATGCTACTTAACATTTAGAAGGATGCTATAATATGCACATTTTCTGTGTATAAGCCTATGCCATCTGAACATTTTCATACATAAATGTGCACTTGCTCATTTTCCAAAATGTTGTCCCATAATGTAGCACAATAAATATTTCAGACTGGTCTGGTGATAATGTATGCTATCACCATGCAGGAAAGCCTAGCATGCTTCTTCTCTCGGATCAGTCTGTCCTGAGCAAGCAAGAGCTTGGCATGAGGTAGACACTCTGACATTAGAGAGAGCTGTGTCTCATGGAGTGAAGGTTGCATGTGTTGTTACATCACATCCAGACACTCACAGTTTCTGGATGGAAAAATGCAATGAAAAAAATTGGAGCATACGTTTTCTTCCAATTCAAGCAGATGTTCAATACCACCTGATTAGCTGATTAAGAAGCAATGTTTATGAGTTATGGAGGGATTCCCCTCCTCTCCCCAGTCCTTGGATAACAGAATGGAGGCTGAGACTGGGGGGGAGGAGAGAGTGGAGGGAATGGGGGATGTAGAAAGGCTATTTGGGCAAAGAAAAGGTGGACGTGCAGAGAGCTCAACTCAAAGAAGACAGATATGTAGGAAGAAGCTTTTTAGATACACATGATTTATTTTGCTGGTACTATATGAAGGATGTAATAGCTACAATAGTACACATTTTATTCAGAATATATAAAAAAATATAATGCTACCCAGGTGACAGTGTTTATATATAGCATTTTTAGTAGAGTGTCTGTAGTTCATCAATAGCTGTATTAGGATGGAAACTGGAATTTAAATGGTTTTTCTGCTGTTTTGTAGGATGTGCCATTAATGATATACATTTTTAATTGCAGTTACATTTAGCCAATGTATTTGACAATTGAGCTCCATTTCAAACTGTTTATCAGAACATACAAATGTTCATATTTCTAAAATGAATAATTTAGCTGCAGCTATTCAGTGATCCCAGTGATCTCACATTTTAGAGAGAGACTGTTCAGCCAAGCAAATATGAGCTAGTCATTAAAACTGCCCAATTAGAAAAGTCTTACCAATCTTAATCACCAAATTAAGCCAGGCCACTATGGATATCATGGAAAATAAAGGCACCTTCATTAGCTATTATGCCTCTGTGAAAATACTGTGTTTTTTTAATTTGTTTGTTTTTAGATAAATACAGTTATATTCTGGAAGTGAAAAAAACCCCAAACATTTGGATTAGAATTGCAATTTTTAAAAAAAATGAAGGCAAAGTTACAATAAAACATTAACATATTACATTGTATATTACTTATTCAGGATCAGGTTAATATTCAAAGAACCTGGCTAAAGATTCTAGCTTGCTAGCTGGGGAGCCCTTCTCCTCTGAGTATGCTAGAAAAAGTGACCACATTTCTAAATACCTGTCATCTTTTGGTACTTCTCTTGTATACATTCTTGGGGTGAAAGTTTTTCCTTTACAAGGATAGGCCACATTTTACTATCCCATAATTCCATAGGAGGAGGGATAACACATTTCCAATAATGTGAAATACAAAGTCTAGATGCTAACAATAAAAAAGGAATTAATTTGCCATTTGGTTTAAAATGCAGATTCTTTATAGAAGTATTAATTAAGCATGTCGGGGGATCTCTGGGAAGCTGGCATTTTGTCATAAAATGAATCTCTTTAATAATTCCCTCCCAATGTGCAAATATGTTACCCTTTCCCCACAACCTCTCCAGCATAGTTCCTCCCTAGTGGCAAAAACATGATGGATCTTAACTGGAGTCAAATGACATCTGTGCAGTAATTTGGAATTGCAATTGTCAGTTGAATGCTTTGAATTCGGAAAATCTACTTCTGCATTTAAGCTTTTTAATACCAAATAAATGCTATCACAGTTTCACTTCTGTAAATCAGCCATAATATTTGAGCAAAAGTTAATGATTTTGACAGTGTATTTAAAGTACACATACTAATGGTTTTATTTTCAAAACCCTGTTTTGTACACAAGTAGACAAAGGTAGTCATGCATGTTTAAAGTCATATGTCAGAAAACTGGAAGTTTTCTTTTGCAGGAAAAGAAGGATTGAAAAAACGTTGAGAAAGAGAGGGAGAAAGTGTGTGAAAAGTTCAAAAGAGGGGGAAAGAGAGAGAGAGAGAGAGAAGGCCAAATAATATCACAGTGAGATTGAACACAGAAGGGGCTAAACTTGAGCACATATTTCTATGTACAGTATATTTTCTTGCAGAAAAAAATTGTTACTGGAAATTATGAAAAATGTTGCCTATATTTTTCGCAATTGGGAATCATGATTCACCCTGTGGGCATTCGAAAGACTTAAAAAAAGCTTTCTTTTTGTTCTCAGCCAATAGAAACTGGAATTTTCTTAATTGTTTAAATATATTTTCAAAAGATTGTTTCTTTATTTTTTTATGAAAGCTGAAATTCTTATGTAATCATTTGACTCCAGGAACTTGGCTTTAAGAAAAACACCAAATATCACTAGATGGAGTAGGCAGTACTAATTTGGCAGTTAAATAGGATAAAATCAGTAATGTGAATTCCATATTGTAAAATAGTTTTCAGAAAAAAAATCATTCACTTGATTTACTAGTGTTGCAGTTTAAATTCTGAACTTTCTTGTGGAGATCAGAATGATGTCTTCTGCTATGATCTTATCAGATTTCATGAACTAAATAAAGGTTGGTTTGGAGCAGCAGTTGGGTGAGAGACAAGCAAAATTTGAATGAGAATGATACCAGTGGAAGGCATGGAAAGTGGTATCAATTCAATAAGTGGCATTCTGCTTTCTGGATCACTACGAAAACAATATTCTAGAATGTTACACGTTGGCATTAAAGTGCACTATGCTGCTGAGTGGGTAATCTTTTGGGTAAGAAATAAAACAGATCCTGATAATTTGTAGCACTTTTTGTATATACTAAGGTGCAACCTCAGTTACTGTGGCCAAATTCTAACTCAGGCCATCAAAGAGCTAGGACTTTGATGAAGGTGACAAAATCTGGAATCTGACAAAGGTGATTTAGGACTTGCTACAGATTTTGCCTAAGAAGATCTTTGTCTAATTTTCTCTGTGTAGTATTTTTTTATCCTCCTTCCACCATCTCAAAAGTTAGCCCATATTGGTGCCATTTAGAACTTGAGGACTGACTGGAAGAAATGAACCCAGAGGAATCCAGAGAAAAATCTAGATAATTGTATTTGTATCAGTGAGAATTCCTTTTAACTTGCTGAAAAATGGGAAATCACAAGGCCCTCATGGCTCCAGGGTTGAAAAAGGAGGAAAGAGGTTTTCTTCATCGAGTTTGGGGATCCATCTCTAAGAGAGGGCACATCATCTTGCTATGCACTCCTTCAAACATTTGTGACTTCTGAATCAAAACTAATTTTTATGGCCAGAAAGTCAACTAATGGAAATGAAGAATCATCCTGTCTCCCCTTGAGGTAGGAGTTTCTGTGAATGCTGTCTTTGGAAAGTGGTTCTTGCACATTAATCTCATAGAGTCCCCCTCCACACACCCAGGGCCACCAAGAGCGGTTTCGGGCCCCAGTGAAAAAATATTTTCGGGCCCCCCAGCAAGGGCGGACCAGCTAAACAGGGCCGACAAGAGGGGGGGGGGAAGCAGGCCCCAGACCCCCTTCCAGACCACCGGGTCCCGGTAAGGCGATGGGGGGAACCAGGCCCCAGGCCCCCTTCCAGACCACCGGTCCCCGGTAATCTCATTGGCCTTGCACACACCCCTTCTAATCCCTCAGGTATCTGCCCTATGTCTTTTCTGGAGTTGGGTACCAGAGTTAAAGTTCTCACTGTATGACCCAGCATAGAGAATATTGAAGAATTTTTATTTTTTACATATCAAAGGCCCAATCCTTCATAGGTGCTCTGGTGCATCTATACAGAACCCCAATAAAGCCAATAGCACTCCACATAGGTGCTGCAGTCCTCCTTTGTACTACCCATTGCAGGATCAGGTTCTAATGTGGTTTTTCCAAGTCTTTCTACTCCAGACTAAATATCCCAATTTTTCTGTTCTACTGTAGGAGCTGGATCTGTTTTTTTCTGATGCATTTTTCATACTTAATATAATTTCACTATTAGTCAATAGGGGCCTGATTCTGCCATCCCTTCTCATGTAGTTTCCCCAGGTCTCAGGATTTTATTACAAGTCTCCCAATAATAAGTCTTTTATTTAAAGTTCCAGTTCTTGAAGGTATGTGCTTATGAAAGAATTTCAGCTTTAATTTAGTGTGTTTGTAAATTTCTAGCCCTCATGTTTGCAGAGAAAAAATTGACAATGTGATCCATATGCATTTTAAAGGCTCAAAAAGTAGAAGGTAAATAAAAAGAACTCAGCATGTATTATTACCTTTTTCAAAATGTCATTTTTAAATTGACTGATTTTGAAGCAAATGTCATGATTTTCCAGGTCCTGATTCATGATTTTTGAACTCTTCTGGTTCATAATACAATTCACATTTAGTAGTACTTTTATCATATAAATAGTCCCATTGAAACTAATGGGAATACTCCCAGAATAAACTACTATTCAACATGAGTAAGGGTGGCGAAACCTGGTCCAAACGGAGCAGCATTAGCCAGTCACTCTCCTTTGTATTTTTTTCTGTCTACATGCACTGGTTGAAGGATTCATCTCGCCTATCTGGGCTTTTACAGAGGCATTTGGAGAAGCCAAATTGGCAGGCAAAATTACCTTTTTAAAATTATATTCCAATTGTCAGAATCTCTCATTCATATACAAGTCTTTGTTCTATTGCAATCTAGCTCTTTTTAATTAAGATAATTGCAGCAGAATTTGCTGAACTTTGAAAGGTGAGACAGATAAACATGCCTGCTACAATATTGACTTGTGGTTTTTACTTTAAATAATAATCAAAAGAATTAGACAACCTCTGGACCACTGTAGTACTTTATATTCTAATAATAGGTTGTCTACACCACAAAAGTCAATATTGAGAAGATCAAAGGAAAGGAGTGACAGAGTCTAATTTTCACTCACAACATTCACCTCATCCTGATTTTAGAAAAGATGCACAGAAAAATATCTCTTTATTTGTCTCCATATCAGAATTGAATGTGATGAATAATTTCACCACCTACTGTGCTAAAAATCTCTACTATTTTTCCTTCGTTTTGCACAGTGCCTGCTTTAAATGAGTTGTCTTGAATTACTGATTCTACAAAAACTATTTCTTGATCAAAAAGAAATATTTCTATGGCCATCTGACTGACCTAGCTTTTGCCTTTTATTATCTTAGGATGCCTTTTATTCCTTACCTCCCTTTTTCTTTGAATCAGACATAATAGGTATCTTCCCTGCATACCTCTTCATGTGGTTCAATTTTTGTTTCCAGTTTGAAGAATACCCAATAATGTGACCGTATTTTAAATATCATTGGTATAATCTCAATGTGCATGTTGCGTGTAGATAATTATGAGAGAAAGAATTTAAATGGTCAGAATATTTTCATACAATGTTCTTAATGTTTATTCAGAATCAATTCAACCATCAGAGACAATTTGTCCTCACTGGAGGGTTTTAACTTCCCATGATAAAAAAAATCTACCATTGGTACAAGGAGGTTGATGTTGTGAGATGATCAATATGAATTAAAATGTATGGA
This sequence comes from Malaclemys terrapin pileata, assembly GCF_027887155.1. Taxonomy (NCBI): domain Eukaryota; kingdom Metazoa; phylum Chordata; order Testudines; family Emydidae; genus Malaclemys; species Malaclemys terrapin. The sequence goes on along the minus strand of NC_071507.1, from coordinate 157,025,424 downwards.
GATAAAACAAATCAATGGCAAAATAGTTTTAACCAATCAGATTCTGGGAAGTTTTTGGTTAATTCAAGGACTACGCTGTCTCCCAGCCTGAAGGCAATAAGCCAGAGGAGCACTTGGCATCCTGAGGCTGCTCTATGCCAAGCGATTCCAGGTGCAAGTTATAGCAGCTTAAAACTGCCAATAGCTTCAAAGGGTCATTACACTACCTGGCAATTTCTGAGAAACAGCCAACCCCCATTCACACATCCTTCCCTCTGGCCAGGACCCCTGTGCCTGCTTCAGGAGAAGGGGCTGGCATACAGTGGGGAATGGGGGCTGGCATTGTCTTCTCCTTTGTGCAGGGAAGATTCTGATGGGGGGCAGATCCATTAGGTTTGTGGGATCATTTTCACCTGTGGAGTAGCAAAAAGCAGGAGGAGCACAGCCTGGGATGGGATCAGTATTTAAACATGTACCATTGAGTTTTTGCAATTCAAATAATTCTTCTATTTCAGTAATTTTTTTTCTCTTGAGCATAAAATAGTGAGCTGATAACTGAGACGACGAAGCTTTATTGTGCTGACCATTTTTAATTATTATTTATTATTATTATGCTCTTCTATAGGAATATTATATAACTATAAACATGATATATTGACACAAAGAAAGACTTGCATAGTGATTGGTAGCATGCATCTTCGGCTAGAATCTCATCACATTCTAGACTAAGACAATCTGGGATTCGCTTGTATTTGGAGGATGCAGAAGTGGATGAATGTCTCATTCAGCGGCACCCTTCACTCTGACTTATTATTAAACGAATACCCCAGTATAGTGTTAGAGAGCACAAGAGATACCTGCAGTACTCTCTTCTGGGTGAGATGTTCAGAAAAGCAGACTTTGACTTCCTTAGGAAACTAATGGGCAGGATTCACTGGGAGAATAACACGAGGGGCAAAGGAGTCCAGGAGAGTTGATTGTATTTTAAAGAATCCTTATTGAGGTTGCAGGAACAAACCATCCCAATGTGTAGAAAGAATAGTAAATATGACAGGTGACCAGCTTGGCTTCACAGTGAAATCCTTACTGATCTTAAACACAAAAAAGAAGCTTACAAGAAGTAGAAGGTTGGACAAATGACCAGGGAGGAGTATAAAAATATTGCTCAAGTATGCAGTAGTGAAATCAGGAAGGCCAAATCACAATTGGAGTTGCAGCTAGCAAGAGATGTTAAGAGTAACAAGAAGGGTTTCTTCAGGTATGTTAGCAAAAAGAAGAAGGTCAAGGAAAGTGTGGGCCCCTTACTGAATGAGGGAGGCAAACTAGTGACAGAGGATGTGGAAAAAACTAATGTACTCAATGCTTTTTTTGCCTCTGTCTTCACGAACAAGGTCAGCTCCCAGACTGCTGCACTGGGCAGCACAGCATGGGGAGGAGGTGACCAGCCCTCTGTGGAGAAAGAAGTGGTTCGGGACTATTTAGAAAAGCTGGATGAGCACAAATCCATGGAACCGGATGCGCGGCATCCGAGGGTGCTAAAGGAGTTGGTGGATGTGATTGCAGAGCCATTGGTCATTATCTTTGCAAACTCATGGTGATCGGCAGAGGTGCCGGATGACTGGAAAAAGGCTAATGTAGTGCCCATCTTTAAAAAAGGGAAGAAGGAGGATATGGAGAACTACGGGCCAGTCAGCCTCACCTCAGTCCCTGGAAAAATCATGGAGCAGGTCCTCAAGGAATCAATTCCGAACCACTTAGAGGAGAGGAAAGTGATCAGGAACAGTCAGCATGGATTCACCAAGGGCAAGTCATGCCTGACTAACCTAATTGCCTTCTATGATGAGATAACTGGCTCTGTGGATGAGGGGAAAGCAGCAGACGTGTTATTCCTTGACTTTAGCAAAGCTTTTGATACGGTCTCCCATGTATTCTTGCCGGCAAGTTAAAGAAGTATGGGCTGAATGAATGGACTATAAGGTGGATAGAAAGCTGGCTAGATCATCAGGCTCAATGGGTAGTGATCAATGGCTCCATGTCTAGTTGGCAGTCGGTATCAAGCGGAGTGCCCCAAGGGTTGGTCCTGGGGCCGGTTTTGTTCAATATCTTCATTAATGATCTGGAGGATGGCGTGGACTGCACTCTCAGCAAGTTTGCAGATGACACTAAACTGGGAGGAGTGGTAGATACGCTGGAGTGTAGGGATAGGAAACATAGAGGGACCTAGACAAATTAGAGGATTGGGCCAAAAGAAACCTGATGAGGTTCAACAAGGACAAATGCAGAGTCCTGCACTTAGGACGGAAGAATCCAATGCACTGCTACAGACTAGGGACCGAATGGCTAGGCAGCAGTTCTGCAGAAAAGGACTGTAGCGGGGTGGTCCCCCGCTCCTCCCCAAAAGGGCTTAAAACAGCCCTGGCAGAGGGCTGAGGCAACGGAAAAGTTACTAGGCTGATTGGGGAAGTAGCTGCAGCTGGGCCACACCCCAATCAGGCCTCAGCTGGCCCTATACAAGACGCTGGGAGCCAGGAGATCAGCAGTCTATCTCTGCCTTCAGAGGGAGAAGGGCCTGGCTGTAGCGAGCTAGAGTCAGAATACCTGAGTGGAACAGGGCTGGTGACAGGCTGAGGAGCTGTGGAGCTCCAGCCTGGAAAGCCCCAGGCTGCGGCCTAGTAGGAGGCCTAGGGGTACTGGGGGTTGCAGAGGGCAGCCCAAGGTAAGGCCAAGGCATCAGGTCCAAACCCAACCTTGCCTATGATGAGAGGCCTATACTGCAGTCTGCCCCAGGAAGCGGGGGCTAGTTGGTGACTGGCAGTGGCCTTATTCTGAGGTGAGGTAGGGATAGTGGGTGGGGGCTCCCGAGGGAGGGGAGACCCTAGTCCTGAGGGGGGTACTGCCAGTGGGCAGCACCCCAGATAAAAGAGCACCAGGGTCCGGGAGGGACACAGTGCCAGAGGACAGGCGGATCACTGGCCTGCAGAGGGCGCTCCAGGATGCTGGAAAAGCTAATTACCGGACATAACCAGTAGGAGGTGCCGCAGGGGTGAGTCCGCTCCTCTACAAGGACCTAGGGGTTACAGTGGACGAGAAGCTGGATATGAGTCGACAGTGTGCCCTTGTTGCCAAGAAGGCTAACGGCATTTGGGGCTGTATAAGTAGGGGCATTGCCAGCAGATCAAGGGACATGATCATTCCCCACTATTCAACATTGGTGAGGTCTCATCTGGAGTACTGTGTCCAGTTTTGGGCCCCACACTACAAGAAGGATGTGAAAAAATTGGAAAGAGTCCAGCGGAGGGCAACAAAAATGATTAGGGGGCTGGAACACATGACTTATGAGGAGAGGCTGAGGGAACTGAGATTGTTTAGACTGCAGAAAAGAAGAATGAGGGGGGATTTGATAGCTGCTTTCAAAGGGAGGTTGTGGAATCTCCGTCTCTGGAGATATTTAAGAGTAGGTTAGATAAATGTCTATCAGGGATGGTCTAGACAGTATTTGGTCCTGCCATGCGGGCAGGGGACTGGACTCGATGACCTCTCGAGGTCCCTTCCAGTCCTATAATCTATGAATCTATGAATCAAAGAGGATGGATGTAGACTGTTCTCAGTAGTACCAGATGACAGAACAAGGAGTAATGGTCTCAAGTTGCAGTGGGGGAGGTTTAGGTTGGATATTAGGAAAAACTTTTTCACTAGGAGGGTGGTGAAGCAATGGAATGGGTTACCTAGGGAGGTGTTGGAATCTCCTTCCTTAGAGGTTTTTAAGGTCAGGCTTGACAAAGTCCTGGCTGGGATAATTTAGTTGGGAATTAGTCCTGCTTTGAGCAGAAGGTTGGACTAGATGACCTCCTGAGGTCCCTTCCAACCCTGATATTCTATGATTCTATGTAGGGTTCCTGTTCAATAATAGACTGTAAACCCCTTGGGGCAAGGACTGTTTTTTTGTTCTGTGTTTGGACAGCACCTACCACAATGGGGTCTGGCTGCACGACTATATCTACTAGACACTATGGTAATACAAATAATTAAATAAATCATAGAGCTGGTCAAAAACATACCCAACCAATGTTTTTCTTCATGGATTGTGCTTTTTTTCTTGGGTTTGAACTCATAGAACTTGCATGAAAATGGAAAATTCTTTTTTTCAAAATGGTCCATTTTTCATTATCTGGATGTTGGTGAAAATTCAAATGCTACTTTCTGGCAACTCACATTTGTCCTGTTTGAAAAATCCATTTGAAAAGGAACTGATAGAGGAAGCACTGGCTCACAAAAGCCATGGAGTGAATATATTCAAGGAAGAGGCTGGAACTATGGAAGTTCTATTTTCTATTTCTTCTGACTGGCCGTTGTACTCATAAAATTATGTAGTAGAACAATGTCTCTATTTTATAGATGGAGAAATCAAGGTCCAGACTTACTTGCCCAAGGTCAGACAACAAGTGTGTTCCAAAATCATATTTAAAAACTATGGGCTGTCTCCTGCCCTATACTTAGTCTGCTTTAAGCCATTCTGGTGGTGCAAAGCAGACAATGCTGCTATAGGGATACATGGATATTCCCAGCAATGGGGAATCCCCAGTTGGATCAAACTTCTAACATAGAACTATTCATTTCCCTTAGATCACACTGAGTGCATTTCCAGCTACTCTTTCTTGCATAAGTCTTAAAGTGACAAGGTTTCTTTTTATAGCATTGGGGGTGATTTTTTTATTCATTTGCATAATGGTCTAGGTAATGTGGTTTTATACCCTCATCAGCAGTGTAGCCCATATATCACACCAGCACATCTCTAAAGATCATTTCTCTAAAAGTTTCAGAGGTGATCAAGACTTCTCACAGGGCTTGAATTATACAAAATTAATGTACCAGAAAACTTCTGAATTCAGTAAGGATTTTTATTATTTTTTTTTGCTACACAAAAATAGTGTATCATGTTTCCAAATATCAATTTTACTAACCAATATTTTGCACAATTTTGTTTAAAAAAAACAGATAATTTATACTCTCCCATAATACTGTAGGTGGAGTAGGCATTTCCTTATTTGTGTTCATAATTGAATGCTCATTTACACTAAGATCTGTTGTGTCAATCGGGCCTACACATTTACCCTAATTGTGAGTTCAACTATAAGAAGGGTGTGTAAGTTCACAATGACCTATAGCAACAAATATTGATGAGAAACAGTATGAAAGGCAGACATTCCATGAATTAGTGGAATGAAAAGCCTACTGATAAACCTCAATGACTGTGTTAAGATCATGCTTGGTAAACAAGAAAAGTGTGGAACCAGAAATCAGTGACCCAAAATCTGTGTGTCAGAAATTAGGCCCAATTGGTGGACAAAATAATGAGGGGATGGGGTGACCAAGGTATGGTATGTAAAATTCCATTAGATTATGACACCAATTTGAATTCTACCTTATGAAAATAATATAAAATTATTGATATTTTATTACTTTATATCTGAATGGTTCTCCTGTACTTTTTGAAACTACCTCAGTAATATATTTGTGAGTTCCCATGATAAAAAATAAAAGAAAATCCTGTAGAATACCTTTACCTTTGGGTTTTACTCGCATCTGCTTTTTTCTTGCTCCTTCATGCTGACTTCACAGATTACTTAGAGATGATGTGAATAGGCTTTCCCACCCAAATGAAGCAATCTGGTCAGGTCCCCCATTCTGAATTAATCATTTTAAAGTGGCACTGAGGAGCAGCAGTCAAAGCTGAAGACAAATAGAGATTGGATTTTTCTATTAAATATTTCTGTGAACTAGGGATGAGAAAAGAAATAGGTTGGGAAGCAGCTGAAAATAAGACAGAAGAACAATATATATGACTCCTGTCCATAAGAACAGCCATACTGGGTCAGACCAATGGTCTATCTAGCTAAGTGTCCTGTCTCTGACATTGGCAAGTGTCAGATCCTTCTGGCAGTTGGAGGTTTAGGGACATCCAGAGCATGGGGTTGTGTCCCTGATGGTCTTGGCTAATAGCCATTGATGGACTAGCCTCCATGAACTTATCTAATTCTTTTTTGAACCCAGTTATACTTTTGGCCTTTACAATATTCCCTCCCAAATTCCCACAACAAATTCTACAAGGTGACTGAATTATGTTGGTTTCAAATCTACTACCTACCAATTTCATTGAGATACCCACAGTTTTTGTGTTATGTGAAAGGGTAAATAAAACTTCCCTATTCACTTTCTATATTCATGATTTAATGACCTCTATCATATCCCTCCTCAGTCATCTCTTTTCTAAATTGAACAGTCCCAGCCTTTTTAATCTTTCCTTGTATGGAAACTGTTCTATCCCCCTAATCATTTTTGTTGCCCTTCTCTGTACCTTTTCCAATTTTAATATATCTTTTTTAAGATGGGGTGACCAGAACTGCACACACTAATCTAGGTGTGGGTGTACCATGGATTTATATGGCAGCATTATGATATTTTCTGTTTTATTAACAATCCCTTTCCTAATGCTTCCTAGTATTCTGTTAGCCTTTTTGATTGCTACTGCAGATTGAGCAGATGTTTGAGAGAACTATCCAGGATGACTCCAAGATCTCTTTCTCGAATGGTAACAGCTCATTTAGATGGCATCATTTTGTCTGTATAGTTGGGATTATTTTTTTCAATGTGTATTTCTTGGTGCTTATCGACATTGACTTTCATCACAGTCAACTTTGAACCTAACTAACTTAGTAATGTTGTATCTGCAATTTTTGCCACCTCACTTTGACTAACATATGGATGTTGTGTTTTCCCCACACACAAAAAAAGCAATGTGAACTTTCTTTCTCCATTAGTTATTTTAAACTAAGGGATGACAAAAGAAAGAAAAAATATAAAACCACTGTTGTAGAAAAAGTATCCCTCTCACCCTGTAATGTCCTCCAATGGGAAATTCTGGCAGTGCTGCCCTTTTAAAGATGCAGTGCAAGGAAAACAGATTTAAAACTACATACACTTTACAATGTGGCTCTTATTTTGATACTGATGAGATGCATCCCCAAAATAAGAATCTTTTGTAGTGTTGTGTTGCAGCCAGAACATTTTAATGCAAATCACTTTAGTTAAACTCTTCAGATCACAAAATCTATCAGCAGCAACTCCTGACTGATGCTATGTCTCCAAAAGATACCATATTAGATAGATAGATAGATAGATAGATAGATAGATAGATAGATAGATAGATAGATGCTGCAGACAACCAACACAATTACTACATAAATCACAGACACACCCAATAAAACTGAAACTAGAAATCTGAACTCTTAGCTCCAAAATCCACAGGTTTTTACCCCTGGGTCTTAATAAGATTTCCCTAGGCTGTCAGTGAAAGTAGAGCTGTGTGAATAACTGATTTTTCAGTTCACTGGCAGTTGCAAAACAAATCGATCTTTCCTGTTGAAGTTATTCCACTTTTTGTACAATACAGAAATAATTTTGCAATAGGGACTGGAAACCAGTTGCCCTCCTTCCCAGGTGAGTGCCCTAAACAATTGGCAATTGATTACAAGGAGGGGCATCACCCGCTATTTTGTGAATGGCACCTATCACCCCTTGTGAATATAGTCCCAAAAATCAAATGTTTTGTTTCAGAAATTGTTTTTCTGTATTTTTTTTTTCAATTGAAACAATTTGGCAAAATTGACACACATTTGCAAAATGTTTTGATTGATTCAAATCTGCATTTTCCAATTATAAAGTTTTCAGCTTTAAAATTTTACCCAGCTCTAAGTGGTAGTGATCCCTTTTGCTCTCTGTAGATCAGCCACTATGAGGCAACATTATACAAATGTGAACACACTTACAACACTATGTTATTTCTCTGTTCTTTTATTTAGATAGTTACAACAAGTATTTTACTACCTTTTACTTAAAATGGGGATGGCAGTGGAATTAAGAAGAGGTGACAGGTGAAGCGAGTGGAGACCAGGAAAAGAAGCTGACAGAACAAATTCATGAGATAAGTCATCACTAGTAGTGATTTCAGTACTAAAGCTAAGGTAAATAAAACACCAATTAAATTCTGTAGCAATGTCATTCAGGTCAGTTAATAAGATATCTCTGGAAGAGTTAAATCCCAGCATGAACCTGGTCAAGTAGATTTCTGATCCTTGAATAAAATAGTTCACTATGTCATGCAATTTCTTCCATTACAGTAAAGACCAAATCCCAGTGTGTCAGTCCTGTGCTAACTGCACTTCTGATCATTCTCAGGTGAAAAAAACAAGATTTTTCTCAACCTATACTCTGGATTAACACTTAACCTAACCAGCTCAATAAATTCCATACTAACCGACAGGTAAGGGGCAGTCTTTATTCTAACGAGTAAGATAATTCATTATCCAAAATATTTGTTGACAAATTCACAGTACTTGAGACTCCTAATAAGAGTAACATATCAGTGAATGCTTAATGCATTGTAGTGTGGACCTAAAGCCAAATGATCTCAATTTCAGTTTGGTTGTATGGATTTTTATGCTTTTAAACAATTGTTTCTGTCTTACCTCAAAAAGCTCAAGAACTAGAGCTTTGGGAACTAGAACTCTCTGGATTCTCTCCCCTTTCCTGTTTTATTTAGACTAACTTTATAATAGGCATCATTTTCTAGCAAATTATACGGTCATGGTCCAGATCTTTGCCAAGAGGGGTCATAGTAGTTATATTGTAGAAGACACTGACCATACTCCTTGAAACTCTGTTAGATCATCTAGTCATACTTTCTGCCCAGAAGGAACTTCCTTTTTTGAGAAGTTAGGAGTAGTGAGAGCAGAAAAACTCAGGATGGCAGAGAGGAATCTTCATCTGATGCTGCTCTAAAACTGTACTATAGGTGTTGTATTGCCAGATCTGCAATAGGTATATTGTAGGACTTTTGATAAATGACTTTGGGACTGATTCTAATGATCTTATTTATGGGTTATTTTACCCCACAAATAGCCAACCAGAAGTCAAGGGTAGAACTTGTGGTGCAGGATGCTACTCAGTGTGAGTAGAAGTACCCAAATCTGGCTTGTAGGGTCTATTTTTCAAAAGTGGCTGCTAGTTTTAGATACTTTGTGTTTTAGAGTCCAACTTGTCACAGCTACACTACTCTAATGCTATGTCTAGACTGCACATCACTGGTGGTGGTGTATAGGGTACGAGTGGCTACATATTGCAGTAAAAAGCAAGCTGAATCCACACTGTGGTGTATAGCTACACACATCAGTGAAAGGATCTGGCAGGGGAAAGGCAGTGGAGGAAAGACTCTGACAGCAAACTGTTGCCAGAGCCTTTCTTCACTGTGTCCCATCTGCCAGAGCCTTTCCCCACTACCTGAGTCTTTCTCTGTGGTGGGGAAAGACTCCAGCAGCACCCTGTAGCAGAGAAAAGCTCTGGCAGTGGGAAGGCAGTGGGACACTACACAGCTAAAAATAGCTCTGCTTGAGTGTAGAGAGCCATATAGTATACCTAAGGATACAGATATATCTTTGTGTGCCTAAGCAGTGCCTCACCATCTACATCACTAATTTTACCCATACTATGGGTGCGTGCAATGTGTATATTCTACATGCCGCTGTAAGAGTTATTCAGTGTAGATATACCAAGATACAATGGGGACTTTGACCTTACCAAGCAGTGTCCCCAGCACATATTGGGAGCAGCAAAAAGCAAACCAAAACAAGTCCTATATTTCTATGTTGAAAACTCAAAATTAAATATTTTATCATTATTGGGTTAACATGACAAGGGAATGAAATACCTGGAGGATCAAATCAGAGCACAATGACTTCAGAAGAGAAAGTACATAATCCTATCAAACATAAGTTTGCATTTCAAATATGAAATCAACATACTTTTTTTCTTTAAGAATGTCGTGCAGTAGGTCAAACTGTACTTAGAAAATACATTTTATACAGACACATATACACACACAAAGTGGTTTCACTAGAATTCTGTGTAGTACTAAAGAATATAAAAAAACCATAAACATATTTTAAAAACTGGCCATAAAGGAGCATATGAATATTCTATAGTATATAAGCAAGCAATGCAGCATGAACAGGAGTAAAAGTAAAACTGTTTTATAATGAAAAACCTTAAAATCACCAAGTCGTCAATAAAAGTTATTGTATTTTAAAAAAAAATATTAACAGCTTCTGGTACTGAAATACGAGGCACAAAGGGATATCATCCAGTGCCACAGGCTGGTAACTGTCAATTTACATATAAACTAGGCACCTTTGTTTTAATCTGAGGTTTCCTACACTGAATTCAGGCTTTTTAATGTAAGTTAAAATAAGACACTTCTCTTCACAAATAGTATGGACATCTGTATACACTCAAAACAAAAGCCCATGCCCCGTAACCTTGGAATCTGACTAAGGACCTGATTCAGCTGCTATTGCAATCCATGGAAATCTTTCCTTTGACTTTAATGGGAATTCGTTATGGCCCTAAAAGACTTCAAGTTTTTGGTACTGTCCCTTCTACAGAACACTTACAGAAATATGGCTAATTTATTCCTTTTAGAGAATGCACATAAAATATAGGAGGAACTGAAAAATAGAGAGCACCTGAGAAGCCTTTGGTCAAAGTTATTGTACCAGTGGGACACTCTTTTGTATGTGATATGCTGCTTCTTCTTAAAAAGTTGGCAAAGTGTATGCAGAAAGATGAAAAGGAGAAGAGTAGGTGTTTGGGGAAATTCCTTACACATCAGTAGATGAGTAATAGCAGACTATTCATCATGGACCCCTTTTATGCATCTGATATAGATCTAACAAAGGGAAATTGTATGAGATACATTTTCACTGTTGCAGATCACACGAGAATTCTGTTGCAGTTTCAAAAGTTAAGTGTCGGTATGCATGGGAGAGAGACAGAAATGAGAGTCAGATGTTCTGGGTTGTATTCACAGCTCTGATGGTGACAAGTCACTTAACTTGCTTATGCCTCAGTTTATGCATCTGCAAAATGGGGATAATAATATTTCTTATATCACTGGTCTACTGTGAAGTTTACTTAATGTTTGTGTGAAACTTGGAAAAATACTAAATTATTCATAAAAATCATATTTTACTGCTAGAAATTTATACAGTGCTTCTTGTGTCAAAGGATTTACAATCTAAGGGCCCGGTTCTGCAAACCCTTACTTATGGAAGTAACCCTTAGCTGTTGAGCCCCATTGACTATTCACACAGGTAAAAAATAATATGACTATTCACTCATATTATTAAGGGTTTGCAGCTCTGTCTCTATGGCCTTATCTATGCACAAAAATTGTACTTCTTTAAGTAAACCCATATAGTTAAATTGGTACAAGCCAGCTCCCAAGTGTGAGAGTTATAAAGGTTCATATAGTGGTATAGCTTACTCACATAAGACAACTTTATACCAAAATAACTGCATCCACACTGGGGTTGTACTGATATAACTATTTTGGTAGAAAATCACTTCTTTAACCAAAATAGTTCAATTTGTACAGAAGTTGTGTTTAGACTAGGCCTAAGTAGACAAGAATGATCTGGAAGTAAATATAAATTACTACTGATACAATTTTCAGAGGACAGAGTGGCAGAATGGCAAATAATAATATAGATAGGGAAGTCATAGAGAGAGATCTGGATCACTTGGTAGAATGGACTTGTTAAAACAAAATTTGATTATAGTCAACTGCAGAATTATAGGTCTAGGAACAAGGAATGCAGACCATACCAACAGAAAGGGAGACAATATCATGGAAACAAGTTGTTCCAAAAATGATTTGGGGTTCATACTGGACAAACAACTCAACAAGAACTCCCATGGGAATCCTTTTGAAAAAAAGGCTAATGTGATCTTTGTGTGTATAAGCAGGAGAGTAGCAGTAGGGAGGTGATTTTATCTAGGTATATGGCATTTGTGAGACCGATACTGGAATACTGTGTACAGATCTGCTGTCTTCATTTTAAAAATAATGTTGAAAAATTGAAGAGGGAGCAGAAAAGAGCCATAAAAATGATTAGAGGGCTATAGAAAATACAAGTAATTGGATTTATTATAGTGATAGCTGGGTGAAATTCAATGGTCTGTGATAAACAGAAGGACAGAATAGATAATCTAATAATCACTTCTTCCCTTAAATTCTATCTATAAAAAGAACAGAACATAGCAGAGAATTTTGGAAAAACTTTAGTTAGCTAATTGATGGGTAGAGATAATTCCAGGTTTTAAGGAAGAAACTGAAGAGTTGGAGAACAAAATATACCAGATTTTCCTTAAATTAGCCTTAATGGCCATTTGTCACTCAACATGCATGTATTCTAGTATTAAAGATCTCATACATGCTCCATTTTAGGTAATGTATAAGGAACAAAAAGCAGAGGAATGGGAAATGGATAAAAGAGACTAATTATAGTACTGAAAAAGTTAGAGATTTTAATGTAGCTTTAAAGGGTATCTAGAAAATAGGGTTGAGTGTAAGAAAGGGGTGGGGCCTCCCTCAGAGATTGATGGGGAGAAACCCCCAACCGCCCCACGGGGCAAAACCAGGACACCCACACCCACCTCACCAGAAGCAGGGGGGCGGGAGGACAGGAAGAATAAAAGGCAAGTCTTGTAGTTCAGTGGGCTGGAACTGCAGAAGAGACATATGCCTCCTGTCCTGCTGCTGGGGCCTGAAGAGAATCCCTGCAGTGCTGAGGACTTGGCAGAGATGCCATCCCACCAGGGAACAGAGGAGCTGCTGGAACAGCCACTGGCTTTCTACCCTGGGGAGACAGAGGACATCAACAGAACTGAGGTACTGAATGAAGGGGTCGTAGGAAATAGCCCAGGGACACTAGAGTATAGTCTGGTTGGGTTGTTGCCTGACTCCAGGTCAGCATGTTTCGGGCGGATCCCCACTGACCCAGTGGTGGAACACTCCACCATTGTTAGAGACCTGGGCTGGGACCCGGTGCAGTAGGGTGGGTATGGGTCCCCCTACCCCCTGCTGCCAACTCCACCCCTGGGGTTGCAGCCTCCCCACCTTAGGCCAAGGGGCCTTCATTTGTCTGCTGTCTGACAGAGCTAGGACATCAGACAGGTTTGTGCTGCGCTGTAAGAGCCTGAACTTCTAGACTGTTTGGGGCTCTGCCCTACCCGAGGGCCTGAACTTCTAGACTGTTTATTGCATCACCCTGCCTAAGGGCCCGAGCCCCTAGACTGTTTGTTGCTTTGCCCTGCCTGTAGTCAGGACCCTGGACCGTCTGCCGCTTGGCTCTTCTTAAAGGGTCAAGGCCTTAAATACTGCTAATACCCCAGCAATCTCTTTCCTAGAGAGGGACCTGAGAGCGAGAGGACATGGCCTCCTTCTGAGATTGACAGGAAGGGATGGCCACACACTCCTACACTGGGTAACATACAAAATCTTAAATGGCATAAATAGAATTATTGTGACTGCTGAAACTGTTGAGAATATTTGGGTGTCAATAACATTTTTGAAAAATCAAAGTATTTGATGACTTTAAGAAATGGTTAATTTGGATTGACTCATTGAGTCAGACTAAAGGTCCTTCCCAAAGCAATTAAATGGTGGTGGTAGAAACAATGAATTACAAGGATTGAAATTACCTGGCATCCTTAGTAGTCTGCATATTCTATTATTCTTAGCAAAAAAATAACTCTTTTTTAGAAAGAGAACTGAATAGAATATGCAAAGAGTTATAAAAGTTTTTGGTATTTGATCAAAGTAAAATATCACCCCAAATATACAGAGAGGATAGCAAGTGTGAAAAATCGGGCCAGAAGGTAGTGGTGGGGGTGTAATAGGAGCCTATATAACAAAAAGCCCCAAATATCGTGACTGTCTTTATAAAATCGGGACATCTGGTTACCCTATATACAAAGGAGAAATTTGTTTCACTGTATCAAAAGAGGAAAGAATATGATTAAACTGAAAAGGTAACATGAAATACGACTCAAACAAACAAAAAAAAAAAAGAACACATCCCTCCCCACACTCAAATATTAGACCCTATTTGTCAGACAAGTTACTTTGAACTATATCTCATATGTTAAGGTATTAATATTTTAACAAATGTCTATTAAAACATCTCCTAATGAGCCTTGTAGCTGTAAAATCATATCAGTTTCTATATGAATTATTGCTGTGCATTGCTACAATATCTTCAAAAGAAGAGTGTTAAATGATTTTAAAATGTAACTCCAGGAAATTGTATTAACTACAGTTCATGTAAATAGGAATTGGATAGGCTATCAGAAGTTAAAACAAATGTTATAATTTAAAGCATTATCACTTGGCATTACACTAAGTCACATTGTAGGGTGCTATATTGTTTTTCTTTCCGGGGAAACAAAGCTCTTTAAAAAATATATATCTATTAAGCATACTTATATGGCCTACATCACCATAATATTTGAGGACTCTCACAATCTTTAATGTATTTATCCTCACAATACCACTGTGAGGTAGGAAAGTACTATTAATCTCTATTTTACAGATTGGGGAAAAAGGTATAGAGGGGATAAATGACTTATTGAAGTCTGTGGTGAAGCAGGGATTTGAACCCAATCTCCCAAGTCCTAGACTTAGGCTTCTACTGGACCATTTTCCCTCTGTTTAAAATGTAGAATTTAGCTCATGTGTTTCATTAGATTATAGCCCCCTTTGGAGTGGAACGTATTAGCCAGTTTACTGCAATGTACACTGTACATATGATATTAGTTACCTTCAACTACTGTAATCTAATGTGACATAATTAGAGACCTACTAAAAACTAGAACTATTTGCAACTTGTTTCTGTTAAAAGAAAGTGATAGTCAATAACTTGTCTGTTTATCCTCATTTTACTTTCAGGTAATGAATACCAGACAAATTCATATAAATTGTAGAGGGCTTAATTACTAATATTAGAAGTTAGGTTCATTTTTACAGGCAACTCTCTGAACAACCAGCTAAAGTGTCTGAAAACACTGTTGATGATTAATTGTGTAGAATAGGCCAATGTGTTATTTAATTAAGTGCACAAGTAACATTAAGTTTGCCGAGTTAAAATAATAGGAAGTACAAAAGTTAATGCTCCTAAAGCAACTTTAAATCAGCTGTGCTGTAAATATGCTGTCCTAAAGTCATTTTCAGTATGTGGTTTAGTGTATTTCTATTTTATAATTATACAGCATACAAAAATATAAACATTTTCAGCATAATAAAGTTAACTTCTCTTTGGAATGTTAGCTCTAAATTTTAATCATACAGACATGTTTATAATTAAGAAAGTAAAATTAAAGAGAAATTTCATGGCAAAAAGAGAGATTTCAAGGTACAGTGTTTTTTTTATTAAAACTTGCAGAATATATGAAATAATACATGTTTTAAGAGACATTTACTGTCTCTTGATTAGAATTAACTGACATATTCCCTCCACGGTTGGGTCAGTATTCTATGATGTCAATGTGAAAAAAAATCAATGACTATTATCTACTAGTTGACCAATAATTTTTATAGTAGCTGGGTTGTATTATACTAAATTAATGCTATTTAATTGCATAATACACCAATTATTTTTCAATGTCATAGCCTAGAAACTAGCAAATGAGTTTGGTTATAGAATACATCTGCTACAGTATATCAGTAAAAGGAAAATGTTTGTTGCAAACTGCTTGCAATGAAGTAAAATAAGACACTGTAACCCTAATTATCCATAAACATATCAGTGGAAGTCCTTGAACAGACTGAGCATACATATACTGCAGATTAGTGAGCTTCTTCAAATGGATTTTAAAGTCTCGAAGAATTCCAAAAGTATGTGTCTGCTTCTTAATTTTGTTATTTCCTTCTTTTGATCACTACAAAGTGCCTGACCTGAAGCTCTAAATACTTTATCATACTTTTAAAATTTACAATGCATACACAATACAAAAGGAAAAACATTAAAAAAACAAAATAACTGAAACTAACACAAATTCATTTCCCAATCAGACAATCAAATACAGGAGCAATGCTCCACCCTCCTGAAAGACCTTAAGAAACATCATATCCACCACAATATCTCTACCACTGAGAGGACAGCTATACAGTCCCTGAAATCCAATCACCAGATAGTGATCAAGCAACCAGACTAAGGGAGTGCCATCATCTCAACTGTGATGACTATGTTAACAAGCCCAAACAACAACTCTCTGATAACACTTACTATAAGCAAATGAAAGAAGACCCCACATCACAGTTCACCCAGGAATCACACCAACATCCCTGACAATGATGGCATCACTTCTACTTCAAATATCTACAAGGCAATTGACAACACTCAGATATTCATCCCAAGCACATCACCAAACTCATCAATTTCATCCTCACCCATAATAATTTAACATTCAACAACAAACACTTTGTCCAAACCATGGGAACATCAAGGCTTCCCCACCTTTTCATGGGAGACCTTGAGGAAGACTGTGGACAAACTGCACCACAATAGCAATGATATAACTAAGATACAACAATGACATTTTTATCTTCTAGACAGATGACCTAAACTCCCTCATAGATTTCCACCACAACTTCAACAGCCATCACCCATCCATCATACTCTCTCAAGAACACTCCCACACCAGCATCAATTTCCTGGACACCATGATCAACTGCAACAATAAGACCTACAAACAACTGTTTACAGGAAACCCACATATCACCTCATTTACCTTCACAGATCCAGTTACCATCCCAAATGCACCAATAAATCTGTTATTTACAGTCAGTCTTTCAATAGCACATAATATGCTCCAAGGAGAAAGTCTGGAATACACACCTACCACCCAACACTAGAACCCATATGGTGTATTATTAAACAATTACAACCCATACTCAATGGAAACTACATCCTAAAATAAATCTTTCCAAAAACTCCTCTTCTGTCCTTCAAACAACCCTCCAACCTTACCAAGCTCATCATCAAAAGATGAGCCTGGCAGCTTAAATAAATAATTTTACTAGATTCTAAAATTCAAAGTCATAATGAAGGCAGTGGATTTAGGGCTTAATACAACAACCTGTAACCCACTAACCCTCCTTTTCTGTCTTATGATTGCAGAAGTGTTAGTTGACCATTTCATTTGAATGGTCTCTTTCAATATATGTTAACTTCTTATACAGTACTAAACAATCCATTCCACCTTGTATTTAGTTGTGACTTTCCCAGACTTGAAGAAGAGTTCTGTGTAGCTTGAAAGCTCATCTTTTTCACCAACAGAAATTGGTGCAATAAAAGATTATACCTCACCAAACTTGTCCCTCTAATTTCCTGTAACCAATATGGATACAACAACACTGCAAATCACATCTCTCCAACCATTTGAGAGAATAAATGATCTTGCACTATGCCAAGCCCATACCCTTTTAGGGCCCATTCTTTCCCTGTTGCCCTATAGCCCACTATCACAAAGACTGGAGCATCCAAGCCATCCAAAGCAGATTCTAGCCCCAGTAGTCTGTCTACAGAACGAAGTAGCATTGTTCACCCTTTTCAGCAACCTTGTAGGGCAGATTGCAAAGACCATCTGAACCCGTATATCCATTATTGAGACAACATACATAAACTCCCTCCTGACTCCTTAAGCTTTTCTTCCCTGCAAGATATCAGTTGCTCATCGAAATACTCCAAACTGAGAAACCTACCATCTCTCTCCCTCTCTCTTTCTTGGGGAGAATTACTGCAATCTAATCTCAGTCCCCTGTCCTCCAGATAAGAGTGAGACTATGTTAGTTCGACGCCATGGCAAAGCTTGCACCACTGATCTCTGTGGTATGTATTCATATTCACTGGGTATTAATAGTGGATTCTAGTTTGCATGATATTAATCCAGCATATTTTATGAGTACTCCTTTGATTTAAAATGTATTTTACATATCCATATATTTAAAATTATTTAGTTTCAGAATTTAGTTTCATAACCCACACACTGTGAATTTAAAGAACAGCATTTAAAACAAAAACACAGCTAATAAAAAAGGTGCTGAAAATGAAGCTTCTGTTAAATTAGGTAACAATATGCTACAATTAAGATATTGATTTTTAGAAACAACTAATTAAACTGCATGTTACTCAATGTGATGCTACAGTATCCTCCACCACTCAGACCACATCCTTTTTAAGACAGTCCTAATGAGAATAGTCTCAAGTCTGTTGCACAGGAGTTTACACCTTGCAGGCTTGATAAACAAAGTGAATCAAACAGAAAAAAAAATCATACCATCTTTCTCTCCATATACCACTAGTATCCCAAATTCTTTCAATACATCCCCAAACCACCCATATATTTGAACATACTAATACTCTAATATTATCCAACTACACTAACAAATTCTATTGCATGATTTTACTTTCTTCTGCTCACCAATAAACAGCTCTTGTGATATGCATCTATCACTATAGTAACCAGGAACTACTGAAACTTTAAATTGTAGTATTCCTTTCAAATTTCAGTGTAATACAACATTTCTTTTATAGAAATCATGAGCTTCTGATGTTCACTGGTACTACTGGGGTGAACAGGAATTTGTAGAAGATTGTAGGCTCAATATGTGGTAGGATTAACAGTGTATACATTAATATTTGGAGGAAATAAAAGAATGGATTATAGTAGTGAGGAATAGAGAACAACACAGAACAACTTACAAAAGATGCTTGTTGAATGGCAAGCAACACAGCACTGAATTTGGATGTGAGTGTTTTAGTATATTTATTTTTTCAAATATTTTAAAGCCACTCATCAGGTGATATCTAGGCTTTCTTTACATCTCTTAACAAAGCCAAGGCTTTCAAGAAGGGAAAGCAGTTATTTCACAATCATCTGCAATGACCATTTCAGTTTCCTTGATGAGATGTGAGCTGTCTGATAGTATTCAAAAGTTTAAATATCAGGGGAATCCAACAGTTGCCATTATTGGAAAGTCTCAATACAAAACATCTCTTTGATGTCACATCAATATTGGCCAGGAGGTAAGAGACTATTTTCAGAGGTGCAATCTTCACGAAGATTAATCTTCCTCAGACACTTCAGACTACACTTTAGGGGTATCTAGCTAATTATATTTGTAGGTAAAAGGAAATTACCCCTAAGTCAGGGTGAAATTTAGAGTAGGAGATAGTGCCTCAAATAGATGTCATGCATATGGTTTAGGACTTTGTAGATAGATACCAGCACTTGTAATCAAAGCAGCAGTTAGCAGAAAACATGGAGTTCAGACATTATATACTGTCATCATTCCATCTTATCTAAACATTGAGCATTTGCATTCTGCACTACCTGGATGTTAAAAACAGCCTTCAACATTGTCATAGAAGAGCATGTTGCAGTAGTCCAGTCCTAAAGGCATTAATAGTGCTTCATCACGCATGAGGCAACTATTCTGGACTTCTAAATCCACAATTGCACAATCAAGAAACAGGACAGCTTAGGCTAAACGTCAGTTAAATGCAAGATCATACATCTAGGGAAAAGAAAAAGGATCTAGGGGTCACAGTGGACAAATAACACTGGTCTACAATTTTTGAGAAGTCGTCTGCTTCAGAGATAAAATGTGCTATTTATTATGTATTTTGATGTGCTGAATTCAAATATGACAATTAAAACAACTGATTGGCTACTGTTCCTCAGATATTTAAGTTTTTACATTTTATGTCTATGTATATTGTGTAGATAGTAGAGTTTTCATCATAAATTGTAAACCTAGGTCTTTTCATGTGTTTGTGGTTGCTTTACATGAAAATATTTCACCTGTCCTGTTTATGTAACACTTTAAAAATCAGCAAAAGGGTTATATAAATAAAATTTATTATGAAACAAAATTATGCAGTATAACAGCTTTAAGACTCATCTTCGATGAATCAATGAACAGTCTCCACTCATCTGGATCGTGAACGATGTTGAGGCCTGCCATCACACCATCGATTTTGTTGCAGGCTACAAGATCACCTTCCATGAAGAAAAATGGGACAAGATCCTTTTGACTGTCACGGTACATGGAAACCCTAACATCATCTGCAAGGAGATTCCATTGCTATAGTCTGGAGCCCAAGAGCTCTGCCTTACTCTTGGGTAGTTCCAAATCCCTGACAAGGTCATTCAGTTCACCTTGTGTTATGAGGTGTGGTTCAGAGGAGGAGGATGGGAGAAAATGTGGGTCCTGTGACATTGATGGTTCAGGACCAGAAGTTTCATCCTCTTCCTCTTCCTCATCTGACTCACGTGAGAATGATTCTGGTGCATCAGGAACTGGCAGTCCTTCTCCGTGGGGTACTGGGCGTATAGCTGATGGAAGGTTTGGTAATGCACAGTCCACTTTTTCTTCTTTGACACTGGAGGCACCATGCAGAAGTAACAATTGCTGGTATGATCTGTTGGCTCTTTCCAAATCATTGGCACTGCAAAAGGCATAGATTTCCTTTTCCTGTTCAACCACTGGTGAAGATTTGTTGCACAAGTGTTGCAGCATATGTGTGGGGCCCACTTCTTGTCCTGATCTCCAATTTTGCAGTCAAAATAAAGGTGATAGGCTTTCTTAACCATAGTGCTTATACTGCGCTTTTGTGATGCAAAAGTCACTTCACCACAAACATAGCAGAAGTTATCTGCACTGTTCACGCAAGTACGAGGCATCTCTACTCACTTTGGCTAAACGGAAATGTGTCCCTTTGCAAAATCAAACACTGACAAATAAGAGAGCACAACACTGTATGATTTCTAGAGCTGATATAGGGCAATTTGTTCAGCAGAGTGATGTAAGCTTTGTTATGATTGCATCATCTATGACTTCTAGTAATAACATGATGCAATTCATATCATGTATGACACAATACCAGCTTCAGATTGCACCATTCATTGTTTTGCCTAAAAAGCAAGTACTGTCCAAACCCAGTCATAGATTTATTCATAGATCCAGTCAAAGATGTATTTTAGTCATTTCTGGTTTAAATTGAGATCCCTTCCCTTTATAACTCACTTATCCTCTGCCATTCCCAAGTCAAGGGTCGTATATACTGAACCAATAGCATATCTTGAAAACTAGACCCAATTAACAATTTTAAGCATCATTTTCGTTCTCGGTGACCCAGAATTAGTAAAATTTGACTACATTTATTTCAGAAGCATTTTGACTGTAGAGCACTGTAATTCAACATGAGATTCCAGTATGGTGTTGTGGAAATAGGGCTAATACAATATTTGGATATGTAAACAGGTGAGTAATCAGAGTAGGAAGATGATTTTATCTTTGTATATGGCATTGGTGAGACCAGTACTAAAATATTGTGTACACTTCTGGTATTCACATTTTTAAAATGAAGTTGAGAAGTGTAGAAAAAAAAACAAACACAAAATTGTTTGAAGGCTGAAGAAAACTTTTTACCATGAGAGACAAGTGCAATCTGTTTACTTTATAAAAAGAAGACTGTGAGGTGATTTGATTACAGTGAATAGGTATCTTCAAAGGGAGAAAATACCAGACTAAAAGGCTCTTTAATCTACAAGAGAAAGGCATAACAAGAATCAATGTCTGGTAGGCGAAGCTAGACTAATTCAAATTAACCACAGGAAAAAATATCATAGGAAGTGGTGGATTCTCCACCCCTTGATGTCTTCAAATCTAGACTGAATGAATTTCTGGAGGTATGTTTTAGTCAGACAATTTAGTGTGCTCAATACAGAGGTAACTGGGTGAAATTTAATGGCCTGTAATATTTAGGGAGTCAGATTAGGTGATCTAATGATTCATTCTGCCCTTAGAATCCATAGCTATCCCAATGAGGTCTGCATCTAAGAAAAATGGTTATAATCTTCTGGTCAGAAGGAGAAGCTAGGAGTTTGTGGTTATTCCTGCCCTCTGGTGACCAAGAGCAGTGATGTGTGCTGGCATATACCATCCATTGCAAAGGAATACTTGTGGTTGTTTTTTTTTAGTAAATGTGTTTCTAAATACATTGGACATACATCTACACAATAATACTTATTTCTCAACACACTGTTTCTAAACTGTCATGCTATAGAGTCAGAATTTATGATTTGCCAAGTTGAGCCCAGTTATCTAAATATACAATGTTGAGACAGCAGACCTTTACAATTTATCATGATTTTTGTAATGCATTAGTGACATTAGAAAAAATATTACATTCTCAAATTCCCTAAATAATGTTTGACACATACAAGAAACATTAAAGTACTTATGAAAATCACATTTACTGCTTTAATTCAATTTTCCAACATTTCATGTGTGTGTACCTCTCTATCTGTCAAAATAAAATATGGAACACAACAAAAAAACAAATGACACAAAAAGTAGAGGAAAACAGACAATAATATAGTGAGATATTGAAAGCTGTCATAGTATTTTATATTACTGTTTTCTTCAGACAAAGATCTGAAGCTAAGATTCATTGTCAAGCAGTTTAGACTTTATGTGGGGAGGGATAGCTCAGTGGTTTGAGCATTGGCCTGCTAAACCCGGGTTGTGAGTTTAATCCTTGAGGGGGCCACTTAGGGATCTGGGGCAAAATCAGTACTTGGTCCTGCTAGTGAAGGCAGAGGGCTGGACTTGATGACCTTTCAAGGTCCCTTCTAGTTCTAGGAGATGGGATATCTCCATTTTTTTAAAAAAAAAGACACATTAAAAATAACAATTAATAGATGGCTTAAGTGATAATATCTTATATGTATATATTCCCAAAGGGCTCAAAAGCATTTTATAAATTATGGGCCTCTCCTACCTATATTTAGAAGAATCACTTCAGTCACCTCTGAGATGAAATTGCAGCTGTTTATTAGCAGCTGACTACTACCCCATGCTACTCATCCATGTGGGCACTAATGACACTGCGAGGAATGACCCTCAACAGATCAGAAGTGACTACAGGGTTCTGGGAGTAATGGTGAGGGATTCGGGAGTGCAGGTGGTGTTCTCTTCAGTCCTTCCAGTCAAGGGTAGGGGGCTCGGCAGAGCCAGATGCATCCTGGAGGCGAATACCTGGCTGCGAGGATGTTGTCACCAGGAAGGCTTCAGCTTTCTTGACCACGGGATGCTGTTCCAGGAAGAAGGACTGCTAAACAGAGATGGGGTCCACCTATCGAGGAAGGGGAAGAGCAAATTTGGCGACAGACTGGCTAACCTAGTGAGGAGGACTTTAAACTAGGTTCAACAGGGGCAGGTGAATAAAGCCCACAGGTAAGTCAAAAACATGGAGACCTTGGAGAAAGGTTGGAATCTGGGGGGGATCATGGGCTGTTATAGCAGAAATAAGGGAGAGACAAGACAGAACTGGTTGCAGGGGGATCAAATCAGTATCTAGATGTGTATATACTAATGCGAGAAGTATGGGGAATAAGTGGGAAGAACTCGAAATGCTAGTAAATAAATACAACTATGACATAGTTGGCATCACAGAGACTTGGTAGGATAATATGCATGACTGGAATATTGGTATAGTAGGATACAGCTTGCTCAGGAAGGACAGGCAGGGAAAAAAGGGTGGCAGTGTTGCCTTATATATTAAAAATGTATACGCTTGAACTGAGGTTGAAATAGAAATAAGAGACAGTCTTGTTGAAAGTCTCTGCGTAAGGATAAAAGGGGTAAAAAACAAGGGTGATGTCATGGTAGACCACCAAACCAGGAAGAAGAGGTGTATGAGGCCTTTTTTAAACAACTAATAAAATCATCCAAATCACAGGTCTTGGTGGTGATGGGGGACTTCAACAACCGAGACATCTGTTGGTAATATAACACAGCAGGGCACAGATTATCTAACAAGTTCTTGGAATGTATTGGAGACAATTTTTTATTTCAGAAGGTGGAGAAAACTACTAGCAGGGAGGCTGTTCTATATTTGATTTTGACAAATAGGGAGGAACTGGTTGAGAGTTTGAAAGTGGAAGGCAACTTGGGTGAAAGTGATCATGAAATGGTAGAGTTCATGATTTTAAAGAATGGTAGGAGGAAGAACAGCACCATAAAGACAATGGATTTCAAGAAGGCATAGGTTAGCAAACTCAGGAGATCTTCAATGATCTAAAACTCAAAGAAGAGTCCTACAAAAAGTGGAAACTTGGTCAAATTACAAAGGATGAATATAAATAAATAAGTAGGGACAAAATTAGAAAAGCCAAGGCACAAAACAAGATCAAACTATCTAGGAACATAAAAGGAAACAAGAAAACATTCTACAAATACATTAGAAGCAAGAGGAAGTTCAAGGACCAAGTGGGCCCATTACTCAATGAAGGGGGAAAGACAATAACAGGAGAAAATGTGGAAATGGCAGAGGTGTTTAATGACTTCTTTGTTTTGGGTTTTCACCAAGAAGGTTGGTGGCAATTGGACATCTATCATAGTAAATGCCAGTGAAAATGATGTAGGATCAGAGTCTAAAATATGAAAAGAACAAGTCAAAAAATTACTTAGACGAGTTATATGTTTTCAAATCACCAAGGCCTGATGAGATGCATCCTAGAATACTCAAGGAGCTGATTGAGGAGATATCTGAGCCATTGGCAATTATCTTTGAAAAGTCATGGAAGATGGGAGACATTCCAGAAGACTGGAAAAGGGCAAATATAGTGCCTATCTATAAAAAGGGAAATAAGGACAACCCGGGGAATTACAGACCAGTCAGCTTAACTTCTGTACCCAGAAAGATAATGGAGCAAGTAATTAAGCAATCAGTTTGCAAACACCTAGAACATGATAAAGTGATAAATAACAGTCAGCATGGATTTGTCAAGAACAAGTCGTGTCAAACCAACTTGAGCTTCCTTTAACAGAGTAACAAGCCTTGTAGCTAAGGGGAAAGTGGTAGATGTGGTATATCTTGACTTTAGTAAGGCTTTTGATACTGTCTCGCATGACCTTCTCATAAACAAACTAGGAAATACAACATAGATGGAGCTACTGAAAGGTGGGTGCATAACTAGTTGGAAAATCATTCCCAGAGAGTAGTTATTAAGGGCATAATGAATGAGGTCCTGCAGGGATCAGTTCTGGGTCTGGCTCTGTTCAATATGCGAAGATGGTGTCGCCAGGAGGGCTTTGGCTTCCTAGACCACGGGATGCTATTTGAGGAAGGACTGCTAGGCAGAGATGGCGTTCACCTTTCGAGGAAAGGAAAGACCCTATTCGGACACAGACTGGCTAACCTGGTGAGGAGGGCTTTAAACTAGGTTCGACGGGGACAGGTGAGCAAAGCCCAGAGGTAAGTGGGGAACATGGAGACCGGGGAGATGGGTCGGAAACAAGAGGGCGTGAGGGCTATATTGGCAGAGAGAAAGGAGAGTCAGGACAAAACTGGGAGGAAAGATCAAACCAGTATCTTAGATGCCTATATACAAATGCGAGAAGTATGGGGAATAAGCAGGAAGAACTGGAAGTGCTAATAAATAAATACAACTATGACATTGTTGGCATCACTGAAACTTGGTGGGATAATGCACATGATTGGAATGTTGGTGTGGATGGGTACAGCTTGCTCAGGAAGGATAGACAGGGGAAAAAGAGAGGACGTGTTGCCTTATATATTAAAAATGTACACACTTGGACTGAGGTAGAGATGGACATAGGAGACGGAAGTGTTGAGAGTCTCTGGGTTAGGCTTAAAGGGGCAAAAAACAAGGGAGATGTCATGCTAGGAGTCTACTACAGGCCACCTAACCAGGTGGAAGAGGTGGATGAGGCTTTTTTCAAGCAACTAACAAAATCATCCAAAGCCCAAGATTTGGTGGTGATGGGGGACTTCAACTATCCGGATATATGTTGGGAAAATAACACAGCGGGGCACAGACTATCCAACAAATTCTTGGACTGCATTGGAGACAACTTTTTATTTCAGAAGGTTGAAAAAGCTACTAGGGGGGAAGCTGTTCTAGACTTGATTTTAACAAATAGGGAGGAACTCGTTGAGAATGTGAAAGTAGAAGGCAGCCTGGGTGAAAGTGATCATGAAATCATAGAGTTTGCAATTCTAACGAAGGGTGGAAGGGAGAACAGCAAAATAGAGACAATGGATTTCAGGAAGGCAGATTTTGGGAAGCTCAGAGAGCTGATAGGTAAGGTCCCATGGGAATCAAGACTGAGGGGAAAAACAACTGAGGAGAGTTGGCAGTTTTTCAAAGGGACACTATTAAGGGCCCAAAAGCAAGCTATTCCGCTGGTTAGGAAAGATAGAAATGTGGCAAAAGACCACCTTGGCTTAACCACGAGATCTTGCACAATCTAAAAAATAAAAAGGAGTCATATAAAAAATGGAAACTAGGACAGATATCAAAGGATGAATATAGGCAAACAACACAGGAATGCAGGGGCAAGATTAGAAAGGCAAAGGCACAAAATGAGCTCAAACTAGCTACGGGGATAAAGGGAAACAAGAAGACTTTTTATCAATACATTAGAAGCAAGAGGAAGACCAAAGACAGGGTAGGCCCACTGCTTAGTGAAGAGGGAGAAACAGTAACAGGAAACTTGGAAATGGCAGAGATGCTTAATGACTTCTTTGTTTCGGTCTTCACCGAGAAGTCTGAAGGAATGCCTAACATAGTGAATGCTAATGGGAAGGGGGTAGGTTTAGCGGATAAAATAAAAAAAGAACAAGTTAAAAATCACTTAGAAAAGTTAGATGCCTGCAAGTCACCCGGGCCTGATGAAATGCATCCTAGAATACTCAAGGAGCTAATAGAGGAGGTATCTGAGCCTCTAGCTATTATCTTTGGAAAGTCATGGGAGACGGGAGAGATTCCAGAAGACTGGAAAAGGGCAAATATAGTGCCCATCTATAAAAAGGGAAATAAAAACAACCCAGGAAACTACAGACCAGTTAGTTTAACTTCTGTGCCAGGGAAGATAATGGAGCAAGTAATTAAGGAAATCATCTGCAAACACTTGGAAGGTGGTAAGGTGATAGGGAACAGCCAGCATGGATTTGTGAAGAACAAATCATGTCAAACCAATCTGATAGCTTTCTTTGATAGGATAACGAGCCTTGTGGATAAGGGTGAAGCGGTGGATGTGGTATACCTAGACTTTAGTAAGGCATTTGATACGGTCTCGCATGATATTCTTATCGATAAACTAGGCAAATACAAATTAGATGGGGCTACTATAAGGTGGGTGCATAACTGGCTGGATAACCGTACTCAGAGAGTTGTTATTAATGGTTCCCAATCCTGCTGGAAAGGCGTAACGAGTGGGGTTCCACAGGGGTCTGTTTTGGGACCGGCTCTGTTCAATATCTTCATCAACGACTTAGATATTGGCATAGAAAGTATGCTTATTAAGTTTGCGGATGATACCAAACTGGGAGGGATTGCAACTACTTTGGAGGACAGGGTCATAATTCAAAATGATCTGGACAAATTGGAGAAATGGTCTGAGTTAAACAGGATGAAGTTTAACAAAGACAAATGCAAAGTGCTCCACTTAGGAAGGAAAAATCAATTTCACACATACAGAATGGGAAAAGACTGTCTAGGAAGGAGTACGGCAGAAAGGGATCTAGGGGTTATAGTGGACCACAAGCTAAATATGAGTCAACAGTGCGATGCTGTTGCAAAAAAAGCAAACATGATTCTGGGATGCATTAACAGGTGTGTTGTGAGCAAGACACGAGAAGTCATTCTTCCGCTCTACTCTGCTCTGGTTAGGCCTCAGCTGGAGTATTGTGTCCAGTTCTGGGCGCCGCATTTTAAAAAAGATGTGGAGAAATTGGAAAGGGTCCAAAGAAGAGCAACAAGAATGATTAAAGGTCTTGAGAACATGACCTATGAAGGAAGGCTGAAAGAACTGGGTTTGTTTAGTTTGGAAAAGAGAAGACTGAGAGGGGACATGATAGCAGTTTTCAGGTATCTAAAAGGGTGTCATAAGGAGGAGGGAGAGAACTTGTTCACCTTAGCCTCTAAGGATAGAACCAGAAACAATGGGTTTAAACTGCAGCAAGGGAGTTCTAGGTTGGACATTAGGAAAAAGTTCCTAACTGTCAGGGTGGTTAAACACTGGAACAAATTGCCTAGGGAGGTTGTGGAATCTCCGTCTCTGGAGATATTTAAGAGTAGGTTAGATAAATGTCTATCAGGGATGGTCTAGACAGTATTTGGTCCTGCCATGCGGGCAGGGGACTGGACTCGATGACCTCTCGAGGTCCCTTCCAGTCCTATAATCTATGAATCTATGAATCTATGAATATCTTCATCAATGATTTAGATAAGGGCATAGAGAGTACACTTATAAAGTTTGTGGATGATACCAAGCTGGGAGGGGTTGCAAGTGCTTTGGAGGATAGAATTAAAATTCAAAATGATCTGGACAAACTGGAGAAATGGTCTGAAGTAAATAGGATGAAATTCAATAAGAATGAATGCAAAGTACTCCACTTAGGAAGGAACAATCAGTTGAACACATACAAAATGGGAAATGACTGCCTAGGAAGGAGTACTGCAGACAGGGATCTGGGGGTCAGGGTAGATCACAAGCTAAATATGAGTCAACAGTGTAAGCAAACATCATTCTGGGATGTATTAGCAGGAGTATTGTAAGCAAGACAGGAGAAGTAATTCTTCCGCTCTATTCTGTGCTGATTAATACTCAACTGGAGTATTCTGTTCAGTTCTGGGTGCCACATTTCAGGAAAGACATGGACAAATTGGAGAAAGTCCAGAGAACAGCAACAAAAATTATTAAAGGTCTAGAAAACATGACCTATGAGGGAAGATTGAAAAAATTGGGTTTGTTTAGTCTGGAGAAAAGAAGACTTAGAGGGGACATGATACCAGTTTTTAAGTACATGAAAATTTGTTACAAGGAGGAGGGAGAAAAAATGTTCTTGTTAACCTCAGAGGATAGGACAAGAAGCAATGGGCTTAAATTGCAGCATCTAGAGTGACCAGAAAGCAAGTGTGAAAAATCGGCACAGGGGGTGGGGAGTAATAGGAGCCTATATAAGAAAAAGCTCCAAATATCGGGACTGTCCCTATAAAATCAGGACATCTGGTCACCCTAGCAGCATCGGCGGTTTAAGTTGGACATTAGGAAAACTTCCTAACTATCAGAGTGGTTAAGCACTGGAATAAATTACCAAGGGAGGCTGTGGAATCTCCATCATTGGGGATTTTTAAGAGCAGGTTGGACAAACACCTGTCAGGGATTGTCTAGATAATACTTAGTCCTGCCTTGAGTGCAGGGGACTGGGCTAGATGACCTCTGAAGGTCCCTTCCAGTTCTATGATTCTATGATTATACAACAGACAAGGACAAGAAATGAAGAATATTGAATCTGTTTGAAACTGTTAGTGTGTCAGAAAATGTCAATTTTAACTAAGGAACATGTCTCCTGATGTTGAGTCATTTTATATCATCAGAATGGTCTACTGACTTAAAATCAATCCACTAAAAATATTTCAAAGTCTTCCTACTACACCTGTGTCTATGCATTGTCAATAGACAATAAAGTCAGAATAAATGGATTATAGAAGGCACAAAACACCCAACACCTATGATTAGGGGAAAGCCATATAATTCAATGCCTGCTGCTTCTTATGACACACAACTCCCACTTCTGTTTCTCCTGATGCTGCCTTACTGAGATTTTAAGGCAGGTATGAGACAAATGGGGACACCCACATATGAAAAGTGTCTGATGATATACTATACTATGATTTTGTTCTGCATAAAACCTCATGCTTCCTAGATCAGAAAATGGAAGGAGGCCATTTCAACTTATTTTCTGAGTAAAGAAAAAAGCTATAGGAGGAGACTTGTCAGATTGTGTCATTCAGCAACATGATGCAATGTTGTTTGCTTCTATTTTGGCAGTATTGTTTCCTACATCAAATCATTCATATATTTGAACTACATGTTATACTGTCAGGGCCACGGTCAAGAGGGTTCATGAAAGAATCAGTAGTGAATGAATTAATTAGTAGGTGTGCTGGTGGTTGTGAAGTTAGTGATCACCTAGCCTCAAAATGTCTCTCTGATCTGTAGTGTCATTTAGATTTTTATCATGATCAAATTCAGTTGGCAAGTGTGTATAAACTGTGGAAGGATGTATTCTGTTCCTTGCAATTTTTAAAAAAAGATATAGTGCACCACAACTATTACAGGGATAGACAAAATGTGTTCCACCTAGTTATATAACTTTTTGTTTTGTGCTATGGCAATACCTTTATGCAATATATTAATTATTACAGGGTCCTGGTGCCTTTGCCTTTTGTGTGTCTCTGGAGACCCAAGTACAAATCCTCATTAGCTCACCAATGAAAGTATATTTGTTGATTTTGTTCTATTCCCTATGTGTCCATATCATTATCACACTGTGTCTCACTGCATAATTGGTTTGGAGAATGAGATCTGAAATAATGAACATGACAGCATATACTTGCCTAGCTATCTATCCAAAATAAAGTAAAGAAGGACTAGAACCACATTGTTTGTGCAGGTCATGATTAAATTTTTTGGCAGAGGTGTGAACCATGAGCTGCACCTTTTTATCTCTCTACATAGTACAAATCACTATGGTATCTGATTGTCTTACACTTCCTTTGTACTAATTCTTTCCCTTCTCTATGTGAAAAGGAAAGATCATTATTCTTTTTATGGTATTTTATTTATTCCTCTTGGAAAGTGAATTTACATTTTGTCTGAGGGTGGTATGGCATATGGTCATCCTGCTAGAATGAGTTTTCACTGGTGACTGAAAGTCAGAGTAGTGGAACTGTGAGCCAGGAATTTGAGTTTGAATCCCAGCTCTGGTATTTGACTTATAGTGGGACCTTGGGAAAGCCACTTAACCTGCTTCAGATTCTCTAGCTAGGAGTCCCTGGTTTTAAAGTCCCCTTTATACTGCAGGAATAGCGGCGAGTTATATGGGCCCATGGTGCCCGTGCTCCACCAATATTCAAGAACGAGAGCCCAGCTCCACCAATGTTTGGGCTTATATTTTCAGAACCATCCTGTCCATAGGACGGACCAGGGCAACCACCCTGTGAACTGCACTTTGGGGTCGCTTTCGGGTCTCTCACTGCTGCCGACACCAGGACCCAGGCTAACTTCCCAGGCCACCCTAGACCCCACGTCCCTCTGAAGGGCGGGGCCCAGGGTGGTTGCCCTGGTCCATCCTATGAACAGGACAGCTCTGCTTGGATCCATTCTGGACACCACCAAAAATGATACAAACCTGGCACTCAGGGGAATAGCACAAAAGGAACTTAACTAGGGCTGAGGATCTGGCTCAGTCTGTCTAAACAGGAAAGTTCAAAGAGATCAAACCAAAGAGATCTCTTCTGAAAACTGGAAATCCAACATTAGTACATCCAATAGGAAGGTGCAGAAGCTATGGCAGGTAAAAAGTTAAATGCAAATTAGGATCACTCAGAAGGAATTTGAAGAGTAAATAGCCAAGGTCATAAAAACAAATAAGACTTTTTAAACATATCAGGAACATGAAAACCTATAACAGGAATAGGTCTGCTGTATTATCTGGGAGTAAAGGCATCAATTAAGGAAGATAGGGACACTGTAGCAAAACTAGATGATTTTCTGGTATGAGCCTTCACCACAGAGAATGTTGGGGAGATGTCTTCCATGGAGCTACCCTTTAAGAGGAGGTGCTGTCTGAGACTGAGATATAAAAATACAAAGTGCTAGAAGAGATTGTTAAACTGAAGAGCAAGAGGTGACTAGGATGGTATATATCCACAAGTTCTGAAGGAATTTAAGAATGAAACAAGAGCGCTAACACAAAAATAAAATCATTCACTAAAATCAGCTACTACACCAGACAAACTAATAACAATTGTTACGCAATAAGGACAACTATGGAATACACAATCTAATGGTCCTTACTTCAGCACCAGAAAAACTGGTTAAAACAATTACAATCAGAATTATAAAATGACCATGATATGATAGGACAATTGAACACAGTTCTGTAAAGTAATATTGCTAAATCTGCTAAAATTCTTTGATCATATAAGAATTTGTGGGGGGAAAAGAGAAGCAGCAGGTAATAATTAATTTGAACCTTAAAAAGCATTTGACAAACTTCCTCATAAGAAGCTATTATGAAAATGTTTGTCCCAGTCCTGCACTTGACTCTACAAGGACAAAGTCCTGGGTCTGAACAGATCTGGAAGAGAATATCCTCTGAAGTCAATGGAAGTCTGCATGGGAGCAGGGGTTTGCCCAAATACAGTGAATTGCAGGATCAGTTGCACTCTCAATATCATGGTGTGAAAGATCAAGTCCTGTCATGGAATTGAAATTTGTTCACAGAAAGAAAAACTATAGGAATACATAGTTCAATACTCTATATGGCAAAAGGTTAATGGTGAGGTCATCTGAGAGCTTAAAGAAGCCATTTGGGCTTTGAATCTCTTCTTGTACATGCAAGGATTTAGCTGAAGGATGCAGTCAGTCTCTGGGTTATTTAATTGCTTCCACCTAGAGTATGTATATGGACCCAATCACATGGGTCACTTATACATATGTAAGCGTCTCATGATCTTTAATGTAGTTATCCTCACAACACTCCTGTGAGGCAGGACAATACATAGGACATAGGACTGGAAAGGAACTACTGGGACAACAACTCCAGTTCCTTACTATCACAGACAATCCTGTAATACAATCTGTTCATACATTAATCAAACACCATTTTAAACCCAGTTAGGCTAATTGACCCTACTAATCATATTTTAAGGCTATTGAGGAATTTCACTCTGATGGCCAGAAACCTTCTTCCAATTTCCAATGTATGCAAATTCATTTGTTCTTGTGTTAACGTTGTCCTGTATCTTCTGCACCCACTCTTGTGTTTCCCTCAACCCCAATGTGCTTAGAGAGCAATCATATCCCCTCTCAGTCTAACAAACCCAAGCTCTTTTACTGTGATTTCGTAAGATAGGCTCTCCTTTTCACTGAACATCTTAGTAGCCCTTCTCTGCACCTTTTCCAGTTTGAAATAATCTTTCTAGAACATGAGTGACCAGAATTGCACATCATATGAGGTTTTCCTAGTGCCTTGTAGAATGACATTAATACCTCCCAGTCTCTACTGGAAATACTTCACCACATACATCCTAGGATCACATTTGCCTTTTATTATTATTTATTTTATTGTAAACAGCCAGACTGCATTGATGGCTCATAGAAGCCACTCCCTAAGTGAATGACCTTGCATGTTGTACTATTAAATTTCATCCCTTATCTATTTCTCCAGTCCATTGGTCATCCAATTCTTCCTGTATAATATTCTGACCCTCCTCTGTATTGACAGTGCCTCCCAATTTTGTGTCACTGGGAAATTTCATTTGTGCAGTCCTACTTTTTGTGCGAAGATCATTAACAAAAATATTAAATAAGATCAGTCCCAAGACTGATGCTTTAGGAACTCCGCTAGTGACTGACCACCAGGCCAATAGTCCCCCTTTCTGCACAACTTATTGTTGTCTCCTCTTTAGCTATGTCCTTACAGTTCCTGTCATTAATCCCAATCTTCTCCAGTTTAGTAATTTCCCAGGTGGTACCATGTCAAAAGCTTTACTGAACTCCAGATAGACTGCATTTCCATTGTCTGAAAAAAACATTTATCAAAAAATATCAGATTAGTGTGGCACAATCTACCTTTAATAAAACTATTTGCATTTTATCCCATTTTCCATTTACCTCCCTTCTTCAGTTATTCTTTCCTTCAAAATTTCCTCAAACTCCTTGCATTCTATTGAGGTCAGTCTAACCTCTGGTCTGTGATGGCTGGTCTGTCACATTTTTATCCTTTCTTAAATATAGGTATTACTTTTACTATTCACCAGTCCTATGGCAAAGTATTATTACCCACATTTGACAGATGAGCTACTGAGGCACAGGCCCAAGTTTTTAAGGATATTTAGGAGCATAATTCCCATTGATTGAAATTAGAGTTAGGTGCCTAAATACCTTTAACAATCTTGCCCAGAGAGACTAGAAGACTTGCCAAAGTTTGCACAGGAAGTCTGTGGTAGAACAGGAAAATGAACCTGTATCTTTCAAGTATTAAGCTAGTGCCCAAACCATTGGAACATCTTTTTTTTTTTTTTTTTCATTTCTTTCTTGCTTCTGTGTCGGAGACATGGCTAGAGGTTTTGGGAACACCAGGGAAGATTTTTCAGAGGCACAAGTTCCCATTTTCCCTTCACGTCTTGCTAATAGTCAGAATATGATATAAAAAATACAGCAGTTCCAGTACAAATACTTGAGCATATGAGCTTAGCATTTGCTTTCCATGTTCATTCATGTGAATACAATTATCATTCAACTGTTTGTCTGGCTGATTCAAATAAGGGCCGGCTCCAGGCACCAGGCAACCAAGCAAGCACATGCTTGGGGCGGCACCTGGTAAGGGGCGGCCAGTCTTGGGGTGGCAGGGGGCAGCGCGGCGCGGCAGTCCACGGGGGGGGGGGGGCGCGCTCCGGCGGTGCGGCGCTCGGCGGGGGGGCGGCGCAGGGCACGGCGCTCAGGGAGGAGTTCCAGCGGCGCAGGGCTCAGTGGGGGGGGCGGACTCCGGTGGCGCAGCGCTCGGCGGGGGGGCAGCGCGGGGCGCGGCGCTCAGCAGGGGGACTCGGCAGGGCGGCGCTTTTTTTTGCTGCTTGGGGCAGCAAAAAAGTTAGAGCCGGCCCTGCTCAAATATATTTTAAAATCTTAAGGAATATTTATGGAAAGTTGTGTGCAATATTCATGCAGTTCAACTGATTAGTGAGAAATGTAATTTTACCCAGATTAATCACCTAAAAAAATAAAATGAAAACAAAACTTTTTATTAATAATTTAGGACTATCACATAGCTTTAGATTCAAGAAATAATTAATCCTTCCCAAAAAAAAAAAAAAAATCGAAAGCCAAATTTCCATTTCTTTAATTCAAGCATGCCCCAATTTCTAGCTAAAGTACAAGAAAATCTCATAAGAGTAGCAAAGTGACTGGATGACTGGAAAAGAGGGAATATTTGCATGCATACCTGAGTACCTAACTGTGCGTGCAATTGCATCATGGGCCATGAAAACTTGAGGAATTACATATGCAAATTAATATAAGATTTTTTTAAAAACAAATGAAAAATATATTTCTCGTTAATTTGCATACTGATAAAACTCCCTTGCCTAACATATAATTCCATGCTCATTTAGGCATTAAGCCCTCAATATAACCATAGCATATGTCTAACTTTAAGCATATAAATAATCCCATTGAAATCATTGGTATGATTTATAAGCTTTAAGTAAGACAGGGGCTTGATGAAGGCAGTAACATACTATATCAGAGCATCTGTTATTATTTGCAAAGATTCCTAATTTCCAGCTATACTAGTTTAAATTGCTCATATAATATTATTGCAATGCAATTACTCCACCATTTTGTGTACTCATATTTTCTTTTCTATATTGTTTCACATGCAAGTGATTGCTGAATCATATTAGAACCAGTCTTTTATATGCCAGACCAACACAGATGCAAAACAATGGGACCATAAAATATTGCCAACTACAGAAAGGACAATGATGGTTTTACTAATAAGGCAAAAACAACAAATCCCTCACTCTATTGAGTCACAATGTCCTCAGAGCCCACACTGTTCAATAAAACAACACATATGGGCTTTGGATGTGACTTTTTGCAAAAAATTGGATTAATTTAAATAATGTCAATGCAGACTCATTTAACTAGTGGCCAAGGTAATGGTTAATGTGTCACACAAAATAAAGTATCCAAAATGAGTCAGGAGTGATTTAGAAAGTCATTTATATGTTACAAAGGGAAAGAGAGGGACAAAGTTATACAAGTAAAAACATACCCACCTGGGACCATGTATATTGTCTTTAGAGCTGGTTGAAATTTCATCTCCCTCCCCCCTATTTTTATTTCTCAACATTCAAAAATCTTTAAAAAAAAAATAAAATTCTGAACATTTTATCTAGTTCTCATTGTTTTACCAAACTTCTAGTATTTGGATTTAAACTAGAGACTTTAAGTATTTTTAAATGTATGTGGAACTGTGGTCCATACACCAGTGTAAATGGTGGATTCTCTGTCACTTGAAGTCTTTAAATCATGATTTGAGGACTTCAGTAGCTCAGCCATAAGTTATGGGCCTATTACAGGAGTGGGCAGGTGAGGTTCTGTGGCCTGCAATGTGCAGGATGTCAGACTAGATTATTGTAATGGTTCCTTCTGACCTTAAAGTCTATGACTCTATCGGGGTAGGAAGGCTAACTTGAAATATTTTATAGAAAGCAGCTGGTGCTCAAAATACCTTTTAACTTGTAAAGAGACAGAACACACAAGTACAACAGAGAAATTAGGGTGTTCAGCTTCTCCACAATGGGGAAAGCAGCACACTGGAATAGAGGAGATCAGAAGTATTAGCTTCTGAGGCTGCCCCTGTAAGAATAACAGAGGGGTTAGCAGGCTGACAATCGTCCCCATCTAAGATGTTAGAGGAGAAAACAATGGGAGAGCAGAACGACTATAATACTCAGACCAACTGAGAGGGAGATTTCATTACTAGTTATTATTACTTCAGTAGCTCTATGCCTTGCCTATTTAGATTGTTTTCTCTTTGAGACAGGGATGCTCTTACCCTGTATTTGAACAGCGCTTAAAACAGTGAGGCCTCGTTCTTCTTTGGGAGCTGTAGGTGTTACTGTGTTCCAAATAATTGTAATGATAGTAATAAAAGCCCAGCTTTCTTTCCCTAATTATGATCAGAGTCAGGTGAAATATCTGAAATGCAGTCCCCCCCAACAAATTTGTTTGTTTTTGGCTTGCTCCATGGAAATGTATGTGTTTAACTGACCATGGTTATAAGTGTGATTTAAAAACCCAGCTACATAGACAAGCTCCTCACGGGTAAGTGGCATGAACACATAGGCACAAACCTATTTGAAAATTTGGTTCTAACTATGGATCCCATTTTGCAACTGATAATGTGAAAATGCGGATATTGTGTCTCCTGTGCTTTCAATACTCACTCTCTCCACCTGCACCTAGGCAGTGTGGAGGAGAATAATGAAGTAAGCTGAAGGGTGAAGAAAACAGGGGAATAGGGTCAAAAATGGGCAGATTGGGGAAGAATGTGCCAAATCCATGTGCATGGCTGCGCTGTTTGTAACTACACGCACACACTCCTTCAGAACTTGGAATAGAATCCAAGATTCCTAATCCCCAAAATGCTTCCATTGTCCATCAAATATTTTTAAACCCTCCGGCAAAGTGTGTGTCTCATTAGCCTTTAGTATTGGTCCAGTGGAGGATAGCATGCTATTAGTTACTGCATTAGCTCAAGGAGTATAGGTCTGTGTTGTGGATCTAAGGTTCTAACCCTGCTGATGATTCATACGGGTGTGTCAATATAATGTAGTCTTAAATTGCAGGGGACTGGAGTTGATAACCCAGAGGGTCTTTTTTGGTCCTATGTCAGAAATCACATGATGACTTTTCAGTTTGCTTGCTTTAAAAAAACACACAAGGCAATTCCATAAATAATAATAATAATAATAATAATAATTAATAAAAGATAATAGAAGAGTGTCAAGGTTGCAAACTCAAGCACTCAAAAGCTAGGAAATGTCAAAAATAAGGTTGCCTGTGAAACCTTAATTCACCTCCTTTCTGCATATACATTATGATAATTACATGATCACATACTATGTTTCTTTAAACATTAATTTTATGTTATGCACATACACACACATTTTGTTCCCATTATTTGCCTGTCAAAATAATGCAACTAGTATAATGCAAGTGTACCAAAACCTTTCTTCAATAACTGACTCAGAGCAAGAAATTTATAAACATTAATATCAACAAATTACATTCCTTTACGTTAAGTATGGTCCAAAGCTACAGCTCTTTCAATCAATCATTATTAATCCATTAATCACCGACAAATACAATTATATATTTAAATATGTGAACAAGGAAATAAACAACCTTACTTATTTGCATGCATGAGTAGGTAAAAGAGCTTAGGAATTAAGGGACTACTCCATTGATTCGCAATGCATATCACTGTTTTGTATGAAAACAAGTTGATTATTTAACATAAGCAAAGAAACAACAAAAGAAAAGACAAGATGCTCTAACATATTTGCAGAATGAGAATAATTAAATTAAGTTGAGAATTTAAATAAAAAACAAATATTAATTCAAATGCAAAACAAAACAAAACTATGTACACAGCTTCTAGCAAACATCTGTATTAGTGTTCTCATTTTTTTTATCTGAGGCACATCTACACAGCAGACGTTTTATGGTTGTTCCACATTGGGTAAGCCACTCAAAATGTGATAGGTGCTGTACAAACATGTAGGAACAAAGATCCTTGCCCCCAAAAGCTTACAGTATAAAAGTGAAATTAAAAAAGAGGTGAAAAATGGTGGAAGGCGGTGTGATTTACAAATAAATATGCAAACCCCAGTGAAATCCATCAGAATATTCGATTAACTAGAACGGGGGGCTAATAAGCCGTAGAGTTCCCAAGGTAATGATAAACACGTGTCTTCTTTGTTTCATGTTTTGTTTTGTGTTTTTGTTGTTTTTATCTCAACTTTTTTATTTTAGTTCAGTTGTGAAGAAATGAGCGTTCAAGAGTGAGCTGAATAAAGTGAGTGCAAAAAACATGACAAGATAAACCTACTATAGTGCATAGGAATTGGATAATATCCCTTTAAGTAGTTTGTGAGCCCTCTAGTGGCCTTCATTGTCTTCTGTATTTCAGAGGCCCCTCACCAGAACACTGCCAGACCAGTGGTGTATTTATGTAGCTAAGCCATATATATATATATATATATATATATATATATACTAAACATAGTTATTTGCACCCTTCTGTACTTCTGTGGTTCCTTCATATTATGTATTTTGTGTCAAGAGCAAAAGATGAAACATATCTCTGTGGATAGATCTAGATTCACACTGTAAAATATATAGTTGCTTAAAAACAAAGTTTATATATATATATATATATATATATATATATATATATGTTTCAGTCTGCAAAATCCAGGAGAAAATTAATCACCACTGTTAATAGCTGGATCCAGTTTATGAGGAGCTGGAGAAACTTTCATGACAATAAGCGATAAAGAGTCCTGTGGCACCTTATAGACTAGCAGATGTATTGGAGCATAAGCTTTCATGGGTGAATACCCACTTCGTCAGATGAATGTAGTGGAAATTTCCAGAGGCAGGTATAAATATGCAGACAAGAATCAGTCTAGAGATAACGAGGTTAGTTCAATCAGGTAGAATGAGGCCCTCTTCTAGCAGTTGAGGTGTGACACCAAGGGAGGAGAAACTGCTTTTGTAGTTGGCTAGCCATTCACAGTCTTTGTTTAATCCTGAGCTGATGGTGTCAAATTTGCAAATGAACTGAAGTTCAGCAGTTTCTCTTTGAAGTCTGGGTCCTGAAGTTTTTTTTGCTGCAGGATGGCTACCTTTAAATCTGCTATTGTGTGTCCAGGGAGATTGAAGTGTTCTCCTACAGGTTTTTGTATATTGCCATTCCTAATATATGACTTGTGTCCATTTATCCTTTTACGTAGGGACTGTCCAGTTTGGCCGATGTACATAGCAGAGGGGCATTGCTGGCACATGATGGCGTATATTACATTGGTGGATATGCAGGTGAATGAACCGGTGATGTTGTGGCTGATCTGGTTAGGTCCTGTGATGGTGTCCATGCAACAATCCTCAATGACATCTCTACCCACATATCTACACCAGTGACACTATCACAGAAACTAACCAGCTGAATCCCAGTGCCAGAGGACGCAGCAGGGGTTAGGAGTGATGGGGGGCAAGGGTGATCCCATGGCCAGACCCCAAAGCCCCACGGCTGGATCCTGGGTTCTGTTGCCAGAGCCTAGGACCCCAAGATTGGGGTCCAGGGACATAGCCCATCTCCACATGGCCAGAACCTCGGGATGGAGGAGGCAGTGAGGGCCAGGGCCGATGGGGTGTGTGTGTGGCTGGGGCTGGGGGCCAGAGCCCGCCGCCATGCAGACAGAGCCCAAAGCCCCACAGCCAAAGCCTACCGCCCACCACCCCAGAGCTACAGCTGGAAGCCCGAGCCCCACCACCCTTGGGAAGGTGGGGAATTCACACTTGCTGCCTGCTCCTCTGGTGTTTATATCTTCAGAGGGGGTGAGGGCCCAACTCTTTTTGGCAGCCCTGGCAGAGGGGCCGCTGCTCTACCCCACCCCCTGCCAATTACCATCCAGGAGGCTGTGGCTGCAAAAAAAAGTCCCTGGTTGCTGCATGCGGCCACGGAGGCCACATTTGAGAAACACTAACCTAGGGTCTGAGCTAAAGATTATTGAAGTCCACAGAGAACACTTTCTGTTGACTTCGATAGGCTTTGGATCAGGACTTGTATGGGGGAAAAGGAAAAAATACCATATGACCTCATTGACCAATCATTCCCTGATAACAATTAATAGAGATTATTCAAAATAGGCTCAAATTGCACAAACAGTTCAAACTATTATGAACAAATAAATTAACAGCAATCAATATTAGTTCATGAAAAATTGCATTCAGAAATAAGAGGATCGGAATTTGGCCCTTAAAGAATAATCTGACCAATTCCATTTTTTAAAAAAGTAACCAGCATTTAATAGGTACCAACCCTTCAGGATGACAGAGGTGACATAAATAGCTATCAGAAGGTGGTAATTACAAGGAACTAGCCTTGTATTCAAGATGGAAATTTACAATGATCCTTATTTATTAATTTATGTAAGCAGTAACAAGTATTTGGTGCAATCTTATAATAGCAAACATGGGTGAAATCCTAGCCCCATTGAGGTCAATGGGATTTTGCTATTGATTTCAGTGAGGGCAGGATTTTACTCTATCTGAGAAAATCAAGCAAATATGCCCAAACTTTATTCTGTTTCTGTAAGCCCAGTTTTTTTTTTTCTGGGAGAGTATACAAAAATAGAGGTAATTTATTATAAAAATGAGTATTAGAATTTTGAAGTTCATTCAGGCAGCCTACGGGATATGTAAGTAAATAATTCAGAATCATTTTGGAAACATACTACACTAAAAAGGGCAGACATTCACATGTTTGCTGGTGTAATATATACTACCTCATTAAGAATGTGGTTTATAGAATACTTTATATTCTGTGTGACAAATGTTGTGGTAAGCACATTAATATTAATTGAATAGTATAATAAGTACATAATAATAGACTGACTAAAAAGGGCTATGACAAATTCATAATTACCCTCAATGAGGTTTAACATACATGTTAAGTCTGGAAAATATTTTTAAAAATAGTATAAATGCATGTAAATTATGCCTGAGATGGGAATCACCAAGAGCACTATGAGAGAACCCCATTGAAAAGAAAATCTGGGTTCTTCAATTGGGCTATGGGAGTTGGGCAACCCACTCTCAGCAAAATTATTAGGAATGAGATGCCTAGCTCTCTGAGGCTTCTTTGAAAATTACAATGTAAATATTCACAAAGGGCTTGCCTACCTGCAGAAATTCATGTGCAGCTAGCTAGTGCGAGAATTTATAGTGCACTAGCTATTCTTCACTAACTCCCCATGTGAACACTTTTACTGTGCACTAAAAGTGTCTTAACTTAATACACTAAAGTGTACTAAGCTAAAGCACTCAAGGACATTTATGTCTGGTGTACACTACACAGTTAGGTCAATGTCAAGCAGCTTACATCAACTTAATTATGTCAATGTCTACACTATAAGCCTCGTCCCGCTGATGTAAGTGCCCTACTACACCAACATAATAACTACACCTCCACATCGGTTGTTGCCTGTCAGATTCATGCTCGAGCCATGAAGTTGACAAGAAAGCTGGACAACTAAAGCTCAGATCCCCCTGGGTCTCTGCTCCCAGTTGGGCTGTGCCCGCCCAGCTCTCCACCCCCCACACTGCCTCTCTTCAATTGGTGGAAGTGTTCCTGATGAGGACGCATGCCACCGACATTAGGAGGGTAGTGTGGACATCAGCCACTACAGTACTTACCTACCTAATATAGGTCTTAAGACTGAAGTCTGTAGTGTAGACATGCCCTGTGCCCACATAGGAATTTAGTACAGAATAGCTAGTGTGCATTAATTTACACCCCAAGTTACTGCACATTAACTTCTCTGTAGATAAGCCTACAATACCTTACTTCAATACATTCCACAATGTACACTTAAAATGGGTAATATTTATTGTGTATTATACATTCATATTCATTTTCCCTTTTGTATTCACCAGTTTAAAATCCATCAGGTTTTTTTTTTTTTTCATTTAGAATAGAGGAATGGTTAAAATGTATTATCTGTATGTACTGACTCAATTTTTTTAAGCAAATGCTTTTGGGAAGATTGTTAAACCTATGCAATTGGAGAAAGCATATATAAAATATAAAAGAGTAAACCATAAAACATATTATTTTAGAATTGTCTTCTTATTTCTCACTTAAAATTGCTTAATACACTGGAAGAAAATAACTGAAATCTAAATAGGTTATTATGGTCACTTCCAAATAATATATCTTGTAAAGCAAAATGTCAGTATAAAGCATATTGACAATACATCTCTGGTATTTTGGCACATTGGTTTTTCTATCTTGTTTGAGCTCGTAAGTTAGGTAGAGTGGCTGTCTTATCCAGAGAATGTGTCATTCCTTAAGAGAAAGTGATAGTTAATTAGGCAGCTACATCTCCTGGATAAGTCCTAAGAAAGGTGAACCACATGTCTCTGGCTCCTGTTTTAGCCTTAGCAACTCAAATGTAGACTTCCTTAGCTGGCAGCTTCTGATACTAATCAGATGTTAGCTCTACAGATGGCATAGCATTATCCATAATGATATTTGCACTGACATTTTGTTTTGCAAGTTTTACTCTCTGGAGGAAACTAACTTGGCTTTTTTATAAAGAATAAACTGCATGGGTAAAATATATAATGTCACATAATTATTACTATTTTATTTATTAAGAGGCAAATCCTTTTAGCCAAGATGATCACAGATTCAATCCCTTGCTCTGGGTGTCCCTAAGCCTCTGATTGCCAGATGCTGGGACTGGACCCCGGACTTCAGAAAAGCAGACTTTGACTCTCTCAGGGCACTGATGGGCAGGATTCCCTGGGAGGCTAATATGAGGGGGCAAGGGGTCGAGGAGAGCTGGCTGTATTTTAAAGAAGCCTTATTGAGGGAGCAGGAACAAACCATCCCGATGTGCAGAAAGAATAGCAAATATGGCAGGGGACCAGTTTCGCTTAACAGAGAAATGTTGGTGAACTTAAACACAAAAAAGAAGCTTACAAGAAGTGAAAACTTGGACAGATGACTAGGGAGGAGTATAAAAATATTGCTCGAGAATGCAGGGATGTGATCAGGAAGGCAAAAGCACAATTGGAGTTGCAGCTAGCAAGGGATGTGAAGGGTAACAAGAAGGGGTTCTACACATATGTTAGCAACAAAAAGAAGGTCAGGGAAAGTGTGGAACCTTTACTAAATGGGGGAGGCAACCTAGTGACAGATGTTGTGGAAAAAGCTGAAGTACTCAATGCTTTTTTTTGCCTCGGTCTTCACAGACAAGGTCAGCTCCCAGACTGCTGCACTGGGCACAGGGCCGGCTCTAGCATTTTTGTCACCCCAAGCAGAAGGGTGGGGGAGGGGGAAGGCCCCGATTGCAAGCGGCAGCAGCTCTACCGCCACTTCATTCTACAGCGGCAATTTGTCAGCAGGTCCTTCTCTCCCAGAGGGAGTTACGGCCCCGCCACCGAACGGCCGGATGTGCTGCCCCCCTCTTCATTGGCTGCCCCAGACACCTGCTTGCTAGGCTGGTGCCTGGAGCCGGCCCTGACTGGGCAGCACAGTATGTGGAGGAGGTGAG
This sequence comes from Malaclemys terrapin pileata, assembly GCF_027887155.1. Lineage (NCBI taxonomy): Eukaryota > Metazoa > Chordata > Testudines > Emydidae > Malaclemys > Malaclemys terrapin. Next base: position 156,981,531 of record NC_071507.1, on the reverse strand, counting down.
CAGTCCCCAGTGGTGAAAGCACAGGTTAAGGGCTATTTAGAAAATCTGGACATGCAGAAGTCCCTGGGTCCGGATCTAACATATCCAAGGGTGCTGAGGGTGTTGGGTGATGTGATTGCAGAGCCATTGGCCATTATCTTTGAAAATCTATGGTGATGAGGGGAGGTCCTGGATGATTGTAAAAAGGCAAATATAGTGCCCATATTTAAAAAAGGTAAGAAGGAGAATCCAGGGAACTACAGACCGGTCAGCCTCACCTCAGTCTCTGAAAAAAATCATAGAACAGGTCCTCAAGGAATCCATTTTGAAGCACTTGGAGGAAAGGAAAGTGATCAGGAACAGTCAACATGGATTCACCAAGGGCAAGTCATGCCTGATCAGCCTGATTGTCTTCTATGATGAGATAACTGGTTCTGTGGATATGGGGAAAGCAGTGGACATGATATAGCTTGATTTTAGCAAAGCTTTTGATATGGGTCTCCCACAGTATTCTTGTCAGCAAGTTAAAAAAGTATGGATTGGATGAATGAACTATAAGGTGGATAGAAAGCTGGCTAGATTGTCAGGCTCAACGGATAGTGATCAATGGCTCAATGTCTAGTTGGCATCCAGTATCAAGCGGAGTGCCCCAGGGATCAGTCCTGGGGCTGATTTTGTTCAACATCTTTATTAATGATCTGGATGATGGGATGGATTGCACCCTCAGCAAGTTCGCAGATGGCACTAAGATGCAGGGAGAAGTAGATAAGTTGGAGGGTAGGGATAGGGTCCAGAGTGACCTAGATAAATTGGAGGATTGGGCCAAAAGAAATCTGATGAAGTTCAAAAAAGACAAGTTCAAAGTGCTGCACTTAGGAAGGAAGAATCCCATGTACAGCTACAGGCTGGGGACTGACTGGCTAAGCAGAAATTCTGCAAAAAGGGACCTGGGGATTACAGTGGATGAGAAGCTGGATATGAGTCAACAGTGTGCCCTTGTTGCCAAGAAGGTTTGACAAAGCCCTGGCTGGGATGATTTAGTTGGGAATTGGTCCTGCTTTGAGCAGGGGGTTGGACTAGATGACCTCCTGAGGTCCCTTCCAACCCTGATATTCTATGATTTTATGATACTAAAACAATTGACAATCTGCTGTGTGATGAACGCTGCTGGCTACAATAAACATAACTGTTTCACTGTTACCTTGTACCCCCTACTGTTTCTTGTTACATACTAGATGATAAACTTTTTGGCACAGTGATCATCTTTCTGTTGTTTGTGTGTATAGGGTCTAGCACAATTGGGCCTTGATCTTGTCCATTAAGTGCTACAAGAGTGCAAATACATAACTATCTGTTATTCCTAAGGGATCTTAACCAGGAGACCTACTTCAGCTGAGGCTCCCTACGCATCAGAGTGCAGAAGGACTTTGGGGATCGGCATCAGGATGGAAAGGCCTGGGAGGTTCTGTGATGATTACAACTGGCCAAAACTTGAGTTGGGGGGTTGGCTGTGCAAGTTTTTTTTTTTGTTTTTGCTTTTGTTTTCATTTTGCTCCATCTGAACCTTCAGGGGCTGGCAGGCTCCCTGCTGGAGCTGTGGACCTTGGAACATCTACAAGTTTCTAATGGAAATCTGCCTGTTTTTCTGCGAAACTACTGTTGTATCTGTAATAGATTTCACTAAATCAGAATTTTCCAACAATAATGTGTTTCATCAGAAAATTTCCAACAAGCTCCGGTGAGGGTGCACCTCATCTAGGACTCCTCTGACACAGGAGAAGGAAGTCCAAGTCCATGAAGCTAATCAACCCATTACAATGGGCTGAGCGGCAGTCAAAAATGGCTCCACTGAAGGTCCGTGTTTGGAAGAAGGAATCAACCCTGATTCCTCCCATGAAACTTTCCAGTAGCAACTGAGTTATTTGTATCAGGACAGTTAATACTTTGGGTCCACAAGTAAAGTAATTTTATTTGTGATCTGACTGCATTCAAGGAAATTTTTTACCCATACAAAAAGTGATGCTGCATTAAGCTGAATTTTAACACTCAAAATCCTTTAATAAGGCTTTGGCAATTTATTTTATTTTATTTTATTTTAAATGGAGATATCCTATCTCCTAGAACTGGAAGGGACCTTGAAAGGTCATCGAGTCCAGCCCCCTGCCTTCACTAGCAGGACCAAGTACTGTTTTTGCCCCAGATCCCTAAGTGCCCCCTAAATGTGCAGTGATATACATAAGCTGTCTTTTAAAGGACCAGTCCTGCAAGATGATGATTGCCATTAACTTCCATTCACTTCAGTGCTTGAAATTCAACCCTCTGTAAAATCCTTATACAAAATTTCAATCCTGCAGTCACAGAACACAAAAAATTCTCATTGACTTCATTGGAAGCCTCACACACACAATGGCTGCAGGATGTTTTGTGCATTCTTTATCTGAAAGGGTAAAGGTGCAATTGAAGTGTTAGAAAGCACTGAAATCATTATATTGTCCATAAAAGAGAATAATATCCCATGCCAATGAAAAATGACTGGACATTTCAGAATCTTTATTATTCTCCTTAAAAATAAACCATCATCTGCAATACTTACAATAATTAGAGACATAATGAATGGTGTAGTAAAAATGAATAAATCTAACTGCGATACATGGCTAATATTACTGCTTTTTGCTGCATAGGAGTTGAGGATTTTACCTCTTCTTTTTAATTGTGTATGTACTTCTGGCAGATAGATAGATAGATAGATATAATCTATATCTATCTAGCTATATAGCTATTATATTTGTTTTATTATTATTACATTGACAACCTATTAGTAAAAACCTTCTCATATTTATATGTTTCCTTTTAAAATACTTGCATCTTTCTCATTTTCTAGTGGAGGCATCAAGCAGAACTGCATAAGTGATTATTTGGATGAATTACATCCTACTAGTAAGGATTTGGGGCTCTGCTCTTATACTAATTTTGGTGAAAATGGACCTGTCTTCTCCTATAGCACTCACTGCAGGATAGAGTGCTGAATGGGTTAAGTGAGATTCTGGCAACCAGTCATCTGGAAGTGGGCATTCTTCGGTTTATAATGTCATGCCTCTGACTAATGCAATGAGCAAAGGTAGTCGTTGGATTCTTGCTGTCTGAAGCCAATGCAAAAGCAATGTTTTAAATGAAATGGAATCATGAATTGCATTTATTATTGTTCGAAATGATGAATAAGATGTTATTTTTTCTGAAAATAGGATTGCCACTAATAGATTTCATATGGCAAAAATATGCATTAAGGAATCTGCCATTCAAGTGTGTCAAAATTGTTGAACAGTTTGCTGCAAACTTTCTGGACAGTTTTATTGTGTCTCTCCTCTAATTGGATTTTTTTACTTATCAAACTCCTATTTCCACAAGGAAACGTTTATCAAATTAACAGTGCACTAAAAGGCAAAGGTAAGACCCATTATTGTGCTGCAGCCTAGATTTTCCCCAAATTCTTTTCTAGCAAACATTACTAATGATTTTTTATATTATTGCTCCTGCTGTGTTGTAATCAGTGTGAATGACTTGCTTATCTCCCTTATCCCAAAATATACATAAAATAAAATAGTCCTAAGATGGCAGGCTGTGGGTGCTTGACTATTTTATGATAAAGGTACAGCAATATATAAGGAAGGTTTATACTAGAGTCATTACATCGGAGCAGCTGCACTGGTGCATCTGGTGAAGACACTCTATGCCGATGGAAGAGTGCTCTCCCATGGCATAGTTGCTCCACCTCTAAGGGAGGCAGTGTCTCCTGCTGACATAGTGCCAGTGTGGACAGCACTTAGATCACTGTTACTTGTGTCACTTAGGGTGGTGTCTTTTTCACACCCCTGAACAACTTAAGTTAGATTGATTTAAATGGTAGTGTAGACCTGCCTATAGAGATCCTTTCACTTTTAGGTTCACAACACTAACTCATGGTGAGACGGGGGTGAGCAAAAGTTGTTTAGCCCTGATGGCTGTTCATTAGTCTGTGAACTGGCTTTGGTAAGGTTACAATAGTTTGAATTGGGCTGAAAAGATTATAACATTTTGAACTGGGCTGATATTTTCCATTCTGGGTGTCTGCCTCAATTTGAATTATTCCGGAAAATTTCAGTCCAAATGGGACACTTGCTTCTGAGAATGAGATTAGGGAAATTATGTCAGTAAAGACAAGTGTAAAGTACTACATTTAGGAAGGAAAAAACAAATGCATAAATACAAAGTGAGGAGTAACTGGCAGTGCAGTAAGTAGTACTCCGGAAATTATCTGGGGGCTATAATGGGTCACAAACTGAATATGAGCCAATAATGTGATGCAGTTGCAAAGAAGGTTAATATAATTCCGGGGTGTATTAACAGAAGTGTCATATGTAAGAGACAGGAGATAATTATTCTCGTCAGTACTGGTGAGGCCTCAGCTGGAGTATTGTGTCCAGTTTTGGGTGCCACACTTTATGAATGATGTAGACTAATTAGAAAATGTCTAGAGGAGAGCAGCTAAAATGGTGATGGGCAACCTTCAGCCCGTCAGGATATTCCGCTGGCGAGCCGCGAGACAGTTTGTTTACATTGACCGTCCACAGGCATGGCCACCTGCAACTCCCAGTAGCCGCGGTTTGCTATTCCTGGCCAATGGGAGCTGTCTCGCGGCCTGCCAGTGGATTACAGTGATGGGCCGCGTGCAGCCCACTGGCTGCAGGTTGCGGACCACTGAGCTAAAATGATAAAAGTTTTAGATAACCTGACCTATGAGTAAAGGTTATAAAACTGGGAGTGTTTAGAGTTGAGAAAAGAACACTGAGGAGGGACTTGATAACAGTCTTCAAATCTGTTAAAGGCTGTTATAAAGGGGATGGTGATCAATTGTTCTCCATGTCCACTGAAGATAGGACAAGGAGTAATCAGCATAATCTGCAGCAAGGAAGATTTAGGATAGTAGGAAAAAAAATTTCTAACTGCAAGGATAGATAAACACTGGACTAGGTTACCCAGGGAGGTTGTGAAATCCCCGTCAGTGGAAGTTTTTAAGAACAAGTTAGTTAAATACCCACTCTAGGTATAATTGGTCCTGCCTCAGTACAGTGGGATAGATTAGATCAGTGTTATTCAGACCTTAGCGGTTCAGGAGCCAAATTAGCGATCAACATTACCCAAAAGAGCCACAGTAGTGTGAATTCATTGTTTCATTTACTATAGTACTACATATTCATATTTAATCAGTATGACAGGGGAAATATGTAGTTTACATATATTATTCTCACCGCAAAATGACTGACAAAGTATTATTATTTTATCAACTACAATTGGTTAATAACATATAAAATCATCCTGATTAGTTAATAATTTAGATTGGTTAATAATTAAATCACACAGTGTTTTAATATCATGTGCCGCAAAGAGTCTCAGGAGACACATTAAAGAGTCACTTGCGGCTCATGAACCTCCGTCTGAGTATCACTGGATTAAATGATTTCCTGAGGTCCCTGCCAGCCCTATATTTTTATGATTCTACGATGTTCTGCCCATGTTAAAAAATTCTGGCAACCTTTTGTTCAAAAAGTTCTAGCATCACCATGTTTTCGAATAAGAACTTAAATTTAGAATTAGGGATATGCCCTTTGCTGTCTTCATAAAAATCCACCTAAATGTAATGATGAAAATAAACCTTGCAAGTTCCACTGTTGTCGGTTTGTTTCTTGTTCATCTAACTCTCTCCAGCCTTCCTCCCCTTCCCCATAACCTTACACCAGAAAGGAGAACACAGGATTAAAATTCAAAACAATCTTGACAAATTGAAGCATTGGTCTCAATTCAATATTTAAAAGCCTTTGAAAAATTGCAGTTCCCATATGTTTACTAGAGACTTCTTAGATTATAATAGCAAAATTTTCCAAAGGTTCAGTTCACAGCTATTTATGGGTTTCTGTGGGTTTCAGGCTGGGTCTGAGCACCTGAAGTGAGAGCAGGGAGACTCTCCTGTGCTCTCAAGGATCACCCTACTGGGGCCAAGCAATGTGGAGGAAGAAGCTGCCTGATTCAAATGCAGAGGCAATAACATCTGGATAAGAAGGTGGGGGGGGGGAGAAGGAGAAGTAATTTGCGCCAAGGAGCAAGGGACTAAGGACACTGTGATCAGATGAGGAGCTTGGAGAGGGAGATTGGGTTGGGAGACAGGAACACGGGCTGGGAGGGCGGGGGAAAGTGAGAGGAACTGAAGGCTGGGGAGAGGTCAGATGAATAACCAGGAGTAGGAGAATTGGGACTGTTGGGTAAGGAGAGTGTGGCTGAAATTGTGTGGGGCAGACTTGGATGCAGATTCCAGAGGGGTGAGATAGGGCTCACTGGGTAAGGAGACTAGCACTGAGGTGACAAACTGAGAAGTGGAAATTGGGACTGGCTTGGTGAGGAGAATCAGACTGGGATGAGGAGTCAACAATGGGAAAGAGAAGGATTGAGGCAAGTACAAGGGGATGGGGCAGAAGGGGTCAGACTTGGGAGATATGATGGTGGTAATCTAAGTACCAGCCCCCTGGCCAAGGTCTAGGTATCAGTTGAGAACTGACAACCCCACAGCTGGAAGCCAGGCCAATTCACTGTGCATTAGTATAGATCAAAGTGATTGTTAAATGTATAATGGACTTGGTGTTTAAAATCATGAAAACTAATGGGGTGTTACATGCATGGTTTTCATAATTATCTGTATCCTGTTATAATATAATAGCAAACATTCATATTATATATACTCAAGAGGCCTTGTGCAATGCAAATGAAGAACTTTAACAGAAAAGTGCTAATTCTTGCGCATTTGAAGGTAAGTGATCATTGTGTGTGTGTGATGATCATAGATCAAAGATTCTAAATGCATTCCTCTCTCTTTTCCATCAAAAAAAGAGCCCATATAGGTAGTGACCCTGTCAGCTTGTTTTCTGTGAGAAGAAGCTATAAGAATGGACACAAGGAAAAATGCCTCATCTCTGGACTGTTTGGATTCTAACAGGACAGAATAACGAACGAGAGGACAAAGATCCCCAGAGTTACTCTGGGTAGCCCTAAAAGACTTTTGGGAAGAAGGCAGATTACTACATCTCTGCTACCTTTTGGAATTATAGACTTTGACTCACCCACACAGCTATTTGACCTCCTTTAACCTCTCAATAACTCTCATTTCTTATTCCAAGCTAATAAACATTGTTAGTTCACTGTAGCATTGGCTACTAGCATTGTCTTTGGTGTGAGATCTAGGATGCAAATCAACATGGGTGAGTGACTGGTCTCTTGGGACTGGGTGAAACCTGAATATTGTGTGATTTTTTTATGTAAGTAACCATTTATCATATAGTCCAGCTTGCCTGGGTGGCAAGATAGACTGGAGTGTATAAGGGGACTATCTGTTACTCCATTATAATACTACTGTAGTGCTTTGGGAGTTCACATTTTGTGCTGGGTTGGTGAAATCTAATTTTAGAAAATACCAGCAGATCAAGGGTATCTTCCCTGCTTTTAAGTTTGCCCTGAGGTAAGCATTCAGAGTCTTGACCCAATCCAGAGGGCATGACAAGAAGAATGGGCAGAAGAGTTTATGCCCACAAAAGCATAGTCCCTCAAAAGCCTGGTATGAAACTCGAGATTCTCAAGAATCTCAAGTTTCACCATTCACCTGTTGTCAGCAAATATCTGTGAAACCCACTCACAAAATGTCCCATCCTTCTCTGGTGCTGGTCAAAACAGAGGATGGCAACCTACTACTTCTATCAGTTACTCCATTAGCTCACATGACTTATGGGGTGTCAGTATGATGCCACATGATGACATTTCTTTTGTCTGTTTGCTAAGTTTATTGTATTTTTTGTAAAACTTGGAAATTACACATAAAATATATATTAAAAAAACATTACGTTTGCAAAGTCAAGCACTTAAAAGTTAGGAAATGCTAGGTGTTAGAATATAGATATGCAGACCTGCCTGTAAAGGCCTATACTTTAAGAACTTAGGTGTAGTTTTATCATTTAGCTAGTTACAGGGGTATAAAACAAAGAATCAAAATCACAGTCTGCCTGTGTATGGGCCTTCTCTCACTAGGATAGTCTGAGGCCTTGTTCTTAGGCTAAGGCATTTGGCTAAGCAGCAGGGGCAGCCATAAACTGGGGAAGAGTATAGTCACATCCTCACATTCCAAACCAGTCACATTGAAATAAGGTGGTATTGGGCTGTTAGGAAGACAATCCTGTCCTGATAGTGCCTCTCACCACCAGATAAAGAATCAGATCTTAAGATGGTTAAAGAAAACTTAGTTTAATAGCATCCTGTCTGGCAAGAAATCACTTATCAATGGTTGTGGTTCTGAAACCATCATTTCTGTATTGTTTTATCTTTATGGCCCCAACTTTTCTATTGTTAATCTGTCTGATTCTCTAATTATTTCTGTCTGCTGTATAATTAATTTTGCTAGGTGTAAGTTTATTAGGGTAGTGGGATATAATTGGTTAGAGAATTATGTTACAATGTGTTAGGATTGGTTAGTTAAATTTCAGTAAAATGATTGGTTAAGGTATAGCTGAGAATATTACTATATAAACTGGGGTCAAACAGGAAGGGACACAGGAATCATGTTTGCTAAGGGGGGGAAATGGGAACAGGGAATATGGAACGGGGAACAGGGACAAAGGCTAGGCTCTGAGGCATCAAAGCTAGGAAAGGGGACACGGGGTAAATGCTCTGCGGCATCAGAGCTGGGAACGGAACACTGGGGAATAAACTCTATTGGCGTATAGAGATAAGTCTGACTGGTGTGAAGGGCTTCAAAATATGCTTGCTTGGAAACTCAGCCCAATAAACATCGCATTGTCTGCACTTCGGACTTCTGGTCTTCTGCTTTCTGTCTACATGACAAGAATCAGGGGAGAGGCTGAAGGGAAAACCCTCTAATACCAGAACTAAGATTGCCTGTGCAACCTTAATTGCTCCCCTTGCACATTGCATTATGATACAATCTTAATTGCCTGGTCACATACTATTTTTTTTTCCACAGGAGCCCCTCTCACTCAGTGCATAGTAGATGGTACTCACTTAATGATCGGTTATTCAATATATTGTTTTATCCTTATTCTTTGGTGGATGGCTCCAGGCCTTTTTAACTACAAACTATTCAAACCCTGTTCTGAACGGAGAACTGTTAAATTACTCATGGACTTTTCTGTGGCTCTCGAAGAGCCGCAAAATATCAGGGTTCTCTGCTAGTAAATATGAGTCCCATTCATTCACAATTGGGACAGTGACATCTGTGTCCCAAACAGGAATAGGTCCACTGGGAATACAGATGAGACATCTCTGGCATTCACATGTGTACAAGATATATGTGAAGCCCCCAACTGAAAATCAGAGTCCAATGATGTGAACGTACCAAATTTGCTATTTATCCAATTTTCAGGGGCAAGGAGTCAGGAGAGTCTGTGTTTGGATCTGTGGGCATAGTATTGAACATTGGCTCACAGGTGGGTAGCCAGTCCTCTTAGAGGGAAGGCAAGGCAATTCTGAGTTGGCAAGGCAGGAGGGTGTTTACTCTGGGACAAGCTGATGACACTCTTACACTCTTTGGCAGCCAGGAAGCAACTACGTAAAATGATTATTGTACGCTTGGTGAAAAAGATTTGGGATTTTGTAAAGGGGTTGTCCTAATCATCAGGCCAAACCAGGGGGTGACTTTAAATTGGTTTGAAATGCTGCAGAAGAGGGTATGATGGAGAGCCACTAGGCCTCCATGTGCTGACAAGACCAGAAGATATGTGAATCAGGAAGTGGTTAAATTTGTACATGAACAACAATAATTGGTGATTAGCCATCAAAGCATATGTTTGGTATCCAAGTTATGCAGGGAATAACTAGGGAGCAGATATATTTGACCATGGGGCAGATATAGTTTTGGCTGATATTCGGGCAGGAATTATCAACTGTCTGGGAACCCACCTAGGAGTGAGGAGAAGGTGGCCAAGCTAATAGATGGTGCCTCCTTGTGTCAAGAGTCCAACGCAGGTGATTGTTCAGCAGAAAGTCCAGATCCCTTATCAACTGGAATTGGAAGTGAACTTAGGGGGAAGGCATCCCCTAACAAAGCTGGGGAATGGGACTGAAGTGTCTAATGTCTGGTACATCAAGAAGGCAACTCCCTTTCCCCAGGATCTTACCCTCACTCCTACCATGAGGAGAGGATGGTGCTGTCCCAGCAACAGACGAGGGCCAGCTGTGGAGGGGTGAGGGGCTGATGGCAGCCCTCCAATATATGGAAACAACTCAAGAAGGAATCATAATTTGCCCTGTACAAGTTGTTGCCAGATAGTTTCCAGATGAGTTAAGTTAATAAAGTTGGGCCTAATTAAACCCCATCCCTTCATTCATATTTTTCTTCCTGCATGTCCAGGACAATGTGGTATTCTCTCTAGTGCTTTGGTTATTAATTGTGACAATCACTTGGAGAAGGAACACTGAAGTGTGTATACAAATATATAAAGATTTATGAATCATAGAATATCAGGGTTGGAAGGAACCTCAGGAGGTCATCTAGTCCAACCCCCTGCTTAAAGCAGGACCAATCCCCAACTAAATCCCCAACTGGCCCCTTCGAAGATTGAACTCACAAGGATTTAGCAGGCCAATGAGCAAACCACTGATCTATCCCTCCCCCGCAAGGAGAAGGGCTTGTCAAATACTTTATTTTACAATATAATACTTCTGTGTTTTGTCAAGCTGTGTGCTCATTCTTGTAGCGTAACTACGAAATCCAGCCATTCATCTTTCAAGATATAAAACATCATACAATAGTTAGGTAAGGCCAAACTTTCAATGAGTGTGATGGATGATGAAATATGAGAATAGTGATAAGTAGACAGTCACTACTTTGGTAGAACAGATGTATATGATAAATGACTAGCTATCATAAAACAATGTTAAAAGCTAACCAGCTCTATTTATGTCCAAGACAGTGTCCACCAACCACTTTTCAGTACTGAAACTGTCAAGAATTGTTGAAAGGAATATTAAAGTATTAGAAATGTGTGCCTATTCCCACTAATACTGTGGTCACATTCCAGGATGGAATCCAGACCAGTGAGAGGTTATATCAGTGCCTGCCTCACAACATGAGTGACCCACAATGCTTTGTTGTTGTAGCTCCCAAGCGGGCCACTCACAAACAGTTTACCACCATTCAGGTTATACCCTTCATTTCTGTGTATAGCTACAGCCCTGGTCCAGTAACTCTGACCCCAGCAGCAACACACCAGACACACTTTGGCTTTCAGATGCCCTGGTTACTATCTGCAGGTTGATGCCAACACACTTCCAATCCTGAATTTTCCCAAAAATGTGTGTTCTGCACTGCCGAGCTCTCTCCTGGGCAGTTCACATATTAGAGGTCTGTTGCCCCTGTAAGGGCAACATACAATAGTTTGCTACTTTAATGGGAATTATTAAACAGTTCCGTTTAAACACAACACTGGATTAGTTTTGATTAAAAATAAAACAAGTTTATCTAACTACAGAAAGGTAGATTTTAAGTGAGTATATGAATTAGGTATTAAAATAAAAAATGGTTACAAGAGAAATGAAGATAAAACACCTTCTAGTAACTAAAACTTAAACTAGAATTGATTCCAAGTAAAACCCTCACCACATGTTCCCAGCAAAAGGGCTGACCAAATCCTCAGGTCAGAACCCCTCCCAATGTCCAAAGGCTGGTTCTTTTGCCTTCTTATGTGAAAAAGAGAGAGAAAGAAAGAGAGCTCCTCGGGTGTTTTTGCCCTCTCTTGCCCTCACCAGTCACCCCTTGAAATGCAGTTTCCTAAGGTTACCCCTAGATAAATTCCTTCCAGCTGTGAGACCAGAGACATGGAGTCTCATGGTGAAGGAGATTCCATGTTGTTGCATGTTAAAATGTTGATCAATCTGGTCCTGCCCCACTTCGTTGCAAAAAATGGCCATTTCACAGGTGATTGGCAATTACCTTTAATGACACCTAGCTGGAGGCATTAGCTTGTCCTTTGCCTTTGAGGAACAGGCCTATCCCCTCGTCAAATTAGTCTGGTAAACACATTTCAGTCATAATTTCAGATTATGTTGATAACTTTACATACAATGTGGCTACACACATTTCACCACATTATTACTGACCAGTGAGTTATTAGTTTTCAAATGATACCTTACAAGGCATATTTTGAACAAACAACACAGCAATAGTATGTGGGGGTGAATACAGGGTTGCATTTGGTCACAATTGCATAGATACCCATTTGAATCCATGATTTATAAACATTCACTGATACTCTACTACTGAATAAAGACCTAAATTCATCTGTTTATATTACATATTCAACTTTCAGCTCTTCATTAACTTTTTTTCTTTCCCACTGTAGCTATCACTCATTTTGTAATAAACGGTCATCAGCTAACCTGGACTGTCTCCACTTTTCCATAATCTCCATAAATTCACTTCGGTCATTTCTTCAACCCTCTTGATGAAAGAACTGATCTAGTGAATGGTGAGATAAGTTTTTTATCTTTTAATGTACTGGACAAAAGTACCAGGATCTTCTCAAGTTGTTTAAGTGTGAGAATGATAACATCGTATTCTGGAGAGAAAAACCCAATATTTGTTTACTGCTAGAAAAAGATAAATATACAAAGGCATACTGTATTATAATAAAGCAGCAATAGATTTCAGAAACCTTGATTATTGTTGCTAAATTGACATAATGACAGGAGTGATCTAACCCAGTCATTTCAAGTCTGTCTAGATAATTGAAGGCATCTTTGCCCTGTTTGTCAGATCACATTAGCCCAAATCACCAAGCTAGTCAATGGTAAGGGCTCACCCCCAGTGTCAGCCTCTGGCTTTATTAGTTTTCTGTTCTGGAATGAAAGTGAGACATGCTGGAAAGGAGAAACTGACTGTGAGGAAAATCTGACTGTGCTATGTACTGTTACTATTCCAGAGCTTTCCAAATGGCACCACTTTCCCATAGACAGCATTTAACTTTCTCTCAGCTTAGTTTGGTCTTCATTTTCATAGCAAAAACTACAATTTTTCTCAGATTCTGTCAGAGTCTTTGAGCTTGTCTACAGTGAGAGCAGTGTAGCAGCACAGCTGCAACGGTGCAACTGCACCGCTGTAGTGCTTAGTGAAGACACTGCCTACACTGACGGGAGAGCTGCTCCCACCAGCATAGGTACTCCACCTCCCTGAGAGGTGTTAGCTGTGTTTCTGGGAAAAGCACTCCTGTCGCCACAGTGCTGTTTATACCAGGGGTTAGGTTGGTATAAGTATTTCATTCAGGGGTGTAGATTTTCCACACCCCTGAGCGATGTATTTATACCGACATAAGTTTGTAGTACAGACCAGGCCATGCTGTAAGTTTTCTTGTTTAGTCGGCTCTTATTTTGGATCTACATAAAAGCTACTATAAGTGAATGTTTTTTCCACCTTCATTTTTGTCACTCACAAAGTAGGGAGGGATTTTGGTTCTAGGCTTCCAAGCTACAATCAGGAGGCCAAGCCATGGCCTTGCCCCTTTTCTTGTAGGCCATTAGAGCTGGTCCTACCCAGGGGAGCTTATGCTGCACCCATAAGAGGGTAAGGCAGATTCTACCCCGGCAGGTGCTCTGTCAGACATTCCAAAGGAATTTCAGCTGACACACTTCCTCACTGTTCCTATCCATCCTTGTATGTCAGCACACCCGAATGAATACACATTAAACATTACACACCGTATCTACAACCATTCATGATATGTTGTGTGATCATATAACTACATGTTTCATAATGCATATCCACAAAGGAGTATAGCTAAGATTGTATGTGCAATGTCCAGGTTGCCATTTCTTAACCTATGAGTACTTAAAATGAAATTTGAATATTCTCTTAAATGCAATTCTATTCTATTCTATATCTTGCTTAATAAGTTCAGCTTACTACTGATGAGCAATTCATTCAGTTTGGAAGAGTCACTGATTGTATATGGGACTGAACACTTTATATAATAGTCTAGTTTGGATGTAGACAAGATATACAAGATTTAAAAATTAACCTTGTTGCCATAAGGTTTGGTTACTGAAGGTTGAGGGAATCTATTCTATCATCTGACTTCTCTGTTTTCTCTGTTAAACTCAATATTGATTCCTGAAATCATAGAGCTTTCTGAACCACCATGGGAATGGCTAATGGATTCTTGAAGTAAAGAGTAGCTTGTTTTAATTACAAAAGTGAAGCGGGTTAAACCTCTTGCTACAAATAAAGTTCTCCAATTTACAAACTGCTTTTGAGACTATTATTTACAAAATAAATCATTAAACAGTTAAGACAAGTCTCTGACACTGATTTAGCTGGGCATTTTTATGTATACTACATCTATGGAGGCAGACATATATAGTGTATGTGTATATTAAAACCAATAATAATGACAGTGAACTTAATATAAAAAATAATTAAACTACAAATTGCTTCTGGCTTGTTTTTCATGAAACAGAATCAAATTGTAGGTGTAAATAGAGAAAAAAAGATGACTAGGTAAGAGAGTACAGTGGAGAGCTATTTAGATGCTCATAATTCTAAGACATCAATAGGACTCAATCTTCAAAAACCATGAAGAAAAACTTTGTTAGATAAATCATAATGCTACTATTCTTATATTCTATTAATACATTTCATGTTAACTTTCTTAGTGAAAGTGACCCTTCTCCAGTCAACTGCTGAAGAGTTGTTAGAAAATTATGTCTGGCTCTAACACCTTTCCACCATAAAGTGTAAGTCTGAATCTCACTAATAGAGATATTTGTGGAATAACAGCTTTTACAGCAACATTAGTTGTAATGAAGTTGGCAAAAAGTGAGCATTTGCTTTCTTGCGAAAGTAGGAAAGAGATTCTTTCCTGGACATCTTGTGGCAGTGTTCGTCATACTTATATAGAATACCTATTTTAATCTGCATAAAATATCTCAAACTATATTGGGTTCTCAGGTACATGAGGACATTAAGGAAAACTTCAGAAAACTATCACATTATCTCCTAGCCTATATCTCTTGTCCACTGGAGAGTTTTAGAGAAAATGTCCATGCAAATACATACTATAAAATAGTACATGTATTTCTGGAGAAAGATTTGCAAAATTGCAGAAGTTTTAGACTAAATGAAAACTAAGGGTTTAACTGTAAAAAAAAAAAAAACAACACCTGTGGCTGGCCCAGGTCACCTGACTCAGGCTTGTGGGGCTCAGGCTGAGAGGCTATAACATTGCATTGTAGACATTCAGGCTTGGGTTGGAGCCCAGGCTCTTGGACCCTCCCACCTCGCATGGTCTTAGCCTGGACTCTAGTCTGAGCCTGAACTTCTACATGACAATTTAATAGCCTGAAGCACGAGCCCCTGTGAGCCCAAGTCAGCTGAATCGGGCCTGCCATGAGTGTTTTACGGCAGTGTAGACATACTGTAAGAAAATTTGTTTACTATTAAGAACAAAAAAGAGTTAGTTTCAGCTTTGAAACCTCATAAAATAACTATAAAACCTACAGTTAGGTGAACTTTATTAATTAAAAGTAAATGCAATGTATCTGTTAGAACATAAGAATAGCCATGCTGCATCAGACCCGATGATCCATAAAGCCCAGTATCCTGTATTCCTACAGTGACCAATGCCAGGTGCTTCAGAGGGAATGAAGAGAACAAGCAATCATTGAATGATTCATCCTGTCTTCCACTCCCAGCTTCTGGCAGTCACAGGAGAGGGACACCAAGAGCATGGGGTTGCGTCTCTGACCAACTTGGCTAATAGGTGTTGCAGGACCTATCCTCCAGAAACTTTTCCAATTCTTTTTTGAACTCTGCTATAGTTTTGGCGTTCACAATGTCCCCCGGCACAACTGTGTATTGTGTGAAAAAGTATTATTCTAATAATATAATACCAACAGGATCTTATAAGAGGGATGAGGCAAAATGCCAGGTTTATTGTAAATACAGAGAAAGAGTGAGAAATCAGGATATGCAATTCAATTATTATTTCACTACTATTCCTTATTCATTCATACACTCATTCATACAAGTTCTGCAGTGTTGTTATAGTAACCAGCCTAGAGGTTGCTTGTGACAGAGTACTGGCCAGGTAGCCTGCACATGAGGGTGGAGCCAAGTCTTTGTCAGATGCGCATCCGATGCTCCTGGAGGGTGTTTGCAGAACCAGACTCAACGTTTTCAGTCTTTAGAGTCTGTTTTTATAGGATTTTATTCCTATGCCAGTCTATGGGAATTGCTTCATTATGCTGTTACTGCATTTGAAGTGTTAATCACTCACTTTTCTCACGTTTGAAATGATAAGTCCATCATGCAGATGGCACAGCAGTGACAGCTCCATGATGGCTGTCAGGTGTTTATCTTGTTCTTTGATTCTTTCATTCTTGGGATCATTGGGTGGATTCCTGTTTGCCCTCCGGGGGTCATCCGGTTACCTCCACTCTGCACATTCTTCTGCCAATCGAGACTGAAGTTGTAATTCTTAGGCTGGCACTTTCCTGACCATTCATCCTTTATCTAAATCAAGCATTCATCCACATACATCCTCTATTTTAACATACATTTATCACTTATTACTTCACTATCTCTTTTAACTTCTAACAACTCTCAGGATGTTGCAAATCTACTTAAACTTTAACATAAATAGCAAACAAGTTAAAAGCAATGAAGAGTGGGAAGCTGTGTTCTGTTTTGAAGAACAATTACAGTTGTTTTTGCAAAGCCTTATCACTCTTTGAGAACAGACTTTCTATCTTAGGATGTGTTAACACAATTAGCAGTTTGGCCGTGCATATTTCTCACAGAGAGGGAGAGACACAAAAATTAAAAATCAAGAAGCCGGTTCTGTTACCAATATCTTGGAGTTTAAGCTGTGGGGAATTTAACCTTACCCCTTGTCTCTCTTGGTCTCAGACTTGTTATACACATACACTTTATGGTTCTAATACAGAAATTCCCTGATATGATTCAACAAAAGTACTTCCTTTTGTTTGTTTTAAAGTTGCTGACTATTAATTTCATTGTGTGACCTCTGGTTTTGTGTTATGTGAAGAAGTAAATAACACATCCTTATTCACTTTCTCCACACCATTAATGATTTTATAGCCCTTTGTCATAGCTCCCTTAGTTGTATCTTTTCCAAGCTGAAAAGTCCCAGTCTTTTAAATCTCTCCTCACACAGAAGCTATTGTATACCCCTAATCCTATTTGTTGCCTTCACTGTACCTTTTCCAATTCCAACATATCTTATTAAAGCTGGCATAACCAGAACTGCATTCAGTATTCAAGACATAGGCATACCATGGATTTATATAATGACATTATGATACTGTCTGTCTTATTATCTATCAGTTTCCTGATGGTTCCTAATGTTCTGTTAGCTTTTTTTGACTGCCGCTACACATTGAGTGGATGTTTTCAGAGAATTATCGATAATGACTCTAAGATCTCTTTTTCGAGTGGTAACAGCTAATTTAGATCCTTTTGTATATGTAGTTGGGATTATGTTTTCCAATGTGCACCCAGTTTGGTGAGAGCCCTCTGTAACTCTTTGTAGTCAGCTTTGGACTTAACTATCTTGCGTAATGTTGTATTGTAATGTCAGGAAATATTGCCACCTCATAGTTTACCCGTTTCCAGATCATTTATGAGTACATAGAACACCACTTGTGCCACTACTGATCTCTGGAGGACACCACCTTTTACCTCTCTCCATTCTGTCAACTTCACTTAAGAGCCTTTGATCAGGGACGTTGTCAAAGGCTTTCTGAAAGTCCAAGTACACTATATCACTACACTCCTGATGTACCTAATGTACCTTATTAATTACTCTAGAAGATTCAGATATTTCATGTATTTTCTATAATAAGTTACATTTAAAAAAAAAAGTTTTTACCATTCAATTATATCCATCAAAGCATTTCCCCCAACTTAAATGATTTTTAATTCCATTTGGAATTGTATCTATTGGTTTTGTAAAATCTTTCTTATTGTTGAAGCTATTTACTCATCCTTACATACTGAAAATCTCAAGGCAGTGTTGTCTTGTGATTATAGCATGGCACTGGAGTACAGCAAATCCTCAGCTCTAACATCAGCTTTCACAATGGGTCTCTGGCTTTTGAGCAAGTCCTTTAACCTGTGCCTTATTATCCTGTTGGAAGCACAATAGCATTAATATTTACCTACTAGTAATTCTGAGAGTGTTGTTTTGAGAATTAATTAACTATTATTCTTAAAGTAATTTGAAAATGAAAAACTCTACATGGGTTAAGAACATACTGTATATTATATACATTCATTGTATATTATATACACACATAAGTGCTCCTTGTGACAGATTTACTGGTCCCTTAAAGAAATTTAGGCAGCATGGGGTCCAGAGGGATGTAGTGGAAATTAGGGCTGCAATGTAAGCAGGAACAGATCTGAACAAAGCTTTAAAAAGGAGAATGATGAGCAGTTTGTATATGCTACTGAAACCAGAGGAAACCAATGCATCAGCTGCACTGCACAATTATAATATTAAAAGACAACCAACAAAATACAGTAAAGAATAACTCAGAGGAAAAAAAACATTTTAAAATCTGTCTTTCAAAATTCAAAGGAAGTCAATACTACAATCACACAATGGGTAAACATGTATAATACATTCATGGCAAGGAACATTCTTGTGCACTTTATTTTATTATGTATTATATGT
Organism: Malaclemys terrapin pileata; assembly: GCF_027887155.1. Lineage (NCBI taxonomy): Eukaryota > Metazoa > Chordata > Testudines > Emydidae > Malaclemys > Malaclemys terrapin. The sequence continues at coordinate 156,962,776 of NC_071507.1, read as the reverse complement.
GTGCAACACACCAAAATATCATATTAAAAGAACAGTAAAGTTGCAAGCATTCAGAAGGTAGGCAATGCCAGTATTAAGGTTGCCTATCTGATCTTTCCTTGATTCCCCCCTCCAAATATATCCATTTTCATATAGTCTTGCCCAATGTGACACAGGCTTCGTATGTGACAGCTGGGAATAGAACCCACCTCTCCCGGTTCCTTAACACAGGAAAACATCCTTTCACTTTTTGCAACCTTCTGCTTTATTAACTGTCTCTCATACACATTTAATAAAGCAGGGATCCTGTGGAACTAATAGCATGTGAACATGTAAGTAAAAATTATAACATAAAGCACACATACAGGGAGAAGAATTACTGCTGGCAGGTTTTGACATTTGTTCTGTTGTGGAACAAAAGTGAAGCCATTCAAAATTTGAGAGAGAGGGAAGAATCACCCCAGAATAACCAGGTGGGCATTCATTTAGGATGTGTGCGACACAAATTCAAACCTCTGCTCTGAAATAGGCAGGGCACCCTCTTAAAACTCCCGTTTTGCTTTTCATAAAACTACACACACACACACACACAGGGGATAAAGGAGACCCAAATTCAAGACCCTGTTTTGAGCTGGGCATATACCCAAAAGAAATCCAAACACTATTTTGGAGCCAGAAAAAGAAAGTGAAGGAAGTGAAATAAAAATGTATCTATATCTAGATCGATGAAGATATAGATATAAAATGGAAGAAAGGGGAAGTTGATAGTAATGAATGTAAATCAGAAGCTCGGGATTGTAGAAAACTGAGAAGGCAAGCAAAGGGACAATGATAAATCTGTGACTAGCAGAATTAAGAACAATAACAAAAGGAGTTTGTAAGTGTATAAGGAACAAAAAAAATCTTAACAATGTTATTTTTCCATTACTAGATGGAAAAGGTAGAATTATCAATAATAATCAACAAAAGGCAGAAGTGTTCAATAAATATTTCTGTTCTAAAAACAAATGGTGTCGTTATATCATGATGATAATACTAATATTCTTTCCATTCCACTCATATTTCAGGAGGATGTTAAACAGCTTCTACTGAAGTTAGACATTTTAAAATCAGCAGGTCCAGATAACTTGCATCCAAGAGCTTTAATGGAGTTGGCTGAGGAGCTCGCTGGACCTTTAATGTTGATTTTCAGAAACTCTTGAAACACTGGGGAAATTCTAGAACATAGGAAGAAATCTAATTCTGTGCCAATACTGAAAAAGTGCAAACTGAATGACCCAGATAATTATAGGCTTGTCAGTCTGACACTGATTCTGGGCAAGATATTGAAGCAGCTGATATGAGATTTCATTAATAAAGAATTAAAGGAGCGTAATATAATTAACGTGAATCAATGTGTTTTTACAAAAAATAGATCTTGTCTAATCAAATTGATATGTTTTTTTTTCTGGTGAGATTACAAGTTTGGTTGATAAAGATAATATTGTGGATGTGATATACTTAGATTTCTTTAGGGCATTTGACTTTGTACTGCATGACGTTTTCACAAAAACACCTAGAAAGGTATAAAATTAACATGCCACACACTAAAGGGATTCAAAGCTGGCTAACTGATAGTTCTCAAAATATAACTGTATACAGGGAATCATCATCAGACTGGTGTGTTTCTAGTGGGGTTCCTCAAGGATCATTTCTTCTACCAGCATTAATTTAACATTTTTTGTTAACGACATGGAAGAACAAATAAAATCATTATTGATAAAGTTCAATAACAGGCTCAGGCCCTGGGTCAGGGCAGGGCAGCAAACAAACAGTCTGGAGCTCAGTCCCTCAGGGAGGGGCTGAGCAAATAGTTCAATAGCAAAACCCAGGCTCCTGGTTCTGAGCATCTGGGATGAGGGGGAGACTGCCACCCATGAGTGGGGTGGCAGGGGGGACGCAGGCCCGCCCTCTCCACTGCATCCCAGCCCGGGGCCTGCCGCTGTGTCAGTGGGGATCCTGGCCGCAACACACTGACATCGTCTCTGGGTCTGCCGCAGCCAGACTAGGGTTGGCTGCCCCCGGGCTACTTCCTACCTCCCCCTCTAGCAGTACCTGCGTCTGGTTGGTGTCCTCCACAGAATCAAGCACAATTGGCTCCTCAGCGTACTCGGCGAGCAGTAGGCTTGGCAGCTCCTCTGGGTTGCTTCTCACCGATAGGCTTAACAGCTTCTCCAGGGTCTGGTTGTCATCAGGCCTTGACTGGTATGGCCAGTCCTCAGGTCCGTCACAGGCTGCAGGAGTCTCCCCAGCAGGAGCTAGGCCCCCAGCGTCTGGCTTCTCCGGCGGCCAGGCAGCTTCTGAGGCCTGTGGTGGGGCTTTTATACTTCCTGTCCTGAGCTTTGACCTTTGGGGGGTGGGCACAGGCTCCAGTGGATCCGCCCACTTTGGCATCCGGAGGGGCTCGTCCCTCTCTGGGGCGGCTGGGAGCCAGGCTGCTTCACTACAGAACAAAGCATATAGGTCACTGTGACAGGGTCGTAGCTCACCGCTGTGGCGCCTCCTCCTGGCCACTTCGGGGAATTAGTTTTACACCAGTAGAGAGCCCTCTTTGGGTGGCGTTCCACCTGTCGTTTCGACTCTGTGGGGTGCACGGCCTTGCGTTGCTCCCGACGTCGGCGTCCTCTTCCGGAGCACTGCCCTCCGACAGTGTCCCTTTGTCCAATCACACCCCCTTCCGGGGGGGAGGCGGGGGTGTTAAACAACAGTCCCACACCCTCAAGTCCGATCCTCGCAGTCCAGGATCTGGTGTGGTTCTGACCGGCCGCTCCCTGCGGCCTGTGGCTGTGCGCGGGATAGCACAACAAATAAAGGGGGAAAAAGGGGGGGGGGGACTCAGGCCCGCCCACTACTCTGAGTCCCGGTCCAGAGGCCCTCGAGTGACAGTCTCACTGTCTTCCTTCTCCTTACTCCTCTGACTATCCCTCTGGACCGCTTCCCCAACGGCCCTTCGCTACGCTAGGCCTCCTCCTCCCAGGCCTGCCGCCTAGCAGGCTATGGAGTAGGGCCTTCTCCCACTCTCAGGCTGGCCTGGCCTGCACTGCGCTGTCCGAGGTGCTGGCCTCCCAGCTCTGGAGACAGACCTTCCCCTCTGAAGGCCTGGGACAGACTGACTGCTCCTGCTCTGGGCAGTCTCTTATATGGCTGAGGCGGGCCCTGATTGGCTGGCCCCAATCTGTCTTCTGATTGGCCCTCTGTAAGCCCTTCCCTGATTGGTTGGGCGGCTGCGCAGGCGCCTAGACCTGCTGCAGCCCACCCTCTCTGAGTGTGGGCAATCGCCCCACCACAGTCACCTTTATAGGATGGGAGACACTATCCTGGGAAGCAGTGACTCTGAAAATGATTTGAGGATCATGGTGGATAATCAGCTGATCATATGTTCCCAGTCTGATGCTGTAACAAAAGGGCTAATGTGATCCTTGGATGCATAAACAGGGGTATAGAGAGCAGTAGAAAAGTTATTTTACCTCTGTATTTGGACTCGTGTGATTACTGCTGTGTCCAGTTCTGACATTTGCAATTGAAGGAGGATATTGATAAACTACAGAGGGTTCAGAGAAGAGCAACAAGAATGAATAAAGGACTAGAAAACCTGTCTTATAGTGAGACTCAAGGAGCTCAATCTATTGAACTTAATAAAGAGAAGGTTAAGGGGTGACTTGATTAGTGTATAAGTACAAGGGAACAAATATTTAATAGTAGGGTCTTCAGTCTAGCACATAAAGATATAAAATGGTCCAGTGGCTGGAAGTAGACAAATTCAGACTGGAAATAAGGTGTAATTTTTTTTACAGTAATTAACCATTGGAACAATTTATCAATGGTTGCAGTGGATTCTCCATCACTGACAAATTCTAAATTAAAATTGGATTTTTTTTTTTCTAAAAGATCTGCTCTAGGAATTATTTTGGGGAAGTTCTATGGCCTATGTCATACAGGTCTGTGTTATAGGAGATCAGACTAGATTATCACAATGGTCTCTTCTGGCCTTGGAGACTATCATAGAATCATAGAATATCAGGGTTGGAAGGGACCTCAGGAGGTCATCTAGTCAAAGCCCCTGCTCAAAGCAAGACCAATTCCCAACTAAATCATCCCAGCCAGGGCTTTCTCAAGCCTGACCATAAAAACCTCTAAGGAAAGAGATTCCACCACCTTCCTAGGTAACCCATTCCAGTGCTTCACCACCCTCCTAGTGAAAAAGTTTTTCCTAATATCCAACCTAATCCTCCCCCACTGCAACTTGAGACCATTACTCCTTGTTCTGTCATCTGCTACCAGTGAGAACCTCCTCTTTGGAACCCCCTTTCAAGTAGTTGAAAGCAGCTATCAAATCCACCCTCATTCTTCTCTTCTGCAGACTAAACAATCCCAGTTCCCTCAGCCTCTCGTCATAAGTCATGTGCTCCAGTCCCCTAATCAATTTTGTTGCCCTCCGCTGTACTCTTTCCAATTTTTTCACATCCTTCTTGTAGAGTGGGGCCCAAAACGTCCCCCGATCTGCTGGCAATGCTCCTACTTATACAGCCCCAAATGCCGTTAGCCTTCTTATCAACAAGGGTAAGACCATTGTAACATCTAGGTCCATTTCTGCAGAACTGCTGCCTAGCCATTCGGTCCCTAGTCTGTAGCAGTGCATGGGATTCTTCCATCCTAAGTGCAGGACTCTGCACTTGTCCTTGTTGAATCTCATCAGGTTTCTTTTGGCCCAATCCTTTAATTTGTCTAGGTCCCTTGTATCCTATCCTTACCCTCCAGCATATTTACCACTCCTCCCAGTTTAGTGTCATCTGCAAACTTGCTGAGGGTGCAGTCCACCCCATCCTCCAGATCATTAATGAAGATATTGAACAAAACCAACCCCAGGACTGACCATTGGGGCACTCCGCTTGATACCAGCTGCCAGCTAGACATGGAGCCATTGATCATTGTGATACTATGAAAGTATGCATTTAAACTGTCCTTGACAAAAACTGACAAACTCCTTAAAAAAATGGTTCTAACTCTAGCTTCTCATTTTCTATTAGTGCAGTAGTACTTCCCAGGTGATTCTGCACCTGAGTTTCAAAATCAAGAGAGGGGGCTAGGAGGTGGAATCTTCACTCTTTCTCCAAAAAACAGCTGTCAAATCTTATTGAATTATATACCACTCTGGGACACTCTGTTCACAGTTAGCATTTTTTTCAAACACCAACACTTTGTCTTTTAATTTCCAAGTGAAGGAAGAAAATCTGACTTCTAAAAAAGTAAAATTTTGTGAAGGTAAAGTTCACAAATTGCTGTCTATTTTCCCAATGGTTATTTTCCCACAAGGAACACAGATGGAACAGTCATGCTAGATTATTGTCAATACTACACCAGTTTCAGTTAGCTCCACAGGGGGAATAGGGTCAAGACATTATTGTAGTCTAAAATACAAGAAAAGTCGTTGGGAGTAGTAGCATTGTTTGCCAGTGGAAACCCAAACTACACAACAATTTTACTAGGAGTGACGTACTTACTCAGGGCCTTTCAAAAACTGTCCCTCCTTTAGTACATATCTCAAAGGGAAAGAGTGGACCTGGAGTATGGATCAAGCTGAGTAAACCCACCACCATTGACATGTCCAGACAAGCCCCCAAAATGTTGCAGTTTATGGATTAATTACACCGCTCTACAGCCAAAATGCTTCTGAAATAAATGTAGTCAAACTTTACTAATTCTGGGTCACTGAGATTGAAAATGATGCTTAAAATTTTTGATTGGCTCTAGTTTTCAAGATATGCTATTGGGTCAGTATATACGACCCTTGACTTGGGAATGGCGGAGGATAAGTGAGTTATAAAGGGAAGGGATCTCAATTTAACTTTGACTGGATCTATGAATAAATCTATGACTGGGTTTGGACAGTACTTGCTTTTTAGGCAAAACAATGAATGATGCAATCTGAAGCTGGTATTACATCATACATGATATGAATTGCATCATGCTATTCCTAGAAGTCATGGATGATGCAATCATAACGAAGCTTACATCACTCTGCTGAACAAATTGCCCTATATCAGCTCTAGAAATCATACAATGTCATGCTCTCTTATTTGTCAGTGTTTGATTTAGCAAAAGGACACATTTCTGTTTAGCCAAAGTGAGCAGAGATGCTTCGTACTTATGTGAACAGTGCAGATAACTTCTGCTATGTTTGTGGTGAAGTGACTTTTGCATCACAAAAGTGCAGTATAACCACTATGGTTAAGAAAGCCTATCACCTTTATTTTGGCTGCAAAATTGGAGATCAGGACAAGAGGTCGGCCCCACACATATGTTGCAACACTTGTGCAACAAATCTCCGCCAGTGGTTGAACAGGAAAAGGAAATCTATGCCTTTTGCAGTGCCAATGATTTGGAGAGAACCAACAGATCATACCAGCAATTGTTACTTCTGCATGGTGCCTCCAGTTGGGAAAGGTGTGTCAAAGAAGAAAAAGTGGACTGTGCATTATCCAAACATTCCATCAGCTATACGCCCAGTCCCCCATGGAGAAGGACTGCCGGTTCCAGATGCACCAGAACATTCTCACTTGAGTCAGATGAGGAAGAGCAAGAGGATGAAACTTCTGGTCCTGAACCATCAATGTCGCAGGACCCACATTTTCTCCCATCCTCCTCCTCTGAACCACACCTCATAACACAAGGTGAATTGAATGACCTTGTCAGGGATTGGAACTACCCAAGAGTAAGGCAGGGCTCCAGACTACAGCAGTGGAATCTCCTGGCAGATGATGTTAGGGTTTCCATGTACCATGACTGTCAAAAGGATCTTGTCCCATTCTTCTTCATGGAAGGTGATCTTGTAGCCTGCAACAAAATCGATGGTGTGATGGCAGCCCTCAACATCGTTCACGATCCAGATGAGTGGAGACTGTTCATTGATTCATCGAAGACGAGTCTTAAAGCTGTTTTACTGCATAATGGCAATGTTTTGCCATCAATTCCAGTTGGTCATGCAGTCCATATGAAGGAAACTTATGACAACATGAAACAACTTTTGAGGTGCATAAACTATGACCAACACCAGTGGCAGCTTTGTGGCAATTTGAAAGTTGTTGTTCTCTTGCTTGATCTGCAGACTGGATACACAAAGTACTGCTGTTTTCTCTGTGAATGGGATAGTCATGCAAGAGATTCCCACTACATCAAGAAAGATTGGCCACTCCAACAGTCATTGGAACCTGGGAGGAAAAGTGTTCAGCATCCACCACTTGTTGAATCAAGGAAGATTTTGTTACCACCCTTACACATCAAGCTGGGTCTGATGAAGAACTTTGTCAAGGCCATTGACAAAACACAAGCAGCTTTCAAGTACCTCCGTGGAAAATTTCCAAGGTTAAGTGAAGCTAAGATAAAAGAAGGTGTCTTTGTTGGTCCTCAGATTCGTGAACTTCTTCGGGATGATGCATTTCACCATGCACTGTGTGGCAAGGAAAAGACAGCATGGAAAGCCTTCCAGTTAATGGCAATAAATTTTCTCAGAAACAACAAGGCAGACAACTACAGGATGTTGGTGGAAACCTCCTCAAGGCATACAAAAGCCTTGGTTGCAACATGTCACTAAAGATACATTTTTTGCACTCTCATCTAGATTTTTTTCCACCGAACTGCGGAGCAGTGAGCAACAAGCACGGCGAGTGATTTCACCAGGACATTGCAACAATGGAGAAACGCTATCAGGACAAATGGAGCCCATCAATGCTTGCAGACTATTGCTGAACAGTGACAAGAGATGATCCATTTAATGAATATAAGAGACAAGCCAAGAAGCGCTGAGTAGACACTGAATAGGACTAAACTATGTACATAATAGTTTTTTGCCTTTTGTTTCATAATAAATTTTATTTATATAACCCTTTTGCTGATTTTTAAAGTGTTACATAAACAGGACAGATGAAATATTATCATGTAAAGCAACCATAAACACATGAAAAGACCTAGGTTTACAATTTATGATTAAAACTCTACTATCTACACAATATACATAGACATAAAATGTAAAAACTTAAATATCTTAGAAACAGTAGCCAATCGGTTGTTTTAATTGTCATATTTGAATTCAGCACATCAAAATACATAATAAATAGCACATTTTTTCTCTGAAGCAGTCATCTTCTCAAAAATTGTAGACCAGTGTTAGCTGTGATTACATTATGCCTTCAACAACTAATGCTAAAACTTTAGAGTTGAACCTCATTGGAATAGGCAGATTAAGATTTTGGTACTGTGGATGAATCCATAACAAACCTCTGATCTTGATCTGAAAGAGAGCTAAAGCTATTTCAGGTCTTTGGTCAACTGCAAGCCATTCCATTTTTTAAAGCTTTAACTCCTTAACCACTCCATATGATGTTAAAAGGACATCTGCTCTCATTCTGGTAACTAAGTGGAGTGACCAGATTGTCAAAAATGATCAGCATGAAGAATGTCCTACTGAAAACAATAAATTTAGAATCCAATGGGAGATTCTGTGTCAAGAATTTTGGAAAATCTAGCCTTCAATCTTGATTTAATACACAAGCCTTCAACCTATTAGTCCCTTCTAGGAAAGTCAGAACTAATAGTTCCATTGTCAGATAAGTATCCTTTTTTTATGAATCTCAATTCTTTCTTTCCTCTTACTAGCACTGTCATATTGAAATGTGTGTACTTCTTTTTGATGGTGATTTGCTGCTAAATTTGCTAGAACAAGCTCTATAGGCTGGTCATTTTTCTCTTTCCCTTGCAAATATAGCCTGGGAGAATTCTCCTGTATCTGACTCCCTCCGTTTCTCATGAAATTCAGTAGGTTTTGCAGACATCTAGCACAAGGATGAGTTGGCTTTTCTCTTTTCTTTGCTACAATGCCAATTCTTCTTTTAAAAAGGCAGGCCTGATTTCTTACTCAAGTTTTCCCTTCCTGACTGCCTTATTGCTTTTGCTGTTACTATTTGTTAGTGCTACTGTGATTTCTTCTGCAGACTTTCTTCTAGTAATTGCAGGAGCATCTATGAGACAGCTGCTGTAGACATCATTTCCTCCTAATTTCTTTGACTTTTGAGGTATAGTTTTCTATTTGCAACAAGTCCCCCCCCCCAAATATTCATGACCAAGATAAACTGCTCTGCTTTTTATCCAATGGCTCTATATTTATTCTCTCATACACTCCCCCCACACCTAGACATAATGTATATCTTTCACATATACATTCACAAAACATGCAAACATTACACACCCTAAAACAAACCTTCTGTACATACTGCACTAACTTGTAAGGACCTGTTGTGCAATTTTTCAGTATATAGAACTCACACTGACTTCAGTGGGAGCTGTGTGGCTTTGAAGGACTAGTCTTGTCTGTCAGATGCTCAGACTTGTGATATAACTTGATCTGAATCCAGATGAGGTCAGGTTCTTGATGGCAGTTAGTACACATAAGATACAAGAGGCTTTGAGAACCCAGCTATCAAAAGGAGATTATGCTTGACACTTATTAAAGATAGATCCAAAGTGTAAATACAGTGTGAAGCAGTGTGAATGTGCTTGCCCCAAAAACATCAGGTGTGCTGGTATATCATTAACATATATTACACACTATTTAACTCCAGTAGGTTTTTTGTTTTTTGTGAAATCTGGGACTGCCATGAGAATAATTGGTAACCAAGTGGCAAGAACAGATCTGGGACTGTATTAGATGGACAAGATGCATCCAAGCTTATATTATTGATGTTCAGGCTTCCAAGAATGGAACTCTACAGGGGGTAGATTCTCTTAAATGTATCGGAGACTTTGGCAGCCCTTTTTTTCCTGATTTTATTATTATTATTTGGAAGTCACTAATTGGTAAAACAGGTCTGTCCCTAAAGAAATCAGATAAAACTTCATACTAAAATTAAATACTTTCCACTTTTATAGTGTTTTCCATTTGATGTTTTAAATGTCAATATGATCCAGATAATTCGTAGCCCTTAGATAGCATGATCATAAATGCCTTAGAAAAATTGTAAATAGACAAGCAAACTGACAAAAAATATTAAGCAATATCTCTATGTACCTAGAACATTTCTTGTTTAATCAATTTTAAAATGTGTTCAAAATGTTCCAGTTATTTAAGTAAGTCTAATAAATACAAAAAAATAAAAAAAGATTTTAATTTAACCTGCTTTAAACCTTTTGCGTCTAATGGTTGCTAATATTTTGATCGCAGATTGACCTAATTATACAAATGTTCAAAGATATCTCAAATTAGTCTCTCAATTTACATCTAAACTATTTTCACCTATAGTTTTGTTGACACAAGCAGTTGCACTTGCAAAATATAGAAGGCATGTACTTAACTACCTGATTTGTTGTTCATATGTTATTTGTACACAGAAAACAAGGTGGCCAATATAAGATTTTAAAACATAGCAATTAGAGTAGAAGATACTGAATTTCCATTGGATTAAATTCAATAATTTAAAGTATGATATACTGTAACAATAGGATGTGTAGTTCTTTTGAATATCTGTTGTTTGAGGATAGCTGTGGTAATTTAATTACTCATAGAGGGACTAATTCTGCAAAGTACTGAGCATTTTCTGAGAGGTTATGAGTAAGGCTGTGTTTTAGGCACTGGTATTTTTAGTACAAGTCATGGGCAGTAAACAAAAATTCATGGCCCGTGACCTGTCCATGACTTTTACTAAAAATACCAGTGAATAAAACTTGCAGGGGAGTTTCCCAGGGGCCCCATGGGTCCTGGGGGAGGGTGGCCCGGCTGCTTGGGGGAAGGGGTTGGCACCACGGGGCCCAGGACCCTTCTGGTGCTGGGGGAGGGGTTGGCAGAGCTGGCAGGCACCCTACCTGGCTCTGTGCCTTCCACTCCAGCAGCAGAGTTTGGGTGTAAGGGGGGAAAGGGGTCAGGGCATGGGATGGGGTGGGGTGGGCTCTGGGCAGTGCTTACCTGGGGGGCTCCCCGGAAGTGGCGACATCCCCCTCACTCAGCTGCTAGGTGGAGGTGTGGCCAGGCAGCTCTGTGCGCTGCCTCCGCCTGCAGGGACCACCCCTGCAGCTCCCATTGGTCATGGTTCCTGGCCAATAGGAGCTGAGAAGCCAGCACTATGGGCGGAGGCTGCCTGGCCACGCCTCTGCCTCTGCCTCTGCCTATCAGTTGAGCAAGGGGAATGTCGCTGCTTCTGGGGAGTCTCTCAGGTAAGTGCGGCCCAGATGCTGTCTCACCCCATCTGCTGCTCCAACACCCTGCTGCCTCCCACACCCAAACTCCACTGCGGGGGCAGCAGCCGGTAAGCCTGGTGCAGGGGCTGCCTGAGCTGCCCCTGAGCTAGGTGCAGCGGCCGTTGCAGAAGTCACGGAGGTCACAGAAAGTCATGGAATCCATGACTTCCATGACAAGCTCACAGCCTTAGTTATGAGCACCCTCAACAGGAGTTGAAAGCTTTTACTATCTTTACATTATTGGACTCATATGGCAAATACAAGGCAGGAAAAAATAAGCTTTAATCTGCAGGATTAATTGATTTTATGACACTCGTCTTTACTGGTTTGTTTTGCTGATTTCAGGTAAAAAGTCAGAGGGTCACATTTTCCTTAGCCCTGAACTGATGCTTTGCAAAAAAGGCAAATACCACTTTCAGATGTATTAACAAGAATGTTGTACATAAGGCATAGGAGGTCATTGTTATTCTCTATTTTGCAATGGTAAGGCCTTAGTTGGTGAACTGTGTCCAGTTTTGGGCAGCACACCAAGTCGAGCTGAACAAATTAGTGAAAGTCCAGAGGAGAGCAACAAAAATGATAAGAGGTTAGGAAAAGAGAGGAAAGGTTGAAAGAAATGGACACGTTTAGTCTAGAGAAGAGAAGTGTGAAAAAACAGGGACATAACAGTTTTCAAATATGTAAAAGGATGTTATAAAAGGGATGGTGAGCAATTGTTCTCCATGTCCATAGTCCACCGAAGACAGGACAAGAAGTAATAGGCTTCATCTGCAGCAAGGGAAATTTAGGCTGAATGTTAGGACAGCATTCTAGCTATAAGGATTGTTAAGCACTGGAACTGGTTAACAAGGCAGGTTGTGGAAGCCCTGTCATTGAGGTTTCTAAGGACAGATTATACTAAACACCAGTCAGGCCTGGTCTCGGTCAGTGGTTCTCAACTTATTTACCATTGTGGGATGCATTCAATACTACCTGTATGGCCCTGAGGATGTCTGTGGCTCTGTGCTGATTGGGCCACAAGTGGCCCGTGGGCAGCAGGTTGAGAGCCGCTAGTCTGGGTATACTTGGTCCTGCCTGAGTGTAGGGGGATGGACTAGATGATCTCTGGAAGTCCTGCCAGGAGTACATTTATATGATTCTATGTAGGTTTTAAATTGCATACCCCAGCCCTTGTGTGGCCACATAAGGGCCAGGCAGAATTCCCGTCTCTGTGCTCTGGGGACCACAAGGACTGCTCCTTTTAGAGCATGCACTTTCTCAAAAAGGATAGGAAGAAGCAGGGCCATACCACTTTCCGCTCTATGCAGGTGGCTGGACTCCTGCAGTGTAGAAGAAGCTGCATTTAACAAAGTTATGCACCAGCAGTCACATAGCCTGTATGTGTCCCAGACCTCCAGAAGCCATTCTGACCTGATGAGGCAGGATGCATCTGTTTTCCCACTGGAGATGAGTAACTCAGCCCTGTTCCTGAAGCAGAACTGCACATAATGTGCACAACATAAGTCAAAGTGATGAATGAGGAATTAATGGAACGCTAATTTCTGCAGGCACATGAGTAACTTAGGTAAAAGCAATCAGGCACCCCCTGCCCTACCTAATTTGAGTATATAAAGACTGGCAAAGAACATGGTGATTTTTTTTTTCCTTTTTAAACATTTCCTGCATTAGCCTATTGGGACAAAAGATGATGTATCAAGGAAGATAAAGGTAGAAATCTATTTTTTTCTTATGGAGTGTTTTCTAGTGAGATCACAATAAAGAACCTTTTGGAGGAGTGAGCAAGGTATTATACTTCAATTTATTCTATTAAAGAAGCATTACTTAGGTTGCATAGTCAAACACTTGAAAGTTAGGAAACATATCAATTAAGAACCAACAGAGGGTCCTGTGGCACCTTTAAAACTAACAGAAGTATTGGAGCATAAGCTTTCATGGGTGAATGCCCACTTCATCAGACACAATTAATGGAAATTTCCAGAGGCAGGTATAAATCAGTATGGAGATAATGAGGTTAGTTCAATCAGGGAGGGTGAGGTGCTCTGCTAGCAGTTGAGGTGTGAACACCAAGGGAGGAGAAACTGCTTCTGTAGTTGGATAGCTAGGATTAAACAAAGACTGTGAATGACTATCCAACTACAGAAGCATAACCTGGTTATCTCCATACTGATTTATATCTGCCTCTGGAAATTTCCATTACTTGTGTCTGATGAAGTGGGCATTCATCCATGAAAGTTTATGCTCCAATACTTCTGTTAGTCTTAACGGTGCCACAGGACCCTCTGTTGCTTTTTACAGATTCAGACTAACATGGCTACCCATCTGATACTTGATATCAATTAAGGTTGTCTGTACAGGCTGCCAAAATTTTGCTGACAATGGAGGCACAATGGAAGGGAAATGACAATGTTCAAAAGTTTACAAGTCAGCTAACTCTGAACTGAATTTCAGGGGAGAATGAAAATTCACTATTCTAACCTTAGGGCTTTTCCTCCAACAAATTTCAAAGGCCTGTTGCTAAAAATGGATATGTCAGATCTCAAAATAGAGGGAAAAACCTCTTTTACAATGGAAAGCATGCGAAAACCTAACTATTGCGGTCTCTACCAGCTCTCACCATATTTTGTTTTCAGAAGGCAAGGAAAAAATAATGTTGTTGAATAAAAAAAAAATCCCCTTCATGACTCTTTGTATGGAAAAGCAAGGTTATAATGACTGAGCACTGAGGTTCAGACAAACAGCATCTGATCAGCATTGCTGATCCATCAGCAATAATATTTCAAGTTAAAAGGAACAACATTCTTCAGGATAGCTAGTATGTGGTTGATGTTGCTTCACTCAATCATTTGAGGAATATGTACACATTCTAATATCTTTTTGTCATATTTTACTGAAACAAAACCAACAAGCCATCACACATTTTTCATGAGTCTATTTTTCAAATTTGCTTTTTTAGTGTACCACATAAATTCATCATTTCTTTTTTATTATCTTGTAACTCAGTCCTATTCCTTTCATTTTTCTATTTTGATGATCTCTTAGTATTTCTATTTGCATAAATCCACTGTCCTAATTCATATCCAGTTATTCAGTCAAAGATGTATTTTTAGCAAAGAATAAACATATAACACCATGTTCTGAGAACTCCTGAACTAGATGACCTCCTGAGGTCCCTTCCAACCCTGATATTCTATGATTCTATGTAGGGGGGTTGTCTCGGGGTTCTGGTGTGCAGGAGGGCTTGCCTCGGGTGGAAGGGGTGAGGCCAGGGGCTAGCCTCCCCGAAGGGGGTGTTCACTTGCTACCCATGCATGCAAGAATTAATATGATCTGGGGTAATAACTGTTTTGAGTATTTTATCTCAGGCTGATCTAGTAATGCATGAAAACATCAACTTCAACCTTTGCTCCACCAGCTTTCCCCTGTTGCCCCTTACGTATAGAGGAAAAGCTAGTAAAAAGCTGATTGGCCTTCTTAGCCAGTGCGGATGTGTGGAATGGTGCTGGGAGGGTGAGCAACACCCTTGGGCTACACTGTAAAACCAGTCAGTCAATGAGCCTGCTCAGCTGGGAGGGTAGTTCATACTGGATAATCCAGGTGTTTACAACAGACTCCTGGGTTGGCTGATTGAGGAATAAGTCAGTTAATAAAGAGCCATGCCAGGTAGACGGGGCATCTTTTTTTCTTCCTTGAGTATCTTTGTTTCTAGTGGCAAGTGCTAGATGGAATCTATGTGAACCATACTGTTTGGATTACAGCACATTATTGTACTCTGGACTCATGAACGGGCAGCAGTGCATCTCCATGGGGCACTGATGAGCTTCTCTCAGAGCAATCATTCAGTCAGATGGACATCCTGTGGGATGAGCAGATGTCCTGGATTCAAGAGCTGTGGGGATAGCACCCTGCCCTGAATTTCCATCATGGAAGCAACAATTCAGTTGTAGACAAGGACATGTGAAATGTGACTGGATAGCTCTGAACCTCCTCTCTCCTTTTATCTTGGAGGTGTAGTCAGAGTTGCTGCTACCATGCAGAGTTTGGAGAGGTGCTCATGCACCAGTGGCAGTTGGGCTAGGAAGCAGATCAACAGGATAATGAGATGGTTTGCTGGTGTGGTTGCAGAACAAATGCTGAGGCAAGAGAGAAGATCATAAAACTCCCTTAAACATTTTTTGTCAAGGTTGCATGCACCTATTAGATGTTAGAGTGGATGACTTCAACTGGGATATTATGATTTTGTTTCAGAAATAATTGTGGGCTCTCCAGAGAGGAAATGTCAACTCAGTTTTAGTCTAGAGACTCCTGTGGCAGCAGGTGTGTCAGAACCCTTATTCATCAGGGTAGTTATTGGAAGTGGTTGTCTCAAATCTTCAAAGGGGAGGTTTGGGAATAATCCCTTCTCCCCCATGAATCAGGCATCAACACACCTTTCCTAGAAAACCATTGGATTCACACAGAAGTTCTGAGCCATCTTGTGAGTCTTGGCACTTTCCCTGGCAGTAGACTATTTTGGGTTCTAGGACAGTATAGGCCTTTGGCAATGGTTCTAAGGCCTTGGTTCTAAGTGGGCAAGTTGAGACATGGGAGTGTGATGCTTTAATTTCAGGAGCACTGGTGACGTGTGAGAATCCACGCTCTTCCCCCTTTTCCTTTTCTGGAAAATAATCCTGCTATGGATTTAATGATGTTGCAGCCAGTTGGTCAAAATTCCTGATTCATAGATTCATAGATTCATAGATTGTAGGACTGGAAGGGACCTCGAGAGGTCATCGAGTCCAGTCCCCTGCCCGCATGGCAGGACCAAATACTGTCTAGACCATCCCTGATAGACATTTATCTAACCTACTCTTAAATATCTCCAGAGACGGAGATTCCACAACCTCCCTAGGCAATTTGTTCCAGTGTTTAACCACCCTGACAGTTAGGAACTTTTTCCTAATGTCCAACCTAGACCTCCCTTGCTGCAGTTTAAACCCATTGTTTCTGGTTCTATCCTTAGAGGCTAAGGTGAACAAGTTCTCTCCCTCCTCCTTATGACACCCTATTAGATACCTGAAAACTGCTATCATGTCCCCTCTCAGTCTTCTCTTTTCCAAACTAAACAAACCCAGTTCTTTCAGCCTTCCTTCATAGGTCATGTTCTCAAGACCTTTAATCATTCTTGTTGCTCTTCTTTGGACCCTTTCCAATTTCTCCACATCTTTTTTAAAATGCGGCGCCCAGAACTGGACACAATACTCCAGCTGAGGCCTAACCAGAGCAGAGTAGAGCGGAAGAATGACTTCTCGTGTCTTGCTCACAACACACCTGTTAATGCATCCCAGAATCATGTTTGCTTTTTTTGCAACAGCATCACACTGTTGACTCATATTTAGCTTGTGGTCCACTATAACCCCTAGATCCCTTTCTGCCGTACTCCTTCCTAGACAGTCTTTTCCCATTCTGTATGTGTGAAATTGATTTTTCCTTCCTAAGTGGAGCACTTTGCATTTGTCTTTGTTAAACTTCATCCTGTTTACCTCAGCCCATTTCTCCAATTTGTCCAGATCATTTTGAATTATGACCCTGTCCTCCAAAGTAGTTGCAATCCCTCCCAGTTTGGTATCATCCGCAAACTTAAGAAGCGTACTTTCTATGCCAATATCTAAGTCGTTGATGAAGATATTGAACAGAGCCGGTCCCAAAACAGACCCCTGCGGAACCCCACTCGTTACGCCTTTCCAGCAGGATTGGGAACCATTAATAACAACTCTCTGAGTATGGTTATCCAGCCAGTTATGCACCCACCTTATAGTAGCCCCATCTAATTTGTATTTGCCTAGTTTATCGATAAGAATATCATGCGAGACCGTATCAAATGCCTTACTAAAGTCTAGGTATACCACATCCACCGCTTCACCCTTATCCACAAGGCTCGTTATCCTATCAAAGAAAGCTATCAGATTGGTTTGACATGATTTGTTCTTCACAAATCCATGCTGGCTGTTCCCTATCACCTTACCACCTTCCAAGTGTTTGCAGATGATTTCCTTAATTACTTGCTCCATTATCTTCCCTGGCACAGAAGTTAAACTAACTGGTCTGTAGTTACCTGGGTTGTTTTTATTTCCCTTTTTATAGATGGGCACTATATTTGCCCTTTTCCAGTCTTCTGGAATCTCTCCTGTCTCCCATGACTTTCCAAAGATAATAGCTAGAGGCTCAGATACCTCCTCTATTAGCTCCTTGAGTATTCTAGGATGCATTTCATCAGGCCCGGGTGACTTGCAGGCATCTAACTTTTCTAAGTGATTTTTAACTTGTTCTTTTTTTATTTTATCCGCTAAACCTACCCCCTTCCCATTAGCATTCACTATGTTAGGCATTCCTTCAGACTTCTCGGTGAAGACCGAAACAAAGAAGTCATTAAGCATCTCTGCCATTTCCAAGTTTCCTGTTACTGTTTCTCCCTCTTCACTAAGCAGTGGGCCTACCCTGTCTTTGGTCTTCCTCTTGCTTCTAATGTATTGATAAAAAGTCTTCTTGTTTCCTTTTATTCCCGTAGCTAGTTTGAGCTTATTTTGTGCCTTTGCCTTTCTAATCTTGCCCCTGCATTCCTGTGTTGTTTGCCTATATTCATCCTTTGTAATCTGTCCTAGTTTCCATTTTTTATATGACTCCTTTTTATTTTTTAGATCGTGCAAGATCTCGTGGTTAAGCCAAGGTGGTCTTTTGCCACATTTCTATCTTTCCTAACCAGCGGAATAGCTTGCTTTTGGGCCCTTAATAGCGTCCCTTTGAAAAACTGCCAACTCTCCTCAGTTGTTTTTCCCCTCAGTCTTGATTCCCATGGGACCTTACCCATCAGCTCTCTGAGCTTCCCAAAATCTGCCTTCCTGAAATCCATTGTCTCTATTTTGCTGTTCTCCCTTCTACCCTTCCTTAGAATTGCAAACTCTATGATTTCATGATCACTTTCACCCAGGCTGCCTTCTACTTTCACATTCTCAACGAGTTCCTCCCTATTTGTTAAAATCAAGTCTAGAACAGCTTCCCCCCTAGTAGCTTTTTCAACCTTCTGAAATAAAAAGTTGTCTCCAATGCAGTCCAAGAATTTGTTGGATAGTCTGTGCCCGGTTGTGTTATTTTCCCAACATATATCCGGATAGTTGAAGTCCCCCATCACCACCAAATCTTGGGCTTTGGATGATTTTGTTAGTTGCTTGAAAAAAGCCTCATCCACCTCTTCCACCTGGTTAGGTGGCCTGTAGTAGACTCCTAGCATGACATCTCCCTTGTTTTTTGCCCCTTTAAGCCTAACCCAGAGACTCTCAACACTTCCGTCTCCTATGTCCATCTCTACCTCAGTCCAAGTGTGTACATTTTTAATATATAAGGCAACACCTCCTCCCTTTTTCCCCTGTCTATCCTTCCTGAGCAATGATGTCTGTGTTCATCCTCATTTGCTCCTGCCAGTCACAACCCTGACAGTCATTACTTTATCCTCCTTCAGATCCCTCCTTAAAACTCATCTGTACTGTGATGTTTGCAAAGCCTAGCTTGCTGATCATAGTTAGACAGGTGATAAGCTTTCACTAGTCTTCTTTCCTTTTCCAGCTTCTAACCTAATTTAAAAAGCCTTCAGCACATTAGTACATTCAACTTACAAAGTTGCAACAATTTTTCTTCACATTTATTGGCTTGTATGTTGTATCCCCATCCTCTGCCTCTTATCTTGTTGTGTTGTTAGTCTGTAGTCCTTTTAGGGCAGGGACTGTTCCTTTTCTGTGCCTGAAAACTGTTCATAACAATGGGGCCCTAATCTTGATTGAAGTTTTTGGGTCCTACCATAATAAAAATATTTAATATTAATAATCATAGATCAAGAGTGAGGGGAAGACATGGTAGCCCTTTAACCCATCCTGATCCCGCCTTCCTCCTGCATGGACACAGAATGCACAGAAAGCCCTCCGCAACATTGAGGGAGAGAGGGTATGCTGTGTAGATGCTCCTGAGCCTGACCTTTCCATGAGGATGAAAGGAGGGAAGGGCATAGTCTAGGCTGTTCTCAGGAATATGACTATCTGAATGTTTAAACCTTGTAGGCATAGATATTTGCAACTTAGGTAGTTCTCCTAAATATAAATAAATCTTTCTGCACTAATGTGTTAGTTGCATACATTTCATATTTTATATAGAGAGTAATCGTTACATACTCATATTAAAGAAGGTACAAGATCTTTGTAACCAACGTGCTTGCAATGTATGTTCATATAAAATTTGAACTTAAGAGTGCATGTCTATAAAAGTTAACAATTTAAATAATTTAGCTTATTTTCCTTTCACTTACATACAAAGATTAACTATGTATGAAATACAATGTGGCAAAACACATGGTACAAAAATGTAGAGATAATATTTGAAAAAGCTCTATGTGGATTCCTTTAAATATCATAAGATTAAAGATATTAGTGTTACATTCTATATTACCACATATTAAAAGGAGAATATTCTGCAATAAATGAAGTATGAAACATTTTCTAGGATATTAATATGTTAGCGATCAAGCAAGTAGAAAACAGTACCCTTTAGGTCAAATAGGATACTTAAGCATTTAGCAAAAATTATTGAGTACATTGCTTGCAAGAAAATTGTAAAGCTATAAAATGATTCAGTTCAATGATTCCAGTATGGTTTAATGATAATGAATCTTTTGTATCACCCACCTTGGGAATATCTAACATTACTGAGTCCTAATACTTTTAATGACTTTTTGGTAAGAAAGAAGGATATGAAAACACACATGTGCATATTGGTTAATGCAAGACAAGAATTATTCATATTTAATTTAATCAGCTCAGTAAAAAATAAAATTGCAGAAACATTGAATGTTTCAAACACAATTTTGTATATAGTCAGGCTAAGAATTCATGTTTCCCAGTTTAATAGATTTCTTCTATTTATATATGTAATATATATTTGGTTATTAAAAGTGTTAAAAATGTCATAAAAATAGGAGTAAATAATATCACTGAATCTTAATGTGCTTTTTCTTTTCTGTTGTGAGTTGAGTAGTTTCAGTGTACCTGGCCTATTATTTGACATACTTTTACAACTAAAACTATTTTTTTGAAAATGACTGATAAAACATGCTAGAAAAAAAAGTAGCAAAGGACTGCAAAAGACTCCAGGCTTTCAGGAGAAGACGGAGGAAAAACTGAAGGATAGTGAGTACAGAACAGATATGCCCACATCCAAACCCCAGTAGCTACACTGACAACTAGTGTAAGTCCCTAGCCTCTGTTTGTCAGAAGCTGGGAATGGGCGACAGGGGATGGATAACTTGATGATTACCTGTAGGATACTGGCCTAGATGGACCTTTGGTCTGACCCCGTATGGCGGTTCTTATGTAAACATGTAATGATATGGTTGTGTCGGTCCCATGGTGTTAGAGACACAAGGTAGGTGAGATAATATCTTTTATTGGACCAACTTATGTTGGTGAGAAAAACAAGTTTTGAGCTTACAGAGAGCTCTTCTTCAGGTCACCTTTTAACCTGAATTCAAGCTCTGTGTAAACTCAAAAGGTTGTCTCTCTCATCAACAGAAATTGGTCCAATAAAAGACATTACCTCGCCCGCATTGTATATAAATCTTGTATGGGGTTGAATCTAGCAGTAGAGGCACCATAAGATTTTTATTTTTTATTTTTATATAGAGCAAAGGACTTCCAATCCTCCCTCCACCCAAATAAAAATGCAAAATTGGAACATTTGGCTAATAATGGCATTTCTTTGCATATACAGCTACAAATTAACATCTTGTGTTCTTCACAGTGTAAAGTTTTTTGTAACTTTTAAAAACAAATAAACTTGGTTCAATAGATGTGAGGGTAAATCACTTCCACTCCTATGTTTTCCCCATCAATAAAATGGGTATAATGATTCTTCCTTTGTAAAGTACTTTGAGATCTATGAATGAAAATACTGTATAATAAATTAGGGATTATTATAATTAGAGACATACTTCAAAATATTCCGAGATTTGCGCCAGATCTGGTTACTTATCCATTTCCTTCTCTCCTCCCCCAGATATTCTGCTTGAATTGTCACACAATAATGCTCTTTCATGATTTTTTTAATATACTTTGTGCTCTTGTTTGTGCTTGAAATACTGTAGCAAGAGCATCTCTCGTGATAGTTTGGCACTTCTTCCATTTGCAGCTCCAACCAAGAAGCATACAACTACATAATACAAAAATTAATGACTCAATTGTTCTAAACCTCAGAAAATGCTCTGATTCAGTCTGAGGTTTGGAGAAGAGGTTTGAATCAATTCCTAATTTAGCTCAAGTGACTAGTACACATATCCTAAATTAGGCTTCATGCCTGCAAACATGTATGCTTGCGAGACACTTTACATATGTTAATTGAATGGAACTATTCACATGTGTAAAGCTACTCATTTGCATAAATGCCTACAGTATTGGATTTAGTATGTCATTTATATGATGATGCATATTTTATAGTATTGGGAAAAATGCTAATCTGCAGAAAGTGACAGACTTTTATACTTTTAGAATCTATTCTGTTTCCCAGTTTATGACAATACCTCTAGTTTACTGAGCTCCTCATTAGGCGGGTGAATGACTCCTTCCAGAGCTGACAAGAATGTAGGCTCATTTATTGGTTAGGAAGGATAGTTATTAGATAAAATGCACACACATGCTTTATGAGTGAGATTCTGCATCTAAGTTTCTCAGACATGAAAATGTCAACTGCCTTGCTTCATATGATGATTTTGGATGAACTGAAATAAATCCAACAAGTGCCATTAAAAATCAGCATTTAGTTATAGTTACCACAAATTCATATGTAGATACTGATAAACAAGAGTTTGATCCTGAAAAGTGCTGAGCACACTTCAATACTCAGCAGTATACAGGAATTTGATCCACAGGCTTTATTTTTAGAATAGAATTTAACCAATATTTCAGATAACTGGTACTGCTGAGTTGGGCTGACTTTTCAGTGGCAACTGCTTTCCCAACTATTTTGTGACCATTTTATTGAACTACAGTACTAATTAATCAATGATTCATCATTTGACTTTCATCATGATTCAATAAGAAAAGTGTGTGCTTGCTACACCATCAACAAAAACACAAAGCCGACAGCTATCATTTGCAAGTAGAAATGCCCAACATTGCCCTACATTATATCTTTTCCTCTCTCTCTCTCTCTCTGTCATGCTGAACTCTTTCTTTCTCTCTCTAATCTCTCTGGCCATTAAAGATGACTAGGAATTTCACTTAAAACATTCTCCATTGTGCTTCATCAAGTTAGTAGAATCTTTCTGAAATGTCTAAAGTTTAGATTACTGATCTACTCATTTCTTAAGAGTGTTTTTCATAGAATTAATAAAATGCAAATATCACTGGCAATATGCAGTAGTTCCATTTACAAACTAAACTGGACAATGTGGAATATCTAATTTAAATTGTAAATCTCCAATTTGCATATTTCACTCGTGTTATTATGTTCTGCACCTTTCTGACTGGTCCCTTGATTCCTGATTGTTAGTGTCTATTTGTTTCTGTCACTTCTCACTCAGATGCATTTTCTGTAACCATTTTATTTATTCTGCTTTTTTGTCCTCTTCCATCTTGTTTTCCCCCCCTACTATTAGCTCCTTGAATACTATTACTGTGAGTTGCAAAGATGTACACTTAGTAGAATTTTTTTTTTCCACAAGAAACCAATACTTTGGAATATTTCAAACTCTGTTGGTAACCCATTGTTTGGGTATGTGCTTAAGACAAGAAGCTCATTTTGTCTCTTTCAGAGAATAGGTAAAATGGCAATTCATCAGCAATAGATATTCAGCACATATGAACATGACCCCACCCTGGCAGTCTCAGAGGTGGGGAGATTTTGTCACAGCAAAGAAAACAAAACTGTTCCCCTCTTCTTTGTTTACCTTCCTGCCTCATGGCACTAAGGAGAGAAGCTCTGTGTTTGACTGGCTGGACAGACAGGTGCAGCCAGGGGCGGCTCCAAGCACCAGCACAGCAAGCGTGTGCCTGGGGTGGCAAGCCATGTGGGGGTGGCCTGCTGGTTGCTGTGAGGGCGGCAGGAAGGCAGCTTTCAGTGGTGCGCCTGCGGGAGGTCCGACGGTCCCGCGGCTTTGGCGGTGGGGACGCCGAAGGCGCAGCACCGGCGGACCTCCCGCAGGTGCGTCGCTGAATCCGCGTGACCAGCGGACCGCTCGCAGGCATGCCACCAAAAGCTGCCTACCTGCCATGCTTGGGGCGACAAAATACATAGAGCCGCCCCTGGGTGCAACGTAAGACTATGGGCTCCCATGCACTCAAAGGGAGGAGTATATAAGCTCTTCTCCTTGCCCAGGACACTATTCTGCACTGGGAAGAAAAGTTCTCTTCTTGGGGTTAGAGTGAGACGAGGTTTTGGGGCCCTGCCATGGAAAACATGCAAACAACGTTAATGGTGTGGAGGGTTTGTGCGGGGAGCTCCTCCAGGTAATGTAGATTTCAGTAGGAAGGATGATCTACACTGGACCAATTTTTGCCAGATAGTTCCCAGATGTGTGATTTAATAAAGATGTGGTCTAGTTCAATCACTTCCCCAGTGTCTTGACTTTCTTCCCATTGTCTCTGGGACAATACAGCCATTTCTTTACGTACCCAAGTTTGAATATTTTGACTAGTATTACAAATCATGCTCAAAGAGTATATTCAGTCAGTATACATCTCAAAATTTGACTAGACAGTTAAGTTTGTCATGTTAACGGCCTCATTCTGCAGTTCTGCAAATGTCCTACACATTTCAAGCAGAGTATGGTTGTCTAAGGCTAGTGGACTGAGCCATTTAAACATTCTAGCAGCGGACAGTTTCTTACAGCATGCCTACATTTTTCCAGATCTTAAGAAAATTTAATCTGGGTTTTAGAATGATTATTTTTATTTCACTGAACCTCTAAAACAACTCTGGCTGATTTCAAAGCAAATGGTCAAAACCTGCATATTGAAGGATTGTTCCATGTAAACTATAAAAGTACTTTTAATTTGTTTTGAAGTTAAATCCATATGAACATGACAGTTCTACTGTTAATGGATCCAGTCCAAACCTTTGGAAGTATGTCTGAATCTATAAATGTTAATAAAGGACAAGATTAAATTGATTTTTTTATTTATGCTTGTTATTAATTGAATGACCTGCCTGAAGCCTTAAGTGTTTGTGCCATGAAGCTATTAATTGCTTTAGGTTAAGAGAAACAGGAGGTAAAAAATAATCTGTAGTTGGCTAAAGGCAACAGCACTGCAAAATGCACTGAGGAAAAAACAGTCTGAAGCTAGCTCCTTTCACTAAATTAGGTGTCATTAGAGTTCTTTTACATTTCTTTTTTTCATGTGTATGATTTTTTTTCAATTAACATAAATACAGTATATTTAACAAATGAAGTTAACACAGCTCAGCACAGTCTCATTTTAAAAGTTAGTTCATGGGGTAGAAATGGAACCACTCCGTTACAGAAAGCAGTTCAGCTTTTAGAGGTGACAATCCTGTTTCCCCACCTTAGAGTGCAGAGGGTTTCTGAAGACAACAAGCCAGTTACACTGAGCAGCCTAAGCCCATACTAGGGTCTGAATCCAGTCAGGTACAGAGCAATTGTGCAAAAGCCACAGACATGGCCACTGTAGGGTCACATATCCAATGTTCCACAGTCTGGGGGTAGGGCAGTGTTAAAGATTCTCTTTCCTCTTACTAGATTCCTTCATGAGCAGCAATAGCACAACAGGCCACTCCTTGGCCACTGGATCCTGACCAGCACCTGTGCTATCTGATATGGGGGAAAAGGGGCACAATGCACCGATAAATTATTTGTATTGCAATAGGCCCATAGGCCTCAGTCACTATGCTATGGTCTGTTCTAACACAGAACAGAAACTGTCCCTGCTACAGGGAGCTTACAATCTAAATAGAAGACTGAGACAATAGATGGATACAGACAACCAGATGGGGAAGCCCAAGGAAACAAAGCAATATTCAGTATGATAAACAATAGTTGCAGCTAACTGTTGTCAATTTTTTTTTGTAGTCGACACAGGAAAGTAGAGTTTGAAGGGTGCATTTGAATGAAGACAATGGTGTGGCTTTGCAGATGTTTATGAGGAGCTATTCTCAAGCTTAACAGACATCTTGGAAGAAAGCACAAACGTGCTTGTTTGAAAGTTTAACAAGGGGGCAATGAAGTTTGGCATCATTGCTAATCTGAGGCAGGAATAGATAGCTGGACAGTACATGGAAGATGAGAGATTGGTTGGGGATATCATGAAGGACTTTGAAAGTGAAACTCACTCACTCCCTCATGCCCGTCACCCCAATCGAGGTATGGGCCGCCAACCACATATCTCCAGAGTCCTCTATCCTGGGCCATTTGCTCTAGCTGGTTCCAGGTATAGCCCATTTTTATGCTATCAGCCTGAAGGTCATGTTGCCAGGTGTTTCTTGGACGGACTCTTTTCCGCTTGCCTTGGGGGTTCCACCGCAATGCCTGTCTAGTGATGTTGGTTGGCTGCTTGCGTAGTGTGTTTCCTATCCAGCCCCACCTTCTCCTTCTAATTTCTTCCTCTGCTGGAAGTTGACGGGTCCTCTCCAAGAGTTAGATGTTGCTGATTGTGTCTGGCCAGCGGATCTGGAGAATCCTTCTAAGGCAACTATTTATGAAGGTCTGGATCTTCCTGGCGGTTGTTTTAGTTGTCCTCCAGGTTTCAGCTCCATACAATAAGACTGATTTCACGTTGGAATTGAACAGTCTAATCTTTGTTGCCAAAGACAGCTCTCTGGAGCTCCAGATGTTCTTGAGCTGTAAGAAAGCTGCTCTTGCCTTACCGATCCTTGCTTTGATGTTTGCGTCCGTACCACCCTGTTGCTCGATGATGCTACCTAGGTAGGTGAAGGACTGCACTTCTTCCAGAGGGCTTCCGTTCAGTGTGACTGGGTCATTACTGATGGAGTTAATCTTGAGGATCTTGGTCTTGTCCTTGTGGATGTTGAGGCCAACCTGTGATGATGTGGCTGCCACTATGTTGGTCTTCTCTTGCATCTGCTGTTTGCTATGCGAAAGGAGTGCAAGGTCATCGGCAAAGTCCAAGTCACCAAGCTGGGTCCACAACGTCCACTGGATTCCATTCCTGCGCTCATAAGTGGATGTCTTCATAATCCAATCAATGACAAGGAGAAAGAGAAATGGTGACAACAAACATCCTTGTCTGACTCCGGTTCGCACCTGGAAGCTGTTTGTAAGCTGCCTTCCATGGATCACTCTACAGTGTATGCCGTCATATAAGTTCTTAATCAAGTTAACCACCTTTGCTGGGATGCCATAGTGCTGAAGGAGCTTCCAGAGAGTCTCTCAATCCACGCTATCGAATGCTTTCTCATAGTCAACAAAGTTGATGTATAACAAGGAGTTCCATTCCATAGACTGCTCGACTATGATGCGGAGCGTTGCTATCTGGTCCATGTATGATCTATTTTGCCGGAAACCTGCCTGCTCATCTCGTAGCTGTGGATCGATGGCATCCTTCATTCTCTCTAAGAGAACTCAGTTGAAGACCTTCCCTGGCACCGACAGAAGAGTGATTCCTCTGTAGTTACCACAATTGCTGAGGTCTCCTTTCTTGGAGATTTTAATAAGGTATCCCTCTTTCCAGTCTGCTGGAATCACTTCTTCTTCCCATATCTTCTCAAAATGGGGGTACAGCATTTAAACTGAAGCATCTAGATCTACTTTCAGGGCCTCTGCTGGAATATCGTCAGGTCCAGCCGCCTTCCTGTTCTTCAGGTGTCAGGAAATAAATCAGAGGAGACACGGCTGTCCAACCAATAGATGGCTGGCACAAACAGGACAACACAAGAGTGCTTTCACTTAAAGCTAAACTTTACTTAGTCTCAAGAACTTACACACATCCTCAATAGGTTAGTAAAACCCCCAACCCTCGATAATTGCTGAAGCTGAGTGTGGCTCTCGAGTGGCACAGTGGCAGCCCATCTGCCGGTGGGGAACACAAGATGCATCCAGAGGGAGAGTCCAGTCCTGAAGAGTCCCCTCCCCACCCCAACTCTTGCCCCTTATTTTATACATTAATAACACAATGACATGTCCCTTAAAGGAAACTTGTTAACATAGCAGTTTCAATGGTCAAGCAAGAGTTTCCTTCTGATTACTGATTAACCAGGTGTGGGGTTTTTACAGAGTTTGCAGCCTTGAGGCCCCAATAGACATTCCTGTGGCACATCCTGCTCTTCTAAAATGCATGTATCAGCAACTTCAACACAATTCTTATCAGGAAGGATGTGGGGTCAAGCTGCCCTTTTTGTGGCACCAAAACCCCCTCCCCTCCTGCCTTGGTCAAGCTGAGCTTGCTACATGGCCACTTTACGGCCTGCTGCTTTGGCTGCTTTTAGCAATAATCCATAGTGGTTTCCGGCACTTTACTGGTTTGCCAAAATCTCCCCATACATGGAGTGGAGTTCTGGGAGAGGGGTGTGTCCAAGGGTGGGGATTCTTAAGGGTGAGCACTGTGTCCAGAGGGGCAAGGTGGCTGGGCAGCAGGTTCTACCATTCAGATAAAAGATTGTGCCCTGAGAGTATGCCTAGGGACCGTGAGTTTGGGGCAGTGGTTGGACGCTTTTCAGACTCCTGGAGCTTAAACTCCCCCTGGAAATCCAGAGCACAGAGCTAAACTTGTAGTGCAGTAAGTCAGACTGGTCACATGATTTTTGACTGAGATGCTCCACAGTGTGAGAGCAGAAGTGGGGAAGTGGGGCTGAGCCAGGGCTGACTCCTACAGGGGTGTGCACATGAATAAAAATTTGAGGCTTCTGGAGGGGCACATTCTGTGACCCTTCCATGGCCCCAGGGCCAGAGGAGCTCACTCTGCCCACTGCAGCAGCAGGCCAGAGGAGTTCTGTGCCCCCGTGGGTTACTGGAGGGGGGCTGTGTCCCTGCTTGCCCCCCTTTGTGCACTCCCTTGGACCCCTGCAATGGGAGAGTGGACAAAAGTGTCAAAAGTGGGGGAGGAGATTGAAACTTGGAGAGAATCAACAACTATATCAATGCAAGAAAGGGAAGAGAAGGCAGGGAGGAGAAGGTTGAGAACATTCTACTTCTTACTCAAGACTGTGTCTTTTTTAGGCTAATATAGTAATCTCTGAAATAGGTGGTCTGCATTGTATCTGGACTTGCAGGGAGGCCTCTAACTCCTACAAGGATCTAATTAGTGGGTCAAACAGGGTAACTCAGTGCTTGGTGAGTCAGAGGAATATGGATTCATAGCCATATATTTACAGGAATAATTAATTGGAAAAGTTGTTTGTCAGTTTTGCATTTTACAGTTCAGCATTTCAGTAGATACAGCCGGTGTGTTTGGCCCTTTAATGACATTACAGGTATCAAAGTGATGATCATCACATCTGGCTGCTTTTCCCACTGGAATGATTTAATGTTTTTACTTTAAAAATACTAATTTCCAAAACTTAGCACCTAGTACTTTTGTTTACTTCCAGAAATTTGGAATCTTAGTTTTCCTGTAAATGGCATCCCATCGTTATTCAATGGAATTCACCCTGCAGGACAAACTAAATTAAGCAAGTGCTGAGACAACAGCGAAATCCAGAAATTATTTTTGTCCTTTCAAGTGATGACTAAAACCCACTGCAGTCATTTTAGTCATCCAAACATTTAACTATATATAACTTGTATATACTTTTATCAAGTCACCCATTTGAATTACTCATTGATTAAATTTGTTTACTTTTAAATATGAAGAGGTACAAATGTGTCATTGCAACAGAAGAATAAACACACATTCTTTTAAGGAAAATAATACTAACACTGTGCATCTTTCCACAGTAACTTCGTTCTCAAGGTGTGAATCTGTTTTTAAAATGTTGCTTAATTAAGCATCATAACACTAATGTGAATCCCTTTTCAATGGACTTAATGTGCAAACATATTCTGCACACAAACTCTGATTCAAATATAACATTTATAAACAGATGAAGTACCATTAGACACTAGAGTCAACTTCTGTATAGGGCAAAAATACCAGCGAAAGATAAGTCATTATTCAAGTGTTACTATTTGGGCTGTCCAGCGATTAAAAAAATAATCATGATTAATTGCATGATTAAAATAATTAATTGTGATTAATCACATTGTTAAACAATAATAGAATACCATTTATTTAAATATTTTTGATGTTTTCTTCATTTTCAAATATACTGATTTCAGTTACAACACAGAATACAAAGTGTACAGTGCTCACTTTATATTTATTTTTAATACAAATATTTGTGATGTAAAAAACAAAAGAAATAGTATTTTCCAATTCACCTCAACACAAGTGCTGTAATGCAATCTTTTTATCATGAAAATTGAACGTACAAATGTATAATTACGTACAAAAAATAACCACATTCAAAAACAAAACAATGTAAAACTTTAGAGCCTACAAGTCCTATCAGTTCTACTTCTGGTTCAGCCAATCACTCAGACAAACAAGTTTGTTTACATTTGCAGGAGATAATGCTGCCTGTTTCCTGTTTACAATATCACCTGAAAGTGAGAACAGGCATTTGCATGGCACTGTTGTAGCCGACGTCGCACGATATTTATGTGTGAGATGCACTAAAGATCCATATGTCCCTTCATGCTTCAACAACGATTCCAGAGGACATGTGTCCATGCTGATGACAGGTTCTGCTCGATAATGATCCAAAGAAGTGCAGACCAACACATGTTCATTTTCATCATCTGAGTCAAATGCCACCAGCAGAAGATTGATTTTCTTTTTTGGTGATTCGAATTCTGTAGTTTACGCATCAGAGTGTTGCTCTTTTAAGATTTCTGAAAGCATGCTCCACAACTTGTCCCTCTCAGATTCTTAAACCTTGGGTCGAGTGCTGTAGCTATCTTTAGAAATCTCATATTGGTACCTTCTTTGCGTTTTGTCAGATCTGCAGTGAAAATGTTCTTAAAATGAACAACATGTGCTAGATCGTCATCCAATACTGATATAATAAGAAAAACATGGCAGAATATGGGTAAAACAGAGCAGGAGACATACTATTCTCCACTAAGGAGTTCAGTCAAAATGTAATTAACACATTATTTTTTTAACGTGCACCATCAGCGTGGAAGCATGTCCTCTGAACTGATGGCCAAAGCATGAAGGGGCATACAAATGTTTAGCATATCTGGCACATGAATACCGTGTAATGCTGGCTACAAAAGTGTCATGTGAATGCCTGTTCTCAATTTCAGAAGACATTGTAAATAAGAATAAGGCAGCATTATCTCCTATATATGTAAACAAACTTGTTTACCTTAGCAATTGTCTGAATAAGAAGGAGGATTAAGTGGATTTGTAGGCTCTACAAAGTTTTACATTGTTTTGGTTTTGAGTGCAGTTATGTAACAAAAATCTACATTTGTAAGTTGCACTTTTATGATAAAGAGATTGCATTACGGTACTTGTATGAGGTGAATTGAAAAATACTATTTCTTTTGTTTATCAATTTTACAGTGTGAATATGTGTAATAAAATAATAATATAAAGTCAGCACTGTACACTTTGTATTCTGTGTTGTAATTGAAATCACTATATTTGAAAAATGTAGAAAAACATCCAAAAATATTTAATACATTTCAATTGGTATTCTTTTAACAGTGCTATTAAAACTGTGATTAATCATGATTAATTTTAATCAGGATTAATTTTTGAGTTAATTGTGTGAGTTAACTGCAATTAATCGACAGCCCTAGTTACTATACAATATGACTATATTTCTTGTATTTTAAATCCCATTTTAAAAGAAGCAATAACACAAGTCGGGACACAAAGAAAGATTTTTCATGTTAGCTCAAGGACAACTGTGAGAATGTTACTTCTCACTTATATGAGTCCAGGATATTTACAAAACCAAGTTGTCCTTGGTAGTTGCCACCATATTTTCTATCACCAGTCCTTTTAAGTAATGATACCATTATGCAACTGGCTATTAAAAATTCTTGATACTGATGTGGGTTTCACTTTGGTAACCAGTCACCACTAGGTCATGTATAATTACATCATAGCACTATAGTAACTGAAAAAGGTACTGCAGTATGAACAACAGTAATGTAACTTGATTACGTTGTCTGTTACCATTCACGAAGTCACACTTTTTTTTTCCTAATAGACCAGATTTTTAAACATTTTTTTTTGCCATTTTCATGAATGGCACACATTGCTGTATACAGTGTTTTGTGTTCCCTTGTGGCAGAATTTGATTTGAATCAATGATGTATGTAGCGTATTACCAAAAATAGAAGTTAACTCTTGTATGCCTCTGCTTGACTTCAATGGGTCCAAAATGTGTGCAGAATCAGATGCAGAACTCCTATACTATGTAGTACCTGTATTCCCTGTTTCTAATACTGGGGAAAGACTATGTGCCATCCTCACATTGCAAATTAATGACAAGTAATGACAAATCATTTGTCAAGTAAATATCTGATTTCCAGGCTGGTTTGAAAAGGCAGAGTTCAAAAAAAGCCTGGTAGCAAAGATTCTGGAATTTCAAGAGAACAGTAATGAGAAGGTCTTAAAACAAGGAAGATACAGGAAGATGGAGAAGGGCAACAGGGAAAGTGGTTTGTTATTCAAACTAAAGAATATTTTAAGCACAGAAACAAGAAGGAAAGGGTGAACAATGGTAGCAATGCAGTCATGCTGCAACATAATTATGTTGAATATAAAAGTGCACTTCTTGTTTAGTACTCAGATTGCTGAATCTAGTACTTATACAGTAGAGTAAGGAAGACACAGTGTGGTCTTTATAGAGTAAATCCAACTAATCTGAAGCCTAGATTTTGTTTGACCCTGTAAGAGTGCACCAAGAATTCTCACTGCTTTGTGTTATAGCACAGGGTCCTTGCACTCCCAGAATACAAGAATGAGGAGATGAAACTGGAAGCTTCTGCTGTTTATGCTTCCCGTAATCCCACTTGGAGACACTGTGCCTCCCTCAAACACAGTGTTTCTATGAGAAGCTGCTTTTTCACAAGATAGGACATTAGACTGTGGCTGCTACAGACAACCAAATCATATTAAGGAACAGGATGACAGGCTCCATACTGATGATATGTAGGAAAAAATGCTGTGTGATCATGGTGGATGTCAATTTGGGTGACATATGCTGAGACCTCATGCTGCCAGTACTAAAAGCATCCTTGGAACTTCTAAATATTACAGATGACAATTTCCTACCTCAAACAATGTTGCATCCAGCACAGGGGAATTCTATATTAGTCCTTGTCTTGACAGATAAATAGGAATTGATCACAGAACTAAAATTTAATGGCAGTTTAAGTTCAAGTGATCATGTCTTGATCACATTTATAATGCACAAAAAGTCCTGATCAGTGTGTGTATATATATATGTGTGTATATACATACGTACATACACACATGGCACTTTAAAAGGTCCATTATCACTAAACTGAAAGTAATTGAGATAAATCAGCTGGAAGGAAGAATATAATTAGCAAAAATATGAATTATAATTGGCAATTGTTTAAGAAAATAGTATTGGATGTCCAAAAAGCTGCAATCCCACAAATAAAAATAGACCTGGGTTAGAGAAGAAGTGAAGATAGTGCTCACTCTCTCTACACACACACACACACACACACACACACACAAACAAATGGGGAAAGAAAGGGGAAGTTGATAGTAATGAATATAAATTAGAAACTAAGATATGTAAAAATTGATAAGAGAAGTGAAGGAACACAAGGAGAAATCTGTGGCTTGCAGGCTTACATAAGGACAATAACAATGAGTTTTTAAGTATATTAGGAACAATAATAATCCCAAGAACGGTATTGATCCATTACTAGATGTAAATGATAGAATGATCAATAATGCCGAAAAGGCAGAAATGGTCAATAAATATTACTGTTCTGTAGTTGGGAAAAACAGATCATGTGAATTTCCAATGTGGGACTGTGGCCAAAAGGGCTAATATGATCCTTGGATGCATAAACTGGGGATCTTTAGTAGGAGTATATGGTTATTTTACCTCTGCATTTGGCACTGGTGTGACTGCTGCTGGAATACTGTGTCCAGTTTTGGTGTCTACAGCAGACATGCCAAACCTGTGAAAAAAACGCAGAAAT
Source organism: Malaclemys terrapin pileata (assembly GCF_027887155.1). NCBI lineage: Eukaryota > Metazoa > Chordata > Testudines > Emydidae > Malaclemys > Malaclemys terrapin. The sequence goes on along the minus strand of NC_071507.1, from coordinate 156,929,307 downwards.
TGGGCTTGTTTTGGCTTAATTGGCTTGTGAGTTGCCTGTTGGCTAGTTTTTGGCTTGTAGCTTGTTGCTTATTATAGCTTGTTGTTTCTTTCTTTTTTTCTTTTTTGATCGGCTCCTGGCAAGCAGGGGCAAGGGGGAGAGAGAGTCAGGGGTGCACAGCAGGCCCACCACACCAGGGGGATCTAGTCACATAGAGTGTTGGGGTTCTTAGGTGATTGAGTTGTTTTGGCCTTGTTTTGAAATAGGATTAACTTGATTTTTGGCTTATTGTGAAAGTCAGGGTGCTTGTTTATCGTGTGAAGGTTGGCAATTGTGTTTAAGTTCAAGGAGGCTATGGATACATTGAAAAGAGTTTAGAGAAGAGCCATGGGATTGATTAAAGGATTAGAAAACATGCCTTACAGTGATAGACTCAAGGAACTTAATCTATTTAATTTAACACAGAGATGGTTAAGGGGTGACTTGATTACAGTCCAAATAGTTACACGGGGAGCAAATATTTGATAATGGACTCTTCAGTCAAGCAGAGAAAGACACAACATGATCGAATGGCTGGAAGTTGAAATTAGGTGATTCAAAATAGAAATAGGGTTTATATTTTGAATGGTGATGGTTATTAACCTTTGGAACAATTTGCCAAGAGTCATGGTGGATTCTCCACCAATGGCATTTTTTTTTAATCAAGATTGAGTATCTTTCTAACAGATTATCTTCATCAAGCTCCAAACTTTAATATTTTTGTTTGACACAGAGGGTGTTTTACAGGGATCCACTGGAATGGTTATATTCATAGTAATTCCGCAAAGGGTGGCATATAACTTCTGAGAGCCAGTTGCCCCCGGTAATCATAATAACTGTGAAATGTATGTACAGATAGTATTTAAGGAGCTATATATCTATAGAAAATTATGTTCTTAATGTATGGGAGTTAAGGGAGATCATCAGAAGGTGACATATCTCGGATATGTCCTTTTCAGAAAGCAGGTAGCAAATGCTTCTCTCCATTTGGTCATGTGTGTATTGTCCATTGTATGTTTTACAATGGATGCCTATTTGCATACTGAGCTAAATACCACATGTAACACTGAAATCTACAAGAGAGAAAACCTTCAGGAAAAAAAATAGCAGAAGTGTGTCCAGTTTATGACCTAACATCAAAATATTAGTGTGAGTATCAAATAATGCAAGGAAACACACAACATCTTCCACTGAGAAAGCAAGGGACAGTGTGACTTGTCTCATGAACAGACTGTCACAGGCAAGCCTGGCTGCAAAACATTAGAAGGACTTTGGATGAGCAATGCTCTATAAGACATAAAAAATATCGAGTTAAATAATTCTGGGTTCTAGAATGCATGTTATGATTTTTATTTTACACACAAAAATCTGTGTCCAATACTTCTGCTTGCTATTACTATAATCTCTATGCTTTGTTAAATAAACCTATGTTTGTTTTCACTACAAACATGTCTAAATGCTGTGGGTTAAAAGGAGCAGTGATGTAAGTGGGCTCTATTATTCCTTTGGGAGCAGTGCATCTGTGAATACTGTGAGGATCCAATGGAGCAGGAGCTGGACACTCCACGGAGAGGCTTGGAGGGCTCAGAGGCTGCTGTGTGCTATTGCTAGTCTGTAAAGAAATAGCAGGGCCAGCCTAGGACTAGAGGGGAGTGCTTGTGTTGCCTCTGGATGGTGAAGTTGGGGAGCTGACCCCCGGCAGGCACAGATAAGGTTTCCTCATACTAAGGGCAGGTAGTAACGAGGTGCCTCGCAACCCTGGGTAACCCCTGGGAAGCATCACGTCATCACAAAATACATAATACCCAGACATAAACATGTAAAGGAAAAACAAAGTTCAGCCTTTGCCTTTGATTGCTCTTCTTGATGTAGACATAGAAACAGTGAAACACAGACATCATATTATCGTTAAATTTGGAGGCCACAATGTTATTAAGATCTATCACCTATTCAAATTACCTGAAAACTACCCAGCCATTTGTTCCAGTATGGATCTTAAGTGACATCAGAGTTCACAGTGGACTATAAAACAGAGGATGGGTGTGAAGGCCATGCTCCCATTCTGCACTGTAAGGACTGCCAAGAGCCCAGACTGGAAGTCAGAGTTCAGACCAGCTTTCAACTTCTACATTAGAGATAGGAAAGCTAAGACGAGGGGACCCACTTTCTGCAGGAAACATAGAAGCAAACCCCTTCACTGTGAAATGCTGGGCTCAGAATCTATGCCCAGGCAGCCCATTGGGTTAGATAGTCCTCAGTGGGAAACTTTCTAACCAACCAACCATACTGGAACTTGTCATAGTTGCAGCAGCTGTAACCTAAACCCCCAAACCAGACTTTCTGTGTACCAGATGGATGATAAAAAAAAACACACAGTTTGCCAATTTTACATTATGGGAAAAATCCCTTCCAGAGTCCAACACTGGTGATCAGTCTAGCTCCCTGACATCACAGCAACTAGATTAAGGCTGGGAAGAGTAGGGCTGAAAAAGGGAATCCACAATGGCTATCCTGTCTAAGCAGAAACTGTATCAATCCCCATAACATGACACCACTGAAAGGGGAGCCAATCACCTGGCCCCAGCACTACTCCCTCCCCATCTAATGGCAGCAGCAGCTTTGAGCAGGACAGGTGCTGGAGCCCAATACTCAAATGCAGCATCTGACTTTCTCCCTCTCCTTCCTCCTCCCCCATGGGAAAGGAAGAGGGAAGAAGGCATTCCCACATAGTGAAAGGGGGTTGAGAGAGAAGGGATATAAAGGAAATGAGAAGGGACACATGGAACACTGCCTCAGCTACTCCCACTAAGATATCTCCCCAGTCTCAGTGCTAGTCCCAGAAAGTGTCTCCACTGCTCCTGGACCCATCAAAGTTGTACCTCCTCTTCTAGTAGGGTGAACATTTGGTGATCTCTTTAAAGTTTTATTTTCATTTTAAGAAAATAGACTTGCTTGAATTGTAGCCTTCACATATGGTTGATGTATATAAAATGTGTTCAAAATCATCATGTAACGGAACAGACAAAAATGTGTACTCAATTATAGTGCTACAAGGATAAATAATTTGTTGGGGCTAATGTTATTTTATGCATACACACACTAAGTTACCAGCTGTTAAAATAGCATTATGTAGCACAACCCAATTATTAATACATTTTCCACCACCATTAACTAATATTCAGGGCTTTTCTAGCTTTTAAAAAGCAGGAACACAGCCAAAAAGTTGAGGCCTGAAGTCTGACCTATTTTAAAAACTATTATAATCTGTTGGGAACATACTTCAAATTCTAAATATTTTTTCTTCTTAAGAAATTTCAGATTCATTCTTCAGATGTTTGAAGGAGATTTTCTGTTACACACATGCTGTTTTTAGATTTTATACTTAGGGAATAATGTATAGCTTTTTATGATCAATATCAGGGAAATATGTCCAAAGAAGTTGCAATTTTGTATTACTTTCAGATCTATTCATTCTTTGAAAAACAACAACAACAACAACAACTAATAACATTTTTAAAGTAATGATTAAAAACTCATCAGTATGAGTTCCTGGTCCTACTTCCATTATATCCAGGAACTTCTGGTACAGTTTCCAGTGGCTGCAAGTCTGGGCCTTAGGTGTCCAAAACACAAGTTGGCAGCATTAATTCATAATCCTGCAATTGTTTTGCTCATGCAGAGCAGCCAACCAACCAGCAGAAAGCAGCTCAATTAACTAATAAAACCTTTTCCCTTAACTCCGTGGGGATCAATGAAATCACAGGAAGTTACCTTTGTCAAACAAGGAAACACTGTGGGTTTCTAAATGGTGATGGATTGATGGAATGTGTGTGAAAGGTCAGAACTAGTAAGGAAAGAGATATTACATTTAAAATTTAAGAGTTTTAGACAGAATAAAGAGTGATCAAAGTTTAAACATAAGTACTTGACAGTGCCCTTTACGCAGTAGGTGTCTTAATGTAACCTTTTGCCTATTGAATACTACATAGGGGACTTATTCATTGTGATAATGACTGGTTCTGCATTCTCAGACTTGAATCTTCTTATTAGAATATACTTCACAGGTCAGTGAGTTTTAGGGCTCCAAAATGCAAGGAAAGCTTATACTGTTCAACAAATGAAATACTACATTATATTTCTCTTTATTACTAAAATATATTTTAATCAATAATACTGCAATATATACTTACATAGCAACAAAGGTTTTATAAGGACTTATAAGATTTATTGCATATTGGATAAAAATACTAATAATATTGTATAATTAATTTTATATTTTCCTCATGTTACTTATCTAAACTGAAAGACAAATATTTGTTTTTCTAGTTATCCACATTTCAAGACAAACCTAAATTTTTTTCTCACTATCCTAGAATGGACTATAAATAAATGGTCATGAAAACTTGGCCCGTCTTAAGTGAAGATATTTTAAATGCAGCATTGGCCTGCTAAACTCAGGGTTGGGAGTTCAATCCTTGAGGGGGCCACTTAGGGATCTGGGGCAAAAATCAGCACTTGGTCCTGCTAGTGAAGGCAGGGGGCTGGACTCGATGACCTTTCAAGGTCCCTTCCAGTTCTAGGAGATAGGATATCTCCATTAATTATTAATTATTATTATTATTATTATATCTTTTTTTAAGAAGAATGATCTCACAACTATTTAGTGCACATCACTGGACCTGATTCATGGCCCATTGAAGTGAAAGGAGTAGTTCCATTGACTTCAGTGAGTATTGGATCAGGCCCATAGTGCTTATATCCATTGACTTCAGTGGCACTAAGCCTGGTGGGAAGACTATCTGGTAATGTTTGCAGAGTCAGCCTTTATTCTGAAGCCACTGAAATCCTATTGAGTTATGGGCCTTGGAAATAGAACATTATTGGATTTCATACCCACTAATGACTGTATGTCTAAAAATATTGTTTTGAACCAAAGTTTTTTGACCTCTTTCCTGTGTAAAGAAGAAAATAAACCTGAAGATATTGACTGAGCGTCCAACCACTAGAAGGACCAGCGACCTGGCTGTTCTGTAGAAGACTGGACTTGTTCACTTTGTGTAGGATCACATTATACTTATTCTGAGATAATTAATTTAAAATAATGAAAAATGTATCTTTGGCAGCAATTAGTAGACAGCTATAGGATTAAAAAGTTAGCTACTTGGACCACATTTTAACTCCTCAAAAACTTATTTTTATACTATTTAAATATAGGAATCAAGCCAGTATCAGTGAGATTGAGCAGAAAGTAGCTACAATGCCATAGGCCAGATTCTCAAACCCTTACTCTACAAGCCATCCCACTGAAAACTATTGGACTTCTGGTCTGAGAACAGTACTACTCAACACTAATAAGGGTATCAAAATGTAATCCATAATCAGGAACAAGAATTGTGTTGCTAATGGATGCTTGATAACAGTATCGCTGCTAACTCGTGAGGAGTTGGAAGCTAAGGCTGAAAGCTATAAAAAGTGATAAAAAATAAGCAGATGTCTTGAAAAAGAGTTTACTCCCCATTAATTGGATTTCAGATCCACCAGGGGCCTTGCACATGATGTGAAGATTAATTGACTCTCTAGGGTGTACCAAGGCAGTGAATATCCCAAAAGTGTAGCTTTGTGCAAGTGATATTTCCTTTTATTAAATTGTTTGAGTGCAAAGTAAACAACTGAAATTTGCTTCAGATGATAAAAGGAATCCAAATGATATCCAGATGATAAAAGGAGTGCAAGAAGGAAGTTACTGTATGGAATTCCAGAGACACAGCATGCTGATGCCAGAAATAAAGAAGTGCAGTATGATGCCCAGAAACCAGAAAGACAATAGGAAGAAGGCAACACCTAGAAGGGCATCTGTGGGTAACAGAGGTAAAGTGCATTGCAAGCACTCAGGGTGGAACAGTATGTGCATTACCTGAAAGCTATACCTACAGGGAAATGAAATATGCATGCTTTATATTTAACTGTTACCAAGATTCAAATATCATTCTCACCGTTGTGGAAGCAGAGAAAGAACTGACAGGAAGGGGATGCAATGCATGACAGTTCGTTAGCAAGAGTCAGGCTAACTGTAACCCTAATAACGCGAGATTTGTAGAAGCGAGGATTGTGTGAGGCGAGTGGGAAAGAACTGTGTGAGAAGTTGTTGTGACCTTGTGTAGATAATGTGTAGAAAATATTGTATGTAGACTAGACTCAAAACAAGTGAGAAAAATAAGATATCAAGATGGCCTATGTATAAACAAAATGCAGCTGTTGCTTATTATTGTCTGTAATGAAAGGTATACAGGTTTGCTGTAATTGTTTACCTGTAGAGAGACCAGTTTAGCTCTCTCCCTCTACGCAATTGTTAGAGAAAATGAAGTATCTGACTTGCTATACCCAAACAAAAAGTGATAACTCTGTTATTCTCCGACACCATGTTATCAGAGAGTTCAAGCTATTAGATTCACATTGTTGGTGGACAACTCAGAAGACTATCCTGAGTTGCCTTTTGTTAAGAGATTCCTAGAGTTTAAGACCGGGGGAACCATCATGATTGACTATTCTGACCTCCTACACACTGCAGGCCACAGAACCTCACCCACCCTTTCCTGTAATAGGCCCATAACCTCTGGCTGAGCTATGAAAGTCCTGAAATCTTGATCTAAAGACTTCAAGTTACAGAGAATCCCCCATTTACTCTAGTTCAAACCAGCAAGTGACCCATACCCCATGCTGAAGAAGAAAGAGAAAAACCTTTAGGATCTCTGCCAATCTGATTTGAGGAAAAATTCCTTCCTGACCCCAAATATAACAATCAGTTAGATCCTGATCATGTGGGCAAGATCCACAAGCCAGACCCCTGGAAAAGAATTCTTTGTATCCAGGCAATAATTTTAAACTCTGACTCTGCTGATATAAGAAAAAAGGATTAATATGGAAACCTTGGTAAATTTTCCTTCACAATTTTTTAAACTCATCTGCAAAGACACAAAGAAAAGAGCTGGTGGCACCTGCTAATGCACTGTTTCTATAATGACTCTCTCTCAACGTATTTAGCACAGAACATAAATGGCTATAAATTTCACAGAGTTTAGGACTGCACTGATTTGAATTAGAAATAATTGGATTCAAAGGGTAGATCATATTCAGTATTTGTAATGGTTATGAGAATACCCAGGACTGTGGGTGACCTTGTTATCTTACCTCCCTCCGCCTGAAAGATTTCCTTGTGTTTAACTTGTCAGCAACCCAACACCTCCTGCCTGTTAGCCACTCAAACAATCTTATTTGATCTGTGCAAGGCCTTACTTTGCCTTTCAGGTGAACAGTAAGTGCACCCCAGTCCCCGAGTTCCTTCCAAGCTTTCCTCTGTACTGTGCCACTCCTTCTCCAGTGAGCAGGCACAGACATACCAGGTCTTCTGTCCCCAAGGTAACAGTGCACACACCAGCTTGTATGATTCAGTTCAGGATCAGAGTTTTGTTTAATACCACAGCACTGAGAAAACAACTATAAGTTTATTATCAAACATTCAAGATTTAAGAGACAGCGAGTAAGGATAATAGAAACAACAGGTTACATACAAAACAAAATTAATCACGCTTTCTAGAAACTAAACTTAAGAGGCTAACATCTTGTCTCAATAAATGTATCTCACCCAAAGTCTTTTGGCTACCAAGGTAGCCAGAGATCCTGCTTTCATGAATATAAACACACTGTCCATGAACTTCCTAGGTTCAGGATAAAGGGATGTCTTCTTGCCTTCTCCTTGTATCCCCAAGAGTCAGGATAACCCTCTGTGGTTTATTCTCCAGTGTGCTGTCTCCCTGAAGATTTTGCATCCTTCTCCATCCATTGACTTTGTATGTAAAAGACTCTCTGTTGTATTAACTTACAATGCTTAATTTACATACCAAGGAGACATATGAAAAAACATGCTTTCTTAGACAGAAAACCATTTTGTCAGCTCCACACTGATATAGACTTTAAAGCACGGGTCGGCAACGTTTGGCATGCGGCTCGCCAGGGTAAGCACCCTGGCGGGCTGGGCCAATTTATTTACCTGCTGACGTGGCAGGTTCGGCCGATCGCAGCCCCCACTCGCCGCGGTTCGCCGTCCCGGGCCAATGGGGGCGTCGAGAAGCGGCGCGGGTGAGCGATGTGCTGGCCGTGACTTCCCGCCACCCCCATTGGCTCGGGACGGCGAACCACGGTGAGTGGGGGCAGCGATCGGCCAAACCTGCTGCATCAGCAGGTAAATAAACTGGCCCGGCCCACCAGGGTGCTTACCCTGGCGAGCCGCATGCCAAACGTTGCCGACCCGTGCTTTAAAGCTTATTTTCAGTACACATACATAATTCCTTGCATAGTATCTATGTAGGCAATTTCCAAAAATATTCATGAGCAGTGTGACCCTGGCTTTCATTTAAGATCTTACATGACAATCTTTGGTGAACCACAATGTGGATACCAGGATCTGGATATTCTTATAACCCCTTACCAGTTGGTATTGAGGGGTTTATGAGTCACAGTACTTTACTACCCATTCACCAGATGGATCAGGTAATTCAGGTGGGTTTCTGAATCATGTATCAGAAGAAAAACCCGATTGAAATAGTAAAGGTCTGATTTAGGTGATCCATCTCATCAGATTTCTGCTGTCAACATAATTTAATAATCTGTGTATATATATCTTCCTACTGTATTTTCCACTGCATGCATCTGATGAAGTGGGTTTTATCTCAGAAAAGCTTATGCACAAATAAATTTGTTAGTCTTTAAGGTGCCACAAGTAGTCCTCATAATGTAAGGCAGTATTCCTAGGTACCCAACATATTTAAGGATAGCTTGAGTATACATTTTTGGATAATCTTAAGTAGTCACAGTGTGCTATATCCATCCTTCTCCATAGTTGTTATATGGAATTTTGTTGTGTTGCTTCCCCCCTTTTTTTTTGGTTACAAACTCTGCCATAGATATCACAAATTAAATGCCTCATATATTCTACAAAACAGAGTAGCTGCATTTACTATCTAACCTTTTTCATTTTCTTTCCTTTGATTGGCAGACCATTCTTATACTTCTCTGTTAAAGCTTGAATAACCACCCAGTAAAGAAAGGTGGAATGGCCCAACAATAAAAACCCATAACATTTAACATTTTGAAGTCTCCAGTTCTGTGAAAGGTTTATAGACGTTTGTGTACTCTATCAGCCATTAAAATTTTGGTGTCCTGTTTTCATGATAAAAATTAACAAGAATAGAAGATGGCAAGGCATGATTCTTCTCTTGTGACAAAAATTGCCATGAGAATACAAAATAGCACAATATTAATCCGTTCTCATGAAAATGACGGTAATGAAAATGAGAAATGGCACTAGCTAAATCCATTCTCATTACAGTGCTATGACTGCAATCTTGTAGCCCTCATATAGCATGATGACTGAAGGGATCTGCTACTTTAGTCACAGTTTTTAATGTCTTCGATGTGCATCTCTTTGTCATTATGCCCCATTTCATTCCACAGTCATGCACTCTTATGAAAAAAGTTTTCTGATCAGCTCAGGTAACTAGATTTGACAACATAACATTTATTCATGGTCCCTTCTACAGACACTCAGAGCTGATCCACAGGGCTCTGAAATGTCATGCCCATGTATTCCTCAATTGTTTGGTGGCTATTGGATTGATTTGTAAATTCAGGGTGTCCCCTGAGCTTCACAAAAGTTACATAAAAGTTCTGGAGAATAGTACAAAAGCTATAAACATGATGCCCAAATATATCATTCACCACATCAGAACTTAAAAACCTCTAAGGACGGAGATTCCACCACCTCCCTAGGTAACCCATTCCAGTGTTTCATGACCCTCCTAGTGAAATAGTTTTTTTCCTAATATCCAACCTAGACCTCCCCAACTGCAACTTGAGACCATTGCTCCTTGTTCTGTCATCTGCCAACATTGAGAACAGGCTAGCTCCATCCTCTTTGGAACCCCCCTTAAGGTAGTTGAAGGCTGCTATCAAATCCCCCTTCACTCTTCTAAATAAGCCCAGTTCCCTCAGCCTCTCCTCATAAGTTATGTGGCCCAGCCTCCTAATAATTTTCGTTGCCCTCCGCTGGACTCTCTCCAATTTGTCCACATCCTTTATAACGTAGTGGGGGACCCAAAATGTGATGTGATATTTGGTGGATATTTGATGGATATATGATGGATATTTGACCAGTATCACACAGCCTAGTTTTTCTGGGTTGCAAAAGTAGCTGGAGAGCCCAAGGGGATTTTTGTGACTCCATGGTAAGACTGGTATAGCGATACAGGAGTTCCTATTTGTTATTGGTTTGATGAAATCTAATTATAGAACATACCACCTGTTTGGGGTATCTACCCTGTTTTCTGACAATCTGACCTGAAATTGGTACTCACAGTTGTGACCAATTCCAGACAGTACGACAACCCCCACATGCAAGGGAAGAGGGAGCAGCCACAGAGTCTATTGCACAGATAGGAAGACAGCACCCCAAAGACAGAATGCACTGCTTGAGGGGGTAGAGCATGGTATCCCCAAAGACACACTGCTCTACAGATTGGGGAATGAACACCTCCATGGAGCCTAGTTCCCTGTTCACACCTTTCCCCAAGACCCACAAGGATTCTTCCAAATTGCCAACTCTTGCAATTTTATCACTAGTCTCACTGTTTTTATTAGAGCCCAAATTGCTGGAATGAAGAGATTGCAAGAGACACTCAGCTTTCATTAAAAAATAAATAAATTCTAGCCCTGATGGTTTCAGAGAACAGCTTGAAAACATTAAGTGAGTGTAACTAAAAGCTGAGAAACCAGAAGTGAAATAAGAACCCCAAATGTATTATTATTATTATTATTTTAATCTCATGATTTTTAGGACCTAACTAAGCATGTGAGGTTGGCCATATGGCTCGCTGTTCCCAAATCCTTCTGCTTGGGTGGCAGGAAGAACCCCAAAAGGAGATGTGGTGGGCCTATCATTACTGGCCAAGGGCAGTGAAGCCCTAAACTCAGCTTCATGCCATTTCTCTGTCTGTGAGAGTAACACGATGACTTTTGAACACCACCATTTTCAGGGAATGTTCCAAGCACCAATGGTCAGTATCTTACTTGTGTGAAAACTGGAAAAAAGTCTGATTTGGAAGAAAAACAGACCTACAGACTGCCTCATGGTGCAAGCAGAGGAATCTCTTTGCACCCCGTGCTACTGCCTATATACATTAGAGGCAGCAGCTTATAGAATCATAGAATATCAGGGTTGGAAGGGACCTCAGGAGGTCCTCTAGTCCAGCCCCCTGCTCAAAGCAGGACCAATTCCCAACTAAATCATCCCAGCCAGGGCTTTGTCAAGCCTGACCTTAAAAACCTCTAAGGAAGGAGATTCCATCAGCTCCCTAGGTAACCCATTCCAGTGCTTCACCACCATCCTAGTGAAAAAGTTTTTCCTAATATCCAACCTAAACCTCCCCAACTGCAACTTGAGACCATTACTCCTTGTTCTGTCATCAGGTACCACTGATAACAGGCTAGATCCATCCTCTTTGGAACCCCCTTTCAGGTAGTTGAAAGCAGCTATCAAATCCCCCCTCATTCTTCTCTTCTGCAGACTAAACAATCCCAGTTCCCTCATCCTCTTCTCATAAGTCATGTGCTCCAGCTCACTAATCATTTTTGTTGCCCTCCGCTGGACACTTTCCAATTTTTCCACATCCTTCTTGTAGTGTGGAGCCCAAAACTGGACACAGTACTCCAGATGAGGCCTCACCAATGTCGAATAGAGGGGAACAATCACGTCCCTCGATCTGATGGCAATGCCCCTACTTATACTGCCCAGAATGCCGTTAGCGTTCTTGGCAACAAGGGCACACTGTTGACTCATATCCAGCTTCTCGTCCACTGTAACCCCTAGGTCCTTTTCTACAGAACTGCTTCCTAGCCATTCGGTCCCTAATCTGTAACAGTGCATGGGATTCTTCCATCCTAAGTGCAGGACTCTGCACTTGTCCTTGTTGAACCTCATCAGGTTTTTTTTGGCCCAATCCTCTAATTTGTCTAGGTTCCTCTATATCCGATCCCTACCCTCCAGCGTATCTACCACTCCTCCCAGTTTAGTGTCAACTGCAAACTTGCTGAGAGTGCAGTCCACGCCATCCTCAAGATCATTAATGAAGATATTGAACAAAACCGGCCCCAGGACCGACCCCTGGGGCACTCCACTTGAAAAAAGCTGCCAACTAGACATGGAGCCATTGATCACTACCCTTTGAGCCTGACGATCTAGCCAGCTTTCTATCCACCGTATAGTCCATTCATCCAGCCCATACTTCTTTAACTTGCTGGCAAGAATACTGTGGGAGACTTTGCTAAAGTCAAGGAATAGCACATCCACTGCTTTCCCCTCATCCACAGAGCCAGTTATCTCCTCATAGAAAGCAATTAGGTTAGTCAGGCATGACTTGCCCTTGGTGAATCCATGCTGACTGTTCCTGATCACTTTCCTCTCCTCTAAGTGGTTCAGAATTGATTCCTTGAGGACCTGCTCCATGATTTTTCCAGGGACTGAGGTGAGGCTGACTGGCCTGTAGTTCTCCATATCCTCCTTCTTCCCTTTTTTAAAGATAGGCACTACATTAGCCTTTTTCCAGTCATCCGGCACCTCCGCCGATCACCATGAGTTTGCAAAGATAATGGCCAATGGCTCTTCAATCGTATCCGCCAACTCCTTTAGCACCCTCGGATGCAGTGCATCTGGTCCCATGGATTTGTGCTCATCCAGCTTTTCTAAATAGTCCTGAACCACTTCTTTCGCCACAGAGGGCTGATCACCTCTTCCCATGCTGTGTTGCCCAGTGCAGCAGTCTGGGAGCTGACCTTGTTCGTGAAGATAGAGGCAAAAAAAGCACTGAGTACATTAGCTTTTTCCACATCCTCTGTCACTAGGTTGCCTCCCTCATTCAGTAAAGGGCCCACACTTTCCTTGACCTTCTTTTTGCTAACATACCTGAAGAAACCCTTCTTGTTACTCTTAACATCTCTTGCTAGCTGCAACTCCAATTGTGATTTGGCCTTCCTGATTTCAGTGCTGCATGCCTGAACAATATTTTTATACTCCTCCCTGGTCATTTGTCCAATCTTCTACTTCTTGTAAGCTTCTTTTTTGTGTTTAAGATCAGCAAGGATTTCACTGTTAAGCCAAGCTGGTCACCTGTCATATTTACTATTCTTTCTACACATCGGGATGTTTTTTTTCCTGCAACCTCAATAAGGATTCTTTAAAATACAGCCAGCTCTCCTGGACTCCTTTCCCCCTCATGTTATTCTCCCAGGGGATCCTGCCCCATCAGTTCCCCATCAGTTTAGCTTTCTATAGCCTGTACTCTACCAGAAAGAAGAGAGCCTTACATGGATGGTTTGTAAGGGGAGAAGAAGCAGGTACATGGTGGACATAATAGAGTGTAGGGATGAAGTGGGGATGGAGAAGCAATAGTGATGCAGAGATGGTGTGATGGGGGAAGCCTGGGTATTGGGGCCTGTAAGCGGGGTTCTCGAGTTGGGGCTAAGCAGCTGGGACATGGAGAGTTGGTGCAGTTGTGATGAGGGAAGCAGGACCCAGAGGAAAGAGAGGGGAGTGTTCTTGATGAGGGAAGCAGGGAATTAAAGGGGGGAATTGGATGTGTGTGAAGCAGGGGCCAGGAACGAGGGAATGGAGATTGGGAGTGAAAGCAGGGACCCAGAGTGCGGGGAGGAACTCTTTATAATTAACCCTCTGTTTGTCGGCTCAACCTCCACAAATATTGATTCTGGAAGAAGGGCTCTGTGTGCAGGTGCACGTGTGTGCACGCAACTGTGTTCTGGTGTGAACTTCTCAGGTCAGGTGACAAGGGGATGGGAGCCAGGGTTAACAAGAAACTGGAGGCTAAAAGACAGAGAAGCTCTGAATGCAGGGCCTCGGGTATCTGTCACCCCCCATGATACTGCTGTCCTGGTCCCTTCCTGATTTCTGTTACCGCTCCCCATGACACATCTTGCTCATTGCAGGCAAATGGATCTTTATGGCACCCCCTACTGCTGCCTGCACATATCACAGACAGCAGCTTCAAATGCTGTCTTTTGCACTGGGTGTAAGGCTTGTCCAACAGGAGCAAAGTGTGTAGCCCTCTAGTTATTTATTATTTGCATTACCATAATACCTGGGTGCCCTAGCCATGGACCAGGGCCCCACTGGGCAAGGTGCTGAACAAACACAGAACGAAAAGTCCTAGGGTTCCCTTTCCACAGCCATTTGGTAGCTGTAGCAGCACGACCTGGAGAGTTGAGGGCTAGAGGAGCAGGTAATCCAGGGCCTGATTTCCATCCTCCCTTTACCTCCTAGCAGAATTGAATCCCACAGATCTTAAGGACCGCGCTGCCCCCAGAGAAGGACCCTGGTGTTACAGGAAATCAAGTCTGTGTGAGAAACAATGACAGATAATTGAGAGCTGGAGGTGACTAACAAGCCACCCCTGTGCATATTAACTGCAACTTGTTGGAAGGAGCATCTTGGCACCTCACATTCATGCTTGCAAAAGACGCCTCATCACTGGCTTCTTGCTATGCAGCAATGTACATGGGCTCAGGAAATCACAGCTATTATATAAAGTTTAAAGTTAGATGGCAAAGGAGGTGGGCAGACAATATCCTCTGTCTCCCTTCACAGGATTTTGGAGCAGAGTCCCAACTGTGACTTGTCAAGTACCTTTCTCTGTCCTCCTCACCTATCATGTGAATTACTGAACTGTCAACATTATAAAGAGTTTTAAGTTTGGGGGAAGAGGTGTTTAATTTGTGAGGACACAAGCTAAAATAAAAGAAGGCTATGTTTGTTTACAAGACAAGAAGAAAATGCCATCAAAATGATGAGTTCTGGCAGGCAAGAAGACCATGAGCCTGCCTAAGTTCAGTGGATGCAGTGAGGAGCTTGGGTGTAAGTAGTCACTGACCACTAGCTCCCTTCTCTATGGCCTGTCCACTGAAGATAAACCAATATAACAATGGGCTTCAGACCTCCTCTGCCTGGGCCCACTGAAAGAATGAAGTAAGGAAGGAGGGAGGCCTCAGTTTGGTTGATAACCAGTAAAGAAAGATGTTGTAGGCTTTCTAGCCCACCCAAAGAGGTATCTCCAGGCTGGTCCACCCAAATAGAAACAAAGCACCGCTTGTGCTTACCTAAGCTGGAGTGATTGCTCTGTATTATGGGAAGGAGGGGGCACCTGGTCCATTAATTTCTTAAGGAGCACATTTTTCCGTGAGGCAGTCTGCTCCTTGAAGACTAAGTAAGGAGATCATTGTGATGTCATCACATGATCTTGAGCCAGGGTCCAGGGAGAGTAGGCACAGATATATTTGCCAGCTGGTTAATCCTGCCCTAGGTTGGAGTGATGTTTCCACTCATTCCAGTCAGGATTTATTACCTTCTAATCAGTTTTTAAAGCTAACCTAGTTCCTGATGTTAGTCTTTTAATATTGATGTCATTGCTAAACATCTAGTACTTTTTTTGGTGGACCAGAGTCTCTTAATAGAAGTGGTTATTGACACATTACTTTGTCATAGCAGGAAACCAATGAACTACAGTGTAGGTCACTGGATTATGCTACTTCAGGCATTCACAGAAATGCCTGGGGGCTTTAAGGAATTGTGTACTGCAATTTCTGCACACTGAACAACTAAAAAGATAGATACCTTGGTTAACTGTAGGCAGCTGGACTATACAGATTATTGACTAATATTAAAAGAAAAGCTAATTTTGTATGCATATTTCCTTAATATTTATGTAGTAACCAAACACTGGGCTAGAATTTACAAAAAAATTTAAAAACTGTGAAAAAAGCATTATTTTTCTTATTTCATGTACATGTGTTTGGGCTTCATTTTCATTATCCCATCTGATAGGAAGAGTCTGCTTGAAGGTAACAATATTATCGACTGTTGTACTAAAGAAGTGCCAGTCGAAAATGTTCCATCACAATATACACCTCCCTACACAAAAAAGGGCTTTTCAGCAAAATGGAATTTGTTGCAAAAAATCAAAACAAAAAAGATTGTTTTTGTTGAAAATTTTAGATTTTATTTGTTTCTTTATTTGATGAATCTCTCACTTCCCGATCCCCCCCTAGAAAAAAAATCCAAAATGGCAATAAAAATAGTTTTAATCAAAAAGTGTTTACAGCAGAAAAAAAATCTCATTTCCTCACCATCTCTTTGAGGTCACAAGCAGCTCTTAAGCCTGTTTTCCTTCCCTTCTCATTCATCATCTAAATTGGCTCACAAGACTGCATTTTCCAGAAGATAACAAGTGTAAAATTTGTGCCATTTCCTATTCTTATATTTGGCACAACTATGCATTAATGTGAAACTTTGATCTACTATAATTCACAGAAATGCTCAGAAAATAACAAGAATCAATATACTATGATCTTTTTATTATTCTGAGTGTTGGTTGGCTAAGCAATCTAACCCTTCTTCTGCAAGTTTAGGGCAGCTGTATGTATGAATCAAAACAAAATATTGAAAAGTAGAAGCAATGCAGAACCCTCCCTTATTTCACATGACTTATGAGGCATATAATTCGGATATGTTCTCACAACAAAGAATTTAATGAGAATAAAGCCTGGCTCATTAATCTAGTTTGAGAAAGACTGTGTCAGAATATAAAATTTTAGAAATCTTAACCTATGTTCACTGCAATTTTAAATTAATCTCAGAGTCTCTCCCTCTCTTATATGTTTTATTCTACATCTAAGGCATCATTTCCTTGGGATTTGAAATCTTAATAATGTTCCTAACTGAACCATTATCTTCAAAGTAGCACTATAGTTTTTTCCACAAAAGAGAACTGTAACTCTGAAAGTATAAAGGAAAAGGAAAGAAGATCAAGAGGCTTGACTTGTGGTGTTTTAAGCACCACACCAGTTCAATGCTTCATGTTTCACATCCTCCAAATAATTATCCCCTTTTGAAAGAAAACTTACTTTAACTGCAATTGAAATATAATTTTTGTATTCAACTGACACTTCATATATCTGGCAAGACCATCAAATCCAATTCAACTGAAATAAGAGACCCAGGATGAATTTGGAATTTTTCCACAAAGTTTCTTGAAGTACCAAGAATAAATACCTATTTTTGCTTTTGCTTGTCTTCTCTCACCCACCGATCCTTTTATGCTGTGACTACCATCCTATCCCCAATGCACTCCCAAAAGAAGAATAAAGACGGAGTAGGCCTTTAAACATAGAGTCCGAGAATTTCAAGAGAGAGACAAAGGGGCATGCTTGCTGAGTGAGAAGGAATTGTTGGACTCCACAAGCCAGAGCTGAAGGAAGCTGGTTGCAAGAGTCATAGAGATGACTCCATGATCCAGATGGGAAGCCTAAGCTAGAGGCATAATGCTGAGGAGAGGAGACTTGGAATTCTGAGAAGACACTATCCAAAACCCAAATAACACTCAAGAGTTGTGAAGAAATAGAGGCAAGAGATAGCATATGGGTATTTTATTGATTTGCCTAGATCTGTGTATCTCTTGTGCTATCTATGAGTAAACCATGAATTGGCCTAGAAATCTCTCGGCATAGTCTGTCCATTTGGTTCAACTATCACATGTCCCTGAAGAGGTAAACTATAATCCAGAGTACACTTGAGGATTGGGAAAGGTATGCATAAGTTACTGCATCAGCTTGAGCACAGAATTCCACTTCTGAGAATGGGTATCAGACAGACAGTCAATGCCCAGCGAGAGAGTGAAGTGGCCAAAGAAAGGGATGGTATTGTGACAGATTTCCTTTAACAATCTGCCTGGGCCACAGTTGATCAGGCTGGGGCCACAGGGTCTTTTTTGGGGAGGAGATGACAAGGCACACCAAGTGTCTAAATTATAAAGCTTTATTGATAAAATAATAAAATAACAGAAGAGAGTGCTGGGAACGCTCCCTCATCACTCAGGAGAAAAAGGAAAGCATTAATGCCCCAAGCCCTAACCCACTTTCATACTCACACACGCACAACCCAGACTGGCCAAGTCTGGGTGTAACTTCAGAAGAAGGGGGAGGGAAGGTGGACGGGACTGCTGTCCTGAGCCCTGGCCGTCCAAGGATCTGCTGTCCTCTCCTAGTTGCTTCAGCTCTCAGGAGAGTTTTTAAGTCCTGGGATCCTTGGGGTGGGGGTGGGGGTCATTCAGGACCCTCTGTTCTGGTGCTCTTTGTACCAGTCCAAACAGGCTTGCTGTGGCCTCCCCGGTTTCCCAAAGCATCCTGTCTCTGGAGACTGTTTTCCTTTCTGTTGGCCTTTGCTGATGCCGTTTCATTCGCTCTCGCTGTTCTCGCTGTTATCTCTGCAGCTCTGCTCAATTTAGTTCTTCTCTTCTCACGGCTGGTCGGGGGTGTTGGACTTTTCCTCTTCTGTCTTGGCAGGTAGCAGCTGGCCTTAGGCTGGAGTTAGCTTCTTATCTTTGGGCTGAGCTTGCTAGCTGCAGTGTTGAATTAACTCATTCTCTGCTTTCTTCTTTCTCTGCCCCCCTCGGCCTCTCGCACCTGCAAAGGAAACTTCCACTCCCCACTCACACACTTTTGACCCTCCCCAAAATGCTTTGTGATGCTTGCAACAGTGTTAGCAATATACAGTGCTTTTTACTTTCCCAGGGGACTCCCTAAGGGGAGGGTGCCATTGGGTTGTGACAGTATCTGGAGCCTACCCAGATCTAGGGGAGCTTAAAAGCACACAGATCCAGAATATGAGACCAAACACAGCAGCCTGGTAAGTGTCCAAAGGTGTGGGGAGGGGTAGGCGAGGAGATAGACCAGGCCTATCAAAATGCTGTACTAGAGGACACAGGTACATGAAGTGGTCAAGGCATGACATGCTCCCAAATATCTCCAGTTCCTATACAATCACCTCAGTGCATTCAGGTCAATATCCAAACTAGCTCATAAATGAATGCTTCACCCAGCAAGAGCTATCTAAAGAGCTCATTCCTGATCCATGGATGCCTTCCCCTTCTTTCCAGTATTAGATTCCCCCCCCCTGCCTTTTCTATAGCCACAGCACTGTAGCCCTGGTTCAACATGAGTAATTAAACATAGGTGAGACCTATTTTCTTGGAAGATAGGATTAGAGAGAAAATAAATCAGCAGGCTTAAAACAGAATGTTTGTGCTCAGATAAGTAAATGGGTCAGTAAACTAAAAGACAAAATGTTTGAGCTAGCTAAGATTCGGGGGGGGGGACATACTGACTAAATCATTTACTATGAACAAAATAGCAATGGACAAGAGAAATCAGGAGCATAAAGATGAGGTAAAGAGTAAAGTTGAACATGGGTAGCACATGGACAGACCATGCTGTACTGGAATTGGCTCCTGCAAAGTAATGAAGCCAATCCCAAAACATGTAACACAATGTATAATAAATGTAATATGATGTATAATTTATATAAAGGAAGGGAGCTTCTGTGTAACTTTGAATGTATAGTATGCCCTGTACCCACCCCCTGAACTTCAGCATAATTAACTCATGTGTAGTTTGTTGGTATGCCTAAAGAGAAACCTCAGTGACAAGTTCAGAGATGAGCTGTGTTCTTGGAAATGGAGTGAATAAGCTCCTGGAGGCTATAGAGTAGATAGTCTCAAAAGCCACCCCAACATACTTTTGAGTGGATAGGGCTTCAAAGGCTACCCCCACAAGCACTATCATCACTGAACCACAGAGTGCTTCATCTTCAGCAAGAGGAAAGGCAGAGTTCTTCTGTAAGTACTAGTGCCAATAATCCTTGTACCCAGCATAGGTTGTCTAAAAAGAATATGCAATGATTGCCATCTTGCTCATGACCAGGGATTGGAATTGGAACTTCCAGAGCTAAATCACAAAGCTCAACAGCTTGAGCTAAACAATTAAGTTCCCCATCTTTTACCTGTAGCAGATTCATCTCCTGTGTGGATTAGGCACATAGGAAGATGTGGAACACACACTGAAAAGTGGGTTACAAATACAGAACAAAAATATAGGTTATATGTAGGGAATACAGCCATTAACCAATTCCCTATCACCCAGCACCCACTGCTCTGTAAGTGTGCCTTTACATTTCTGGTGTAAGTGTGCCATTACATTTCTGGCAGCATAAAATGGCTTTAGTTCAATAAGAATGCAGATCTTGGTATTCACAAAATGTAGTTTCCTGTTTTGATTAAGAGTTTGTTTAATTTAAAAAAAAAATCCAGTGTGCAGTCTTAAAATATCACTCTGCAGCTGGCTCCATGTGTAGGCACTTCAAAATGGCACTACTGTTTGCTGCTTCAGACATCTGTCCTGCTGTGGTTCAATACCTGATGACATTGATTTGCTCTTGACTGGAGGCTATGAATGCACATGTTCCACTGTAGATTATCACTTTGGGTGTGATGGTGGGGAGAAGTGAGTCAAAAGTGTTATCTGGATCCTTTCAGTATTGTATATTTTGATAGGCTGAGATTGATCAGCCTGTCTGCTGATAAAATAGTAGAAATGTCAGTACTAAAATAATTAAAAACATGATTAAATTCTACTAAGGTTATGGTAGTTTAGAACCCAGTTATACTGCATAAACTACTCTAGCCAATTAAACACTGAATCTCATTCTTTTGACAATGATTATAATGAGAAAGGGAAATTGTAGAACATGAATCTTTTCTTGTGACAAAGATTATTGCAAGGATTTAACAGGATACAAAATTATACCTATTCTCCTAATCTTGATATTGTCATCCGCTGTCCTTTTCAAATGCCATAAGAGAGGTGACTGCTTGGACACTATCAGTCACAAAAATAGAAAACGGATCTACACTTCCTTCAACACGATGAATCACCATGCAGATATTATACTGTAAGTGATAAAGGCTGCTACTTATGCAAATTAATTAACAGGCAAGGAAAAAAATTCAGCCCTTTAATTTAGTAAAGCAAGGAAGGGAGTAGAGATGAAAAGTGGAGTTCGGCAAAACCAAGAGACTTGGCAAAATTCTTCCCTTTTATATTTAGATGAAAATAATTTATGTAATAGGATCAAAAGGGTAGATGTTCCCTTTGCCTGACCCTCCCAGTCCTAAGTAGTTTGTTTTTCCTCTGTAACAGTTCCAGTGTGCCACCCTCTTCTCTGTTGCATCATAGCAAGGTGATACCTTAAACCTAACCACAATCTTCACTATCCAAGGTGAAAGTCCTGTTTTTTTTTTTTTTTTTTTGACATTTATAAGTACAGCAATTACTGCAGCAAGCAACACAAATCAATCTGCAAATGAAGGAAACAGTAGACTTTACTAAATGAAGTCTAGTGACTAATATCTGAATAACACCATGGTATTATATCAGTCTGGAAGGCAAAAGTTCAGCAAATTAAAGACATTAATTGGCATATCAAATGTCCTTTATGTTGCAGTCACAGGCTTTTAAGTTGTGTAATATTGGGAAATGATCATTATTATTAGCTAGATTATTCACATTTTTTTTTTTTTACCATTTGGAGACATTAAAACTGATGGGTTACATTTACAAAATACTCTGGTCCAAATTCACTACTGTTTTACTTCTGTTTTATGCCAGAGTAACACCACTGAAATCTATGGAATTTTACCAGTGTAACACTGATGTAACAAAATGATAAATCAGACCCATTAAGTCAATAATATGATAAATCATGAACAATCCCGCACTAGAGAGGAAGGATGATCAACTGTTAAGGTGCTAACCTGAGACTTGGGAGATCCTAGGTCAATGCTCTGCTCTACCATACATTTCCTGTGTGACCTTGTGTTTCTCTGGGCCTCCAGACCCAATCTGTAAAATGGGGATAATAGTACTTCCCTACCTCACTGGGAAGATTCTGATGCATTCAGATATATGGCCCCTATTACCATTGTAAGCACTATAGATAGATAGAAGGCTACAGAAATTTTAAAATTGCAATTTGAAGATAAAATATAAATAAACAACTTAAAATGTAAGATTATTCAACATAAATGAAGAATAGACAATATACATGTTTTTACAGTATTTAAGAGCTAGACTCAGAAGCATTAGTTATCTCCATGAGTAACCTTTAAGCTTCTAAAGTAAAAAACATTATTATTATCCTGTGCATCTAGTCCTAAAATCTGTGAATAATTCACTAGTGTGCCAAGGTCATAATGCCCCAGCATTTTTCCACCTCCATGTCATGAATCACCATTTAATTTTCACTGCACAGACCCAACCTGCAAAGATGCAAAACCTGACATTATGAGTGAAAATAAATTATTTCTTAGGTGACAAGCGGAGAAAATATGGACACATTGTTACAGAAAGTGATTCATCCATGTGGTTGTATAACGATAAAGACGTACATATACATTTTAATGATGAGATGTCCTAAAAGTACCTCTTTTTTATGTTTACATGAGTATAAATAACTACTGGCTTTCAGCAATACATCATTTATCTATGAAAGTACAAGCATATATTGTTAAACAGCAGGGAGAGAAAAGAAATTCTAGTCAGAAATGTTATATGTGAGTTACTATTGCATAATTTGCAAAATGCCAGGAGTCTGTGCAATTAAGTCTTTACATAAAGTGAACATAGAGAGTTATTCTTGTAACACTGCCTAGCAAAGAGAGAGAGAAATGCTAATGAGATGACTAATCCCTCCCACAAGTGTCTGATTTTGCACTGAATCATGGCATTATTTAAAATTACAAAATTAAAAAACAAACAAAACACTTGAAATTAGTTTGATATATACAGAGGGTCAAAACCTGAAGTTGTTAGGCAGAGCTGGCCTTGGTGGCAGGCAATCAGGGCAGTTGCCCAGAACGCCAACTTCCAGAGGCACCAAATCAACATCTGGTGGCAGGGGGAATCAAATCAAGGTTTGTTATTTTGTTTACTCAGCAATTTCGAGTGTGCCAAAAACATTTTCTATTGAGGCGTGGTCTACACTAGGCGTTTATGTCGAAGTTAGCGCCGTTACATCGAATTAACCCTGCACCCGTCCACACCGCGAAGGTATTTAGTTCGACATAGAGGTCTCTTTAATTCGACTTCTGTACTCCTCCCCGACGAGGGGAGTAGCGCTAAATTCGACATGGCCATGTCGAATTAGGCTAGGTGTGGATGGAAATCGACGCTAATAGCTCCGGGAGCTATCCCACAGTGCACCACTTCCAATGTCGACGCTTTCCCCGTTAGTGTGGACTCACAAAGTCGAATTACTGTCCTTAGTGTGGACACACACGTTCGACTTTGCAATATCGATTCCAAAAATTCGATTTAAGTAAAATCGAACTACTCTCGTAGTGTAGACAAGGCCTGAGTGACAGAATACCTACTGCTGGCACTGTCATTAAGCAGTGAAGAAAAGTCTTGCATTCAGGAGAAACTCTTTCACACAAAGTGAATGAGAACTTTCCCTCTTAGCAGGAAATTTTCAAAGGCACAAATAACACCCACTGACTGTTGGGCCCTCCCTGAGAACATGGTATTGCTTAGAACACTGCTGAATGGGACTCATGACAGAAAGTCAATGAAGAGGTATATTTTCAAAGGTACAAGTGTCAAGAAGATTCCTACTCACTCTCTCTTTCACTTTCCCCCTCCTTCTACAGCATTTTCTCACATGAACTTGCTCCTCCTCAGTACTTCTTCATCCTAGTTTCTCTTGGATGTTAGGGCACATTAAGTCTTTAGGCTTCTCTTCCTCAATGGACTGGTCACCTCTCAATTTTAGTGAACTAGAACTCCTGCTCAGATTTCATACTCACTAAATTGCATAAGGGAATGAGCAGCTACAGAGCTAGTCAGTGTCTGTGAGATCAGTGGAGGTGCCATTGTGCTGCATTCTTCTGGTCCACTCCCAGAGGAAGGCAGCAGGCCAGAGGAAGGCAGCAGGTCCCGATTCTTGCACTGCAAGGAAGCAATATGTCTCCAGCTTTTTTCCCCCTCAACATTTGTTGTTGAAAGGCAAGATATGTTGTAACCACCTGGATCTATGTATTCAAGAATTGAGTTCCCAGAGTCAGGGCATGAAAGCATTTTCTATGAAGAGTGACTGTCTATGCGGTGTGTGAGGAAAGCAAAGGTTTTGCTAGTCTGAGTGGGAAGAAACTGACCAGATTGGAAAAAAAGGCATTTGTTCAAGAACCCTGAATATTTTGTAGTACACAGATTTGAGGCAGCTCTGAAGCTTTGGTGGATATGGACCTGTTTTAATTATAATACAACCCTAATGTTTGTAAATCCTATCCACTCCCAATTGCATATGTCACATCACATAGCAATATGATGCAGCAACACAGCCTATTTTAGCAAAATGGACATGGAACAAAGGTCCTTGCTGTTTTTCAGGTATTGGTGGGGAAATTTTCTATCTATCTATCTATCTATCTATCTATCTATCTATCTATCTATCTATCTATCTATCTATCTATCTATCTATCTATCTATCTAAATTCTACTGGACAATAAAAAGAGAGTAGATGATAGAACTGTCTCAGCTTGGAAGAGGTATTTGGTCTTTTCTAGACAAAATTCTTATTTTTTAATATAACTATTTAAAGCCAAGGAATTAGGAGGAGATGCCTCTACCTCCACATGCTAGCTACTGCATTATAGGGTCAAACACTTTTCTCTACTTTTTCAGGGCCAATTCTGATTGTGTTGCAGCAAGGGTTGAGGGGAAAGAGACAATTTATGAATGGGTTCTGCTACATTAAGGTTCCCAGCCTTTGACATCAATGGGATCTTCTCCCTCAGTCTTCCTTTCCAGTCCAACCTCTTAGTGCCAAGCCCTGCTGCTGTTCAGGAATGAACTGTGAAACCTTAGAAGACTGCAGGTTGAAAGTCAGGTCTGATTCCTCACAGCCTTGCACCTTGTTTAGTGATTTAAAGTAGGGAAAAGTGAGCATAAGAATAAAATAATACCACAGGTATAAATAACTGTACGACATGCTAACCACTGGAGAAGCAAGACCTTGGTTTTAAATGACAGAATGTAACAGCCTGTTTACATGATAACTTAGGGCATAGATTCATAGATTCTAGGTTCATAGATTCATAGATTCTAGGATTGGAAGGGACCTCAAGATGTCATCGAGTCCAGTTCCCTACCCTCGTGGCAGGACCAAATACTGTCTAGACCATCCCTGACAGACATTTTCTAACCTACTCTTAAATATCTCCAGAGATGGAGATTCCACAACCTCCCTAGGCAATTTATTCCAGTGTTTAACCAGTTAGGAACTTTTTCCTAATGTCTAACCTAAACCTCCCTTGCTGCAGTTTAAGCCCATTGCTTCTTGTTCTATCCTTAGAGGCTAAGATGAACAGTTTTTCTCCCACTTCCTTATGACACCCTTTTAGATACCTGAAAACTGCTATCATGTCCCCTCTCAGTCTTCTCTTTTCCAAACTAAACAAACCCAATTCTTTCAGCCTTCCCTCATAGGTCATGTTCTCAAGACCTTTAATCATTCTTGTTGCTCTTCTCTGGACCCTCTCCAATTTCTCCACATCTTTCTTGAAATGTGGTGCCCGGAACTGGACACAATACTCCAGCTGAGGCCTAACCAGCGCATGCCTTCACTGCGTAAATAGCAGTGTGCACCAAATTGCTGTGCTGTAATTCCCCTGTGTAGACTCTGCAGGCACAAACTTCAAGATCCCAAGTTCACATTAATGTAGTCCTATTTTGAAGAGGGTGTATATCTACAGTACACCAGCTTGCCATGCCTTAGTGGCTGTGTGGATTCTGGTACTCTGCAATAAAGCCTTGTGTCATGAACTTTGACATAGTGGCAAGCTGGTGTGCTGTAGATTTACACCCTACCTTGCTTCACGCTAAGTCTCCAAGTAGACATGCCCTAAGTGTGAGAATATTGTTTCTGTCAGCCAGGGTATAAAAGGCAGATCTGAATATCATCATATTGACTTTATTTTCTTAACAATCTACGTCAACAGTATAAACAAACAGCATTCAAATTACGGTCTTTAATCTCTCCATAATGTGTTAGCCTACTTTTATATTTTTATAGGAAAAAGTAATACTTCTGAAGAGAAAAAAAGCAATTCAATTCAGAATAAATCTAATTGCTAACATCTCTGTGTAAGAAATGGTAAATAACCATTCATTCTGATGAGAACTCTAAAGTTACAGTACAGTTGCTTAATCAAAAGTACATGTTCTATTTACAATGTATTTTCATTATGGTGTTCTTGAAGTATGAACCAATTCTGCTGTTCTTATTCAGAGACCTTACTATGCAAGCAGTCTTATTAATTTCAAAGGAACTATTTCCGGAGTAAGAGTCTACTTTCTCATGTTGAATAAAGGGGGCAGAATTGGGTCCTATACTAGGAACAGTTTACTTAACTCATATGTTCAGTATGGAGAGGCTATAAAATTATTTAAGGGTGCTGGATTTTATTCCGGTGCAATAAATGATCACATGTAATACTTGTGACTTTTATGTATTGCTTTATTTGACTTTCACCAAATACAGATGACATTTATTCAATATTTGGACAAATACTATCCTAAGGCATACAGTACACACATAGAATGAGATGACCTTGTTTTTCTGGCCAGCATTTTTTCCCTTGTGAAATGCCACCACAATGCAGATATACATAGATATATAAAATAAGCCTTTTGCTTATATAAAATAGCTGTAAAGTTTGACTTGGACATTTAGGATCTGATCCAGCAAAGTACATAAGCATGTGAATGGTCCTCTTGACTAATCATATACTTAAAAGCTAAGCATGTGCTTAAATGCTTTGTTGGTTTGATACCATACAGTCCAAGCAGTTTAGAGGAACGCTCATCTTATGTAAAATGTGTCCCCTCCAATTTTTCAACATCCATTTTAAAATGAGGACACCAGAACTGGAATCAGTATTCTAGTATAGGTCTAAACAATGCCGTAGATAGAGGTAAAATCCTTATTTCAATGTTAATTTAAAATTGATTTTAGAGGAGGTTTTAAGATGAAAATATTAAAGGATTTTTAAAGTAAACATACTTGTTTTAGAAACTCCATTTTTTGAAGTCTATCAAGTTTGATATGTCATTTGGATGAAAAATCACAGCCATTTATTTTGACATACTCTAGAGTTAATAAGATATCACCACTTGAAAAGGTATTAAAATGGAAACTGTTATAATATTTAGATAATATTTACTGTGGTGTCATGTTTATATGTCTGACAAGATGATTTTGCATATCACAGAAGTGTAACCATGACAGGTTGAGACAATAAAATGATTTAGAGATTTTTAAATTCAAAGCACTTCACAAACAGCGAATTAATGAATACCCACAATGCCCTGGTTAGATAGGTAGTTAAGTATTAGCCCCATTTTGCAGACTGAAAAAAACAAGGCAGAGAGTCTAAGGGCTAGAATCTGGCTGGCTTCGACATAGTGCACCGTTTCAGGGAAGGTATTAAGAAGTCTTATTCTCCATTCCCCGAGCACCAGGAAGTTTTGGGAGGCATTCTACCTTTAAGGCAAAATGGCTCTGGCTCTCCTCTGGGATACTGCAGCTCCATATAGAACCTCAGATCATGGCTGTGACTGAAAAGCCACAATCTAGTTCTAAATGAGTTGTCCAAACCAAAAAAGCAGATTCAGGGACAGATCCAAGACTGGAATTAAGAACATAATCCTTGGCTTCCTATCCTGTGCTCAGGCAACTAAGCCATTTTGTAAGGAGTACAAATGTTATAGCTTTTCACACTGTGTATGGTCTGATCAAATAATTCCAATATCCTGAACAATGTCAGTTAGTCTCACTGATTTTTCCCATGA
Organism: Malaclemys terrapin pileata; assembly: GCF_027887155.1. Taxonomy (NCBI): domain Eukaryota; kingdom Metazoa; phylum Chordata; order Testudines; family Emydidae; genus Malaclemys; species Malaclemys terrapin. The sequence continues at coordinate 156,901,433 of NC_071507.1, read as the reverse complement.
AAAGATCTGTTAGTGGTGAATGCTTTAAAAAAAAATCTATACAGCATTGCACATATATTAAATTTCATGTACTTTTTGTCAAAATCATTCGTCATCTTGTTTTCCTAGAAATGTCTAATGAAACAGTGAGGTTACTTTTATCTAAATGAAAGGGTAAGGGCCTGATCCTGTCAGCACTTACTCGTATGAGCAACTCTACTTTTGTGAGCAGTGCCACTGCAATCACATTACTCACATATACATTTGAATGATTTAAAGCTGTGGCAGCTATTCCCTTCAAGAAGGAGATTCTGAAGTCATAACTAGGTTTGGGGGTCATACAAAGTTAGAAAACCAAGAAGAGAAAAAAGCCTACATGCTTAATAGCACTTTGAAAATTTAAAGGCTGCCAAGATATTTTACAGCTAGCATCAATAAATACAGTTTATAGAAAAATGAATCTTTGTCTTTTTTGATTTAACAAATAATTACTATGATTTATAATTGCTGCAATAATTGGACTGATCCAGAAAATCAATGTTCAAGGTATATTTATAGCTATTAACAGCATCTTCATCATGTACCTTGAAAATCTTTATTAACCTTAAATATCTTTCACACTTTAATGTGAAATTCATGTTAAATGCATCTTAAGATCAAGGTGACTTTTACAACAAGTTTTGTCTAAGGCATGCATTACAATATACACATGGTCATCAGTGCTTTGAGTGACAGACTGCAATCTAATCTTGCATTCCATTTGCGGAGGCAGTTTCACAATGGCTCTGACTTTGATCATCTGCCCATTTGATTTGTTAACCTTATCAGACTGATTGTATAGAAAAATTACTGAATACTTACAATGGAGTATAGAAGAATCTGCCAGTATACATTTTACTTCTTTTTATCATAAGCATCTCTTTCAATCAGTTTTTTTGACTGGAAAATCCAGTGACGTTATTTTTTTTATGAATTCTGTTTAGGTGAGCAAGTTTCAAGATTGTGGAGCTCCAGAACTGATATGATTGGTGAAAGGGGAATGGATCATGAACCACCAAATTTAGGATATGGCATCAATAACTAACATATATCATTACAAACATGAAATCATCATATTCCTGCATCTATCACAGTCGGTGCCTGTCAGCCTGGTCACTGTATAATAAATCTTATTCCTCTGGCAACATTTTATGAAAAAAAAATATTTTAAAAATCCAAAAATCAAGTCAACATGTAATAATCAGAATTTATTTCTGAGACAGAAATTGTTTGGATGTATATTTACGAAAGGCCTAGGTAAATGAGTTTGATGGTCTCAGTTGAGTTCTTAGCAGATGAACACCCATATTACAAAGTCCACCTGTACAAATGCAATTAATTTTCAGCCTCAGCGGAAAGGCTGAAGACTCAATGAGCCCTCCTCACCATATTATCTGATCATCTTACTGTCACTGATAGATTTTTATCTTCACTACAGTCATATGAAGTAGGAAAGTACTACCCCATTTTACAGATGGGACACTGATGCACACAGTAGATTAAATGGCTGTGGTCACAAAAGTGTTGAACACAGGTGTCCTTTGTCTACGTCCAGTGCACTATCCACTAGACCATCCTCCCTCCCTTCCTCTATTGGTCTCTCTAGGTCAGGCCTGAAGCACATTAGTGGGACAATTTGCGGAATCTCAAAAAAAACAAAGTGTTTCTTTTCATTAATTTATTTTTGTATGGATTTCTAATTTAGCTTTTTTTATAACATACAAAAATGGCCACAGTATAAAATAAGAAACACTATTCTTTCTAGTTATTTTCATGCTGCTGCCTTTCCCTACTCTGGCCAGCACTCCAAGATGGAGTGCAAACATACTGTGAGAATAGCAAGAGAGTATTTTTTGGACCTCTGAAGGGAGGAAGTGCCAAAATCTCCTGGGACAACCAGGCTTCACAACATTTCTTATTTTGTTTAGCAGACTCAAAAAAATGGGATAGTTTGGATAAGAATCTGAAATTTTTGGAGCTTTACATTAGTAACACTTTAAGGATAAATTGGGCCTTTGCTCACTGCGCTGAAAAGCAGGATGCCCTTAGCTACATCACCTAGAAGCAGTTCAAGGACGGAATTGTGCCTCCGAGTCACAATTCTATCCCTTCCTCCCTCTTCCTGTCCTTGCTCCCAGAAGAAAGAAATCTGTGCTACCCCTTGACAGGGTGGAGATTACTTCTGCTCCCTGACCTTCCCCCTGAGCTAGCTCAGTTCGCCTGGTGAGGATGATGGGTGTGTAGTCACGGATCTGCCCACTCCCTGTCCACCTGTTTATGGGGAGGAATACCAGGTATGCAGCCTCTACTCCCTTTGCCTCTTCTCTGTGCATGAGCCTGTGCAGGGTGTGGGTCTAACTCCCTTACTATGTTAGAGCCAGATAGGGTTTGACATTTGTTATGTAATGTACTAAGCTCCATGTACATCGTCCACCGTGTGTTTCCCCAACCCAATATTTATTATTTAATTACAGGATAACATTTCCAGAAATCATATATTAAAATATTACCTTTAAAATATTTATAAATATAATAAATATGATCTTAAATGACAGAAATTGTCTACTTCATATTGTGTTGTCCTCTGAAGAAAGTTTCACCCCAGGAGATGTAACTTTAAAAAGGCCCTGTGACAATGGTTTTGATAATCCTGTCTGATTACTTAGAAAAGAGGTTTAACACTTAATTAAATGGACATACTGTCTGTGTCAAGTTCCTTGGAGACTTCATCCTAATTACCAGTAGCAACATACAAATAATTTAAAAATATAATTAGAAATTACAGTAGCTACTAACCATAGCTTTTACAGTTAATTAAAAATATAATACACAGTGCACATAATTTCTAGTGAGAAATGATTAAATGCAACTAGAAGATTCCTTATGGAACTGCACAAAAGCATAAAGATCCTGGCTATGGGAAAGGCCATCATAATGATTGCTACAGTATCTCTGTCTGCTTCTCAGTGGTACCCTATCTCCCTAAGAAAATGGAAAGGTGTATTCTGACAAAAAAAGAAGGAAAACACGTTTTATGATATGAAAATGGTATTTTCTTCTCCCCTCCCTCCTGCATTACTTAAAGTACCAGTAAATAAAAAAACAAACATGAAGGGGCAAGTGGGGGAACCAATGTACAAAGCCATAAAGACAGTCTCATGGCTTCTTAAACCACGCAGTTATTCCATCCCCTAACCACAACTGTTCTATTTCAGTGCATATAATTACTTTCATGAGTAGCATTGATCAGAATTGCTCAGTGAAAAGAATGCTATATTCAATCATATTTATGAAAAATTCATTCTAAAAGAACATAAATTCCACTTTATGATATTTTTTTCTAGCAAAATTCTATTTTTAAAATAGATTTAGAAATACTACTTTCGAGTGCCACTATATATTAAACCACACGGTGATTCTGCTTATTTATAATGACACCTTTTACGTGGCATCATATACTTTCAGACAAATACGACAATCTATTTCTGTTATTACTAATACTTAAACTATTTTTCACTGAATATTGCTTATTTATTATTTGTCAGTTGTCAGCCTGGCAAGAGACAACAGTTTGAAAACAGTGACCTTTGAGGTTACAGGTAAAACCTTGGGAATATCTATCCAGTAACAAATTAGAATCAAATACATCTAAGCTTTCTAAAGTTTTGTTTTTTTAAAGGCAACACTGAACGCCCTGCAACCTGTTTCACAGCAGGTAAACTTGTTAGAGCATGTGCAGGCTAACATAAGGCCTAGCCTTTATCTATCTAATCTGCAAGGAATACAACAGGTCACCATCTGGCATTCATGTATATCCATAAGTAAAAGACATCTCTATACTTCAATTATTTCAAACTTTAGCTGTAACTTACCATTTTGTTTCCAGATATAGAGGGTATCAGACTCAATGTTGTCTTGTCTTTCCAGGGCTCATGACAAATTAACTGTTTTTGTTCTGAATTTCAGATGCAGACAGTGAGGCAGGGAGAGCTCCTCTGTTGCTAGGGAAACCTGACGCTGAGGGTTTAGTGACAACATCAGATGGTATTATACCGAAGAGACTCAGTATGAGAGACAAGGGAACCCGCTGATGAGAATAAGAATTAATTCAAACTATTAATAATCCATCGTAGCATGCTCAAAGTAGAAGAGGAGTAGATAAAAAATCCTTTCCTTCCCCAAAATAATATTATTGTAATATTATTGTAAATAGTTACAAGAAACATATTTATGGTAGTGAAACCTATGTAAGTGAAATATAATCTCCCTGAGAGATGTGGGGACAAATAACTAATCTTCCTAAGGCTTTATTGGTTATGTAAAGTTTATAAAATTAGCATTCACTATTGTGTTCTTTTTGCCTGGAAGACACCTCTCAACTCTTGCTTTCTCAAAACACTGACAATTTTTAAGTGGCTAATATAAAGAAACGTGCTTAAGTACATTAGCTCTGGTTACAAATGAACTCAAGCTGAGAAGTTTGGATCCAGATCCCATTCTGGATTTCCCAATGCTTGGAAATGTTCAGATCCAGGGTTTTATTTCAGACCCACGTGTGTATTTGTAGTTTTTATGTTCTAATATTAACTTATTAATTATCTTGTATTTACCATATAGTAGTGCTGAACATAGCAGGTAAGAACTGAAGTCTGAAAACTACAAGCAGCGGAGGGGAGGGAGGATAGAGTGGGATTGTATACCAGAGAAGGAGAAAATGCAGAACATGCATACATATGTCTGGTTTCAGTAAAGAGAACTTGAAGTAATCACTTTATTCATCATCCAAAGTTTTCTTCTTTTCTTTAGATTGCACTTGACCTGTTGATCACTGATTTCACTATTGTGTTATAGTCAGACAAATGTAAGCCACACAACTGTTAATTGAAAATGAAAGAGTGGTATATAAGGGAAGGCTGACTTGTTTTGTCACTCAAGTTGGAATTCTGCAATACTCAATTAATAGGGGAGTTCACAGGAATACACAGTAATACTATTTTACTTTTAATATAGAGCCTTTCATCCCAAAGGGTTTTACAACTACTTTACATAAATAATCACTGAAACTCAGCTACTTCTAAGGTACACTACAATGGAAGGATGGAAAATGCTGCACAGGTTCTAAGCGGCAAACCCTCGGTCCCATGAAAAATGCTATGGGGAATATACTTTCCAGACAAAGCGTGGAACTGTTATAAGAACATAAGAATGTTCATATTGGGTAGGACAATAGTCCATCTAGCCCAGTATCCTGTCTTCCAACACTGGCAAGTTCCAGAAGCTTCAGAGTGAATGAACAGAACAGGGCAATTACTGAGTAATACATCCTGTGCCTCTCAGTCCTAGCTTCTGGCAGTAAGAGGGTTAGAGACATCCAGAGCATGGGGTTGTGTCCCTGACCATCTTGGCTAATAGGCATTGATGGACCTATCCTCCATGAGTTTTCCCTAATTTTCTTTTGAACCCATTGTAATTTTGGCTTTCACAACATCTCCTGGAAAGAAGTGCAAGAGGCTGACTGTGTGTTGTGTGAAGGAGTACTTCCTTAACTTAGTTTTATATCTGGTACCTATTGATTTCATCAGGTGACCCCAAGTTTTTGTGTTATGTGAAAGGGTAAATAACACTTTTTTATTCACATTCTCCAAACTATTTGTGATTTTATAGACCTCTATCATATCTCCCCTTAGTCATCTCTTTTCTAGCCCCAGTCTTTTTAATCTCTCCCAATATGGAAGTTGTTCCATTCCCCTAATCATTTTAAATGATTTAATCAAAAGACCCCTGTTGGTCTTTTGATTAAAAGGGGTTCCGTCAGCACCTGCCCTGTAACCATGAGGGCCTTTGTGCTGTGTAGTTATGGTTCAGATCCCTGACACCAGCATCTAGCTCACAAGCATAAGGTCTCACCCTGGATCTCATCAGGCCAGTTACTCTTTGCAGGGTGACACCAACAGCCCTTCCAGTGCCAAGTCTCCCCAAATACATCTTCCCCAAATCTTTAACTACCAGACACCTTGGTTTTGCCCCTCTGGTTCATCACCCCCAAAGGTGTGAAAGCAGACCCTCAGTTACCAGCTTATTTTGGCATATACATGCCACACAGTTTGTACACTAGAGTCCTGCTTGTGGTAAAAGAAACAAACAAACAAACCAAAAAAAGTTATTTAACAGAAAAAGTATAGATTCAAAGATGAAATAATAAGAAAAGGCAATCATACACAAGTTACACAGAACATAAACATAAAGACAAACTCAGACTTCATGCTTTTATGATAGATAAAATCCTCTTTTTGTAATAAGACTTACCTATTGCCTTAAAACAGTTACCCAGTATACCCCCTAGCAAGAGGAGGGACCCAGCATTCATGGACACCTTCCACGTCAAGGCTATTCCCCAAGTTCTGGATAAAAAAAAAAAAAAACACAGTCCCAAGGCTGCTTTTAGAAGGCTTTTTCCTTCCCCCTCTTTGACCATGGAGACTAATGGTTAGTCAGAGTGGGGAAACACCTTTCTGACTTGGGAGATGGGATGTTCTTTTCTGTTTTGAATTGTCTCAATAACTTTTCATTAACTCTAATGGTCCATCATTGTCTTTTCCTGTGCTGGACAATGAAAAATTACTTGAAGTTGGCTTTGTGCAAGTTGTTTGCACAAATGACTTGGAAGGTACCCCTACCTGCTTGATTGCTCACCACCTTGCTGTGAGGTGGAGTTCAAGTTTGCAGCACAGATTATGAGCAGTTTTCTGTATACACTGAGATGCATAAATTCATAACCACAGTATGTGTGGTTTTATCTAATCTATCTATATATATATATCATAATGACCAACAAATTCAGAACATTACAAGCTTTCCTAAAAGACCCAATTCAATATATATTTTATAATACAATCACATTGTATGCAATCTGTTAGTTTAACTGTAAATTTGGGGTCTTTAAACTTTCAGTTCTCCCACTGGAGTGTCTGGGCCCTGATTGTCAGAACCCCAAAGTAATTTATTTCTCTGCCTTTGAAGGTTAAATACTTGGATTTAAGCCTGTGGACCCAGTGTGCATAGGTGGTGTAAACCTGAAAATAAGACCATCAGTGGACCTCTCCAACAAAACCAATGAGAATCTGATTGTGTATCAATACTGATTCCCAGTAATGCACTTCCCTGATTCTTTATGAAACACAAAATACTGGGTGAAGTTCAGCTGAAGAAATACCGTATGATCTGTGAGTATTCACATTTTGAGATCTTAAGGGACATTTTAGAAAGCCTTCCTGAAGCAGTATGTCCTGGGCAATCCACCGCTCAATAAAATATGGCAAAAAGGAGCATTCTCACAATATGTCAACAGAAAATATTGCAAATATATTCTGCCTTTCTACTTCAGTGAACTGCAGAATTGCTGAGGCTTGAATAGGTTCATGTATCATATCTTAAGCAGTAAAGTGGAAGTTGAATTTGAAACACTGTTTTGGAAGCCCTTTTGAATAAGGAGAAAATGTCAGCATAGGCTATCTAGTAAAGCAGATAATGTGGCTTTGCTCATGAGGTCAATATAGGAATGAACAGAGGAATTTGATAGTCCTGTCACCAAATTCCAAGTCTACCTTTTCAAATGCAGTCCGTTAAGTCTATGACTAGACGACCCTTGTTGTCCCTTCTAACCCTATGCTTCTACAATAGAAAAACTTCTGAACATTTTGATATGTAAGTATCTAAAATTTCAGGTGATTACCCTATAGAAGAATGCAACCGGATGCAGAGAAAGCTTATGTTTTCTAGGGTGTAAATGTGCACATTGAAATACGAATTGTATCCTGTGCTGCAAAAGGGAGTTGAGGGAGGACTAGACAAAGAACATATCAGATATAGCATTACATGCCAGCAAAAAATTATTGAAATGTTATGCAATTTCTCCAGATTGGTGCAAAATATATCTATTTTGTTGGAACTCTTCCTTTTAGAATAGAGCATGGGAGGAAGTTTATCAGACAATGAAAATTACATTGATGTTTTTGATGTTTTCTTTTGAACTTGTTTTTGAATGGAATCTTGTAGTAAAAGTATAGTCTTGTAAAACTGTAGTATCAAATCTTGCTTATTTTTTCTATGAAATGTGTGTGTGAGTTATATCACTTCTGAATCATGCAGAACTCTAACATTTAATGTAGGATACTATGACAAACATAGGGCCAGATTGTGATATCCTTACTTCCACTCCGTAGCTCTTTCCTCCTTAAGTAGCCCCAATAGAATTAATGGGACTACTTGAGGAATAAGGTGCTATTACTCAGTGTGGTAAGGGTTTCATCATATTCTCTTTAATGAAGTAAAGGGTTGACTGGAAACAACTTCTTCACATAAATGAGCTCATTTATGAGCTCCAAATAGTTCTTTATATTTTAAGAACTCATTTTGTTTCATAAAGATACTGAAAATATTTTCTAATATTCATGGAATTGCAAATGAAATATACATAAAAATCTAAATTTGGATGCACACATGTATATGCACACACATACACACACAAATATACATCCTTTGGAAACAAAGATTTTGGGTTAAATCACTCTGCTCTGAAATTGAACTTGTATTTTTGTTCCATTAATATGAAGTACCATTGTCAGAAGGACCTAAAAGGGTCTGAGGTGATCAGTGCACACAATCTGAACAGTATGAAACTGGCTTGGTTAAATTAGCCAACTTAATATACTTCCGAAATATTAAATAACACCACAACAAAATGTACTGCTTCCATACAGAATGAAGTGAAACACGTGTAAAATACCCCAATCATATCTTATATTACTATAAAGCCTACACTTTTAATAGTGAGGGTAATTAACCATTGGAACAATTTAGCAAAGATTGTGGTGGATTCTCCATCACTGGCAATTTTAAAATCAAGATCAGATTATTATTTTCTAAAAGATGTGCACTAGGAATTATTTTGGGAAAAATTCTGTGGCTTGTGTTATATAGGAGGTCAGCATTGGTTGTTCAATTTATCATGAAACATAGCATCCCCTGCACCAGAGGGTCTTCATCAACAACATCCTACTAGGGAACTGGTTCACTACCACATAAACAGCCTTCCAAGGAAAGAGTAATTGTATTCTGTGGAGGTTTCTGGTCAAGCCCAAGCCTTCTTAAATCATGATATTGAAGGGAACCACAGCTAAGATATCATAGCCATTGCTAGTACCAAATCAAAGTGTGTATTAATAGAAGTGTATCAAGACAGATCAGTAGTTCTCAATCAGGGGTGGTGACCCTATTTTATTGGGGTCGCCAAGGCTGGTGTTACATTAGCTGGGACCTGGGGCCAAAGCTGAAGTCCGAGCCCCACTGTCCTGGGCTGAAGCCAAAGCCCTAGGGCTTCAGTGCTGGGTGGCAGGGCTCAGGTTACATGCCCCCCCCCCCCATCTGGGTCTGAAGCCCTTGGGCTTCATCTTTGGCTCTACCAACCAGGAGGGTACAGGCTTTTGGTTTGGCTCCTCCTCCTGGGGTCATATAGTAATTTTTGTTGTCAGAAGGGGGTCACAGTGCAATGAAATTGAAAACCCTTGACACAGAGGATGTCAACGTCATGCTCATCAGGTTGAGTGGGCCAAGCCTGTGCCCAGTAATTCAGATACTGCAAGGACTGAATGAAAAGTAGAAACAATAATGAGACTAATGTGATATTCTGGCAATTTAACTCTATTGCATTGAAGTATGAGGGTTTATAACTCTGCCTTTCCCCTATCTATTGAAACCATGGATATTCCTACTATAAGTATAAATAGGTTTTTTTTTAATTTTAATAAGCTCTGGGCCTCAATGCTATCTAGTGGCAATGAGTCCCACAGGTTAAGTATGTGTTGTATAAAATGTTGTTTTGTTTCATCAACTTTAAATGTGTTGTAGTGTTCTTTATCTATTCTTTTCATTTCCCAAGCAGCAATGAATGTTTGAGGAACTGATATATTATTTGCCTACTCTCATAGTGACACAGTGCTCTAATTTTGGGGGGAAATATCATTCAACATTCTGGTTGGAAGCCAGAACCTCCCAACTATGTGTCATTTGCAAACCCTTGCTAAGCATGTTTTATTCATCTCCCTTTTTGGGTGGTTCACATAGGATTCAGGTTACCAGCTCCAGGAGTTACTCCATTAGCTCATTCTTTTGGCTCCAAGTTCAATTACTAATGACAAGCCATTACAGGCATTTGTTACACCATAACAAGTCCAAAAGTTCTCCTCTGCCCCTCAGCTCTACAGCCTGCCCATTTGAGACTTAAAGTGGATTTTTCCTCTAACTTATTTTTTTCCAGAGACATGCTAGACCATACAGGAAATTACATTTAAGTAATTTAATTTTAACCTTAACCAACATAAAAATATAAAATAATGACCAACAATAAGAGCTTAGAACTCTGCCTTACCAGAACTTAAAAGCTGACAAGATTTCAGGAAAACATTATTGGAAGAGAGATGGGAACACCTATCAGGACTGCACACAAAATTACATTTTGGTAATAACTTACAGCAGTTGCAGATTTTTACCTATACAGATATTACTTCAACTTATCATTACACCTGGGTATTAAAAATACCCATGACTATACACCAGGCATCTCCTCTTTTTTCTATTACACATTAGCACATCCACAACTCAGCTCTCAGACAATTTATGCAGCATAATGGCTAGCATATTTAAACTTTTATTTTCCAAGAATCTTAAGACCCAGTCATTTGGTATCAACAGGAGCCCTTATCACCAGAGAAAAAAATGTTTTTATTAAGCTTAGTGAAAACAAAAGTATTTTATATTACTGATGTCTACAAATGTGTGTTTCTAAAATATAAACCTGGATTTCCATCATTAAAAAAAAAAAACATACACTTTTGAAGTAGATGACCTTCTGAGCAATAATGGACAAGGAAATATTTGAAAGACAGATACCTAAAATGAACTCTCTCATGAAACAGGAAATAGGCTTATCTTCCATTTTCATACTACTTTTCCTTATACTCCACAATTCCTGAATCATAAATTTAACAAGCAATTGTGTTTTCTGTTTGTACAAAAATAATGAAAATAATAATATAGGGACTTTTTTCCCTGAAGGAAAGGGAGTCCTCCCTCCTTCTCTCTAACACCAAAGTCCATCTTATGGAAATAGTAAGACTGGCAATATCTCATCAGTTTACAAATCCCACATCCTTTTCTGTGGCAGAAAAAACATGTTGTATCTGAAGCACTTCTGAGCTAGTAAAGCCCTGGAGCCTGAATGATTTAAAAAAGCTCCTAGCAAGAATCAGCAGAGCAAGTGTCAGACCACAGAGGGTATGTCTCCACTCCAATAAAATACCTGTGGCTGGCCTGTGTCAGCTGACTCAGGCTAGCAAGGCTCAGGCTGTGGGGCTATAAAATTGCAGTGGAGTGGAGACATTCAGGCTTGGGTTGGAGTTTTGACTCTGAGACCCTCCCTCCGCACAGTGTCTCAAAGCCCAGGCTACAGCAGAAGCCTGAATAAGTACACTGCACTTTTATAGCCCTGCGTCAGCTAACATAGGTGTTTCATGGCCATGTAGACATACCCCTGGACGTCAATGCTCTCATTACTATACACCATAAATTACTAATGTAAACAGATATGTAAAGTTCAGAGATCGGGAGCTGTTGTTAAGGGGCATGAGGGACAGGAGTATACAGCTAGCCAGCTTGGAATTCCATGCTGTTTCAAGGTTTGTTATAAATATAATATCTGGATTGTTAGAAAAGTATAAATGCACCAAGCAGAAAACACCAGTCACTGGCTATATACAGACATTTGTGGGACATGTTTTTCTCCTTTGGAGAACAACACATTTTTCTTTTGTTTTGATGAAGTCAAAATAATAATTACCCTTAGAGAAGATGGTGTTGTGGGGCAAAAGGGATGTTGAAAAGTCTTCTACTTTTAAGAGGATTTTTGAGCTCAAAAGAATGATTTCTGGGAGAAAAGCAAATACTTAAAGGGGATTGATTAGACATTACATAATGAGACTCAGAAAGAAGTGATGAACTACATATTGCTAAAAAGTATCTTATTTTGTTAAAAGTTGAGCATTAGTTTGTTTATATGTCAGGCTAGGTGCTGAAAGATTGTAACTTACCCAGAATTTCTTTGTGATTACAAACCCTTTGTAACAACACAGTTGGAAGCTGGGGCTTGTTATACCTGAAATGGTAGTGTGAACCCTGACCTGTGCTGGTGGTTTTCTGGGAAACATAGTTCAGTTGCTGGAAAGCCATTTTGTAATAGGTATTTTTGTGCTTCCACAAAGTGAAGAATGTAGATTTAAGAATATTTTTGCATGAAAGTATTTTGACATGTTGTCTGGTTAGATGCAGCACATGTGAGTTTGTCTATTTTGGTCTGTTTTATTTGTTTTGTTTAATATATTTGGGCCTTTTTCTAGTTTTTAATTTTTTAAAAAAAATTAAGAGACTTGCATACAAACACCTTTCCTTGTTCTTTACGGGGAGAGAATAGACGGATCAGTGGTTTGGACCTTATTATTGGCTGTGGGAGACATGGGTTCAAGCCCTAGCCTAGATTTTCTCTGTAACATGAGCCAAGTCACTGTTCCTGAGGGTATGTCTACACTATGAAATTAGGTCGGATTTATATAAGCCAGTTTTATAGAAATCAGTTGTATACAGCCAATTGTGTGTGTCCCCACATAAAATGCTCTAAGTGCATTAAGTCGGCGGACCATGTCCACAGTACCGAGGCTAGCATCAACTTGCGGAGCGTTGCACTATGGGTAGCTATCCCACAGTTCCCGCAGTCTCCGCCACCCATTGGAATTCTGGGTTGAGATCCCAATGCCTGAATGATGCAAAACAGTGTCGCGGGGGGTTCTGGGTACATGTCGTCAGACCCCTCCCCCTCCGTCAGAGCAACGGCAGACAATCGATTCACGCCTTTTTACCTGGGTTACCTGTGCAGACAACATACCACGCCAAGCATGGAGCCTGCTCAGCTCAGCTCAGCTCACCATCACCATATGTCATCTGGGTTCCGGGAGACGTGGTACTGCATTGCTACACAGCAGCAGCTAATTGCCTTTTGGCAGTAGATGGTGCAGTATGACTGGTAGCCTTCATCAGCGATCTGGGTGCTGGCAGACGTGGGGCTGGCAGACATGGGGCTGCATTGCTACATAGCAGCAGCCCCTTGCCTTTTGGCAGTAGATGGTGTACTATGACTGGTATCCGTCGTTGTCATACTGCAGTTTGATCAGATGATGGCTGAAACTCCGTATGTCCCCCAGTCATATTCTGCTGCCTTCCCAATAATGATGGCGGCTATCAGTCTTAGTACACTATTTTCTGCCAAGCGCCCAGTATTTTCTGCCAAGCACCCAGAAGATGCCGAGGGCTATCAGTCATGCTGCACCGTCGGCTGCCAGCTTAAGATGTAAAAAATAGATTTGTTCTCTATTCATTTGCTTCCCCCTCCCTCCGTGAAATCAACGGCATGCTAAACCCAGGGTTTTGAGTTCAATCTTTGGGGTGGGGGCATTCTGTGTGACAGTTGTTTGTGTTTCTCCCTGATGCACAGCCACCTTTGTTGATTTTAATTCCCTGTACCTGTATGCCATGTTGTCACTCGCCCCTCCCTCACTCCCTCCGTCAGACAATAGTTTCGCGTCTTTTTTCAGACCAGACGCCATAGCACTGGGATCGTGGAGCCCGCTCAGATCACCGCAGCAATTATGAGCACTATGAACACCATGTGCATTGTCCTGGAGTATATGCAGAGCCAGGACATGCCAAAGCAAAACCAGGACCAGCCGATGAGGCGATTGCAGCGCGGCGACGAGAGTGATGAGGAAATTGACATGGACATAGACCTCTCACAAAGTACAGGCCCCAGCAATGTGCAAATCATGGTGTTACTGGGGCAGGTTCATGCCGTGGAATGCCAATTCTGGGCCCGGGAAACAAGCACAGTGGGACCGCACCGTGTTGCAGGTGTGGGATGATTCCCAGTGGCTGCAAAACTTTCGCATGCGTAAGGATACTTTCATGGAACTTTGTGACTTGCTTTCCCCTGCCCTGAAGCACCAGAATACCAGAATGAGAGCAGCCCTCACAGTTGAGAAGTGAGTGGTGATAGCCCTGTGGAAGCTTGCAACACCAGACAGCTACCAGTCAGTCGGGAATCAATTTGGAGTGGGCAAATCTACTGTGGGGGCTGCTGTGATCCAAGTTGCCAGGGCAATCAAACACCTGGTGATATCAAGGGTAGTGACTCTGGAAAATGTGCAGGCCATAGTGGATGGCTTTGCTGCAATGGGATTCTCAAACTGTGGTGGGGCGATAGACGGAACCCATATCCCTATCTTGTCACCGGAGCACCAAGCCACCGAGTACATAAACCGCACGGGGTACTTTTCAATGCTGCTGCAAACCCTGGTGGATCACAAGGGACGTTTCACCAACATCAACGTGGGATGGCCGGGAAAGGAACATGATGCTCGCGTCTTCAGGCATTCTGGTCTGTTTCGAAAGCTAGAGGAAGGGACTTTCTTCCCGGACCAGAAAATAACCATTGGGGATGTTGAAATGCCTATCGTGATCCTTGGGGACCCAGCCTACCCCTTAATGCCATGGCTCATGAAGCCGTACATAGGCAGCCTGGACAGTAGTCAGGACTTGTTCAACTACAGGCTGAGCAAGTGCCGAATGGTGGTGGAATGTGCATTTGGACGTTTAAAAGCGTGCTGGCGCAGATTACTGACTCGCTCAGACCTCAGCAAAAAGAATATCCCCATTGTTATTGCTGCTTGCTGTGAGCTCCACAATATCTGTGAGAGTAAGGGGGAGACATTTATGGCGGGGTGGGAGGTTGAGGCAAATCGCCTGGCCGCTGATTACACGCAGCCAGACACCAGGACGGTTACAAGAGCACAGCAGGGCGTGGTGCGCATCAGAGAAGCTTTGAAAACGAGTTTTGTGACTGGCCAGGCTATGGTGTGAAACTTCTGTTTGTTTCTCCTTGATGAACCCTCCGCCCCCCCGCACCCGGTTCACTCTATTTCCCTGTAAACCAACCACCCCACCCTCCCCTCCCCCATTCAAGCACCGCTTGCAGAAGCAATAAAGTCATTGTTACTTCACATTCATGCATTGTTTATTAATTCATCACACAACTAGGGGGATAATTGCCAAGGTAGCCCAGGATGGGTGGGGGAGGAGGGAAGGAAAATGACACACTGCAGTTTAAAACTTGAACTCTTATTGAAGGCCAGCCTTCTGATGCTCGGGCAATCATCTGGGGTGGAGTGACTGGGTGGCCAGAGGCCTCCCCACCGTGTTCTTGAGCATCTGGGTGAGGAGGCTATGGAACTTGGGGAGGAGGGCTGTTGGTTACACAGGGGCTGTAGCGGCGGTCTCTGCTCCTGCTGCCTTGCCTGCAGCTCAACCATACATTGGAGCATATCAGTTTGATGCTCCAGCAGCTGGAGCATCAACTCTTGCCTTCTGTCTGCAAGCTGACTCCACCTATCATCTTCAGCCCGCCACTTGCTCTGTTCATCCCGCGATTCAGCCCGCCACCTCTCCTCTCATTCATATTGTGCTTTTCTGTAGTCTGACATTGACTGCCTCCATGCATTCTGCTGTGCTCTGTCAGCGTGGGAGGACATCTGGAGCTCCAAGAACGTATCATCCCGAGTCAGCCATTTTCTCCTTCTAATCTTCGCTAGCCTCTGTGAAGAAGAAACATTTGTAGCTGGTGGAGGAGAAGGGAGAGGTGGTTAAAAAAGACACATTTTAGAGAACAATGGGTACACTCTTTCACGTTAAATTTTGCTGTTCACATTACACAGCACATGTGCTTTCGTTACAAGGTCGCATTTTTCCTCTTATATTGGGGGCCTGCCGGTTTGGTGTGAGAAATCACTCACGCAGTGCCAGGCAACAGATTTCGGCTTGCAGGCAGCCATGGTAAGCCAGTCTTTTGGCTTTTTTAACCTTCTTAACATGTGGGAATGGTTTCAAACAATAGTGCCCTCATTTCCCATACCAAGCACCCCTTGGGTTGGCCATTTAAAATGGGTTTGCAATGTAAAAGGAGGGGCCGGGGTTTCTGGGTTAACATGCAGCACAAACCCAATTACCCCCCGCCACACACACCCAATTCTCTGGGATGATCACTTCACCCCTCCCCACTACTGCGTGGCTAACAGCGGGGAACATTTCTGTTCAGCCGAGCAGGAACGGGCACCTCTGAATGTCCCCTTAATAAAATCACCCCATTTCAACCAGGTGACCGTGAATGATATCTCTCTCCTGAGGTGAACAAAAAGAGATAAGGAATGGATGTTGTCTGCATGCCAGCAAACACCGGGACCATACGCTGCCATGCTTTGTTATGCAATGATTCCAGACTACATGCTACTGGCCTGGCGTGGTAAAGTGTCCTACCATGGCGGACGGGATAAGGCAGCCCTCCCCAGAAACCTTTTTGCAAAGGCTTTGGGAGTACATGAAGGAAAGCTTTCTGGAGATGTCCCTGGAGTATTTCTGCTCCATCCCCATACACGTTAACAGACTTTTCCAGTAGCTGTACTGCCCGCGATTGCCAGGGCAAATTAATCATTAATCATTAAACACGCTTGCTTTTAAGCCATGTGTAACATTTACAAAGGTACACTCACCGGAGGTCCCCTGAGTGCCCTTAGGGTCTGGGAGCACGCCTTGGGTGAGTTCAGGGGTTACTGGTTCCAGGTCCAGGGTAATAAATATATCCTGGCTGTTGGGGAAACCGGTTTCTCCGCTTCCTTGCTGCTGTGAGCTATCTACATTATCTTCATCCTCATCTTCCTCGTACCCCAAACCCGCTTCCCTGTTGCGTGTTTCTCCATTGACGGAGTCATAGCATACGGTTGGGGTAGTGGTGGCTGCACCCCCTAGGATCGCATGCAGCTCCGCATAGAAGCGGCATGTTTGCAGCTCTGCCCCAGACCTTCTTTTTGCCTCTCTGGCTTTGTGGTAGGCTTGCCTTAGCTCCTTAATTTTCACGCAGCACTGCTGTGCGTCCCTGTTATGGCCTCTGTCCTTCATGGCCTTTGAGACCTTTTCTAATATTTTGCCATTTCATTTACTGCTACAGAGTTCAGCTAGCACTGATTCATCTCCCCATATGGCAAGCAGATCCCGTACCTCCCGTTCGGTCCATGATGGAGCTCTTTTGCGATCCTGGGACTCCATCATGGTTACCTGTGCTGATGAGCTCTGCATGGTCACCTGTGCTCTCCTCGCTGGGCAAACAGGAAATGAAATTCAAAAGTTTGCAGGGCTTTTCCTGTCTACCTGGTCAGTGCATCTGAGTTGAGAGTGCTGTCCAGAGCAGTCACAATGAAGCACTGTGGGATAGCTCCTGGAGGCCAATAACGTCGAATTCCGTCCACATTACCCCAATTCCGATCCGCAAAGGCCAATTTTAGCGCTAATCCCCTCATCGGAGGTGGAGTAAAGAAACCGGTTTAAAGGGCTCTTTAAGTCGAAAAAAAGGGCTTCGTCATGTGAATGTGTCCAGGCTTAATTCGAATTAACGCTGCTAAATTCAACCTAAACTCGTAGTGTAGACCAGGCCTGAGTTGTCCCATGGATTAAGTGGGAATAATACCACACCTTAAAGGGCTTTTGTGAGGATAAATGCATTAGAAGATTTTGAGGTGTTTCAGATACCATGTAAGTACCTAAGGTAGATATAGTCACTTCTTATTTTAGGGGTCTGTTGGGGAAATAGACCTTGAAGGAGAGGGAAATTAGGTAAAGTTTGCCATACCAGGCTTTTCTCATAACTGTGGACAATATAAAAATGACAAAGTCTGTTAACTGAACTAAACAATGCTGAGGACAATCAGTCAAGGGTATTACTGAATTTTATTCCATTTTGTATTAGGACTGTCAATTAATCACAGTTAACTCATGTGATTAACTCAAAAAAATTAATCGTGATTAATCACAATTTTAATCACACTGTTAAACAATAAGAGAATACCAACTGAAATATATTAAATACTTGTAGATGTTTTCTTCTACATTTTCAAATACATTGATTTCAATTACAACTCAGAATACAAAGTATACAGTGCTCACTCTATATTATTTTTATTACAAATATTTGCCATCTCTTAGTGGGGAAGGTGCAACTTACAAATAAAGAATTTTTGTTACATAACTGCACTCAAAAACAAAACAATGTAAAACTTCAGAGCCTACTCAGTTCTTTTTCTTGTTCAGCCAATCACTAAGACAAACTAAGTGTGTTTATATTTATGGGAGATAATGCTGCCTGCTTCTTATTTACAATGCCACCTGAAAGTGAGAAAAGGCATTTTTATCACACTTTTGTAGTTGGTGTTTCAAGGTATTTCCGTGCCAGATATGCTAAACATTCATATGCCCCTTCATACTTTGAACACCATTCCAGAGGACATGCTTCCTGCTGAGGACACTCACTTAAAAAAAATGCATTAATTAAATTTGTGACTGAACTCCTCAGAGGAGAATTTTATGTCTCCTGTTCTGTGTTTTACCCGCATTCTGCCATATATTTCATGTTACAGCAATCTCGGATGATGACCCAGGACACATTGTTCTTTTAAGAACACTTTTACTACAGATTTGACAAAATGCAAAGAAGGTACCAATGTGAGAATTCTAAAGATAGCTAGAGCACTTGACCCAAGATTTAACAATCTGAAGTGCCTTCCAAAATCTGAGAGGAGCGATGTGTTGAGCATGCTTTCAGAAGCCTTAAAAGAGCAACACTGCAAATGCGGAAACTATGGAACATAAGTCACCAAAAATGAAAATCAACCTTCTGCTGGTGGCATCTGACTCAGATAATGAAAATGAACATGAATCAGTCCACACTGCTTTGGATTGTTATCAAGTAGAACCAATCATCAGCATGGACGTATGTCCTCTGGAATGGTGGTTGGAGCATGAAGGGACATATGAATCTTTAATGCACCTGGCATGTAAATATCTTGTGATGCCGGCTACAACAGTGACATGTGAATGCCTGTTCTCACTTTCAGGTGACATTGTAAACAAGAAGCAGGCAGCATTATCTTCTGCAAATGTAAACAAACTTGTTTGAGCAATTGGCTGAACAAGAAGTAGGACTGAGTAGACTTGTAGACTCTAAAGTTTTACATTATTTTATTTTTGAATGCAGTTATTTTTTGTAAATAATTCTACATTTATAAGTTCATCTTTCATAATAAAGAGAGTGCACTACAGTACTTGAATTAGGTGAATTTAAATACTATGTCTTTTGTTTCTTTATTGCAGTGCAAATATTTTTAATCAAAAACAAATATAAAGTGAGCACTGTGCACTTTGTATTCAGTGTAGTAATTCAAATCAATATACTTGAAAATGTAAAAAATATTTAAATAAATGGTATTCTATTATTAACAGTGCAATTAATCGTGTGATTAATCATGATCATTTTTTTTAATTGCTTGTCAGCCCTCCTTTGTATATCTAATTTAATACAAATATTTTATGGGTCCCAATTAATTGATGCTCCTCATTTCCTTTATTCCAACTTCTGTGGCAAAAAGGAGCAATAAAGTTATTTTAGGTAAGTGCCCTGATGTAGCAGGAGCCCTGGCAGGTGCTGAGTAAGCAGTAGATCTGGGCAAAAAAATTTAGCTGAAACATTCTTTAGCAAAAAATGCAGATTCAGGAACACAAAAATATTCATGAATTTGTGTATTTTTGCCAAATAAGAAAAAAAGATTTTAAAAAATCATGAGAAATAAAAGTTTAATTTTGAGATTTTTGAAAGTAAATATTTTATTTTTTTATTTCAATTTTATTTAAAAATGTTATTTATTAGTTTAAAATGTTTAAAAAATGCTAGAAATCAAAAGAGCTTCCATTTTTTTTTCTGGAGTTACCAGCAAACTGAGCAAGCCCTTATTTTCTCAGCTCTGGTCAGTATAGCCGGCTCTACATTATCTTTATGCTTAGGAATGTAGGGTGCACTCTTACAGGACAGGAATAATTGTAAGGTATGTTCATACATCCCATCTAGCCTCAGATGTTTGAATGGCCCAATAGGATCAGGCTACCAGATGTAAATCTGCATAACCCTCAGGGCACCAGATGTAAACTTGGGTAGTCCTCAAGCTTTTTTAACTGCACTGTGGCTGAACCAGCATCTCACAGCCCCAGTCACATTTGCCTCCCTTTGTACCAATCTCAGCTCCTGTACAGGGATGAATTCAGACTATTATATCCTTTTCGATAGTCATTTGAAATTAATAAAATAGTACAAGAATTAATGTTATTTTGTAAGTGGCTTCTTTATCACCTTGCTCTTTTTCTAGTGCTACTCTTTAAAATAAAACCATATTGTATCAGCTGGTTACAATGATGTGCTGTGTGTCACACCTTAGAGGCAGGAGAAAAGTGTTTTGTTGTTGTTTTTTGGTTAGTGAGTTTATGACCTTTAGAGGAGTTAAGAAAGGAAAGAACAATCCTAGACTACAGATCTTTGGCAGATTTGAAGAGAAGCTTCAAAAGGTATATTGCTTGGGTGAAAGAATGGCTTATGATATAATATAAATGTGAAATGTGACAACTAGTATTTTCTGAGCGCTATTTTAGCCATGTATTGTCAAGTTATATATGTCTGAATAACAAGCAGAAAGTCTGTAAAATGGTCTCTTATGTTAAGTTAGCATCAGAGTACTTAACTCGAGTAACTCTCATATCCAGAAGATTATTTTCTCTTTTCAGATTGAAGCTATTTGAACTTCTGGTTTGGATTCCCGCTGTGAGGTGACTTCAGTGACTGGCATTAATGCTTCAAACCTGAACAGTTCAGTGTTGTTTTGGAAGGCACTGTCGATTCCTATCACATTTTATTTTATTGTGTTTTATTTTATCACACGAAACTTTAACACTGACTACTGAGTCTTGGGCTACACACCAAGTTTGGTGAAATAAAATAAAGGTCAGAAATTCCAGACACATTTAAAGTCATAAAACCAAAAGATCTATTTCATGCACTGTTACAGATGGTTACAGTATTTAATTTAGCTCTTAACAGAGAGAAGTATATTTTACCTTAAGGATATTTATTTTATAAGCTGATATGAAGATATAGACTATAATATTGGACTCTAGGGACTTTTTAATAAAGTTATCTTCCAATTTGTTACTGGAGCACTACTAATAAAGTAATATAAAAACTTTTATATATGTTCTTTTTCACTTAATCAATTGTATAAAATAAAATATTTTAATTTTTTTTTTTACGAAAGTACCACTTCTTCCTTTACTTAAATTTCTGCTGTAAAAAGGCAATTTTAAAAATCATCAAGGCTGTAATTTTAAAAATTCAGATTCATAAGATATTCCCTCATGTCATTGTTTTAATTCTCCTATGATTAGTCTTATGATTCCGTAAAGGCACATAACACAGCATAGGGATTATTATCTCATTTAACTTGACTTGCTTTTAAATCCCTATTCTGTTGTATCACAGCTCTTCTGCTTTCACATCAGATCCTGCAAGCAAAGACCCCCTTGATGTGTCCAATAGGTCCCATTAACTTTCCCTTTAATGAACATACACAAATAGTGTTGAATAGAGTCTAAACCTTTTCTTTCTCTAGTTACTATGGAAACTTTTTTTTTTCCAATTTTCACTGCATAAATATGTGTTTGGTGATTATTCATTCAAAAATAAAACTAGCTCACATTGAAGTATGGATTTGACAGGCAGCATGCTCCAGATTTTGGTTGTTAAAAGTAGTTCTAGATATGATCTGATGATTTTCATATCTGATTCAAACTTTACACAGCATTCCTACTGCCCTGTCTCTTCAGTCCAGAGTGAACAACCACAGACAAAGGGAAAGTTTCTTTCCCAATTTCTAAAAAGTTGTTGCCTTCCCATTGGCTATTTTGATCAGGTGCCCACTTTTTTTTTCTTTATCTGGTGGACTTTTTAACACTTTACAGGTAAAGCAAGTAGAGAACAGCTACCAAGAGGGATTTTACAGCTAACTGGCTGGCTGGGTGTCCTTCAAAGGGAGCTATCCCCACCCCCCCACTCTATTTATCACAGGACTTTTATACAATTTTGCATATATTGGTAATAGAATTGGCTGGTAGCTAACAACATAGCAGTTATGCTTGAAATGTCTGTCTTCACTCACTTATAACTTCTTGAAAAAAATCTTCTTTAAGCTGAAATACAGCTCAAAGGTCAATTTGGGGGATAGTTTGTGGAAAATCACTTGTGCTGTATTATAGCTATCTGAGCAGGGGAAAAAGAAAATAACTTTCCTGTTTAAAAAAAAAGGAAATGTAAGACATGTATAGCTCAAAAATTGCTTTGCTTATAAAATTTAAATTTAACTTTTAAAATTGACATAAAAGGAGTTTGAAATATTGTTTTAAATCAGATCATAAAGGATTAACTTCAGTTGAATAGGATGTAAAGTGCTTAACTGTACATTGACATAAAGTGCAAATATACAGTCTGGAATTGTAATACTTGTTCATTGCACAATTAAATATATCATGTTGTAGGTAGGAGTTTGATGAATTTACTCTGACACTCACTTTCCATGACCCATATTCACTTAATACAACACTAAAACCCACAGAGCTTTACAATCTGACAGATAGAACTGGTCATATATCTCAGAAATAATGTTCACAGACACTTGTTTGAATTCCAGCAAGCTGTTTGGTTCTCCCTGCTGTTTGCTATTCATGAATGGGTTTTATTCA
This sequence comes from Malaclemys terrapin pileata, assembly GCF_027887155.1. Taxonomy (NCBI): domain Eukaryota; kingdom Metazoa; phylum Chordata; order Testudines; family Emydidae; genus Malaclemys; species Malaclemys terrapin. The sequence continues at coordinate 156,878,600 of NC_071507.1, read as the reverse complement.
CAAATGTTTCAGGAACTGCTGTTCTATGCAGGCCTGATCGAATATACATTGAAGCCAATGATGGATGTGGGATCAGACCCAATATTCTCAGGCAAACAAGGGCATATGAGTGTGAAAAATAGTATTTGATATTTATTATTATTTGCCATTCATTTTTCATTGTTTTCTTATTTAAAAAATACAGTCATCCAATTAATTGGAAGAAACAATATGTGATTTAAGTGACCAATTACACAGAATGAATAGTCAAAGCTAAAAGTTTCTGATCAACCATAGGTTGAAATGTGTTTACATAAGCTATTTATTGATTACTTATAACAGATACATTGATCAGGACATGCAGGGTCCAATGTGGGATTAAATGGCACTTCCCTGCCCCCAGAAGTTGACCCTCTCCCTGCCATTCTGACCAAATCTCCTCCCTGCTGGAAAGCAGAGGGACATTTACTGAAATCAGGGTCTGCCTGTAAAGAATCTGAAGAACTGAAAAGCAGAAAAGTGATTAATAATCATTTATTGTTAAAAGGTAACATTTGAAATATGGGTTTTTCAAAAAAATTCTCCATAGGGACAATGATATCTCAATTGTCACAGTAATATATGTAAAAGAACTTTAACCTTTAACAATGTTCCTTTTTTCAGGCTTATTTTAAAATCATAATCCACTATAATCCACCACTCAGATTGTGTGGTAGTTCTGATTAATGCACGCCTTGGGTATGCTGGAGGCATTCGGTCACACATCCAAGGTCTGCATCAATCAGTGCCACTCTCACTGTTTGTCATGTCCTGTTGCTTATTTATTTGACAATGATTTTTTTTAACACTAACATATATACTTTATTTGGGGGAAAAAAAGGCAATTGTTTAAAATTCCACCTACCTCCATATTTAGCACAGATTTTTGTTCTGAGGAGAATTAAGAGTTTTATTAATTAGCATAATTTACTTACAGACTCTATACAAATCTATAGTGATTATTCTGTTATGGCCTTTCTGTCTCCTGCGAGGCAAAGGAGTCTTGCATACTTAGATATAGCTATGATCACAAAAGCAAGACACTTACCTTAATTTTCTGAGACAAAATTAGTAACCACCCACAGATTGCTTTACCAATGTACCTAGCACGGTCAAGGAGAGAAAGAGACAGAAGGAGAGACATCATTATCGCTAAATGAAGTATAAACTGAATGTTCACTCATGGAAGCCATAAATAGGACACTTTTCTATATGGGTTAGGTGGAGAGGGAGGGAGAGAGAGAGAATATATTGTGCAGTATGTATTCATATATATCAGATATAGCCTACTCTTCTAAGGATTTGAATAAACGTTACAACAATACTATTGCCAAGAAACTAGCATGGTCCTGTAGTAGCCCAGGAGTTAACTGAGTTGACCTTAATTTTATAGCCTTGTGAATTTTGACCCTCCGCCCCCCCTCTTTAAATACAAAAGACAGTTTTGTGATTTTCTCAGATTTCACCCTTGACACACAAGTCTGAACTTATTGTCCACTGAAAAATTCCAGGGAAGCCACAGTGAAAGTTTTCCATGAACAAGGAAGAACAGTTCTTTAGTGTACTTACATCACAGTTCAGTACACTCATGAGATTTCCTACAACAAAAGACTGAGTCACATCAAGGCTGAAGACTATAACGTTTGAGTTTCTATGGTTTCAGTGGAAATTTAGGCTCCTTTCTGATATTGTTCATTGGACAGCCACATAGGAAAGTTCTGGATTATTATATAGCTGCCTGTAATGGATTTTTAACATATTATATCAAAAGGAAATTATAAACTTGTGTTTTAGGTTTCCTGTTAAAACTTATGTCTTAACAGCATACTATTACATTGCAAAAAGCAACAGAGGGTCCCGTGGCACCTTTAAGACTAACATCTGTTAGTCTTAAAGGTGCCACGGGACCCTCTGTTGCTTTTTACAGATTCAGACTAACACGGCTACCCCTCTGATACTATTAGATTGTAGTTTCTCAGAGGCTGTCTCAGAGTGAAATTCACCACAGTGCAGATGGCCAGCACAAGAATGATACACCACTTAAATTCCACTTAGATTCTCAACATAGGGTTAAAATGGAATTAAATGATACATAAATCTAGTGTTGGCACTCTTTGGAAAGGGGGAAGTTATACCCTCTGAAAATAAGGGCATTTATTTAGTGAAAAATTGATTTTTGGGGAGTGTCAACTTTAGCTGGGACCAGAGAGAGGACCCTAGGCTCAGCTGGGTGTATGAGCAGCTGGCCATGGCCAATGGGGAGGTAACCGACCCAAACAAGTGAACCAGTAGCTCCGGTTTGAGCTAACCAATGAGTGCCTCTATCGTAGTGACTGGAACCCTGAACCCAAGAAACCCAGATCCAGCAGGTGGTGCCCCAGTGTCACTGGTGTGGCATCTTGAAAGTGGCCCACAACTTCCTTGCTGCAGGCCAACTGGGGCACAAGAAGACCCTGTCCTGGGTCCTGACTCTTTTTTTTTTTTTTTTGGCTCGGGATGCATCAGGACATAAGTATTGTCACGTGTGCCCCAAATGCCAGCTGGTGGCCCTCTGGGGGATGGGATCAGTGATTGGTGTTCCCTTTGAGCAGGTTGCCATGGACCTCGTGGGACCCCTCCCAAAGAGTGCCACCAGGTTCCATTACATCCTAGTCATCTTGGACTATGTGACCCAGTTCCCGGAGGCTATTCGGCTGCAGAGCATCATGGCCCAATGCATTGTGGAAGAGCTCCTGAAGGTTTTCACCCTGGTAGGCTTATCCCAGGAAATTCTCACCAACCACAGTGCCAATGTCACCTCCCGGCAACTCCACTAAGAGTGTGGGCTCCTAGGGTCAAAAAGTTATGCACTGTTGTCTACCACTTCCAGGCTGATGGACAGGTCAAGCATTTCAATTGGACCTTGAAGTGCTGCACAAGTTCCTCCTCGGGACAGCTGTGCTGGTAGGACCAACTGATCCTGCCCATGCTGTTGGCCATCTGGGAGGGGCCCCAGTCCTCCACAAATTATCTTAATTCAAGCTACTCTATGGGCACCACTCTTGGTGGATGCTCAACCTGATGCATGAGACCTGGGAGCACTCACCATTGCCGGCCCAGGGACTCATGCGGTACGTCTTCCAACTCCAGGAGCACCTGACCCATGCTGGGGGGTGCAGTCCCAGACCTTTGAACTTGGTGACTGGGTCCTGTTCCTGCTACCCTCCAATAAGTCCAAGCTCCTGGCCCACTGGCAGGGGCCCTATGAAGTAATCTGGTGGCTGGGGCACATAACCTACGAAATTCAACTGCTGGATCGACAGAAGAAAAGGCAGCTATACCTGAAGCCATGATGAGAATGGGAGAGTCTACTGATTACCCCATACTCTCCTGAGCCAGACCTTGGGCCTCAGGTCCCAGCGGTGGCTTGTCCCAATGAACCACAACTCAGGGTACCTTCACCAAGAAGCAATGGAAGCAGACTTGGAGCCAGTTGAAGGGATTCCTTAAGACCTTCATCAGCCTACCCAGCCAGACCACCCTGAGCCACCATGCCATCCTGACTGACCCTGAGTTAGTACTCTACAAGAACATGTGGCCCCTCCTGTGGCAAATGTGGGAAGTCATTGAGAAGGAGGTGCAGCAATGCTGGAACTGGGTGTCAGAGCGAGGTCACAAAGCGAATGGCATGCTCCTGTTGTGTTGGTGCCAAAACCCAATGGGTCCCTGCACTTTTGCATTGACTTCCAGAAGTTCAATGTTTTCTCTAAATTTAATGCATACCCAATGCCCTGGAGAGAAGAATTACTAAGTCACCTTGGGAGACTCACTTCATCACCACCGTTGACCTCATGAAGAGCAACTGGCAAATCCTCCTTAACCCAAGCGTGAGTGAGGAGACCTTATTCGCCATGCCAACCGGGCTCTAACAGTTTACCTGGATGCTCATTAGTGTCCATGTGGCCCCTGAAACCTTCCAGAGGCTGATGGATCACTTTCTCCAGCCCTATGGCTCCTACGCTGCCACACACCTCAATGATATACAGCCAGAACTGGGAAGACCATCTCACCAAGTGGCAGTCCTATGGGCCCTGCGGATCACGGGCCTAACCACCAACTCTAATGAGTGTCAGATTGAGAGGCAGGAAACCACCTACCTTGGATACCCCTTGTGCTGAGAACAGGCACGTCCCCTCACAGGAAAGCTCCAGGCCTTGCAAGCCTGTCCACCACTCACCGCAAAGTGACAAGTGTGCCAGTTCCTGGGGCTAGCCAGTTACTACCATCGATTCATTGCCCAGTTAACCCCCACTGTAGCCCTCCTAACTGAGCTCCTAACCAAAGACAGCACACAGGATGCATGCTGGACCGCTGAGTGAGAAGAGGTCTTCCAAACCCTCAAGACTTGCCTGTGTCAGGAACCAGAACTGTACAGCCCTGACTTCACCTGCAGATTCATCGCCATACAGATACCTTGGATGTGGGATTTGAGGCTGTCATCTCCCAAGAGCTCAACGGGGAAGAGCACTTTATCCTGTATATCAGCCAGAAACTGTTTTCCTCCATGTGGAATTATTTGGTCATCAAAAAGGAGGCCCTTGCAGTTAAGAGGACTATGGATGCTCTCCAGTACTATTTCTTAGGCAACCCCTTTTGCTCCTGTCCTACCACATTCACCTGAAATGCCTAAACAAGTTAAAGGAAACCAATGCCAGATTAATGCACTGGTAGCTCACCCTTCAGCTATACGTGTTTACCGTCCAACACCAAGCCGATAAGAACAACGCGAATGCAGACTTTCTATCACACCTGGGATACAGTGAGTTAGCCAGCCCTGGGAACCAGGAGCTGGACTTGAGGGAGTGGGGTGTAGAGAGGCAGAGTGACCGCCATCCAAGACTGACAAAGAGGAATCACTCTCCACCATCTGGTGGGTGGAGCCAAGCTGGACCTGCCCCTCATTCCAGAAGTTGAGGGGCGGAACAGGAAGTATAAGAGGTGGAGCCTCTAGCTCAGTTGAACCAGTGCCAGGGAAGGAGATGGATGCCTCTGCCTTGCTCCTGGCACATGTACCAGGGACCGAGCTGTGGCAACTCCTACTCCTGGAGGAGGACCCCGAGGGAGGGGAACTGCTGTGGCTGTTGAGTATTGCAAGGAGCTGCTGGGACTGCTGGCTGCTGAGTACCCTAAGAAGACTGAGGACCTGTGAGAAATAGAGCCCAACAGACAGGTAGGGGTAGGAAGTAGCCCGGGGAAACCAGACAGTCTATTTGTGTTGCTGAAACCACAGCCAGAATGTTTTGGCAGGATCCCCTGCCACTGTTAGGGCCTTGGGCTGGAACCTGATGGAAAGGGTGGGCCCGGCTTTCCCTACCCCCCACTGCCAACCCCATCTCTGGCGTAGCAGCCTACACACCTTAGGCCAGACGGCCTGAATTTCTCTGCTGTATGCCCCAGGCAGGGAGCTGAGCCACAGACTGGTATTGTTCTGCCCTGCTCAGAGGGCTTGAGCCTGACTCTGTCAGCCCCAGCCAGACAGCTGGGCTGAAGACTGCTAATTACCCTGCTCCCCACCCCCCAGGGGCCAGGGCCCTAGACTCTGTACTGGCACATACAATTGGTTATCAGTCACTAGGTGGTGAAGCGAGGTGGTGTGGCCTCCCTCTGAGACTGATAGGGAGGAACCACTTGAAGCCACTACAATACCGTATTGGCTTCAGTCTATCCATACTGGTTCCATTATAGTGGGATTGTTGGTTTCTTCCTTGTTCACTAGAGATGATGATATAGCTAAATATTATTTATGTGCCCTATTTTCTAGATATGTGAGTATCTCATTGATAGGTTATTATCAGAACTTATTGTTTACATGTGATTTTTTAATATAATTGTGTATATCAATCTAAAACCTACATTTCAAATGAAAAGTTATATATTATCTCAAAAGGAGTCAAAAGACTGAGAGGGGAAAATTGATTTTTTTGAAAAATGCAGATAGTTCAAATTCCATTTTTCTGCATTCACTGGCTAGGGCCATGAGTGTTGTTTTAAATGGTGAAAACATAATTCACTTTCATAACAGTCCCTCCTGTCTGTAGGCTACATCTTGGTCCTGTGAAGTAAACAGTAAAATTCACATTGACTTAAATAAAATTAGAGTTTCACCCTATGAATCTACATGTCATATATCACCTTCAATCTGTACATCCTGCAAATATTGACCTCCCCTCACCCTCCCCAAACTCACCATCCCATTACAAGTTGAAGATCCTCTTCTACTTGATATATATCAGAGGAATTGATGCGGGTTAAATTATTAGACAACTCAAGATCATACATCCAATAATGACCTTCACATATGCAAAAGGGGGGCTTTAGTTGATTTAATGTAGTAAAATAAGGGAGCGACTCTGGCCCATAAATGGAGGCCAGGCAGATTACAAGTGCTAAGTAAGGCTGGTATTGGAACTTAAATTATGAATTTCCTGATTTCTAGTGGGTTTTTAATTATTATTTTGTTGTAGGTATAGAACTATAGGAAGCTATGATTTTCTATTTTTTTTTAATGATATATTCTCAATCTAACAACATAGTATTTTCTCAGAAGAGTGTGTGTCACCCAGTATATAGAAGTTCTTTCCCACTATGAATCAGTATGTTTCAGAATGATTATTTCATGACAGATAATATTTTCCCCCTGAAATATATTATTTCCTTCTTTAACAAATGTACTTCATTACACAGAGTATATAATTCTGAGTAACTGTTTCATAACATGAATTATGTTTCTAATGATGTCTCATATCCTTCCTTTAACAATATTAAATCAAGTGCTGTTCATCTGTCTCTGTTTTCTCACATAAGCAATAATAATTGGAAGTAAACACATTTTCATCCATCAGAGGAGCTAAAATATTCTTTTTATAAATAAAATTTATGCTGATTAAGCAGCAAATACACTGGTAATTCTTCAATATAGCAAGATTCAACAGAACAACCCTTCCTAGTTTCTTCCCAGATACAAAAATAAGAGCCAGAGCATTAAATTCTCTCTCACTGAATGCATAAACATAGTAAAGATTTGTAAAGTGCTTTGAGATATATTGATGAAAAGCACAATATAAGAGCTGGGCATAACATTATTAATAAATAATAATTAATTAAGCAATGCCTACAATGTTTTTTACCACTTCCTACAGCAACCTAGTAATTTTATCTCTGGTCCATTGTTCTCATCATATTGAACATATTAAGGACCATACCTGATTTTTCAATAAGAGCTAGTGAAATTTCATTCTTTAGAACAGGGGCAAACAAAAAGTCATCGTCTGACTCTTATTTCAAGCATCTGCAAAAGAGTTTATTTCAGTAGGACAATCTTTTATTGAAGATGGATTAAAAGTATCTATCTCAGTTTTCAGGGTATTTTTTTAAATAGAAAACCAAAGGCATTCTAAGGCATTTTTATTTATAGAATGAACTATTATCAGATGATATTAAAAGTTACCTATAGCTGAGATTAGCTTTCATGAATTGTCACCCTGGTCAGAAAAACAGAAGTATGAAAATTGTATACAACTGACTTAAACACAATGGTTGAATAAAAGAAAACAATAACTTCAAACTGCAACAATGACTTGTGAATTCTGAAAATGGAAGTTAGGCTCCTAGACACTTAAATGTCTAAATTCCATTCACTTTCAATACCATTTAGGTTCCCAAGTGCCTAAATAGTTTTGAAAATGGGGTTTAGGATCCTAAGTTGCTTGCATTGTTTTGAAAATTGATGTTATATGTTCAGCCGAACAAGAAGAATCGCTTCACCATATCAGCTGGGACCACATAGGGCCCAAACATTAAAGGTATTTTGGTGCCTAAACATATAGAAAGGTGCCCAGTTGGATTTGCAAAAGCATCTATGCTCCTGACTCCCATTCAAAGGGAATTAGGCATGCTTTAGAAAATCCCATTAGTCACTTAACTGCATCTTTAGGCACCTACCTACCTTTAAAAACCTGGCCCTTGTATCCTTGTGAAAATTCTACCTATATTATATAGAAACCAGAAACTTACTCTAGTTCTCTTCTATTCTTGATAATATGGTTCCATGTAATTGTACTGATCATTGTCTGCAAGCAACTGGCAGTAACTTTTGGGTATGATTTTCAGTGATAGCTCAGGATGCCTGCTTCCAAATCCCATTAGCTAGCATTGAAAACTCAGCCTTCATGTTTGTCATAATGGTAATAATAAATGAGGCAGAGCTGTGTTCAAATCTAAGAGTGATCCCTTCAGAACAAGACATTCCCTTAATATTCACACTTGTATTTTGAGCTTTCTTCATAATTAAAAGTTGAGTCCTGCATTTCTTACATGGACAAACTTCCATTGAACTCAATTCTTGGAAACAGCCACGGCAAACTAGGTAAAATTTAAAAATATGTAAAATGCAACTCAAGTTTCCTAACCATGAGAATACTAGGGGGGTTGATGATTGCCAATAAAGTCAGCATGTAGGAGGATGTGCAAAATATAAAACATACATAGAGTCATTATCTGTAGTGTCTCTGAAAAGTAAAACTCTATATTAATTTCTTAGGGCTTTAGAGTAGTGTGTGGTGTGTTGGCAAACCATCTCTGTGGATATTATGCTTAAGAGGCACAGTGTTCCCAAGTTCTTTGGCGCACAGTGTGAATGTTCCCATTGCAACTCAACTTACTGTCCCCACATGGGGGACTATTTTTCTGGTCAGTAGAGAACAGGCATAGTATCTTCCCTGATCCTTTTGAGGTAGCTTGTACCCTAGTTAGAGAGTGCTAGCCAGGAGAGCTATATGAGCTCAGCAGAGCACAGGGAGTATGATTGCAGATGGCTCTTGTGTTTGGGAGTGCATACATTCTGACCACTTATGTCATACTTTGATATATTAGAGATCTGATTCATGACATCTGATCATATGTTTTATATATTATCTGTGTATGATGCAATTTTGAGCAAATATCTAAGAAAGCCTTCAGTGGATCAACAAAATTTACCTACTAATAAAAAACAAAAGGCCTGATTCTCCTTTCCTTTACATCAAAGTAAATCAGAGGATATAAATATGACCAGTGGAGATACACCAGTGTAAAAGTGGTGTGAGAACAGAATCCGGCCCAAAGACCTTTCAAAAATACCTATCACTAACTTTAGATCAGATATAAAACCATGTTCCTGTGCTGACCTCTTGAAGACATTACATATCTAATGGGATTTTTTCATAACAATAGGGGTATTAACCCCACTGTGCTAGACAAATTCCAATACAAGTAATTACACTGCGTCAACATAAATCCCCCTGTATTTCATTTCAAGTCTATTTCCTTCTCTTCTTCTAAATTGTTATGTGCATTTTTGCTATATACTGTTAAACAACTGCTGAGTTTCACCTTAAAAAGATGGCTGCATTTCAAAGATGTGTAAAGTAAGTGATCTCTATACAATATAGTGCATAATTCATACATCAGTTTGGAATGCACTTTGGAATCCTTTGGGATGAAAGGCATTATATCGATGTAAGTTATTATTCTGCATTATTATGTCCCTGTGGAAGAAAACTGTTCACAAAAAACAAGAATGTAATTGAAATACACTGAACTGAACTTTGAAAGTTCCTACTCTAATCTCCAGGAAAAACACTTTGCCTGTCTTATGTATACTGAGACACTCTTCATAACTTCTGTGCAGAGTTAGCAAAACTAATGTTAATTGGTTCTGTTCCTTTTTAGGGATGCTGCATGTCAGCTACTCAAGAAGAAAATCGGTATGTGTATAATTGTGATTAATTAGTTAATTTTTGCACAGTGCTTTGAAGTTGTAAAGCACTATATAAATGCTAAATATTATTACTATAGGATATAATCTACACTACAGATAAGAAGTACTTAGCTATATGACCGGCAGTCATAACTTCCTGACAGTGATTAATAGAAGGCTGTGTAATAACTTGAAATAATGGTGCATGAACATTCATATTTGTATTATTTATAAAATTATTTCCTATATGCATTTTGGTATGTCAGTCTTCAAAGCTGGATGAAATTTCATTCCTAAAAGGTACTACAAAATTGTATAGATTAATGCTAATATCCTATATGAAAACGAGTGACAAAGACTTACCACATAATACCACCTGGTGGGATAAAGCGGACTAATGTGTAGAACTGAGTAGAAATTTTCCAGCAGATGCTGGTTCATCTAAACTGATACATTCTGTGGAACTATGTCAACTTTGACAAATTCCTATAGAAGCCAGACAGCTTTCCAATGGAAACCTGCCTGCCAGGCTAGTTTCTGTAAGAAACACCTGGTTTCCTGTCAGCTTGCCCACCCAGCTCCTCAGTAGCCTGCCTGGTCGGCTGTTGAGAAATCTGGTTCCCTCAGGGTCCTGGCTCCTCAGCAACCCAGGCTCCTAAGCTCCTCTTCAGGTCACCAGGCAGGCCATGCTGGAGCCAGAATTCCCAGCTGCCCAACATCTCCCAAGCAGGCTGTTCTGAAGCCAGGGCTTCAAGGACCCCAGCTCTTCAGCAGCCTAGAAGCTTTGGTTCTCAGAATCCCTGAACTGTCCAGTCCCCAGGCTCCCCCGCTGATGGGCCTCCAGGCTGTCTGGTGAGCCTCAGAAACATTTCAAGAAGGTTGAACCAGAATGTCACCATGATTATTCTGAAATGAAATTTTGGAATTCCAGTTCTGGGAGAAGATTTAAAACTTTTTTGTTCAATTTTTGAATGGGTTTTCTTGTTTTGTTTGTTTTGTTTAGTTTCAGAAATTCCCACAGAACAGGAATTCCAGCTATTGGCCAGTTAGAATCATAGAATCATAGAATATCAGGGTTGGAAGGGACCTCAGGAGGTCATGTAGTCCAATCCCCTGCTCAAAGCAGGACCTAATCCCCAACTAAATCATCCCAGCCAGGGCTTTGTCAAGCCTGACCTTAAAAACCTCAAAAACCTCTAAAAACCTTAAAAACCTTAAAAATCTACTAGTTCTACTAATGTGGTTAAAGTAGCCACAGAGATGATTTAGACCAGGGATCGGCAACCTTTGGCACATGGCCCGCCGGTTTGTTTATCTGTCGCGTCCACAGGTTTGGCCGATCGCAGCTCTCACTGGCCACGGTTTGCCGCTCTGGGACAATGGGGACTGCGAGAAGCTATGCGGGCCGAGGGATGTGCTGGCCACCGCTTCCCACCACCCCCATTGGCCTCGGCCAGTGGGAGCCTCAATCGGCCGAACCTGCGGATGCAGCAGGTAAACAAACCGGCCAGGCCCACCAAGGTGTTTACCCTGGCGGGCCGCGTGCCAAAGATTGCCGATCCCTGATTTAGACATTATTTTAACTCTAGGAATTCTCCTTAACCAGGCAATCTGATCAATCACTACAAAACAAAATTTTCACAGACATGAGTTTTGAACTGCTGTTAGGCCTTGTTCATACTCCCTTGTTAGTCACTGTTTGTGAACATTCCTAAAAATGTGTTATTGTTTGGACAAATATTTAGAGTTTGCACTGATATTTGTATACAAAACCCAGGGTACTTGTGTGCTAAGAAGTATATTTGTTATTTAATATGTACGGTTCTTTATTTTCCTGTTTAAAAATTCTGAGGCACCTTCAGGGAACAGAAACAATATCATGTGACTTCAGCCACCACACACTATAGATAATGAATGGTGAAGAGTTGAAGTGAAGACTTCTTGAACATTTTAATGAACATTTACAAGGAGCCAATGCGTTTGGAAAAAAAATACAGGATTGTGTTTCAGATGGTTTATTAACTGACAGAAAGGCTCAATTCTCTGAGTAATTTGATTGCAATAAATAGTTCAATCAGCTCTAAGAGCCAGACATTTGTACCTATGTCCTTGGCCCTTGCATGTGTGAACGGGATCTCTAGGTACCAATTCTCTGTTCTTCCATTACCATAGATTCATAGATTCTAGGACTGGAAGGGACCTCAAGAGGTCATCGAGTCCAGTCCCCTGCCCGCATGGCAGGACCAAATACTGTCTAGACCATCCCTGATAGACATTTATCTAACCTACTCTTAAATATCTCCAGAGATGGAGATTCCACAACCTTCCTAGGCAATTTATTCCAGTGTTTAACCACCCTGACAGTTAGGAACTTTTTCCTAATGTCCAACCTAGACCTCCCTTGCTGCAGTTTAAGCCCATTGCTTCTTGTTCTATCCTTAGAAGCTAAGGTGAACAAGTTTTCTCCCTCCTCCTTATGACACCCTTTTAAAAACCTGAAAACTGCTTATCGTGTCCCCTCTCAGTCTTCTCTTTTCCAAACTAAACAAACCCAATTCTTTCAGCCATCCTTCATAGGTCATGTTCTCAAGACCTTTAATCATTCTTGTTGTTCTTCTCTGGACCCTTTCCAATTTCTCCACATCTTTCTTGAAATGCGGTGCCCGGAACTGGACACAATACTCCAGCTGAGGCCTAACCAGAGCAGAGTAGAGCGGAAGAATGACTTTTTGTGTCTTGCTCACAGCACACCTGTTAAAACCCAGAATCATGTTTGCTATTTTTGCAACAGCATCACACCGTTGACTCATATTTAGCTTGTTGTCCACTATAACCCCTAGATCCCTTTCTGCCGTACTCCTTCCTAGACAGTCTCTTCCCATTCTGTATGTGTGAAACTGATTGTTCCTTCCTAAGTGGAGCACTTTGCATTTGTCTTTGTTAAACTTTATCCTGTTTAAATCAGATCATTTATCCAATTTGTCCAGATCATTTTGAATTATGACCCTGTCCTTTAAAGCAGCTGCAATCCCTCCCAGTTTGGTATCATCCGCAAACTTAATAAGCGTACTTTCTATGCCAATATCTAAGTCGTTAATGAAGATATTGAACAGAGCCGGTCCCAAAACAGATCCCTGCGGAACCCCACTTGTTATGCCTTTCCAGCAGGATTGGGAACTATTAATAACAACTCTCTGAGTATGGTTATCCAGCCAGTTATGCACCCACCTTATAGTAGCCTCATGTAAGTTGTATTTGCCTAGTTTACCGATAAGTATATCATGCGAGACCGTGTCAAATGCCTTACTAAAGTCTAGGTATACCACATCCACAGCTTCTCCCTTATCCACAAGACTCGTTATCCTATCAAAGAAAGCTATCAGATTGGTTTGACATGATTGTCCTTTACAAATCCATGCTGGCTATTCCCTGTCACCTTACCATCTTCCAAGTGTTTGCAGATGATTTCCTTAATTACTTGCTCCATTATCTTCCCTGGCACAGAAGTTAAACTAACTGGTCTGTAGTTTCCTGGGTTGTTTTTATTTTCCTTTTTATAGATGGGCACTATATTTGCCCTTTCCCAGTCTTCTGGAATCTCTCCCGTCTCCCATGATTTTCCAAAGATAATAGCTAGAGGCTCATATACCTCCTCTATTAGCTCCTTGAGTATTCTGGGATGCATTTCATCAGGCCCTGGTGACTTTCAGGCATCTAACTTTTCTAAGTGATTTTTAACTTGTTTTATTTTTATTTTATCTGCTAAACCTACCTCCTTCCCATTAGCATTCACTATGTTAGGCATTCCTTCAGACTTCTCGGTGAAGACTGAAACAAAGAAGTCATTAAGCATCTCTTCCATTTCCAAGTTTCCTGTTAATGTTTCTCCCTCTTCACTGAGCAGTGGGCCTACCCTGTCTTTGGTCTTCCTCTTGCGTCTGATGTATTGATAAAAAGTCTTCTTGTTTCCCTTTTTCCCGTAGCTAATTTGAGCTCATTTTGTGCCTTTGCCTTTCTAAACTTGTCCCTGCATACCTGTGTTGTTCGCCTATATTCATCCTTTGTAATCTGCCCTAGTTTCCATTTTTTATATGACTCCTTTTTATTTTTTAGATCATGCAAGATCTCGTGGTTAAGCCAAGGTGGTCTTTTGCCACATTTTCTATCTTTCCTTACCAGTGGAATAGCTTGCTTTTGGGCCCTTAAAAGTGTCCCTTTGAAAAACTGCCAACTCTCCTCAGTTGTTTTTCCCCTCAGTCTTGATTCCAATGGGACCTTTCCTATCAGCTCTCTGAGTTTACCAAAATCCACCTTCCTGAAATCCATTGTCTCTATTTTGCTGTTCTCCCTTCTACCCATCCTTAGAATTGCAAACTTTATGATTTCAGGATCACTTTCACCCAAGCTGCCTTCTACTTTCAAATTCTCAATGAGTTCCTCCCTTGGTCCATGCACCATTTCATTCTGTACATTAATTAAATTGGTGGAGAGAAGACTGCTTTAATTCACTTTTTGCCTCCTAAATTCACAGCAAAGCCCTAGCGTAAGCTAGAGAAGCTTTAGGCTCTTTACAGGGAGTTCAATGGTGTTGGAACAATTTTAATGGGGGGCGGGGACAGGTGCTGAGCGCCATTGAACAAAATTGTAAGCCCTGTATATAATGGAAAACACTTCAATCCAGATGGTGCTGCCCCACCACCAGTACCAATAGTTCCAGCACACCTGAGGGAATCTTTCAGTCAAGACTAGCTAAAATGTAGTGGTCTCTGTCCATCCCCCTGTTACATTCCCATGTAACTCCTATGCTTGGGACTGGGAGGAGGCTGGAATAGTCTCATCCTAGGAGCTGTACAGTGATTGAGAAACCCCTCTCCCAGGTAAGTCTTTCCATCCACTATGGAAGCAGAAAGTGTCTGGGGTGGAAGAGACGCAGGCCATTGAGCACCAAGCACACATTTTTGATCTCATACTAAAGCCAGTCATCATTGAGTCAACCATGGTTAGACACTATTTCAAGAAATACAGCCTCCAAAACCAGCATTGTATATTTTGAGATGTTATTGAGAATCCTAATTGGATGGTGCTGTAACCTAATTCGCAAGGGCACTACCTACTGAGCCAGGATCCCTGGGATTGTTATTATAACATGGCTATCAGATGTGCTTTTGTACATACTATATGTAACTATTATGAAGAAGTAGCAATGATTTTGATTGAACATTTTCCCCAAGTTAGGCTAGCTTATGGTCTTTGAAACCACAGCTTCATTGGGACAAAGCTGAAGCATAGGGGCAGAATGCGTCTATGATTAGTAGAGAAATGTGATCAGGAGCAACAATGACTTTACACCCTTTAAAGGGAAATAGTATACATGTCCTCTGCATTTGCTGGAGAGTTCAAACAGGTGCAAAAGAGAAATGGTGCCCTGGACAATCCCCTTTAAGGACTGGAGCACCTCTGAGATCTCACCTCTAATTCCCACAATCCTTATGCTCCGGAAACATGAGCATTTATATTCTGACTACCATCAGGTGCATGGGGAAAAGGAAAGGAGTCCTTGATCCTTCATCTTCTTTTTCACATCTGTGTAAGCACCGCCTCAGGTTGGACAGTTATTATTAGCATTATGAGTGAGAAGATCTTGCTCCTTCGAGATACAAAAGGAGCGCTTAAAGAAGATAAAATCATTGAGGAGAAACTAAATGGATTCTTTGCTTCAGTCTTCATGGCTGAGGATGTTAGGGAGATTCCCAAACCTGAGCTGGCTTTTGTAGGTGACAAATCTGAGGAACTGTCATGGATTGAAGTGTCACGAGAGGAGGTTTTGGAATTAATTGATAAACTTAACATTAACAAGTCACCAGGACCAGATGGTATTCACCCAAGAGTTCTGAAAGAACTGAAATATGAAGTTGCGGAACTGTTAACTAAGGTTTGTAACCTGTCCTTTAAATCGGCTTCTGTACCCAATGACTGGAAGTTAGCTAATGTAACGCCAATATTTAAAAAGGGCTCTAGAGGTGATCCCTGCAATTACAGACCGGTCAGTCTAACATCTGTACCAGGCAAATTAGTCAAAACTAGTTTAAGAATAAAATTGTCAGACACATAGAAAAACAGAAACTGTTCAGCAATAGTCAATGTGGTTTCTGTAAAGGGAAATTGTGTCTTACTAATCTATTAAAATTCTTTGAAGGGGTCAACAAACATGTGGCAAGGGGGATCCAGTGGACATAGTGTACTTAGATTTCCCGAAAGCCTTTGACAAGGTCCCTCACCAAAGGCTCTTATGTAAATTAAGCTGCCATGGGATAAAAGGGAAGGTCCTTTCATGGACTGAGAACTGGTTAAAAGACAGGGAACAAAGGATAGGAATTAATAGTAAATTCTCAGAATGGAGAGGGGTAACTAGTGGTGTTCCCCAAGGGTCAGTCCTCGGACCAATCCTATTCAACTTATTCATAAATGATCTGGAGAAAGGGGTAAACAGTGAGGTGGCAAAGTTTGCAGATGATACTAAACTGCTAAAGATAGTTAAGACCAAAGCAGACTTTGAAGAACTTCAAAAAGATCTCACAAAACTAAGTGATTGGGCAACAAAATGGCAGATGAAATTTAATGTGGATAAATGTAAAGTAATGCACATTGGAAAAAATAACCCCAACTATACATACAATATGACAGGGGCTAATTTAGCTACAACAAGTCAGGAAAAAGATCTTGGAGTCATCGTGGATAGTTCTCTGAAAATGTCCACGCAGTGTGCAGAGGCGGTCAAAAAAGCAAACAGGATGTTAGGAATCATTAAAAAGGGGATTGAGAATAAGACTGAGAATATATTATTGCCCTTATATAAATCGATGGTATGCCCTCATCTCGAATACTGCGTACAGATGTCGTCTCCTCATCTCAAAAAAGATATATTGGCACTAGAAAAGGTTCAGAAAAGGGCAACTAAAATGATTAAGGGTTTGGAACGGGTCCCATATAAGGAGGAGGGAGAAAACTTGTTCACCTTAGCCTCTAAGGATAGAACCAGAAGCAATGGGTTTAAACTGCAGCAAGGGAGGTCTAGGTTGGACATTAGGAAAAAGTTCCTAACTGTCAGGGTGGTTAAACACTGGAATAAATTGCCTAGGGAGGTTGTGGAATCTCCATCTCTGGAGATATTTAAGAGAAGGTTAGATAAATGTCTATCAGGGATGGTCTAGACAGTATTTGGTCCTGCAATGCGGGCAGGGGACTGGACTCGATGACCTCTCAAGGTCCCTTCCAGTCCTAGAATCTATGAATCTATATGAGGAGAGATTAAAGAGGTTAGGACTCTTCAGCTTAGAAAAGAGGAGACTAAGGGGGGATATGATAGAGGTATATAAAATCATGAGTGATGTGGAGAAAGTGGATAAGGAAAAGTTATTTACTTATTCCCATAATACAAGAACTAGGGGTCATCAAATGAAATTAATAGGCAGCAGGTTTAAAACAAATAAAAGGAAGTTCTTCATGCAGCGCACAGTCAACTTGTGGAACTCCTTACTTGAGGAGGTTGTGAAGGCTAGGACTATAACAGAGTTTAAAAGAGAACTGGATAAACTCATGGTGGTGAAGTCCATTAATGGCTATTAGCCAGGACGGGTAAGGAATGGTGTCCCTAGCCTTTGTCTGTCAGAGGGTGGAGATGGATGGCAGGAGAGAGATCACTTGATCATTGCCTGTTAGGTTCACTCCCTCTGGGGCACCTGGCATTTGCCACTGTCGTTAGACAGGATACTGGTCTAGATGGACCTTTGGTCTGACCTGGTATGGCCTTTCTTATGTTCTTATGTTCTTATTATTAATATGAGACAAACCATCTTTTTATACTCTGGTATATTTAAATATTGCATTGTCATAACACAGCACTTCCCTGTAAGGAAAAAATTAAAATGACAAATAGTTCCTCATCCCTTCATTTAAATGTCTTCCTTTTTCTTCTGCTATATTGAACTAGACCTAAAGAACAAGAACCCAAACAATTAGCACAGCTGTCCCTGTACATACACTTAGATTTCAAGTCATCTATATTTCATAGGATTATTTGTGCTCAGCTTTAGAAGTTTCATAATGAAAGTTACAGTTTTCAGAAACAGCTGTAGGAGATTTGCATCCTGGAGAGATGTTCTTAAGTGCACCTATGAAAAAATGTTGTATGGACAGCAGATAATCAAATATAAGTGCCACATTTCGGTAATATTGTTATTTATATTTAAATTTTATAGGTTTTCCTATGTTATATGATACTGCAACGCTTGTAAGTGTACTGCTATAGAAAAAAATTAAATGGTATGAGTAAAAAGGATTTTCAGTCATCAACGTAGAAGAAGACCTAGGGTATTATGGGCTAATTATTTTGGCAAGTATAAACTTAGTGAAGGAAAAGGTTTGCAAAATGTATTTCATGTATAGAGTGAATTTTTCAAAGGCTTATTATATGTTCAGATCAAATCCAGTTTTCACGATGCTGACTTACACCAGCTGAGGATCTGGTAAGCCTGAAGCTTTCAGAGAGTTATGAATAAGTTAAACAAGGGGCTTTCCCTTAATTTAACCTTAACCATGGGATTCACTAACATTCCTGTGAACATAAGAGGAACGTAAATAACAGTGAAGTACTTTTCTGAACTACATTACATTTATAACTGTTTATGTGCTCAGACAGTTTCTATATTTTCAATCTCTAAACCATTTGATTATATAATCTTTAAAGTCCTGCACATTAATATTTCATGTTCTTGGTTGTAGTGTATTTTTTTTTATTCTGGCTGCTGTAAAAATTTGTTTTATTCACTTGATAAACCATATACTTGAAAATCTGAGCAGATAAATATCTCATAATGAGAAATAAAGTCAGTAGCAAATCAAAGCACTTGTTTAAAATAATTGTTGGTGTGTTTATTTTAGAAGTGGAAGACATTTATCATTTGTAGTGTTCTTCTTTCATACATACTTGAGATAAATGGACCAAAATTAAATTTCTTTTAGTTTAAACATTTAGGAAACTGACTCATGTTACTTTCTGATTTCTGTTACTCAGGAAATAGGTTTATTAATAGTTTAATAACTAAAATGTAATATAATGGAAAAATAATTTGCTATCATTTATTTTTTATTTATAGCCAGTTTTTCCATGCTATGTATGCTGTTGTGTGAAAAGATAAATGTACTATTTATTATGATCTGTCCTTAGAAAGAAAGTTAGAGGTATATTTTGTAGATATACCTACCTGCTCAGTACACTTCTAAATATAATTATAAATATTAAATGTAATGGTGGGCTGTCAGATTGTGAACAGGGACCTACAAAAATCAATTAATGTATTTCTGGACAAAACAAGCACGAAGCCCTTGGGCTTGTTAAGAATGCTGCCATTTACTAAACTAAATATGAGACTGGCATTTAAAATTGTAAAGCTCTGATCACTCTTTTTACAAAGAGAAAGCGATACAGTGACAGAAGGTCAGGTAGCACCTCCAGGGAATTACTGTATTACAGGCACAAATACACTAATGAATCATTATGACAGCATTCTAAAACAATAACAGACTGAAAGTTTAGGTGACAAACATTTGTTACAGATTTGATAGCCTCATAACTACAAAACAAACGGCCACAGCAACTATACATAGAATATGGTAGCACTGAATATATATATATTCTCAGACTGATTAGTAGAGAATGAGCCCAAGCTGTGCAGCTCTGTTGAATTTTCAGTCATTTGTAAAGTGTGGTAAACCTGAGGGAAAAAAAATCTTTCAAACAAAACTAAAACAGATTCAAATGATTTCAGACAGAGTCTTTTAGTCATTCTGCTCAGGTGCCATTTATTAGATCTATGAAGCAACCAGTTCAGGATTTCGGGTGTCTACCCTAAATAGCTTTTGTTTTCTGCTGGCCACAACACACACAAATTAGTATACCATGGAATAAACAACTGTGAATGGATTGGTTGCCCCCTGAGTGCCTCCTCATGGCATGAAATCTCTCTACAGGAGTCCTGCTTCAGTTTCCCTTTTCTGCAACTCAGAGCCCCTTAAATCAAACTAACAAAACAGCCTTCTCTGGTTCAATCATACACCTTCTTGAGGCTGGATTTGTTAAAATAATGAATTATTACCACATAAAGTCCCCCAGTTCCCATCAAGATGGTACTCCAAGTCTTTCCTGCCAGGAGTCTCCCAGGCATATCCTGTGTAGAGCATTTTCCCTGAGGACTAAAAGTTCTCTGCTGAGGCCTGCTCACTCTCAACATTCACCGCACCAAGCATCCCCTTCTGCAACTTTCTCCTGATATTTATAGGAGAATAAACTCCTCTGTATCCAGCTGCTTCTACTAAATAAATTGCATACCCCATCCCAAGTGTGGCATCAGAGCTAATTATATGGCCGATTCCAGTTGTCTGGCTCTTAAATAGGCAGGCCGCCACAATGGAAGGAAGACCCTGTAAACAAATTGTAGCTCAGAAGCATGTATAATCAGTATAAAAATCAAAGAATCTTGATATAACATCTACAACTGTGTGAACAACTGATTTTTCAGTTCATTGGGCAAACTGAAAAATGGAAACAAAACTTGTTCTGGGTCAATGCAAAATGAAAGTTTTAGTTTCACAAAACAAACAAGAAAAGTCTGAAAAAAATTGTTTTGGGATGAACAAAATGTTTAGTTATCCCTGAATGAAATATTTCATTTTGTTTGAGTTTAACCTTTAAAAAAATAGAATTGAAGTAAAATTGGAAGCAAAACATCATTGTGAATAAAAAAAAATCAAAATGTTTCATTCTGAAAATGGCAAAAGTCAAAAACTTTTGAGTTTCAGATGTCCTTTTTGGGGGTGTGGGGCATTTTAACAAAGAAATTGGCAAATTCAACATGAATTCATGAAATATTTCAATTTATCTGAATTTGCATTTTTCATAAAAAAAACTTTTATCCAAAAATATTCCCTCAGCTTTAGTAACTGCAGAACTGCACACTGAAGGTTCACAAAGAAGATTTCCTATGCATGGCTCCCCATTCTACCCAAAGACCTGCATAGGAGGATTCCAGCACTTAATAGGACTGAAGCCTGAGTCATTTATGGCATGAGCCTCATAAGCAAGCAATATCTGAAAATGAAATAAGATCTGCAATATGGCTGGTGATATAGATGACACTCCCTTCTAGCAAACTTCATTTGTAATATCTGACTTCAACCAAATATTCAGACTTTGTGAATGCTGATGGCCCTTGAGAGAGTAAACAGGCGAGGAAAAGGGTGCAAGGAGTCCTCTGACTTTGTTTTCTTTTGACAGGATCTGGTCATAGTTTCAGTTCTCTGCTCTCCTGAACACAATGAGCCCTGTCGGTTACTGTCCCTTGGGTGCAAGCACCCCAATATGGGAAGGGAGGGGAGAGATCTCTAACTACACAGGGGAGTGTAGATTGAACCTCCTGAAGTTGGTTAGGTGCATACTCTTCCTGTGTGTTGGCAGTCCCAGGAAATATTACAGTGATTATTTTTTCTAAATGGTCACTGATTCTGGGTGCCTCCATTTTTGGGTGTCCAACTAGATAAATCTGGTTTCCCTGTTCTCTCAGAGGGCTGAACACTGCCTCAGCACTGAACTTTGTCCAAAAGCTCAAAGCCTGTGCCTAATGAGAGCTATTCACTTGGAACTGACAGTCACCTAGTCAAATATATTTCTTAAGGAAAATGACTGTCCTTCTGAAAGTAAACACTAAAAACTCTTGTTATTCCTTTGAAAACCTGAGATGAAAATAATTCATTTTACTACATGAATATTAAAATATTTATACACAAATATTACGAGCATTTTTTTTAAATCCCTAGAGTTTATTATTGTATAACCTTGGAATAGTTATGCATCAACCATTTATGATTAAGTTCATTATTTGTACTAAAAGCTCCTTTCTTCTGAACTATTTTAAGCCTCACTTATCATTTTTCTCCAGTTAAATCCAGTAAATGTAAGCTGCCATAATGGCAGTAAAGTTCTACAATGGGCTTTATTTCATAGTAATTGCTAGTTATTTGCTGCATCCAGACTGTTGAAATGCCTTTTTCAATTCCTGTCGGAGGTTTTGAAGCCACAATTATTGCTCTGAATTGGAATCCTCTGATGAAGTCTGCAATATGGTGGGAAAGACATCAGGAAAAATGAAGATTTATGGTGGCATAATTCCCTAAAAATAAATCTCTATTAATGCATCACTTTTGTCCAACAGTTTGGAACTCAGTTTCCTGTAACTAAATTGTTCATATTCACAACATTTAGACTGAAATATGGGAAACTGTACCAATGATGTATCTTAGATTAACCAATATCTGTGGTGGGAATCAGATGGAAAACATCTATTTACTTCTCAGAAAGACCGAATATCTGTCTGGGTGGTGTAGTTAATATATGGTCAAGAAATGTGAGGAGCAGGACAACTGCCTACTTTCTATGGTGTTTGTAACTTGAAAAATTCATATGACAAATAATAGCTAAAAAGCTTTTTGCTCTACACACACAGTATATACCCAGAGTAAATAGTGGATTTTTATGACTACAAGGCCCTGTTAAAATGTGTTGCCCATCAGTATCTCTTGAATGACAGATTGTATTTCATTTTAACTTCTTATGTGGATAAAAATGGGGGGGGGGGAAATCAAATGATGAGTAAATCACGGACCTCTTCCAACTCATTTTTTTGGTCAATATAAACTCATTTAAAAAAATAGTTTGCATGTACAGCCTGATCCAAAGCCCAGTGAAATCAACTAAAAGACCCATGCTGAGTGCTTTGGGCTCTTGAAGAAGCCCATAAATCAAAGAAGAAGAAGACCCAGTTCTGCAATCCTTCATCTGGAAGAAGACCCAGTTCTGCAATCCTTATTCATGTAATAACTAATCAGATGTGCAAGAATAACTAATCAGATGTGCAGGACTGATCCTCAACTACAAAAGTGTAAATCCAGAATAACAACACTGATTTCCTTGGAGTTCCTCCAGCTTTATTTGACCGTAACTAAGAACAAATTTATAGGGTGAAATCCTTGCTCGATTGAAGTAAATGGGAGCTTCGTCATTAACTTCACTGGGGCCAAGATTTGACTTTGATTTTATAACACAAAGATCAACTTAAACAGAGGAATAAAACATTGTGGTGGATACAGTAAACAGTATCACTGGATACTGGTCAATTTAATAATTGCTGTGTATTGTCTTAGTAAAGTAGCTATGATTACCTCAGTGTTTGTATATTCTACCCTATATTTTTCATAGAAAATACCTAGAATATTACAAATACTAAGCTGTTTAGTTATTTAAGCCAACTGGCAAATATGCACTTACCAGGGGGCATGGGGCCTGGTGCGAAAGTGATGAATCTGTTACTTCCGGGACTAACTGTGCCCACCAATCAAACCGGCTGTTGGGGCCCCCCAAAGCGTGGGGCCCGGAGCGGTCATTCCTATTCACCTACCCAAGGGATGGCTCTGGCACTTACTAATACATTTTCCCTACTTTCACTGTACTTGATCAAATGCTTTCTCAGAATCAATCAAGAGCATTGCTGCGCAGAATATTGCTGCCTTTTTTCAGAGTTTGTTTAGAATTTCTCTTGCTAAAAGGAATATCATAAAAGAGTTGTATTTATTTATCTAAAACCTATATCTGTTCATTTTGGATCATGAAAGGATATATAGGGTTATTTATTCTAGTTGCATGGCTGTTAGTTCTGCATACATTGCAGACTAAGTTTAGAAATAAAATGTAGTGAGAGTTGTCATCAAAAAGCATCTCCTTCAACTTCTGAGATGAGAGTTGCCGTAAGAAAAAGAAACAAAAACAAAAGCCACGGACATGAAAATGAGGTTATATTTTCAAGTTCATTAAAAGAGTGAGATTTGGAGCCAAAATATCCTAATACTAGAGCACTCATGAAAGTCAGCCAGATAGTGATCATTAGAAAGAGAAGGGCACCAGTTACATTGGGTGGGCCCAGCAGGACACAGGATTCAAAAATTATAATAAATGAACAAACTGTTTTTTCTTGATCAAACCAGTTTTGTATGTATAAAATAGCTTTCAATCTAAAAGGATACATATTTTAAACATTTACATGCATTTGAAAATTGCTGTCCTCAGTTACTGACCAGCTGAGCTGGTCTAATAAAACATCCTTTACAATTCTTAGAACTAAGGGGGGAGGGGTGGGAAGTGTCCCCAAATGGTGCTTCGTCTGGTTAGTGAAATCCAGTGCATATGCAATGTATTATTTACCTTTCTTTTATGCTTAGTTGTCCTACACATCCTTGGACAGGCCTGGAAACAAAATTGAGCTGGAGAAGGTGTTCCAGTCTTTGTGAAACTGTTCCAGAGAAGAAGACAGACTAATGAAAACAATAAAGAAGACTAATTCCCTTAAAAATATTAAAAATACCAATTAAGCCTACCTAAAAATAAGGTACTTAGTTAGCACCGATTACACTTCTGGCATTTAGGTCAGCAACAAAGCTCCTCCACTCCAGTCTGTTTCTGACAAGTCTTTCAAAGGTTCCCCAGCTCTGCCCCAGGTTTTTCAGCTCGGCTTCCACAGCTCTTCGCCATGTTGTTTTCAGATGACCTTGTTTTTGCTTGCCTTCAGGTGTCCATCTTATTGCTATTCTGGTGATAAAATCAGTTTCAATCAGAAGCACATGGCCAATCCATCTCCAAGGCCTCCTGGAAATGATGATGCTCATACCTTGTTGGCTGCACTGTGTGAATAGGTCTTGTTTTGAGATTGTTCTGGGCAAAAATATATGGAGAATTTTTATGAGGCAGGTTGTATGGAATGAAAACAGTTTGGACATGTCATATTTTGTCATTCCCCAGAATTCTGAACTATAAAGCAGTGTTGGAGTACACAGCTCTGATAAAACCTGTGTTTAGTTTTGGTGTTGTATTTTGATGATTTCCAGACTGTAATTAAGCTCCTGAAGGTGTTCCTGGATTTATTGATTCTGTTCCAGATATCCTGGCTTGTTCCACTGTCTTGGCTGATTGTGCTGCCCAAGTATGTGAATGTTTCTACATTGGTGAGAACATGATCCTCTGTCTGTATTGGTGATGGTGAGGCAATATTAAGGGTCATGATATCTATCTTATTGTGATTGATTTTCAGTCCAATTTGCTGGCTGAATGTGTTGAGTTGGGTTGTTTTTTCTTATATGGTGTTGGGTATGATAGGAGAATGAGATCATCTGCAAAGTCCATGTCTTCAAGGGATGAGAAGGATGTCCATTGGATGCCTCTTGGCATGTGTTCTGTTGTACGGTGCATTACCCAGTCAATGGCAATGTTGAAGAGGATTGCAAACATGACACTTCTGATGTATTCCTGTTTTGACCTCAAAACTGAGCTCACTGTTATCAACACTGCATGCAAATTTGGAATAGAAGTTTTTAATGGTGTTGATTATACAGAGAGGAAGTCTATATGCCCATAGAATGCACCATAGGCTGATCCTATGAATACTGTCAAAGGCCTTGTCAAAGTCAATGAAGTTTATGTAGAGTTGCCATTATCATTCTGATCATTGTTCTATTATGTTTTGTAGAGTGAAAATCTGGTCTATGCATCCACCTCCTTTCTGAAAACTGGCTTGCTGTTTTCTGAGAATGCTATCAACTGCCTCTGATATATGCTGGACTATGATTGTACACAATACCTAGCTTGGCACAGATAAAAGTGTGATACCATGCCAGTTATTACAATCCCTGAGAGCTCCTTTCTTTTTCTGTGCCTTGTCATGCCGGGACAGCTTGTGTGCTCTAATGATCCCTAGAGTCTTTTCCAGTGGGTGCTTTTTGCTCTTGTCAGGTTCAACCATGTCAGATTGATCTGTGTGGGTGGGGCCAGACAAAAACAGACACCATGGTCCTCCAGGTTTGGGATTAGGCACAGGGCTAATGACTCTGTCCCATAAAAAAACAAAATATGTTATGAAAACAGCAGTGGAGAAATTGACCATTACTGTGTATGATGGTCTTTAGGAGTCAATGAGTCATATGCAGGGCCGGTGCTACCATTAAGGCAAACTAGGTGGTTGCCTAGGGTGCCAAGATTTAGGGGTGCCAAAAAGCAATGCCCCCAATATTTTTTACAGCGTTCCTGGGCTGGGCTGCCGTCAGCGCGCTGACACGTGAGGCTCAGACTCCCTCTCCCAGCGCAGCGGCTGCTCCACTTCTCCCACCTCCCAGGCTTGCAGCGCCAATCAGCCATTTGGTGCTGCAAGCCTGGGAGGGGAGGAGAATTAGAGCAGGGGCGGCGTGCTCGGGGAGGAGGCGAAGCAGAGGTGAGCTGGGGTGGGGAGCTGCTGCATGGCTCCCCAGGCTGGGGGTGGGGGGCAGGGAGCTGCCGGGGGGTGGGTGCCTCAGGACGGGGTTTGGGGGCAGCTGTGGTAGGGCTGGGGGGGGGCGCAAGGTGGAAGTTTCACCTAGGGCGCAAAACTTCCTTGCACCGACCCTGCTCATATGACTGCCAGTTGTGAATGCCGAAAGGAAGCCATTGGCATGAAGACTGAAGTGCTCAACACCAAGACAAAAATAAGGTAGCAAAACAAGAAAAATGTGTCCCCTTTTCCTATCAGAAAGAGAGACAGAGAACATTGCAAATACCCAGAATCAGTTTCTGACAATACAAACAAATTCACCTTTGAAAAACACGACAAAGCATCACTTCATTAAATTGATCAATTTGTATACATGATACAAAGACAAATAACTAGGAAGGGTACACAAGCTAGGAAGATAATATAAATTAAGGAAGCCCTGTTTTTATATTGAGGCCTGAAGTATCCATTTTCATATCTGGTGTATTGAAATGATAAGCATTTATTTTGTTCTTTCTCTTATGTAATAGTTATATCTTTTCCTTTTTATTATAATCAACATGGCTGAAAATATTTCCTCTCATTGCTGCTCTAAACACATCTCATACTGAGCCTGATTATGCAGTTTTTACTCAAGCAAAATTCCCACTGAAGCCAACTGAAGCATCAGAGCCATTCTTTTAGTAGCTTTTTTTGTGTTTGATTGCTCAGGACTAAATTTAGTAGCTTCCATTACTTCTAAAACACAGCCAAAATGTCCATTTTAAGTGGAACCCTTTCAGCTTTTTGGATGGTAGAAACTGAGCTTAAAAGACAATAAAAGACCAGGGGCATATGAATGTATGAATATCCCTGGGCTTATTGAGGTCTGAAATAAAAAGCATGGCTGAACTTTGCCATAAAAGGTAGTACTTAAACACTCCTTTTTCAGGTAATTTTTTCAGGTGATTAAGCAGAACATATTTTCAATGCAGACAGGAATGTTGGTACTAATGACCATTACTGTAAATGTATAAGCAATTACCACTTTTAATGATAAACTTAAAGAGCCATGTAAGCAAGCATAACTCCACTGAAGGCATATTCACTGCATTTTCATCCAATCTGAATTTGGCCCCAAGAATTTTCATCCATAAGAAACTGCTGCTGCTGCTTTTTTCTGCTGATATGATAGCTGGTATAGCTCTCCACTCTGAGAACAGTGAGCAGTGTGTGAGGTAGGTTTTAAGATATGAGACTACAAAGTCAACAAAAAGAAGAACAGGAGTACTTGTGGCACCTTAGAGACTAACAAATTTATTAGAGCATAAGCTTTCGTGGACTACAGCCCACTTCTTCGGATACATATAGAATGGAACATATATTGAGGAGATATATATACACACATACAGAGAGCATAAACAGGTGGGAGTTGTCTTACCAACTCTGAGAGGCCAATTAATTAAGAGAAAAAAAACTTTTGAAGTGATAATCAAGCTAGCCGAGTACAGACAGTTTGATAATAAGTGTGAGAGTACTTACAAGGGGAGATAGAGTCAATGTTTGTAATGGCTCAGCCATTCCCAGTCCTTATTCAAACCGGAGTTGATTGTGTATAGTTTGCATATCAATTCTAGCTCACCAGTCTCTCTTTGGAGTCTGTTTTTGAAGTTTTTCTGTTGTAATATAGCCACCCGCAGGTCTGTCACTGAATGACCAGACAGGTTAAAGTGTTCTCCCACTGGTTTTTGAGTATTTTGATTCCTGATGTCAGATTTGTGTCCATTAATTCTTTTGCGTAGAGACTGTCTGGTTTGGCCAATGTACATGGCAGAGGGGCATTGCTGGCACATGATGGCATATATCACATTGGTAGATGTGCAGGTGAACAAGCCCCTGAAAAAAGCTTATGCTCTAATA
This sequence comes from Malaclemys terrapin pileata, assembly GCF_027887155.1. Lineage (NCBI taxonomy): Eukaryota > Metazoa > Chordata > Testudines > Emydidae > Malaclemys > Malaclemys terrapin. Next base: position 156,850,508 of record NC_071507.1, on the reverse strand, counting down.
AATTTGTTAGTCTCTAAGGTGCCACAAGTACTCCTGTTCTTCTTTTTGCGGATACAGACTAACACGGCTGTTACTCTGAAACCTACAAAGTCAACAGGAATTCTCAGAATATCAGTCCCCATGGCATCAGAGCAGCTCTTAAAAGCCTCTGTTCTTGTGATGAGGTGGTGATAGAATAAAAGATCAGGGATGGTATAACTTTATTGTTAAATTTTTTTTAAACAAAGACCTACCCATTTTGTTTCTTCCAACAGACTTAAATTCCTTTTGGTTGGAAATCTAAAAAGAAAAAGGAGAGAAGGGAATATAGCCCTCAGTACTCAGAAGGGAAATAGATATAATTTTATTTGTATCAGGTAGCAATATTAAGCAAACGATCAAATTAAACAAATGATCAAATAATGTATGTTGAATATCTAGTCAATTTTTTACTTCAGTTTATGGGTGAATCAATGAGCACAGAACATCAATAAAAAGAGTGAAGTCATTAAATAAGCTTGTAATCAGAAAAGTGACTGTGAAAATGGCATTGTGAGGTTCCCTATCTACTCCCTCCCAATCGTTTTCCTATTGTATTTACTTTCACATGAAGTTTCTAATTGCTAACTCTGCAAACTCAATCTATAATCTCAGCTTTTTTCATTCACCCTCTCGCATTAACTGTATAAAATCTGCAGTCTAATTGATGATGAGCTAAGAACAGAATCTAACTTGCTTTTGCATAGCTTTTTAAATTCTGAAGTGTTAACGCTAGTAAAAATATGTTTTGTTAATAACTTACTCTGACTACATTGCAACAGACTGGCTAATGTGCATGCACATCCTATTATATTTGTTATTGTGTCACCCACACTCCCCACCCCAGCCTGTTATTTGTCTCATCCACCTCTTATGTCTTTTCATATAGACTGTAAGCAGTTTAGGATAGGAACTGTCATTATAGCAGAGCTCTGCTATAGTTAAAATGAAGATGAGCTTTCTCTTTAATGCTCAACTGTTTTAAGTATTCTAAAATCCACCCTATTACTCTGATTTCCTTGAAATATGACGTGCCTTATGGAGCAATGGGGTTCAGTTACTGATCCGAACCTGGGACCATTTGACTTAAGGATCCCTGAGATATATAAAAATAGCTTTTGTTAAAGTTGACATATTTTGGCAACATTTTTTTGTACACAGAGATCGAACTAAGGGTAAGATCATTGCAGTTGTTTGCTGCTATCTAGCTACAGAGAAGAAAAAATAGTACCATCCAGCCTTGAGGCAGTATTCATGAGTATGAACAAACTGGAACAAGTTACTGCTTGAACCAGTTTTGGGTTTGTGTGTTTTTGAGTCAAATATTTTGCACAGCTCTAATTGTAAACGTATTTAAAAAACATATTGATATACTTTCAATCTGATACAGGAACCATGTGTGTAGCATTGATAAGAGGTATGTGTAGTTGTGGAGTTATACAAATGATGAAGTTCAAGGTTTTTCAAATCAAACTATTTGCTTTAAGTCCATGAACCTGTAATTTAAAACTGATTGTTTCAAGGACAGTTCAATTAAAAAAGGAACATGTTTCTGTAGCTAAAGAGAAGTCTGTGCTATGCATTAGAGTTAGATGAGTATTTGATAGACTTCCTCTCTGATGTTCTGTAACACTGAATGTCCCAAAATGTGTATGAAAACATGTCTTTAAGGTCATAGCAATTGAACAGCAGATTCAATTACTTTTGTCACAAATGCATTCTAAAACTCCCACCTACTAAGCTAACTAAGGGTTATTCAAGTCATTTGTTCATGCCTATACATTAACATTAAAATATTGCATTATGATTTTAATCTAACTTTCATTACATGTGATATATGTTAGTCATAAGAAGTCTAAGTATCAAAATAAGATGGATTTAAAAGTTTTCTTAATATTCAGGTTATGATTTACAAGATGATGACCCTACATCCCCAAAGTATATTTTGTATAGTTTACTTCAGAATGGTATTAATTGATAACAGGCGCATATACAAAATACTACAGTGTATTGTTTAATTCTAGTTGCAAAATCCTTTGAAAAATACTAAAGGAATAAATCCTTGACAAATGCCTTAAAGAATATTTGAATTGTGTACTGTATAGATAATGAAAAGACTTGCCCAGCTCATGAATGGAAGAATTCCTTCCTATTCAGAGTCTGTATATTCTCTGGGAAATAAAAAGCAAGATCCAGAAATGTCAGTTAATTCAAATACCTTTCCATTACAAAAGAAATAAAATTTGAACAGGATAAGTTACATAGCTGTAGAATCCTGTATAATAGAAGTAGCTTTTTTATTTAGTTAAAAATAAAATTTCTGAGAAAAATATTGCTTGAACAGAGATTGTTAGTTGAAATCTACTGTGATGGGGAATCTGCCCCACACTAGCCCATAAAGGGTTAATAGAAGCCTAGGGAGGCTGCACAACAGGCAGACAACTTGCCTATATAAGAAGAGCTGCAGGGCAGAGCAGGTCAGTCACTCCCTAGAGCTCAAGGAGGGAGAAGGACTGACTGCCTTGCAGGCAGAGGGGACTAGCACCTTGGACAGAGCAGTGCTGGGCAGGATCAGGGGAGCCAGAGGGAGCTCCTGGCTGAGGGCTGACCTGCTGGGGCCCTGAGATAAGGCCAGAGAAGGTGCTGAGTCTATGGGGAAGTGGCCCTGAAAATAGACTGTGGGGTTGGAGGGGACACAGCATGTGGCTGCCATCTACAGGGTCACCTAGGCTGGTACCCAGAGCAGTGGACAGGCCTGGGTCCCTCCCAACCTATCCACAATCGCCACCAAGGAAGTGGCTATAAAGTGGACTGCCATTCCCCTGGAAGGAGGGAGAATGGAGTGTGACACAGCCAGAGGGCTGTGTCCTGAAGAGGATGCTGTGTTTGCTGGGATAACTCAAATCCTGGAGCAGAAGTGATGGCAGCGAGACTTCACCAGATGAGGGCGCACGGGCGGGCTAAGTTAATTCCTAGGACAGCCAGCAGGAGGCACCCCAGTGGTGAGTCGAAACCTGTCACATCCACCGTATCACTGAACGTTTAACTTCTATCTTACACCATATGAACATTTTTTGAATCTAATGTTACCTGATATTTATGTATATATATAAAAAAAAGATTATGAATTGATAGGGATATTGGGTCAAATTCTACTCTGATTTCTAAACAGTGGAAATCTTTCTGGACCATCTCAGTTACCTGGTCTTAGTTCCATCTTGCTTCAGTTGATTTACCTAAGGGTACTGTTGTGTTAATTTTGATGGATTAAGTGGGTCCTGAGAGTCAAAGGTTTTAACATGACTTTTTCATGCATGTTTCTTTGAGTACAGAGACCTTCTTCTTCTTTTTCCTTTATGCTGTTTTTCCTGGTGAGGGTCATGATGGCAGCATGAAGAATATGGAAGACCAGACCCCCTTTTACTCCACAACAGATTCCAGCTCCTCCTGGGGGATTTCCCAGGGTTCACAGGCCAGCCAGGAGATATAATTCCTCAGCCTTAGGGCCTCCACACAGTGGGACATGCCTGGTAGAGTCCAATGGAAGCCTCCCAGGGGGCATCCTTATCAGGTGCCTAAACCACCTCAACTAGCTCCTCTTGATTGAGATGTGTAGCAGCTGTCCTCTGAGGCCCTCCCGAATAGCTGAGCTCTTCATCCTGTCTCGGAGAGTAAGCCAAGTCACCCTGAGGAGAAACCTCATTTTTGCTGGTTTACCTACAATCTCATCTTTTTGGTCATTACTCAAAGTTCATGACCATAGGTGAGGATGGGGATGTAGAACGACCTGTAAACTGAGAGCTTCATCTTAGAACTTAGCTACCACTTCACCATCACAGATTGGTGCAGCACCCGCATCACCGCTGCTGCTGCACCAAACTGAAGGTTGTTCTCTTACTCCTGCTTGCCATCACAGGCACCAATTTTCTCATTTCTCCAGAGGTGCTTGAACTCCGATCCACCCCAGGCACCTCCCCCACTCCACCCCTTCCCTCTTAGGCCCCATCTGTGCTCCGTCTCTTCCCGCCCCTGCTCCACCCCTGCCCCACCTCTTCCCACCCCATTCTGCCCCCTCCCCTGAGCATGCCTTGGCGTTGCTCTTCCCCCTCCCCCACAGCACCTTGTACGTGCTACTGAACAGCTGATCACTGGTGGGCGAGAGACACTGAGGGGGATGGGGAGGAGCTGATCCACGGGACCCACTGGTGAACAAGTCTCCTAGATATTTGAACTCTTCCACTAAGAGCAGCTTCTCCCCCCTCACTTGGAGAGAACAGTCTACTTTCTTCTGGGAGAGGACGATGGCCTCTGATTTGGAGGTGCTGATTCTCATCCCAGCCATTTCACACTCAGTAGTGAAATGTTCGCATGCATGCTCGAGATCAGTCTGAAAATTATGAACAGGAGTACAGACAAGACACATCCTTGGCAGAGTTTGATGCCCACCTTCAATGAGCGTGACTTAATGCCAGAATACGAACACAACTCTCTCTCCGAGAATAAAGGGACTGGATAGCCCATAAAAGCAGCACCATACTCCTGCAGCACTTCCCACAAGAAATCTCGGGGAATGCAGTCATATGTCTTCTCCAGATCTACAAAGCAAAGGTGGATTGGATTTGTAAACTCCCATGACCCCTCAAGTATCTGCGAGAGAGCAAAGATCTGGTCCGTTGTTCCATGGCCAGGACGGAATCCACATTGTTCCTCCTGAATCAGAGGTTCAACTAATGGGTGTAACCTCCTCTCAAGCACCCTGGAATAGAGGTTTAATCTGGAGCTGGTTGGGATTTTTCAAGTTAAAGGGGTTTTTTTCATCAGAAAATGCCAGTTCATCAAAACTGAAACTGTTTACTTGAAAGGTTTGGTTTAGATCACTCTCATGATTTGACATGTGTTTTGGAAAAATTCTTGAAATTATTAGAAGGTTCCATTTTGAGATTTTCAGAATGAGAAATCTCATCTTCCAGTGTGAAACACTTTGTTTTGAAATTTAAGTACATTATACTAAAGCATAAAAAGGTCAAAATCAAAAAGAAAAGTTATTTTTTAAATTGATCTGATACATTTTTATTTTTCAGATTATAATTTGAAACTGACTTTTCTTCTTTATTCAAGATGTGTCAGTAGAGAATTAAAATCCTGCAAACTCTCATGGAATTGGAAAACTGTTTCCTGACCAACTCCATCTTAGTCCCATGTCAAACATGCTAGAAAATGTATTCCAAAATTTGGAAATGTTTGGATTATAATGCACAAAACAAAAATAATCAAAACCAAAACATATAGCATTTTTAAATTTAAATTGAGAGTTTAGGCAAAATAATCTTAATTTATCAAAGGTCTTTTTTCATGAAGAGGATATTACAGTAGAACCTCAGAGATATGAACACCAGAATTGCGAACTGACTGGTCAAGTCAACCATACTACTCACTCGGAACTGGAAGTATGCAATCAGTCAGCAGCAGAGACAAAAAAAAAAGCAAATACAGTGCAGTACTGTGTTAAACATAAACTACTAAAAATAAAGGAAAAGTTTAAAAGAAGATTTGACAAGGTAAGGAGACTGTTTCTGTTCTTGTTTCATTTAAATTAAGATGGATGAAAGCAGTATTTTTCTTCTGCATAGTAAAGTTTCAAGTTGTATTAAGTCAATGTTAATTGTAAACTTTTCAAAGAACAACCATAATGTCAGAGTTATGACCATTTCAGAGTTATGATCAACCTCCATTCCTGAGGTGTTCGTAACGCTGAGGTTCTACTGTAAATTAGTTCTGTTGAATTTAGAGTTAACTGCTGTGGATGGTGGTTACTTTTCCTGCTTTTGACAGAACAGAAACAAAAGGGAGAGAAGAAGTAGAAAGTAATAGTGAGAGAAATGCAGATTTTTGTTGATCTTCTCAGGATATAAGGCAGTCGTGGATGGACACAGTAGGCGGGCAGTTTGGTCTTGACAGCTGTTGCTTTGGACACTGATTTGCTTCTCTGCTCTGGGACATCATCTGGCTGGTCTAATCAGAATAGTTTCCTTCACTAGTACTTCTAAGGCAGTGGTTCTCAAACTTTTGTTTTGGTAACCCCGTTCACACAGCAAACCTATGAGTGCGACCCTCCCCTTAAAAATTAAAAACACTTCAAAAAATATATTTAACACTCTTAAATGCTAGAGGTGAAGAGGGTTTGGGGAATAGAGGCTGACAGGTCACGACCCCCCATGTAATATCCTTGCGACCCCCTGTGGGGTCACAACCCCCAGTTTGAGAACCCCTGTTCTAAGGTTTGGCTAAGCTGGAAGGACCATCCCATGTCCAGGGCCGGCTCCAGGCACCAGCCCAGCAAGCAGGTGCTTGGGGCGGCCAAGGGGAAGGGGCGGCACGTCGGACTGTTCGGCAGCAATTCGGTGGCAGGTCCCTCTGGGAGGGAAGCACCTGCTGCCGAATTCCCGCTGAAGAAAGCGGTGCGGTGGAGCTGCCGCCGGAGTGCCGCTGATCGCAACACCAATTCTGGTCCATTATTTTCCAGTTCCAATCTTTTCTTGTTTACAAGTCACAGTCCCACACAGTCCTTAGGTTATATGAGATACCCCTTTTCATTGATATTGATCCAGTCTTTCAATTTCTTTTCATATCCTTTTTCATCTAATGAAATGTAACATTTTATGAACTGTCATGCAGTTTCCATCATTTGAGCTAACAATTGGAATAGGCCTACTAGGCCCCAATTACTACAACAGTTCCTGAAGGCTAAGTTGTATAAATTAACTTCAATGGCTTTGCATACTGCAGAAGTAAAGTCAAAATTTGACCAGCTGTTTTTAGGTCCCAACTTTAGGTTAATAAATAGAAACCTTAGTGTAGACCGGTTAATAAATAGAAACATGACTTCCTAGGAAGCCACCTGAAGATTACGCCACTACATATAATCTTCATGCTTGCTAGAGCTTGTTTCAGTACTTCCATATTTGTGAGCTGGTAGGTCACAAATACTAATACTATTAATTATTCATTATAGGGCTAGATTATAACTTTATAATTTGTCCTAAGTAGAAGTTGTTCAGCAATGTACCGCCCCAGGAAATAGTGGGAAAATGTATCATTCTTCCAGATAAAGAAAATGAGAGAATGTGTGTGTTTGTGCTAACTTCTTTATGCTTCACTTACTAACACTGAATAATGGTTTATTTGTGGTATACACATTAATTATGTATGAGCTGTAGCACTGAAACATATGAATCATTTTATTTAATCACTACTACAGTAAATGCAATTTCTATACACATTTCCCTTTTTTGAGATGTGGTAACAAAATATGATGTGATGACTGTGTTGAATAGGGAGTGCAAAATCCTAAAAATCATGAGATGCACTGTAAGTATAGAATCATAGACATGTAGGACTATAAAGGACTTCAAGAAGTCATCAAGTCTAGTCCCCTGTGCTATGGTAGGACCAAGTAAACCTAGATCATTTCTCATGGATGTTTGCTCAACCTATTTTAAAAACTTCCAATGATGGGGATTCCACAACCTTCCTTGAAAGCCTATTCCAGACCTTAGCTACCCTTATAGTTAGTTCCCCCCCCCAACATTTATCATAAATCTCCCTTGCTGAAGATTGAGCCCAATACTTTTTGTCCTACATTCAGTGGACATGGATAGCAATTGACCACCATCCTTTTTGTAACAGCCATTAACATATTTAAAGACTTATCAGTTTTTCCCCACCCTCAATCTTTTCTCAAGACTAAACATACCTTTTTTTAGACTCATAGGTTAGGTTTTCTAAACTTTGTAAACTTTTTTTTTTGCTCTTGTTTGGACTCCTCCACATCTTTCCTAAAGCGTGGTACCCAGAACTGTACATGGTACTCCAGGTGAGGCTTTATCAGTGCCAAAAAGAACAGGATAATTACCACCTGTGTCATACCTACAATACTGCTGTTAATAGACCCCTGAATCTTTATTAGCTTCTTTTTTTTTGTGCAGCTGCACCACATTGTTGATTCATATTCAATTTGTGATCCACTATAACCCCCAGATCCTTTTCAGCATTATTATCATCTAGCTAGTTATTCCCCAATGTATAGCTGTGCATTTGATTTTTCTTTCCTAATTGAAGTACTTTGCACTTGTCTTATTGAAATTCCTCTAGTTGATTTCAGACCAATTCTTCAATTTGTCAGTCTTTTTGAATTCTAATCCTGTCCTCCAAAGTCCTTTCAACACACTCCAGTTTTGTGTAATGCGCAAATTTTATATTTTTCCACTTCATTTTCCAAGTCATTAATGGAAATATTGAACAATGCCGGACCCAGGACTGACCTCAGTGAGACCCCACTAAATACACGCTCCCCCTTTGACAGCACACCATTGATAACTACTCTTTGAGTGTAGTCTTTCAACCAATTGTGCACCCACTTTATGGTAATTTCATCTGGACCACATTTCTCTACTTTGCTCATGAGAACGCCATGCAGGACTGGATCAAAAGCCTAATAAAATCATGATTGGAACATGTATTGCTTTCTCCTTATCTTTTAGGCTGGCAACTCTGCCAAAGAAGGAAATTAGGTTGGTTTGGTATGATTTATTCATGACAAATACATGCTGGCTCTTCCTTACAACCATATTATCCTCCAGGTGCTTACACGTTGATTAATAATTGCTTCCAGTGTCTTTCCAGATTTCAAAGTTAGGCTGATTGGTCTAGAATTCCTTGGGATTTCTTTGTTCTCCCTTTTACAGAGAGGTACTATGTTTGCCCTTCTCCAGTGTTCTGGGACCTTCCCCTCCCCACCCCCATAAATTCTCAAAGATAATTGCTAATGTTTCCAAGTTTGCTTCAGCTAGTTCCTTATGTACCCTAAGATGACTTTCATCAGTCCCTGCCAACTTGAATACATTTATCTTTTCTAAATATTCTTTAACCTGCTCTTTTCCTATTTTGGCTTGTATTCCTTCCCCCTTGTTTTTAATATTAATTGTGCGGAGTATCTGAACACCATATATATAAACTGGAATTCACTCAAATTTACTCTGATTATAAGCTGTGCCTCAAATCAGTGGATGTAGCTAGCTAGAAGACTGATGAGGAAGGTGGACCACTCATAGATTAGAGGAACTTTACAAAGAGGAAGGATGATCTAGTGATTAGGACAGTAATAGAGCTGTGTGGAGGATGGAAGTTACATTTCATAAATTTGTTAGTCTCTAAGGTGCCACAAGTACTACATTTCATGAAGGTTTTTGAAATTCCAAAATATGGCTTTGCATCAGAGTTGCTGTCCACTGCTGGTTTTGTTCATGTCACCTGTCTTCTGTTCTTACCCTGGAGATTTAATGGGCTATTGACTAGGTGTACAAAGTCCTTCTCAACTCCTTTACAATGACTGGCTATTTGCTTAACTCTGAAATACTTTCTGGCACTATTAGTGTGCATGACCTAGGATGCTATATGGTGAATATCATCAGAGGCCATGAATGGACAGCTACTCAGTGGGGTGGTGACCTGACCTAGATAATATCTTTGTTTTAATGTTTCTTTTGTTTTTAATTCCCTTTCTCATGTTGGCAGGGTGTCATGACAATGCACCTAAGGGTAAGGGATGCTATCTTAATATAAACCTCTCATATGGGTACTTTTTTGCACCCCCAATAGATAAGGAACAGTAACTTTTAAGATAAACTAATATACCAATGCTCAGAACCTCCCCTGAAATAATCAAGCAACAGTCATCACAGGACCCAGGATGCTGGAAGAACAGATCTGAACTGGGAAGACAACAAAAAACAATGAAAAAAAGCCTATTTGAAAAAAAATTGTTACCAAAAATCCACATTCTAAATCTGCAGGGAATAAAGGCAAGTAAAATGTGTGAGTATAGGCGAGAAAAAGTGGAAACATGAAACTGGATGGGAGGAACAACAAAAACACAAAAACAATGACATAGTTGCTGGGGCAAGAATAAAGTGATTTCTGAAGGAGGCAAAGAAACAAAAATAATTAAATACATTTAGAAGAATTGGAAAAAGAGGCCACATTAATGTGTAACCGAGTGGTGTTTTAAAGTATGATTAGGTAAGAAGAGAAAGCAGATAAAGAAATAATCACTGAAACTAAGGTGAGCTGGTAATTTAAAAGAACATAGATCCAAATTCATAACCACCACATAATTTATTCATAGAAAAAACAATGTGGACTCGATTAAAAAGAAGTGTTAATGTTTAATTAATTAAACTTTTGTGGCATTGTAATTTGTAATGAGGGTTGAAATAGATAATCTTAATTTCCCAAGAGACTGAGATGATCAGAGTCAAACCAAACATGCAAATTTCAAGTAATTTTTTTAACATCCTATTATTAAGTACTGAGAAAGAGAATCAGACAGATTTTTTTTGCAGGGTTTCTGCTACAATATTAAGTACTACCAAATCCTGAAGTGTTTTAAGCAGAACTCTCTCCGTGATGAGAAGTTCTTCAAAGACTAGACCTTTGCTGACCTGAAATCTCTCAGAAAGGATCACCATAATGAACTAAACAGTTTTCAAGGGAGCTCCTTAAAAAATAAAATATAATAAAATTTGAGTGGTTTAAAGAGATCACCTTCCTAACATGAAAATCTTCAAATTGAAAATTAAACCCATCAGCAATGAGGTCATCAAAAATTCTTTCCACTTATTAAATCTTTGAGTTGGTAGAATTTCCTCCCCTTCCACCACAACCCACTCACACTTTTAGTGATAAAAAATTATTCAAGGTAATGAGGTGAAAATAGTTTCCCTAAGGCATGAGAAGCTTTTCCCAATGACAATATTCTTTTCATGGTATGACTTTTCAGAGAAATGCGGGGGTCATATTGAGAATCACCCCATATTGATTTATTTTTCAATTGATAAAAGTGCACCAATACCAATATCTCTGGATGCATGTTCAAATCTACTCAATATGGAACATAACATGACTGAATCTAAGCAAAACAGGCTCCCCATGGCCAACCACAAAGTAAACCATACCTTACTCTATGCTATAGGTACAAAAAAAGCCAGAGTAAACAGATGCACTTGACATTCTGCCCTACGGGCTAAGAAACAAACAACTTAGTGGAACTCAAGATCTGTTTTTACAGGCAGATAAGGATTAGAACTGGTCAGAAAGTTTTTGATAGGATGGTTTTCTATTGGAAAACGCTGAATCTTCCTGGCATCTCATCTTCCTCCATGCCAGCCTGCCTGGTGGGCTGCTGCCTAGCAGTGCTGGAAACCTGGCAGCTGTAGCTCAAGCCAAGGATTTTGGGGCTTCTAAACTGCCCCCCGCCTTGGAAGTTCCAAGATCCCTGACTGGAGCTGGAGGTTTTAGGGGTGTCAATCTCCCAGTTGCATGGCAGGAACCCTGGAAGCAGGGCTGCTGGGCTTCCAGTAAATTTAAGGATCTTCATTAATTTTGTTTCAAAAAGTCAAAACTAAATGGCACTTCCATTTTTAAATGAAACTTCAAAATTCCCATTCTATTGGAAATATTGAGGCTTCATTGTAATGCAGCACAACTTTAATTTTTTTTTTTCAGAATTTCCTATGGAATGGGAATGCAAGGTTCCAACCAGTCCTACTAAGGATCATTGTCCCTGTTTTACATGGCGGAGGGGGCGGGGGAATGAGGGGCAGGAATGTGAGATGACTTACTCAATGTTGCACAGCAAGTTAAAGGCAGAAGGAGGAACTGAACCCAGAGACCAACTTTTGTTTTTATTTACAGTTTTTACACCAAGTTAACTGAATTGACTTCATGCTGCTGAATTATACTAGTGCATGTAAGAAAAGATTTAACCCTCAGATCTCTACATCCCCAGTCTTGTGCCTTAATTCACTGGTCCATACTCTCTCCCTCAGACAGATTTTCTGGAGAAGCAAAGTCCAGAGTCAAGGGTCCTTCATGGAAAATGCTCTGCCAGCATTCCGCAGACAGTTTAATCTGAGCACTTCTGGTGAGATGGTGCAGGAGGATAGAGGTAATCTGCCTCATACTATAGTTAATTAAGATTCTTTGGGCTAGTTCTTCTCCCACTTACACTGATGTAAGACAGGAATGGTTCCTTTAAACTCAGTGGAGTTATAATGATGTAAACATGATTTGCATGAGATCAGAATCAGGTATCTCTAGATGTATCTACACTGCAGCTGGAAAGGAGCTTCTTAGAGTAGGTAGACAGACACAGGCTAGTTCTGCTCATTGTGCCATGCTAAAAATAGCAGTGTGACTGGTGTAGCACTGGCACCAGCTCAGGCTAGTTATCCAAGTACATACTAAGGGGGTCTGGTCAGATGAGTACTTGGACAACTAGCCTGAGCTGGTTCCAAGTGACCGCAGCTACATTGCTCTTTTTGTGTGATAGATAGTGTACACCTGTCTACCTGGATTGGGAAGCGTGCTCTCAGCTACAGTGTAGACATAATATAAGAAAAAAATCTACCTTTGATGAACTGCTTCAAAAATTATAGACAAGCATATTTAACTATAAAGTGCTTTCTTTGATAAAAATATACGATAGCAGGCAGCTCTCTCTGGATCTGGCTAAGTTATTAGTGTACTATATCATGTCCAGGAAAACACCACTTATAAGACTAATACAAAATTATAAAATCCAGCCCTTGTAATTTCATGTTTATTTTTTTCCAAATAAGTGATTTTATAACCCCAAAGCTTATGTATTTCATGTTATTATATTAACGCATAATATTAACTTATACTAGTAATTTCCCCCCTCACACATACAAAGTACATTTGGTTTCCAATTGTATTAGAGTTTAAGCATTTAACATGGAACTGAAAACCTGGGCCAAATTCAGTGGGGTAAGCTTAATATGGGGGCATAAGTAAAGTAGTGTGATGCCAATGAGCTGGGATTCAGTGTGGGTGTCATTGTAACTTACACATTTCTGGAAAAGATTCCAAGTTCAGTTACACTTTGGTAAATCAGGAATAACTCCAGTGAAGTCAATGGAGCTGCACTGGAGATAAAACGCAGTAAGAGCTAACATTTATATTTTAGCAACAAAGGGCCTGATTCTGGCCTCAATTACCAGCTTTTCATTTGCGTAAGCTAAATGACTCCTGATACAAGGCAGTATAATTGAGAAAAAAATCAAGCCCAAAACATCATTATGAACTGCTGTCTACTGAATGATCTCTTCAGATATGTCACAGGCCCTGTACTTCCAATAGCTAACTGTGCTTTCCTTTACCTCAAGTGCTAGGGGCCTGAATTCCTCGAGCAGAAGGTTCTGTGTTCTATTCTTGCTAGTTCTGCAGAGTTCCAAATAACATTGATGTGAAGTGTCACATTTCTTTAAACATGAAAACAAATAAATACATTCTCAGGTTCTTCTTTACTCCCCACTGCACCTGCTTGCATCTCTGGGTCTATCACCAAATATAATTATCCTTTGTTTCAAAATCCAAAAGTTGGTAAGTGTCTCTGACAGAGAAGTGAAATGAATTAGTGTTCCTCACTGGAACAATACCAGATGTGCCACTACAGTGAGAATGGAGGGCATGTATTTTACTACAGGCTGATTTTAGTAAGATACCACACTCATTTATCCAAGGATTGATTGAGAGCAACAGTCATGCTCCTGTTCCATATGTTTTTTATTATTTCCACATTGAATATACTGCAAAATTCTGCATTTGGGGGTCAAATCTCTTCAGATTTCCCCCCAGATTTCTGTTAAGCCAGTGGCCCAGTTCTGCAACTGCCAAGGAAACCAAAAGGGAGAAGCACATGCCTATTAGAAAGCAAAATCCATTATCTATTACAATCATTCAAACCTGGATAAAAGGAATGAAAAACACCTGCAAAAATATAGATTTTTGAATAAAAACATGCCTTGTGAGGTATCACTTGAAAACTAAAATCACTCACCATTAATATTCTTGCGTGTTAATGTGCATGTGGTGTGTATTAAGAGTTAGGGATATATTTTGTAATTATTACTAAAGTGTGTTTAAGCTAGGCATGTCAAGGGAGTTGTTAACAGGTCTGTTGTAGACAAAGGAAACTTGTACTTGCTTCTCTGACCCATCCCACTCATAAGGCAGAGACAAAAATGGTAAACAAAACTATCTAACTAAAACTAGGGGAGGAGACAGCTTCCAGTAGGAAAGAGAAACTTTATCTGAGCTCTAAAGAGAGTGGGGCTCAACCTCATGTGTTAAGTAATTGAATCAACTGATTGTATACAATACTAATATATTATAGAAGTGTGTAGAGTGAGGTCTTTTCTGAAAGCTAATGGCACACTAACAATTAATAACATTGTGAAATGTATGTATTAGCGCTACATGAGGAAATATGGATGCTTAATGATTTTATGCTTTAAAGTCTGGCCAACATGTTCCCTCCCAGACAGGAAAGAAGGCAGATATCTACCTGTCTATACTGAGTTTAAGCATGGTGAAATCAAAACAACTGAAGCTTCATTTACATACAGGGGGATGAGACATCTACAGGAAGGGGGAAAAACAGCATGAGGTCATCCTGACTCTTGAAACAAAGTCCTCAAACTTTGGAAGATATAAGCAAAGACTGAAGCCATCTTTGGATCCATCGTGAGACAAGCAAGAGGCCAGAACTCTTGGAAGCTGAGAAAGATGGGGTCTTTCAACCAATGGGTGGGTGAGTTGAAGTGTCTGGAAACTAAACAAAGGTGAGCAACCTGTTTAGTCAAAGATCTTTCACATAGGAAGACAAGGGAAGCCAACATAAGGTACTTCTGTGGATGGTCCTGACTGAGGGAAGGTCAGCCATGGCTGGGAAGAAGGAAGATTGGTGAGAGAAATTATCTTGAACAAAGCCTGTAACTTGCTAGAATGAGTTTTTGACTTTTAGACACATTCCTTCACTTGTATTTGTAACCCTTCTAACTTTCTTCCTTTTACTTGGCATCACTTATCCTATATTCTATTGTTAATAAATTTGCTTTATTTTTACTATAAACCAACTCAAATTTGAGTTTAAAGGGAAATGTGTATATACCCTAGTTAAGTTAATGATCTGTGATGTGCTTATATGTCTTTAGAACAAAAAAGAAACCTCATTTTTTCTCTGAACTGTCTAGGAGAGGGTTGGAAAATACAGAGCACATGGTTTGGGGAACATCTGGGACTGGCATGTGTTGGATTCCAGGCTCTAGGATCCTGTGGAAGGGGGAAGGGTCCTAGCGCCTGTGCTCCAGTCCAAGCCCAGAAATTTACACTTCAGTGAAACAGCCCTGCAGCCCAAGTCCCGCGAGCTCACATCAGCTGGCATGGCCCAGCTATGGCTGTTTTATTGTAATGTAGCTATACCCTTAAAGTTCAAAACGTGAAGAGACAGGAAAATTTCCTGTATCTTTATTTCATTTCCTTCATTCAGCTTCCATGTTCATAGGATGAGCTTCCTAGCACTTAGCATTTCCAAGGTGACATATAGCCATTAACCAATCCTTTGTATTTTGATGTTCCTTGATGACCGATCTGATTTGATAGTCCTTCTGAATGGGCAGGGGGAAAGGGAGCGATTCCCATGCCTGGGTTCACAAGTTCAGAGCAAACATTATCAGACTAATACCTATTTTGAGCAGGTGAACTGGGCTGTTCTCCAGCTCTGAGTTGGAATTTTTAGCTAATGCATGCAACCTGGGCAAGAGCTGGCATTTGGCCTGCCAGCGTCACAGCATAATATACAGGTATGTTTGCAGCACAGAGAGCTTCATCCCACATATAGCAGGATTTGTATAGGACTGTGGCTTTCAACCTTTCCAGACTATTGTACCCCTTTCAGGAGTCTGATTTGTCTTCCATACCCCCAAGTTTCACCTCACTTAAAAATGACTTGCTTATAAAATCAGATATAAAAATACAAAAGTGTCACAGCACACTATTACTGAAACAAATACTTTCTCATTTTTATAATATAATTATAAAATAAGTCAATTGCAATATAAATATACTTAAATTTCAGTGTACAGTTGTCATAACTATAAAGGGAAGGGTAATAGCTGTCCTGTGTACAGTACTATAAAATCCCTCCTGGCCAGAGACCCCAATATCCTTTTCCCTGTAAAGGGTTAAGAAGCTCAGGTAACCTGGCTGGCATCTGACCCAAAGGACCAATAAGGGGACAAGATACTTTCAAATCTTGGGGGGGGGGGAAGGCTTTTGTTTGTGTTCTTTGTTTGTGAGTGTGTTCGCTCTTGGGACTGAGAGGGACCAGACATCAATCCAGGTTCTCCACATCTTTCTAAACAAGTCTCTCCTATTTCAAACTTGTAAGTAAATAGCCGGGCAAGGCGTCTTAGTTTTCCTTTGTTTTCTCAACTTGTAAATGTACCTTTTACTAGAGTGTTTATCTTTGTTTGCTGTACTTTGAACCTAAGACTAGAGGGGAGTCCTCTGAGCTCTTTAAGTTTGATTACCCTGTAAGGTTAATTTCCATACTGATTTTACAGAGATGATTTTTACCTTTTTCTTTAATTAAAAGCCTTCTTTTTAAGAACCTGATTAATTTTTCCTTGTTTTAAGATCCAAGGGGGTTGGATCTGTATTCACCAGAAGTTGGTGGGAGGAAGGAGGGGGCATGGTTAATTTCTCCTTGTTTTAAGATCCAAGGGGTTTGGATCTGTATTCACCAGGGAATTGGTGAAGGTTTTTCAAGGCTTCCCAGGGAGGGAATCCATTGGAAATGGTGGCAGCGGAACCAGAGCTAAGCTGGTATTTAAGCTTAGAAGTTTTCATGCAGGCCCCTACATTTGTACCCTAAAGTTCAAAGTGGGGATACAGCCTTGACAACAGTATATAAAGAAGTATAAAGAATTCATTGTCTGTATGAAATTTTAGTTTTACTAACATTACCAGTGCTTTTTATGTAGCCTATTTTAAAACTAGGCAAATATCGAGATGATTTGATGTACCTCCTGGAATACTCTGCATACTCCCAGGGGTATGTGTACCCCTCGTTCAGAACCACTGGTCTAGGGTATGGCTCCCACAGTGCTCAGTCTTGCATGAGACATCACATAATGGATCATTAATGCGGAATCCATTGCCTACAGATGAGTCTGGCAAAGCAACAAGGAGGAGAAGATCACTTGGGCTAAGTGAAAGTGTGGGAGCAACATTGACAGCAGCAGTGCTATGGTCCAGAGACTGCAATAAATACAATATAAATAATTTTGATCATAAAACTGTATTAAAATTAACCTTAGTCTGCCACAAAGCCAAGCTCTGAAGCAATTGCTTGATTAGGGCTATAAAGTGGCATGTTTTGTTCATAAAGGAAAGTGAGAAATGAACTAATATAGAAAATTAGTGGGGAAAAATCCACAAAAATAAAAACTTTGCCCATTCATGATACTAAGCCAATTAATGGCATTTATCATAGATTGAGGGGCAAACTGATGGGACAGTAAGCATTTTATAGATAATTAAAAAAATTGCAAATATATATGAACTTTCTGTGTACTGGGTATGGAACAGGTATGGAATATCTCCTATCCCTCCTATGACACTTGTCTGCGCTTCCAAGTATGGAATGTATCTAGTACAGCACTTAGTACAATGAGGTGCCTATCTTGACTGGTGTCTTTGCATGCTCCTCAACATGTGAACTGTTGCAATTCATCTTGAGCATTCGTTCAATAGTCTACAATGATTTTTGCTGAAAAAGTCTTTTTGTCTGGGTGAAACTTGATGATTTTAATTTTTGTTAAGACAAATTGTCAAATTTTGTTCCTCCCACATCTGTTCCATCTGATTTGTGCACTTTAATGCTACAAAGCACTCCGAAAGCTGACTTAAGCAGTCACCTTCTAATTACACTTCTGTAAGTATGAAAGAGCTGGCATAGTGACCATTAGTCTCTTTACCCTCAGTAGGTGAGGTAAATGGAAATGGAGCATGATGGTTATTCTGGATGCTGAAATGGTCCCTTTGGATCATGGACAATTTGGCATAAATTAGAGCAGATTTTGGTTTGAGCATGGCCATGTTTCTGATAAATCGCAAATTTGGGACGAGTTGTAAAGCTTGCTTTCCAGAAAATATTAGCCATTTAGTCATAAATGCTTTTGAAGAGAATTATTTTGGATAAAGAAATGTCCCAATATTATAACAACAATAATAATTGATAAATCAAACAAAGAGGATGAGGAAGAATCCACACTCAGAATAAATATAGGAACAAATAATGACGTGAACAAAGGAACAAACTAGAAGAAGTAACAAGTTTCCGATAATCTCCTCTGGAAAAATAAAAAGTCAATAGACAAAGTCATTTAAACCAGAATCCTCATGATGCTGATGCTGATAATCATCTCCTTCTATCACTCTAAAACACTTATTTTCTCAGTGGTATATAGCCCCATCTTGCCTCTGAATCAATAGCGCAGAGGGAAGCCAAAGAATGAGGAAAAGAGTCATTCAGGAACCTAACTCAAGAAAAACTCACATGCGGTACTGGAAAAGTAATCCACCAGTCAATGACACACATAGAAAAGAAGAATATAGATGTCATGGACATTGTACAAATAAGCCACAAATACCCCAGATATTCTTTTATTTTATGCAAGATTTTGTAATTTCACAATTACGGCTTTTTTTTTTTTTCAAGTTGTTTAAAGATTTTTTTTTTCCTTAATGAAACAAAGCATCTATCCCAAAGTACAAACCTCTTTCTTTTTTGGTATTCTTGCAATTTTTTTCACATATGATCAACAAATAAACTCTGGGATCTACGAAATATATTGTAAAAACAATTTTGAGTTAAGCGGTTGCTTAAGTGATTACCTGTCCCACCTTTCCTAGGGTTCTTTTAATTTTGACTGCTTAAATAATCAAATGATTTGAGAGTTTAATTTAGCTTTATAGAGTTGTATTAAATAACCTTAAGAATGACAGAAACTAATAGTATAGGATATAAGAAGAGAAAAACAGTATTGGACTATGATTTAGCTAACAAACCAGAGAATAGTCAATATAACCATTTAGGTTTTCAGAATCAAATCACACAACCACAATAGAAAACAACACAACTCAATCACAATTCTGGGAAGGGTGACTTTGTTTAAGTTTTTGACTAATGTTTTGTCTATACTTACGGTGCTGCATAGATTATAGGCAATATGTGTAGCTATATGTCACAGTGAAAGCAGGCTGTGGCCAAACTTGTCACTGCATTGTGTAGCTAAACACAACAGTGAAATGTTCCATCAGAGATGGGGGAGAAAGGAAAAGCTCTGGCAGAGTGGAGCTGCTGGAGATTTTACTCCACTGTCTCCCTTCACCAGAGCTAGAAATAGCAGTGTAGATGGTGAGGCATGGCTTTGGTAAGCAGAGCAGAGTGCACTAAATACCCAAATGCTAGTGTACCCTACACAGATCTCTATCATCCAAGAAGTGCCTCAAAAATCTACACTGCTATTTTTGCTAGCTTAATGTCCCCACCCCCCCCACCCCCCCCCCCGCTGGAGCCTTTCACTGTGGCCGAGAAAAGGTTTTGGGCAGCTCCCCGCTGCCAGTGTCTTTCACTGTAGGAAGGGAAATGTCTGGCGGGGGGAGGAAATGGGAAAAATCTCTGGCATCTCCCCCTGCCAAAGCCTTTCCCTGCAGCAGGGAAAGGTTCCATCAGTGGGAAGGCAGGGGGACATTAAGCTAGCAAAAAGAGCAGTGTAGATTTTTGAGGCACTTCTTGGATGATAGAGATCTGTGTAGGGTACATACACTAGCATTTGGGTATTTAGTGCACTCTGCTCTGCTTACCAAAGCCATGCCTCACCATCTACACTGCTATTTCTAGCTGGGCATTCAGTGTCTGTACTCTACATGCCACCATAAGTGTAGATGTACCATAACAGTCCCTCAGCATAGGGCCACACTTGTACCATTAGTTTCTCAACTCTTGTTATTGTTGATAACACAACAGAAGAAAAACAATTGAAAGCTAGATTACAGAACAATTTAGTCAATTACTTACATGCCAGTTCACCAAGATCTCCTTCCCAAATGGATCTATAGTAGTCAACCATTTTTACCTATTTGCAAATGAATTATATTAGTCTCAAGATCTGATTAACACTCCTAAATACTTAAGGTAAACTCCTGCTTTTATGTCAGATGGTGTTGACTGAGTGCAGTTCAAGAAGTTTGCACAGTTGATTTAAATCTTGTCTGGATTCAGCTAAAACTTGCAAACAACATGAAACCACTAATTACGGTAGATACATATACAGTGCCCTGAAGTCTTAGTTAACAACAATAATTATTCAGTTTCAAAGCTACTTCACAACAATCTTGATTGGATCTTGTTACAAAACAAGGACACACACAAACACACACACACAGTTGCTCTGTGACAGTCTTTAAAGCAAATACACAAACCTACAGACTTCCTTAATAACAAGATACTCAGTTTCAGGAGGTGATACTTATCACCAGATCTTCGCTCAGCTACCAGTTTTCAGCTCATTTATTGTTCAAAGCAAGAGTTGACACAGCAAACACAGGTGGAGTGAAGGACAGACACAACAATAACCTTTTTTTCGGTGCAAAAAATAATGGGTAAGCTGAATTGCTGGGAAAGAGAAAGATGATAGAAAGAACATAGAAAATTGATGTCACCAGCAGGACTCCCACATGGCTGGCTAGAACCTCAGCCTTCACCCTTCCAGGTGTTTTCAGCAGTGCTTAATTTTTGATGAAAGAGGTGCTGAGGCTTATCCTCAGCACAAACTAAGTTCTGGCTGGGCGGCTGGAGAGTGGCAGCTGCTGGCAGGCTCTGAAGGCAGCGCTGCCTCCAGCAGGAGCGCAGAAGTAAGGCTAGCAAGATATGGTATTCCAATCCACAAAACTGCAAAGCAAGTCTGAGTGTTTCCATACTAGACATACTGTGACTTAGGTAAAATTTGCAAAAAGCAGTAAAGTCTTGGCAACATATGAAATTTACTATTACAACATATTAAGCAATCAAAAATAAGGTTTATTGACATTAAGTCACAAATAATTTGCAATATGCTATAAAGCCACTACTGGCTGAAATAGTTAAGCTTCAGGTCAGTTTTTCATGGATTCAGCCTCTCTGTTATGTATGAAGAATACATGTCACTTTTAACTTACAGGACTTATTCTCTAAGCACAGAATTAATTCTCTGAGAATTTACAAATTAATCTATTAATAAAAGATTCAATTTTAAATTACTTTAAAGAAATTTAGAACCTATTGTCAAATCTTGAGTACTACTTCTTTTTTACCACTTCCCTATTTGGGGTTGGCAACTTTCATAACTTTCTTCCAAAACTCATGATTTCTGACTCTTCAAGTGAAAACTCAGACAACTTGTGCGTAGGCTACATGTTAAGAAATGAGGTTTTTTCCCCCTTCCCCATGATCTAACAAGGATTTTCACCCTTAAGTTACTGAGTCTCAACTATAACTTCACCTTAAAGATGTTTGTGGGAATTCCATTTAGTTAGCAAGGTATGGAGGTATAATGACCCTCTTAAGGATCACAGGGTAGATGATCCTCTTAACATCTGCAGATATGTGAACGTCTGGTTACCCTTCTTCACATTCCCCCACTCTGATCGTCCTTTCCACCTTCTTTTGCCATTTCTCCCTCCCTGAACTTTGCAGGAACCCTCAATGCACTGCTTCTTTGCTGCCTCCTTTTCTAGTGTCCTCCCATGCACTTTTTTCAATGCCTAAATTCTTAGATTCCATTGTTTCCCCAGCCCATGTCTTTCAAGTTTCACAGGAAGTTAGGACCTTAGGAAATATTCAGAAAACAGTACTGAGTCAAACAAGAATATGCCCATAAAATAGATTATTGGAGTTAATTTAACATCCATCTTCTCCTGCTGTAAAATTCATGATATTGCAAAGCAGCATTAGAAGAGAGTGAGTTTCTTGTTGATGTGTCAGATTATAGCTTGTTCAGATACCTAAACTTTTGGAGGAAATATTCACTTTTTCCTCACTGACAAGGTTCCTTAGAGATCAATTTATCATTTAAAAGTCTGTATCTGCATGGAAGGAAAAAAAGCTAGTGACTTTTTTTTCTTGAAATGAAGCTTACATCCCAAGCAGTCATACCCTGCCTGTTTTAAGCCTATCAGACCCAATATGCCAATCTGATGCTATAATGAAAATCTTGGTAACTTTTAACATAAGATTGCATTTACTTATTTTGTTACCTAGTGGCAAAAACAACAACAAATCAAACAGAAAGAATCATTAGAAAATTTGCTGACTACTGGAAAATATCTGAAGCACCAGCTGGATTTCCGTTGTTATAAAAGAGAAGTGTGAGCTGGTAGAGCATTCTCTATGACAGCTCTTAAACTCTGGAACTGGTTCCCCACTTGGTCCAAAATAGTTCAAATTTGAGGCATGCTGTAAAGGACATGTGTTTGATAAGATATCCGGAAAAGCCTGAGGGTATGCTTCCTAGATGACAAAATGGGGTAAGGCAGCTGACTGGCTGGACAGCCAAGTTCTTGATTAAAATCAGATTTTAATCTACAAACATTTAATTGTCTGATTAAATTAGATTGTGGAGAGCCTTGCACAGACATCTTTTTTAACTCTAAGTAGTAATAAATAAATACTAATAATTAATAAGAATAATAAGAAGAAGACAAAACTATTATATCAGGGTGTTATTATTCAAGGACCCCTTGTCTAATAAGCTTCAACATTCATAGAAAAAATATTAGGCCTAGAGCCTAGGTACAAGATTTCAAACTAATATTTTGTGTGTGTGTGTGTGTGTGTGTATTGTCTGGCAATACTGATAAGGACAGGAGACACTTGATATGGATTTTTATCAGGCCACAACTTTATTATATAGATGTCTGGGACTATCTGGCAGGCAAATCTATGTTTATTCAAATAACTACCCGGAGCTTCCACCAGTTCCTCTTCATTTTCCATCCAGGTCCCCCAGCCAACCCATGGCTTGGATCTTACCATCCACCCCCCTTGTAGGAGGGTTAAGGTGGGCTATAAGAATGGGGAGGGGTTAGCTCCCTGCCATATCAATTTTAGGAGTCCCCTCCCCCATTCTGTTTCAGTGCTGAATAGAAGGGAATAATCACTTCCCTCAATCTGCTGGCAATGCTCCTACTAAAGCAGCCCAATATGCTGTTAGCCTTCTTGGCAACAAGGGCACACTGTTGACTCATATCCACCTTCTCTTCCACTGTAACATTCCAGATCCTGAAATTGGAAGAACTCATTAAAACTTCCTTTATAGCTCAACTGTGCACCCGGAGCCAAGAACCTCCATGCCACCAATAACATCGTATTCTGAGGCTCCATTCAGCCAGGGCATCTGCCCGGGTTCATTGCTATCTCCTGGTGTAAGCTCATGAAATCTGTCAAACTGAAAACAAGACAGGGCGTCTGCTATCCCATTATACATTCCCCCACACATACTTGGAAGAAAAACAGATGTTGAGGTTTAAACATTGTGGAACAAATGCTCTCACTAACTTCATAACACTGTGTAATCTGGAAGTTTGGTGACTGATAACTTGTACCACTGCCATGTTGTGGCACCAGAAACACCCCCTCTGATTAGCCAGTTCCAGTCCACAAATAAACACTGCAACTAAAATGGGGAAAAATTCCAGGAAGGTCATATCACACACAACCCCATTTTGCCTCCAGGTGGCAGGCTATCTCTGGACACACCACTTGCCTTGATAAAACACCCCAAAACCTGGACCACCTGAAGCATCCAAATGGATTTTTAACCCCCCCCTGTAATAACCATTCCTTCCTCCACAATGACGCCCCATAAAATTGACTCAGAAAAGTTCCCACACCTGCAAGTCTTCCTTCATCTCTCTCTCTTGCATGTAACGGTGTGGCCTGGCTATGCCTGCTGTTGCTGCCAAAAGCTGGGCACAAAATACCTCCTCCGGGGCAACAACCCTGCAGGCAAAGTTCAGGTGCCCCAGAATAGACGGTAGGTCTCGCAGCGTGAGTTTTTTGGCTTCTACAGATCTCCTGCACAATCCCAATAGCCCCTGCAGCTCATCCTTAGCCATGATATGCCCGCCCTGGTGTCCAGCTCGATCCTCACATAGGTCAATGTAGTGGAAGGGCCCTCTGCCTTTTCTTCCACTAGGGCTCCCCCCAACTGTCTATCCAGGACTTCCAATGTATCCAACAGGTGAACACACTCATCTGACCAGGCTCATCCCGCAAACAAAACATCATCTAAATAATGCACTACTTGGCATTGTCTAGCTACCTGCACCACTGCCCAGTACAACATTGTACTATTTTTTTCAAATGCTGAACAGTATATCGAACAGCCCATGGGCATAGCCTTGTCAAAGTAAAATTGTCCCTCAAAAGAGAAACCCAAAAGATCAAATTCCAATGGATGCACTGGCAGCAGTCGAAAAGCAGACTTGATATCACACTTAGACATTAGTGGCCCCAGACCACAAGACCTAACCATACAAATCGCTTCGTCAATGGAGGAATAGCGCACGGAACACAGCACTGGATTTATCCCATCATTAACAGAGCCACCTCATGGGTACGACAGGTGATGAATGAATTGTTATTTCCCTGGAGTCTTCTTAGGGACCAAACCCAGGGGAGATAACCCGTAAGTTCTAGATAATTGTTCAAATGGCCCTGCCACCCTACCCTCATTTAATTCTGGTGTAATCTTTTCTTGAACAATATGTCCCATCCTAAATACTGACTTCACATTTTTTGACATCACATGAGTCCTACTCTCCAAAAAGGGGATCCAAAATCCCACAGTAAACCCCTTCCACAAATCCACCCCATCTGCTTTGTTAGGGTAATCCCATAGGAGAACCCTTAGCACCTCCAGCCTAAATGGCGATGGTGCCTGTCCCCATTGCATTGCCCCCAGCATGTCCTCCCTCCCCTGCTCATGTTGTGCACCCCATAACCCGCTCCAGCTGAGTCAAACCTGCGGTTGGCACTTGACCCACCCCCAATCCTGTTTACCCCATGTGACTGTCCCCTACGGCTCTGGGAAGAGCAGGCTAAATGGATACCAAAACATATCTTGCCTGAATTTACAGGTGCTGCAAAAACAACTGCTGTCATTAATTGCACAGCAAATATCATTACTCAGCGGTTTCCCAGGTTTACTGTGGAATGAACAAACCACTATCCATGTGAAATCATGATTTCTGTGGAGTCATCCACTCAACCCCAGCATGTAGGGTGGTATGTCCCACCGGATCCTAGTTTGTGTTGATGCTCTCAATCAAAACTGCTTGTCATAATTAAACTGAGACATGCCCCTGAACATATTGTATGCCTGCCTGATTATTAACAAGGCTGGGCTTCTCTCTGGGTAAGCCTGAACTATCGCACCTGCATAGATAAGGAAGGCAACTTCCCAATTTGCCCATGTTCTAGGTACCCTTGGCCGCTTGGGCAGCTCCCTATTCTGTTTGTTCTGCCCCATCTTACAATCTGTCAACACCTCCCTGTGCAACAGGGATAATATGTCTATGTATTCACTTATCAGGATTTTATCCTTACTTGTACTTAGAAGGTGAACTCCTATTGGGTCAGCCATCCCACGATAACTGTACTCGGGACTGACTGATGGGGCCTCCCCAGTGCCCTGCTCCCCCCTAGCTCCCCTCCACCCCCCCATGGAAAATCAACTCTGTCCCATGAAGTTATATTTCTTAATGAGCGGTGAGTCAAAATGTGCCCAGGGAATGCTCCCATACCCATGCAGCGGGTCTGCCCCACCTGCCCATAACCTGCCTCCCAAACTTGAGCCCATGCTGGGCCTACCTGTCACTCCTTCCAGAACCCTCACCCATAGATTCCTGAAGTTGCTGCAACAACTGCAAATTAGCTTGAAGCAGCTGTGTAATACCATTAGTGTCCCCATAAGGGGTGGAACACCCCCCCCCCCCCACGGCCCCACAATGGGTCTGCTATGGCTGCTCCTAGGCCTGGCCTATTTATTACTCTGCCAGACCTGTCCTGGCCCCACCAAGTAAATTCACAGAGAGGCAGTTTGAGCCCCAACACCTCAGCTCTCTGAGGTCCTTGCTACTGCCAGTATAGTGCCCTGCACCTTCTCTTGTGCAGGCATACCACACCTATTCCAATTAGTCTTCCAGACTTCTGGGCTCAAGAAGGTTGGGTCCAGGTTGTCTAGTACCCTGGGGGTGGGGGAGGGAGAGAGCTTACTACATTACTTATAGGTTATCTCCATATGCAACGTAACACAAGTATACTTAAGAATACACCAGCCGCTATAATAATCAACAGCAACACCGGGAGTCCTGACCACTGCAGTATGGTCCAACATCTGAGCCACCACCAAAACACTGCCTCTCCTCCTTTGACAGGGTCAAGATCTTAATGTGTCCAGTTGCTGGCAGTTGCAACAAACTGCCCCTGCAGGTTTTGCATGCTTTTGTCCATATCATAAGTCCATTGAATGTCCACAGAGAAATGGGTTATTGTCCAAACCAACTTATCCACTTGGTATGGAATCAGGCAATATGCCCTGGTTCGATTATTCACAGCAATAAGATTCACAGATCCATTTGTGCAGCAAAGTCCACACAGCAGCATGTAGATGTGTGTAGTTTGGTTATGGACTGGTGTAACTGTGCCCCCTAGTAATATGTACACTCCCAGCAATACACCTCATACACAGTACACCCAATTATCCACCCCTTGCCATAGGCCTTTGCGTGTGCTCCTCCATGGCCATCAGGGAGGGGCACATCCAAACATCTTTTCTAGGTTTACACCATTTCACACACCCCTCCATTGATTCCCAGCGAGCTCCTCTCATTCTCATTATTCCCATAGGGCTTCAGGGGACCACCTTAGTTGCTGTTCCATTTCCAGGTACCACATTACACAGGTGCTGGCCTCCTAGTTGAGCATTTTGCAATCCCATACACATCTGCCCCCCATCTCCTCCCAGGTTAGCCTTTTGAAGCAATCCCCCACCCATGTCATGAGGTTTTCTGTTCATTGAAACACAACAATGCTAGCAACAAGACAAACACTACAGGCAAACAACACAAAACATAGATCCATGGTATTCTGGGTTATTCTTCCGCTGGTGCCAGCTTGCTTGTAGAGTGTCTAAATAACAAAACAAACAATTTCCACTCCTGTGGTGGGGACAGATTATTGCTTAATAATAATACCACTTCCTTTTACAAATATCCTTGCTAATTGCAGGAAAAAACAGAAGAATTACCTCCAGGCTGTCCTTATTTTGTTCTATAGTCAGGTTAGTGAATTACCCCACTCACTGGTCATTTATGAAATTCATGAGGTGGTATATATCAGTTTCCCCTCTTGTACAGCAGAACAGGTTTGCAATAGTTTCTTTGCTGTACCAAGCTTTAAGTTTATTTTCAGGGAATAGCTGAGAGACAGCTTTGGATTTAAGCACTGTACACACACACACTTTAGGGTTAACCTGTATCCCTTATTTTCAGGCTGGATTTGTTGTTTCACCTCCCTTTCCTGGAGGGCCATAATCTGAGTTATTTAATGAATCTGTAAACTCGGGGGTGGTCCCGTTAGACTGGAGAATAGCCAACGTGGTTCCTATTTTCAAGAAAGGGAAAAAAAGTGATCCGGGTAACTATAGGCCTGTTAGTTTAACATCAGTAGTGTGCAAGGTGCTGGAGAAGATTCTGAAAGAGAAACTAGTTGAGAACCTTGAGGTTAATGGCAATTGCGATAAATTACAGCATGGTTTTACGAAGGGCAGATCGTGCCAAACGAATCTGATTTCCTTCTTTGAGAAAGTAACGGACTTATTAGATAAGGGAAATGCGGTGGACCTAATATACCTGGATTTCAGTAAAGCGTTTGATACTGTACCCCATGAGGAATTATTGGTTAAACTGGAAAACATGGGGATCGATATGAAAATCCAGAGGTGGATAAGGAATTGGTTAATGGGGAGAATGCAGCGGGTCGTATTAAAGGGTGAACTGTCGGGTTGGAGGGAGGTTACTAGTGGAGTGCCTCAAGGTTCGGTTTTGGGACCCATTTTATTTAATCTATTTATAACTGACCTCGGAACCGATTGCAAGAGTGGGCTGATAAAGTTTGCGGATGATACGAAGGTGGGAGGAGTTGCAAATTCGGAGGAGGATAGGGATATTCTGCAGGGAGACTTGAATGAGTTTGTGAATTGGAGTATCAGAAATAAGATGAAATTTAATAGTGAAAAGTGTAAGGTGATGCACTTGGGGGTGACTAATAACAATTTTAGTTACAAGATGGGGACGCATTGGTTAGAAGTAACGGAAGAGGAGAAGGACCTAGGGGTCCTTGTAGACCGCAGGATGACTATGAGTCGACAATGTGACGTGGCAGTGAAAAAAGCCAATGCGGTCTTGGGATGTATTAGGCGAGGTATATCTAGTAGGGATAAGGAGGTCCTGCTTCCGTTGTATAAGGCGCTGGTGAGACCTCATTTGGAGTACTGTGTGCAGTTCTGGTCTCCCATGTTTAAAAAAGATGAACTCAAACTGGAACAGGTGCAGAGAAGGGCGACTAGGATGATCAGAGGAATGGAAAACCTGTCGTATGAAAAGAGATTAGAGGAGCTTGGGTTGTTTAGTCTGACAAAGCGAAGGCTGAGGGGGGATATGATTGCTATCTTTAAATATATCAGAGGGATAAATACAAGGGAGGGAGAGGAATTATTCCAGCTTAGTACTAATGTGGACACGAGAATGAATGGATACAAACTGGCCGTGGGGAAGTTCAGGCTTGAAATTAGATGAAGGTTTCTGACCGTCAGAGGGGTGAAATATTGGAACGGCCTTCCGAGGGAAACGGTGGGGGCGACGGACCTGTCTGGTTTTAAGATTAAGTTAGATAAGTTTATGGAGGGAATGGTTTAATGGTAAAACATAGTAGCCAAGGAAAACCAAGCAATGGTACGTAAATAACATAATGGCCAACAAGGGTCAGGCTAGAGACTCTTGCCTACATGCTCGGGGTATTACTGATCGCCATATTTGGGGTCGGGAAGGAATTTTCCTCCAGGGTAGATTGGCTGAGCCTCTGGAGGTTTTTCGCCTTCCTCCGCAGCATGGGGCAGGGATCACTAGCAGGAGGGTCTCTGCCGATTGAAGTCACTAAACCACAGGATTGGGGACTTCAACGGCAGAGTCCAGGGAAGGGTCTTGTGGCCTGCAGCATGCAGGGGGGCAGACCAGATGATCATAATGGTCCCTTCTGACCTTAAAGTCTATGAGTCTATGAGTTTTCTAGTAGCTTGTTTGCTGACCAGATGTATTTATTATTTGCAGCTCCTTTGTGCTGCCGCTTATGGGCAGTTTTCTCCTTCCCCCATCAGGTAGGTAATTTGCATCCACACAGATCTGGCTTGCTTTTGGATCCAAAGCTCTCAGCAGCTCAGAGACTGTCTCAAAAGGGACACATTCCACTTCCACCAGAGTTCTGATTACTTTCCACTTTCATCTCCTGCTCCAAAACACACAGAGATCTGAAAAAGAAAGCACAACCTATTGTGGCTTAGGGTGACCAGATAGCAACTGTAAAAAATCAGGACAGGGGGTGGGGGGTAATAGGAGCCTATATAAGAAAAAGCCACCAAAATCGGGACTGTCCCTATAAAATCTGGACATCTGGTCACCCTATTGTGGCTGCTTTTGGAGCCTTACTAGGATTATAATTAAGTACCATGTTTTGTTTGCATTTCTTTTACCCCTATATACACTGCACATATCCTGGGAAAATGCACATTCCTTCTATAGTTTAACCTCCCTAACATTATATTAGCCTTATCAATTTTAACTATTTCTTTTGTGACAAAAAAAAAAAAAAGAATCCATAACTCTCTCCATTCCCCTGGTTCTGGCTGCCCCTTACTACAGCCATAACTTTGGTCTTGAACTCTATAAAGTAGTGAAGTACCCTAAGGGTTAAATGCTAAATACCAAACCCAAACAACACTTGTTACCAGTGTCTGGCAAAAAAGTGTCTGTCAGTTTTGGCACTTTGAATGATTCAAATGGATTTTCAGTGGCATTATAAAAAAAAAAAAAATCAACAAAGCAGAACCAAAGCAATACATCTTAAACCTACCAAACAAGAGTTTTACAAACTGGGAGTGTAAGTTTTCCCTCGCCTCTCCCCTGCCAATGCCCAGCAACTGTATCAGATGCTGAGCAATTTCACTTGCTGACTCACCCTCCCTGTTTGCTGCTTGTATCCTAACTCTGCCTGTTCTTCCCTGTACCTGGGGCAAGGGGGTGGTAGCCCCCCTTCTCCCAGCTCTCACCTTCCTGTGTACACCTGGAGCCATGCTGCCTAAGGAGCCTGGATCCTCTGTCCCCTGCGGCCACTGGTGCCTTGCCTGGTGCATGGAAAATGGGCTTCCAACACCTTTATAGCCTTCCGACCTCACATCCCCGGGGGGTGAGTCAGCACAGCAAAGCTGATCACCACTCACCTTTTGCAGCAGTTTCTATCCTTCAACACCCCTTCCCTGCCATAAAGCACTGCTGCCTTCCTTCAGCAAGCCCAGACAATGTTCCTCCCACTTCAGGTGTGGTCCAGTCATTATAGAAAAGGAGCCAAAGTTGGGCTTATAATAGAAGCTGTTGTAACCTTAACTATGGAGATGCTATTGCTTCATAGCCCTATAATTCCTGAATTTGATACAGCTACTTTCATAGGCCTTGTGCCTGTTTTCTCCAGTTGCATTAGCTGAATTTGGGTCAGTACCTTCATCACGCATTTTATAGTGCCCTGCAATATGAAATGTTCTTTACAGACCTCTCTTCCCTCTCACACACTTGACCTTTCTCTGTTGATAAAGGATGGAGTGAGTTATCCAGAGACACACAGAACAGCTGACTACGTAATTCTATCCACTAAAGCAGCTAATTCAGGGATGCATCAGAAGGAGCATTTCCAGTAGAAAAAGGAATCCACAGAACATAAACATTACACCCACCTCCACAATTAAGCAGGAGACTGTTCAGAATCCCTTCTCATTTCATCCTTGCCTCATAGCACAAGCATGAACTCTTCAGAGATGTCTCAATAATTTGTTACTATGTTTCTCACCTATATCCCTTATTTCTGAACTCCTTTTGACTTCCCAATGAGACAGTTCGTTTAATCGCTTCCTGCCTGAAACATACTAACCAGGCTTTTCAATTATTTCATAATTTCCAGCCCAGTAAAACAGCTTCATATTTCAAGTCCGCATCAATCCAAAGAAATGATGGTCCAAATGGTCTTTACAAGTTCTTTGGAAAGCATGCAATCCAATAATCCATAAACAGATGTTGAAGAAACCAACGACATTGTAATTAAGAGTACAACATATAATTTTTTTCTGTATTTTTAAAAAAATCTTTGCATCACTTCCATTGTAATACTAGACACCTACAGTTTAGACCTTCAGATATTATGGGCAGGGCCGGCTCCAGGCACCAGCCTTCCAAGCAGGTGCTTGGGGCGGCAGTCTGCAAGGGGCGGCAGTCCGTGTGTTTTTGCCCCCAAGCAACGCACCGAATTGCCGCCACAGATGACGGGGGCAGTCAGTGCGCCGTTCGGGTGACACACGCGTTTCCATGGTGGCGGCAATTCGGCAGCTTCTATGTTCAGCTGCCCGCAGCTGCAATTTGGCGGTAGCTTCTGTCTTCCGGCTGAAGCTGCCACCAAATTGCCGCTGAGGCGGAAACGCACGTGCCGCCCTAACGGCGCATAGACTGCCTCCGCTCTCTGCGGCGGCAATTCGGCGCACTGCTTGGAGCGGCAAAAACAGTAGAGACAGCCCTGATTATGGGCATAACTGCACAAAAGTAATTACTGGTGTAAACCCCAGTGGCTTACATTAGGGGTGATTTTGGCCCACTATATATATTGTCCTGGCTCCTGAACAGTCAAGAAGGATTTAGAATGCTGTGTGAGTTTGTTCCTCCCTGGGGCATAGCAATGGCTTATATCATATTTTACTTTTCCAATCACACTTCTCAAACACCATCTCACCCATACTCATGTGTTTGCCCCACCTCATTGTTTAAATTGAGGCCTAAGTGGTATTTCTCATATGAATATGAGGTGGAGGAAAAGGTCCTTAGAGCATAAACTCCTCTGGAGAAGGACATTTTATTTTATCTTTTGAAATGCCATAAATATTCTACCATAATAATAACACAGACACTAGGTGAACTCCAAAAGAGGGAGGAAAATCTTCCTACCCTAATTTTTGAAGTCCCATGGTTCCCTTCCACCACATCACTATGCATATGCTAACAGAGCAATAGGCATGAGTCTTCATTTTAACTAATTCAGTTTTCATGAAATGGGAATTAACAGGCCATAAGAAATATGCAGCCTCTTTGATAAGTAAAAATGCTTTAATTGTCACCTACTTTTGAATCTGGTGTGGCATTGTGTATGACCCATAAAATGTTGTTTGCTGAAAAAATACTTTAATTTCCTATGTATATTGTGTAAAAGGGAAATGGTTCTTTCCTATTCTCATCTTAGAGAAAAAACGTTCCTTGGGAGAATGCTCTAGTTCTTTTATCCAATTCACTGGACCATTTATATTAACATTATATATTTAATTACATACTAATAGAAATAAACCTGCTGTCCATTTTAGGGAATTATTACCCTGGAATGAAGTGATATTGTCTTTTATCCATACACACAGAGAACTTCTTTTTCACCAAGTTCAGTTCCAGAAATTATCATTAATTTGTTGAAAGTGCTCTTTCATGGATATCTGGATTATAAACTAAACCATAATATCTATTTCCAAAGACATAACGTTCTAATGTGAATTTTACTAGATACAAAACCCACTGCTTTTAGATCAGTCAGGTGTCAAAATGGTGAACAATATGACTGTGTAAGATCTACTCTCTCTCTCTCTCTCATAAATAATCAGTAAAAGGCAAGCCAACAGAGCATATTTCTCAGCCTGTTCTCGATGTAGAGAAGAGAGGAATAATAATAATTGCAGAATATTAGAAGAAATAAATGAAGTTCTAGACACTTTCTACCTACTCTCCTTAAAAGAGGGAAGAAAGAAAACTCAAGTCTGGGCAACAGTTTGATCATGTCCCTATTAACCACCTGGTATGAAAAATGTGGACAGTACAAAGCAAGGATGTAATAGCCTGCAATGATCATGGACAATCTTGTCTGTCCTACATATACCCATACTTCTGGTTCTCACATTGGACTGAACTTGCATATGCCTCTTCACCTATAGTATTTGCTGAATTGTTGTATGTATACATCAATGTGAGACCCAGTCATTGTCAGATTGACTGACTCTGACTGACATAATCTGTTTGACAATTATTGCTTACACTACAGTGTTAGACAATGCTGAGAGACCAGAAGATAATTCACATGCTTAACTGTAGGTTGTTTCATTGGCTTAAATGGGACTATACACATGCTTAAGTACTTTGCTAAACCAGTGTCAGAGGGCTCAGTACATTGTAGGATCAAGCCATAAGGCTCTGACTTCAATTATACTATGCAGATCCTTAAAGTTAAGTATTTGATTAACTGTTTTGCGGTATAGGGGTCTTATATTGATATAACTGAGATCAGAGTCAGTCCCCATACCACTAAAAAGTACTGTCACTTGTGAGAAGGAGCACCTCCAAAAGGACATCCAGTTATATTTAGGGTGCCCTGGCTGGAAGGCAGAGGATATTTTGAAGGAAATTAGCTGGGTGGACCAAGTAATTAAATGCTGGCCCTTCTTTAGAGAATATCAGTTCTACATATGCCATTATTAAGTAGATAAATGCAAGACTGTTGTCAGTGCAGGAAAAATTTAAAAGCATAAATATTAAATATCTTTAAAACTTTTTTACTAATATATATAAACATATCAATAATAGATTTCAGAAAACCTTTCATGAAATCATAATTTGAGTTTATTGCTTAAACTGAGCTATTATATGTGACTTAAAATAAATTTAAATGCCATGGACTAAGAACAATATTCTGCTATCCTTATTCATGTTGAATTTGGACAAATAAAGCTGTGTGGAGTGGAAGGGGGAAAATCTAAGGGCCTTTTTGTAAACAATTTGTTACACAATGGCAAAATAACATTCAACCACATGTTTTTCAACGTTCCTTATAAATATACTCTAAAGATAATTACCATCTCTCTCATTCAGCGTATTACAGTCAGTAAGGTGTGGCACCATGTGGAATCATGACATGACAATTTTGAATGGACTTGCCACAGCTTTTAAAGCATTTGTTTAATAATAGTAATAAGTAGATGAAAAACTGAAATGGCATGGCAAGTGATACTTTCTAAGGGCAGTAAATAAACAGGATATCAATGGTGGGAGTTGAGACAATTTGTATGTCTGCTTTCAAGACAAGCAGCTACATGTTATATTTTTGAATGTGTATATACAGCGTTACCATATGGTGAACAGACCTGTTTTTTTTTTTTTTTTTTTACACATGGACAATCACAGGGAACTATCACTATTACCTAGGTGCTGGTGTGTCAAAAAAACATTAGATGCGCTGAAAGCAACTGAATGCCACTGAAAACAGTTTTGTTTTATAATTAAACCACAGTTCTATTTGCTTTCCTACTAAAACTACTTCAGAGCATTATGAATTCTTTACTTTCATATGATTTATGTAAGGTTAATGGAAATCAAAATTCCACTCCAGTTAAGTTTCAAGAGGCTTCTTGTTACAAAATGTAATAACGCCAAGACAAAGTGACCAAATGGTACCTCTAGTTAGGTTAAATTAAATAGGCTGTGTGATAGAACCTTCAGTGGGCTCTTTCTCTGGGCTACTTCCTACTAAAGTCTCATTAGCTTGGGGAGTGGCCCCTCTAGTCTAGTTACCCCATAGTTGGGGCTTATCTACAGGCTCCTCTTAGTAAGGGCAGGACTTACTTGCCTCCAGTGGCTGTGATTGCTGGCAGGTTGCTGCTCCATCCCTTGAGGCAGGCAAACAGCAAGCTCCTGCCTCCTTGCCAGTCAGCTTCTGACTGAACCAGGCTCCCTTCTTTTCTTCCCCCTCCAGTCCTGGCATTGGCTGCAGCTATAGCAGGGCAGGGCTAGCTGAACCCACAGGTTTTCTTTAACTCCTGTTAGGTAAGGCAGCAGTTTCTCTGCTCTTTCACAGGCTGAATATCCCTTTCTGGTGTTGAGGAGTTGTGTGAACTCAGACCAAATAACATTTTTCATCTATTTATTTGGGTGTTAATATTGACCAAAAAGTTGAGCAAATACAACTGAAACCTTCAGAACAAAGTATACCAGGCTCCTCTGCTTGTTGTCCAAGACTATGGTTTATAAGAACTTCATTGGTTTTATGGTTGAACTCCCCCTGTCTAGGAATAAGCCCCTGTAGTGAAATATTGGCCCCACAGAAGTCAATGACTGAAGATGAAATATCAGCTATCCATGTCCCCACATCTAGCCAACATCCAAGAATGCTGATGTGTTTCAATCCTGAAAGTACAGAGGTCAAGTTCAGTTCAAAAGGCACCAATATTTATATCAGAGTAGTTTCCAGTTTTTACAGCAAATGTCCCATGTACAGAAAAGTATCCACAAGACACCAAAATTGTAATAATGATGTCCCACTGAAACAAAGTTAACAGCACACTAGGTAAAATATGATATAGTGTAACAACATTAGATAATATTCGCAGTTTCAGATTCAGCAACTCTTCAGAAAAGCCTTTTCTTTAGGGCTGTTGATTAATCGCAGTTAACTGACGCAATTAATTCAAAAAATTCATCGCGATTAAAAAAATAATCGTAATTAATCACAGTTTTAATTGCACTGTTAAACAATAGAATACCAATTGAAATGTACTAAATATTTTGATTTTTTCTACATTTTCATTATATTGTATTCTGTGTTGTAATTGAAATCAAAGTGTATGTTATTTTTTATTATAAATATTTGCACTGTAAAAATGATAAAAGAAATTGTATTTTTAATTCACCTCATACAAGTACTGTAGTGCAATCTTGGTCATGAAAGTGCAATTTACAAATGTAGATTTTTTTTATTACATATCTGCATTCAAAAACAAAACAATGTAAAATTTCAGAGCCTACAGGTCCACTCAGTCCTACTTCTTTTTCAGCCAATCGCTAAGAAAAACAACTTTGTTTACATTTACAGGAGATAATGCTGCCCTCTTCTTGTTTACATTGTCACCAGAAAGGGAGAACAGATGTTTGCACGTCACTTTTGTAGTTGGCATTGCAAGTTATTTACATGTCAGATATGTTAAACATTCATATGCCCCTTCATGCTTTGACCACCATTCCAGAGGATATGCTTCCATGCCGATGATGCTCATTACAAAAATAACACGTTAATTAAATTTGTGACTGAAGACTTTGGGGCAGAATTGTATGTCTCCAGTTCTATTTTACCTGCCATATATTTAATGTTATAGCAGTCTCGGATGATGATCCAGCACATGTTATTCGTTTTAAGAACACTTTCACTGAAGATTTGACAAAACGCAAAGAAGGTACCAATGTGAGCTTTCTAAAGAGAGCTACAGCACTCGATGCAAGGTTTAAGAATCTGAAATGCTGTCCAAAATCTGAGAGGGATGAGGTGTGGAGCATGTTTTAAGAAGTCTTAAAAGAGCAACACTCTGATGCAGAAACTACAGAACCTGAACCATCAAAAAAGAAAAGCAACCTTCTGCTGATGGCACCTGACTCAGAAAAATGAAAAATGTTTTATTTAATGCAGTTTTTTGTACATAATTCTACATTTGTAAGTTCAACTTTCATGATAAAGAGACTGCACTACACTACTTTTAGTAGGTGATTTGAAAATACTATTTCTTTTGGGTTTTTTTACAGTGCAAAAACTTGTAATCAAAAATAAATATAAAATGAGCAC
Source organism: Malaclemys terrapin pileata (assembly GCF_027887155.1). Lineage (NCBI taxonomy): Eukaryota > Metazoa > Chordata > Testudines > Emydidae > Malaclemys > Malaclemys terrapin. Next base: position 156,813,514 of record NC_071507.1, on the reverse strand, counting down.
TGTACACTTTGTATTCTGTTTTGTAATTGAAATAAATATTTGAAAATGTAGAAAACATCCAAAAATATTTAAATAAATGGTATTCTATTATAGTTTAACAGCACAATTTATTGCATGATTAATCACAATTTGTGTGATTAACCACGATTAATTTTTGGAATCGCTTGACAGCCCTACTTTTCTTTAATTTTAAGGCTCCTCAGGAATGTAATAGTTACAGGGAAAGCATTAGAAAGATGTTAATAAAATAAGTAACGGGTACAAGATCGCCCTGGCGATCTCCAGTTTTCACAGAGGTTATAGGCTCAGCTGAACTGTTGGCGCATAGTGACATTTTCAGTTACACAATTCCTTCCATTATATGAATAGGAAGAAACACAGATAAAGTACAGAGATACTGGAAATCATATAACGTTCGGTCAGTCAAAGACCACTGAGAACTTTTTTTTAAATCAAACATGAAAAAGAATGCTGATGGTCCAGAGAATTTTGGGGCGAATTTTATAAATTTATAAAAGTCCCTTTTATGTCTAGCTCCCATTACCTGGAAGTCACTCGGGTCTGATGAAATGCATCCTAGAATACTCAAGGAGCTAATAGAGGAGGTATCTGAGCCTCTAGCTAATATCTTTGGAAAATCATGGGAGACAGGAGAGATTCCAGAAAACTAGAAAAGGGCAAATATAGTGCCCATCTATAAAAAGGGAAATAAAAACAACTCAGGAAACTACAGACCAGTTAGTTTAACTTCTGTGCCAGGGAAGATAATGGAGCAAGTAATTAAGGAAATCATCTGCAAACACTTGGAAGGTGTTAAGGTGATAGGGAATAGCCAGCATGGATTTGTGAAGAACAAATCATGTCAAACCAATCTGATAGCTTTTTTTGATAGGATAACGAATCTTGTGGATAAGGGAGAAGCGGTGGATGTGGTATACCTAGACTTTAGTAAGGCATTTGATACGGTCTTGCATGATATTCTTATCAATAAACTAGGCAAATACAACTTACATGAGGCTACTATAAGGTGGGTGCATAACTGTCTGGATAACCATACTCAGAGAGTAGTTATTAATGGTTCCGAATCCTGCTGGAAAGGTATAACAAGTGGGCTTCCGCAGGGGTCTGTTTTGGGACCAGCTCTGTTCAATATCTTCATCAACGACTTAGATATTGGCATAGAAAGTACACTTATTAAGTTTGCAGATGATACCAAACTTGGAGGGATTGCAACTGCTTTGGAGGTCAGGGTCATAATTCAAAATGATCTGGACAAATTGGAGAAATGGTCCTATGAATCTATGAAAACCATTCAAGGAGAGTTAGGAGCTGGATCCACAAAGGTATTTAGGCACATACTTATAACTTTAGGTGCCTAAATAAAAAAATTAGTTCCTCAACCACCCTACCCCCGAGCACCTAAATTTCTGCCAATAAAGTCCCATAGATGCCACTGGGAATCCACTTAAATTATGATGCCAGGGCACATAGCCCATGCCTAAGTGATTTCCTAAAAGTAGGTGTCCCCTTGCCTATCGTGGCTGCAGGGGCCAATCCAGAAAGTGTTTTCAGAGACTATTTTTTGGACCAGGCCTCATATAAAACAATGCCAAAGGGGCAGCTCCCTTCTGACCTTTAGCTCACTGGTTAAACCACTCACTCAAGATTCAAATCCTCATTCTACCCACTGTGGAGCAGAGATTTACATCTCATCTCTCAGGTGAGTGCCCTAACCACTGGCCTATTTAGGGCAGGTCTCAGTCTCTCCTACTCAACTGTTCCACTGTTTAATATTTAAATATTCCTTGGGCCAGGGTTAGAGTTAGCATGTTGCAGCACAGCGGTTTCAGGACTCATGTGGGATTTGGGAGATGCAGGTCTCAGTCGCCCTGCTCCAGGTCAGTGCTGATGTTTCCCTTGTGAATCCCATCAAAAAAGGATTTGGTCCCCAACTCCCATTGGATTTTAATAAGATTTGCATGCCCCAAAGCATACATTTAAATAAATCTGAAAATAACATGTTCTCACAAAAGTGAAAAAACACTTTTTAAAATGAGTTCTTAACATATCAGGCCTCATCCACTCTGACTAGCCATGCTGTGATTCAAAGAACTGGAAGAAAATGTATCAGATTTTTAGATAAATCAATAATCATGTTAATAATAGTCGGAAAAATGTGCATTAAACAGGGTTCATTAAACTTGGTTCCAAGCCCCATCAGAGACAAGGTCTCAGTCTTGCCAACCAGTTTATCATCTCAAACTTTGCTGAAACATAGTCCTGCATCATTTAAAAAGCACATCTGAAACTTGCTGAAGGATCTACTCCCTACACCAATCCATGTCTTGGAACTGCTTTATTTTGAAGCACAAAAAAGGACCAGTAAAGAGAAATTGTCTGACTTAATTACCATCCATTCGAGCTACCTTATTTTTCAGTTGGGACTATCTCTGCCACTGCAATGGTTTTAGTTCTTTTTTGAATAATTTTTCACCATCTCAGATATAAACAATTAATAAGAAGTCTCTTAATTTGGACACACTGCATACTAAGTGAACAGGAATAGAAAAGAATCAGTGTTACTATTTGCTTTCAAGGTAAATTCCCATTTTTCAACGAGCTTAATGACTCTGTACTGAAATGATATAGTCCTCCACAATTAAAAGTATACAGTTTGCAACTTTTTTAAAAAAGATTCATTTTAGCCTATTGTTCCATGTTACCTTGCATTTAAAATCAACTAAACTGCTTGTCAAGTGAAAAATATGATTGCACATTTATAAGGACCCTCTAAAAATAATTGTCAACCATCTCAGTCTACTGCTTTCAAAGGCTCTTAACAGGGAACACTTTTTTATATTCCATTCCTATAATGAATGAATTACATAATGAATTTCAAGGTATGTGAGAGCACCCTAGGTTGTTTCTTTAACAATTCTGTGCTATTGAAATCACCACCACTGCTTTTATCCATTTAAAACAGAATAATTAGTTGCTGATATACATGTGTTACCAGCCCGTTAGGGCTTTTAATCTAACAAAAATGCTACCTCTATTATATTTTACAAATGGTGCAGCAATAAATCTATGCCAGATTTCAATTTAAAAGATACACATATTTTGCCACTAGAAGTAGGTCACTAACTACAGCAGGGATCGGCAAACTTTGGCACATGGCTCACCAAGGTAAGTACCCTGACGGGCCAGGCAGGTTTGTTTACCTGCCGCGTCCGCAGGTTCGGCCGATCGTGGCTCCCACTGGCCGTGGTTCGCTGCTCCAGGCCAATGGGGGCTGCAGGAAGCTGTGGCCAGCACATCCCTTGGCCCGCGCCGCTTCCTGCAGTCCCCATTGGCCTGGAGTGTTGCCGATCCTTGAACTACAGTAAGGCTTTGATAGTTATTCTGTTATGTAACAGGAATTTTGTCATATTGATTTTATTTTCCATTTGTCCAGTCATCAGAGTCACCCTGTTTTTTTTAAAAACACTAATGACTTATTCATGTTTTTTTCCCCCTCGCTGATGCATGCGGACATTATCAGTCAAGAGGAGCTGCACCATCTAGAATCAGAGCTTCATGCAATGTGTCATGGCTGATATTTCAATGGAGACATTTTTAAAAAATGTGCTGGAACGAGTGTTCTTACAGCATCAGATTTTCTGAGATTTTATTTATTTTTACAAATTTGCAGATCTCACAAACAGTGAAGAGGGCAGATCACTGCTATAGAGGGATCTGGATCTCTCAACCTGATAGCATGAAAATAATGTGTGTTTTAATATTGCCAAATGTAAAGTTATTCATCTAGGAACAAAGAATATAGGTGATACTTATAGGATGGAAGACTCTATCCTGGGAAGCAGTGATTCTGAAAAACACTTAGGGGCCACGGAGGATAATCAGCTGAACATGAGCTCCCAGTGTGATGTTGTGTCCTCAAAGGCTAATGCGAACCCACAAGAATGACTAGAGTATTGGAACATTTGCCTTATAATGAGAGACTCAAGGAGCTCAGTCTATTTAGCTTAACAAAGAGGATACTAAAAATTGATTTGATCATAGTCTATATGTAATTACATTGGGAACAAATATTTGATAATGGGTTCTTCAGTCTAGCAGACAAAAGTATAAAAAAATCCAATGACTGAAAGTTGACACTAGACAAATTCAAACTGGAAATAAGGTACACATTTTTAATTGTGAAGCTAATTAAGTACTGGATTAATTTATGAAGGGTTACGGTGCATTCTCCATCACTGGAGATTTTAAAATCAAGACTGAGTGTTTTTCTAAAATATATGCTCTAGTTCAGGTGTAGGAAACCTATGGCATGTGTGCCAAAGGCGACACGTGAGCTGATTTTCAGTGGCACTCACACTGTCCGGGTCCCGGCCACAGGACCAGGGGGCTCTGCATTTTAATTTAATTTTAAATGAAGCTTCTTAAACATTTTAAAAACCTTATTTACTTTACATACAACAATAGTTTAGTTATATATTATAGACTTTCAGAATGAGACCTTCTAAAAATGTTAACATTTATTACGGGCACGCGAAACCTTAAATTAGAGTGAATAAATGAAGACTCGGCACACCACTTCTGAAAGGTTGCCGACCCCTGCTCTAGTTGGAATAGAAATTGAAGGAAATACTATGACATGTTATTCATTGATTATAACACCAGAAGATAATATTGTGATCATCTAGTCTGATTTCCTGCATAACATAGGTCAGACTAGATCATCATAGTGGTCTCTTTTGGATTTATAATCATTGAAAGAGCATGTAAATACCTAGCCCCTGCTTCAAAGAATATACAGAAAAAATCCAACATGGTATTCCAGATGATGGACACACAAAAAGACCATGGGGTTACTCTGTAGGGCCCTGAACTTGCACACTGTTCTGCACTTCTGTGCCCATCCAAAGTCCCATAGGCTTTGATGGGATTTCAGGAGTTGCAGGGACCTTCATTTTAAAGCAGCTGGCAGGATTACTGTATATGGTAGGTGCACATCTTGGTGGCTCTGCTATTCATGTACATGTGCTTCCTTTCCTTTACATCACGTCTCTTAGGCTTTGAGGCAGCACTGAGTTTTATGGGGAACTTTGAAGACTGAGAAGAAAAGGATCTGGAGAATAAATTTTGAGAGGACATTGCATGTGTAAATGGGCAGCATGCAGAAAAGTACTTTTGTACTTCTTTGAGAGGAACAGACAAAGGAACCATCAATTTTATTGGTGGATTGCAGGGGGTGGAAAAAACATGGAATGAGACCAAGTAAGAGATGTATTTTGGGACTTCACATCACAGGACCTTGAAATCCAAAGCCAAAAAATTATTTTGATGCACAATATAATAGCCGGCCAGTGAATTGTCTCAAAAATTGGCTGGATGAAGTGGAGGGCTGTCGTGATCAAATCAACAACAAGAAAGGTGATGTTGACAACACCAAAGATAGTCTGGAAGGGACAAGATTAGCCACAGTACCCAAGAGAAAGAAATAATAGTAGTCAAGAAGGAAGATGATTAGATCTATTCACCTTCCTCACACCAGACATTTGAAATTTGATCACAATTCATACTCTAATGTACACACTAGCTGAGCTCTCTGGAGCTGCAGAATAACTTAAATCTTGAATACTCTATGTGTACTTCTCTGGGACACATTTACTGCACAAACCATGGCAGAATCCCTCCTGAAAATCAGCTTCCATTCAACTTGTTTTCATCTAATTTTCTATGTTTTTTTTCTAAATTATATACTAAGATTCCTGTTTGTCGCTGTCTGTGTGTCACTCCAAAACCTAGAATGTTTGTGTCTGTGTGGAGTGATGGAAATAGCTACAAGCATGGTTGAGAGCTCCTTTTGTTTAGAATATCACCAGGTTCAATCATCACTGGGATTTGCAGTTTGTTACCGTCTAGTTTAAGTTCTCAGCTATTTTGGCTCCCCTCCTTTTTATTAAACCATACATACATTATGAATCATACCCATAGAATAGTATAGGCTTTCACCTAGTATATGCTTAATATTTTAATTCAGGGATTTGTTTTTATTCTGTAAAGTGTCATGCAAAATTATTGTGTTATAAAATTGTAAAATAACAAACAACATACAATAAAGATATTCACGACAGGGGAAACACTATCCAATGTCATGTGTCAATGGCAAAACTCTCATTGACTTCATTGGGACATTTAAATTTTCTACTCTAACCAGTTTTTGGTTGAGCCAACAAAATATGAAGTCATTGGGCAGTTATACTTTGATATTTGTTACAGATATATATTATACTGAAGGTGCAGGCAATGAAGTCAGAATTAAGATTGTTTGGAGTACCTTGTCTCTGCATTCCCCCATACTTTGGTTTCTTCCTAAATTGTACATTATTTTATAGATATCCTCCTTTAAGCTCTTAATAACTATTTACAACTTTAACTCCAGCTTCTCAATAATTTAGTACTTTATGAAAATATCTATTAAATAAGCATGTGACATTATTCCCGGTCATGTATAATCCTTATTCGTCCTGTTTCTGGAAAATTCTTCTAGTCATAGAAAAACTTGCAATGATCCTAACTTGCAATGACAATTTTTTAAAGGAACATCATCCTATTTCAAACGTATTTTTACTACCTTTTAAAAAAATCCACATAAACTTTAAAATAAATGTCTATTAGTAGTCCATTTCACTCAGCAAGCACTGCTTTTTGCTGTTATATTTTTTCTAATGAGATTAAAATTAAAAAAGCCATTAATAGAGAAACACTATTATTGAGCTGTGATAGCTATTAATGGCTGCTATAAAGATAGTAAAGGAAGTGTAGTGGCATTCTATTTTGTGGGCCTATCATGGACATTTTTAGCTTTTCAACCAGAACCTGACTTGTAATAAATACCACAATTATTAGTAGTAGTAATAAAATAGCACCTACAAACCCTAATCAAGACTGAGATTTCAATGTGCTAGGCACTTTGTGAACACTTATTGAGAGATTCTCTGCCTAGAAATGCTTACAATCTAAATAGACAATGGGTGAAAGGGAAACAGAGAAGTGCCTTGCTCAGGATTGCAGAGCAGTCAGTCAGAACCAGGAACAGTGTACATGTCTCTTGAGCCCCAGTCCTTTGTCTCTCTTCAAGACCACTTTGCCTTCCCACACTATGGAGAATTTTCAATTTAGATGACTGTCCTTAACATATTACACCATTTGTAAAGTACCACAGGACAAAATGTATGTCTGTGAATATCACTTTGTAGGTTTGCTTTGGAGTCTCCTTCCTTGGAGGTTTTTAAGTCCCGGCTTGACAAAGCCCTGGCTTGGATTATTTAGTTGGGAATTGGTCCTGCTTTGAGCAGGGGGTTGGACTAGATGACCTCTTGAGGTCCCTTCCAACCCTGATATTCTATGATTCTATGATTCTATGAAGTAAAATAATCAATGATAAAATTTTTGGAATTTCTATTCAAGCGGGTATATATACACCCAGGAGGCTTCAGGAACTTCCCTGTATATATACACAGTAAAAACAAAGCCACTCTTCCCATGGTATTATCAGATTTTCAGGGCATTTTTATTAAATCTCTTTTCAGATCATCTATTTGTGGATACTATGGGGTAGTTCTAAGTTCTCTTTGTCACAAGGAGGGAGGGAGGGCTAGCTCAGTGGTTTGCGCATTGGCCTGCTAAACCCAAGGTTGTGAGTTCAATCCTTGAGGGGGCCACTTAGGCAACTGGGATAAAAATCTGTCTCAGGCTTGGTCCTGCTTTGAGCAGGGGGTTGGACTAGATGACCTCCTGAGGTCCCTTCCAACCCTGATATTCTATGATTCAATTTCCCATGATACAGCTGAAACTTTAATCAGTTACAATACCTTTGCAGATTCCCACTTTGGAGAATAACAGCCTAACTAAGATCTTTTGAAGTCTATAAGTCTCTCTTATGACTTCAGTTGATTTTGGATCAGCCCCTTAACTTTCTTTAATGGAAGGCTTTCAGGTCACCAAGCAAGTCACTATTCACAGAATCATAGAATCATGGAATATCAGGGTTGGAAGGGACCTCAGGAGGTCATCTAGTCCAACCCCCTGCTCAAATATCACTATTGCTAGGCAATAGTGATATTTTGAGCAACTGTGCTCCCAGACAACCACTATATCTATATTGCTATATATGTAAAAGCTATTTCTGCTGTAGGTAGGAGAGTCAAAGCTATATGATCACCTTTCCATACATGTTTAGTTCTTTGGAACACTGGCCAGGTGTTGGGATTCAGAACTAGGATGGAGACCACAGCTTCTGTGCAAGTTTACCTGGCTTCCTTCCAATGCACTGGATTTGCAGGGTTTGAGAGTTAGACCCATATCTCTTTCCATTCATTGGTTTGACATTATTCCCCTTTGATCTTAACTACAACATTTATCTGCATGTTCTCCTCTCCATCTCCTGCTGAAGCCGAACTTCTATCCTCCTTTTCAACTGATCCCACCAATTCTGCCTTTTCCACTAGATCTAGCTGAAAAAATTCAAGTTTCAAACATTTTGACAAATAAGAGAAACATTTTCATGAAACATTTTCCCACCTTTTCAACCTCTCTATTTTCCCCTTTCTCACCAGCCAATCTCATTTGACAAATGTACATTCTACATCCACCTCTTCCACCTTGTCATTGCCTGAAATGATGATATCTGACCCAACACTGGCTGTCTTCCTTCTTCTCATTTATTATACCCCACATTTACCCATATCATAAACTCTGATCCTCTAGACCATCCCTTTGCAGCCTCACCTACATCTCCAGTTCCCTTCTACCGGAAGCTGACTCCATCTCAGTGAAGATTATTGACATCAACAGCATCTTAATCTCTTCATCTCCTGCCCTCAGAAACACCTGGGATCCCTCTGGTGATGCTGACTCTGCAACACTAATCTCACATGGGTCGCATTCTTTCATACTCCTCACCCTGGGTTGTCCACAAATGTCATGGTAGAGCTGCTAGCTTCACTGATTTAAATGGAGTTATGCCAATGTACACCCACTGGGGACCTAGCCCTAAACATTTTGTGGTTGTCATATCACTACTTTTATCCAGTGAAGGTGTACATTACAAGTATCTATCAAACTATACAACTTTTAAAGAGTGTTTTTATAATATTCCTTATCTACATTTTCTTTAGAACACTGAAAGAAAAAAATTCTGTAAAGTAAAACTAAAACTGAGTCCACAGGGAACTAGAGTATGTTATGTGGTATGCACATTACAAATACTATAAACAATTTGTATGTTGTTGTTTTATAATCTATCCATTTAATTCTCACAGTTTGCAACAGACTGGAGATTACAACCATGACTGTCCTTTCAAATGGATTTCTCTGTTTTAAAAAAATGTATTTTTCTTCATAAATTGTAAGTTGAGAGATCTTTTGAGTTGTGTTTGAAAATCTGAAATCTCCAAATGCCTCTTAAGAATAATGCTAAATGCACAACTAAATTTGCATTAGCTTCAGTTTGCAGTATCATCTGCTGAGAGATGTGACCACCCTGCAATATTTTCAGGACATCAAGAGAATTTACAAGGACAGAATAATATCAAGCTGTCATGATGATTGAGGAAAACTGGATGAAGTCCCCATTGCTGTACCCCTTAAATTAGCTAAGGACCAAGCAAAAAAAATTAATCTTGAACAGCATGTTCTGCATCAATATTTCTGCTAGCCATTTAGCCTGACGCCTTTAATAGTGCCACTAGTGCATTCATTTTCCCACCCTTTTATACTGTCAAGAAAGTACCTTCAATTTCACTTTCCTGGAATACAAACCAAACCAAATATAAACAAGAATAGATTACTGCTTGGCTTTTAATGGTGAAGGTTATTGATAGTGTGATTAATTTTAATTTATTAACTAATTCACCTAATCCATAGAACAATAGATTTTAAAAACTAATTACATTCATGATATACAGCATTAAATTGGATGAATATTTCCTACTTTATTGTAAGAAGGTATCTTCAGAAGTTGTGCCAGCACAATGGCTTTATAATGAGAAATGCACCTATGGACACTTTGTTTTTATAAATTTAGAGAGAATAGAAAACACAATAAATTATATGAAAATGGGAAAATATTCTCAGGAGGAGACATATTGATGCAACTAATATTTCCAATGGTATTCAATAAAATTTCAATGTTGCATTTACAATTAAAGCATATCTTTATGTTGATTATCATTTATTCCACGGTAGTACCAGCAATTTCATACATTATTAAATATTAATGATATACATATGGCTCAATACATATTTATGCCATGTATTACACACACAAACAAGGAATATATGTTCAACTTATTCTTAACTAATAAACATTAGGATTGGGTAATCATTCTCCAGAGCACATTATGAATATATAAATAATTACATTTATATAGCACTTTAAATGTTAACAAAATAGTTTCTAGAAGTCAAGAGTTGATAACAAAAAACACCAGAGTTGTCTGCAGTTACAGAAGAGAAGCCAAGAACTGAATGGGAAAAAATGTATAGAGTAAGTGTCCTTGTGCCTCTGATATGAGTATTTAATGACCCTAAAAATACTGACACTGAAATGTCCCCATTTTTTTTGTTTTGTTTTTTAAATATGGGTCATCTCATTTCAGTCAGGGCTGAAGCACGTTGTGGGGGAAACAAGGGCAAGATTCCTTTAGTGAGAATCTAGAGAAGACTTCATTTTACAGGACAGTCAGTTTAACACCTTTAAATGAGCACTAAAGTAGAGTACCTGTAAATGAAATTAAAGGGATAAGAGGAACAAGATTGTATCTCATGCAGAGTTTTACATGCTTCATGCTAACAATCCCTTCCCTCCCCCCACCAAAATCCTACAGCTAAGGCTAGAAGAACTGTGGTCTTCCCTATTAAAAATGTTAACCAGACTTTCTACTGGATCAGAACTAAATCAGTATGATATGGTTATTTTCCTTTCTCATTTGTCCAGAAGGTTTCAGGAATGATCATCTTGCTTAATGCTACAAGGTGACATTTAATAGTGAATTTAGTTACATCAGTATCTATTCAACAATGAAGCTGAATTCCTTAAGTAGATTCACTTTTTAAATGTAAGCCAGAGGACAATGATTTTTAGTAAAGGTGTTGACTTTCCATTTTTTTCTGTTTGGGTACCTGCCACAAAAGCCCTCTTTTCCCTTTATTATTTGTCTTTGTAATTAAATCCCTTTAAAAGCTTTTATTTTTGTCCAGATACGTTTCTTGTCGGGTGCACTTGTTAGAGACCGATGCCAATAACCTTGATTGCATGTTGTGTTGATGATTTAGCTATTTCTGTTAAGGTCCTAATTTGGGAATAATGGTTAAGACTGGGCCAAGTTCACCCATGGTGTAGCCACATAGAATTCAATGCAAATGTCTGAATACTCTGATTAAGCATAACTGTCTTCTGACATACTAGGTCAGTAGCCTGTGTTAAGTCTGATTTGTGAAGCTCTTTTAGTGCAGTGGACCACAAAATCAAAAGCAGGTTTCTTCACTTTATAGTATTTTATTTCCTGTTACTTCTTTTGTTAAATTCACCTAGTTTAAGTGTTAGCTATAGTAAAAGGTCCCCAGGGGTACAAAAGCACTGCCACAACAGATAGCTGAAATTTGGCCAGGTAATTGGGAGATGCACTGATTCGTTGCTTCCCTGCTACAACCTCCATTATTGGGGACCATACAAAGCCCCAGCAGTAGAGCTAGGACCGCAGTCCTGCAACTGATGGAAGCAGAACTGCTGCACCCAGGGGTGCTTTGTATTAATCCAGGGGCCAACTGCACACGGATGCCCTCCTTCAGTGGAACACCCGAGTGAAGTCCCTTCAGTTGTAGTGGCCCTCATTTCCTCATCAGGGGTGAATCTAGGTATCTTGAATGATCTCCATGAGCATGTACTCTAGTCCTTCTCTTCTACAATTGTAAAATGTGTGTCCTTGAAATTTGTGTCAGGGATGCCATGGTCATTGGATAAGCACCTTTTTTTATGTTTATATAAATCAAAATCAGTGTGTTTACCATTCTGAATCTTTTTACAGTGACTGAATTTGCATACTCAATTTTATGGATGAGTAAAAGACAAGACTTAGGTTGGATAATGCTAAAAGGTCAGAATCACCCAAATTTACCTCTTATTTTCCTCTTGTTCCTCACTATTACCATTAATTCAGTGACTCTTAGGGCTTGGCTTCACTACCAGAGAGATTGATGCTGCTGCAATCGAAGACCCGCTTAATCCATGACAGATCGCTCTCCAGTTGACTCCAGTATTCTAGCTCCCTGAGAAGATTAAGATTAAGATAAGTTGACTGGAGAGCATCTGAGAGCACAGTGAAGACACCAGGATAAATCGACCTAAGCTATTATTCACATAGCCAGAGTAGCATAACTTAGGTTGACTTACCCAGGTAGAGAAGACAAGTCCTTAGAAACAACACTGAAAAACACCACTTGCCTCACAGACTTAAGCATGTTGCTCTATGATTGACAATTATTTTTGATCTTATGAGGTAAAATGTTCTGTTATTAGTACTAAGTTTTCAGGTAGGATAATAACCAGTTATTCAAGCATTTTATGATAGTATATGATATAAAACCTCACCAGACATTATAATATAACGTGGAGTAATTATTTTACAATCCTTACTGACAAAAGAATGGAAACACAGACAGCACCTACTGTATGCACTGGACAAACGCTTGGCTGACAGAATGAAGATTCCTTATATCTAGCCCTGCATTAGGGATGGATGAAGGATAAATTAAATCTAAAGTGCTCGGTGCTGTTTTTATTATTAAATTTATTTGTTATTTTTGAAAGATCATTTGGATTGAATCTCACAAAAAAGAATTGGTCTTCCAATGAGAAATTAATCAAGAAGGTATCTAAATGTAGCATCAAATATTAGTTATTTTCGTACTGTCCTTATGATCTGGTGCGTTTAAGCAACAGCACCCTCTTTGGTCAAACAGACTATTGCACATATTTCTCTTGATCTCGCGGGAGGGGTGGGAGGGGGAGAGGCAGTGAGTCCACTTCTTTTGCATTTTGTACTATGAAGAGTGTTCACTGCAGTGTGTGTGTTTTCCCCCTTATACTTGGCAGGGCACTCAGCAGGTCTGGAAATCTCTGAAGGGCTGGTAGGGGAACCCAGGCCCACACACTCCACTAGGTTCCAGTTCAGGGCCCTTAAGCCAGGCAGGCAGAATCTGGCCTCAACAACACCCCTTACTGTGCTCTGATCTCCTTCCTACCTCCCTTGGTTTCTGTAGGCTTCTCCAGCCTGCAGATCCCGTCGTCCCCTTTCTGGGTGCTGTCTCTGGGCAGCTACTCAGCAGCTTGTTGGACAGGCATTTCCTTTTTCAGCCTACTTGCTCCTCTGGCAGCCACCTCACCCCTCTGCTTCTCAGCCTTTTTCTCCCAGCTGCTGTGAGGCTGCCAATCAGCATTGGCCTGCAATTCCCACATTAACCCCTAGGTTGCAAGGCCAGCATTGAATAGTTTTCAATTAGCAATAATCGCGCCTCGGATTAACCTCATTAATACACCCCATGACAGTCCTCTTGGTTTTACAGATAAATTAACCCTTACTTTTTAACCTGTCAGACTGCTGTTGTGCTCTGGTCAGGGCAGTAACTGTGTTTAGGTGATTAGCTTGTTTCTATTGTCCTTCTTCTCTCCTACATTCTGCATAACTTCATCTCTGCAGAAAGTTTTTGGCTCATATTTCAGAGTCCATATTTCTCAGTCCCTTAAGCTTAAACTTCTCAGACACATCATCTTTGGTGCACTTCACTTCTTTGAACATCTCTAAGCTCAGAGAGTGGAACCATTTACAGGTTGAGAAGGTGAGGCAGAGCTGCCATCCTGCTGCTGAGTCTCTGCTTTTGCTGACAGGACCATCCTGTCAAAGAACAGGGGATTTGTTTTTCTTGCCCGTGAATAATTTTGCTTTTAGCCCAAAGAGATGATTGGTGATTTAGATCAGCAATGGCAGGACTGATTGGAGCCACAGATGCACACAACTAGCCTAGGGGGAAAAAAAGAACATGTATATTGACATTGTGTTTGTATATATTAGTATCAGAGGGGTAGCCGTGTTAGTCTGGATCTGTAAAAAGCAACAGAGGGTCCTGTGGCACCTTTAAGACTAACAGATGTATTCGTCAGATGCGTGGGCATTCACCCACAAAAGCTTATGCTCCAATGCATCTGTTAGCCTTAAAGGTGCCACAGGACCCTTTGTGGCTTTGTGTATATTGTAAGTCACGGGTCAAGTTTAATTATAAAATCATTATAGTTTTCTCAATCTTCAGAGTACCTAATAGTCTTATGTGCATTGCTAGAATCTGATTGCAATCTCAATTCACGTGCAGTTATATGTATATAATGAAGAAAAAAGTAGTTGCAGAAACCTCAAAAGAATAAAATAAACTTCTTCTGCAACTGAATTCAAATGAATTCCACCATTGTCAGGAAATGTGGTGTCTGAGTAGTAAGGAACTCATTTTTTCGCTATGGGTAGTCTGGCATCCCATGTTCTAACGACCCCATACTGTCCTAAACCAATTCTTCCATCTATATTTAGAAGAATCTTTATTTTTCCCAAGCAGAAGTGCTGAAACTTGCATTGTCCATTCGACTTGCACAGCACCTCTGAGGATTTGGCTACTTTGAAAAGGTAAATAAATCTTTCCTATGTCAGTGTTATAATAGCCTCAGCAGAAGTTAAGGCCTATGCTACAGTAACTTTCAGTTGTTTTTCAAATGCTTTTGCACTGGGCTAGAGTTTATTTCAGATATAAAGTAGATAAAACTGTTTGATAGCACTTGTTCTATTTCCTTAGTGACATAAAACCTCCATTCCATGAATGAAACTCTAGGTCTTTCCAAACAGTAAACTCACTGAAAAATGGATTGAACAGGTTTACAATGATATCCTCAAGGCTTAAAGGAGACCAAAAGTTATCCATAGAAATACAGAGGAAACTAACCAAACAGTTACTAAAGGTAGAACAAAAAGGTACATTTTTTCTATACTTTAAATAGGAAGGATCAAGGAAGAATATATTAGCAATTATTTTTCCTTATAATGGCAGCATTAAAAAAAACCCACTATACTTTAAGATTATATTGAAAAGCAAGATATAAAATAGATAGAAATAGAAATGAACTTTCTTCTTATGATAATATTCTGGGACCAATATGTTGCACTACCAATCCCCAAAACAGATATGATTGTCAGTTCTGTCTCCAGATTCACATGGAGCAGGAATAGAAGTCAAAATATAAGCCATGAGCAGTCTTGTATAGTGGGGTGGGCATTGCATTGGCAGTAAGGAAATATGGGATCTATACTTGGCTCTGCTACTTAGTGGTCTTTGGGAAGTCACTTCACCACTCTGTACTGCAGTTTCCCATCCCACACACTCTGTCTTGTATACAGTGTAAAAATACTTTGGGAGCAGGAACAGTCTCCCTATGTGTTTATACAGTGCCTGCTACAATGGGTCCCTGCCTTTTGTCAGGGCTTCTCAGCACTATTGCAATGTTAATAACCAAATGTGTTTTATTTCATCTGAGATAACATTACATGATTGTGTATTGAAATGAGTGGAACATAATTAATATCATTGAACGAAGATTTACCACTTGGTCAATTGCGAAATATGGTGAAACAAACAAATAAACAAAAAACAACAACAAACAAAGCTAAACAATAGTGATTGATTCAAGGAATGGGAAGAGCAGAGCCCTTTACATTTAGTGCAATTTTTAATTTGTTATTTGATGTCCAGCTACTGTGTGATAGGTGAATTAGAACTACTTAGGACCACATTAGAAAAAAATAACATATCTAATATCACATATTTTTTAAAGTTCCAGTGAGCTGAAGATAAAGGGAAGTTGGAATCTTTGTGGGTTATTTCAGAACAGACTACCATCCATAATGTCCTATACATGCTAAACAGTGCTAAAGATTGTCAGAGCACCTTGTGGGGTGCCCCGTCTTGGCCACTCACTGGACTGCTGTGAGGAAATGCAGCTGCTTGGTGCAAGGCTGTTTTAAGCTTCCCTGGGTCTCAGCAGTCTGCCGTGCTGTTTTTTCCCTTGGCATGCTGGCACATTTTCTTAGCACTGACCCTCAGTTCACTACTCCTTCATAGTAATGGAGCCCCATGTCTCACCTGCTTTAGGCTACCAAGATACCGCACCAGCTTAAACATATAGTCTCCCAGAACCCCATCAGGTTTGAGCCTTCTGGTTTACCTTGTTAACGTAGGTGTAAATGCTTAACATACACAGACACTTTAATCAGAAGCCTAACATTATTGCTTTTTTACCTTAACAGGTAAAGCACAAGAGAGTACAGATCATATAGAAAACAATACATATCCTAAATGCAATGCCCTTTAATAGCTCCCCCTTCCCCTAGGAGCCCTTGCGGGACCATCTATGTTCAGATAGGGTCCATAGCATCATTAGGCTCCTATAAGCTGAGCTGTTTCTCCCTCCTCTTGAGTTGGAGAAAAATGACCCCAAAGAAAAGCAAATCCTTCCCTTTTATAACTTCCTCAACCCCATCAGATGACATTCTATTCAGCCTCCTCAGGTTATCAGAGATTCCTCTCAGATGACCTCATTGCCGCAATTTCTCCTGGTTGAGAGCTATTCTGTTGTTTAGAGCTATTCCTTTAAAAAAAAAATGGGAGAGCACTTTAAGTCAATGACCACTTTTTGTTATTCTTTTGTGACCAGCCTTTGGAATTTCATTCCAAAATGGAGAAAGGCAACCAAAGAGCAGGCAAAGGGACTGTTCATTCACAATGGAATTTGCAGCTTTGTAAAGCTACACACAGAGACTTCATAAATTATACAGACAGATTCCTAAATCATCGCAATCATGTATGGGGAAAACAACCAATGAAAGCAGCACTGAAAACATGAAATTAGGGGTTTAGTCTTGCAATACTTGGTCAGAAAAGTAGTTCCACTGACTACATCTTTGGAAATCTGAGGGTTTGTAAACACTCTCTCAGGTAAGACAGTGTGGTAACAACTGTCTAAACATACTTAGACTCCAAGTCTGTAATTTATTACCTGTGGGTAGACCCTTGCAGCCTCTTAGAGCCCCATTGAAGTCATGCAGGTGCAGACATCTACTGTCTGGACTAATTCCTTTTGGGGCCTTACTAGGTTCAAGGCACTTGGCCATAAACTGGATAGTATATTGGAGGCTTGCCGTGGCATTTAACTCTTTCTTGTTCAATGATTTAGAGGTGCTTGAAAAATGTGAAAAAAAAATAAAATATTGCTCCCTCTTTTCCATTGAAATTCAAAATTTCAATGAAATGTTTTATTGAAAAACTGAATTTTAGAAATTTTAGAATATTTAGAATTTATCATTTTCATAACTTCTCAACTTTTTAATGGAACTCTCTTTAGTAATGATAATAGTTCATAATAATAGTATTTAATGGGCCAGACTCTACTGAATTCAGTTTGTGGTGATTGCAGCAGAATAAATGGGCTGTTAAGTAGATGGGGAGGGCTCCCTGATTCTCTATTTTTGCCCTGACTCTGGAACAGATTAGAGAAGTCTAATGTCTGCTCTAACTTGCATCCAATGGCCACAGTTCCCAAGAAGCTGTCTGTCAGCCAGGGATAACCAGAAGGCATTGTACTCCTTTTCTGTCCCAAAAGGCCCGTGCTGCACTGCTTTGACACGTAATAAGGACTCCTACATAGCAGAGGAATCTCCAGCTGGGGAGTTATAGGCAGTCTCTACCTCCTTTGCACCACCTGAGGGGTACAACAGGCCAGAGAATCTGGTCAAATATTTGAATAGTGCCTTCTACTGAAGTACATCAAAGTGCTTTACAATTATGAATTTACCTTCACAACACTTTTAGAGGTATTTTTGTAAAGGGACAGTGCACAAAATGTTTACACACAGGACTACAGTCTGCAAACTTTCTGCTTTATTTAACTGCATCACAATAGAATGGGGTCAATCTTGGCTGTAATAAACAGGGCCAACAAATTGACCAAAATTATGAGCTCAATTGTAAAAAGTATATGAAAGTTCATGAAATGTCACAATAATCTATAATAAGAAGTGTCATTGGGAATAGGTGTGCTACTATCTGTTAGTTGCTTGCTTTCTTGATCTGTCTCCGGCAAGAGCCACATGGAACAGACAGAACAAAACCTTCCCCTCCCCCACCCCAAGATTTGAAAGTATCTTGTCCCCTTATTAGTCCTTTGGGTCAGGTGTCAGCCAGGTTACTTGAGCTTCTTAACCCTTTACAGGTAAGAGGATTTTGTGCCTCTGGTCAGGAGGGATTTTATAGTACTGTATACAGAAAGGTGGTTACCCTTCCCTTTATATTTATGACACCTAACTGATACAATAAACAGTTTGTTAGTTGTGGCTCAGTATCAGGGTGTAAGTGGCTTTGCATTTGCCCACTGACAAAAGCTTAGACAGCCACTGAGCAGTTTTGAGAAGGTCAGTGGTGCCTAAATGTTGGATTTAGGCACCTAAAAGTGTGGTTAAACACCTAAGGATATGTCTACACTGCATCTGGCAGTGAGCCTGCAAGGTAGAAAGACTTGCACTAGCGGGGCTTGAGCTTGTGCCCTAAAAATAGTATTGTGGATGTTGCAGCTTGGGCTGTCAATCCCACCCAGTCCCCTAGGCTTGAGATCCTGACCTCCAACGTCCACGCTGCTATTTTTTGTGTGCTAGCTCAAGCCCTTCTGCCTAGGCTGAAGGGCTTGCTCCCAGCAGTATAGGCATACCCTCAATGCCTTTGTTCATCTAGCCTTAACTGACTAACCAAGGTCATAAAGTAAGTACTTGGCAGAGCAATTAATGGAACCCAGGGTCCTAATTCTAATACTTTTCCTTCCACTGCCACAAAATCATCCTCTGTAGTGAATGTGGGCTGAAAGTTGAGGTTTGAGTTTGCACTGATGCCTGAATTCAAGTAAATTTCATGTTGTTTCATATATCTAACTCTCCCTAGAGTACCAATACACTGTAGGTACTGACATTTCAAATAACCCTTAAGAACATGAATAATAATTTGACATGTCAGTGTGATCTGACTGCAATAGCTCTCAGTCCATCAGATCAACAATTACAAACTAGGAGAACCCAATTCCATTTTTGGAAATCAATATTAATACTTTCAAAGGTGCAATGATCTTTGACATGACTCTGTATTTCCCTTGTGAAAAATAATATATAAAATCTCCGTCAGAGCTGATAATATCTGGAAAAGAAGAACAGTTCCAGTAGATATTGTGAGTTCCGGTAAATATAACAAGCGTATAACACAAAGTAAAAATACAGAGAATTGCTTGTCTCAGTGATATTGGGTCTGTGTACCAAGATAATGAAGGATATCTTTGAGGACACTGTTGTGTACAGGATACACTGCAAGAAACTCTGCTCCCTATGTCTGTGCAGCTCTCACTGAAGTCAATCTAAGTGTTACTGTGTATATAAAGGCAGAATTTAGCTCTCAGTAACTATGAACAAAATAAAGCTCGCTAGTGGCATTCAACATTCATGCAAATGACAGCCAGAAAGTGAACAAAAGAATTCAGTGGAAGTGACAGTGAGTCTGACTATGTGTATAAACTTTTTGTAGAAATGAGCTAAAAGCAACACCTCAAGTATTGTCATTTGCCTTGCCACCAGCAGCTATTTCTGTAAAACCCAGAATAAGAAAAGTAGCCTACAGGCCAAATGTTTCCACAGAGAATAAAAATTCAATTATTTCCTGAAGTTGAAAGACTTCACTTGAACATGCTACCCAATTTAACTGCACTACCAACAAACACAACTGCCTTAACTTAGAAGAATGAGCACTGGGACTAAAAGGAAGCAATACTAAGCAACCCTATTATTTGATCTTTCCCCAGCTGTGAACAGGATCTGCTGGTTACATATTGGGGGGAAAGGAATTGACTAATTGAAGCTACCTATACAAATTGTCAAGGCTGTATCCCCACTTTGAACTTTAGGGTACAAATATGGGGGCCTGCATGAAAACTTCTAAGCCTAACTACCAGCTTAGGTCTGGTCCGCTGCCACCATCCCAAAGATAATTCCCTTCCCTGGGTAGCCTTGAGAGACCTTCACCAATTCCCTGGTGAATACAGATCCAAGCCCCTTGGACCTAAAACAAGGAGAAATTAACCATTCCCCCTCCTTCCTTTCACCAACTCCTAGTGAATACAGATCCAACCCCCTTGGATCTAAAAACAAGGAAAAATCAATCAGGTTCTTAAAAAGAAGGCTTTTAATCAAAGAAAAGGGTAAAAATCATCTCTGTAAAATCAGTATGGAAAATAACTTTACAGGGTAATCAAACTTAAAGAGCTCAGAGGACCCCCCTCTAGTCTCAGGTTCAAAGTACAGCAAACAGTGATAAACACTCTAGGAAAAGGTACATTTACAAGTTGAGAAAACAAAGGAAAACTAAGACGCCTTGCCTGGCTTTTTACTTACAAGTTTGAAATATGAGAGACTTGTTTAGAAAGATGGGGAGAACCTGGATTGATGTCTGGTCCCTCTCAGTCCCAAGAGTGAACGACTTCCCAAACAAAGAGCACAAACAAAAGCCTTCCCCCCCCCCCCCCCCCGCAAGATTTGAAAGTATCTTGTCCCCTTATTGGTCCTTTGGGTCAGATGCCAGCCAGGTTACCTGAGCTTCTTAACCCTTTACAGGGAAAAGGATTTTGGAGTCTCTGGCCAGGAGGGATTTTATAGTACTGTACACAGGACAGCTGTTACCCTTCCCTTTATAGTTATGACACAAATAATTGTAGAAAATCCTAAAATAACTCCATATCTCCCAATACTTGGGACAGATATGGCATCAGCACAATTGCTTGAGTTGTGTCTGTCCAGCACTACTCTTCCTGGATGTGAAAATGAGACTTATTGAACACAGGATATTTCCTAAAATGGAAATGGGGAGAAGAGTTTTGATCCTTTGTGACAGAACTGATGTTCTCTAATTCATATTTTAGCTTGCCCGGATAGAACAGAAAGGGCTCAGATGAAATTTATAGACAGACAAATATATAGATGCAAAATTAATGTAAATTAAAATTTTGTGTTCTATATAAATTAATTGTATTGAAATTCCAATTTATTTTCTATTAGCATTCTCATGAAGAAGTAGTGAGACAGTTACATGATATCTCTGTTACAAGAGAAACAGGATATCTCTTTCTGTGAATTTGGGTGTGGATGGGGCTTCTGGATCTCAAAAGTGGTAATGGGGAACTTTCCTAATTCAAAAACTGTCTGCATCTTCTACTTCCTTAGCACCCCCAAAGAGACGACACACTTGCTTTTCTGCAGCAGGCATTGTTACATGATAAATCAAACTGCTAAGTCACAGTGTATTGTATTTCTAAATATTTGGACTTTGTTTGGTAATGTGCAAATCACTCCACTTATTACTAACTGTTATGTAACAAACAAGCTTTATCCCCCTAGGATCCAAAGGAAGGATGATCGGGTGACTTGATTGCCTGCCTTTAGCTTCATAATGGAAAGTTCCTGCTTTTTGATGCTGTGATTCATCAAAGTTAAACAAAGAAAGGACCGTTTCATCAAATCCATTTCCCTGCAATTTCCTGGAGTTTAGGAGTGTGTGTGATAAAACATTGATAAAACATACAAACACTGATGTCAATTGGACCTTTCTATGTGGAGTGGGAGAGTTAAAGCAGCAGTGCACCAGAAATAATTGGTGAAATATAAGTCGTCTGAAAATCACTATAAAGTTTACTAACATCTGACAGAACTCTCAAGTATTACAGTTTTTGTGAGGGGTGAGGGATTATTCAAATGAAGCTTATAAACATACAGAGACATTCTCTCATCATTAAAAATAAACGTGAAGAGACAGATTTGCAAAAGAGTTCTGGTGCCATTTAGGCACTTGAACAAAGTGGCCAGATTTCAAAAATGATTAGCACCCCAGAACCCCCACTGAGAACAACTTAGGCCTCTAAATGAAGTGGTCAGGCAGACAATGGGGCTATTGGGCACTGAACACTTATCACTTCATCTAGGTGCCTAAAACGGAGATAAACTCTTTGGAAAATCAGTTTCAGAGTAACAGCCGTGTTAGTCTGTATCCGCAAAAAGAAGAACAGGAGTACTTGTGGCACCTTAGAGACTAACAAATTTATTAGAGCATAAGCTTTCGTGGACTACAGCCCACTTCTTCGGATGCATATAGAATGGTTCCATTCTATATGCATCCGAAGAAGCATCCGAAGAAGTGGGCTGTAGTCCACGAAAGCTTATGCTCTAATAAATTTGTTAGTCTCTAAGGTGCCACAAGTACTCCTGTTCTTTTTTGGAAAATCAGGTTATAAATATTCTATTAATTCTACCTCCAAAAAAAAAACAGTCACCCCCCCGACACGCCATCCCCCAGAGTGTACAAAACTAACCAAACATTGAAAGTGCCTCTTAATATACTTAAACTTGAAAGTCTGGAAGATCAGCTGAGTCCTCAACCAGTTAGCAATCTGTACACTATAAAAGAAAAAGTCAGTAGTGATGGAACAGAAAAGAGGAAAGAGAAAACCCAAGCCACATAATGAGCTTCCAATGTGACTTCAAGAAGTGGTCTCAATAGCAATGTAATTTCCTATATTAGTTTTGAATGTTTAGTCTCTGTGCTTTCTTTAATAAAAAATGAAGCATTATGGTAATGGTTATTGCTTTAGCATTTTTCCTAAAATACTATAATGTGTGTTTCTTTAATAAAAGAAATCTGAAATAATATTTCACTAGGGAAAAATTTAATAAAGATCCAGATTGCATGTTGAAAACCTTCCTCTGCTCTTTGTCTAAACGTAGGCAGTTTCCATAAAATGCAAGATGCCAAATCCTGCTCACATTTGCATTGAAATGTATACAGTTACTCTGGATCTGCACTTGTGTGATCAGAATTTGGCCTAACAGGTTCTAATTAAGTCTGTGGAATACAGACCACTAAATTTTATTTATATTATTTATTAGTAATCAAGGGAAAATATGCTTTGTGATATGTTGGCTGAAGGAATATCTGTTGGCCTGGCTGGCACAACTTCCATAAATTCATAAACATTGTGATCTGTTTTCATCTAACAAATAATTTTTATAACAACTCTCAATATCTGTGGATGTCTCTGTGCCTCAGTGTCTCATGTATAAAATGGAGATAATACCTCCTTATCTAACAGGGTTGTTTTGAAGATAAATTGTTTTAAGGATACCCAGTGAGGAATGTAATCAAAATGCCCATTAGGGTATAAAAAATTCTTTACTTAGTGCAGTAGTTGAATGCTGTGCAGTAAGCAGGGCAGGGACCACTCACTGAATGAAGAAATATTGAACTTCTACCTGAGTACACAGGTTGAGTACTGTCCATCCTATATACTAAGATGCCAATCCTACATACACATATGCAGCAACCAGCACATCCCTCTGTCCACGTGGCTTCCCGCAGCCCTCATGGGCCTGGAGTGGCGAACCGCAGCCAATGGGAGCCACGATCGGCCGAACCTACAGACGCAGCAGGTAAACAAACTGGCCTGGCCCACCAGGGGCTTTCCCTGAACAAGCGGCAGACCGGCTTTGAGAACTACTGTTCTAGTTGCAATCAACAGGTCTGCTACAATTTATTGCCTTTGGAGATTCACAATATATAATACCTGCTGACACATTTTCTTATTATTCTAGACTCAGTCCCATCTATGTGAGCTCGTTTCTTTAAGTCCTTCTTCTCCCTTCCAGTCTTTAGCTGCAGAGTTTTCTGAGGAACTGCTTCAATAATCAAACCCCTTCTCTTACTCTCCACTTCTAAATGCAGCACTTTGTTTTCTATATGTTTTTTCTGATCTTCTTTTCACAAGTCCAAACCATTTAAGCCTGGATTCCCTTAGCTTTTATATAATTGGTACTACCTTCAAACATCTCCTAATTAGTTCATTCAGAACGTGGTCCACTTTCTCACATCTATACTATGGGTACTAAAATCATATTATTAAAATTATTTTACATATTATGTTGCACTTGTCACAAAGAAGGGTCCCAAAAAGTTTTGTAAACCTACGGCAACATGGAAATGCAGCCTCCCTGGGTAGAGGGCAGCAACCGGCACACTGTAAAGCAAGGACAGACCTCTGCCCTTAATTGTGAGATTAATTTCCTGACACAGTTGCTATGTGAATAACATTTTCTATGATAGCATATGGCAAAATATTTGAACATAATGAGTATATCTAATATTTAAAGTTCTCATAACATGGTATATGTTGTTTATGAGATAAAAAATGAAATGTTTCTTTGCTATTACAGAACAAGAAACATCCTATCTAAAAATCCAACCAGTAACAAATGTTACGTATTTTCTTTTATTGAGATGCTGCATACCTTTGAAAATTTTAAAATTGTAATAGAGCAATTTAAGTGCAATGATTCAAAATGGATTTCAAATGGATCTCTAATTGCTTCAAATTTCAATCAAACTGAACTATTACAAGAAGCTAAACTAGTAACTGTCAAAATATACTGTACTGCTCTATTCCTCCTGTCCGAGACCAATGCAGGTTCGAATGAGTATTCGAGTGAAGGAGGAAAATTGAATGACAGACAGATTGCAATTCAAAACAGGTGGTTGTTTATTAATGGGGAATGAATTACAACTTGGGCTGGGGAGGAGTACTTTTACCAACTAGCAATACAACTCTAATTAAAATAGGAACAAGTGATCTACCAAAAGTATCACCAGAACAGTAATATAAAACAGTCTATTACATCCAACAACAAAGAACCGAATGATCTATAATCAACTGTTCACTAAAAACCAGAACAGACATACAAAACTGAGTAAACTGTACATTCATTAATTGAATCCCATAAAATACACCAACTGACCACAACAGCAATTAATACAACAATTCGTCCCCTATATACTATACACGAGATTTGGTACCAAGTAAGGGAGGAGAAAAAGGGAAGAGGCCAAGCAAACAGAATATTTACAAAAATTGAAATGTACATACCATACTCCAGGCGCAGCTGACCAGCAGTACAGACACCAGGGACATGATGGGATGTAATCCGAAACGACATGACACGAGCCGGCTAAATCCGGAGGAGACCCTGGCTGAAAGGGTGATCAGACCTTTCAGCTAACACGTGGACACTCCTACTGATTTTGGCGAGGGACATAGTTTTATTCGAAGACCCTTACTCGTGCCAGCATTTGATTGGTCCCCAACTCCTACACCAACCAGGTTCCGAGCTGGTGCCCTCTACGTCAACAGGTACTGCACCTGGCACACTGAGTTTATGCACACGACACGCCAGTATTGTAGCACACGGTACCAATCTGACCTACAATTGACCAGGCAGAAGGTTCGAGAACGTGCACACGACACCAAAGTGCTGCACATGACACCACGGTGCTGCACACGACACCAATGTGTCCTTTTGACCGACAATTGACCATACAGACATCATGTCTGAGCATAGGGTTGCGACACCTCCCATTACGGTTTTGTCCCAAAGCTAACATTTTTGGTAAAATGTCATCATTTTGTATAAGCTGTTGCAAATCTATCAGAAGAAAAGTCCACTAGAATTTTAATGGTCTTCCACCCTGTAGCGGGGCGAAGACTCACTGCCTCCTGCTGGTCAACCTGGGAATTAGCTTTTCCAGCCCGGAGCACCCTCTGCCTTGCCTGGTGTCTTGCCTGCGTCCCTCCTGGACCCTGGTGCCCCTCTGCATCAGGGTTCTTCCCCCCAGCAGTAACCCACACTCTGGGTCTCCCCTCCCTGGGGAACCTCAACCCTCTAAACCCATCTTGCCTCAGTAGCTAGTGCAAGTCATCATCTACCCCCACTCCCGGAGGCAGACTGCAGTCTGTAAACCACTCATCATCAGCAAGGGGATTAGGACCTGCTGCCTTTGTCTATCTCTGGGCTGCCCCTCTGCAGCCCTAGAACCTTTCATAGGCCCTTTTCAAGGCCTGCAGCCTGGGGTTTTCCCAGGATGGAGCTCCACAGCTCCCTCTGTCCTTCCCCAGCACTACTCCACCTTCTCTTGCAGACAGCCAGGTCCTTCTCTCTCAAGAAGCTAGAGAGAGAGCTTATTTTCAGCCTCTGGTCCTCAGCCCTCTTATAGGGCCAGCTGTGGCCTGATTGGGGCGTAGCCCCAGCTGGGCTGCTTCCCACAATCAGCCTAGCTTTTCCCCACCACAGCCCTCTCCAGGGCTGCTTTAACCCCTTCAGGGCCGGAGTGGGGTGACTACCCCGCTACACACCCCTCCATCTATTTTCATACATATTTAATGCATTTTGAATGTTAAGCTAGACTGACAAAGCAAACCACCAGAACTCAGCAAAGATTTTGGCTGATACAATTGTAAGTGTTACATTCCCACCAAGGAATATCTAAAATACTAAATCCGATAAAAGTGTCAAATTTAGCTTCGTTTTGCTCATATTCAGAACTTTGCAATAGTTTTATGACCATTTGCAAATGTCACTACCATTTCATTACTTTCATGATGCACCAGCTCATTAGGGATAGCAGGATACTTAAACACCAGCTTAACCACATGACTAGTCCCATTCAAATCAATGGAACTACTCACATATTTAAAGTTAAGCATGTGCATAAGTGTTTTGCTGGATTTCAGCCTGCTTAGGCCTGCTTAGGGGCTCAAAGCAGACTCCATACAAGTTAAGCCAGTTCCCCGAGGATTACCCCCAGCCTAAGGGAATCCTTGGCCGGTACAGGTATTGTTTGGTGGCTCCTACTTCACCCTCTTCCAGGCCCCTTGGGTCTTTTCACCAGCATTCTGCATGAATAGCCAAGGGAAGGGAGTGGGGAGAGGATATGAGGGGAGGGCAAGGAGTTATGTCCATCTTAATTTCAGTTTAGAATTATCCATTATGTCTATTAGCAGCCAGCCTAACCGAGCAGCTCTGATATTTAGAAATTGAGTGGAAGAAAGGAACAAAAAGAGGGTAAAAGGAAAAATAATCTTTTTTTCATCTAAGGAAGGTGCATTTCTCACCCAAACCCCACCCATTATATTATCTTGTAATATTGTAGTTGATAAACATAATTTCCTTGAAAATGTGACTGCATTTTCTAAAGGACAGATAATGACACCAGGCTATTATATAATATGGATTAAAAGTCAAGAAGGGTGGCAACAGTGTTATTGTAACTTCTCTTCCTATTAAATCCATATTTCTTTAAGAAATACAGTCACACTTGTAGTGAAATTATGCTTATTAATTAAAACATTGTAAGATGTGAAGCCTATGACTTGCATATCAAACTTTCATATACTGTTACTGAATCTACTAAAATGAAGTACAAACTGCCTATACTGTGCTAGCATTTTATTTGTCCATTGCAGAGACTGCAGTGATTGTTAAAAACAGTGAAACTAATGAATAATTTAATGGTAGATATTTCTGGAATGTATAAGTGTAGCCAAAATTGTCCATTATAATTTTCTCTGTCTATGTAGAGATAATTTACAGATTGCAAAGTGACTGTAAAATCGACAATGAAAATAGCATGTATTGAAATGGTTTTTTTGCATTGAATTTAGTAATTTGGAAAATCTTGTTGTTTACTCAGCCAGAAGGTTGACTGATTGGAGTAAACGTCTATCATAATAACACAGAATTACATGTATTCATTCCTATGAAATTTTTTGATTGGGATATGGGTGAGTACAAAGACGAAGGATATATTCTACCTTGATGAGAATTATAAAACTAGACTAACTTATTATCATGTACATCATGATATTTGCATAATATTTAACTCCTGTGAGATTGTCAGAGGAAGGAGGTATCTTTTTGGGAACTTGATCTGCTGTATCTCTATGTTAAATGGCTTTCATTTTTGCTATTTAGGATTTTTGAGTATACGTAAACAGATTTCTGGTAAAAGTGATGTTGATATATTTACAAGACTGTCGATTCTGCAAAGCAATTTCTATCAGCTGTAGCTTTGGATGGTGAAATTTCTGAGCTATGTAATTGTTAGTATCTGTAGGTAAATATTAACTCTTTCAGTTCTTTCTGTATATTTGATTCATTTATATATTAACTATTCATGTTAACTAATCTTCATCTTTAACAAAGAGTCTGTCTGAATTGGAAAGCTGAGAACACTGGTACTTCACTATAAGTAACCCTATTCAGGAATTTTATCCATTATGCTTTATTTTAAATAATCTAGAATGCTTTCATGTTTATACAACTCCAGATATTCTTGGAAACCACCTCATTAATACTTTATACATTAATTACAAAGTACAATGATTATACATATATAATGCTTACATAAGCATAAATAGACTTGGTAAAATATTAAGGGATGATTGTTGCAGCAGATGTTTTCTGTTGGGGAATCAATAGGGAAGAATGACTGTGGGGTAAGAAGAATCCACTGCGATATTATATTGAAGAGCTGTTAGTCCTCTCAACTGTAAATAATCATGCCTTCACACATAAATGTATAGAAATGACATCACAACAGATGTTTCTTTGACAAAGAGGTCTTCTTTGTTTCAAAACTCTATATAATGATACTGTTATGGGAACTTAGTTGGGGGAATGAAAACTGTGCATCCTTCCAGATACAGTGAAGAAGAGAGACAGAACCAACTCTTGATCTGACAACAAAGGATGGTAATGTATATATTTCTTTTTGTAGAGTGGTGTATTAGCCTCTGATTGATAATCTTTGATTAAATAATTCTAATTGAGCCTGTTATTCGACAATCTCACATCATTAACTCAGACACGCAACAAAGTCCTGACAAAGTTCTACGTTTGAAGAGAATAATGTATGACATACTGTCCTTGAAAACTGGTATCCTAATAGCTACAAGGACAGAATCCAAAAGTGACAGTATAAGTAACAGAAAGTAGGAATTACTTCCATTTGAGATAAATATCACTAAGTACCTGGAATTTGACAGAGGTACGTATGTATGAATAAGTTTGAGCAAGGCTGTCAAATTTAGCAAGTATTTCTTCTACAAAAAGATGCCAAATGTCTATTTTGAAAAGTGAACCAAAACCCATTGTCCCATTCATTAAAAGTAATCTGATGTTGAGATTTCCATGTAGCATGACTCAACAATTTTTATAGCATTTAAGGATGCCTTTAGATTCAGACATTTCTCGCCATACTCAGAAGTTTTTTTCTCTTCTTTTAATTATCATCAATCCATCAAAATAACCTATGACTGGCAGTTTAATGATTTATTCTACATCCTTTGCTAATATTTGCATAATATAACATTCATACCACCAAAGTATTATGATTTATTAAGTGCCAATTATTATTATTATTATTATTATTAAATAATAATGATTATATTTTTATTACAGCAACATCTAAGGAGTCCATTTAAACCCTGGGACGCCCCCTGAGCAGTGCATTGTACAAATACACCGCTACCTCGATATAACGCGATCCGATATAACATGAATTCGGATATAACGCGGTAAAGCAGTGCTCCGGGGGGGTGGGGCTGTGCACTCCGGTGGATCAAAGCAAGTTCAATATAGCGTGGTTTCACCTATAACGATTTTTTGGCTCCCGAGGACAGCATTATATGGAGGTAGAGGTGTATCACCCAAAGAGCTTACTATTTAAATAAACAGGATAGACAAAGTATTGAAAAAAGGAATGCAACATACAAACAGAGTGAGCAGTGTGTGATGGCTGGCAAACCTGTCAGTTCTATGTGGTGTTTTATTTTGTGGGGGGTTTTTTTGAGTTGTGGTGGGTTTTTCTGTGTATATAAATATATACATAACACATGCACATATTTAGTCTGCTATGAGACAAATGCGGGGTGAGGAGGAAAGGTAGGAGGTATGTTTGGGAGAGAACTAAGGTCCCCACCCAAGCTACTGCTAAGGACACCACCTGGGGATGACAAGAGGGAACCTGCAATGGAATATGCTCACCAGCTGAAGGAGTGGATGGACCTGACCTAACACTTTACATGGCAGCATATGCAGGAGGAGTCAAAGCATCAGAGAAAATAGCAGCATGTATGGGAAACACACTTTACTAAAGGGGATAAGGTGTGTATGTACTCTTCCAAGAGAAAGAGGGGAAAGGCCTCAAAGTTAACTCGAGCTGGAAAGGTCCTTGCACTGTATTAGAGAGACTCTCACATGTGGTGCCTGGGTGGAGCCAAATTACCTAAGAAAAAGAGGGATATTAGACCAATGCTCTTACAACATTGACTCAACAGGGGGCTGGGAATAGAACTGCAGTGGGATCCCCTAGATAAGAGAACACTGACAAAGAGGGGACTGGAACCAGCTTTAGTCATTGGGCCTCAGAGGAATCCATTATTGCTCCTGAAATAATTCTGTCAGTTCCTTCAGCCAATGGACACCCAATGAGCAATCCCAATCCTCAAGCCTACTTTTCAGAATTCACAGGCCACTTAAAGATTCTCCATATATTATGTATTCTAAGCCCTCCCCATAGACATGGAACTACTACCTCTGTTTGAAGGAGAATAAGATACCACATTTGAGAATGAATGTATCGGAGTGAGGGCCAGTATAATGGTGTTTTCTTTTCCCCTAGCTATGTTGTAGGTGGTTGTGGACTGAAAGAACAATTCCTTCGGGGGTGTATAGCGGGGTGATCACACCGCTCCAACCCTGGAAGGGTAAAAGGAGCCCTGGAGAGGGCTGCAGCAGGGTAAGAGAGAGTGAGAACAGCTGTGAGAAGCTGAGGAGTCATTGACCACAGCTGTGGCCAGCTTAATCAGGGCCCAGATGGCCCTTATAACAGGTCTGGGGCCAGAAGCCAAGAGAGTCTCTCTTTAGCTATTGAGGGAGATGGGCCTGGCTGCTGGAAGCTGAGCAGGGTACCTAACATGTGGCAGGGCTGGGGAAAGGCCAGATGAGCTGGGGAGCTCTGGCCTGGAAAAACCCCAGGCTGCAGGCCATGTTAAAGGCTAAGAAGTGTACTGGGGTTGCAGAGAGGCAGCACAAGGGTAGGCAGAAGCAGCAGGTCCAAACCCTCCTTGCCAATTATGAGTGGCAATTATACTGCAGTCCACCCCAGTGAGCGGGGGCTAGATGTGACTGGTAGTAGCCCAAGACTGAGGTGAGGTGGGGACAGGGGGCTGAGTGTTCCCCGAGGAGGGGAGACCCAGCGAAACTGCGGGGTACTGCAGGGGGCAGAACCCTGAGGGAAGGGGCACCGGGGTCCGGGAGGGACACCAGGGCCAGTGGCAAGGCGAGACACCGACCTGCAGAGTGCGCTTCGGAGGCTGGTGAACTAATTCCCTGGAGAACCAGCAGGAGGCTCCGCGCCGGTGAGTCGTCGCCTTGGTACAGGGTGGAACTACCTATTGATGGTTCTAGAGGCAGGACCTGCTATGTGAGGGCTCTGGTCACATTAAAGCTTGTTGGACTTGTTGGACTTTTCTGACAATGTAGTTTTGCCTTGTTTCTTCTATTACACTGCTATACAGCCAAAATGCTTCTGAAATAAATGTAGTCAAACTTTACTAATTCTGGGTCACTGAGAACGAACATGATGCTTAAAATTGTTGATTGGCTCTAGTTTTTAAGATATGCTATTGGGTCAGTATATACGACCCTTGACTTGGGAATGGCGGAGGATAAGTGAGTTCTAAAGGGAAGGGATCTCAATTTAAACCAGAAATGACTAAAATACATTGGTCATTCCGACAGTCATTGGAGCCTGGGAGGAAAAGTGTTCAGCATCCACCACTTGTTGAATCACCGAAGATTTTGGTACCACCCTTATACATCAAGCTGGGTCTGATGAAGAACTTTGTCAAGGCCATTGACAAAACACAAGCAGCTTTCAAGTACCTCCGTGGAAAATGTCCAAGGTTAAGTGAAGCTAAGATAAAGGAAGGTGTCTTTGTTCGTCCTCAGATTCGTGAACTTCTTCGAGATGATGCATTTCACCATGCACTGTGTGGCAAGAAAAAGACGGCATGGAAAGCCTTCCAGTTAGTGGCAATAAATTTTCTCAGAAACAACAAGGCAGACAACTACAGGTTGTTGGTGGAAAACCTCCTCAAGGCATACAAAAGCCTTGGTTGCAACATGTCACTAAAGATACATTTTTTGCACTCTCATCTAGATTTTTTTCCACCGAACTGAGGAGTAGTGAGCGACGAGCACGGGGAGCGATTTCACCAGGACATTGCAACAATGAAGACACGCTATCAGGGCAAATGGAGCCCATCAATGCTTGCAGACTATTGCTGGACAGTGACAAGAGATGCTCCATTTAATGAATACAAGAGACAAGCCAAGAAGCGCCGAGTAGACACTGAATAGGACTAAACTATGTACAGAATAGTTTTTTGCCTTTTGTTTCATAATACATTTTATTTATATAACACTTTTGATGATTTTTAAAGTGTTACATAAACAGGACAGGTGAAATATTA
Organism: Malaclemys terrapin pileata; assembly: GCF_027887155.1. Lineage (NCBI taxonomy): Eukaryota > Metazoa > Chordata > Testudines > Emydidae > Malaclemys > Malaclemys terrapin. Next base: position 156,780,918 of record NC_071507.1, on the reverse strand, counting down.
TCATGTAAAGCAACCATAAACATATGAAAAGACCTAGGTTTACAATTTATGATTAAAACGCTACTATCTACACAATATACATAGACATAAAATGTAAAAACTTAAATATCTTAGAAACAGTAGCCAATCAGTAGTTTTAATTGTCATATTTGAATTCAGCACATCAAAATACATAATAAATAGCACATTTTATCTCTGAAGCAGACGACTTCTCAAAAACTGTAGACCAGTGTTATTAGTAGTAGTATCAGTAGTAGTAATTTGTACTGTGGTAGTACCTAGACGTCCCAGTCGGAGATCATTTATTCAAATGACACCATCATAGGACCTAATCACATTAACCATGCCTTCAGGGGCTCATTCACCTGCACATCTACCAATGTGATATATGCCATCATGTGCCATGCCCCTCTGCCATGTACATTGGCCAAACCAGATAGTCTCTATGCAAAATAATAAATGGACACAAATCTGACATCAGGAATCATAACATTCAAAAACCAGTAGGAGAACACTTCAACCTCTCTGGTCACTTAAAGTTGGCAATTTTGCAACAGAAAAGCTTCAAAAACAGACTCCAACGAGAAACTGCTGAGCTTGAATTAATATGCAAACTAGATACCACTAACTTGGGTTTGAATAGAGACTGGGAGTGGCTGGTCATTACACATATTAAATCTATTTCCCCATGTTAAGTATCCTCACACCTTGGGATATTCTCGTAGCTGAAGTTGCATATCTTAGATCGATTCCCCTCCCCCCAGTGTAGACCAGGCCTAAGGTGCCACAAGCACTCCTGTTATTTTTGCAGATACAGACTAACACAGCTGCTACTCTGAAACCTGTCATACATAGGACTGTGTATAGAAAAGCCAGGGCCTATGTCCGCAAACTTTACTCATGATGAATGGCACTCACCCTCAAGAGAAGTTCCATTAAACTGGATGGAGAAGCCTTCAAGAGCTACAGTTAAAAAATATGATCCTAAATATTAATTTTAAAAGTGTACAACAAAGTGTATAACAAACTTTCTTGGCATTCCTCAGTGACCCTTACTAAACTGTCAATTGTACTTTTGCAGCTGGAGAAGAGTAGGAGGTTCAAGTCTATGAACGTCTGTTGCACAGGGCAGTAACATCTCTCCCATATGTCTAGGGGTCAGGAACTTTCATGCCCTTTGAACGACTATTTTATGTCAGACAAGCCCATACTTAGAGAGTCACTGCTGACCAAATCTATGTCTACACTATGAGATTACTACGAATTTACAGAATTCGATTTTGGGCAACAGATTGTATAAAGTCGAGTGCAGGCAGCCATACTAAGCACATTAATTCGGCGGCATGTGTCCATGTACCGACACTAGCGTCGACTTCCGGAGCATTACACTGTGGGTAGCTATCCCATAGCTATCCCATAGTTCCTGCAGTCTCCCCCACCCATTGGAATTCTGGGTTGAGATCCCAATGCCTGATGGGGCAAAAAACATTGTCGCTGGTGGTTCTGAGTACAGCCTCATCCCTCCCTCCGTGAAAGCAACGGCAGATAACCGTTTCACACCTTTTTTCGTGGGTGAACTGTGCAGACGCCATACCATAGCATGGAACCCACTCAGCTCCAGACAGCAGTCATGAACATTGTAAACACCTCGCGCATTATCATGCAGTTTATGCTGAACCAGAACCTGAAAAACCAGGTGAGGAGGAGGCTGCGACTGCAGCGCGGCGACAACAGTGATGAGGACATGGACATGGACACAGAATTTTCTCAAACCGCGGGCCCCGGTGCTTTGGAGATCATGCTGTTAATGGGGCAGGTTCTAGCCATAGAACACCGATTTTGGGCCTGGGAAACAAGCACAGACTGGTGGGAACACATAATGTTGCAGGTGTGGGACGATTCCCAGTGGCTGCGAAACTTTCGCATGCGTAAGGGCACATTCATGGAACTTTGTGACTTGCTTTCCCCTGCCCTGAAGCACCAGAATACCAAGATGAGAGCAGCCCTCACAGTTGAGAAGTGAGTGGCGATAGCCCTGTGGAAGCTTGCAATGCAAGACAGCTACCGGTCAGTCGGGAATCAATTTGGAGTGAACAAATCTACTGTGGGGGCCGATGTGATGTAAGTAGCCAAAGCAATCACTGAGCTGCTGCTACCAAAGGTAGTGACTCTGGGAAATGTGCAGGTCATAGTGGATGGCTTTGCTGCAATGGGATTCCCTAACTGTGGTGGGGCGATAGATGGAACCCATATCCCTATCTTGGCACCGGAGCACCAGGGCAGCCAGTACATAAACCGCAAGGGGTATTTTCAATGGTGCTGCAAGCACTGGTGGATCACAAAGGACGTTTTACCAACATCAACGTGGGATGGCCAGGAAGGGTTCATGACGCTCGCATTTTCAGGAACACTACTCTGTTTAAATGGCTGCAGCAAGGGATTTACTTCCCAGACCAGAAAATAACCGTTGGGGATGTTGAAATGCCTACAGTTATCCTTGGGGACCCAGCCTACCCCTTAATGCCATGGCTCATGAAGCCATACACAGGCAGCCTAGACAGTAGGCAGGAGCTGTTCAACTACAGGCTGAGCAAGTGCAGAATGGTGGTAGAATGTGGGCATTTGGACGTTTAAAGGGTTGCTGGCGCACGTTACTGAATCACTCAAACCTCAGCCAAACCAATATTCCCATTGTTATTGCTGCTTGCTGTGTGCTCCACAATCTCCACAAAGGGGAGACTTTATGGCGGGGTGGGAGGCTGAGGCAAATCACCTGGCTGCTGATTACGTGCAGCCAGACACCAGGCTGATTAGAAGAGCACACCAGGAAGCGCTGTGCATCAGAGAAGCTTTGAAAACCTGTTTCATGACTGGCCAGGCTATGGTGTGAAAGTTCTGTTTGTTTCTCCTTGATGAAAACCAGCCCCCTTGATTGACTCATTCTCTGTAAGCAACCCACCCTCCCCCTTCGATCACAGCTTGCTTGCAAAGGAAATAAAGTCACTATCATTTAAAAATCATGTATTCTTTATTAATTGATTATAAAAAGAGGGAGAGAACTGACAAGGTAGCCTGGGTGGGGTTTGGGAGGAGGATAGGAGGGAAGGAAAAGGCCACTAAAAAAGTTCAATATAATGACAGCCTTTTTGTTGGGCTGGGGTGGAGTGGGAGGGTGCACAGAGTCTCCCTCTACCCACATGCTTACACGTCTGGGTGAGGAGGCTATAGAACATGGTGAGGGGGAGGGCAGTTATACAAGGGCTGCATTGACACTCTGTGATCCTGCTGCCATTCCTGAAGCTCCACCAGACGCTGGAGCATGTCCGTTTGATCACGCAGCAGCAGGAGCGTCTCTCCTCTCCTCACGTTGGTCCCTTCTGTCCTCATGTTGGTCCCTCATGTCCTCATGTTAGTCCCTCCTGTCCTCACGTTCACTGGCATCTTTCCTATACTTTGATACCGCATCCTTCCACGCATTCTGATGAGCTCTTTCATTGTGGGACGATTCCATGATTTCAGAGAACATTTCATCTCGCGTCCTTTTTTTCCGCCGCCTTATCTGAGATAGCCTTCGGGACGGAGGAGGGAGGCTTGAAAAATTTGCAGCTGCGGGAGGGAGGGAAAAAAGGGAGAGAAGTATTTTAAAAGATACATTTTACAGAACAATTTCAGTACAAGGTTGCATTTTGCATCTTAATATTTAGTGCCTGCGGCTTTGGTGTTAGAGATCACAGACGCAGGTCCAGACAACAGAATTCGACTTGCATGTGGCCATGATAAGCCATTGGCTTTTGGCTTCTGCAGCCTTCAGAGAAGCAGCGTCCTCCTTTCCCACATACCAAGCAAAGCCCATTGAGTGCTGCGGTTTTCCTGTTAACGTGCATCAGCAGAAACCAAACTAACCCCCTCCCCATTCCAATTCTCTGTGATGATCGCTTTACCCCTCCCCCTACCATGTGGCTGGTATTAGGGAAGATCCCTGCTAGCCAAACGTGAAAAGCTCAGCGCCAATCTCCCCCCGCCTCCCCTTGGCTAACTGCAGGGAAGGATTTCTTTTCAGCCACAGGCAAACAGCCCAGTAGGAACGGCCACCTTTGTCCCCTTAATTAAATTCCTGTATTTCAACCAGGTTACCATGAACAATATCATTCTCCTGAGGATAACATAGCAAGATAAAGAACGGATGTTGCTTGAATGCCAGCAAACACCGGGACCATATGCTGCCAGGCTTTGTCATGCAATGATACCAGATTGCTTGCTACTAGCATGGCTGATCAAGTGTCCTATCATGGAGGATGGAATAAGGCTGCACTGCCCAGAAACCTTCTGGAAAGGCTTTTGGAGTACCTCCAGGAGAGATTCATGGAGATGTCCCTGGAGGATTTCCGCTCCATCCTCAGACACGTTAACAGACTTTTCCAGTAGCTGTACTGGCCGTGAATGCATCCCAAGTCCTCAGGGCAAATTAATCATTAAAAAAAGCTTGGTTTTAAACCATGTTTTATATTTACAAAGGTAACTCACCAGAGGTCCCTTCCATGGCTTCATGGTCTGAGATAATGCCCTGGGACAGTTGTTCAGGCTGAGAAAAAATCCTGGTTGTTGGGGAGAATGGAGTTTTGTGTGCTCTGCGCAAGCTCGTCATCCTCCTCCTCCTCATCTTCCCCATCTGCAGAATCCTCATAGACTCTCTAAGGTCAGAAGGGACCATTATGATCATCTAGTCTGACCTCCCTCATGATCCATGCCACAAAAGCTGACCCACCCACTCCTGGAATAATTCTCTCCCTTGACTCAGCTGTTGAAGTCCCCAAATCATGATTTAAAGACTTCAAATCGCTGAGAATCCTCCGGCAAGCGACCCCTGCCCCATGCTGTGGAGGAAGGCGAAAAACCTCCAGGGCCTCTGCCAATCTATCCTGGAGGAAAATTCCTTCCCGAACCCAAATATGGCGATCATCTGAACCCCGAGCATACGGGCAAGATTCTCTAGCCAGACCCTCCGGAAAAAGTTCTCTGTAGTAACTTTTAATATCCCATCATTGACCATTGTTACTAATTACCAGCGATGGCACGTTATTGACCTATTGACTAAAATCACTTTATTCCATCAAACCATCCCCTCCATAAACTTATCAAGCTTAATCTTAAAGCCAGAGAGGTCTTTCACCCCCATTGTTTCCCTCAGAAGGCTGTTCCAAAACTTCACCCCTCTGATGGTTAGAAACTTTCGTCTAATTTCAAGCCTAAACTTCCCGACGGCCAGTTTATATGCATTTGTTCTCATGTCCACATTAGTACTGAGCTGAAATAATTCCTCTCCCTCCCTGGTATTTATCCCTCTGATATATTTAAAGAGAACAATCATATCCCCCCTCAGCCTTCTTTTGGTTAAGGTAAACAAACGGAGCTCCTTGAGTCTCCTTTCATACGACAGATTTTCCATTCCTCGGATCATCCTAGTGGCCCTTCTTTGTACCCGTTCCAGTTTGATTTCATCCTTTTTAACATGGGAGACCAGAACTGCACACAGTACTCCAAATGAGGTCTCACCAGTGCCTTGTAAAACGGAACTAGCACCTCCTTATCCCTACTAGAAATTCCTCGCCTAATGCATCCCAAGACCACATTAGCTTTTTTCACGGCCACGTCACATTGCCGACTCATAGTCATCCTGCGATCAGCCAGGACTCCGAGGTCCCTCTCCTCTTCTGTTACTTCCAACTGATGCATCTCCAGCTTATAACTAAAATTCTTGTTAGTCATCTCTAAATGCATAACCTTACACTTCTCACTATTAAATTTCATCCTATTACTATTACTCCAGTTTACAAGGTCATCCAAATCTCCCTGCAGGATATCCCGATCCTTCTCCGAATTGGCAATACCTCCCAACTTTGCGTCATCCGCAAACTTTATCAGCCCACTCCTACATTTGGTTCCAAGGTCAGTAATAAATAGATTAAATAAAATCGGACCCAAAACCGAACCTTGAGGAACTCCACTGGTAACCTCCCTCCAACCTGACAGTTCACCTTTCAGTACGACCTGCTGCAGTCTCCCCTTTAACCAGTTCTTTATCCACCTCTGGATTTTCATATCGATCCCCATCTTTTCCAATTTAACCAATAATTCCTCATGTGGTACCGTATCAAACGCTTTACTGAAGTTGAGGTATATTTGATCCACCACATTTCCTTTATCTAAAAAATCTGTTACTTTCTCAAAGAAGGAGATCAGGTTGGTTTGGCACGATCTACCTTTCGTAAAACCGTGTTGTAATTTGTCCCAATTGGCATTGACCTCAAGGTCCTTAACCACTTTCTCCTTCAAAATTTTTTCCAAGACCTTGCATATTACAGATGTTAAACTAACAGGCCTGTAGTTACCCGGGTCCCTTTTTTTCCACTTCTTGAAAATCGGAACCACATTAGTTATTCTCCAGTCAAACAGTACCACCCCAGTTTATAGATTCATTAAAAATTATCGCTAACGGGCTTGCAATTTCTCGCGCCAGTTCCTTTAATATTCTTGGATGAAGATCATCTGGTCCGCCCGATTTAGTCCCGTTAAGCTGTTCGAGTTTGGCTTCTACCTCGGATACGGTAATGTCAACCCCCCCCTCCTTTATTCCCATCCATCTCGCTTCCACTATTCTTCAGCCCTTCATTAGCCTCATTAAATACCGATGCAAAATATTCATTTAGATATTGTGCCATGCCTAGATTATCCTTAATCTCCACTCCATCTACAGTCTTAAGCAGTCCCACTTCTTCTTTCTTTGTTTTCTTCCTATTTATATGGCTATAAAAGCTCTTACTATTGGTTTTAATTCCCCTTGCAAGGTCCAACTATACACGGCTTTTGGCTTTTCTCACTCCATCTCTACATGCTCTAACCTCAATAAGGTAGGTTTCTTTGCTGATCCCTCCCATCTTCCACTCCCTGTAGGCTTTCTGTTTTTTTCTTAATCGCCCCTCTGAGACGCTCGCTCATCCAGCTCAGTCTAAATCTCCTGCCTACGAACCGTTTTCCCTTTCTCGGGATACAGGCCTCCGACAGCTCCTGCAACGTCAACTTGAAATAATCCCAGGCGCCTTCCGCCTTTAGATCCCTAAATATGTTAGTCCAATCCACTTCCCTAACTAGTCCCCTTAATTTATTAAAGTTAGCCCTTTTGAAATCGTAAACCTTAGTCTCCGATTTAATTCTGTTAATCTTTCCATTTAGTTTAAACCGAATTAGCTCATGATCACTCGAGCCAAGGTTGTCCCCTACAACCATTTCCTCAATGAGATCCTCACTACTCACCAAAACCAAATCTAAAATGGCATCCCCCCTCGTCGGTTCAGCAACTACTTGATGAAGGAATTCATCAGCTATCACGTCTAGGAAAATGTGAGCCCTATTATTGTTACTAGCATTTGTTCCCCAATCTATATCTGGGAAGTTAAAGTCTTCCATGATTACACAGTTCCTATTAGTATTTACTTCCCTAAAAACATTAAAGAGTTCTCTGTCCATATCCAGGCTAGATCCTGGCGGTCTATAGCACACCCCAAGCATTATTCCGGGGAGGCTCTAGTAGTTCTTTTACCCAATGTGAGTATTGCCCAGACAGACTCCGTCTTATTCATTCCATCACTTATTATTTCTTTACAGTTTACCTCATTATTGACATACAATGCTACTCCCCGACCTTTACCGTTGTTCCGGTCTTTCCTAAGCAGCACATACCCTTCCATATCTGTACTCCAGTCATGACTACCGTTCCACCATGTTTCAGTTATTCCTACAATATCCGGTTTCATTTCTCGGACCAGGAGCTCCAATTCCTCCATTTTGTTACTAGGCTTCTCGCATTGGTGTATAAACATCTTAATTTATGCCGTTTGGCCTCTCTCACATTCGTTATCCCATTTGGTATGGACACCGTACTGCTAGTATGACCTATAAGTCTAGTATCCATCCCCCCCTCCTCCTTATGTCCAATCTCTTCCCCCGGTTATATCCGCTCTTATCTCATCGTCCTCCCACTCAATGTTATAATCTGGTATGGAGATTAACTGGACATCTCCCAACCGTCTCCCCCAAATTTCTAGTTTAAAGCTCTTTTGACGAGATGTGCCAGCCTCCCTCCCAGAAGTCTATTTCCTTCCCTACTTAGGTGAAGTTTCTCCTTTGAGACATTTTTTTGTCCCCAAAAGCCTCCCACTGACCATACATCCCAAAGCCTTCTTTATAGCACCACTCCCTTAGCCAACTATTTATCATCACAATCCTGTCACCCCTTTGTTGCCCTTCTCTAGGAACAGGCAGAATCCCATTGAAGATGATCTGAGCCTCAATTTCCTTAAGCGTCTTCCCCAGCCTGGCATAATCTCCCCTGATTCTCTCCAGCGAGAACCTAGCCGTTTCATTCGTTCCTATGTCAAGGATGATCAAGGGGTTCTTACCTGCTCCTTTTAGGATCCTTTTCAGCTGCAGGTCCACATCCGATATCTTAGCGCCCGGTAGACTGCCCACCATCTGTTCTCTGGGTCTGCCCTGGTCACAGGCCTGTCTAACATCCTCAGTAAGGAGTCCCCAATCACGTAAAGCTGCCCTTGCCTGGTGACAGTGCGATCTACTAATCTATCCCCTGTTCCCTCTAGTTGCAACCCCTGTCCATTCCTATTTTCCCTTATAATCCCCCTTATGCCATCCTGTATCCTCCCGGGGCCCAGATTTGGTACTGTCTCCATCAACTCCTCTCCTCTTTCTATGGGACTAGCCACTCTTCTCCTTTTCCTCACCCTCCCCACTTCAGCTACCACCTGCTTCACCCCTTCCTCATTTTCCAAACACCCAAACCTGTTCCTGAGCTCTATTTCTCCTTCACTTGCCCTCCTTTTCCTTGGCCTGCTTCTCACGGTCACATGCTTCCACTGCCCTTGTTCTCCCCCCGGCATTCCCCCCTCACAGGCCTTTGCCCCTGCTTCCACCTGTACCTCTGAGCATTCCCCTTCAGCCCCTCCTTGCCTTTGCTCCATCAGCTGCTCAAACCCCCGTCTAAACTCTACCAGGGTATCTATCTGCATCTCCAAACCTCGGATCTTTTCTTCCAGCAGCTCTATTAGGCAGCACTTCATGCACACATACCTCTGTTCAGGCCCCCCCGCTAGGACCATGTACATACCGCAGCTGCTGCATGCAATCATCTGCATTGTGTCCCCTGCTGCTTGGCTCATGGCTGCTGTTGTCTGAGCCCGCCTGCTCACCTTTGCCTTCCGCACCTGGGGGACCACAGCACACGGGGCACCATGGCCTCCTGCCTCCCCTTCCACCTCCCCCTGTAAACTCCCACTCAAACTCCCCTGTTAGCAGCCCAGTTCGCCGGCTCCTGTGCCGCTGCTCGCAGGCATGGCTTAGATTATCCCCTCCTCGGAATCCACAGTCGGGGTGGGGTAGTGGTGGCAACACCCACTAGAATTGCATGCAGCTCAGCATAGAAGCGGCATGTCTGTGACTCTGCCCCGGACCTTCCGTTTGCTTTTTTGGTTTTCTGGTAGGCTTGTCTGAGCTTCTTAACTTTCACATGGCACTGTAGTGAGTCCCTATTATGGCCTCTCTCCATCATGCCCTTGGGGATTTTTTCAAACGTTTTGGCATTTCGTCTTTTGGAACGTAGTTCTGCTAGCATGGAATCCTCTCCCCATATAGCAATCAGATCCAGTACCTCCCATACGATCCATGCTGGTGCTCGTTTTCGATTCTCTGCCTGCATGGTTACCTGTGCTGATGAGCTCTGCGTGGTCACCTGTGCTCTCCACGTTGGGCAAACAGGAAATGAAATTCAAAAGTTCGCGGGGCTTTTCCAGTCTACCTGGCCAATGCATCCGAGTTCAGATTGCTTTCCAGAGTGGTCACAATGGTGCACTGTGGGATAGCTCCCAGAGGCCAATACCGTCGAATTGCAGCCACACTAACCCTAATTCAAAATGGCAATATCGATTTTGGCACTACTCCCCTCATCGGGGAGGAGTACAGAAATCGATTTTACGAGCCCTTTATATCGAAATAAATGGCTTCATTGTGTGGACGGATGCAGGGTTAATTCGATTTAACACTGCTAAATTCAAACTAAACTCATAGTGTAGACCAGACCTAAGGGTGGTGTAATGAGAGGTCTTTTACTTTTTTCTATTGCCACCAAATGTAACAATTGATCTTTCAAGGTGCTAAAAATGTCCCACAAGTTGATGAGCACACTCAACTTTCAGTGAAGGTTAATGAAAGTTGATGGTGCTCAGCCTCTTTCAGGTCCATGCTTTACTGGGCTAAATGTGTGAGTGTCAGAGGAAGAAGGGCAAAAGTGCTCGTTCACAATTAATTTGATTTTATTAACATTTAGATGCCTTACATTTTAAGGCATTATAGACCAATACATTGTTGTTGTTTTCAGTAGTGACGTTGTAGCCAACCTTTTAAGGTCACCTTTATTTAATAGGTACATGATCCAAAGTGAAGAATTTTAGTGTTACATTTTAAAAAAAAGCTGAAAAACATAAAATGATTCTGTCTGTGTTCTCTGAGCAGCTTACAGTAAACCCGCTAAGTGAATGGGAAGTGTGGGCTGAGATTAAAGAGTTCAGATTCCTAAATCATTTGATTACTATATTTAGTATGGTACCCTGCCTGTTCAGCTGTCTTGTTGCTTTCATAATGTCAGTTTTTTCAATAAGTTCGTACTCCGTACCAGCAAACAACACTTTTTTTTCTGAAAATAAACTTTTCAAAACCCACTGTAAAGTTTTTAAAAGATGTTTTGAAAGTTGTGCTGGGAGCATCCTAACAGGATGACTAAGATACGCTTTCCGGTATACAAAGTTCATTTGAGTTAATCGAAAAAACAAGGACTAAGATTTAATGTAGATCCTACTGACTAGCTGTTATTTAATATGGTACATTTTCGTGATGACAAATGTTGTGTTGAATGTCTGGTTTTCGTAATTTACACAGAAAACCAATATCACCATTCTCTGGTCTTTATAATGACTTTGCACTATAAGTTTTGATTAGCAGTAAAAACATTCCTAACCCTTCTGCCCTCTCAAAATAGGAATTACGAGTGGTATTGCATTTTTTTCTTTTATGGCTAGTAGATATCCTGCAGTTCATACTCATGTGAGTAGTTCCATTGACTTCAAAGAGGTTATTATTATGGATACAGGCTATAAGATCCTCACACATTTTGCTGTAAAGTTTTCCCTGAGTAGTAAAATCTCACCTCTAGGACTAGAAACTCTAAGTTTCTCCTTATGAAGTTTACTTCTTTATTATTTCCCTAAGGGGTCAGGAAATGCTTCCTTAGGAACTAGAAGAGGATGTGGCTCTGAAAACTCATAGATCCCGTCCTAATCCATGCAAATCTCATAGGTCACCAGCTGCTGGATACTGTCTGGAGGCTTTGTATTCTGTGGTCATTCCTGGAATCATGCTCCCCCACTTCTTTTAGTTCAGTTAAAGTGCAGTGGCTGCTCACTCAGGACTTTAATCGTCCATTGGTGCACCCAGAACTTCCCTCTTCAGTGGGATTCCACAAAATGGAGAGGAAGCAAGCTGAAGTTAATGATTCAATCTTTAATAAGTTTTATGAGGCATCCGGTGGAGAATAATATGCAAAGAACACCCATTCCTTCTGAATTCATCCAGTCCCAAATAAGCTTGTGCAACTTCTAAAGGGGAGACCTGGATCTAACAGAGATGAGGCACTTACTCTTTTACCTCTATGGGGTTGGGACAACCATATTTTTCCCCTGTCTGCCCTTGGAAAAGATTTGGTCCTTTTAAAATTAGCATCTTAGCCCACAATTTGAAACTTTTGGAAGCCTAATATTTCTTCACTTATTTCATTTTGTGATTTAATGTTGATGACAGTCACTGACACCTTTACCAGAATCTCTGTAAGCCAAGACGTCTTTCACCCCATTAGACAAACATTTTGGTGCATGACCCTTGTTTGCTGTCCCTTTATCAAAACTCAGGGAGGTGGCAAGGCTTGCAGAGTTGTTTGTGAGTGTCAGTCGCATGAAGCAACAACACTGAGCTATTTTTGATATGAAGAGATTCTGAGCTGTGTCCCCCAAAAAAACCATTAAGGAGGAAGGTATTGTGACATTCTGTATCCCAAAGCAACACCCTGGCTCCCCCATATTTACCATGTTGATATTGTGGAAGCAGAGAAAGAACTGACTGGAAGGGGATGCAATGCATGACAGTTCGTTAGCAAGAGTTAGGCTAACTGTAACCCTAATAACGCGAGATTTGTAGAAGCGAGGAATGTGTGAGGCGAGTGGGAAAGAACTGTGTGAGAACTCGGTTATTCTCCGACAATATGATTATGATTTGCTTTGTACAAAGTATGCCTTATGAGGTATAATTTTAAATGTTTTGATCTGTTGAATATTAATATCCTGTTGGATTGTATGCGCTATCATTGTATGTGAAGTTATGAAGTTTTGCTATGTGTATGTTACTGAAATATGTTGTAAAGTTTGTCCTTGTGGTTCTCCATTCTGACAGGGGGAAGCAGGGCCAAAACTGAGTGAGTGTCACTGGACATGTACCATAATGCACATTGGAAAACATAATCCCAACTCTACATACAAAATGATGGGATCTAAATTAGCTGTTACCACTCAAAAAGGGATCTCGGAGTCACTATGGATAGTTCCCTGAAAACATCCATTCAATGTTCATCAGCAGACAAAAAAGCTAACAATGTTAAGAACCATTAGAAAAGGGATAGATAATAAGACAGGAAATATCATAATGTCACTATATAAACCCATGGTATGCCCACACCTTGAATATTGTGTGTAAGTGCCTTCCCCAAGCACATTATGTTTACACACACACATACGCCTGCACAAATTTATATGTGAACATGATAGCTCTAAGTTTCGATTTGCTTGGTTTTTTTTTCACTATTTCCCCCACCCCCAATAACCATCTACTTGTTAAAAAAAAAGGCACAAATCTCGAAGGGCTAGAGTGTGCCCTGGTGTAATATGGCTTTTGGGGGTATAACTGGGTAAGGTCTCCTCTTATCCCCATGTGTGGCTGCTTTAGCACTGGCTGGATCGTGGCTCCATGCATGGGAGGCAGAGGAGAGGGAGGAGAGACTGTAAACCCACTACTGCCAACTGTGAGCATGGGGTAGAGCCAGGCCTCTACTATCTATAATATGCAAGCATGGAGTATGCTGAGCCTTCTTAAAGATTCTAACAGATTCTTCTCTCTTTGTCCCTCCTCCGTCTCCTCCTGGGGGGAGCACTACAGGATTGTGTTCCAGAGGGGTGGTTCTGGTGCACAGCTAATGCTGGTGTGGGGCAGTTTATGCTGCACTGTCTATTCAGGGTTAAGTTATAATCTAGTCCAAAATTATTTTATATAGTTTTGAGGCTTTTTTACATTAAATTTTGAGAGGCCATTGCCTGTGTTGATAGGAGGTCAATACCACAAGTTTGGAAGTTATGTATACAGTTATCTTGTAAATATGACTCAATCCAAGGAAAGAATAAGCTATCCATCAAGTAATGCCATGCAAGGCGGAATCCACTAAAGATAATTTTGACCCTAGTATATGACTAATATTCCCTAAAGGTAAGAAAATGTTGAGTGTTTTTGGAGTAATAGGGTGGGGAATCACATAATATCCAGTACATTTGTGGGCATGTTTTCCTCTTGGTATACCATCTTCACGAAAGTGATAGGTATGCATCAAGAAAAGGATGTCCTGGATATAGCAAAAACTCTCCTGTTTAGAAGTTTTAAATCTGCCAGATCTGAGATGAACATCTCTATCTGAGATCATAAACTGAATAACGCAATCAGACTATATGTACTCTTACCCAGTTTTATTAAGCTACATATGTTGAAAAAGTTCCCCATTTCAGGTAGCAATTCACTTACTAACTGGGGTACTGACACAAACCAGCCATATAACCAGCAATAGAACAAACATAAAATTTATTGTATTATTGATTTTCTTTTTTATGCAGCTGAATTGTCAATAATTTATCAAATGAATAGCAGACACACAAACACCAAACAATAATGTTCTAAGAAAACTTACAAACAATAGCAATCAATATGAAAAGTGCACTTCTGAATGATGTGTGGTTGTCATTGAGATACTAAAGCTGATCAAATTACTATTAAAAAAGTAGAAAATTTTACAGGCATCTGAGAATCTTTAAGGACTCTTAATGGGTTCTCTAAAGGCAAATTGGACCCCAGTGAAACACAATAAGATCAACAGAAATATTTCCCACTCATTTTAGTGGGATGTCATTTTTTTTCCTTGTCGGGGTTGGCTTTAAACATAATTCTCCTGTGTATTCAGCTTGGTGCTAGGCCCCAGGAACGTGAAAATGAAATTAACTTTAAATAGACTATAGCTACAGGACTATTGGGTAAGGATTTTAAACTGCATAATATTTATAATAAAACTGAAGTAAACAGGAAGGGGTCCATTATGACAATCCACCCCATATACAAAATTCTCACATCTTCTAAACAGCATCAGAGTGTGCTCTGGCAGAATTTTTGGGGAAAAAAGGCGCTCCCCAATAATATTTTGTGGTCTGGAAGTATACTGGATGTTAATCAAGGAAAACTTCACGGCTGATAGGAGGATAGATATTTTTTACAATTCTTGCTACCATTTCTAGAGCATAAAAAAATATCTGACACGGAAACACAGACTTTTTGTTTTCCTGAAAAAAGGTGTAGTATTTTGGCTCTGTTCTAGTAATACGTGGAACTAATATACATAATGAATGTTAACATTCCATTCCTGTAGCAAGCTCATGTCCTAAAATCAGTGTTATAATTAGAAATGAAACAATATTTTTCCTGATTGATGCTCAAAGTCTGTAAATATAAATAAAATATGTATTTTTAATAAGCAGACTATGTATAAAAGTGAAATTGATTAGTGTTTTCATCATGCACGCCAAGTGAAAAGCAAAATGTAAATAGACAGCAATAAGATAAGCAAAATAGACATACAATCAATAAGACCAGCTGGAGCCTATGGAATTACACCAGGAATTAATATAGTACATTTTGTTTTATAGGAACCTTAATCTTGTTATTTGAGAGCTATGGATGAAAAATGTTATAGAAGATCTAGATATTAGGTATAATGTTTTATCTTCCCAATGGGTGACATTTAGAGTTAAGCCTTATTTACAGAGGAAATATACTGAGAGCTTCCAACACCAAAAGCACAAACCCTTATCATTTGAGGTAAAAGAAAACTCCTTTTGTGTGTGTGTGTAGGAAGCTATGTAGTTGCTAGTTGTGATGTTGCACTCCATATTGTCGTGCAAGAGTTAAAATTTAGCTAACAGCTAAGACAGAAACTGCAGATCAAGCAGGAATGCTTCAGTCGCTCAAAAGGCACTGACAACTGTAAACACTTGATAAGCTTATATTGTCAATGCCCGCCCAGTAGCTCAGCTCTTAGAACAGAACAAACCCTCCCTTCACAGCCCACCGGATATCTATAAGCAGTCATCCCTACCCCCCACCCCACCTCCTTCCCCTGCAAGGTAGCCATAGACGTTTGATGCAATTAGGATGACCTCTATATGTACATACTGTTCCTATTTTCGTCTTTGTTCAGGGCTTTCTCTTGACTTGTAAGAATGTGTATCTCTGTATGTACAAATAAATGCAAATGAATTAATAAGAAAATGTATATAACTGGCCACGGTGGCACCATATTTTTGAAGCTGTTTAGCAGTCTTCCCGGTACCATGAATAACCCCCCCTTCAGAATTGTCTGTGCTTGCCTGATTCTTGGGGGAAATGATCTTTTGCTTAACAATATGTTTATGGAAATATGCTTATGAGTATAAATATAACGTAACTGGAATATGCTTTATGCAAAGGGTCTCGTGTAAGGTATCATTACAGAGCTTATAATCTACTGAATCTGTTCATCCTATTTGTACAAATGTATCATTCTTGTATCTAAAACTAGAAATATGAAGTATTACTCTGAGGTCCTATTGTAATTATGCAAAGTGTGAGCCATTAATGGTGGCTTAGGATCTTGTT
This sequence comes from Malaclemys terrapin pileata, assembly GCF_027887155.1. NCBI lineage: Eukaryota > Metazoa > Chordata > Testudines > Emydidae > Malaclemys > Malaclemys terrapin. Next base: position 156,764,805 of record NC_071507.1, on the reverse strand, counting down.
GGCTCCCCATTAACTAGAACAATTGGTTGTAAATGGCTCTGTTTACTTGTAAGCCTTCCTGTGTTCCTGTGCGTCAGGTCAGAAAGAACGGAGGCTTGGGCTCTCACAGGACATGTGACCATGTCACCTGGTACTGGAATCCATCTTAAACCTGGTGCTTTTCTATTTAGAAGGTGGGGTGGGGACCCAGAGAGACAAAAGATTCCTGCCTTGTGCCAAAGCTATAAAAGGGGGTGGAACAGAACAAAGGGGGTGGCCAGTCATGAGAAATCCATTAGTTACCACCTGAGCTGGAACTAACAAGGACTGTACCGGAGGAAGGATTGGGCCCAGATTAGGAAGGAGTCTAGTTTGTGAAAGAAGCTTATTGGAACATTTCTGAGGGTGAGATTTTACCTGTAAACAGTTTCTTAATGTATTAGGCTTAGACGTGCGTGTTTTGTTTTATTTTGTTTGCTAACTTACTTGTTCTGTCTGTTATTTCTTGAAACCACCCTAAATCCTACTTTTGATACTTAATAAAATCACTTTTGTTTATTAATTAACCCAGAGTAAGTGATTAATACCTGGGGGAGCAAACAGCTGTGCATATCTCTCTATCAGTGTTATAGAGGGCGGACAATTTATGAGTTTACCCTGTATAAGCTTTATACAGAGTACAACAGATTTATTTGGGGTTTGGATCCCATTGGGAACTGGGTTTCTGGGTGCTGGAGATAGGTGACTTGCTGAGCAGTTTTTGGTTAAAATTTGCGCTTTGGGGGTGTGGACCAGACCCGGGTCTGTGTTGCAGCAGACTAGCATGTCTGGCTCAACAAGGCAGGGTTCTGGAGTCCCAAGCTGGCAGGGAAAATGGGCTCAGAGGTAATTCCAGCACATCTGGTGACAGTCTCAAGGGGGTTTCTGTGACCGAAACCATCACACTAGTGTCAGCCATTAGAGGAAGACCTAATCACACACAGTAGGTCATTTTATTATATCAGTTTAAAGGCATAAGTGAAAGCTCAGTGAAACAATTATTTCCCTCAGATAAAAAGAATTATTACCTGTTCATAAATACGCAATGTTGTTGTAGCCACGTCTGTCATAGGATAGGATATTGGAGAGTCAAGGTGGATGAGGTAATATCTTCAATTGGACCAACTTCTGTTGGTGAGAGAGACAAGCTATTGAGCTTAAATAGAACTCTTCTTCAAGTCTGGGATATGTACACAGAGTGTCACAGATAAATATAAGGTGGAACAGATACTCTTATACTGTGATACAGATAGCTGTTCCACCTTGTATTTATCTGTGACACTCTGTGTATGTTTTCCAGATATGAAGAAGAGCTCTTTGTAAGCTTGAAACCTTGTCTCTCTCACCCATAGAACTTGGTCCAATAAGAGATATTACCTCAGAGACCTTGTCTGTATTTTCAAAAATACTCTTTTTCAGTGTCTACCTTCTGACATCTAGGAAGTTCTTCACTAAAGCCTAATATTATCTGCATTCCAAAGACACCTTTGCACAGCACTCTAGTAGTAATATCTGACCATGCACTTCCAGCAGTGTGACTCTGACTCTGTGGCCCCATACATGCACTTGTATGCAATGCAATAACTTTTACAATATGAAAATTACTGAAGAATTTGATAATATCTCTTCAATTGACAGAATTCCACACAGTGGTTCAGCAAAGAAATGTTCTAATGACAATGTATACAATATTTATTTACAAAGCACAGTAGGTACAAGTAGCATGTGAAATTCCAAACATTTATCCTCATCTAACTCACAGTGTAGCAATTAGCATAGTAGAATAAAAAAGTCTAATAGATATGTACAATTCTTACCACACACTGTTTAAACACACGTTAAAAAAGAACACGGCATTCACAGAAATAAGCTTCTATTTCTAAGCCTTGTATATTCTAAAAATTGGGAGAAGCCAAATACCCATACCAGTAACTTCAGAAATAATCAAATTCTGACCTGAGTCAGCTATTGACTTTCATGTGTTAGTCATAGAAAAGAAAAATAATTTTACAAATATTTTTTCCAAACATTTCCTCTGTTTCTTTTCCACATTTCAAATATTGTCTTGTTATTAAGCACTGATATTTTTCTTCCCTAAGACCCTTTCCTAAGTCGACAGGGACAGCTCGTTCTGTCAGATCCTGATGGACAATCTGCTTTAGTCTACTATCTTGTACATGGGAATATGCCCATACACAATATAACTTGGACATCTCTTCCCATTCTGTTTTAAGAAAATTCAGTGATTTAAAGATTTATCTCAATAGCTGATAACCCAAACCTGTGGGTCCCAAGAAGGATATAAAATGGAAATCTACATGTACTGAAAATACTGGATGAATAATGACAGTGGATAGAAGATTACATACTAAACTTTAGGGCCCATATATGGATGAAAGTCTTTGAAGGTTAGATTAGGAAAGAGCTATATTTTTAGAATATAAATTAGACCCCCAGGCTGCTGCTGCCATCAAAATGTTGGTGAGAATACAGTATGTGCTCCACAGAGGTATTGTAGTATTAATAATGCTAATCTCAGACATCTCTGTAAAGCTTTTTAAGCTTTCAATCTCCACTGACTTCCAATACAAAAGTCAGTTTCATCACTATTTTAATTTACAGCCATGTCAAATAATATTACATATTAAATCCTGTATGTATGTGTATATATATATATATATATATATATACACAGAGACAGAGACAGACAGACAGAGTTTGTCTCCAGCAAATGCATTTGATACAGTTCATTAATAAGACACAAAAAAACCCAAATGATTGTATCTTTGTATTCCCCCTAGTTGTTTGCTAATAACAACGCCAATAGAGCTCCTTAATGTTAGGACATATATTTTCTAAGAATGACATTCATACTAGGATTGTGCTATTGAGTCAATATGCTGTTACAAGACAAGTACCAACAATGACTCTTTAATGCCTGTGAATTTTCTTTGAAAGGTTAAATTCATCAATATAAACTTTACAAAACATTGATTTCTCTCTCTTTCTATTGTAACATAAATCAAACTAATGTCACCTTTTCATTCCTTTGTGCAAACTATTGTTCAGTAGCAATGATGAAATGTAGTTATTTTAAAAGGCAACAAATTAACCTTACACGGAACACATATTAACTACATTTTTTTATTACCATTTCAAAAACATACATGTCTGTCTAATAGAAGTTGTAAGTGCTGAACTATATTTGACTTTTGAAAGGTGAAATACTAAAACATTTAGTATTGCAATGTGAAATACAACTTTCTAATTAATATATTTTATTAAGTTAATATGGTCAGATTTTAATATTTATAAATTACTCAACATATTGATTAAATAAAATTACCTTAAGCCATGTCTCCCAAATGTTCTATTTCAGGGTGCTCATGCAAGGTCGTTTCCCTAATTTTTAAATATAATAAATTCAAAGTCAAGTTTAATTTTTGAACTTTTCCCCTAATAACAGATTTTATTAGCTTTTTAATACAGATGGTTTCTACATGATATGAAGGGTAAAAAACTCTTGAATTTTTTCTCAGTAATTGGCATAATAAATTTTTAAATATAGTCTAATTTAGAAACATCTGTGGAAAAAGGGTTCTACAAGAAGATTTCTTCCTGCAGGCTGCAGTGTCCATAGCACAAAATATTGTTTCCCATAGAGTGATAGCTCTTATAATTTATTTATAGAAAGAAACGCAGGTGTAGTTGGAGTTCAATGAATTGGTAGCATTGTGAGATCTTGCTTTAGTGAGGCAAACTGGTGCAATATTTCCTGTTTCTGTACTTGTGTGTGTTCCTTTGGTCACGTTATTTTAGCAGTAAAGAAAGGTCTTAATCAGAATGAAAACCTACTAGGATTCCATAAAGATGTAGGCCTTATTGTATTAATTTCAATGGAATAAATGGTCCCAAAGAGTCAAAGGTGTTAACATAACCCTGTCACTGTCCAACATTAAAGAGTCTAAACTAGGTATGTGGTTTATTATATAGAGACTTCAGACTACTTAGTACCATGACAACCACATGTGATGGGGTATACAAACCCCACAGTGGACCGGAAGGGGTTAAAGGACCGTACTGTGCCCAGGTAGCCCTGTGCCACTAGTCCTGCAGAGCATGCTCCCACTGGAGATGGGCTTGAAAAGGGAGCAACCCTGCTCAGAAGGGGGAAGGCTTGGGAGGAGGACAGACTTATCGTCAAAGCTCCTGACAAGGGTGCTGGAGAAGCCTCCCTGAGAGCAGTGAGACTATATGCTGACATTGGTTGGGGCTGATGGTTTGGTTACCTTTTCTTTTTCTTTTCACCTTATGTAGAACTGAACGCTGGGAGAGAAAAGCAACAGTAGGAAGTGACCCAAGGACAGTAACTCAGAGGGTACCTTTGGAGGCCAAACACTGTTGACCCTCATAGGGCCCTGGATTGGTGGAGTGAGTGGGTCTGGGCTCCCCTGCCATTGTCCTCACTGTAGGAGGGACTTGAGCCACTGGTCCTCATCACTGCACCTCTGAGCAAAAGAAGACCAAGACTGTAAGGTTTTCCCACTGAGGAGGATGGGGCATTAGGTACACTAACCACTAGGCAACCTAACCTACCAAGGAGTCTATTACACCACACTATTAAAGAGATCTTTAATATTTTTATTAAAGAGACAGTTAAGGTATCTGAAATATAAAGTATTAAATAAGACTTTCAATTTAACAATATCACTTTTTCCCTTTCCATTTAGCTGGACACAGTTTTTAGAATGAACCTGCCTCCCTTTGACAGTGTTTTAGATGGCTTTAAAGGTGATAATATTTGTCCTTTTTGGGGAAAAGAGAAGCTAGTGTAGATAGGCTGGAGCCCATTTGTTGTTAAAGTTTGATCCCATTTCTTAAAAGACAAGGGAAACAGAAACAAGAGGGTAGAGAAAAGAACAGCAAGCACAGAAAATGCAGCTTTTGACTATGGTGTTGACTCTCAATTGCAGCCTCACTGCTGGAAAAACACAGGTATAGGACATGGTTTGATTAGCCTCTCTGAGACCTGGCAATCGTCTACCAGTATCGGGTCTATTTAGGGTATTGATTTTAGCTGCCTCTTTGGTCACAGGCTTACAAAAGTGTTACACAATATACAGTCTTGGCTGCTGAGAAAGACTCTTATTCTCTTATTAAAGAGAAGTTGAAAGGAGAGGGAAAGGAAAGGGAATAAATAAGGTGGCGAAGGAAAAGGACACACAAGAAGGAGGGATGAAAGCAGGACCCAAAGTCTCACATCTGAGGTGGTGTTTGTGATTTAGCGGAAACTAAGGCCTGCTCTACACTACAGAGTTAGGTGGACATAAGGCAGCATATGCCGATGTAATTATGCCAGTGTTACTATTAATCACTAATAGTGTCATAATTCACAGAAAACGTGTGTGTCAATATAATGTTACATTAAATCCAGATTAAGAGTTTAAACCTGAAAGATACTGAGCAGAATTGATTGAAAAATGTCACTTATTTTTGTATGATTTTTTTAAAATTACCAAAATTTCAGAGAAAAAAAATAATTCAAAAACTTAAATTGAAACTGAAAAACTTTTTTTTTTTTAAATCTTAAATGTTCACAGAATGGGAAAACCATTTCCCACCCATCTCCATTCATAACTAGAGATCTACCAATTTTGCAGCTGTGAAAATAGTGTCATGGAGCATGAAATCAGGTTTCCCCCATGAAATATGGCCTCCCTCATGAAATCTGATCTCTGGCTGCCCAGCTCTGAAGGCAGAGTGGAGACTGGTGACTGCTGCCCGGGCACCCAGCTCTGGATGCAGCGCTGTCGCCAGCAGCAGCAGCAGCAGAGAAATAAAGGTGGCAATACTGTGACCCCCCCCAATAGGTTTGCAACTCCTTTTTGGGTTGGGGCCCCCAGTTTCAGAAATGCTGCAGAGAAATCACACATGTTTTGTGAGTTGTTCATGGCATAAATCGCAAATTTCTTAGATGTGTAACACATCTGAGAAATTTGCTATTTATGCCATGACCAAAGCCAGATTAAGGTATAAGCTAACTAAGCTACATTTTAGGGCCTCACAATATGAGGTGCCTCTAAAAAATGAAAAAAAAAACTGACTATTTCAAATTTTATCAAAATCCATTGATAAATAAAGGAGATATAGGAAAAAAAGATTCTCTCTAAATATAGACATTTTTGTTCAAATATGACAAAAATATACACATCTGACTACACAAATTTCCTTACCCTACTCTTACCCTTCACTAATTGTTCATTATTGACAGACAGGAGGCCAGGGTTGAGAAAAAAATCATAATTGCCCTTGTAAAATTAGTATTTCTATGAGTAAGTCTGCTATCAGTCTCCTAAGGCAGTGTTTTGTTGGCCAGCTGTTACTGGTAAAATTCTGACAGTGCCTTCATAACTTATTTAAACACATAAATATCTCATTGCCAATAAATATTGGGAAAAATATGAGGTCGGAGATGGCAGTGTGATGAAGCAATCCTGCCAAACTCATACTCCTAAGTTAGTGTGTTCTCTCTTCTTTTGATCTGAACATATGTTCAATTGTGGATTTTAGTACACACGCTGCTTTCTGCTTCACGAACTATCCATGCTTCACATGACTGAATTTGCAGGTGATTGTCTTATGGACTTGGGTCTAGTGGATCTTAAGGCAGATAAATTTGTGTTGGCCTCCCTCCATCAGTTTTGGGAACCTCCTAGTAAATATCAGAGAGTGCTGATAAAAGGCTAAATAGAGGGTTTTGAGAGAAGTGAAGGAAGATATACATATATATCAAATATCAGAGGGGTAGCCGTGTTAGTCTGAATCTGTAAAAAGCAACAGAGGGTCCTGTGGCACCTTTGAGACTAACAGAAGTATTGGGAGCATAAGCTTTCATGGGTAAGAACCTCACTTCTTCAGATGCAAGACTTCACTTCACTTGCATCTGAAGAAGTGAGGTTCTTACCCACGAAAGGTTATGCTCCCAATACTTCTGTTAGTCTCAAAGGTGCCACAGGACCCTCTGTTGCTTTTTATATATATCAAAATATTCTTAATACTTGGTGATAAAGTTATTTCAAACTATGAGCATATATGATTTATAGGCTATTAAAGCCTATAATATTGATTATATTTGCATGAATATAGGCTAGTTTTTCCACTTTTTCAATGTCTGTCTTGAGATTACCAGTCTTTTTTCTGGTAAATTCTTTCTTTCTCTTTTGCACATATAACTTGTTGTCACTCTGTTTGTCCAAGATGTTTACTCAAGATTCATTAGTAGTCCTGGGGGAGACAGAGGATAGAGAAGCAAATGCAAAGAGAGATATCTACCTAGAAAAAGACTGGGGTTTTCTGCTTGGTGGGTTTGAAGAGCGCAAGATAACATTTTATTATAGATAATATGTTATGTAAAACTTCTTATGTAGACTTATAAATCACATATCATATGCATAACACATTGCATTTTTATATTATTGCAAAAGAAAAATCCTAACAATTCATTGATTCATAGTGAAAATTAAATTAAAAAAAATTGTAAATATATTTTATATATAATCTGGATAAACGTTGTATTTCCCTAACAAAATTAATCAAACATTTTTTCATTTATTCATATGAAAAGAAGGATAATTTTCCTTATTTGTGATGTAAAAAAATTATATATCCTCTCTTATTTTCCTGAGAGAACATAGGGCTTATCCTCATTTTGGGGGTAAGTCGACCTCACTTACACTACTCCGGTTATGTGAAAAAAGTAGCTGGAGTCGACGTAGGTTAGGTTGACTTACTGCAGTGTCTACACCATGCTGGGTCAATGGGAGACACTCTCATGTCGACTTACCTTACTCTTCTCATTACGGTGGAGTACTGGAGTCGACAGGAGAGCAATATGCAGTCGATTTACCAGGTCTTCACTAGACCCGCTAAATCGACCCCCGGTACATTGATTGCTGCAGCGTCGATCCCCAGTAAGTGTAGACGTGCCCTAATATTCAGAAATAGCCTGGTCTGCTACTAATTTTAGAACCAATATTAGGTAATTCAGCATAACCTGTAAAAAAAAACAAAACAATTCAATTTATTGGAAAAATACAACCCACATACAATTTTCTGATGGTTTGATTATTACCTGGGTGTAATTCATATCAATATAACTAATAGTTTACTTTTAAGCTTGTGGGTTATCCCCATCCTATATCCTCTATTGCCATCTTATGTTCCCAAAGGGTCTCATTGTGTATTCAGACAAGGAATTCCATGATTTAAATGCCCCAACAGAGAAAAAAAAATCCTGAGAACTCTTCTAGTAATTGTATTACTGACTATATTTTTTTATTTTGTATTTTTTTATATATTGTATTGTTTACTTCTACTTTACTTACATACGCAATTAGTTCAAAGAATTTGTCTAAAATTTATTTCTGTCATGATGTCATTATTACAGAAATGGCTGCTGAACTTTTTACAACTTTGCCTTTGTATATATGCAAATATAAAGCTTTCATGTTAATGTATTCAATGTCCTTTCTGTGAAAATAATAAATTATTTTTTTTTATGTTATGGGGCCTCTTACACTTGACATAGTTTAGGGTCTCAGAATGTCATAATCTGGCCCTGACCATAACTAAACCACAAAAAAATTGTGATTTCTCTGTGATATAAATAGACCCCTGCTCATAACCTCTATCGGTTCTGAAAAAAAGCAGCAATTACTTATTTTTTCATCTCTTTTTTTCAGCAACATAATTGTGGAGTCATTTGCAAACAGACATTCCTATTACTGAATATTAACCCATATGATTTTTGTATGTTATACAAAATAAAGGTGCATATAAAAGAATTGTGAGTTCATGTGTATATTTAGTGCCCTACATATATTTAAACTAACAAGTTCTCTGACCTTCATTTGAACCTAATGGGTAGAGGGGAAATTAACTCAATAATGGAATGTGTGTAATCTTTTAATCCTGCTTTTTTATCCTGACTTTATTAATATAGTCCAGGTGTCGAGGGAAAATATTCCCTCAAACTACTAAAAGTGTCTGCAGAAGTATAAACAAAACTGGGTGACGAATAAGGAATACTTGTGATGGCAGATGTTTTCTGTAATGGACTAGGTGGTTGATAAAAGATAATTGTTAATACAGATGCAGTCTGCTAGGGATAAAACAGTAAATGTGACCAGATTAAAATTCCATTTACCTTACTGATTATGTAAACTAAAGATATCAAAAAGAAATTCCATAAATAATTAAGTTTAATGAAAATGTCAAAACAAGACACAGGGTGAAAATAATTGTGGTAAAGTATTTTTCCCTCCAAAAAAGGGATTTCTTTTTCTCATACCCTATAAAAAGACAGAGGTTTTAGGAATTACGTGGGGAGTGCAAAAACTGCTGGCATCCCACCAGTTACAGGGGAAAGAAACATAGATGCCAGCTCTTTACCTTAGACCAAGGGTGGTAATGTATCAATTCTTTCTGTATTCTGTACAGTGCTGTACTAATCTCTGATTAATAATCTTTGATTAAACAATTTCACTTGAGCCTGTTATCTGACAGTCTTGAATCATTATTAAATTCAAACACACAACATCGCCCATCAAAGAATATCCATTTTAAGAAAGTGAATAATTTGCATTATTCTTCATCTATTCTAAGGCTCTGTGAAAATGTGGTGAACAAATAAATTCTCACCGAGAAAATAAGATTCATTCTGACAGTGTTTTTAATTATATATTTTGTACCTGTATTTTTACTCTGTGCAGTCCCAGTGGTCCATTGGAAGTTCATTAATTTTAGAGCAGGAACAGACAACTGAAAAGTGGTTGATAAACAAAACTGCTAGCCAAGTTTTACCATTTACTTTGAGTCAACCTAGAGTATATGTACAATGCTCATTCATCTTAGTGAGCATTTGACAGCGGTGCACCATTTTGTGGGATCTTATTAATAAATGGCCATCATCTTTGAAAAACTTCAGTTTGAGGAAGAAGAAACATCCAGCAGTGACATGCTGAATAAGAACCCGCTTGAAAACCCATTGAAATTAATGTGAGTCTCATGAACAGCCCTAGCTATTTTAGGGCTGAGGATGAAAAACGTTTTCAGTGCCCTCCACCCATCCACCCCTCTGCAAAAAGCCAACAAAATGACAGGTGGTCAACCAGGGTTGGGGCAGAACAGCAGTTTGGCGCCCCCTGGAAATTGTTGCCCTGTTTGCTGGCCCCGAGAACCAGCCCTGAAGAATCTTTCCACCGATTTTGAAGGATTGTGGATTAGACCTTGTCATGGTTGTCATGTTTTCACAACTCCTAAACAATATTTGGCAGAAATTAGACAAATGTGGGCAGAGGACTTAGCTGGTCATTGTTTTCAATATGTGTTTATGTTGGGTGGGGGGTATAATCGGGGATGGGGTGGGGGAAGAGAAGCAGACAGATCAGGAAGCTGCACACAGCCAGAAAAAGATAGGTGTGGTACTAGATAAAAGAGTTTCTTAGCCTCAAGTCTATTTCCTGTTGTTTGTTTCCGAGAACACAGGATGAACCAGAACATTGTACATTCTTTGTAAATAAACAGGATTGCATCAAAGAAATATCTGACTCCATCATCAATTTCTCCTCCCAGCTGGAACAACCTACAATTCCCTAGACTTTTGGCTAGCCACTCAGGTCAAAAGGGGTAACAGTAGGTATTTATTTTTAAGCTGTGATTTGTAGGTCTCCATTATTATTTGCAATATTTTTACAGCTATGATAGTACAGTTTGTGGCAATGAATTACTATCATCCATTTTGGACAATTTAATATTGGAATGTCCACTTAAATAGCACTTTCAAAAACTGTTAAATAGAACTATATTGAACATATATAAAATAAATCTGATTTAGAATGTATTGGGAAAAAATTGCTACCGAGTATCTGATCAGATGAGTTTAAATGATCTTTTATCAAATTTTACAATCTATGGATAATGGCAAGTACATTTCATTTAAGATTTAGAATTAATATAATTCCTTTACCTTGGAAGTGACTCATTCAAGGCTTTAAAGAAAACTGCTTTTTGAGATTGTAATAGGTAAATTTCCCCCATAATTAACTGAACAAAAATTATAAACTAAGACTCTAAAATTAGCATACAACAATTTGCTTTCATTGAAATAAATCTATAATTTTGCATTTCTTGCCTGAAGTCTAGATTTTTCCAAACCATTTGGTGTGCACACTTACAAAAAGCAGAAATTTTGGAAACAACTGGAAACTTTTTTTAAAAAGTATTTAACATTCAATGTCCTGGTTATTTGTAGGAAAATAGATGCAGTGACCAGAGGTACTATATTAATATTTTAAGTCTGCCATGCAAAAATGCAGGACTGCTTGATGTGTGTAAAGACTGCCAATATGGTGATTTTTGTTTAAATTTTCCTGGCAGGGGGGCCAAGTATGTGAAATGATGAGCATACTGAATATTGGGAGTAGTCCATCGGCATTCAGGGCAATTTGTGGTGCCCATATGTCACGATCCTCTTGCTGATTTCAGTAGCAGTACTTCCATGAATAAAGGCTGCCAGATCAGGCCCTGGTTTCTACATAACATGGAGAAAGCAGAAAAATATTCCTCTTTCTTGTACTTACTCTTGTCATAAGAGGCTAAATATATCTGATATGATTAATTAAGAATTGCTGATGTAAGAAGTTACATAATGGCTTTTCAGTAGTGAATAAAAATCAGTGAAGAATAAATGCCTTTTGTCAACTCTTATTAATCCAGTTTATGCCCCAGTGGCCAGAATGCCCAGGTAGTATAGGCAATGCCATCATGCTTTTATGGAAACGACCCAGTATACTCTTGTTCCTTGTTGCACTGAGGAATAAGAAGGTGTGGGGAAGTTCTCTTAGGAAAAGAATGCAAAGTGCACTTCTTACAAGCAAAGATGGAAAAAATAGGAAATATAGGAATTGTCATTCTGCATCAGGTCAGTGGTCCATCTAGACCACTATCTTTTATCTAACAGTGGCCATTACCAGATACTTCAGAGGAAGATGTTAAGCGGGTATGGGATAATATGCCCTCGATATTACATCGCCTCCTAAACGCTAATAATTAGAGATTGTTTTAAGCCTTGAAAAATGAGGCTTAACAGCTCTTCCAAAACTTGTTACCACATTATAACTTTAGATATTATTATTGTTTGTGTAAATTTCCAATCCTTTTTAATCTTGCTAAGATTTTAGCCACAGTGACATCCTGCGGTAGTGAGTTACACAGTCCAATTACATTGTCTGAAAAATGTGTTTTTATATTTGCCACCTTTTATTGTCATTCACAGTTCCCTTGTCCTTCTGTTATAAGATGGGTTAAACATGAGCTTCCAATCTACCTTCTCTGCATAGAATCATAGAATCGTAGGACTGGAAGGGATCTCAAGAGGTCATGTAGTCCTTCCCCTGAATTCATGGAAGGACTAAGTCTTATCTAGACCATCCCTGACTGGGGTTTTTCTAACCTATTCTTAAAAATCTCCAATGATGGAGATTCCACAACTTCCCTAGGCAATATTCCAATGCGTAATCACCTTGACAGTTAGGAAGTTTTTTTCTAATGTCCAACCTAAACCGCCCTTGCTTCAATTTAAGTCCATTGCTTCTTGTCCTATCTTCAGAGGTTAAGGAGAACAATTTTTTCCCCTCCTCCTTGTAATAACCTTTCATGTAACATCATTCATTATTTTATATACTCATATCATGTTACTTCTTATTAATATCCTTTCAACAGTAAACAATCAATCTTCATAGGAGAGTTTTTTCCAGGTCCTTAATTATTCTTGTCACTCTACTCTGAACCCCTCTAATTCTGCAATTTCCTTTTTGAGATGGGCTGACTAGCACTGTGCACAGTATTCCAGATGAGGCCCTACTACTGATTTATACAAAGGACATGATCACATTTTCTGTATTAGTCTCTACCTCATTCCTTATGCAACCAAACATCTTTGTTCTTTTACCATAGCTACATTTTAAGCTGAGGTCTTCATTGAGCTGTCTACAGCTACACTAAGGTCCTTTCACTGAGTTGGCAGTTAATTTAGAACCCTGTAAGGTATATGAGTAGATTAATTTTTTTGGCTCCAATATGCATTACCAGTGATTGATGGGAAAAAATTGTCTATGTTAATTCCTTCCTCTGCATTTTCCAGTGGGTCTTATCTTTGTGTGTCTTGATCATAAACTCTTTGAGTTAAAGACCATCTGATATCTGTATCTTGTGCACATTGTTAGTAACTTACCCTCCTCTCCCAGACAATTCTAAACATGTAGTTGTAGACTAGAAAGCACCAGCATTTGGAGGCTGCTAGTACTATGTCAAAATGGTGTGTTTTTACTATAGCTCAGAGTATAATGTGTTCAGCTATTTATAAAATATGAGGATGGACTAATAAAAGGAAAAGAAGAGCCTGAGATAAGGAAACGAGTACCCTACAACCGCTTAAGCCCAAGGTGTCTACTTGATGCCCCACTCAAGTCTGCATTTACTATAATATCAGCTTTTCTGAGAAGGAATGTGACATTATCAGGCATACATCAGAAAACACAGTTTCATTCTAATTTCAATTACTCCACTAAAGACTCATACTAGCATAAAACCTGTGTAAGATCAGAATCAGGCTCTTTGTGTTGAAGTAGTTCACTAAATTCCTATTCAATGCACAAATACATCTTGAGCACTACATGCTAAAAACCACTACCTCTGGAGATGATCGAGCAACTCTAGTCCCAATATACAATTGCAAAAAAGGAGTTCCCAGAACCTGTCTTTGAAATCACCATTGCATAGTTTATCACAGTTACTAGATTATAGTTATCTATTTTGGTGATTTGGTTTCTAAAAAAGCCACTACACTGATGACTGTAGGGCTTGGGGGTATAAGATGCACACATCTGATGTTTCACATCAGACCATGTCTCACTTAGGCTATGTTTACACTGGGACACATACTTTGTTACTTGACCTTCTATGTGCTTGTTCATATTCCTATACACATGCTGAGTGTCCACATAGGTTGTGATGGACACAGATATAATTCTGTGTATGTGCCTGTACCCACAACCACACTGCTGCTGCTGTTATGCTATGTTAGCACTATCATTTTAAGGGCAGTATCCCAGGATTCTGGGCCTTACAAGGAGACACTCTAAGAACCAATTTGCTATGTGTTTTGGTACTGTTCCCAACCTTCACACATTTCCTGATGTCAATTCCTGCTCACCACTCACTCCTGCGAAATTGGGTGGAAGACATGGAGCAATGGGATAATGGTGTGGTATTGCACCTATACCTTATTGTAAGACAAAGGTTTATGCAGTGGAGTAGGTGATCAGTGACATGCTGGATGGAATTTGGGCACCTAGGTGAATGACAAGTCATTCAGCTCCCATGGCACAGAAAGGATGACTGCTGGTATTGCTAATGTATGCCCGTGGATAGACTGTCATGTCTGATGCAGGAGAACCAGAACCGTGTGGTGGGATCATATTGTTTAGGAAATGTGGGATGATCAGCAGTGGCTTCACAACTTCAGAAAGAGCAAACAGACCTTCCTGGAGCTGTGTGAGGAGCCTGCACCAAACCTCCAGCACCAGAACATTTAGTCAGGGAAGCCATACCAGTGCAGAAGTCAGTGGAAGTTGGCAACCTCGGACAGCTATCAGTCCACCACTTTGGGGTTGGAAAGTCCACTTTCACGGTTGGAGTCATGGTTGTGTAGGTCTGTGAGGCAATTAACACATATCTACTCACATGTGGTTGCCATAAGAAAAGTTCCAGAAATAACAGTTTGATTTCAAAGGATAGGATTTCTGAACTGTTCAGGGACCATTGATGGCACCCACATTCCAATACTTTTCCCTCCAACAGGGGTGAGTTATTATGGCTCGGTGACTGATAGCCTGATCTATTAGCCAGAGCCAGAGTCTGTAGTCTTGAGACAGAAGTCAAGGGTTGGTAGGGTCAAGATACTGGGAGGTCAGAAGCAAGAAACAAACTAGAGATTGGAATTGAGTCAGGCCAGATCAGGATATCAGGGGGTCAGAGGTAGGGGACAAATGGAAGATTAAGAATTACAAGTCAGATGACAGGAGACAATCTGGGTCAGGATGCCAGGAAATCAAGCCAGGAAAGCTAGAGATGGTAGCAGGTAGCAGGAATGGGGGGGAGGGAACAGGAAACACAAGGCACACAATCCACAGCAGGATGAAGCATAGCTGTTAAACAGCTTCCTATTCCTGCTGCTGTCTTTTGTAGGGCCTGTGGGCCTATCATCTGCTCTGGACTCTGCCAATTGGATCTCTGATGCACACATGCATTCCAGATAAGCTATTGTTAGCAGGCTAGCAAGTGGAGGGTTGGAGCCTGGCTGCTCCCATAAACCTTGAGAGTCCACATTCAAGACTTGTCAGTCATGACACAAGCGAGTATGTGAACCAAAAAGGTTACTATTAATTCATTCTGCAAGATTTATTGGACCACAGAAGCAGATTCATGAACACAATGTGGGAAACCTGGAAAAGTTCATAACACTAGGGTACTGAAATGATCAGGATTGTATTTGTAGAGGGAAGAAGAAACTTTATTCCCCCAAAATATTATTGTTCTGTATGGTGGGTCTGTTATTTTGGGGGACCCTGCATACCTGCTCCTAACTTGGCTCATGAAGCCATATCCTTACATCGATATCCCTGGCAAAAGGGAATTCAAGTAGAAATTCAATATCTACAGAATGGTCATGGAATACACATTTGGTAGATGGAAAGGTCATTGGCACTATTCACCTGTCTGGATGTTAATGTGGCTATCACCATTCAAATAATTCTTGCTTGCTGAGCACTCCATATGTTTGTGAGGGTAAGGAGAGTGCTTCTGTCATGAGTGGGCACAGCAGAAGTTTGGTTTACAAACTCTGTCCAGGCCGGAGATGCCATAAGAGCATTTCACACCTGCTCCAGCTTCTGTGAAATTTCCTGGTACATGTGTATGTTAATGCCGCTCCAGGAGAAGTCTGGGGGATGGTGTACAACAACCACACACACTGATCAGCACCTGAATATGGTCAGCAGGCCAAGTGGCTGCTCTCAGAGCTGGATCCATAGCCAGCTGTATTGATCTGTAAAGAGTAAAGAGGAAAGCTCTTCTAATGTGTTCAATGCAGCTCACTACTGTCAGTAAAAATGAGGGGCCAGAGATCTTTATAGATTGGGTAAAGGTCAGTCAGAAAAGTGTTCTGTGCATTCTGTGAATGAAGGGGAAGACTATTAAGACTCACGACTGGTACATAGCCCTTATCCCCATCCACACTGTACGCTGTGATGGTACAGGGCTGTGCCACAGCCGGTGACAGGTACTTACCCACACTCTTCAGGCATGCTAGCTTACTCACCCTCTACTCGCCCTCAGATGTGTGCTTCTGAGTTTAGATGTGGACACTAGAGGCGGTTATGGCACAACCATCACATGGACATATATACGGTCACTAGCATCGATGTAGCCTTAGTCCCCTTTCAAACATCAAATATTTACCTGAAAAATGATTGTGGACTGAAGCAAATAAAGCAAACTCATGAAACAAACATTTTCCTGAATAACTTATATATATACACACGGTGTGGTGTTCATCTTCACGTCAAATACCTATAAATAATGATTTAATTTTCTCCTAGGCTTTCTTTTCTTCCTCACCATTTACTCATCCATACAACATTATCACACAGCCTTTAGTAGCTGAAACCTAATACAACTAGTGCTCCTAATGAAAGATTGGTGAATAACTGAATCACTTGGCAAACTGGGCACAAACAAATAGTATGTGTTTTAATACAGCTAAATGTAAATGTATATATCTAGGAATAAAAATGTAGACCATAGTTACAGTATGGGGGGCTCTATCCTGGGAAGTCATGACTCTGGAAAAGATTTGGGGATCATGGAGGATAATCAGCCCAACATGAGTTTCCATTGTGATGCTGTGCCCAAAAAGGCTAATGTGATGCTGGGATGCATAAACAGGGGGTACTCAAGTAGGAACAGAGAAGTTTTTTACCTTGCTATTTGTCACTGATGTGACCACTGCTAGAATACTGGATCCAGTTGTGGTGTGCACAATTCAAGAAGGATGTTTAAAAATTAGAGAGAGTTCAGAAAAGAGTCACAAGAATTAATAAAGGATTAAAAAACATACCTTA
This sequence comes from Malaclemys terrapin pileata, assembly GCF_027887155.1. NCBI lineage: Eukaryota > Metazoa > Chordata > Testudines > Emydidae > Malaclemys > Malaclemys terrapin. The sequence goes on along the minus strand of NC_071507.1, from coordinate 156,747,547 downwards.
TAGTGATAGACTCAAGGAGCTCGCTCTGTTTAGCTTGACAAAGGGAAGGATAAAGAGTGACTTGATTACAGTGTGTAAGTGCCTACAAGGGGGAACAAATACTTAATAATTACACTCTTCAATTTAGCAAACAAAACTATAACTTGATCCAATGGCTCGAAGCTGATGATAGACAAATTCAAGCTGGAAATAAGGTGTATTTTTTTAGTAATGAGATTAATTAATCATTGGAACAATTTACCAAGGGTTGTGGTGGATTCTCCATCACTGGTAACTTTTAAAAACCAAGATTGGATGTTTTTTTCTAAAAGATATGATCAAGGAATTATTTTGGGGTAGTCCCATGGCCTGTGTTATACAAGTCAGGCTAGATGATGAAAATGGTTCTTTCAGGTCTTAAAATCAATGCAAAACTGATTATTTTTGTTTTTTTCTTTTGGATTGGGTTGGGGTTTTTTGAGTGACTGGCAATTTAGAAAAGCTGAAGAAAAAAAGCATTTCAAAATGAACATAAAATGAAAATGTTCAGCAAATCAAAAAAAGCAAAGAAACCAACAACAAAAAAACCCTATGAAATAAAAGATTTCATTTTGATTTTGAGCATTTTAATGCTTTTGAATCTTTTGAAATGTATTAAAGGAAATTTTGGAACAAAAAGTCATTTAAAACTGAAAAATCAAAGTTTCATTTTGAAAATATATCAAAGTGAACTTTTTTTCACATAAACAACTCTGGGAAACACATGAATTTACAAAATGTTTCTGTGTTGTATCTGCATTTTTTCATTGAAGAAAAAAAAGAAATTGGTCAAGAAATTTTGCCCAGCTCTACTCGTATCACCTTCTTCCCCTGCAGAGCTACATGCAGAATTCTGATAAGTAACCGCTTTCTGCATTCACATACGAGAGACTAATAGTCTTATGCACCATGGATCACAAGTATTAATAGCAACATACTCACTCTGCCTAATAACAGGAGTATCACTAATTTATTCCCAAATGGTTGGCAATTGTAATTGACATAAATGGAAATTGCCTCTGCTTTAAATGTCATCTAAAAGGGGGCTTAGAGGAGCATAGTCATCTATTACACTAAGAACATGGGAGCTACACACACATATTTGATGCTGGAAAAGGAGTTCATTGTTAATTAGTGTCTTATGAAAGCAATTAGAATGCCTGTTGGGGAAAAAATGTACAAAAGATGTGTTTTGTTGTTTCCTTTTTCATGCATTTATTCTTTGCAGTACACGACTGCATAAAACTCTTAATGCATTGTGTAGCACTTTAGAAAAAAATACAATGTGAGAAAGAAATGTGAAACATATTTTATTTATCTATCTATTTATTTAGGTGTAAACAATAAACAACCCACCTCTTCAAAAAGCTCCAAGTTCCCTAATGATTTCAACAACAATTTTTTTCATCTGCAAAAAATAATTAATCAGCAGCAAAGAGTAATTGTTTACAAATAATGAATTAACATTGCCAGGCTATAAATCAAAGCAGAAAAATGGACCCTTTTAGCCCCTTCCCCCTGGAACATATCCTCAATCTTCCCCCGAAACCCTGCCAAATAAATGGCTTTTGCAGCTGTCATACTGTCTGGAATGGTTCACGATTGTCGGTGCCAACATCAGGGCAGACTGTCAAGAAGCAGGGCAGAGACTCCAAATGGGTTGTGTGTTCTATAATTAGATTTCACCAACCCAATAACAAATGTGAACTCCTAAAGCACTGTAACAGTCTTAAAATGGAGTCACAGACAGTCATATGGGGAAGTCCAACCTATCCTGCCACCCAGGAAAGCTGGACTTAGTGATAGTGAGCTGCTACGCATCAAAGATCACAACATATTCAGGTTGCTTCCAGACCCAAGAGACCAGTCACTTACCCCAGATCAATTTGCACCTTAGATCTCACACCAATGATAACGCTTGTAGCCAGTTCTGTAATAAACTAACAAAAGATTTATTAAATAGGAAAAAGAAATGAGAGAGTTTATACAAGTTTAAAGCAGGCAAACATATATACACAAGTGAGGTACAGTCTATGGTTTTAAAAGGTGCCAGAGCTGCTGTAGTCTGTCAACTCTGAATGTCTTTTAGGGTTAACCCATCATGAGCCTCTTCATGATGTGAGGGGGCAATTAACAATGTCTTTGTATTGTGATGTGCCACAATGTCCCGAAAACCCACCAACCGCTATGCCTATCTCCATGCCTCCAGCTTCCACCCCGGACACACCACATGATCCATCATCTACAGCCAAGTGCTGCGGTAAAACCGCATCTGCTCCAACCCCTCAGACAGAGACCAACACCTACAAGATCTTCACCAAGCATTCTCAAAACTATGATATCCGCACAAAGAAATAAGGAAACAAATCAACAGAGCCAGATGTGTACCCAGAAGCCTCCTGCTACAAGACAAGCCCAAGAAAGAAACCAATAGAACTCCCCTGGCCATCACCTACAGCTTAAACCTCTCCAATGCATCATCAGTGATCTACAACCCATCCTGGACAATGATCCCTCACTTTCACAGACCTGGTAGGCAGGCCAGTCCTCGCTCACAGACAACCCGCCAACCTTAAGCATATTCTCACCAGCAACCATATCCCCGCACCATAACAACTCTAACGCAGGAACCAATCCATGCAATAAACCTCAATGCCAACTCTGCCCACATATCTACATCAGCAACACCATCACAAGACTTAACCAGATCAGCTACAACATCACCGGTCCATTCACTTGCACGTACACCAATGTTATATATGCCATCATGTGCCAGCAATGCCCCTCTGCTATGTACATTGGCCAAACTGGACAGTCACTACGTAAAAGGATAAATGGACACAAGTCAGATCAGGAATGGCAATATACCAAACCTGTAGGAGAACACTTCAACCTCCCTGGCCACACAATAGGAGATGTAAAGGTAGCCATCTTACAGCAAAAAAAACTTCAGGACCAGACTCCAAAGAGAAATAGCTGAGCTTCAATTCATTTGCAAATTTGACACCATCAGATCAGGATTAAACAAAGACTGTGAATGGCTAGCCAACTACAAAAACAGTTTCTCCTCCCTTGGTGTTCACACCTCAACTGCTAGCAGAGGACCTCACCCTCCCTGATTGAACTAACCTCGTTATCTCCAGACTGATTCTGGCCTGCATATTTATACCTGCCTCTGGAAATTTCCATTACATGCGTCTGACGAAGTGGGTATTCATCCACAAAAAGCTTATGCTCCAATACATCTATTAGTCTTAAAGGTGCCACAGGACTTTCTGTTGTGTTTAGTTTTGATAGCCCTTCTTGATGAGCAGAAGACAATCTCCCTTGCCTGGGTTCACAGTTTCAGAGCAAATATTTTTTACAGTTATAAAGCAAAAATGTAAACATTACCTTATAGCATGTGATAAAGATATAAGTGAGATTAATGCATGCAGGAACTTACAAGCATTTCAGGAAGTCTAAACACTAAACACATTGTTACAAGTTCAATCAACCCATATTAACCGTACTAACATGCAGGTGAGACAGACTGGATTCCAGCAATGAATTTGTCATTGCTCGGCTAAGGCCTAAAGCCTTGGCAAGACCTGCACCTGGTCTGCCAGCGTCACAGCAGCTTGCCAAGAAGGTGTCTTGTGTAAGCTGTCATTATTCCACTGCCTTTAATGAAGCTATGACAATTTACACCAGCTGAGTGTTTATTTAGTTAAAAGGAGGAAAATAATGGGAAAGACACAGAATTAACATGTCATGTAACTGCCATTAATTTGTTTCCATTGCTTGAATATAGTATACTTTTCCCCACACCCTTTCCAATTTTGTGTCTTTTAAGGCCCTGATCCTACAATTACCGTGTACAGGTGCATTGCCGGTGCCATGCTGAACCCCTCTGATGATGGTGGAGCTCTGCATAAATACGCAGTGATTCGCAGGATTGATGTTTTAGACTGTAAACTCTTCTGGGCAGGAACTACTGTTCTGATTCTCCATTATCCTGCCCTCCATGGAGTCACTTACACCTACCAGAGGGCACATAGAGCGATGGAAAATACTACCACTCTGATTTGATAGTGTTTTACATTCACTTTTTACTGGTGTAATTGACTCCCCAAGGTGTTGGGCAACGAAGAACAAAGACTTATACCTTGCTATATGTATCCTATAACAATGCACCCTTATTCCTGATTGGGACTTTTTTTGTGCTTGTATAACATATATACTCCTACTATTATTAAGAAATAACCATTTGCAAGTAAGTACTACACAGTCATGCCAATTACTTCCAGTTCAAAATATCTCATGTACACTGTTTAACATTTGAGAAATGCTGACATTTAATGGGTACCTCTATAAAAATGTAAGACATATCAGTAATATTTAGTGAAGGTGGAAAACTCTTGCATCTCCAGTGTACAAAGTGAAAGGATATAGGGCACAAAGTAATAGAAAACCAAATCTGTAAACAAATACATAAACAAAACCAGGGGATAAAAAATATTTGTAAGACCCTTTTGGGAGAGCTGTAGAGATAAATAAGCACAGTGGCTGATCAACAGAGAATTACAACAGATACTGTCCAGGGAAAACATGGCATTACAGAAGTCAGCTCTCAGTGATTCAAATGCCTTCGCTCATTCCCAGTAACTTCTTATCAATAACATTGATATCAGAGGATATATCTTTAGAAGCATATAAAAATAGTGGCAAGATTCTTGGAATTAGCCATCGTGCAATAAGGCTCTTAAGATTTCATTTTGGATTTCTACAGGGTCTTACCACTTAATAAATTATAATAATGTCAAGGGATGTTCACTGGGAAGCACAAAAAAGTTGTCCTTGTTTTAGTAACCATACAATGTTGGTAGAGCATCCGTAATTCAAAATTATTAGTTGCAACTTTTAGTAGCCCACCCAACATTCTTTTATTTTCTGACTTTCACAAGTAAAGCAGAAAATAGTGCCTTTCAATAAATAAATAAATGAAAAAACAAGAGAAGGCGCTGTTCATAATTAATAATCAAACCAATATGAGTAGAAACAAACCCTGAGATTTCACACGTCAGAAACCTCTTTAATTTTTAGACATCCATTTAATTAATGCAGTATGTGAAACCCATTCGAGTTCTACTTCACTGAATTACTTTTACCCACACATTGCATAAGTGAATGAGGCATAAAGAATACTGATCAGCTGGACTATCCACATTTAATGAGTCATCAGTCAACAGCAATTTTCTTCTGGGCTTGTGTCAATGCCATTTCTAAATGAAATAGAGGGGTAAGTGGTTTCTCACCACAATGGCAATATTTTCAAAAAGGGAAGGCTGACTTACAGCTGCAATCAATGCACTCTCTTACACTTATCTGCACTCACATGTGTATGTAAAAACACATGGCTGGACTTTACAAAAATGAGATAAGCCATTTACAATGCACACTTTACTTCTCTACAGAGGAAAAAGGACAGTAAACTATCTAAACTTCTATATGCCACAGGGCGCTACAACAATGGTACCCTTAACTCACCCAACAATATTGTTAACCTATTCAACCACACACTTAGCCCAGTGGAAAAGTCTGTCCTATCTCGGGGAGACTCTTTCTGCCCCACCTCCTCCACAAACATGATACAGTTCTGTGGTGAACTTTTGCCATCTCCGACTCAAAAAATATTTCTAATACACCACTGAACAGTGCACTGACCCACAGGAACCCTCCCAACAACACTACAAGAAGAAGAATTCTGCGTGGACTCCTCCTGATGGTCGAAATGACAGACTGGACTTCTACATAGAGTGCTTCTGCAGACGTGCACAGGCTGAAATTGTGAACAAACAGCATCTCTTGCCCCATAACTTCAGCCATACAGAATGCAATGCCATCCACAGCCTCAGAAACAACTCTGACATTATAATCAAAGGGGCTGACAAAGGAGGTGCTGTAGTCATAATGAACAGGTCGGATTATGAACAGGAGGCTGCCAGGCAACTCTCCAACACCACATTCTACAGGCCACTATTCTCCAATCCCACTGAGGAGTACCAAAAGAAATGACACCATCTTCTCAAGAAACTCTCTGCTATACCATAGGAGCAAATCTACACAGACACACCCCTAGATCCCCAACCAGGGGTATTCTATCTGCTACCCAAGATCTATAAACCTGGAAACCCTGGTCGCCTCATCATCTCAGGCATTGGCACTCTTACAGCAGGATTATCTGGCAATTTGGACTCTCTCCTCAGACCCTACACTATCAGCACTCCTAGCTATCTTCAAGACACCACCAACTTCCTGAGGAAATTACAATGCATTGGTGATCTTCCTGAAAACACCATCTTGGCCACCATGCATGTAGAAGCTCTTTACACCAATATTCCACATGAGGATGGATTACAAGTTGTCAGGAACAGCATCCTTGATGAGGCCACGGCGCACCTGGTGGCTGAACTTTGTGACTTTGTCCTCACACACAACCATTTCAAATTTGGGGACAACTTATAACTTCAAGTCAGCGGCACTGCTATGGGTACCCGCATGGCCCCACAGTATGCCAACATTTTTATGGCTGACTTAGAACAACGCTTCCTCAGCTTTCGTCCCCTATCACTGCTCTTCTACTTGCGCTACACTGATGACATCTCCATCATATGGCAAGGAGGCCCTTGAAGAATTTCAGCTGGATTTCAACAATTTCCACCCCACCATCAACCTCAGCCTGGACCAGTCCACATAAGAGATCCATTTCCTGGACACTACAGTGCAAATAAGTGATGGTCACATAAACACCACCCTATACCGGAAACCTACTGACCGCTATACGTACCTACATGCCTCCAGCTTCCATCCAGGACACATCACATGATCCATTGTCTACAGCCAAGCCCTAAGATACAACCACATTTTCTCCAATCCCTCAGACTGAGACAAAAATCTGCCAGATCTTTATCAAGCATTCTTAAAATTAAAATACCCACCTGGGGAAGTGAGGGAACAGATTGACAGAGCGATATGGGTAACCAGAAGTCACCTGCTACAGGACAGACCCAATAAGGAAAATAACAGAACACCACTGGCCATCACATACAGCCCCTAGCTAAAACCTCTCCAGCACATCATCAACGATCTACAACCTATCCTGGAAAGCGATCCCTCACTCTCACAGACCTTGGGAGGCAGGCCAGTCTTCGCTTACAAACTGTCCCAACCTGAAGCATACTCACCAGCAAATACACACCACACCACAGAAACACGAACCCAGGAACAAATCCCTGTAACAAACCCCATTGCCTATTCTCTCCCCATATCTACTCTTTCAACACCATCAGAGGACCCAACCACATCAGCAACACCATCAGGGGCTCATTCACCTGCACATCTACTAATGTGATATATGCCATCATGTGCCAGTAATGCCCCTCTGCCATGCACATTGGCCAAACTGGACAGTCTTGATGTAAAAGAATAAATGGACAAAAATCAGACATCAGGAATGGTAACATAGAAAAGCCAGTAGGAGAACACTTTACTCTCCCTGGACATTCAATAACAGATTTAAAAGTAGTCATCATTCAACAACAAAACTTCCAAAACAGACTTCAAAGAGAAACAGCAGAACTAAAATTCATTTGCAAATTTAACACCATTAATTTGGGCTTGAATAGGGACTGGGAGTGGCTGGCTCACTACAAAAGCAATTTTCCCTCTCTTGGTATTGACACCTCATCATCAATTATTGGGAGTGGTCCACATCCACTCTGACTGAATTGGCCCTGTCAACACTGGTTCTTCACTTGTAAGGTAATTCCTTTCTCTTCATGTGTGAGTATATTTATGCCTGCATCTGTAATTTTCACTCCATGCATCTGAAGAAATGAGTTTTTTACTCACAAAAGCTTAAAGACTAGAAAGTTGCTAAGGTGGTACCTAGCTTTAAACAACCCCACCACTTAGTGTAGTTTTAAGACAGGGAGGGAGGGGCTTATGGAAATCCCCCAGTGGCATAAACATTGCATAGCCAGCTCTAGGCTGCCTGCTTCCCAACCAAATAAGTAGTGTTCCAAGACAGACAGGAGTTGGAGTATGACGGATTATACTGGAAGCATGGGAAGGGACCCTTTATCTAAATTACAGATTGTGTCACAAGACTCGGGAAGTTGAAAGGTGATGGGGTATTTCCTCATCTAATGTCTTACACCATGTACTGCTTGACCGAACACAGCTCAGTATGTTTGGGAATACTTTAGGTCTGTTTTTGAAGTGAGGAGGTTGGCTAATAAAAATGGTATATTTTGCAGATTTCACTATGTAACAATTAATCATTGTTGGCATAACCATAAAATCTTACACAATTTACAGATTTACACAATATATTATATTACATTAAGCTTAGTTTCACAATAGTCAGTGATCCATTGAAAAATAGAACAGAATGAAGTCTTGTTCCTTTCTACAAATTTTGTGTATATGACAATTATTTTGCTCTCTAAGTAGCAAGAGAGCATGCAGATAATAGTGGTCTTAATTAGAAATAAAAGTTTTAAAAAAGAATACAGAAACATAGATCACTGCTATTGAAGCCAAGCTAACAGAGAAAGAACAGTTCCTTCTAGTTGCTACCGAATTAAGAATACATTAATTGACTTCTGGTGTCTATTTATAGAACTGCCAACTTTTGAAAGCTGTAAATAAGGACATTTAGAGAGAAACGTAGGGATAATATAATGCTATTGTCTATGTGCCATACAAGTTATATCTTTCCCTACCTTACACCCAAAATGAGGAAGAATTTTATTCCTGCATAGTAGACATCACCCCAACAATGAAAATATTCACTCCATATTCCCCACAACACTACATTATAAAAATATGCATTTATGCATGCATATATGTACAAATATATACACTACCCAACCATTATATATTCCAATACCTGTGTCAGGGCTTCCTATTCAATCCCATTTCACAAGACATAAACAGCATCATATTATATTTTATATTTCATAGGCACACCAAAGAGTTAGCCAACTGCTGCAAACTTATGTTCTATTGGGAAAGACTCCCAATGATTTCAGTCCAACCATGCTTATTTCAAATTAGGTATTGGAAATTATACCACCCTTTTCCTCTCAATTTTAAATCCTTTACAATCAAAAATTGATTAGCTCAGTGATGGGCAATCTATGGCCCATGGGCTGCACACGGCCCACCAGGGCAATCCGCTGGCGGGCTGCCAGACAGTTTGTTTACATTTGCACGGCTGCCTGCAGCTCCCATTGGACAGGAATGGTGAACTGTGGCTATGGGGAGCTGTGGGCAGCCGTGCAAATTTAAACAAACTGTCTGGTGTCCCACCAGCAGATTGCCCTGATGGACCGCGTGCGGCCCGCAGACCGCAGGTTGCCCACCACTGATCTAACTGCTCCCCTCATTTCTTGGCCTAGTAGACCCAGTGTCAGAAAGGCAGACTTAATGCATTTCTCAAATTTTTATTATTTTTACTGATATGTCTATCAGTGTATTCTGGAGAAGCTGCAGAACAATCTGTGGTATAACAGAGTTTGCACAATGTTACTCATATGAAAGGCTGATGAGCCTTCTTTTTCATGGTCTTGCACCACGTATAATCATTTACACCTTTGCAAAGGGGTATAAAACATTACCAGATCAAAAGGATAACCTGTGAGTGCTGCTTATTAAATGATGGTTACTATGACTATGCGATGGAACTTCTTTCTTTTTGAAGGGCAGCCACTGTCTGCTGTGAAGTGAGTAGGTAATAGAAGAGCACTCTGAAACCATCAGAAGGACAGGCACCTCTGTCCTAATTCAAACAATTCCCAAGGATGTAGCGGCATCAGGGACATCAAAATCAGGAGGGTACATGTATAGAACACTGTTAAAGAATGAATTTGAGAGACATCCATGAAGTCTTCTAGAAGATGTGGCACGACTGAGTTCGAAAGCTGAAGGGACCCTTACAGAGAATGCCCTACTAGAAGTACTAGAAGACACCTCTTACTTACACCCAGGTGGCTTCAGCCTTTTGTCAGATCATGTGACTCCAAGGATCAAGTAAAAGCCAAGAAAGACACACAAAAATGTTAATTATAGATAGAGGCAGAATAACTTTTGGAAACAGAGGGCATATCCTCAGTGCAAATTGTCATAGTTCCATTGACATCCACAGAGCTGTCACAATTATAGCACCTGTCAATCTGCCTGAAATATTCAAATTCTTGCACATGATGGAAAATCTTGCAAAGAATAGAAGCAGTCCCAGTAACATTGCCTGATTCAATATCCACTGAAGTCAATACAAATCTTTAATCTAAGAGGGTTTTAGATTAGGCCCTAACCCAGTTAGCATCTTGGATTTTAATCAGCAAAATTTCCATTTAAAGTTGGGAATGGACAACAGGGGATGGATCACTTGATTACCTACTTTATTCATTCCCTCTGGAGCACCTGGCACTGGCTACTGTCGGAAGACGGGATACTGGGATAGATGAACATTTGGTCTGACCCAGTATGGCCGTTCTTATGACTAAAGTAAAATAATTGAACTCATTGCCCTTAACTTATTCTTTTTATATGTAGAAAATTAGTATAAAATCTCTTGTAGAATTTAAATGTGAAAAATGCACATTTTAGATATTTATACATCAAACTTAAATTCCCAAAGTCTAATTCTTCAGTTTCATCTCGGCTGTACTGTGAGTGTGAAAGACAGAGAAGCACACAGGCAGTTGCTCTCCACACCCCTCTGGTCCCAGCTATCCATCTCAAAAATAGCAATTTTTCTGTCAGATCACAGTATTTATGACTACAAACAAAATTAAGCACTTCCCAAATTGCTAATATAACAATGTGAACCACGGCCACAGGGAGCTGCAGGCGTCCATACAAATATAAACCAACTGTCTGGCAGCCCGCCAGCAGATTACCCTGATGGGCCATGTGTGGCCCATAGATTGCCCACCACTGGTCTAAGGGGATTGTCTGTGACTCCAAGTAAGACTGGTATAGTGATATAGTTCACATTAGATTTCACCAACCCAGTGACAAATTATAGAACACATCACAAGTTTGGGGTGTCTGCCCTGTTTTCTGACAGTCTGCTCTAAGGTAGGAACTCACAGTCGTGAGCCACTCCAGTCATCGTGATAAATCCAAATTCATGTGTAGTATGTAGTGATATTTCCATAACATATTATTCATTATGAATATGCCCCCACATTTGCAAAGGAGTCCATCTGCATGTTCTGAGCATATACTGTGTTCATTATTAATCCTAAGAATTATTAGAAGTAGAGCTCATCATATAATATTCACAAATAATACATTTGGTAATTTGTTCCCTGTCATCAGTGAATAAATGGTTTTTAAATACATTTTCTCCCATTAGTTGCCCAGTTCCAACTAGAAGATTCTTGATTTGCCAAGGGCATTTTGCTGATGCTTTGTGACAAAGGGCTTTCTGAGTTCCTTGAAAAGCATATTCTGGGAGAATATATTCCTAGCCATCTTAAAGTTATTTTGCATAGAGTTGAGATCTGCTCTCAGTTGCTTGCTTAATTAAAATTAGTAAAGGGATATACAAATTGATGCAAGACTTTAGAGTTATGATACCACATAATTAGCTGAAAAATTAATACTGTTCTTCAAAGGAAAGAAGGAATGGAGCTATATTCAGAATGCAGTACAGCTGATTCATTTCTAATTTGACTAATACATTTAAAACTTCTTCATAAGGATTTCATCTAATTACTTCACAGTGAGAGTTTGCTTATTGTAAGGTCATAACAATATGATTTTGTGTAAACTTGTAAATAAAACTGTTTGTGTGGCATGATTTATGTCAAATTAAAATTATTTTTTTCCCCCCTTCCAGGCATGACTTGATACCATGAAAAGGTTATATAAATATGAGTAATCATTTTACAATTTGTATTTTTTCAATGTTGTTAACAAACTGTTTAAAATTACGACTTTTTTTCATCATAATTAGGGCTCTACCAAATGCAGGATTCATTTTGGTCAACTTCATAGTCATAGGATTTTAAAAATCATAAATTTCATGATTTTAGCTATCTAAATCTGAAATTTCACGGTGGTGTAATTGTAGGGCTCCTGACCCCAAAAGGAATTGTGAGGTGGTCGTAAGGTTATTGTAGGGGAGTTGCGGTACTGTTACAGAAGTAAGGGTGGCAATACCATGATTCCCCTAAAATAACCTTGTAACCCCCCTGCAACTCCCTTTTGAGTCTGGACCCCCAACTTAGGAAACGCTGGTCTCCCCTGAGAAATCTGGATAGTATAGGGTAAAAGCACACAAAAGATCAGATTTCACCGGGGTAGGGGGGGTGTAGACCAGATTTCACAGTTCATGATGCAGTTTTCATGGACGTGAATTTGGTAGGGCCCTAATCATAATATTGAAATGATAACATACTATGATCAGCACACCAAAGTATCACCTTTTAGTTTATTTTGCTACGAGAATAGCATAGCTGAAGTCGACATATCTTAGGTTGACTTACCTTGCGTCCTCACGGTGCAGGGTCAACTGCCGCTGCTCCCCCGTTGACTCTGCTTTCACCTCTCGCCGTGGTGGAGTACAGGAGTCGACAGCAGAGCGATTGGGGATCGATTTATCATATCTACACTAGATGTGATAAATCGATCCCCGATAGATCAATCACTACCTGTCGATCCGGCGAGTAGTGTAGACGTACCCTTAAATAGTTCTATGCATCCATAGACCTCAAACTACTTTACAAAGGTGAGTAAGTACCATAATTTACAATTACAGGTGGGGAAACTGATGCACAGACAGGTGACATGACTTGCCCAAGGTCACAGAAGAGGACAGTGGCAGAGCTAGGACTAGAACCCAGATCTTTTGACCCTTAGTATAGTGCCCTGTACATTTGAAGACACAGCTTCCTCTGGTTAGATACTGCACTTACATCTGAAATGACATGAAGGGACTAAGGCTGGCCTCACAACATATGTCTACATTCAGCTAGAATATATGATTCCAGCACAGGAAGACTTGTGCTTGCTCAGCTCAAACTAGTGTGCTAAAATAGCAGTGTGGCTATTGCAGCACTGGCAGGGACAAGGACTTGCTGATTGAATCCTAGCCCACCCGAGTCCAAGCTTAGGAAGCTAGCCCGTGCTGCAGTGTCCCTGCTAAAAGAACAGGAGTACTTGTGGCACCTTAGAGACTAACAAATTTATCTGAGCATAAGCTTTCGTGGGCTACAGCCCACTTTCATCGGATGCATGTAGTGGAAAATACAGTAGGAAGATGTATATATACACAGAGAACATGAAACAATGGGTGCTACCATACACACTATAAGGAGAGTGGTCAGTTAAGGTGAGCTTTTATCAGCAGGAGAGAAAAAGAACTGTTTGTAGTGGTAATGAAAATGGCCCAATTCCAGTTGACAAGGAGATATGAGGAACTTTGGGGGGGGGGGAAGGGGAGAAGGGGGAATAAGCATGGGGAAATAGTTTTACTTTGTGTAATGGTGTCCCTGCTGCTATTTTTAGCAGGTTAGTGTGAATCTGTCGATCCACCCTGAGAATCACACCTCCCAACTGCAGGCTGGAAATAATCAGAATGTCCAAATGTCCATAATGGTGTAGACTATTCATAGCTGTGTCATTCAGAAGGCTGTCAGTAGTGATAGTGAAATGAGGGGGGAAAAAAACTATTCCCAAGCTACTATTTAAATCAAGTGATGGAACATGTCAACTCCTTCCTCTCAGTTACTGCCAGTTTCTAACTCAATTTGAGCTTCACTTACTGAAGACCTATATTGTTGAGAAAATTGCAACCTTCTAAATGTCTTGCATCACTCAGCCTGCAGTCAGCTATTTAGATTAATGTCTGTGCTTTTGTGCCATTTCTGCTGTTGTTGATAGTTGATATCCTCAGTGAATTTTATAAAACTTGCTGTGTTTCCTTATTTCTCTGAGAGAAAAAAAAATCTTGTGTTTCTTCTCTGTAATGTAATATTTCCATCTGTCAGTTGAGGAAAGGCATTTTTTGAGCTTCATATCCAAAATAAAAAATATTGCTGAGTGAACAGCTTCAACTAGGAATGAACTATAATGAGCTTTTGCTGGAAGTCCACGAAATTTCCATCTGAGACAGTCCTTTTAAAATTCCATATCTTGATTCTTAATCTCCTTTTTATATATACTTATGTGCACAAGCCTACATGATAGCTTCTAAATAACTCCTTCTCCCCTCAGATCTGGATGTGATATGCCTCTGATTTTCAAGGATTATAACACAGGCCAAATTCTGCTTTTACGTACACCAGTTCAGATCCACAACAATTCTACAGAATTAAGTGGAGTTACTCAAGATTTAAACTCAGGTAAATGGGAACAGTATGTGGCCCGATATAATCTACAATGTAAACCAATGATGTAATTGTAGTATTAAGCCCTTAATCCTACATCTGGTTGGCAAATTGGATCTATGTAGGTACAGGAATCAGTCCACATTGAACATCTTGTAGGATCAGGGACTGTTGTCACTTCTGCAGGAGTTGACCTCTGGGTCACTTTGGGTTTGATCCTGCAAGGTTCCAAGCCATCTTTCAAAAGGCTCACCATCTTCAATTGCCATTGAGTTCCAATAGTTTGGGACACTTAGCACCATGCAGGACTGTACCTTTTGAGAATGGATTTGGCTTTTAGAAACAAAATAATAGGAAATGTACAGGTTGTCTTAGTAACATTAACTCACTCACATTACACTGACTATATGTACTAAGGTACACAACTAATGACCTAGTTAGTAATCAAAGTAAAAACACCAAAGTAATCACACTTTCATGGTGCCATTATGCAAAGATCTCCAAGCACTTTTCAAACATTAAATGAGCATCAAAGACTTGTGAGGCAAGAGACTTTGATTAGTTTTATTTTAGATATGGGAAAAATAAAGCACCAAAGAGGGGCAACTTTGCCTAAAGTCAGGAGATGAGTTGGGGGGAGAATTGGAAATAGATCCCAATACCATGCTGTAATACAGGCAATGTTCTTTCATTATACAAGTAATAAGTAAGCAATAACAAATTCCGAAGTATGTGTTCAGCAGCCAACATATTCACATCATGAGCCCAGACATTCAATCCAGAAAGATGAACAAACTGCCCCAGCTGATTTCAGTTATCATAATGGTAGAGTGGGGTAAATAGTGACTTGGTAGCCAGTTCCAAACTTTGATAGGGCTTTATAGATGAAAATAAATACCTTGAATTGCACCTTGCAGTGAATTAGAAACCAGCACACTCTATGGAGAATAAGTGCAATATACTCCCTAAGGCACTTATTAGTAAGTAAATAGCAGATGTATTCTGAATTACATGAGATGCAACTTCCAAATAGCCTTCAAAGGCAGCCTCATATGAAGTGTGTTGTCACCTCAAGATTGGGTTATTGCCAGCATGTGGGTAATGGACGGGAGGTTAGCATTAGAAAGAGAGATTCCTTGCAATGAGAAATATTCTGTTTCCAAGTGGAAACAGCGCAAATTCACTAGGTTGTCACCAGGCTATTTGAGGTATCAAATAGTTCAGCTGGTAGGTTTCTTTTTCCTGATGCTGCAGTTCATGAAAAGCTATGTTTCCTATGCTGTGGCTTTAGCATGGGGTTTTTAAAGTACTCTATGCTATAAACCAGCTCAGAATATAACTGCCTCTCTCATTCACTTCCTTCTTATAGATTTATAAATGCATTTTAAAATATGCTGAATACCCATTGCTCCCAGTCCCATTACTGAATATTGGGCTGCAGGTAGTAACTTGACAATTAGGCCATATGTGCATAATTTATGTAAAGTCGCAAAGCAATTATTTTTCTGTGCCATGCTTCTTTTCCTCTTGCTTTATATTTATCTCTATGCTGGTGTGCAGAAATATAACTATTTTGCAGCCATTCATTACAGCAAGAATCTGAGATAATCTGCCATACTAAGTAGAAATATTGTCCTTCATACCCTTAGTTATGAATCAACCTTCCTAATTTTGCAATGGTTTAATCCATCCAAGTATCCATGTCTATGATAGGGTTTCAAGAGGAATAAAGGAGAGTACAATTTGACTCATTGTGTTTGTTCCAAACTACAGAAAGAGTAGTACCACACTATCTCAACTCCTACTTCTCTCCTACATCTAACTTACTTGCTCAGAAAAGAATTCCACGTTAATAGTATGGCTTCATGATATCTGAACTTATTCTTCACAGTTTTACTCAAATAATTTAAGTTTAAAAGGGGAACATAGAGTTGTTTTAATACCAAACCATTCACACTTTTAGAAAGGCAAAGCAAGTTAAGCTTGTCTCCCAGAACAACATTAAGCTGTCCATTTGCAAAATGTTAATTTAAAGCAATTCACACTAAAGGTTATCTGGCCTAATTGCTAACAGTGATGCAAAGATTAACTGAAACTTGCAACAACTTCAGGCATCTATGGGTGATGGGCCTGGCCTGGGTTCCAGGGGAGGCCCAGCATGGACACAAGTTTGGGAGTCCGGAGACAGGCAGGTGGGGCAGACTGGGGGGAGTGGCAGGGGGCAGTGGTGTGGTTGAAACCCCTGGTCATATGTCTACTCACCTGTTGTTAAGACAGATAACCTTCTGGAATAGATCTGAGCTTCCTGGGGGGGATTGGGAGAGGAACAGGGCACCAAAGATGCCACGTCAGTCAGTCCTGAGTATGGTTATGCCGGGGTGGCTGACCCGATGGGAGTTCACCTGCTTAGTACAACTAAAGATAAAATCCTGGGAGGGGAATATGTGGACATATTATCCCTCTTGCACAGGGAGGTGTTGACAGAAAGTAAGCTGGGACAGAGCACACAGAATAAAGAGCTGCCCAAGCGGCCACGGGTGCCTAGAGCATGGGAAAATTGGGAGGCTGCCTTCCTTATCTATGCAGGTGTTATAGTATAGGCTTACTCAGAGAGAAGCCCAGTTTTGTTTAAGTATATGGATATAAGCAGGCGGGAACACAATACGTTTGGGGGCATGTCTTGATTTAATTATGATGAGCAGTTTTGATTAAGGACAGCAACACACAGTGTGAACTGGTAGGACATACTGCATCACACGTTGTAGATAGAGTGAATGATTCCGCAGGCACCAGGAGTTCACACAGATAGTGGCCTTTTCCTTCCACTGCAAGCTCAGGAGGGGCATGAGCCACATGATAATATTTGCTGGGCATTTAATAACAATGGTTGTTTTTGCAGCCCCTGTAGATTCAAGCATGTGTGCAAGATATGCTTTGGGACTCATTCGGCGCGTTCTAGCCAGAGTGGTAGAGGACAATTGCAAGGGGAAAACAGGATTGGGGGAGGGTCAAGTGCCAACCGCAGATTTGGCTCTGCTGAAGCAGGTCATGAGGTGCGAGACAAAGAGCCTATTTGTGGGGTGCCACCCCCCCCCACCCAGTGGCTTGGCTGCTGAGGCCCCCGATCCCACTATTGCCCCTTCCCCGTCCCTATTCCTGACTCTGGCCCTGCCCCTGACATCGACCCCATCCCTGTCCCCTCCACTTCCCGTGATGCTTTTGCTGCCCCTGGGGCTGTCTCCTTCCATATCCCAGAGGATGACCCCCAAGGAGTGGCCTTTGTTTTTCCCTGTCCCGACCCACCAGGGGCTGCTATCTTCCCTCCGCCACCCCCCATTGAGTCAGGGTCTGAGGCAGGCCACGTGGTGCCAGCCCATCGGACGCCACGTCGAGGGTCTGCCCCCTGTTTGCCGATCTTGATGGGCCACAGGGCTGTGACAGGGGCCCCACTGGGGGAAAGCCATAGATCGGTAACCCCACCCACCCATATGCTGAGAGAGGAGCTATGGGAGTTCCTTGAGGACATCCGTGGCTCCCGCAACAAGGTACAGCTTGCACTCCAGCGATGGATTTCCATCAGATCCTCTAGGCCACGAGGGCCCTCATGGGGGAGGGTAAGAGGACTGGGAAGCAGGCCGCGGCAGCTTACCAACGGGTCTGCCTGTTCCATGACTCCTTAATCACCCACGGGGTAGGTCACGGATTGTTGCGCGGCCCGATGGAGGCCGTGGGCATCTCTGCAGGCGAGGATCCCCCCCAGCCCTCACTATGGCACCGATCATCTTCGCAACATTAAACACCTGGGGCTGTAGGATGGGTCTCCGCAGGAGCCAGGTGCTCTCCTTCCTTCGGGAGTGGGGGTACTATGTGATTTTCCTGCAGGAGACCCATACGGATCTGGCCGCTGAAGCTAGCTGGCGGCTGGAGTGGGGGGACAGGGTCTACTTTAGCTACTTTAGTTTGTACGGCTGGAGTGGCGACCCTGTTCTACCCCGACCTATGGCCCGAGGTGCTGGGGGTCGCCGAGGCTGTCCCGGGCCGCCTGCTGCACCTCTGGGTCTGCATGGAGGGGCTTGTGGTCAATCTTGTCAACGTTTATGCCCTGACATCGGGCCCGGAGAGGTTGCATTTATATCAGCAGGCATCCGCCTTCCTTGGCGCCTTGGATCCTTGCGAGTGCCTGGTCCTGGGCGGGGACTTCAACGCCACCCTCGAGGAACGGGACCGCTCAGGGACCAATCAGCACCCGGCCGCCGCAGACGTTCTCCGGGAAATCGTCGAATATCACTCCCTGGTGGACGTCTGGCACAACCACCACCTGGATGACGTTTTGACGTTCACTTTTGTCCGGGTGGAAGTCCATCGGTCGTGCCACTCCCAGTTGGACCGCATTTATTTGTCACGCTTCCATCTTTCCCAGGCCCACTCCTCCAGAGTCCGGCCGGCCCCTTTTTCAGATCATCATCTAGCCACCGTGACAGCCTCTCTCTGCGCGGAGAGGCCGGGGCCGGACTATTGGCACTTTAATAATAGCTTGTTGGAGGATGTGGGCTTCGTGGCTTCCTTCCAGGAGTTCTGGCTGGCCTGGCGAGGACAGCAGCATGCCTTTCCCTCGGCGCGGCGGTGGTGGGACCTGGGGAAGATGCGCGCCCGGCTCTTCTGCCGTGACTACACCCGGGGCGCCAGCCAATGGAGGGATGCGGCGATAGGGAAGTTGGAACGGGAGGTCTTAGAGCTGGAGAGGCTTCTGGCCGCCAGCCCTGGAGATCCATCCCTCTGCGGAGTGTGCCAGGAGAAGCGGGAGGAACTCCAGACCCTCAAGGACCATTGGGCCCGAGGTGCCTTTGTTCGATCCCGCATCCGCCTCCTTCGGGAGATGGATCGTGGCTCCCGCTTCTTCTACGCCCTGGAGAAAAAGAGGGGGGCTAAGAAGCATGTCACCTGCCTTCTAGCAGAGGATGGCACCCCCCTCACAGGTCCGGCGGAGATGTGCGGGAGGGCCAGGGCATTCTATGCAGACCTTTTCTCCCCGGATCCGACCGATCCTAACGCCTGCAGAATGCTCTGGGATGAACTCCCAATGGTCAGCAAGGGCGACGGAGATCGGCTGGAGCTGCCTTTCACTCCGGCCGACTTCTCGGAAGCCCTCCGCTGCATGCCCACCAATAAATCTCCAGTCATGGACGGGCTGACCGTAGAGTTCTACCACGTGTTTTGGGATGTCCTTGGCCCGGGCCTTGTCACCGTCTGGGCCAAGTCCTTTTAGGGCGGGGTCCTCCCTCTTTCATGCGGGTGAGCCGTGCTCACCTTATTGCCGAAAAACGGGGACCTCCGCGATTTACGGAATTGGCATCCCATCTCGCTCCTCAGCACGGACTATAAAGTCATAGCAAGGGCCATCTCGCTGCGGCTAGGGTCCGTGCTGGTGGACATGATCCACCCAAACCAGACCTACACCGTCCTGGGCCGCACCATCTTCGACAACTTGTATCTGGTCCGGGACCTCTTGGAACTCGGGTGTAGGGATGGTCTGTCGTTCGCCCACCTGTCCCTGGATCAGGAGAAGGCGTTCGACAGGGTGGACCACGGTTATCTCCTGGGCACTCTGCGAGAGTTTGGCTCTGGGCCCCAGTTTGTGGGTTTTCTCCAGGTGCTGTACGCCTCCACAGAGTGTTTGGTCAGGCTCAACTGGACCCTGACCGAACCGGTCAGCTTCGGGCGAGGAGTACGTCAAGGGTGCCCCCTCTCGGGCCAGCTGTATGCTCTGGCTATCGAGCCCTTCCTCTGTCTCCTCCGTAGGAGGTTGACGGGGTTGATGCTGTGGGAGCCGGAGCTGCGGGTGGTCCTGTCAGCGTACGCCGACAATGTGCTCCTCGTGGTCCAGGACCCAGGTGACTTGGTGTGGGTGGAGGCTTGCCAGACCATCTATTTGGCAGCCTCCTCCGCCCGGGTCAACTGGGTCAAGAGCTCTGGCCTGGTGGTAGGGGACGGATAGCAGGCGATCTCCCTCCCACCCGTGCTTCAGGCCGTCTGGTGGAGAGCGGGTCTGCTGCTCTATCTCGGCATTTACCTTTCTGCCATGCCTCCATCTCCGCCAGAGAACTGGCTAGGTTTAGAAGGCAGGGTGTCGGAGTGGCTCCGGAAATGGACAGGATTGCTCCGGTGTCTCTCCCTTCAAGGGAGAGCACTGGTGCTCAATCAACTAGTCCTGTCCATGCTCTGGTACCGGCTCAACACCCTGGTCCCGGCCCCAGGTTTCCTGGCCAACCTCCGACCGTCGATTCTGGAGTTCTTTTGGTCAGGACTGCACTGGGTCTCTGCGTGGGATGTCCATCTACCCCTGGAGGAGGGAGGACAGGGCCTGAAGTGTCTGCACACTCAAGTCCATGTCTTTTGCCTCCAGGCCCTGCAGAGGCTCCTTTTATTGTGCAGGTAGTCCGGCGTGGAGTGTATTGGTGCATGCCTTCCTGCGCCGCTTCCGAGGGCTCCAATATGACCAGCAGCTCCTTTGTCTCCATCTGAGAAGTCTTCTGTAAGACTTCTCCGGGCTGCTGGTCTTCTACCAGGACCTCCTCCGGACCTGGAAACTGTTCTCAGTGACCAGGTCTGTGGCGGCCACCGTGGGGGCAGATCTCCTCGTGGAGCCCCTGCTACACAACCCCCAGCTCCGTGTGCAGATGGCGGACTCTCCCATGGTGTGCCAGAGGTTAGTCCTGGCAGAAGTCACCAAAGTCGGAGACCTCCTGGACTACGACCGGGGAGATTGGCTGGATCCCCTGATGCTTGGTCAGCGCATGGGGCTTTCCAGACCTCGTACTCCCCGGCGTGTACTTCAGGAGGTGAGAGCTGCTTTGCCGCCCGCTGCTCAGGACTATCTCAACCGGGTCCTGTGTGAGGGCATGCCCCGCCCACCCTCCACTCTGAGCCCTCCAGACTTTTTCATCAGGCCCTTGCCCCGTGGACCCCACCGGCCCCCACCCCGTCCCTTCGCCATGAGCCGGCTGCACGATCTGCAGCCAGTTCTGTTCTGGACCGCAGCAAGGAAACATCTATACACGCTCGTGCTCCATGTTCTTCATGTCCTCACCCTTGCGTCCTGCCCCGATACAAAGTGGCGGGACCTTCTGCCACCTCTGGAAGCTGAGGAACCCTGGTGGGCCAGCCTTTATTCTGCTCTGATCCCGAAGCCCACCGGGGACATCAGTTGGCAGCTCCTTCACGGAGCCATGAGCATGGGTGTGTATTTGGCATGGTTTACCCCTATCCCAGACACCTACCCCTTTTGCGGCGTGAGGGAGACCCTGGCGTATGTTTACCTGGAGTGCGCCAGGCTGCAGCCCCTATTCCGGCTCCTCACGGATATTTTGTTAAGATTTTGGTTGCACTTTTCTCCTCACCTTTTTATTTATGCACTCCCTATCCGTTGCCCCACAAAGCCGTAGGACCTACTGGTCCTAGTGAAACTGGCCATCTACAAAACCAGAGTGAGGAGGTTGGCCAATGGAGTATCCTGTGACTGTGGGGCGTATTTCAGGTCCTCTGTTCTTTCACGTATCCGGGCAGAGTTCCTCTGGGCGGCATCCACTGGCTCCCTTGACGCCTTCAAGGAGCAGTGGGCACTGTCCGGGGTTCTCTGCTCGGTGTCCCTGTCTGGTTCCCTTCGTTTGACCCTTTAACCTCACTCTTGTCCCTGTTCTTTTATTAGCTGTCCCCCGTAACTTTTTTGGTCTCCAGGTCCTGTGGATCCCCCCCCCTTAGGCTGGGGGGATCCTTTAGCACTTCCTGGATCCCAATAGGACCAGACTCCTGTACTCCACTGGTCTGGGTCTGTCACAATATTTATATTTATATTTATATATACATTCTATCTATACCTATTTTTCTGTCTATATCTATATACAGATATACATGTATCTATATCTATATATTTGACCTCTCACCTCTAGATAGTCTTCAGATTTACATATTCTTCAAGCACACCTTTTAGAGCACAATCTTGCACTTACACAGGCAAAACTCCCATTAAGATCAATTCATGCCTAAAGTGAATGGAATTGGACCATTCATCTCTTTTCAAATTAACATCAACCTATTTGCCTAAATTCTCCTTATAGCAATGAATCCTTAAATTATTTGTCTTAATTGCCTTCCTTTTATAATTCTTCTGCATCTTTGTTTTACAGTGCCAAAAATTATTCCTTCTATGGATATGTCTATACTGAAATCAGAGCTGTGATTGTGGCTATGTAAATATACCTGACCTAGTTTGCCCAGCGGCTAGCCTGTGGTACTCATACTAGCTAGATAGTAAATTAAAGCTAGCTTGGGGATGTCACATGTCCTGCCATGACACTTTGTTGCCATGTAGACATACTGTCAGGGATTTAGTCTTACTGTCCCCTTCCTAGTAGCATAATTATGAGTTTAGGTCTATATTCTCTCTCTCTAATACAACCAAGATTTCTGCTTATTTTGCTACTTTGTCATTTTGAACTTTTCAGAAAGATTAATTAATGTGGCTAAACATAAGCTGCCCTTTACAAAACCGTGCCATCAGTTGATCACTTTGTACCTATCCAAGTGTACTATTATTTGATCCTTCATCTAGAATCTTTTCCTATTCAGATTTTAGATGTACAGGTATTTCCCCTGCTCCATCAAATACTTTCCTTGAATGTTTTTAAATATGAGTACAGGGGTACTGGTACTGTATTTGCTTCTCTTCTGTTGCCTTTTGCTACTCCTTTTTGTTTGTTTGGGGGAGAAGGGGTTGTTTTTCTGGTGGGGATGATGGTTGTTTTGTTGTGGGTTTCTTTTTTTTCAAAAATGTTTGTTCTTGTGTCACATATAAAACTATAGTATATAAGTCACCTTGTCTTAGATATATCTCTGTTTCTAGGTTCTCTTCCCCCTCCCCCCCTTCTTTTTATCTTATTTATTGTGACTATTAGCTTCAGCAATATTTTGTGTTCTGACCTCAGGAAAAAAATCTTTACATCTTGTATTTATTTTTCTTACACTTCCCAGTTAAGACTAAGGCAAATAAGTGGTTGAATTTCCCTGCAATATCTCCATCATCCAATTTCACCCACCATTTCTCAATGAGCCTGCAATTTCGCTCTCTAACCTATTGTTTCTTACATCATACTAAACTATATAGTTGTTTTCCTTTACTGCTTTTTGTAATTTACCTTTGAAAATTTTCCATGTTGTCTCCTAAATCCTTCCCACTGACTTCAGTTTTGCTGAAGTTATTCAGTTATTCAGTCTTTCCCCCCAAAAAATCTGCTTGGTAAGCCTTATGATGTTTGTATTTACAATTCAGAAACTCATCCTGCTTCTCTTTTACAACCTGATGAGCTTATGATCACTCCTTAGTCTTATTTTGCCCTTTTATGCATGTTTTTGGTTCTCTGTAATACTGTTGGGCATTGCAGAGTTCCTTATCCAACAGTAAATAGGAGAAGAAGGAAATAATATTTGTTTAAGTTAATTTAATCTTTTCATATGAACATTTTGCATTTCATTCAGGCTGAAAAGTCAGAATGGGCTAAATTTTCAAAAGCCAGGAGGTGTATTACTACATGCTCTCAACTGTCCTATGTGATTTCAATTCCTGAAAATAATGCAGAATCATGTGCAGCCCACTTTGTTGCTGTGATGGGAAGAAATAAGGGTGTTCTCCTGTTATCCTTGACTAATAGTACAGTAGTAACTAAACTTTCTTGCCCTGTACAGAATCAGGTGAGCATGACACTACATTCAGATTACATGCAAGAGAGTTTTATTCCTTCAGTTTTATGAAATTTCATTGGGTGCACAGTGGCATTCTACAGGGATGGATGAATCCAATATATTTGTCAAATGCCACAAACATCAGTGACATGCAATGAACTAAATATTTTCAATTGTTTCTCTGAAAATACCCAGGCATTTTTATAACTGTGTATTCATTTAATCAATCTTGGACTGAGCAGTAGTATTATTAGGGCAAGCAGTGATAGGGAAGCCCAGATCAGTCCTTCTAGCTCTTGGTGGGTGGCTGTTGGGTATTGCTGTTCCTCCTGACTGTAGTGGGATAAGAAGAGAAGATCCAAGCTGGAGATCTTCAGTGATCCCTTCTCCAAGCCTCAGATGGTAAGAGAACACAAATCCTCTTAACCCTGGCGTTCCCTTTCCTCCAACTATAGTGGCAGATGGGTGCAAAGAGGAATGATTATCCCTCTTGATCAGTGTCTTCTTAAGTGCTCAGCCCTTCTCTCTGGTTGCTTGATATTTAAGAGCAACATATTTACTGAATACAATGTCACCAAGATAGGAATATTATCTGTTAGGTTACTGAGATCATACACACATCTCTCTTAATCAAACTTTCACTAGCCCAGATCTATGGAACATGCTATGTTTCAAAGAAAATGGAACCAAAATACATGTTGCCAGGGTTTATCTAGATATCCTGAAATCGCAGACTGGGTGAGTGATGGTATCATCAATAAAAAGAATAGGACTTTGCCTGCTTCAGAAACTTGGCATTCAACAGGATAATAAAGTAGCAGTAGCAGTGGTCATAGAAGAAATTGTTATAAATTGCTGAAAAATACTAGAAAATACTGCTATGACACAGTGATTTGGCTGACATGAATAGGACCATAACTAAAGATGACAGATAAAACCCACTGTGAAACCTTCAGACTGATTCTTTACTCAGAAAAAAAGATAATGGCTGTTTCAACTCTTACAGTGGGAAAAACCCATAGCATAGTCCTATATTTAATCTTGGATGTGCATGCCATGAATGCTTAAGGAAAGACAGCAGAATTGGTTCTATTAGAAAATTAGCAGAAACCGTGTATACAAAAGGGACAAAGCATTCATTTCCAAGGAATAATACACTTTCTTGAATAACATTTCAATAGCGTTTGTTTTCATCAGAAAGGCATTAGTGCATGTTTCTGACACTATATCAGAATGGGGGAGTGTTGTCTAGTAGTTAATGCAGGAGACTGGGAGTAAAAACTCAGTTGTTTCATTCTCAGTTTTACCACTGCTTCCCTTAACTTTGATTAATGTTGAAGTCAGTCAGGTGCAGAGTTTTAAAGGTATTCATGCATTGTTCCTCTGAAGATAGAGGCTGTCATAACTATAAAGGGAAGGGTAACAGCTCTCCTGTGCACAGTACTATAAAATCCCTCCTGGCCAGAGACTCCAAAATACTTTTACCTGTAAAGGGTTAAGAAGCTCAGGTAACCTGGCTGACACCTGACTCAAAGGACCAATAAGGGGACAAGATACTTTCAAATCTTGGGCGGGGGGAAGGCTTTTGTTTGTACTCTTTGTTTTGGGAAGTTGTTCACTCTTGGGACTGAGAGGGGCCAGACATCAATCCAGGTTCTCCAGATCTTTCTGAACAAGTCTCTCATATTTCAAACTTGTAAGTAAACAGCCAGGCAAGGCGTGTTAGTTTACCTTTGTTTTCTCAACTTGTAAATATACCCTTTACTAGGGTGTTTACCTCTGTTTGCTGTAACTTTGAACCTAAGGCTAGAGGGGGGTCCTCTGGGCTCTTTAAGTTTGATTACCCTGTAAAGTTATTTTCCATCCTGATTTTACAGAGATGATTTTTTACCTTTTCTTTAATTAAAAGCCTTCTTTTTAAGAACCTGATTGATTTTCCTTGTTTTTAGATCCAAGGGGGTTGGATCTTGATTCACCAGGAGTTGGTGAGAGAAAGGAGGGGGAATGGTTAATTTCTCCTTGTTTTAAGATCCAAGGGGTTTGGATCTGTTGTCACCAGGGAATTGGTGAAGAGTCTCTCAAGGCTACCCAGGGAAGGGAATTAGCATAGAGAGTGGTGGCAGCGGACCAGATCTAAGCTGGTAGTTAAGCTTAGAAGTTTTCATGTAGGCCCCCACATTTGTACCCTAAAGTTCAAAGTGGGGAAGCAGCCTTGACAGAGGCCTAAGTCACTTCTGTGCCTAAATCTGATTTTCAAAAGTGATGTAGGATATGTCTATCCTGAAAATTAATGTATGATTGTAGCAAGGGTTTGCATCACTGCATTAGTTTTAATTTAGCTAGCCCAGGTAAAAATAGTAGCCAAGATGTGCTGGCATTGGATTCAGCACAGGCCAGCCACTCCTGTACAAGCCCACCAGCACCCTGGGTACATTCTTGGGTTGCTGTCCTTCACTGAAGTCTGAGGTACTGTTTCTCCACTGCTATTGTTATCAATGATAGCTAGACTAAAGCTAGTACATGTATTTCTACCTGTGCTACAATCATACCAAATATTCAGTATAGTAGTACCCTTTGATGCTTAGTAGTAGAGCTGTGCATAATTGAGTTTCTGGTTAACTGGCTGAACCAAATAACTGGAAAAAAAATGTTTTGAGGCAAGCTGAAATAATTATTTCAATATTTCAGCTCACTGAATTTTTTTAAATGCTTTAGATAAATCTAAATGTTTTGTTCAACACAAATTGTTTTATTTTGTTTTAGATTTTTTTATCATTTTAAAAAATAAAAGTTTCAAATAAAAATATCTAAATGTTTTCTTTGGACATTTTCAAAACAAAATATTTATTTTTTTCATTTAATATTTTTACTGAAACAATTTGGTGAATTTAACAGAAATTCCTGAAATTTTTTGTTCAAACCAGATTTGTTTTCTTAATGAAAAAAATGTCATCTGAAAAATTTTGCCCAGCTCTACTTAGCAGCCTGGTTTGGCATTCACTTAAGATTTATACTGGCATAACTACATCAGTCAGTGGTGTGAAAAAACCCACTCCCTTTACCGACATAGCTATGCTAAACAACTCCATGTATTGGTGCAGTGTACGCTGATAGAAGGAGTTTTTCTGATGGTGTAGCAATGCTGTCTCCCTGAATGAGGTTAGCTATGCCAACAGGAGCATGCTTCTGTTCACATAGCTAACATTCGGCGGGATAGAGTTCCTATACTGGCATAAAAGCTCCTTCTTTCAGTGTACACTTCATCTACATTATCATGACATAGCTATGCTGGCATAGGCTCTGTAGCGTGAACATAAATTAAATCACATTGATTTTTCTGGGCTGACCTACATGAGAAAATTAGGTTGACCCAGCTATGTTGCTCAGGGGTGTGAAAAATGCACACGCTAAGTCCCCATGTAGGAAACACTAGGTCAATGGAACAAGTCTTCTGTCAACCTGGCTACCATCCCTCAGGGAGGTGGATTACCCCTCCCATTGGTGTAGGTAATGTCTACACTGAAGACCTACAGCAGCACACCTGCAACACTGGAGCTGTACCACCATAGTGTCTGAAGTGTAGACAAACACTCAGTAAGGCCAGGTCTACACTGGGAACTTATGTTGGTATAGACACATTTCTCAAGGATGTAAAAAAATCTACACCCCTGAGATGGAGATATCCCTACTTTACCCCTGCTCCTGACAGCACTGGGTTGATGGAAGAATCATTCCATTGACTTAGCTACCACCTCTCTGGAGGAGGGTTACATATGCCAATAGGAGAATCCTTTCCATTGTTGTGGACAGAGTCTACACTGAAGTGTTACGGTAGCGGTTTAAGTGTAGAAAAAAGCTAAGACTGAAGTCTTGTCTTCAGATGCTAATACAATCACTGACAATACAATCACTCTGTGCTGCTAATCAAATCACTCTATATAGGTCCAGTGTTATGCAGGGTGACTGCTTTCACTCCAGCTAGTGTGGAGTGGAATAATTCCACTGGAGTAAACCATGTTAACTTGCAGTGAAGGCAATCCTTAAGGCCTGGTCTACACTGCGAAGTTAGGTTGATGTAAGTCACCTTGTGCATGTGTCTACACTCAAATTTTTCTAAGGCTGACATAGGCACTTCATTACAGCAACACACAAAAAAAAAATCACCTCCCCAAATGGTGTATGTACATAAAAACATAAGAACACCCATACTGGGTCAGACAAATGGTATATCTGGCAGTATCCTGTTTTCTGACAGTAGCTAGTGCCAGATGTTTCAGAGGGAAGGAACAGAGCAGGGGCAATTATCAAGTGATCCACCCCCTGTCATCCAGTTCCAGCTTCCAGCAGTCAGAGGCTTAGGGATATCCAGAGGATGGGGTTGTGTTCCTGGCCATCTTGGCTAATAGACATCAATGGACCTATCCTCCAGGAATTTATCTAATTCTTTTTTTAAAATCCAGTTATACTTTGGTCTTCACAATATCCCCTGACAATGATTACCACAGGTTGACTGTGCATCATGTGAAGAAGTACATCCTTTTGTTCATTTTAAGCTTGTTGCCTATTAATTTCATTGGGTGACCCCTGATTCTTGTGTTACACAAAGGGGAAAATAACACCACCCTATTCATTCTCTCCACACCATTCATGATTTTATAGACCACTATCATATCTTCCCCTTAGTTATCTCTTTTCTAAAATGAACAGTCCCAGTCTTTATAATCTCTCCTCATACAGAAGCTGTTCCATGCCTCTAACTATTTTTGTTGCCCTTTTCTATACATTTTCAGATTCTAATTTTTTTTGTGTGGCAATTCTAAAATTTCTTTATGTGGTGACCAGAAATACACACAGCATTCAACGTGTGGTTGTACCATGAATTTATATATTGGCATTTTGATATTCTCTAATATGTATTCTAGAGCTATGGTCAACCTACTGAGGTCAATGTAGTGCAAGTGTGGACACTGCATGCATTACCTGTGTGGACCTTAACAGTCCTCCAGCAGTTCTCCCTCAATGCCCCAGTCCCTGCAACAGTTACCATTCTGGTCACAATTTAAACTCCTTTGGCCGGGGGTCAAAGAAACCACAAGCCACCTTCCCCTTTCAACCTCCCGCAACCCCTCCTTTTCCTGATTGCCTACCTTGGAAAGCACACCTAGCAGCTCACCTTTGTGAGCAACTGCCCAACTGACCATTGCAGCTCCACTCACATAGAGGTACTAGATGAATTCCTTCCTGAAGGAGACAAGAAGTAATGGATTTC
Organism: Malaclemys terrapin pileata; assembly: GCF_027887155.1. NCBI lineage: Eukaryota > Metazoa > Chordata > Testudines > Emydidae > Malaclemys > Malaclemys terrapin. The sequence goes on along the minus strand of NC_071507.1, from coordinate 156,718,138 downwards.
CTGGGCCAGTGGGGAGAAAAGGCTGTGTAAGCACAGCTATGATCCAGCCATAGAAATATGGACATTTACTAGGCAATTGCAAGGGGGATGCAGGCAAAGGGGCACAACAGGGATTAGCACCAGTGCCACATGAAAATGAAGGAACTTCACCAGGGTTACCACAAGGCCAGAAAGCTCAACAATAGATCTTGCTCTGTGCCTCAGGCTTTCCCCTTTTACAATGAGCTGTATGTCATGCTTGGCAGAGATCCCACCAGCACCTCACAGACCAGTGAGAATACCTCAGAGAAACCCAAGACAGAGACTCGTGCCATGAACACGGAGGAGGAGCGGGGGAAGAGATGTAGTGGGAGATTCCTGCCATGAGTCCAGGACCTGTTTGAGACTCCAGCACAATTTAAATAGTCCCACCAGAGAGGCATGGATGATCCTGATGAAGGGGATGGGTACTCGGGTAAGTGTGTATACATATTCCATTACAATGTTTACATTTAAAGATGGTTCCTAGCCCAGACCCAAGTAAGCAGGACACATTGTTTTACTTGTAAGAGAAGAGGTAGAGGTACAACAAATGGAGATACAGTTGGCATCTGCTTTTCATTACCCAGTTGGTTTGGCAGTGGGGGCATGCAGAGCATTTTGTTCATGTGAATAGGAATGTCCCTTTTATCCTCCTAAGAGATCACAGGGTGCATCATTACCCTTACCACTCCATGCTCAGGGACAGCAAGGGAAACCAAAGCTTCACACATACTGACCTAGGGGAATGATGACTGGTGTATGTGTAGCCACAATGAACTATGTCTGTTTTCTCATGTGGACATAAATGTTTACTTCCTTCATAATTTTAAATGTTTGTCCTGTTAAGTTATGTTAAAATCATATATCATTGTGTATGGGTTTTGGGGGGGAGGGGCTGGCACACACATTTTCTGGAATGTTTTTTTCCACTCAAAGTTCTACTTTTTAAGAATCAAATGATTATTATTAGTTCACAACAAATATTTCAGAATGCATAGCAGTAGTCAAACCAAACAGTACTTGTGAATACACAAGTTTGCCCCAGCCAGGACCATGGATATCAACTGAAACGTCTAGTCTGAACTGAAGTCCTTTCTACCCTGGCTTCAGTGCTATCGATACATGAGCCAGATAGCTTTAATCTATCTTGAATATGTCTACATGAGTTGTAATCACACCTGTGATTGCTGTATAGAAGCTTTTAGAAGCCCAGAAGAACAGCAAACATGAAGGTTGCCCCATCCTTCAGCATTGTGCAGCCTGCTCCTATATTTTTGCACTACCATGCATCCTAATGGGTTCCCAAAGGGAGCAGTTATGAGAGCAGAGGAACTGCTATTGTTGTTATGATGGTGTTCCAAACTTTATTGGTTAATGTACCACCTTCTTTAAAAAATTAGTGTAATCTGAATTGGTGGGACATCAAGATCATGTACTTCCAGTGGTACATGTACCACAGTCTGGGAACCTTTGTACATGGTTTGTAACCTGTCTCCTACACTGTGTACCTACACAAGGGTCAGCCACAATCTTCTTCTTACTAAGTAAGAAATATAGGCATGACCTGATTCTACTTTCAGATCATATAAAGCAAGAGGTGTAATTTTTTTAACAATATGGCATTTAAATAATTTCCATTAGCATTTATAACAATCTATTTCTAAATTTAGATGGTAATGTCAGCAACAGAATATACAATAGGAGTGTTAAAATCATCTTCAGAATATAAATGAACCCCAGATGTAAGAATTCACTTGATAACATATGCCAATAGACAGATTAAATTGTATTGTATAGATAAATGTTTTCATTTCCTGTGGTTGAGACCAGTTAACTTTTTAAATCTTTGCCTAAGAAAATACAATAGCTTTAGGGGACAAATAACAGTAGACACTAAAGTAACAGCACTACTATATGACCATACCAAAGAGTATTTTAGAGAATATTTTAGGAGGAAAAAAATCCAGCCTAAAGCTGTTAGTTATGTTCCACTGGAAAGCAATGGTCCTATCACAAACAATAATTATTGTCATTTTTTCTTCACATAGAATACCAATGCCAGAAGGGGTTTAAGAGTGAGACATGTCAACCACAGTTGATTTAACGGGAACAATACCAATAAAGGGCATTACATCCACATCACTTCTGCAACTGGCAATCTCCAGAGGAAATAGACAGGTATAAGTTGATATATATTTCAACCTGCTTTATCCAGGAGTTCTTAAACTTTCTAAGTGACAATATCAAAGGCTGTGAGGAAATGTTCTGCATTTCAAACATTCACATACAGTTATGAAAAGGTCTTTGAGGGATAATGCTTCTTAATTTAATAGACAGCAAGTATGAAAAGTACAGCTGCATTAAACTGTTTGCCTAAGATTCAAAGTTCAGCAAACAAACCTTGCCAACCTTGTATGAAGGGATGTAGAATGTGTTAAAACACATACACACTGGCACAAACCCTACACCCAATGAAATATGAAATTCAAACTGATCATTTTGGATTAAATAGAATCCAAGATCTTTTTTCTACTTTTCATCCATCAGATCTCCTGCTTTCCTGTCAGGTTTATATTGGGTTTTCAGCATTTTTAATTATTATTGGTTGATTGATTTCATTGGAATCCCAGGCTTAATAACTACAACTGGAGAAGCAGCACGGTCAAACAAAAGGTGGAGAAAGGTGTACTCAGGTCAAACTAAATTATGAGAGAATCTATACAAAATAGTGTCATGCATATAGAGAGGATGATAACATTCATAACTTTTGGTGATCCATAATTGTGCTTAAGTAGAGTGAAATGTTAAATTGGGGGTGAAGGCATCTTGATTCAAATGCTAATCTCTGTGGAGAAAATAAAAAGAAGCCATATATACAAGACTTTATTCCTTGGCTTCTACCTCACACTCCCCCAAAATATCACATACAGCTCAGTGATCTCCCTGCATTCAGTAGATATTGTGATTTAGAAAATAACATCAGTTATTGTTTATCAGCTGTCTATCATTAAATTATTATTAATATACTAAGTAATAACACTGATGTAAGTAATTAAACATGATGGCTGCAGTGACGGGGAGGAAAACGGTCAGGAAGCTGATTAGGGCTCCTCAATTCCCAGAGCAGATCTCTGTTTTCAGGCCTGTTAAAAGTCTCAGCAGTCCCCCCACTGCTCTAATTTATTTTAGTTGGCTAAGGATTGTGGCTGAGATCCACAAAGTGACTTAGGTGTTGGGACACTGAGCCTTATAGCACATAACTTTTAAGCACTTAGGAAATCACAGGAATAACAATGCTTTCCACAAAGCCTGAGTTAGTCACTAGACTCCCTTTAAAACAAAGTGCTGGGAGAGATAGGTAATTTAGAACGGGATCCACAAAAGCCAGCTGAGTCCTTATTAGGCAATCCAGGAGCCACCTAAGCTAGTCAATGGGAGGTGCAGATAAAAAGGGTGTGTACTAAACTCAGCCCCTCTTGTGGAGATAGGCCCCTAAATCCAAACTAAAGGGAGGCGTCTATCTCTGCTTTCAATCCACCGCCAGGAACCCCTCCCTGCAGTCACTTGCTTAGGCACCCAAGTCATTCCTTGTGAGAATGATTTAGATGCTTGCCTCATTCCACAGAAAACTGCCAGAGGAAGCACTGGTCTCCTCCTTGTAACATTTAGCCCTGTGATTACAGCATTCACCCAAGATGTGGGAGACCCAGGCTCAGTTCCCCACCCCCGCACATGAGGTGGGAAAATGATTTGTTCAAGATCTTCTACCTCTGAGGAACATGCTCTAAGCACTGAGCTATGGGATATTCTGATGTAGGGTTCCCTCAAGTTCTCCTGTTGAAGCTGTTCTACTGTGTATAAATAATAGAATGGGTCATTAGAACCAGAAAACTGGACCTTAGGTCTCCCATGTGAGTGCCCTAATCACTGGACTAGGGATTCTCACTTACACTCTCTTTCTATGACCAAATGTCTCTAATTATATAATTCAAAATGGAACAGGTTAAACAGGGGAACCTGAGATGGTAGGCAGGGCCCCAAGTCATTCTTGAAACAACATCTTAGATGCCTGACTCAAGGAGAGGGTTCCTGATTGTGGACTACAAACAGAGATAGGTGCCTAACTCTATGAGGGGTAGGGTTTAAGACACTCTCATCTCTCAGAACCCCCTATCGGCTAATTTGGGCAGGTTCCCACCTAGCCTGCTGCTTTAATGCATCCCTTTCTCAGGAGCCTCTCTCTTTCCATGCATTGTATAGGGAGCCTAAGCATGGTTTGTGGATTCCAGTGATTTTCATGGAACCCAAAAGGCAACACCAAGGTCCCTTTGTAGATCTGGACCATTGCTCTTTTCCATTCAACAAGATTTCACAGGGTTGTGCTGCGCAGCTACTTCTCTTTACTAAAGGCCCTCACTGGGAAGCTCTGTCGTATCACCTATCTTATTCAGTGTGTATAGGAGGAGGCTGCTGAGGAAGCCTATGTGATGCTATGGGCAGAGGTCAGTTCTAGAGGCAGGTGAGCAGGAATGTCAACTTCCAGACATTGCTGCTACATGCCACATGTTTTTCCCTCAGCTGCCAATAGGCTGGGTGTTTTGTTTTGTTTTTTTTAATCTTAGTCTGGGTGGGGGGTGGGAGGGGAAGATACCAAAAATGTTTTCTTCCCTGGGCAGAAAAATGGCTAGGGATGCTCCCTGGCTGAGGTTTGCAGTGCCACCAATACACTGATGATACCCAACTCAAGAACAGTTAATCAAATGCTATAGTGCTGTCTCAACACTTAATTTCATTAAAGCGTTGACAGAACTGATGTGGTTTTAAGGGATAGGACCTTGATGCACTACCATAAATTGTGATTAGGGCTGGTCCAAAAGTTTCCAACAAAACAGTTTTTTCATGAAAAGTGTCTGCTTTCTGTGCAAAATTTTGATTTTCCAGTACGAAGTGAACACCCTATAACTGAAATAATGTTCATAACTGAAATATTATGGCTAAAACCAGATATTTCTATTCAGATGAGGCAAAACAGTACTCATGGAAGTTGTATTGTGATTACCCCATGTATGGGATCTCGTCCTCAGCTGGATTTCATCTGTCAGGACGCACTACAGTCAGGAACCCCCATGATGCACTGTTGCGATAAATTGGGCCTACACATTTACCCCAATTGCGAGCTCAACTGTAAAAAGTGAGTGAACATTTATAAAAGGTCATAATATGTATAGCAACAAACATTGATGGGAAAAGCATGAAAGGGAGACAGACTAAATTAGTCCCAATAAAAAAAAAAGCCTTCTGATATAACATGTTAAAATGATGCTTGCTAAATAAGAAAAGTACGGAATCAGAAATCAGTTAAACAAAGCTGGTGTGTCCAAAACTAGACTGTCCTGGGTTCCACTCACCGCAGTGGGGGGCACCTCCTCCTGGACACTCTGTGGATTAGCTTTTCCATGTATTGCACCCTCCTTTGGCGGTCTTCCACCCACCCAGTCTCACCCTTTGGTCCCTCTTGGTCCAGGAGCTGGAGCTTCCTCTTCATGTCTTAGTCCTCCAGCCAGGTCACTATCCATGTTTTCCGCTTCTGGGGTATCAACGTGTTTCCTCACCAGCAATCTTCCCATTCACTAGGCAGTTTTCCCATAGTCCCATACCTCATAATCCCACTCCCTCACTGGCTGGAAAGCGAACCTGGGCCTGCTTTCTACTCTGGGTTCCAGCTCAGGGACCCTTTCAGTCAAGATCTGTTCATTCCTGGAACTTATTGCCGTTCCCTGAGCCCTGTCCTTCCCTCTCTGGCTTTGCCAGTCTCCTAACTCCCTGCTCCCAGGGAATAACTGTGGGCTACTTGTCCCTGTAGACTCCAAACACTCCTCCCTTCTCTCAGGAAGTGACTGCAGACTCTCCCAGCATCCCCCTCTGCTGCCAATTTCCTGTCTTTATAGTCCCTGCCCAGCTCGTTCCTCCTGAATGGGGCTCCCTCACTCAGTCATAGGATTATTTGGCCCTTGATTCCCCTCAGCTGTGGCCTTTTGGTTTCTCAGCCTTCTCAACCTCCATTAATCATTTCAGGACAAGTGTGGGGTGAACAACCCATCATATAGGCCTACCTGGTAAACAAAATAATGGCAGAAAAATTGTTCCACCTATCACACCCTTTGGGGGTCTTTAAAAAAAGTGAATTTGTGGGAAAATGGGCTATTGGAGAGAGCTTCACCATTATAGCTGCCACCCCCACCATCTCCTAGGACCCTGGGCCTTCATCAGCCTGATCCTAAGAGATGTCCTGACCAGACCTGGCCAAAGAGAGTGACCCATATGACATTGCCACCTCTACCTGCTCTGACTGAATCCCAACACCATGTGAATCTTTGTCCCCCCAAAATTGTGTCCTTATCCTTCCTTATCTTATTTTTTTTCTTTCCTATCTCTATCCTTTTTCCTTCTGTGTAATAAGAGTCAGGTTTAATCAGCCAAGACAGTATATTTGGCAATCCTGCTGTAAGCCTGTGGCCAGAAAGAGGCATCTAAAAGCAATGCCTTAAACATCCCAATTTACAAGCTTGCTATTTCTCAGAGTAGATGATAAAACTGTGCTTTGCCTATGTTTTTCCAGCAGTGAGGTTGCAACTGAAAGTCAACGCCAGAGACAGAAACTGAATTTTCTACCTTTGCTTTTATTTTAGCTTTCCTCTTGGAAACGGGATAAGACTTTAACAACAGCAACAACAGCCCCAGCCCATTTCAACTAAATTCTTCTCTTTCCCCCCCAAAAGGACAGTTATTATCATCTTTGATACCATTTAATAGACTGTCAAAAAGGTTGTTTCGTTGTTGTTGTTACTGTTTTTTACCCTAGTGACTTTCTCCAGCTAAAGGGAAAGGAACATGGTATATTGTTAAAAAGAAAGCTTTACTTATTTACATTTCCAATACTTTAAACTTTCCCCTCCACACATTTCCCCCACCTTCTTCTTTGTATCTTTATATATAGTTACAAAGGATTTTTAAGAGTGCAATCTGATATCTCTGTATACTAAATCCCAAATCTTGTTTAAAATTGTTTAATGTTGGACAGTGACTGTGTTATGTTAACTCTTTGGGGCTTATGTTCCGTCTAAATTAATAAATCAGGATCACCTTCCCTCACCAATAGGAGAGACTGTGGTGCATCATGGAAGATGTAGTCTGACCAGGGATCATTACCTATAGAGAAGAACGAGAGCATGAGGCACGTGCACTACAACTTTTATGAGGCATGGTGGTAACATTTCTCAAAATATTTTCATTTTAGAACAAAACTTTCATTCCTTCCTTCCTTCTCCAGAAAGTCAAAATTTTCTGTGGAAAATCTCCACAGCCAATTTTGGTGAAAGTATTTTTTTTTAAATTTCATCAAAATTTTCCAATGAAAAATGCTTGTTCCCAGCCTTCTTTAACTGTGATCATGTAGCCTCTCAGGAAGGCATACATGTGGCCAAGATAACTGGGGTTTATTACTACACACTGACTATGGTAGGAGAAATGGTGAGAAATGCATTCTTTCATCTTTTTTGCTGGCCAAGAACCTCTGTCCTTACCCTCAGATACAGACATAGCTACACTGATCCAGGCTGTGGTTACATCAAGAATGCATTGTTGGAGTGTGCACTGATGAAAGTACATTATACACCAGTGTTCTACAATGGCTACCAGTCCCAATTTGGGCCCATTTCAATGTTCTGTTCCTTTTCTATGTAACCCTTCTGCCCATCTAAGTTGGCAGCAACAAGGGCCGGGTTCTGTATCTAGGGGTTCCGTTTCAATAACACAATGCAAAACCGGCTCGAGCCCCCACCCAGTGACCTGGGACAATTACATACCACCCCCTGGGCACCTCTAAGAGGCAATACTTCCCCTCTCGCAAGCACGGAGTCTGAGTGTAACAGAAAATGTTTAATAACATGAGGTAAACAACATCAGCATTAAATTGGAAAAACACCACAACTAGAGTTCTTAGACCAAACCATGAGCGAAGACCCACCCCAGCAAATTGGGCCGTGTCCTCTCCCGTTGGTTCTTGAAACCAGCGACCCAAGAATCACCAAAGTCCCAAAAGTCCACCAATCCCAAAGTCTCTTGGGTCCAGCAACCCAAGAATCACAAAAGTCCCAAAAGTCCAACAACCCCCCAAAGTCTCTGTCCATGATCAGTGCAGCCCCAGAGTTCAAAGGGGGGGGGGTGAGCAGGGTGTTAAGGGGCACCTTACGTGATCAGAGGCCAACCGGCTGCTTCTCCGTGGGGTTCCACCGCAGCCTTCATCACAAACTGCTCCACTCCACCCGCAGTCCCACTCCTGCCGTCCCATGAACTGCTCTGGCAGCTGCTCCGCTCCGCTCCGCTCACCGACCTGTGAGCCGCTCCGCTCACCGACCTGTGAGCCGCTCCGCTCCAGCCGTCCCTTGGGCCGCTCCCACAAGGCTCTGCTCTGCTAGCTGCTCCTCCAGCCGCTCCGCTCACCGACCTGTGAGCCGCGCCGCTCCGCTCACCGACCTGTGAGCCGCGCCGCTCCGCTCCGCTCACCGACCTGTGAGCCGCTCTGCTCCGCTCCAGCCGTCCCTTGGGCCGCTCCCACAAGGCTCTGCTCTGCTAGCTGCTCCTCCAGCCGCTCCGCTCACCCCCCGCTAAGCTAAGTTAGCTTAGCAATATAGCTTCAGGCTCCCCCACTAGTTAACACAACCTCAGTGATCTCAGCTCTTAAATAGCTTCAGCTCTTAGTGATTTCAGCTCTTAGTGATTTCAGCTAGTAGTAGGGGAGCCCCAGTGCTGGTGCACTATTGGCCCAAAGTGAACTCAGCTCAGCAGTCTGTAACTAGACTCCTAAGGGAATCAAAGTTAGCTCTGACATTCAACAGTGGAGAGAGGAGGTAGTGCAATTGGTGTTTCAACCCCCTCAGGGAGGGGGCCATACCATCAGGTACAAATACCTGTCCCCATCCTCTCTCAATTCACTGGGTTTTGTAACCCATGCCCCTTGACAAGCAAATGCTACTTAGGTAATGGTGAATGACTCACTCAGTCCTTCTGTCATACAACAGTTCCACTGGCCTTGATTCACAGAATCAGGGTAACAAAACTTTATTCTTCCTGCCCCAATAACAGAGAAACTGGGGATCCCACACCAGCCAAAGTAACCACTTTGAGTTGCTGTTGTTTCATGCCAGGCGAGTGGGTGTGCCTATGCAAACAAGATCAGCCCCTGGAGTTCTTTTCCACACTCGCCATAATTCACCACCAGATGTCAGGGTAGAGCTCATCCTGACTCTGCTTACATCTATAAAAGAGCTAGGCTACATCTACATGCTCAGATACTGCTTAGATGATTGAACCTCACTACAGAAGCTTAACTCAGTGGAAATGCTACAGATTACAGAGCCCAGGCTCAAACTAGATGAAGGATTGTCATCTGTGGAATTCTTTGTTGCCATAGATCAGGCTCAGCCTGACTTTCAAAACTTTCCACCACATTGCAAGACTCCCCACTTGTTTTATGTGCATGTACTTTTATTGTTCAAGGATACACATGCCTTTAGATTATATTTGCATTATTCAATCTTATCAGTTAAAAACATATTTTGCAGCAGTAGTATCACAACCATGAACTATATCTTTATAGTGTTCTCAGTGACATTAAAAAAATGTTTACTTGCACACCTCGTGAAGGAATTTCTGTTATAGCTATTAAATAACAGGACCCAATACTGCTCCCACTGAAACCACATATATAACCTATATATAACATATACAACCTTATCTAAATCTGTGGCAAATCCACACCTTGAATACTGTGTGAATTTCTAGTCACCCCATCTCAAATAAGATATATTAGAATTTGAAAAAGTACAGAGAAGAGAAATGAAATGTATAAGGGGTGTGGAACAACTTCCAAACGAGGACGGATTAAAAAAGTGTGGGACTGTTCATTTTAGAAAAGAGATGATTAATAGGGGGATTTGATAGAGGTCTATAAAATCATAAATGGTATGGAGAAAGTGAATAGGGAAGTGTTTACTCATTCACATAACACAAGAATTAGGATCATTGGATGAAATTAAGAGGTGGCAGGTTTAAAACAAACTAAAGCAAATATTTCTTCACACAACGCTCAGTCAATCCCTGGAGCTTGTTGGCCATGGTATGGTGTGAAGGCCAAAAGTATAACTAGATTAAAAAAAAAAACTAGATACATTCATGGAGAATAAGTCCATCAATGGTTATTAGCCAAGATGGTCAAGGAAGTAATTCCATGCTCCAGGTGTCCTTAAACCTCCAACTGCCGGAAGCTGGGATGGGACAACGTGTTATGCATCACTCAAAAGTGCCCTGTTCTGTTTATTCCCTCTGAAGCATCTGGCACTGGCCACTACTGGAAGACAGGCTACTGGACTAGATGGACCATTGGTCTGACCCAGTATGGTCATTCTTATGTTCTTATGTAAAGTAAATATATATTCTGACCCAGATGTGTCCCAGATCACAAACCTAACTTTATATAAGGTTCAAAAAGTTAGGGTAGCTGTACAAATTTTTTTTTCTGTTCATAGAATCATACAATATCAGGGTTGGAAGGGACCTCAAGAGGTCATCTAGTCCAACCCCCTGCTCAAAGCAGGACCAATCCCCAACTATATTATCCCAGCCAGGGCTTTGTCAAGCCTGACCTTAAAAACCTCTAAGGAAGGAGATTCCACCACGTCCCTAGTTAACCCATTCCAGTACTTCAACACCCTCCTAATGAAAACACTTTTCCTAATATCCAACCTAAATCTCCCCCACTTCAACTTGAGACCATTACTCCTTGTTCTGTCATTTGCTACCACTGAGAACAGTCTAGATCCATCAACTTTGGAACCCCCTTTCAGGTAGTTGAAAGCAGCTATCAAATCCCCCCTCATTCTTCTTTTCTGCAGACTAAACAATCCCAGTTCCCTCAGCCTCTCCTTATAAGTCATGTGCTCCAGCCCGCTAATCACTTTTGTTGCCCTACGCTGGACTCTTTCCAATTTTTCCACATCCTTCTTGTAGTGTGGGGCCCAAAACTGGACACAGTACTCCAGATGAGGCCTCACCATGTCGCATAGAGGGGAATGATCATGTCCCTCGATCTGCTGGCAATGCCCCTACTTATACAGCCCAAAATGCTGTTAGCCTTCTTGGCAGCAAGGGCACACTGTTGACTCATATCCAGTTTCTCGTCCACTGTAACCCCTAGGTCCTTTTCTGCAGAACTGCTGCCCAGCCATTCAGTCCCTAGTCTATAGCAGTGCATGGGATTCTTCCGTCCTAAGTGCAGGACTCATCAGATTTCTTTTGGCCCAGTCCTTTAATTTGTCTAGGTCCCTCTGTATCCTATCCCTACCCTCCAGCATATCTACCACTCCTCCCAGTTTAGTGTCATTTGCAAATTTGCTGAGGGTGCAGTCCATACCATCCTCCAGATCATTAATGAAGATATTGAACAAAACTGGCACCAGGACCGACCCTTGGGGCACTACGCTTGATACCGGCTGCCAACTAGACATGGAGCCATTGATCACTACCCATTAAGCCTGATGATCTAGCCAGCTTTCTATTCACCTTATAGTCCATTCATCCAGCCCATACTTAGTAAGAATACTGTGGGAGATAGTATCAAAAGTTTTGCTAAAGTCAAGGAATAACATGTCCACTGCTTTCCTCTCATCCCCAGACCCAGTTATCTCATCATAGAAGGCAATCAGGTTAGACAGGCATGACTTGCCCTTGGTGAATCCATGCTGACTGTTCCTGATCACTTTCCTCTCCTCTAAGTGCTTCAGAATAGATTCCTTGAGGAACTGCTCCATGATTTTTCCTCCTCCTTCACTTTTTTTAAGATGGGTACTACATTAGACTTTTTTCCAGTCATCCCCGATCTCCCCCGATCGCCCTGAGTTTTAAAAGATAATGGCCAATGGCTCTGCAATCACACCCTCGGATGCAGCACATCTGGCCCCATGGATTGTGCTAATTCAGCTTTTCTAAATAGTCCCGAACCACTTCTTTCTCCGCAGAGGGCTTGCCACCTCCTCCCCATGCTGTGCTGCCCAATGCAGTAGTCTGGGAGATGACCTTGTTCATGAAGACAGAGGCAAAAAAAGCATTGAATACATTAGCTTTTTCCATATCCTCTGTCACTAGGTTGCCTCCCTCATTCAGTAAGGGCCCCACCTTGACTTTCTTCTTGTTGCTAACATACCTGAAGAAACCCTTCTTGTTACTCTTAACATCTCTTGCTAGCTGCAACTCCAAGTGTGATTTGGCCTTCCTGATTTCACTCCTGCATGCCTGAGTTCCATGTTTCCTAGCTTCCTTGTGCTAAAAGGAACAATTAATCATAAAGGAACAATAATAAATAGAACAAGTCATTGTAAACATGTCTGATCTTAGGAAATCCACTCTAATACTTTTCTAGTCTCAAACATGTGAAACTGAAGATCATATGTCATGTTAGTGACATATAAATTGTTGAAAAGCCAGGACATATTCTTGTTAAATATCTCTTACAGCAATTAGCATTTACTCTTTGAGCGGATGGCATTATGTATGTTTAAAATGTTTATTCATCATCCTGACAGAATTTGAATGGAAAAACCTTAGCCAATAGAGGACTAGCTTTCAGAAACAATTAGTAAGAATGATTTTCATCTTTCCGAAACATTAAAAACCACTGAAGCAGTAAACAGTAGGTTATCACTTATATTAAATATATATGAAAAACTCAGAAGCATTTTATATGTTTTGAAGACTGAAGTATGTTATCCAGTGCCACTAAGGTAGAAAATGTAAATGAGCTGGAGGTTCTAGAGAAAGGTTTCAAATATTTTGTTTGTTTCTTAATTTATTTCAAAGAAAAAGTTGACCAGAAAAATAAAAGTAAAAAGAGCTAAAATAATTTACATTTCCTATTTCAATCTAATAAAACGAGGTTACCAAAATGTCAAACTGACAAAAATATATCAATCAAATATGGTGGTATGAGGAGCACCTGCACTTTTTAAAAAAGATTTTGAGAGCCATAAAAGTCTGAACAAATTCAAAAAACCATAAAACAAAAATACTAGATCTCATAAATTTGTGGAGAGTTTTACAGCTCAAATGACATTTACTGACGAATAGTTTGGCTTTAAATTGTATGACCTTTTACTTTATTTTCTTTTTGCATACAATACCAAGCTGAGTGATTTATCCAGTCACTGAGTATTCACAACTAATATCTTTGTTCACTATGTAATGAGCATAAAACTGTGTCACTAAATAATTTTTTTTTAACCTCTAAATATTAAAATGGCAATTTGGTCCATAAAAAATATTCTGCCAAGCTTTTAGACAACTGCTATTAAGTACCTAATTACACCATGATCGATATATTAATATATCTAAGATTTAATTACAATGGTGTACTTTTTTATCTCAGTGTCTTTAATTATAAATTCATCTCATTTTTATATGTGAGTAGGTGTAACTCTTCATTTCACTGGAAGGAAGAGGTGAACAAGCATGTAATTTTTCGATTCCTCCTCAACATACATGTAATTCTAATCCCTAGAAGAGGAGTATTCTTACTTTTTTGACAAACATAAACAAGTTGTTAGCATTTGGTATATTAGTGATGAATGCTCCTAGTCCTTTAAATAAACGCTTCAATCATTACTACATGCATTTTCCACCTGACATAAATCAACACTTCCCTGGAATACATAACAGAATGATACATTGCAGTAAACAATCATAACAATTAGATGGGATAACAATAGTAACTGAACAGATCATGAGTCTATTTTTCTCGAGGACTTTATTCCATTTTTATACTTGCTATATGCAATGGAACAGTCGTTGCAGATATTTACTAAGCCATCTGAACACACACACACACACACTTAAATAAGAAAGAGACCATGACAAGGCATGGGTATATGACACGGTCCTTACTCCATCAATTTACTTCTCTACAATAAGAGAGACATGGAGGAACCCAAATACAAGTGACAAGAAATTTTAAGTTTCATTAAAAAAGGAAGATATATTTATGCTTTCAGTTTTTAACAGGTTCTCTGTTGCCTAATTTAATGCCAGATGACATAGATGAGTGGAAAGCTACAAAACCAAAGTATGTCTCTGGTATTTATTTAAGATAGAACAAAAATCAAAGATCAGAAATTGCTCTGATACTGATAAGCTTAATGTTACACTGCTCTACAGCGAAGATGCTTCTTAAATAAATGTAGTCAAACTTTACTAATTCTGAGTCACTGAGAACGAAAATGATACTTAAAATTTTTGATTGGCTCTAGTTTTCAAGATATGCTATTGGGTCAGTATATACGACCCTTGACTAGGGAATGGCGGAGGATAAGTGAGTTCTAAAGGGAAGGGATCTCAATTAAAACCAGAGATGACTAAAATACATCTTTGACTGGATCTATAAATAAATCTCTGGCTGGGTTTGGACAGTACTTGCTTTTTAGGCAAAACAATGAATGATGCAATCTGAAGCTGGTATTGCATCATACATGATATGAATTGCATCATGTTATTCCTAGAAGTCATGGATGATGCAATCATAACGAAGCTTACATCACTCTGCTGAACAAATTGCCCTATATCAGCTCTAGAAATCATACAGTGTCATGCTATCTTATTGGTAAGTGTTTGATTTTGCAAAGGGACACATTTCTGTTTAGCCAAAGTGAGCAGAGATGCCTCGTACTTGTGTGAACAGTGCAGATAACTTCTGCTATGTTTGTGGTGAAGTGACTTTTGCATCACAAAAGCGCAGTATAACCACTATGGTTAAGAAAGCCTATCACCTTTATTTTGGCTGCAAAATTGGAGATCAGGACAAGAGATGGGCCCCACACATATGCTGCAACACTTCGCCAGTGGTTGAACAGGGAAAGGAAATCTATGCCTTTTGCAGTGCCAATGATTTGGAGAGAGCCAACAGATCATACCAGCAATTGTTACTTCAGTTGGGAAAGGTGTGCCAAAGAAGAAAAAGTGGACTGTGCATTATCCAAACATTCCATCAGCTATACGCCCAGTACCCCACGCTGGTTCCTGATGCACCAGAATCATTCTCACTTGAGTCAGACGAGGAAGAGGATGAAACTTCTGGTCCTGAACCATCAATGTCACAGGACCCACATTTTCTCCCATCCTCCTCCTCTGAACCACACCTCATAACACAAGGTGAACTGAATGACCTTGTCAGGGATTTGGAACTACCCAAGAGTAAGGCAGAGCTGCTGGGCTCCAGACTACAGCAGTGGAATCTCCTGGCATGTGATGTTAGAGTTTCCATGTTCCGTGACCGTCAAAAGGATCTTGACCCATTCTTCTTCATGGAAGGTGATCTTGTAGCCTGCAACAACATCGATGGTGTGATGGCAGTCCTCAACATCGTTCACGATCCAGATGAGTGGAGACTGTTCATTGATTCATTGAAGACAAGTCTTAAAGCTGTTTTACTGCATAATGGCAATGTTTTGCCATCAATTCCAGTTGGTCATGCAGTCCATATGAAGGAAACCTATGACAAGAAACAACTTTTGAGGTGTATAAACTTTGACCAACATCAGTGGTAGCTTTGTGGCGATTTGAAGGTTGTTGCTCTCTTGCTTGGTCTGCAGACCGGATACACAAAGTCCTGCTGTTTTCTCTGCGAATGGGATAGTCATGCAAGAGATTCCCACTACATCAAGAAAGATTGGCCTCTCCGACAGTCATTGGAGCCTGGGAGGAAAAGTGTTCAGCATCCACCACTTGTTGAATCAAGGAAGATTTTGTTACCACCCTTACACATCAAGCTGGGTCTGATGAAGAACTTTGTCAAGGCCATTGACAAAACACAAGCAGCTTTCAAGTACCTCCGTGGAAAATTTCCAAGGTTAAGTGAAGCTAAGTTAAAGGAAGGTGTCTTTGTTGGTCCTCAGATTCGTGAACTTCTTCGAGATGATGCATTTGACCATGCACTGCGTGGCAAGGAAAAGACGGCATGGAAAGCCTTCCAGTTAGTGGCAATCAATTTTCTCGGAAACAACAAGATAGACAATTATAGGTTGTTGGTGGAAAACCTCCTCAAGGCATACAAAAGCCTTGGTTGCAACATGTCACTAAAGATACATTTTTTGCACTCTCATCCAGATTTTTTTCCACCGAACTGCGGAGCAGTGAGCGATGAGCATGGCGAGTGATTTCACCAGGACATTGCAACAATGGAGAAACGCTATCAGGGGAAATGGAGCCCATCAACGCTTGCAGACTATTGCTGCACAGTGACAAGAGATGCTCCATTTAATGAGTACAAGAGACAAGCCAAGAAGAGCCGAATAGACACTGAATAGGACTAAACTATGTACCTAGTTTTTTGCCTTTTGTTTCATAATAAATTTTATTTAGATAACCCTTTTGCTGATTTTTAAAGTGTTACATACACAGGACAGGTGAAATATTATCATGTAAAGCAACCATAAACACATGAAAAGACCTAGGTTTACAATTTATGATTAAAACTCTACTATCTACACAATATACATAGACATAAAATGTAAAAACTTAAATATTTTAGAAACAGTAGCCAATCAGTTGTTTTAATTGTCATATTTGAATTCAGCATATCAAAATACATAATAAATAGCACATTTTATCTCTGAAGCAGACGACTTCTCCAAAATTGTAGACCAGTGAAATTAATTGGTCTGGAGAAGATCAGTGTGGGTAAAATTCAGCCCTGTGCAGAAGGCCAACACAAGAACTGCGAACAAATTAATTGCCACTTTAGTCCTCAAAACAGGGTTTAAATGGATTTTAAATGGTGCTTAGTGATTGGCCTACCTTTCTAAACATGGCTGAGTTTCACTCAATGTGAAGAATATATAGGAAACAGAAGAATAAGGCAATCAATCAGAATCTTCATCCTTCAACTATGAGTCCTTTCATTATTTTTAGAATCAATGTTGTGTGTGTCAATCTTGTAGTTACTGCCATTTCTAGTAAATAGTTAATGTTTGTCCTTCCAGTCCCTTTTGAAAAAACAGCCATTTTAGATCCACTAAGTAGGGGACTGCAAAATATGTTTGTCACTGATAGGAATTATTAATCTCCCTTCTGCTGTTAACTTTGACAAATAGCATTTTCTGAGATAGTAATTGTAATTATATTGATCTCTCCTTAATGGTGTTTGCATTAGATAATGCTGATGGTATGAGCTCTGAGCAGGCTTTGAACATAATCATGGGATGCTTTAACTTGTGCATATCTTCTCAGAAACCTTCAGTTTTGGAGAGAGGAAAACTCTGTACCATTCATAGAAAAATAGCTGGGTTGGAAGGAGATCTTGCATTAGTCCTATATAGCCTTAAACATTTCACAATTGGTAAATATGACAAAAATTATGCATTAGTCTTGTCACAAAAATATCGACTAGTTCTTCAACTTTTTTTCCATTAAAACAACAGGAAGTTTCAACACTTACAAAAACTTCACTTTCCCACTGTACTGTGGGGGAAAAAAAGTAAGACATTTTTCTGGGAAAGTAATTTTTTATCCAAGAGCAAATACTTGAAACAATTTGTCCTTTGGGAAGAATCTCTGATTTTGAAACAAATCCTGACATTTTGATATTTGAAGGAATGTGCCATGAACCTTTCCTGGTACCTCTTTCTCCTTGCCCATAAAGTATTTTTCCTTCCCACTGTCCTGGTTCCCTTCTTCCACCCCAGATATGGTGCCGGAATGTCCTTCTTCAGTTCCCAGTGCTAGCTATTGCAGAATGAGCCAAGGGGCCAAACTCTTTTCTCAAATATAGGCACAAAGTAGACCTGGCCCAGAAAAAAAAATCAACTTTACAAAAAAATGTAAGGTTTCAGCATTTGATTTCATTCTGCACTGGGACAAAACTGAGACCTTGGAAAGTTTTCACATAAAAGCAGAGGGTGGGCACATGCCATGATAATAGTCCAGTGGTTAGGGCACTCAGTTGGGTTGTGAAATACAGGTTTAAATCCCTAAACTGCCTAATTCAAACCAGTGATTTGAATTTGGTTCTCTCAGCTGAATGTCCTAAACCCTGGGATCCTGGATAATTTTAAGGGGCTTGGACTGTCATTTTCACCACAATTTCCATCCTGGACCTGAGAAAGTTTGGTACAAATTGATATGTGTCCACACAAAGATTCAGTTTCAATGAACTGCAAATTTTGACAAAAGCACCTTTGTTGAGAAATTCCCAACCAGCATAAAAGTACCATGGACTTTAATGATTGTCCTGTGCACACAACTGAAGGCAGAATTTTTTCCTAAGCCGTGCTAAATTTCTTTTGTGCCCCTTGTAAAAAATGTTCTCCCTCTCTGGTTCGACTGGCCATTTTACTTTGTATGGCAAATTTATCTTGAAAAAATATGTATAATTTGAAAGCAAAATATATTTGAGCCACTTTTCTGTTCTAAATACATAGGAATGAAGGAATACCCAAGAAATAAATGAAGGAGTCCATTAACTTCTCAACTGTGACTCCTGCTTTTTACAGGAGGATGAACGCCAAGAAGCTTTGACTTAGGTTTGGGATTAGGGTTTAACTCCATAGATCAGAAAATTCTGAAACTGGTGAGACAATGTTG
Source organism: Malaclemys terrapin pileata (assembly GCF_027887155.1). NCBI lineage: Eukaryota > Metazoa > Chordata > Testudines > Emydidae > Malaclemys > Malaclemys terrapin. The sequence goes on along the minus strand of NC_071507.1, from coordinate 156,699,436 downwards.
ACATTTTGATGTACACATGATGATGTTACAAAAATACAGGAGTCAGCCACAGAGGGAAGTATCTGGTCTTCTACTCCCTGTACTCTGGGGATGGGCAAGTAGAGTACAGGAATATGGAATTTATGCTGGGTGCTTCCTTATATAATATAATATATATGGAGATATACCTATCTCATAGAACTGGAAGGGATCTTGAAAGGTCATTGCATCCAGCTCCCTGCCTTCACTAGCAGGACCAAGTACTGATTTTTACCCTAGATCCCTAAGTGACCCCGTCAAGGATTGAACTCATAACCCTGGGTTTAGCAGGCCAATGCTCAAACCACTGAACGATCCCTCCCCCCACCAGCTTTCTGTTTTGTCATCCATCTGGCAATGATTGTGTCATGAATTGATGGCACTGCAATATTTGAACTCAAGCTGGCGATGTTCAGATTTGGCTTGCTAAACACCATTATGTCTGATTCACACAAACAGTGAGTTCATGGTTTTCCCCACCCCCATTACATTCCAAGTCATTCTCCCAGTCCTATCCTATACTTTGCCGGGTCATCTAGAAAATGCCAGCATTCTAGCAGTGGTGCTGGAACACTTTTAATAGTGGGGTGCTGAAAGTCAGCCCCCTTACCCATGTATGTGCCCCCCGCCCCAGAGCTGAGGCTGGGAGCAGGGCCCTGTATCTGGGAGGGGGGGACCCAGACAGGGGAAAGGAGGCCGTGGCTAGGGCCACAGCTAGGAGCAGATGCAGGGCCAAGAGTGGAGCCCGGGGCATGGGGTGGTAGCCAGGACCCCAGGCGCGAGGCCGGGAGCAGAGCCTCATGCAAATCTTGGGGGTGCTGCAGCCACCCATGCTAGTTCCTGTGCCTATGCATTCTAGCAGTTGATGTTTGTTTGTTTTTTCAATCCAGTTTAGCTGTGGGAAAAATCAACAGCAGAGCATTAAGAAAAGAAAAGAAAAGAAAAGAAAAGAAACCTCCTTTCCAATAATAAGCATTTGAAATTGTAAATGTTTTAAAGGCAATAAGAGTATTGTATTGTTTCAAAAGATTGAGGTGTGGCATTGTGTGTGTTTTGGGAAGCTGACTCCAATTCAATAAATTCACAATGAAGCCTAAAGAAAGCTCGACCTTATAACATTTTGGCTCCTCTAGAAACATTATAGTCCATGCATCATCATATGCTGCTTAAAAGAAGCATCTCTCAAGGACTGATTAGAATATACCTGAACATATTTTTGTAACATTATTAAAGGATGCCTCTCCTTTCATCATAACTCCAGGTTTAAAGAGTTTCCTTTAAAGCTAAGTGTTATAAACTGCAATGTGTGCGAATCCTCTTCAAGAGTAAAACAGATTATAAAAGTAAAGCATGAAGATACTTCATACCATATCCTAAATCCAATGTTTTCCCATCAGACACCAATTGTCTTGACAAGCAGAGAGATAAAGAAATCTCCATCAAACCTTTAGGTTGCAGAAGAGGGTTTATAAGATTGTAAAGAAACTGTAAAATATATATTTTGCATTAACAGTTCATGCATTTGAATTATGGCTTTTAATGCTGATAAAAATGATCTATAGCTTTATTTGACTTGGACTAAGTCTAGCAATTTTCAAAAATATTTTTTAGAGGGAGGATAATATAGCACAGCCGAGAATTTTGGATCAAGGACATAGTATGATTCCTCCCTGGCATTCACGTATTAAACATGAATTATAGCAGGTGATTATCCCTGTCACCTTGCCTGGGGCAATGATGTTCAGATTTTTACAGAGCTATCAAAAACCTGCTGTGTCAGAGATTAGCATGATTTCAAGTTATTATCAAGCACACGAGGATAATGCCTTGCATGTAATCATACTTGGAAGAACATTAGAAACATAGAAAACATCTGATACAGTGAAAGAGCATATTTAGATGGAAGCTGTGGGTGTTGCTCTCATGTTTGTATTTTCAGTTTCAATAAGTGGGTTGAAAGATGGGGTGATAAGAAAACCCAAAAATAAGATTTGCATCTCAAATCGGAGTATATTTGCTTTTGTTTGCATGAGGAAAGGCATTAAAAATGTGATGAACAGTTTTAACTCAGCAGGAGTATTAGATTATTTATTATATATCTTATGTTTGAACAGAGCTTTCTATCTTGAATAATCCCCAAAGTGTTTTACAGATAAACAGCACTACTGAAATTCAGCTAACTCTAGAGTGAACGGAAAGCAGTAAATCTGCACGTGGTAAAATTATGAGGTGAAGGGATTACGTGGAGTTCTCTGTTTATTGTGGCTTAGTGAGTTCCAAAGCAAAATGAGAGAGCAAGGTACATGAAATACTAAGTTTTATTGGAGTAACTTCTGTTGGTGGAAGGTACAAGCCTTCAAGCCACACAAAGTTGAAAGAAGGAGAACAAATTTGCTCAATCTCCATTTGGGGGAAAAGAGGGTTGTTTCTAACTGCCAGGCTAGCAAATTCATCCTGGAAATAGAGAGTCAAGCCAAATTCTTCCTATTTGGTGTATCATGAGTAATAGAGATACTCTGCTTGGAAACAACAGTTCAGTTCTATCTCATAGGTGTGGATTTTTCACAGCCCTGAGAGACAGAGCTCTGATTATACAATTCCCAGTGTAGACCAGCCCTAAATGAATGATTGTCCACAGGGATGCACCCAAATACAATCAGTTCAGGATCAGAGTTTGAGAGAGCAGCTGGATCTAGTTTTATATAGGATATTATTTTGCTTAATTGAGTTGGTGTAACAGGGGTTTTTAGTCCATCTCTGGTCTGTGAGGGCTCTTACAATTATAAAAGCCTCACTTTGAAAGCTCATAAAGAGATCCAGCTGTTTGGGGATTTGTCAAGAGGAATTTGTCTTGGGACTATCCAAGAAGCATCTTTTCTTGTGTAAGTGTCTGTCTAGAGTAGTGGTTCGCAAACTTTAACAACCTGTGAATCCTTTTCATTAAAATGTCAAGTCTTGCGAACCTCCTCCTAAAAATGAATATTTCTTGGGATTTTCTCCTTTACCTGAGTATAAATTACAAAAGCAGTGATCTTGGAAATATAAAATTTGTTTTTATGACATGCTTATTACACTCTATTTATTATTATTATTTATCATTACAGTATTTTTATTACATTATGAAAATGGCAACACTCTTCCAAGATCTCTCTTTCATAGCTTGTATCACTTTGAATAAACCTGTTATAAGACAAGGCTCCTATGTTTCATCAAGGAGTATGAGATGTGAGACACCATAAAGGTATTTAAGAAGTCAACTTAAAGAGTTCCTCCTACACAAGCATTCAGGTCTTGAGCAGGCCAGGCAAACAATGCATGTTACAACAAAGCTTAAACTTGTTCGTCATAATATTTTAAAAACAATACTAGCTGTGTGTTTAATTTTAAAAACAGCAAAAAATCTCCACCTCCCTTTCCATTTCTTATAAGGAGTCTTGAAGTTTATATCTCCTCAGTGTGACAGAGATGCTTGCTTTGATGTGCTTAGCTCTTGGAAGTCAGGGGCTCCGGGCTGCTGGCCCTGTGCCGGAGTCCCTAGGGACAGCTCTGTCCGCCATTAGGGATTTTTTTCCCAAGAACCCCCTGTAACATTTCGCGAACCCCCAGGGTTCATGAACCCCAGTTTGGGAACCATTGGTCTAGAGGCATTTTTCCCTTGCTACAGGATCTTTATAAGCAATAATAATTTTGGTGAGTTTAAAGGGATATTCTATTTTATTAGGGGTTATGACTTTAAAAAAATGAAACAAATATTTAATCACAGAATAGTCATAGCCTTGGGAACAGTTTAATTTATTCTTTGCTAGAAGCTCCCCACACAAGCTCTGACTTAAAATATGTCTTCCATGGCTGCTCCTCAACTCTCTTGATGCTTTAATGATACTTCACGGGGAGCCATAAGAACTGTCCGCCTCTTGGCTCAAGATATCATTGTTGTCTCCTTCTCTGCCATATCATCTCCTGCAGCCATAAATATTATCACTGGAAATCTATAGAAACAGCTTTTTCTTGGCTTCTGCCTTATCTGCCATCTCAATATTTGTTGACCCACAAATAATTAGGCACAGCCCATAAGCAGGGCCAACGAGGGGAGCGGAAGCCGGTACAAATTACCGGGGCCCAGCGGCCCAGAAGGGGGCCCAGGGCCCGGCTTCCCCCCCACCCCCAGTCGGCCCTGTTTAGCTGGTTCGCCCTTGCTGGGAGGCCTGAAAAAATTCCGGGCCCAGATTTCTGGGCTTCCCCCCACTCCTTGTCGGCCCTGTTTAGCCGGTCCGCCCTTGCTGGGGGGCCCGAAAAAAATTTTTCACCGAGGCCCGAACCCGCTCTCGGCGGCCCTGCTATAAGAGCTAGATTATCTGGGCTCTGTCTCCCATTATTGCTTCCCTTTTATACTTCTATATAATTCTTAAAGGTCAGAATGTCCAAAACAGCTCAACACCCACAACTGACGCCAGATTTTTAAAAGAGCTCATCATGTTAGATGCTGTCAGAATAGAACCTATTGTGTGCTTGGCACTTTTGAATAGCTTGCCATATTTCAGTGCCTAAATGGGAACTGAGCTTTTCAGAAAACCTGGTCCTGATTGTGGATGATGAGCGAGTGAAAAATCTGGCCTCATATGGACAACATGGTGCTTGAGCAGTAACTCATCAATCCTTCTTGTAGCTCTGTGAGATAGGTAGGAAGGTAAGCAGTGTTGTTGTAACCATGTTGGTCCCAGAATATTAGGGTAATATCTTTTATTGGACAAAATTCTGATGGTGTGAGAGAGAGACAAGCTTTTGAGCTTACCCAGGACTCTTCTTCCAGTCATTTCTTCAAGTAGGGAAGTAAATATTTACATCTTCATTTTACAGACAAGCAAACTGAGGCAAGAGAGCCAGGAATAGGACTCAGGACTTTCAGACTTCTACTCTGGAACTCAGTCCTCAGGATCAATGTCTTACCATAGTCTGGCTCATGTCCAGTAAGGCAGAGATGGGCAACAGTAAGTGTTTGGGGTCAGAATATTTCCACTTTGGGGAATATGCATTATGTGACTCTAGTTGCTTTATTAGTGGAAAGATGGAGGCATTCTTCGATGGAACTGTGAAGCTCTTTGGATCACTGGAGGTATTGATAACTAATCAGCTGTTTCTGCTGGAGGTGCTGCTGATCTTGGTGCATGTTTTCAGTAATTGTGGGTTAAATAGCACTGGGTACAATCCTGGCTCCAATGAAGTCAATTCGAAAACTCCCATTGAGTTTAATGGAGGCAGAATTTATTTTTGTGGAGAATTTGGGAGAGATAACTGGATGTGTGGAAGAAAGAAGGGCTCCAAAATTTACAGATAAATACCAATCACAGAGAGAGAGCAGGAGAAAGGAGCTCTGGATGATGTCCCTTTATTTATTTATTTATTTGTCTTCTGTTTACCCCAAATGGTCTGTCTCTTGGTTCTTAGCCCAGGTTAAAGAATCCTGAGCACCAGCTGTCCTTTTTCTGTGCAGAACTCTCTCTTCCAGAAAAGATGTCACACCATCCCCCATGGCACAAATGTTTTCTGCAAAACTTGTGTTGCCTGAGTAGCAGAAAGGAAGCAGAGATTGGCTGTTAAACACATGGATCCCTGCATGGGTGAGTCCCTAATGGGTGTAGAGCAAAGCCAATGTCTATGCCTTCCTTCCTGCACCCTGGTTTGCAGGGAGAATGGAGCTGTTAGGAGAAGGACCATCAGAAACACATTTCTCTCTAGCTATTGACAGCTATCCACTTAATAAATGTTGCAGATTAAAGCAGTCCCCAAATTGCTGTGGCTGGGAGGAGAACCAGAGAACCTTATCACCTCCCCGCCCCCCCGGGTTTCTTTTGTGTTCAACCCAATCTGATCCTTTTAAATTTAAGCACATTTATTTGGTAAGGGGGAAAGTTCAGGAACATGCTAAAGGCAGGCCTTATCACTCCATACAACAAGTCCAATGGCTTATATATTATTAGCAGTGTTTGTGACTCTTTTGAGTTAAGGAGCAAATTATTCCCACCTGACCACCAATTGGACATAATGCTTTTTTCTAACAGGAGAGAACCTAATGTACAGCCTGAATATTAGAGGAATGTGTTTGTTTTCTCTATGTTGGCTGCACCTGGTGAATGTGGGTTGTTATGCTGAAATGTTAATTTACACAAACATGATAATTTATATTTGTTGTTCAGAGTAATTTTGGTACTTGACATCATTGTATTTGCAGCTTGGCATAACCCCATAAGTGCAGGATGAAGTGGAATATTTTGCACCTGTGTTCTTAATTAATGCAAATTGTAATAGGTTGTTAAAATTAGATATCTCAAGGCTGGCTTGTGTGACTGGTTCCTCCTCTTTTGTGTGAGTTTACAGAAGTGCTTGCCAACATTTCTTTACTTTTTTCTCCTTGCTAATGTTACAGCACAATAGATAGAAATCACACTGGAAACATTTTTGGCAAATACCATATAATTTCAAGCACAAGACCTATACATACAATGGGATACATGCAGTTAGTATTGCCTCATTCTGTTTTAAAACTTAGCGTTATTAAAATTTAGAATGTACCTGTAAATGAAGCAATTTTATGTCTACTTGTAATAAACCCACATGTAACACTTTGTAATCATTTAGTCAAGTTTGTATGTAAATTCAGCAATAACATAATTTATTTGGTGAGTATGTAGTCCCCTACTGTTTGCCAGAGATTTAGACATAAAGCATTTATATTTGAATAATTCACATGGTGAGCTACTTTTTTTTTTTTTTTTTTTTATTGTGTGATACAGATGAATACAGTTCTGGAGGGTAATAAAGGAATGCATGTCTTCCTGTCATAATCAATAGCTGCACAGATGATTACAGGTTTTTCTTTTAATAAAAACTTCTGAAGAGGAATAATTAAAAATAATATTAGCAGTATGATAATTCTTAAGTATTGTGGCCTTTGTGTGAATAGTTCATATGGTGAAGAAATATTGCCTCACTGGTCATTTTCATTATTAAACTACTTTACCTTTTTCTCCCTAATGATGCACATTTTGATGGTGATTTGAAAATCCTACATCTACTGACCAAATCTTGAATGTGGGAGTTTATTACTGATTCCAGATACCAGCAAACAAAACAACTACAGGCATTGCTTATTATATTTGTATATAGTAATACATTTTTGTAGTACACTACTCCAAGCATAAATATCACAGCATGCTTCATGGAAGATTATAGCCAATATACAAGTGTAAACGTTCATCTAACATCTGTAGATATTGATGGCAAGGGAAAACATGGGAGTGAAGGGACTAATTTGATGGGAATGACTAAGCATAAGGTAATGGGTTGGTTCTGAGAGAGAATTTGATTTTATGGGTGAAATCCTGGCTCCACTGGAGTCAATAGCAAACCTTTCATTAACATCAATGGGGCCAGGATTACACCCTAAGATTGTGAGAGTTAGATACCCTAGTTTATGGTGAATGTGTGAGTCTTCTAATTAGACTGGATGTACTTTAGGCATAGAAAGATTAGGAAGCCAGTATATGGGTTGAGGGAAGCACAGAAAATCTTCTACAAATAAGTGTAGAGAGAGCATGTTGGGGGTGACGGAAAAACAGAAAAGGTCTTATATTTGAGAACTATAGATATGTGAGACTTGAAAATAGGACTAAGTAAGGTGGGAAACCTGAAAGTTAGTGATGTATAAAGACAGTCTCTCAAAGTGTTTTGCAGGTTTTAATGGACCTGTCAGGAAGGGCTATTGCTCCCCAAACCTGACACATTTACTTGGGTTGGAAACAGGAGACACCAACACCTCCAGCCCCAAACACAGGGCAGAAGGAGCTTGAGATTGGTTTCAATTCTGATGCAATTGTTCAGGAACTGCTCAGGGCATGCAGACCACTTTCGTCCCTATTAGTGTTAGGGAATCCTAAGTGTTTTCATGAAGGCTCAGATTCTGCACTAATCTCAACTAGAGGTGAGAGATAAACTGATTTTTTTTTTAATTTCACTGGCAGTTCCAAATAAAAAGTTTGTTCAACCCAAACCACATTTGAAAATTCTGAAAGATTTCAGGAAATTAAAGAAGTCCAGAAATTTCATTTCAGGTTGAAATGCTTTGTTTCATTTATAGACTCATAGACTCATAGACTTTAAGGTCACAAGGGACCATTATGATCATATAGTCTGACCTCCCGCAGGATGCAGGCCACAAAAGCTGACCCACCCACTCCTGGAATAATTCTCTCCCTTGACTCAGCTGTTGAAGTCCCCAAATCATGATTTAACAACTTCAAGTCGCAGAGAATCCTCCAGCAAGCGACCCCTGCCCAGCAAGCGACCCCTGCCCCATGCTGCGGAGGAAGGCAAAAAACCTCCAGGGCCTCTGACAATCTACCCTGCAGGAAAATTCCTTCCTGACCCCAAATATGGCAATCAGCTGAACCCCGAGCATGCGGGCAAGATTCTCCAGTTAGCCCTTTTGAAATCGTAAACCTTAGTCTCCGATTTAATTCTGTTAATCCTTCCATTTAGTTTAAACCGAATTAGCTCATGATCACTCGAGCCAAGGTTGTCCCCTACAACCATTTCCTCAGTAAGGTCCTCACTACTCATCAAAACCAAATCTAAAATGGCATCTCCCCTCGTCGGTTCAGCAACTACTTGATGAAGGAATTCATCAGCTATCACGTCTAGGAAAATCTGAGCCCTATTATTGTTATTAGCATTTGTTCCCCAATCTATATCCGGGAAGTTAAAGTCTCCCATGATTACACAGTTCCTATTAGTATTTACTTCCCTAAAAACATTAAAGAGTTCTCTGACCATATCCAGGCTAGATCTATAGCACACCCCAAGCACTATCCCAGGGGAGGTTCTAGTAGTTATTTTACCCAGTGTGAGTATTGCCCAGACAGACTCCGTCTTATTCATTCCATCACTTATTAGTTCTTTACAGTTTACCTCATTATTGACATACAATGCTACTCCCACACTTTTGCCTTTGTTCCGGTCCTTCCTAAACAGCACATACCCTTCCATACCTGTACTCCAGTCATGACTACCGTTCCACCACGTTTTGGTTATTCCTACGATATTCAGTTTCATTTCTCGGACCAGGAGTTCCAATTCCTCCATTTTGTTACCTAGGCTTCTCGCATTGGTGTATAAACATCTTAATTTATGCTGTTTGGCCTCTCTCACATTCGTTGTCCAATTTGGTATGGACACCGTACCGCCAGTATGACATACTAGTCTAGTATCCATCCTCCCCCTCCTCCTTATGTCCAATCTCTTCCCCCCGGTTATATCCGCTCTTATCTCATTGTCCTCCCACTCAATGTTATAATCTGGTATGGAGATTAACTGGACATCTCCCAACCGTCTCCCCCAAATTCCTAGTTTAAAGCTCTTTTGACGAGATGTGCCAGCCTCCCTCCCAGAAGTCTATTTCCTTCCCTACTTAGGTAAAGTCTCTCCCTTGAGACAGTTTTTTGTCCCCAAAAGCCTCCCACTGACCATACATCCCAAAGCCCTCTTTATAGCACCACTCCCTTAGCCAACTATTTATCATCACAATCCTGTCACCCCTTTGCTTCCCTTCTCTAGGAACAGGCAGAATCCCACTGAAGATGATCTGAGCCTCGATTTCCTTAAGCGTCTTCCCCAGCCTGGCATAATCTCCCTTGATTCTCTCCAGCGAGAACCTATCCATGCCATTCGTTTCTATGTGAAGTATGATCAAGGGGTTCTTACCTGCTCCTTTCAGGATCCTTTTCAACTGCAGGTCCACATCCCGTATCTTAGCGCCCAGTAGATAGCACACACTTCCATTCTCTGGATCCGCCCTGGTCACAGGCCTGTCTAACCTCCTCAGTAAGGAGACCCCCGATCACATAAACCTGCCTTTGCCTGGTGACAGTGCGATCTACTAATCTATCCCCTGTTCCCTTTAGTTGCAACCTCTGTCCATTCCTATTTTCCCTTATAATCCCCCTTATGCCATCCTGTATCCTCCCGGGGCCCAGATTTGGTGCTGTCTCGATCAACTCCTCCCCTCTTTCTATGGGACTAGCTGCTCTTCCCTTCTTCCTCACCCTTCCACCTTCAGTTACCACCTGCTGCACCCCTTCCTCATTTTCCAAACACCCAAACCTGTTCCTGAGCTCTATTTCTCCTTCATTGGCCCTCCTTTTCCTTGGCCTGCTTCTCACAGTCACATGCTTCCACTGCCCTTGTTCTCCCCCCAGCATTCCCCCCTCACAGGCCTTTGCCCCTGCTTCCACCTGAACCCCTGAGTATTCCCCTTCAGCCCCTCCTTGCCTTTGCTCCATCAGCTGCTCGAACCCCCTTCTAAACTCTACCAGGGTATCTATCTGCATCTCCAAACCTCGGATCTTTTCTTCCAGCAGCTCTATTAGGTGGCATTTCATGCACACATACCTCTGTTCTGGCACCCCTGCTAGGACCATGTACATACCGCAGCTTCCACAGTCAATCATCTGCATTGTGTTCCCTGCTGCTTGACTCATGGCTGCTGTTCCAAGAACTGTAACATAAAAGCAAAGAAAATGACACACTACATTCACAAAACAGCCAGAGGAGGTTGTTTGACAACTTTTAGCATGGTAGTCAGGGCATTCACCAGGCACATGGGAGACTCAAATACAATTCCAGTCTCATTATCAGGTAGAGAAGAGATTTGCACGTGGGTTTCCCATGTTTCAGAAGAGTGCTATAGCTAAAGGGCTATGGGCTATTCTGGTGTGGGGGTCTCAATCTCTGTTGAAGTTGTTCCTCTTTGTATAAAATTCTGCCCTGCACAGTGAATACTTTATTAGTGATGGAAGAGCCTCATGTAAAGTTCAGAGGTTTAAATATAAAGATCCAAAAGTTCAGATACTTATTCAAATATACCCAAACTTTAAGAAGCCCCGTCACTAACAGACTGACTCCCTTCCTGTTATCCTTTGAAAATATCATCTCTTCTGGGCTCAAACAGATTCTAAATTCAAACTGAGGGAAATGGTCTTTGCAAGGTGGATTTTTAGGTAAACTAGGAATGATAAAGAATGTTTATGGACTGATACCTTAAAAAAATATAGTAATATAATTACTACACCTCTACCCCTATATAATTCAATCCGATATAACACGAATTCAGATATAACGTGGTAAAGCAGGGCTCCGGGGGGGTAGGGCTGCGCACTCCGGTGGATCAAAGCAAGTTCGATATAACGCGGTTTCACCTATAACGCAGTAAGATTTTTTGGCTCCTGAGGACAGAGTTATATTGGGGTAGAGGTGTACTTTGTAATTAGACATTAACTGAGGAGGAGGAAAAAACCCTCTAATGTGTTGTTTTCCTCCTTGTGGAACTAACCACAGTGTTCAATGCATCTTCAACCTATACATTCATAAACAGATGATTGCAATGTACTTAGCAACGATTACAAAAGACCTGAAGAAGTTCTTGCCGGTCCATAATGGAGCAGCCCTCTTACCCAGCAACATAAGTCTTCACATAGTATTTATTTAGTTCTAAACAATCAGTGACTCAAATTCAAGGTCCTAGTCTTAATCTTTGAATTCATGGATAGCTTTCTCAGAAAACACCTTTCCCTGTGAGTGGTACTATGCCAACAGTTGTGTTGACAAGAAGATTGAAATCTGCAGGAGCAAGAATTTTCTCTGTAACTGAGCATTCTCTACAGAACAATCTACTAGAAGAAATACTTATCAGATAAATGTGAAACCCATCTCTCTGCCATAGTCTTCATTGAGGGTATGTCTATACTATCCACCAGATCAGCGGGCAGTGATCGATCCAGCGGGGGGGGGGGGTCAATTTATCGCATCTAGGAATTGACCCCTGATTGCTCTCCATCAACTCCGGTACTCCACCGGAGCAAGAGATGCAGGCAGAGTCCAGGGGGGAGCATCAGTAGTCAACTCACCACAGTGAAGACACCATGGTGAGTAGATCTAAGTACATAGGCTTCAGCTACGTTATTCATGTAGCTGAAGTTGTATAACTTATATCGATTCCCACCCCCCATCCCCAGTGTAGCCCAGTCCTGAATGATCACTGAGAGAGAACTGAGTTTTATATATCCTACCAGATCTCTTCATTAACATCAGTCGGCTGTGGATCTGGAAAGCAACTTAATATCTCAATCTCAATTATGGATACTACTCATTCTATGAATGGCCCCTTTTCCAACGTTAAAATCCACTTTTAGTTTTAAGCTTTAATTCCCACTCTAATTATGTGATCATTGTAGCACAGGTTCTTCTCTACCATTTTGTATATAATCATACCTTTGTACTACCTAATAATACTTCCTATATGTTCAGATATTAGAGCACGTTTCAAATATTTCATTGAATTTTTTCCACAGAAAATGTTTTTCCAGCAAAAGGGAAATTTTCAGGTTTAATCAAGGACCTTAATACTAACTACTTCATTTCTGAAATGGACGTTTGTTTTGATTTGGTTTGGGTCTCGTGGGGCACGAAGTTGATGTGAATACTCACAGATGTAATCTGAAAAACATTAAAGAAATTTTCCTGCAAAAATGAAATCTTGTTTTTGTTCAGATTTTTTTTGAGGAAAAAATATTCAATCACCTCTTACTTCTATTTCAGGTGCAGACCCTCAAAGGTATTTTGGGGTTGCATTAGGTACTTAAATACTTTTGAGGATCTGGGCTTGATTGTCCTAAAAAAGTGACTCTGATTTCAATGTGTGCTGGAACAGGCCCTTTAAAAGTCCAAAGGGAAATGACCCTAGCTCAGAGTTAGAGTGTGCACAGACATAAATAAAGTACACTAAATAGGATATGTGAAGGGAGGGAAAGGGAAGAAGATAAAATATACTCTTACAAAGAATTTAAAAATTGAGAGAGAAAGCTAAAGCAGTAAATTATCAAAGGAAATAAATGTACATTGTATGAAATTCTACTCCACAGAAAAGGAGGCCATAGCACAGAGGGACATGAGTGGGTAATTAGTGAGGAAAGGAATTGATATCACTGAGAGTCTGATTGAAATGTTTGCCTCAGAATTCATGAAAGAGTCTGAAATCAAACAACACAGAGAGAGTTACAGTTTTCCCAAGGAAAGGAAAATGGAAATTCTTTTAAAAATTATTGCCCTACATCAGGTAGAAAATTAGTGATATTCAAAGAATTATGACACCAGGACTAGATCAATTACAACCCGGCATTGTGGAAAAGTAGTAAAGGAAACAGGAAAGTATGTAGTTGAAAGTTTTGATAGTTCACTATAGATAGAGAAGTACTAGAGGACCTGAAGATAGTTAATTTATTTCCTATATTTAAGTAATGATCAAAGTAATATCTATGAAACTACAGACCAGGGAGTCTCACTCCAGCTGTGGGAAGACAAATGAACATAGTGGTATTAGACCACGTTTAGGTATAGGTAATATTGTAAAGGAGATGCAGCCTGAATGCACAAAAAGAGAATCATGCTGCACCAAATGACATGAGCTCTTTGAGTACTTTACTGAACTAATACAAAAAGGTGCAGGAGGGAACATAATTGTCCTGGTTTTCAGAAGAGATTTTTATACTGTACTACCACATAGATATAGCTATAAAGTCTGCACAGGTAGTTTATGTGTTGAGAGATTTTTAGATAAGTGGAGAATCAGAGGGCAGCACTAGCTAGAGTCAAAGAGCTTAAGATGATGAGAGCTATATCTATTTCTAAGATTTGTAACACCAAACTTTTATGGACTATGCAGTCTTTTCAGGGACATGAGATATTTTCATAATTATCTATGTCCTTGTTTTACTTACGGATATTACATTATAAACTTCTGAAGACAATTTGCTTGCTAGCTGTTCATATCTATTAGCTTGTGAACACATTGCTGGAAACGATTTTGCAGAAAGAGAACATAAGTGAGTTTTCACCCATACTTTCTTTTTTTACTTCTGAAAGTGAATTGCTTTTCCCTATAACATTCCTCCTTAATGCAGAATCTAAAATGAAGGGGAGGTGGGATAGTGCAGACTTTCAATTTTAGCTTCCAGACTGTGAGGAACAGACTAAGGTGTTTCTCTGATAAATGTGAGCATTAATGCTTCTTCAAGGGGAAGCTTCCCTTCATGATGCATAAGAGCTTAATATAGGACTATCCTGTGGGGAAAATAGTTTCCAAAAGGAAGAGTAGAATGCTTTATGAGCCCCGATTCTTGGCAAGGATAAAAATTATGGCAGTATATGAAGGGAAAAAATGGTACAAATATATATGTAAAATAAATAAGCCTTTCCAAAAGTAAAAGGTCCAGAAAGCTAAGGACTGGGTTATATTTTATCAGAATAAGTGAAAATAACAATATAAAAATAATACCATTGCTGTTTTGTTTTGTTTTTTTAAATGTATTGAGTTGTATTATTCTTATTAAAGTATCATTGGCCATCTTACATGTTCAAGCATTTTGATGTGTATGGAAAAATTAGGTAGAACAAGTTATAGTTAGCAAAGCATTTCAGAAGCATTTGGATAGTCAGTCAAATTTAGCACACACACTACTCTCCCTTCCCCTCCTTCTGGTAGGTTTGACATCAGGAAGATGGGCCATGTAGGAGCACTTCATGTTGATGTGTCTGGGTATATTATTATATAGTATCATCTTTTATGTGGATACTCCTATCCCACCCTCCCATGGGATCCTGGAAACCAGCCAGAATCTCTCGTGGTTCAGCTTTGATGTCATTGCACTTGCATTGAGCCAGGGATTCATCACAGGGACAGCCAAGGATCCTGGGAGATCCATCAGATTTCACACAGTGGGAGAGGCACTCCACCTCTCCAACAGGGCAATCTCTGTGAAGCGGTCCATGTCAAGATTTCCTTCCTCTCTTTATTTCTGCAGGAAGGAATAATCTGGGCCCCAATTTTTAAATGTATTTAATCTCCTTCATGTTTTAAATATCAAAGAAACCACTTTTAAAAAATGTTTATAGATTTATACAGGCCTTGTCTTCACTGTGCAGTTCACCTAAGTGATCAGCACATGGGTATGACCACTTGAGTTGGCCTAACTGAGATGATAGCAGCCACACTGTTAACTCATACTTGAGTTACTACATCTTCACTAGTGCTGTACTCACGTGAGGCATGAAGACTTCTGGGAATATATGCCATGGTTCTTAGTGCAGCACTAACCTGAGTCACTCTTAATTTTTTCTCAGTATGGGAGAACTTGTCCCTCCTCTCTGAAAACATGGGCAGAAGTGGCCTTAGCCCACCAACTCAAGAAAGAAAATCAATTCTGCCTTGACATGCTTCAGATTTCTGTCCATGCCCTTCATTCCAACTGCTGACATGTCATGAATCCATCTCAGAATGATCTATACTAAATATTGGCATTAATGAAACTCTTTTCGGGAAGTTAAGGCCATAGAAGGCATGAGACACAATATAAGGCATTTTGGCAGTGATTTGTCACTCTGAGACTGTGGCATCATGCTTTGGTAAGGAGATCATATGAGCTGCATGCAGAGATAGAGGAGTGGAGAGGGCTTAGAATTTTTAATGACTGGCAAATCTTCCTATGCTGACCAGAACTCTGCAGTAGACCTAGCAGAGGCATGGGATTATGTCATCATGCAGACCTGTGATGATCATCAGTGGGGCCAGCACTTCTGCATGAAGAAGTCCACCATTCTGGAACTGTGTGAAGAACTTGCCCTGCCCCTCAGAACTGGGAAAAGCCGATCAGAGGGGCCAGACCAGTCCAAAAGCAATTTACCAATGCCACCTGGAAGCTGGTCACCCCAAACTGCTACCAGTCAGTGATTAACAAGTTTGGCATTGGCAAGTCAGCTGTTGGTTCTGTGCTGATAGAAGTTTTGAAGGAAATTGTAACTTTGGTTCACCTGTATGCGGTGAAAGTTGATAACACTGCTCTGCAGCCAAAATGCTTCTGAAATAAATGTAGTCAAACTTCACTAATTCTGGGTCACTGAGAACGAAAATGATGCTTAAAATTGTTGATTGGCTCTAGTTTTCAAGATATGCCATTGGGTCAGTATATACAACCCTTGACTTGGGAATGGCGGAGGATAAGTGAGTTATAAAAGGGAAAGGATCTCAATTTAAACCAGAAATGACTAAAATACATATTTGACTGGATCTATGAATAAATCTATGACTGGGTTTGGACAGTACTTGCTTTTTAGGCAAAACAATGAATGATGCAATCTAAAGCTGGTATTGTGTCATACAATATGAATTGCATCATGTTATTCCTAGAAGTCATGGATGATGCAATCATCACGAAGCTTACATCACTCTGCTGAACAAATTGCCCTATATCAGCTCGAGAAATCACACAGTGTCGTGCTCTCTTATTTGTCAGTGTTTGATTTTGCAAAGGGACACATTTCTGTTTAGCCAAAGTGAGCAGAGATGCCTCGTACTTGTGTGAACAGTGCAGATAATTTCTGCTATGTTTGTGGTGAAGTGACTTTTGCATCACAAAAGCGCAGTATAACCACTATGGTTAAGAAAGCCTATCACCTTTATTTTGGCTGCACAATTGGAGATCAGGACAAGAGGTGGGCCCCACACATATGCTGCAACACTTCACCAGTGGTTGAACAGAAAAGGAAATCTATGCCTTTTGCAGTGCCAATGATTTGGAGAGAGCCAACAGATCATATCAGCAATTGTTACTTCTGCATGGTGCCTCCAGTTGGGAAAGGTGTGTCAAAGAAGAAAAAGTGGACTGTGCATTACCAAACCTTCCATCAGCTATACGCCCAGTACCCCACACCGGTTCCTGATGCACCAGAATCATTCTCACTTGAGTCAGACGAGGAAGAGGATGAAACTTCTGGTCTTGAACCATCAATGTCACAGGACCCACATTTTCTCCCATCCTCCTCCTCTGAACCACACCTCATAACACAAGGTGAACTGAATGACCTTGTCAGGGATTTGGAACTACCCAAGAGTAAGGCAGAGCTGTTGGGCTCCAGACTACAGCAGTGGAATCTCCTGGCATGTGATGTTTCCATGTTCCGTGACCGTCAAAAGGATCTTGTCCCATTCTTCTTCATGGAAGGTGATCTTGTAGCCTGCAACAACATCAATGGTGTGATGGCAGCCCTCAACATCGTTCAGGATCCAGATGAGTGGAGACTGTTCATTGATTCATCGAAGACAAGTCTTAAAGCTGTTTTACTGCATAATGGCAATGTTTTGCCATCAATTCCAGTTGGTCATGCAGTCCATATGAAGGAAACATATGACAACATGAAACAACTGTTGAGGTGCATAAACTATGACCAACATCAGTGGCAGCTTTGTGGCGATTTGAAGGATGTTGCTCTCTTGCTTGGTCTGCAGACCTGATACACAAAGTAGTGCTGTTTTCTCTGTGAATGGGATAGTCATGCGAGAGATTCCCACTACATCAAGAAAGATTGGCCTCTCCGACAGTCATTGGAGCCTGGGAGGAAAAGTGTTCAGCATCCACCACTTGTTGAATCAAGGAAGATTTTGTTACCACCCTTACACATCAAGCTGGGTCTGATGAAGAACTTTGTCAAGGCCACTGACAAAACACAAGCAGCTTTCAAGTACCTCCGTGGAAAATTTCCAAGGCTAAGTGAAGCTAAGATAAAGGAAGGTGTCTTTGTTGGTCCTCAGATTTGTTAACTTCTTCGAGATGATGTATTTGACCATGCACTGCGTGGCAAGGAAAAGACGGCATGGAAAGCCTTCCAGTTAGTGGCAATCAATTTTCTCGAAAACCACAAGGCAGACAACTACAGGTTGTTGGTGGAAAACCTCCTCAAGGCATACAAAAGCCTTGGTTGCAACATCTTACTAACGATACATTTTTTGCACTCTCATCTAGATTTTTTTCCACCGAACTGCGGAGCAGTGAGTGACGAGCACGGCGAGCAATTTCACCAGGACATTGCAACAATGGAGAAACGCTATCAGGGCAAATGGAGCCCATCAATGCTTGCAGACTATTGCTGGACAGTGCCAAGAGATGCTCCATTTAATGAATACAAGAGACAAGCCAAGAAGCGCCGAGTAGACACTGAATAGGACTAAACTATGTACATAATAGTTTTTTGCCTTTTGTTTCATAATAAATTTTATTTAGATAACCCTTTTGCTGATTTTTAAAGTGTTACATAAACAGGACAGGTGAAATATTATCATGTAAAGCAACCATAAACACATGAAAAGACCTAGGTTTACAATTTATGATTAAAACTCTACTATCTACACAATATACATAGACATAAAATGTAAAAACTTAAATATCTTAGAAACAGTAGCCAATCAGTTGTTTTAATTGTCATATTTGAATTCAGCACATCAAAATACATAATAAATAGCACATTTTATCTCTGAGACAGATGACTTCTCAAAAATTGTAGACCAGTGTAATGAAATAATAACAAGGAACCCGGTGGCACCTTAAAGACTAAAAGATATATTTGGGCATAAGCTTTCATGGGTTAAAAAAACCCACTTCTTCAGATATATGGAGTGAAAATTACAGATACAGGCAGAAATATACAGGCACATGAAGAGAATTAAGTTACCTTACAAGTGGACAACCAGTGTTGACAAGGCCAATTCAGTCAGGGTGGATGTGGTCCACTCCCAATAATTGATGAGGAGGTGTCCATACCAAGAGAGGGAAAATTGCTTTTGTAGTGAGCCAGCCAATCCCAATACCTATTCAAGCCCAAATTAATGGTGTTGAGTTGCAAATGAATTGTAGCTCTGCAGTTTCTCTTTGAAGTCTGTTTTTGAATTTTTGTTGTTGAACGATAACTACTTTTAAATCTGTTATTGAATGTCCAGGGAGAGTAAAGTGTTCTCCTACTGGTTTTTCTATGTTACCATTCCTTATGTCTGTTTTGTGTCCATTTATTCTTTTATGGAGAGACTGTCCTGTCTGGCCAATGTACATAGCAGAGGGGCATTGCTGGCATATGATGGCATATATCACATTAGTAGATGTGCAGGTAAATGAGCCCCTAATAGTGTGGCTAATGTGGTTGGGTCCTCTGATGGTGTCAATCTTGTGGCTCTTCTGTGAACCCTTTCCAATTCATCAACATCCTTCTTGAATTGTAGGCACCAGAACCAGAATCAGTATTCCAGAAGTGATAACACCAGTACAAAACATCTAGTTAAAATGCCATCTCTTCTTCTTGGGATTCCCTTGTTTATGCCTCCCAAGATTGCATTAGTTCTTTTGGCCACAGCATCATATTAGGAACTCATTTTCAGCTGATTATCCACCACTACCACCAAATCCTTTTTGGAGTCCCTCATTCTGAAATATGGCCTACATTCTTTGTTCATATATATATATTTACATTTAACCATGTTGTTTTCTTGCACCCAGTTTACCAAGCAACCCAGATCACCATGCATCAGTGACCTTTCCTCTTCATTACTTAGACCTTCCCAATGTTTGGGTCATCTACAAACTTTATCAGTGATGATCTTAAGTTTTCCAGATCACTGATAAGAATGTTACATACCTAGGGCCAAGAGCCAGTTCCTGCAGGACCCCACTGGAAAAACACTCACTCAATGACAATTCTCCATTTACAATTACATTGAGACCTATCAGTTAGACGCTTTTAATCCATTTAATGTGTGCTGTGTTAATTTGATATTGTTCTAGTTTTTTGATCAAAATGTCATGCAGTAACAAATCTGGGTTCAGGAGATCAAAGGAAATAAATGGTTTATTCCCCCTATCTTTGGTTTGGAGGGGAAAAACAAGAGAAGGGGGAATGAGATAATGTGAGTATAACATTAAAGCACTGAATCATTTTTTGTTAATTGGAAAGAGTAAATTTACATTTTTTGCCACTGAGGCAAGGGAGACATACTATTTTTACATCATTTAGATATTATTAGCCAGCATCTTTTAAAGCTATTTTATCTCCATTTATTATAAATTAAATGCTGAAATAAGGAAACATAGACTGATAGTAAAGGAGCATATCTATTACCAAAGGCAGTACACAGAAACTGTTAAGAGACCACAAACAAATGTCTTTACATGCTTTATATCTTTATATTCTCACCTGGTGTAGAACCATTAGTTCACACACTGCAGGTAACAAATAGAAATTTTGAGGACTATTGAACATTTTGTGTTTTCACAGTGGCTCAGCACAAGAAGTTATTTAGCACTTGTGTTTCTATAATTGAGATGCATTGGGGGAAATTCAGTGTTCAATGGCCCCTAAAATTCAAATTTTCTCCTGTGTGGTTAGTACACTGGGCTGCAATATAACACATGTAGGGATAGTGGCTAGCTGAAGATTGCATAAAGGTTTTGTATCTTTGCTTCTTTCTTTAGGTTCCCTGCTTCGTTTCTGCAAGGATTAATGGAATCTAATATCTTAAAGTGGAAATAAACAAAAGAAGTTTAATATCCTCCTTCAACATCACATTCTCAGCATGTACTTCCCACTCTCCTCCCGAAACTAATGGGGAAACTTATATTCATGATACTCTCTTTCTCCCAGAAGCAACAATGCAATAACTATTGATTTTTTAGTCCAGCAGTAACTTTCATAGGGAGCGAGGGGAGACTGAAAACAATGAAGAATTATAAAGCGGGGGGGCAGGGAGGAAACAACATTTACATCTCTGCATATCTCTTCTGTGGAGTGCATGAAGATCCCCTTTTTGGCTCCTTGCTAAGGCACCAGGATCACTTGGACCAGTGAGTGTATGAGGGCATAAAATTTTTACATCCCCAGGGTTTGGCCCTTAAGTATTTTGTGCAGTCTTTCCTCCCTTCCCCCATTGGGAGCCCACGTTAAGATTATAAAGTATAAAAATGTGCCAGTATAATTTAATCTTTGATACAATTACATGCAGAAAGATAATTTAGTAATGGAGATAAATAGTAAGTATTTGGGATTATTTGCTCTTAGAAAATGTACTATGACTTGTTAACCAAAATATATAATATACATATTATGGAAATACAAAGAATACATTTCATTTTGCATTCTATGCTAGCATCTTATTTCTGGCATAGAACAATTAGTATCTTTGATGTATTCTATCTGTGCCCTGTCATTTTATTTCTTACTATAGATCAGACCAGAAAATGAACGTAAAGGATGATGCAGCCCAAGCAAAGTCCAGGCACGCGAGGAAATTTGATGAGGTGCTTCAAACCACCCTTCAATGCAGGGCTGTTCCTTAAAACGTTGAGCTAATCCTTGGGAAGTTTTTCCTCTTGGCTTTAGTGGGAGCAGGACTGGACCCTAAAGCTTTATCTTGCCAGGCACTCAGCACCTTGCAGTACTGGGCCCTTACTGAATGAAAGGAACTGTCTCTCAGTTTGTATCAGGTTAATTATATGTTTTTACCAACAATGCCTCAATCCATTTATCTGATTTTTCTTATTACAACGGTTATCACTATGGATTGTGATTACTCCTCCATCTGGTCACAAATGACAATTACTAGCTCTCTCCCATAGCTCTTCAGTACCACAGGCATTATTTAAATAGTTTTGGATATTTTCTACATTTTCAAATGTATTGATTACAATTACAACACAGAATACAAAGTGTACAGTGCTCACTTTATATTTATTTTTATTACAAATATTTGCACTGTAAAAAACAAAAGGAATATTATTTTTCAATTCATCTAATACATGTACTGTAGTGCAATCTCTTTATCATGAAAGTTGAACTTACAACTGTAGAATTATGTACAAAAAACTAACTTCATTCAAAAATAAGACAATTTAAAATTTTAGAGCCTGCAAGTCCACTCAGTCATACTTCTTGTTCAGCCAATCACTCAGACAAACAAGTTTGTTTACATTTTCAGGAGATAATGCTGTCTACTTCTTGTTTACAATATCACCTGTGAGAACAGGCATTTGCATGGCATTGTTGTAGCCAGCATCACAAGATATTTATTTTTCAGATGCACTAAAGATTCATATGTCCCTTCATGCTTCAACCATCATTCCAGAGGACATGCATCCAGGCTGATAATAGATCCATGCTGCTCGATAACCATGCAAAGCAGTGTGGACTGATGCATATTCATTTTCATCATCTGAGTCAGATGCCACCAGCAGAAGGCTGATTTTCTTTTTTGGTGGTTCGGGTTCTGTAGTTTCTTGGATTGTAGTTCTTGCATTGGAATGTAGTTCTTTTAAGATTTCTAAAAGCATGCTCTATACCCATGGCTGCCAGGTTTGTATAATTTTTGGTGGTGCCCAAGCAGAGCTGTCCCATCCATAGGATGAACCGGGGCAACCACCCTGGGCCCCGCGCTTTGGGGGGTCCTGTGCTTCAGGGGGATGCAGGGTCCAGGGCAACCTAGGGGGAGTTTCAGGGGGCCTGGTGCCGGCAGCAGCAAGCAACCCAGCCCCAGCCCAGCCTAGCCCGCTCCCACTCCACCCCTTCCCTCTAGCCCCCACCCAGAGCAACACCGGGAGCCAGCACCAGGTCCCCTGCGAGCCCCACAGTCTGCCCTGGACCCCGCATACCCCTGAAGCGCGGGACAGCGGTAGGCATCACCATGTTGCGCGACGGACACTTGACAAAATTACCAGACTTAGTGAAGGACATTGGCGGGGAGGGTGTTATGTCATTCAACCATTCAACATGTAAAATAGCACACAATTTTCCACACTGAAAAAAAACCAGTAAACTAGCTAATAAATAATAATAATAAATTCAACTCATATAATTAATGCAAAATGTGTGTATACTGTATATGAGATTATTACATGAAAAATGAAAATGAGCTTGCTTTGGGGTTTACAAGGCACTTATATCATTTAAACACATTTGGTACCTTGAGTAATGATAACACTTCTTGCAAATCACATAAATAGGGGACACATGGTCCCCTTCCCTCACCCCATTGCAAAGGCACCACGATTCTTGCTGGCTGCCCTAGGGCTGCAAAATACCCTATGGGTAAAACATATGGAAAGAAGGGGATCAATTTATACAGAGGGCTGAAGGGGGACTCCCATAATGAATTAATTAATGCTTAATAAATACATCAAAATTAAATGTTACAGAGATAAGAACCTGTAATGACAGACTTTACTTCATGAGAAGCTCCAGAGAAAGAAGACCCAGAGGGAGTAATGGTAGGTGGAATCTTAGAGAGGCCAAAGGGGCTGATAGAGGGAGCAGACAGAGAACAAGGATAGAGTCAGAGTCACTGCAGGGTTGACCCAGTCTTCTGTATCTCCCTTGTGGGAATATTGATCACTATCACTATAGGAGGGAACAATAGAATGGAATGCCCAGAAGAATTAATGACTTGAGGACAATTTCCTGAAGAGACCCTTACACTTGCAGAGGTTTTCTAGCTCCGACATTTACATTTCTACACAGGGTGGTTTGGCCCACAGAAATAAAAACCTGCACATCTTCCAGGTGTTTTTGGACCAATGGAAAAAAACAGGTACAATTCAAGCAACTTTTAAAATTGCCTATGAAACTGAGTTAACGAAATACATGAGCTTATAAACAACCAGAAAATATACTTATCACGGGAAAAAAATGGACATCTTTGCAAATAAATTCTAAGTTTTCTTACAGGTAAAGCCACAAACTGTCTGGAAAGGAAGAGTAGCTTGAATTACTTGCCTCAGTGAAATTAAATACCCAGAGAATTGCTGTGCCTGTGATCATGATGACCAGGACTTGCTCACCTGTGGCTCCCCTCCCCATGCTGTGGAGGCAGGGCCAGGCAGATCTGCATCTGCAACCAGGCATGCTGCCTCAGGTGCAGCTGCCATTGGCCATGGTGGCCAATAGGCTGGAAGCCTCCCAGCCAATGTGCTGGGGGGAGGAGGGGGAAGGCAAATGGTTTGATTGTAGGAGCTCAGGAGCAGGGGAGTCAGCAGGAAGGGGAGCTGGCTCTGGAGGCACAAAGGGGGTCTCTCTGGAGAGGGGTGATGGGGGCACAGTGGCTGGGAGGGTTGGGGGGCAGAGGGTTATGTGCGTCTCTGTGGGGCGGAGGGAGGGAGTGATGGAGGGAGCCAGCTGCAGATCGGGTCTGCTCTGCGGGGAGGGAGGAGTGTTGATATAGACCCCTCAGGAAGCCCCCTCTGTACTCTGTATTAATGCCAGCCCCAGAGAGCCCATCACTGCTCTTTTTCCCTGCCCCCGGCTCCAGATGTCTGTCCCCACAATCTCCCGGCTGTGTCTGTGTGTCTCTGTCTTACAGTGACAGACTCCTGTTGCTCTCTCTCTGCCCAGGGCTGAGAGCCACTGCCTGCGACTCCCTCCCCCTCCCTGCTGTGAAGGCATGGCCAGGCAGCTCTGGTTCTGCCCCCCACCCCCCCGTAGCTCTCATTGGCCGGGTTCCTGACCAGTGAGCTGTAAGCCGGGTCAGCACTGGGGAACGGGGGATGGAGGCAGCGTGCAGAGCTGCCCTGATTCTGCCGAGACTCTCTGCAGCATGCAGGGATGCCAGGAACAGGGGAAGCAACTTGTAAGGAGGCGGGGGAGCTGCCCCCGAGGTGAGAGTGCCTCACGTTTCTGACCCATGGCGAGGGGGCCCCACACATTGGTGGAGCCGGGCCCACCTTTATGAGTTTTGATAGAGCATGGGCGCCACGGGCCTGTATAACTCACCACCTATGTCTACACCTCTAACCTCTCAGATTTTGGAAGGCACTTCAGATTCTTAAACCTTGGGTCGAGTGCTGTAGATATCTTTAGAAATATCACATTGGTATCTTCTTTGCATTTTGTCAAATCTGCAGCGAAAATGTTCTTAAAATGAACAACATGTGCTGGGCCATCATCCAAGATTGCTATAACATGAAATATATGGCAGAATGCAGGTAAAACAGAGTAGGAGACATAAAATTCTCCCTCAAGGAATTCAGCCACAAATGTAATTAATGCATTATTTTTTAACGCGCATCATCAGCGTGGAAGCATGTCCTCTGGAAAGGTGGCCAAAGCATGAAGGGACATACAAATGTTTAACATATCTGACACATAAATACCTTGCAATGTTGGCTACAAAAGTGCCATGCAAATGCTTGTTCTCAATTTCAGGTGACATTAAAAATAAGCAGGCAGCATTATATCCCGTAAATGTAAACAAACTTGTTTGTCTTAGCAATTGGCTGAATAAGAAGTAGGATTGAGTGGACTTGTAGGCTCTAAAGTTTTACATTGTTTTGTTTTTGAGTGCAGTCATGTAACAAAAAAATCTATGTTTGAAAGTTTCACTTTCATCAGAAAGAGATTGCACTATCGTACTTGTATGAGGTTAATTGAAAAATCCTATTTCTTTTGTTTGCCATTTTTACAGTGCAAATATTTATAATAAAAAATTACACTATAAAGTGAGTACACTCTACTTTGTATACTGTGTTGTAATTTAAATTAATATATTTGAAAATGTAGAAAAACATCCAAATATATGTAATAAATTTCAATTGGTATTCTATTGTTTAACAAGGCGATTGAAACTGCGATTAATCACGATTAATTTTTTTAACCCAATTATTTTTTTTTATGTAATCATGTGAGCTAACTGTGATTAATCAACAGCCCTAGTCTCCTAATAATTGAAGGAGAATCCAAGCTGACTTCCCATTAGGTGATGATAATCTAGAGACTTGAGCTATTGATGAAATAACAAGAAAATGACCAATATGGTAATTATTTACTTTTGCTTTCAGGCCAGATACAAAATCCAGGGTACCATATTATCAGTTCAGAGTATATTGCAAAAAATACCGAAGAAAGCATCACCGTCTGTCAAAGATATTGATTATTATATTTTACTGAATCCTGCATCAAGACTTGTACTCTTGAAAGCCTTGTTCTGTTTGTTAAGCTCTGCTTGTAAGCTACTGACCTTAAAGCCACATTGAAAACTTTGTGCAAAATTTCCATTCAATGGGAATTCAGTGTGCAGAATGAGGCTTGACTATAGCTCACAAACATGTCAGGAAGTAGTTAGCTGGAGCTTCTGAGAACAATGTTTGGAAATGAGATAATTAGTGTAGGATGTGCATAGAACTTAATAATGGAGATGACTGAATACAAGAATGAATATTTATCAAAATTATGTGTTGCATAACAGCAAAATATGACAATGAACCCAAGTAATATTATTCATACACCTTTACCAAATAATACATAACACTTAGAGATCATAGGACACGGGAAGAGTTGCCTCTGCAGGGTTGCTATTTCCCCCACCCACACATGAGAGTGGGTAGGCAGTGATAAGGGGTGGACAGGACCTTGACTGCCCCTTTAACACACTGCTAAAGCAACTGACAGTCAAGAGAAGGAAGCAAATTTTGTTAAGTAAAAGGCCAGCGTAGATTACATATCACTTTGAGCAAGGAAACAAGGGACCCAATTGTGTCTCAGAGTCTGCAGGTCTGTTCCTGGAGCCATTCAATTTACTCTGGGTTGTGGTAACTACATGCTCTAGGTCAGTGTGACCTGTCACCTAAATTACATTTTATTGTTTGTATTCTCTGCTAAGAATAGCTTAAACAGGACTTTACTGAATGACTATTGGTAGTTGTTTCTGATCTTCAGCACTCATTGTGACCAAACTAGATGGTGGAAGTGAGTGTCAAGAAATGGAAATTATCCTAGAGGTGGAAGAAAGATCTTAATGACTCAAATCAAGAGGATCAAATAATTTCCATTCCGGAATAATGAAAGAACTGTTACATGAGATTGCTAGTCTGGTAGAAGGCTTTTTAATAAATCTAACTATTTGGGGCTAGTACGATATGACTGGAAAATAGCTAATTTTGTATCTGTCTTTAGGGGGGGGGGGGGGGGGATGGAGTGATCCAGGCAATTACAGACCCGTTAGTTTGACCTCAGAATATGCAAGCCTTTAGAACAAATGGTGAAGGAAAGAATAATTAAATAGCAGAAAAGAGAGTCAAGAAAATAAGTCATTTAATGGGAAAGTGAATATGAAGGGGTATGAATACAGAATAAAAGAACTGAGAGTTTTGTACCTTGTTTGCATGTATATTGTCTCTTTATTCATATACATTCAATGAAGAGTTTATACAAAACACCTTTTAGCCTATGGGTTTTTGCACTTTGGTTGTTCATTATTTCTGGTGTATAATTTGTTATCTAAGTCACAGACTATGATTTCTGTTCTGTGGCTGGTTCACTGAAGCAATTTTAGAAGAGAACAGCAAATAGTGAATTCCCTTTTTTTGCATGGACATATGAGCATTCACACTAAAAACAACTATTTATGTTGAGACAATTACTGGAATACTGTATCTAGTGCTATTGTCCATACTTGAAAAAGGGATGATGAGTAACTGGAAAAGGTTCAGAAAAGAGCTACAAGAGTGACTCAAGGTCTGTACAACCTGCCTGGTAGTGGAAGGCTAAAGAAATTCAGTATATTGCTATTCATAGATTGTAAAGCCAAAATTGATCATTGTGATCATATATAGCGCTTCTGCCCTAGTCATGAGGAGAAGATATCTGAGAGTAGAAGGCTTTGTAATTTAGTAGACAAAGAAATAAAAAGATCAAATGGCTGGAAGATGAAACTAAACAATTTCAGAATGAAAATAAGCACAACTATTTTACCATGCATGTAGCTAACTATTGGAACACCTTACCTAGGTATGTGATGAATGCTCCATCATTTGAAGTCTTTAAATTATGTCTTTCTAAAATATATTTTGTAGCTCAACATGAATGTATGGTCTTTATGAAGGTACCAAGTGGCAAAATTCGATGGCCTTTATATGCAGGATGCTAGACTGGATGATCCTAGTAGTCTCTTCCGATCTTAAAATCTATTAATCTATTTCTGAAATAATAATGCAAGCAATTATGAACAAGAGGTTCAAATATGACTGAAGTGAACAGCTGTCCAGAAGTTAAATGAATATTTTTGAACGCTGGGTATTTTTTTTTTTTTTTTGCATTTAACTACATCAAATTATGACTTTTTCTTTAGAGTTGGACAAAAAAATAATATAAATGTGGTTTCTATGTGCCGAAGGAAGGGAGTTTAACCAGAATTTTCCAAAAAATCCTCTAGAGCTAGATGGAAAAAATAGTGAACAGAAGCACAACTCAGAGAGGGAAAATGTCACTCTTGATGCAACTACATATTACTTGCTCTCAAACAAAAGGAACACACTCTCTGTAGATCCATTTTACTGAGTTAAGTCAATTTCGCTGAGTTTTTTGCAAACATTGCAAGCAAGTACAATTTTGTCATTATCTTTATGTACATGCTCCAGGATGGTAATTGAGGGTCACATAGTGTTCTTTTAGCTTACTTTAGCTTCTTCCCTCTTGCTTTCATTCCCCGGAGTTCACTTTGTCCTACTTTTCTTATTAATTATTTGAATTCACTTGCCTAATCTTCACTTCCTAATGTAATTGGAGAAATTGTTTATTCCTGTTCATTCTCTCTACCGTACATGTCTGAATCATGTTAATCTCACCTTTCTTATTCTGATGCCTATTATATTATCTCTCTGAATCATTTCTTTGAAGCTCTAACATTTCACCCCAATTATGGTACTGAGTAATATTCTCTCAAAACTGACTGGTCTCCCGCTTCTATTTTTGTTACTGCTGATATATTATCAAATGGGTATCACAGTCATTTCATGTTGCCACACATTTATAACAGTATTAAGAAAGCCTTCCTCCAGTTGTCTGGTAAAGTATGACCTTCTTCTATCACAGTGGTCTTGCCAGCAGTCCTGCTGTTGTCATCCCTCCTCCTTCTTGGACTTGTGTGAACATATTGGTATTTCCACTACTGTTGTCCTAAAAAAAAACCTTTAAATGATCTCTGTAGGATGTGATATGTAGAATGTATATTTTAGGTATTGGGCCGTGAAAAAATGCCTGCTTGTTTGTCAAGGAAAGAGAACAGCCAGGTGGACAACTGGGTCAGCAGTCGAATCAGGTAAACAACTGAGTTAGCAAATTTATCTTAGAGTTAGGCAGAAACAATTATTGTTTAAACAATATATAATACAATTATATATTGTAATAATATATTTAAGGCAAGCACCTGAATGCGTGCACTTGCATGTAACCCTATGGACCGCTCACTGAAGTCGCGAAAAAATGACATACTTCTTCAACTCAAGAGTCTGTCTGTGAACCTGTGCATTTTGAGCAGCGGGGTAAAGAACTGGTCAACAGTCTCCTTAGTCTTCATGCCTTTATTTCAGCACTGCTGAATTCTGGATGGCATATCACTTAAAATGAAGGACATTTGTAAAGGGCAGGTGCTCAAAATATAGAGGTAATTTATTAATAGTTATTTAAAGTTAAAAGTTTAAAATGTATTGATGTTATGTCTTTGGCACTACAGAAGACACAGATATCAAGACAGTCCCTGCTATGCAGAGCTTAAAATCTCTGAGCTGTCTGTGTAACATTAATTTTGCCTCTTAATTAATTTGGAAACTGAGACAGGGAATGCCTGTATTGCCACACTCAGCCAACAGCAGGTGCTGGAGGATAGTCATGACCTGTGACAGACCCCTGCTTCATTTGTTGCAGAAACTGAAAGGTGTGTAGCAAATTAGGCAGAGGATTGCAGGAAGAGAAAGATAGTCTCAGTGCTAAGATATCTGAACTCTACCTTGAAGAGTTGGTGTCTGTCTAGATCTGAGGAGAGAAAGATAATTCTATTTCATGGGGGATTCTGGTATTTTGAAATTTGGTTTGCACTGATTTGGACTGAAAACCAAAAAAAAAAAAAATCAAAATTCTCCACAAAACAGGACTATCTCTGCATGACTTTAGATAGAATCCCGTTCTCCATAGTACACAATTAGTCCCAAGGAAAGCTGTGGATCTCTGTTCAGTATGCCACTATTTAATATAAGTAAGGTGGCACAGATTGTTCCTAAATTATTGTAATTAATTGAGGGCTTTAATATTGTCTTATCCAAATTCTGTTTAGTTTGCTAAGATAGATTTCTTATTTGTTTAATACTAGCATGTTGTTGGTTTCATTTCCTCGATTATATGATAAGATTCAGTAATAGTTTATCAGCCATAACTCAGACATTTGTAAGTTGTACCTAAGTTGATATTCAAATTTTTTTTGCCAAACTCTTCTCCTGCAATTTATGTTCTTCTTCAAGCATTTGTTCACATGCGTGCCGCATGCACAGTTATCAGGGAGTTTTTTCCCTAGTGGCTCCCATCGAGTCAGCTGTGGAGCCCCCTGGAGTGATCCCTTCATAGCACTCAATATATGACCCTGCTGACCCGATCCCCCTTCAGTTCCTTCTTACCGCTCATGACGGTCATTTGAACTGCGACTGCTTGCTCTGCAAGTGTCTTCCTTAGTGTTCTCACTCTAGTTAATGTAGTTGTAGTTATAGTTAGTTGTATTTCTTTAGTGTACATAGTAGATAGATAATTGTATATGTAAATAGTAAGGTTTGGGAGTGGGGTTTCTCCTCAATCCCTTACCCTCCTTGGACTTTGTTGCATGCTGTGAGCCCAAGGCTTTAAACCCTGTGTAACCTGCAGCAAGCCTATGCCCACTAGTGACCCCCCAACTCTTGCCTAAAGTGTCTGGGGGAGGTGCACCAGACAGAAAGATGCAAAATCTGCAGGACTTTCCACCCAAGGACAAAGAAGTGAGATTTCCGCCACAAGCAACTGCTTATGGAATCTGCTCTCTGCCCTCAGCCTGCTGCAGACTGCCAGGACCTGGCACTGAGTGCATCCATACGGAGTGCTCCGGCATCAGTATGTAACACAGTGCTGAGAAAGGACTGTAGTGCGAGAGACCTTCGGCACCAGTGCTCCCTGGCACTGCACATGGAGGCAACGACCCAGCTCTGTTCTCATTTGCCAGTGTCACACAAGCAGCATAGGAAAGCTGACAGTGGGCGCTCACCAGTACCAAAAGCTGCATGACCTGGAGCACTCCAGAAAGGAGCACTTGGAGCCTAGGCAGCATGAGTCAGTGCCATCGACTTCAGTGCCCCATACGGGACCATTGAGTCCGGCTCACACCGACTCCCCGGAAGGGCAGTGCCAGGTGGAGAGAATAGAGTACCCTCCATCCTGGACCCTTTTGAAGCCACCAGAGATTAAATTGAGATGATGGCTCCACAGCCCCCGGGGCTAAGAGACAAGCCTTTGGTACCGACTGTAATGATGCTGGTTCTGGCGGGACCCAACTAAGAGTGCCAATTCAGGACAAATTGCTTAAAACAAGGCAGTTACAGCGCAAGGCTGGGGTTTTTCCATCTCTAAGGCAAACCAAACCAGCCAGACAAAGAAGAATTTGGTCTCACCCCACTGGCTAACCACAAGTCACACAAGCAATTCCCTTAGACACTCCAGTTTCCCAGTATCACCACCAGTGCCACTCGTTATGGGGACAAATGGTTATGAAAACCAATACCCCAGTAAAAAAAAAAAGTTTCTCTTGATCCCAAGGACCAAGCCCCAGACCCAAGTCAATATACAAATCAGATCTTACCCACAAATCACGCTGTTGCCAATCCTTTAGAATCTAAAATCTAAAGGTTTATTCATAAAAGGAAAAAGATATAGATGAAAGCTAGAATTGGTTAAATGGAATCAATTACATACAGTAATGGCAAAGTTCTTGGTTCAGGCTTGTAGCCTGAATAGAATAAACTGCAGTTTCAAAATCAAGTCTCTGGAGTACCTCCACAGCTGGGATGGGTCATTCAGTCCTTTGTTCAGAGTTTGTAGCAAAGTCCCTCCAGAGGTAAGAAGCAGGATTGAAGACAAGATGGAGATGAGGCATCAGCCTTTTATAGTCTTTTCCAGGTGTAAGAACACCTCTTTGTTCTTACTGTGGAAAATTACAGCAAAATGGAGTCTGGAGTCACATGGGCAAGTTCCTGCATACTTTGCTGAGTTACAAGGCATATCTGCCTTCTCTCAATAGGTCAATTGTATAGCTGATGGTCCTTAATGGGCTACCAAGCAGGCTAGGCAGAGCTAACACCAACTTGTCTGGGGTGTCTCCCAGAAGCATAGCATAAGTTTGAAATACAGACAGTATAGAGCCAATATTCATAACTTCAACTACAAAAATTGATACACATATATAGACAGTATAATCATAACCAGCAAACCATAACCTTGTTTTAGACACCTCATTTGACTCCCTTTATACAAGATTTGGTGCCACTACAGGACCATGATTGCAACGATGATCTATATGGTCCAAGATTATATCAGTAATGTGACACCGACACATTTGGAACCATCTAGAGGCAAGTCGGCCATGATGAGGCTATCACTGTCTCCTGCCCGGCACCACTCAGCTCAGCACCATTCCAGGTCACCATTGCTGTGGCACCGCTCTCTGGCCCCAGGCTCCATGCGGGCTTCTCCGGCATGGCACCGATCCCCAGTGCCGAGAGAGGACTGGCAACAGTCTACGTCACCAGATCCGCGACATCGATCGCTGACACCAGATGCTTAGCACCATTCTCCAACACCAAACTCCCGGCACCAGTCCCCAGCACGAGTGACTTCACACCAGTCTCCCGCTTCAACAGCTCAGCACCAATCTCCTGCACACATGCCGCCATAGTCATCACGGTCAAGATCTGTTTCCTCAGACTCTGAAGGGGATTCCTACTATTCCTGTCATAGCCGACACAGATCCAAGAGGCGTTGAAGGGAAGCACAACTGGCATGGCAGCTTCCGGCACACTGGCCCTTTTGGACCCCCTGGGTTTACCACCAGGTACAAGGTTCCCTTTCCAGGGACTCCCTCTCAGTGGCTTCAGAGCACCTGCCACCTCAGCCAACCAAGGACAGGCCTACACCCCGGGGTTCCAAGGCCACTATGACCCAGGCCGCCGCAGAGGTGACCCCAAGACAGCACCAATCACAAGGTCAAGGTACAGCCATTTTGGCTACACTCACCACAAAGACAGACACCAACCAGGAGGAGGTCAGGCAGCTGTAGGGCCAGAAGGACCTGGTACTACCTCTGGGCTCCTTGTCTTTATCCCCTGACGAGGCTGTGGCAGGGGCTTCAACTTCGGGCCCTCCTCCAATTGACTATAGGGAACATCAGGACCTTCTGAGGTGGACTGCCCGCAAGATGGGGTTACAAGCGGAGGAAATGGTCGAGGCCGAGGATCCTATGGTAGATATTCTGACACCTGAGGGACCATCACAGGGGGGTCTCAGACCCATTCTAGAACTGCAAGGACTCAACAAGTTCATGATGAAGTTGAAGTTCTGCATCGTCTTCCTGAGCACTATTATCCCTTCCCTGGATTCAGGAGACTGGTATGCCGCCCTCAACATGAAAAATGCATACTTTCATATAGACATTCGGCCTACGCACAGACGATTTCTGCGGTTTGTGGTCGACCACAAACACTATCAGTCCATTCAGTCTATCTACGACCCCCCTAGTGTTCACCAAGTGCATGTCGGTCATAGCAGCCTTCCTCCGGAGGAGGCAGGTGCCAATATACCCTTATCTTGATGACTGCCTGCTGGGGGGGCTCTCCAGGGAGCAGGTAGAGTCTCAAGTCTGTTTAGTGAGAACCACTTTTGAGAGACTGGGCCTCCTCCTCAATGTGAACAAGTCAACCTTGTCACCGACCCAAAGAATAGAGTTCACTGGGGCAGTGCTGAATTCGGTACACGCAAGGGCCTCTTTGCTGGAGACCCGGTTCCAAGTCATGGCAGGCATTATTCAAGACCTCAGACCAGTGGTGGGCAACCTGCAGCCCATGAGTCGCATGTGGTCCATCAGGATCATCTGATTGCGGACCACGAGACATTTTGCTGACAATGACCGTCTGAAGGCATGGCCCCCCATAGCTCCCAGTGGCCACATTTTACTATTTCTGGCCAATAGGAACTGCGGGAAGTGGAGGCCAGCACTTCCCTGCAGCTTGGCACGCACACACATGATTAGAATCGATGTGAACAACACATTTTGAAGAACAACAGTTATGAGAAGGTGGGTAACCAATTTTTACCTGTCCTCTCTTTTACAACCTTCCTTAATGAATGACCTTCTCTATTCTTTCATCCAAGTTAATGACTTCATATGTCTTTTGGAATATGTACTGATTATCAACTGCTTATTCTATCCTGCTTCAGTTCTTTATGTAATTGGCACAGGCCACAAGCTTTGTTGGTGTAGGTCAGGGGTCGGCAACCTACGGCACGCGTGCGAAACACGGCATGCGAGCCAATTTTGAATGGCACGCGTCTGCCTGCCGCGGTTCTGACCCCCAGCCGCACTCAGCCCCCCTGCCCACCGCTCTCCCCTGCTGGGGCAGGAGGCAGAAGCTTCGTCCTGCAGCAGCCAAGCTCTACCCCTTCCCCGCTTCTTCCCCCAGCCATGGTGCAGCCTGCTTTCCTGCCACTCCTCTTCTCCTTCCCTGCGCTAGCCCTTGCAAAGGGAGGAGGGAGGAATGGCAGCATGCTCGCTGCTCCGCAAAAGCCCCGCGGCCCCGCTCTCCCGGCCAGAGCTCCAGCCAGCGCGCGGCAGCCCCACGGCCCCTTGCTAAAGCCGGCCCTGGGTAAAGGAGGCAGAGAAGAGGTAGGGATGGGGCCTTGGGAAAGGGACATATCCCTTCCAGCCCCCTGCCATGAGCTGCTCAGGGCAGAGGGCAGGGGGCTGGGAGAACCCCCATGAGCCAAGCACCCCAGCCCTCTGCCCTGAACCCCCCCACACACACCCAGCCTTCTGCCCTGCACCTCCACCCCCCCAACTCTTTGCCCTCCCCCCCAACACCCAGCCCTCTACCCTGACCTCTGAAGCCCCTCACACCCCCAGCCTTCTGCCCTGCACCTCCACACACCCGCAGCCCTGACCTCTGAAGTTCCCCACACCCCCAGCCTTCTGCCCTGCACCCCCCACACCCCTCCAGCCCTCTGCCCTGACCTCTGTAGCCCCCCACACCCACCCTTCTGGGGTGTGGGGGGCTTCAGAGGTCAGGCCCCACTCAGCCCGCTGCCGGCCTAGGTCAACAGAATGTCAGGTGGTGTAAGATGCTCATGTCTGGCAGGGGAAATTAATACAGAAGAAGCTTGTACATGATTTTTGCTTTTAGATTTCACTGCAGCAGCATCCACTTGCTAAACATAGGAACCGCAACACCTCTAGAGGTGGTGGTGGGGGGGTGATGTTTTGAAGATCTCTGCATCTTTAGATGCCAAGAAAGATGCCAGTTTGCTTTGGTGGTCTTACTGAGGGTAACACTTTTTAGAGCTACTGTAAATAGATAAAAAACACTAACTCATTTCATATATATAGTAACACAACAGTTGTCTGATGGTAATGGCTTTCAGTCACAACCAACATGGACTGAATTCAAACCAGCAACCTAGGGGTAAAAAGCTCTGTATTCCATTGTAAATCAGGGAGCTCATTATAGTAAATCAAGGTCATACAGGAAGTCAGTGGCAGACTCAAGAATACAACCTGCTCTAACTATTAGACCACATTAATTAGCATGGGAGAGGGGGCGAGAGAAGCAACACTTAGCCTGATTTTAATCAGCAGAAGAAAACAACAAGTTTATATCACAGTGACTCAAATCTAATACAATTTGGAACAATATTTGGGTTTATTATTAAAGAATATTACAAAATCAACTTTGAGAAATTAAACATCTGTTAAAAATTGAATCAATAAGGGGAGTAGCTCTTTCCCCTCCTAAGAAATAACAAACAAACCATAGAATGCTGATAAGAACTATCTTCTTATCCCTCCTTCAATGTTTAGAAATATTGAATTCCAATTTTATAACAACTGGAACAATGTGCTGGTGTGAACAAGACTGAGGCATAATTTATGGGCTAAACTTTATTTGCGAAAAATTTAGATTTAGGTCAACTGAAACATTTCTTGAATTTGGATCAATTTTGGTGAATTATTTTGGTTCATTTCAACATTTCTTAAATGAAATGTTTAAAGTTTTTGGGCTAGTCACAATGGGACTTAGATACTATTTATAAAGCAGTCTTACACCTGATCTCCCAGTGGTTAGGGAACATAGTTAAGATGTGCGAGACCTAGGGTCAAGCTGGAACTGAACCCACATCTTACATATGCAAGATAGCCTTCAACTACCTGAATTGGGGTTCCAAAGAGGATGGAGCTAGGCTCTTCTCACTGGTGGCAGATGACAGAACGAGGAGCAATGGTCTCAAGTTGCAGTGTGGGAAGTCTAGATGGATATTAGGAAAAACTATTTCACTAGGAGGGTGGTGAAGCACTCCAATGGGTTACCTAGGGAGGTGGTGGAATCTCCATCCTTAGTGGTTTTTAAGGTCCGGCTTGACAAATCCCTTGCTGGGATGATTTAGTTGGTATTGGTCCTTCTTTGAGCAGGGGGTTGGACTAGATGACCTCCTGAGGTCCCTTCTAACCCTGATATTCTATGATTCTAAGATGACTGCCCTCTAACCAGCAGGGACATTCAATCTCTCCTATTAAAGATATTCTACTTTGTATGACTACAGCTTGGTGGTAAGACCATTCACTGGGGAGGCACCCGGAGTCCAATCCGTACTCTGATTAATTTTTTATATAAAGCAGAACAGTTTCAACAATATAGATTAAGCAAAACACACCCCTGAACTGCCAGGTGATTAGAGCACTTAGCTGGAATGTTAGAGATCTGCATTCAAGTCCTTGCTCTAGAAAGGTGATTTCAATCTGGGTCTCCCCCATCCCAGGCGAGTGCTCTAATCACTGGGCTATTGGATATAAAGGGCCTCTCCACCTCACTTTTCTGAATGGAACCTAAGTTCCTTTGTGAATCTAGCCCTTCCTTGGTTTTGCTTTTAATACATAAATGGCTTAAAAATGCCCCAAATCTATATTAAAGCTTATGTTTCATTCAACTTTAAGTGAAACAGTAAAAGTTAAGAAAAATGTTGGTTTTGTGTTAATCCAAAATGATATTTTTTTTAATTGAAACTGCCAGCAAACCAAACACTTTGGTTATTCCAACAGCTCTACTTGCAACACCATTATCATTGAGTCCCCATTACTGTCAATTTGATATCTTCCATGAGAAGTAAATTTACTTAGAAGAATAGAGTGTGGAAGTAAAGCTGCAAGCTCAAGAAATGAGTGCATAGCACCACTCAGAAATAATAATTGAAGGAGGGCAATAAGATGTCTTAGAAAGTAATAAAAGTTATCACTGGTAAAAAGGAAACATGACATATATATAGGAACACAAAATATAAAGGGGATTAAGAGGATTATGAAGTAAAGCTGAAAGGGTTTATGAAAACCAAAAGTGACAATGAGAGGAGAGGACGGAAATGAAAAAAAATCTTCTTATATAAAAAACAACAGAGTAGTGTGATGAATATGTAATCCCCACAAAGCACGCAGAATCTTTCGTAAGATAGGACCTCCTGTTCCCATTTGATCCCATGCCTACAGGAGGAAGCCATTCTATAGCTATGCTTATGCTCCCCACTCCACCAACATCCATTCATAGCAGCTCTGAGGGATTTCAGTCCCAGAGCATTAGTAGAGTGCTGGCCTGAGGTGAAAATGGATGGCTGCAAGAAAACTGGTGTTTAGACTTTTTCCAGATTCTCCCTTTTGCTGCAACAGAAAGGTGATAGTATAAGTGAATTACCATTAATGTTTATTATTTCCTCCTTAGTTCTCAACAGTGGGCTTTGCAAAACAAATAGAAGGCAAGGAGTTTTCAGTCTATTTTTAGGTAAGTTGGAAAGAGCCAACATAACAAAAAACTGTCCCCTTGCTTTCTTGGAGTGGTGCTCTGTCCCCCGGTAGTGGTGGGTAGGTCCCTAGAGAATGGTGTGCCTGCTACAGCCTTGGCTAACAGACATGTGTCATTTTGCTTAGGAGGTCCCAGTTTTGATTCCCATTGCCAATGCCCATGTGTGGTTGGCATTACACTTCTAAAGGTAACAGTGATGTGATCATATCTGGCTTAGCGGTAACTAGTGGTGTTCCCCAAGTGTCAGTCCTAGGACCAATCCTATTCAACTTATCCATAAATGATCTGGAGAAAGGGGTAAAAAGTGAGGTGGCAAAGTTTGCAGATGATACTAAACTGCTCAAGATAGTTAAGACCACAGCAGACTGTGAAGAACTTCAAAAAGATCTCACAAAACTAATTGATTGGGCAACAAAATGGCAAATGAAATTTAATGTGGATAAATGTAAAGTAATGCACATTGGAAAAAATAACCCCAACTATACATACAATATGATGGGGGCTAATTTAGCTAAAACAAATCAGGAAAAAGATCTTGAAGTCATTGTGGATAGTTCTCTGAAGATGTCCACGCAGTGTGCAGAGGTGGTCAAAAAAGCAAACAGGATGTTAGGAATTATTAAAAAGGGGACAGAGAATAAGACGGAGAATATATTATTGCCCTTATATAAATCCATGGTATGCCCACATCTTGAATACTGCATACAGATGTGGTCTCCTCATCTCAATGAAGATATACTGGCACTAGAAAAGGTTCAGAGAAGGGCAACTAAAATGATTAGGGGTTTGGAGAGGGTTCCATATGAGGAGAGATTAAAGAGACTAGGATTTTTCAGCTTGGAAAAGAGGAGACTAAGGGGGGATATGATAGAGGTATATAAAATTATGAGTGATGTGGAGAAAGTAGATAAGGAAAAGTTATTTACTTATTCCCATAATACAAGAACTAGCAGTCACCAAATGAAATTAATAGGCAGCAGGTTTAAAACAAATAAAAGGAAGTTCTTCTTCACACAGCGCACAGTCAACTTGTGGAACTCCTTTCCTGAGGAGGTTGTGAAGGCTAGGACTATAACAGAGTTTAAAAGAGAACTGGATAAATTCATGGTGGTTAAGTCCATTAATGGCTATTAGCCAGGATGGGTAAGGAATGGTGTCCCTAGACTTTGTTTGTCAGAGGGTGGAGATGGATGGCAGAAGAGAGATCACTTGATCATTACCTGTTAGGTTCACTCCCTCTGGGTCACCTGGCATTGGCCACTGTCGGTAGACAGGATACTGGGCTAGATGGACTTTTGGTCTGACCCAGTACGGCCATTCTTATGTTCTTATGTTCTTATGGCTTAGGCTTGCTACTTGCACACTTCAGTAGTTCCACTATGATGTCTATTAAATTGTAGTAAGGTTGCTAATGTTTCATTTGTTGCATTTTTTGTGGGAGGAAATTCCTCTCCCTATATGGCAAGGGAGAATGGGGCCCATATACAGGAATGAGCCAAAGAAATATCTCCAGTTCTCATAGCATCCCACAAACTCTTAGTGTTCACATTAGAGAATCCAGCACATTCTAGCCGATGACAATGTCAGAAGATCACAATGCAAGAACGTGAAAAGGCAAATGGGAATGTCAATGAGAAAAGCTCTTGCATCACTAAGAGATAATGTTGAGAACTCTACAGAGGGGTAAAAAATTAATGAATTTTTGAGTTTACAATCCAGATGTCAGAAAAAAAATGTGTCCTCAATGTTAGTCAAAATTAAGACATGTGAATGTTTATTGAATATAATGCATTTATTTATACATTAATTTATTTATTTGTTTTTTCACATTTATTTCTATGAAGACTTCTTGGAAAATTACAAAGACTTAAAGAATACACGTTGGTAATGAACTATATCAATCAAATCTTTAAAACCATCTCCAAAATAATTTCCTTCCTCATCTGCTCATCACAACTTCCTCACCTTTGGGAAATCCTGAGAGAAAGGTGAGCTTTGCACTGTGCCCTGGTGGATCAAGGAGTGCAGTTTGAATTTTAGATTGTTATTTACATTTATTTGGATTATGGTATAATTCAATGTAGTAGGTACTTTCTAAACTTGTAACAAGATTCACTCCCTGCCCCAAGGATCTCACAGACAAAGAAGACAAGACAAGCAACAGAGCATGGGAAAGGGGGGAAAAATCATACAATCAAATTAAATATAAATATTTATACTGATGTCCCTCTAGGCACTCTATCTAGCTGATTTTAGTTGGCAAGTACTTATCAGCATCAAGGTAAAAGTGATATTTGAGAAGGAATTTGGAGGAAAGGGTAGCAACTTTATGGCCCAAATTATACATAAGGAACAGCATAGAAGAAAGTATGAAGAGGATTGTGGGAGACACAGGCAATTAAGCAGTCAAGGATGACATCATTAGTAGAGCAGGAAGCAATGTGATGCAACAAGAGTCAAGAGTGGGTAAATAGGGAGAGACAGAGATGTTAGTGATCTTGAAAGTGAGGACATGAAACTTAAAACCTGAAGCAAAGCCAAAGGCACCTCACTGAGAATGAACCAATTAAGATAACTGCTTGTATCTTTGCCTCTATGTGTGTGTATATGTGTGTTGATGGCTAGGTAGGAATGAGTGTGTAGAGGGGGAAATATATTGAATTAAAATTACTAGACAAAAGATCTAGTCTAAATGCTATTAAGCACTTAGAACAATGGTACCCAAACTTTTTACCTGGCGCCCCTCCCTTACCTCTATCCCCACCCCCACCCCCACACAGAGCCAGGAGCAGGGTTGTGGCTCTTGGACGCGGAGCCCTGGGAATGGGGCCGGCAGCTGGGGCCGGGGCCAGGAGCAGAGCTGGGTGGTGCTCCCTCCTCACCCCCTGTAGGGGCTGGTCTGGGCTGCAGCCTTGCTGCCCCGAACGTTATTCCACGCCCCCCCAAAGGGGTGCGCCCCTCAGATTGAAGACCTCTGACTTAGAAGAAAACCTCTTTGAGGTGTGCAAAAATATTCTTATCAGCAGAAAAACCGGCTGAAAATCATAGATTTATGAAAAACTGGACATTTTCCATTTTCATCTTCAACTTGTTGCAAGAAAGGAAAGTGTCAAGAGACAGAAACTTCAGTTATGAGCAAAATTAATACAAGTTTTGTTAATCTTTCACAGAGTTTTTCAAGCTGCTTTGAAAATTTCATGGGTGTCTTATTACTACAGCCTACCCAAATTCCTACACGCACAAAGGTCTTTAAAGAAAAAAAAAAAAGCCATACTGTCATGTAATGTAGAGTCCTGCTTAGTCAAATTATGTAGCAAGTGCTTTCATCTGACATGGCATACACTTTTTAAAAATATTTCTCTGTTGCAATGCGTATGATTACAAAGATTTCTGCTACATCTAGCAGGATTTTGATTTTACAGATACGGGTCCAATTTTGCAAACACATGAGTAACTTGAGGTATGTGGGTAGTCTTACTGAATTCCAAGGAATGCTGACATGTTCAGGTTGTGTTAGCAGGACTGGGACCACAGAGAAAGGAACCGTTATTTCATATCATCTTAATTAGCCATTAGTTTCAGCTGTTTACAAATTTTTGCTTTTATTTCTCAATCTATGAACCAGCATTTAATTGGTGGCCTATTGTGAAACAAAGCTTCTGAAATCCATTGATGTACTATTGAGACAGATTCTGATTTCTATTGTCTTGTGATACATAACTCTTCACCAGAAAAAATAAATTTATTTTTAATAAAGTAATATTCTTTAGACAATATTTTGATTGCAATGGAAAGATGGCTTATTTCTTCTCATTATTGCATCTTTGGTTTATATATCAATTTTCCGTATTTTTTTCTATTGTTCACTCTCCCAGTCCCATCCACCATTCTTGCTTTTTCATCTTTTTTCTGGAAATGCCTTATTTCCCTGTCCTATAGACTTCTTCTCCGATATATGGTTTCACAACAAAATTAACAATTAAAACAGGTCAGAAAAACTTTCATGCAATATTTTTTCATTAGACGTTGTCGACCTGTCAAAATGGAAATATTCCATGAGACTGTGTCAGTTTTGATGAAAATCCACCGGAAAAAAAGCAGATTCCTGTTGAAAACCTGCCTGGCTTCCTGCCAGCTCACCTTCCTAGCTAATTAGTAGCCTACCTGGGGTCTGTTGAAGAACCCAGGCTCCCAGATCATTCACAACCTGCCTGGTACGGGATGATGGAGAGCCAGGAAGCCCTGGGAATCCCAACTCCCAGGCTAGCAACTCCTCGCAGCTGGCTCCCAGGGATTCCAAGATCCCTAGCTCCAGTGCAATTGCCAGCAGGCTGCCTCAAAGACAAGGCTTCCAGTAGAAATGGGAGGATAGTGGTAATTTCAATTTGCAGTGAATTTCAAAATTTTTGGTTTTCATTCCAAATTAGAATACCACCAAATTTTTAAATCTCAAAATCCGCTGTGAAATTATCTGTCCAGCTCTCTTACTCATAACCTCTAATTTTAAGCCATTGACATTCTTATCTGCTTTTATAGTATAATCACCAAACTACTATTTTTGTCTAATTACATTATGTACACAAAAACCTACAGACTGTGAGTGTCCTCTTAATGACACAATGGCATACATGTTTAAAGACACTGTAAGGAAGGGTAGAAGCAGACTGCCCTGGTGAAGAGGATGATTTTAAGTTGCCTTCTAGGTATTTCAAAACACCTGCACAACACTAATGGAAAGATTTTAAAGTACAGGGGGCTTTTAAAGCTTTATTTTTCTCCCCAAATTAAATCCAGTATGATCCCTTACATTTCATTAACTTGACTTTCATTGGGTTGTTTGGCTCAACATATAAAACTTACACTCCAGAAAACGTTTAAATGGAAAAAGCCAATGCAAAAAATTGCCACCGTTAATTAATCTCCTATAAAACGAATTAGCGGTTTTCTACAAAAGTCAGTTGAAATAGCTGATTACAAGTGTCACTGGCACATCTTAACACTATCTTTCCTTGTCCTCTGAGTATTTAAATTATTTTTTGTCAAGGCATTTTTTGAAATAAAAAAAAATTCTCAGGAAAAATATTAAAGGAAGGAGAAAAATTCTCCTCTCCAATATATATGATGGATCAGCTTGATTCAGTATTTTGTTCTCCCTCTTCACTGCAGCGTTTACTTTTTAACAGCAGTAAAGTCACTTGCCATATCATTTGATTAAATATAACTGTATCTTATAGGACACAACACAATTTAACCTTGAGAAATCTGCACATGGACAAAGAACAGAAATTTGGAGCTGAGATTCGCAGGGCCCATCTGAAAGGGAAAAGTTTCCCTAAATCTGGAGGGCTATACTCAGTTCTCATTACACCAATGCAATCCCCAGTGAGGTAACACTTGAAAAATTGCTTTTGGCTTCTGAATGGAATTATTGAGTTAGTATGTGCAGAAAGGAGCTTCCTTTTCTTCTTATGTTTTGTGGTGGGAGAGGTATAAAGAAGGGATTGCTTTCAAAGCTTTTTCCTCCTCCCAAAATCTGTAGTTTGAAGTTTCCTTACCATCACAGCAAACTGGTTTAGAAAGATTTGCTTGGTAGTGGACTGTGGGCTAAAATTTCTATATTGAAATCCTGTCCCCATTGAAGTTGATGGTAAAACTCTCATCTTGTTTTTGACGATAAAAATCGCAAAAGCGACAGGATTTCACCATCTTTATAAAGCAACAGAGGGTCCTGTGGCACCTTTGAGACTAACAGAAGTACTGGGAGCATAAGCTTTCGTGGGTCAGAACCTCACTTCTTCAGATGCAAGACCATCTTTATAGTTAAGCTACCTGATTGGTTTGATTGTAATTGCATGGGTGTAACTGACAAGAATTTTGTCCTGTACATTTTGGGCTTTGAATGTTTGCAGGACTTTTTATTGAAGGACAAAGCAAATCTTTAACATTTAACATAAATATTTGTAATTGCATTTGTCGTTTGAAAATCCACCTCCAGAGTGTGCAATGAGGTGAAGGGTGGAATGTCAAGAAGAATTTTTTTTTTTTTTTTTTTTTTTTGGTATTAATGTGACCAAGTCTTTCCCAGAAATTTATCTGTGTCATATCTAGCATGCCAGGAGATTCAGTGAAACAGCTGAAAGCAAGTCCTGAACAA
Organism: Malaclemys terrapin pileata; assembly: GCF_027887155.1. Classification (NCBI taxonomy): domain Eukaryota; kingdom Metazoa; phylum Chordata; order Testudines; family Emydidae; genus Malaclemys; species Malaclemys terrapin. The sequence continues at coordinate 156,655,462 of NC_071507.1, read as the reverse complement.
AGAAATCAGAAGAGCTAGTGACTGAAAGAAAGAAAGAAAGAAAGAAAGAAAGCTTTGCATTCTCTTGAAAGCTAAGTACGTCTAGGGGAAAAACAACACACATTTTTCCCTATTTACAAATGGGATAGTTAGCTACAGTTAAATTCAGAGAAGCAAAGATGTTCAGAGCTAACAAACATTACTTCTAGTTCTGTTTGTTAAAATTCGAATGTGTTATTATTTTCCATTAAGGTTACCTCTATGGTGTGTACATTAAATAAAACAGCAGTAAACCTGCACTAGGCACAATAAACAAAGATCTACTTAGGTGTCTACTACATATGTCTCAATATGAGATGTATGTAGTATCCTGAAATCAGACCTTATTTTGGCCAAACTCCCATTACTCAGAGCAAAGATACCCATGGCTCTCCATATTCATGCAACTCACTGTTGATGTTAACTGCTTAAAAATAATATGCTTAAAAGGAAGGTGAACATAATTTGGTCCCAGTAAGACAGAACTGTAGGGAAGACCTCAGTCACTCTTGTAGGGATATTAAAGAAGGTACTAACAGTGATTCCCTCAAGTGACAGTGACGCCCCCAATAATTTGTCCCCCACACTTTAAAATCCAACAGTTTCACCAGGAACAAAAATCTCTTGGGTCTTCTGTTAAAACTTGTAAGCTACTGTCTGTAGAAACCATTGATTGTATCTATCCTGTGAAAGATACTTTATTACTATGTAAAACTTACAAACAAGTTAATTGACTTTGTTCTTGAAGTAATTGATACAATGTAAACAAACACCATAAGCCATTAAGTGACTTTCACTTCATTGTAATAGCAAAGGCTCCTAGACCCCCACCCTCTGTGATTAAAGGGCCGGGAGTCTCAAATGAATTAGCACACACCCCGAAAGTGGTGGAGACAGTAAATTAAAATACGGTTAAGATATGGAATGTATGTTAATGAATGCTTGATGTACATGAATGGTTAGGGAGGTGCCAGCCTAGAAAGAGAGTATCCATTGGCCGAAGAATGTGTAAAGTAGACCACCAGAACCCACGGAGGGTAAACTGGGATCCACCCCATCACCTGGAAGGATGAGAAACACAAACTTTGGACAGTTTGGAGCCACCAGGAATGTGCCCAGGAATGTGCCATCTGCTGATTGAGTCAGCAACAGCAGAATGAAACAGCTCCCATAGACTAACATAGGAATTAATTCCTATAAGAATGGACTCTCAAGACTGAGGATTTTGAGTCTCTGGTTCTGCTGCCAACCTCCAGGAGCATCAGGTGCACCTGACACAGACTCGGCTCCATCCTCATGACCAAGATACCTGGCCAGTAACTTGGCATGAACAACTTCTAGGCTGGTAACTATAACACCTATACAGAACTTGAATGAATGATTGTGTGAATGAATATATATATATATATGTGTGTGTGTGTGTGTGTGTATAAGGAATAAGTAGTGATAGGAATAAGTGGTCAAACAACGTTGTTTACTTTTATCTTTTGCTTTATCATTATATTTACAATAAATGTGGCATCTTTGCCTTATCCCTCTTAAGAAGATCCTGGTGGTTTTTATTCTATTGGTATAACACTCTCATTGCTTCATTTTCTGCTGCAGCAACAAACCTAGCCCTAAGTTCTCTATCAATGCTTCATTATTTATCATTTTAGAAGAAAAAATGTATATAACAGCCTAATTTCATAGTTAGAAGAGATGTCTAACTTTGGACCTGGTGCAAGACTCCGCTGTGGTTCCTAAATTAGTTATGGGGATGCTGTTGCTGTGGATCAAAAAATGAATAAATTGTAACAAATAATTTGCTAAATGTTGCCTCTTTTTCTATTTTCGTATTCACTTAAAGCTGATCACAATATTTGTGGATTTGTTTATTTGAAATAATTAACAGAAAATGTTCTTGGTGATCTTTAGTGTTTTCAAGATCTGAAATTTGAATAATGTCTGTTAGTTTTGATTCAACACATTTATCTTATGTTGGTTTTGATCCCTGACAGGATGACTAAAAGCAGCTCAGGAATGGGAGTGGCAGCATGTGATGTTGACATGAGGGAGGGGTACAAGTTGGTGAGAGAGACTTTACAGAGATTGTTGCAATCCACCTTGGCCCGTCTATAAATTCTAGTCTTCCCTGTTGTTGCCTTTTCCTCATTAAAATCCTTCCTGAGGACTCACTTCTCCTGTGATGCCCTCAAAACTTATTTTATATTGATGAAAATCTAAAATTTGGGTTACCCAATGCACCTGGTCCTCTCTGTATCTGTTGTTTAGATTGCTATTTGTTGGGGGGAAGGAACTGTTTGTGCTTTTGTGTGTTGCACAGTACAAAGCACATTGTCGGTGCTTAACAAAAAATGAAAACAAGAATTATAAATAATTAAATTCAGGGTTTATGTGTACCTTACAGCCACAGAGCTATACACTAAAATAACATTTTTGTACAAAATTAGGAAATACTTTCAAGTCCCAAATGACAGTTTATAACAAACATAGTTTTCTTTACTAGTGTTTTTTCCCTTTTTTCCCCTCTTGATTATATGTTGTTTCTTTATATGCTTTATATTTTAGCTGGCTGTTGTCATATGAAAACCGGTAGGAGCACAACTTTTGAATCATAGAATATCAGGGTTGAAAGAGACCTCAGGAGGTCATCTAGTCCAACCCCCTGCTCAAAGCAGGACCAATCCCCAGACAGATTTTTACCCCAGTTCCCTAAATGGCCCCCTCAAGGATTGAACTCACAACCCTGGGTTTAGCAGGCCAATGCTCAAACCACTGAAACATTGTGCGGAGTTCTTCTATCACAATGATAGATTCATTCCTATCACCATATTTCTTGTAATCTCTGTATTTGTTTTTGATTAGTATCATTCAGAATCACAGATGTTTGTGCATATGTGCACTTTGTCAAAATACAATAAACATTCCACTAGTAGCTTAGGAAAACAATCTTTGTATTAGGCAGCATGTGAAATGGACAGAGTCATTTATTTGCAAACTGCCATATGTGTTTTCACTCACATAGGTGAAAACAGAAAGGAAATATATTAATGATGCTTTAGCCCAGTAGTTAAAATGAAAGAAAAAATGCAATGTACATCTTTAACAAATACCATCTTGCTCCATTCATAGCCATTCAGAATGCTGCTGAAAAGTTCATGGAGCTGACTTATTTTAACCACATCACCCTCCTCTTTGCATCTCATCACTCAATCCCTCTTTTCCCACATCAAGCACAAACCACTTTTCATCATTTTAAGGCTCTTCATGGATTGCCATCTTTTAGTTATGATTGTACAGCGCCTCGCACAGTATGGCTAAAGCCTCTAGCTGTTACTGAAAAACAAATAATAATATTCTAAGCAAAGTGAGGTCCCTCATCCTGCAGTCTATAATAAGCCAAAACTCCCACTGCAGGACTGGACCCTTAATGTATTCATAGCTGTGTAATAATCAACAATGTGTTTCTGGGTCAGATTTGCACTTCTGTCTGAGGCCAGGTATGAGCTTTTCAGGATCCAGGTTGTGGTTGGGGTGTATACAAATAGTGCCTTCCTCTGTAGCATGGTTTGCATAAGGGCCAGCTGCAATTGAAGTCTCTGTGCTCCCTGCCAGATCCTCAAAGGGGGTGAGGTCATTTATAACTCCACCCACAGCCGCTGCACTCGCCTATGGAGACTGCCATATGCACAGAGGTAGCTATTAGGAAGTTCATTCTAATGGATGGTGCAGCATACTTACTCCCTGTGTACACTAGAGAGCTCCTCAGTACCCATGCAAGCTCCTTCTAGGTGGTGGTTCCCTATTCTAAAGGGATGTTATTCTAAAGTCACTGTGTTCTGATTGTGAGCTGTGCGGATCCTGGGCCCAATCCTCCATCCCTTACTCATGTGAACAATCTGTATGCAAGCAGTCACATTGAACTCAGTGGGAACATTTGTGTGAATGAGAATGGCTCATCTGTGTAAGGGTTGAAGTCTTTGTCTCTAATGGAAAAAGTTGCAGATCCAGACCAAATTAATGCAACAACTGAGCTTGAACTTCAATTTTCTTCCATCTTAGCCTCACTGTTCTATTCTAATTTCATTTTTTGATAAGCAAAATCCAACTTTTGATGTCAGCAAAAACTGGAAAACAGCACAGGAAGAACCAATAAAATGGCAAATTTTGCTAGGTTTGCTACACATACAACACTTGCCTCTCAGATCCAACACTTGATTATTTACTTTCCATACCTCTTCATTACTGCACTCCCAATGGATGATAAACGTTGCATTTGTTTTAAATAACAAATGTGTCGCTCCTGCTAAAAATTCAATACTAATTACTTAATTACTTGATTGTAGTATTTGGCAGGAGAAAAACAGCGGAGAGTTGTTTTTTCCCCAGATTTAAATAATTATTTTAAACCAAAATTATTTATTAAAACTAACATTCCTTTACTAGACAGTTTGTAGACTTCAAGAATGTTTTTACCCCTGATAAATAAAGTAATTAGGCAATTAATAATTAATTTGTCATTCCTCTAATTAATTTTTACAGCTGGGTAAATAGTAGCAGAAAGTATTTGTGTATGTGCATTTATTCATCTGAATAAGGTATTTTCATGCTACCACAGGAAGGAAAGTGTCCCTCTTCATCAAAGTACTTATGTAATTAATGTTAAGCTTAACTTTCAGCAGTTGCTTAAGTCGCATCATTTGGGAGCTAAGCACATATTTACCTGCTTTCCTGAATCAATGCTGATGTGATCACCTAGCCAACCTGTACATAGACTGGATTTGGACATTTGAGAGAGAGAATTAATGTTGTCCTGTTCCCTTCAGCCCTCTACCCTTTGTCTGTTGTTTTGTCTTTAGGCACTGGCCCTTTATGGGAATCAACTAAACAGCTAATTTCAATTTAGTTTTCTGCTCCCCTACTTTTCTCCAGCTCTCTTTTGCCTTGTCCATGTACCTTCCCATCCCAAGGACAGTATAACATGATCAGTTCCTACATGAATGAATCTTTGTTCTCTCTGATTCTTACAATAGGGTGCACAAGGGAGGGGTGGCTATTGGCATTCCCCTCACTGTGTAATTGCAGTTTGTCAACAATATTTAAGAAACATTATGTGAGTCCCCTTAGCTTCTTTAATCAGCTTCTAGGGTGAAATCCTGGCTCCTTTGAAGTTAATGAGAATTTTGCAATTGACTTCAATGGAGACAGAATTTCATGCCTGTGTCAATAATTTACAATCACTTAGAGTGAGATATGTGTGTGACAGGAAAGTTTGTGTGTGGCTGTGAAAAGTTTGGGAATCACTTGTGTAGTTTACCTCACAAAGAGGTATATCAGAGTGGTAGAGTGCAATTCCAAATTACTCTTACTACGGAGAACTGCTGTACTCTATATAATATATGTTTAACTGGTATTTTCTTTACAAAGTATTCCTAAATTATTTCAAAATATCCATACTGGACCTGAACTTGTCTTGACTACTATAGTTCCTTCCTTTGTTATCACTTTTAATGGTATCTTTCCATGTTTGTATTTCAGCTTGTCCATCTCACCTATGCCAGGAAATCTTCATTGGCTTTTTGTCTATTTGTGAAAACAATTAAAAATCACCTTCCTGATCTTCAAGTTCCTACGTGAGCTTGTCCCATCTTATCATGGTGATGGGCACAATATAAAAAACCTACCTACAATAGATGGGACTAGAACCCACTTATTTCTTCTCTTCCAGTTTTCCATCCCACCATATGTGCTTTGTAAATAGCAAACTGTTTTACACTTCATTCTTTTCTACCTTAACCAAAAAAGTGAGACTCCTGGAATGTCTCATTACCCATCTTTCCTTTTAATGCATCTAAAACCTGATTCATATAAACTATGCTTGTGTAATATGGCTATGTTCTTCAGAATAAAGCCTCATTTCACTTCACTGGAGGTAACGGGTACATTTAAAAAAATTCAAAAGAAATTAATATGCTAATATTAGTGTCACTCAGTTGAATTTACTGTTGTGTTTGCTTTAGTATATAGTTAGAGAAATCAGTACCACAAATGTGCCTCAGTATAACCTAGCAAATTAATCTAATCATCATTGCCTATATTGCTCTCTGTTTATGAAACTTTTCAGGCTCCCTTGGTGGCCTTCTAATGTTTCTTTTTATCATGGTGCTGTTGGTATAAGTATTTGAAGTGCTTTGAATTCTGAATGAGCAGATGTTAATTCTATAGAAGTTATGTTATCCTCCTTGGTGGTTGGGCACATAAGTTCTGAGGGGAGGGATTGTTCAATAAATAATTAACAAGAAGCATTCCTAGGTAGATGAGAGACAGATTCTATTTAAAGTGATTTTGTCACAGTGGTTGATCTGTCTAACTCCAGGGTTATTTCATCTCAAGCTTGTTTCAGTTCTGCTTCAATTAGCATTTTAGTCCCCAGTGGTGCACTGCTGATTAATTAGTTATTGTTCAGTAACTTCATCTCCTGGCTCTGACTTCAGCCACTCAGTAAGCAGTATAGGATGTATCGATCAGCTTCCAGTTTTATAACTCTGTAGAAACATGTTCTTATTTATGTTTTTCTTACAGACCTATTGGTCTTTCTTAAAGAACCAGTTCACTATATTGACCTTGGCCCCAATTCAGCAAGGTGTCTCATACTAAACAGCTGCATAGTCCATTAGACTTCATTGAGTTTATTCATGTGCTTAAAGTTAGACACATGCTTAAGTATGTTGTTAAATCAGCAGCTTTGTCCTGTAGAATCATGCTGTCTAGTTGTGGAAATATTTGGAACATTAGAAATATAGAAACACAGAAATTGGATAAGACAAACTGTCCATCTGTTCAGGTATTCTATCTTCAACAGTGGCTAGACACTTCAGAGGAAGATATCAGAAACTCTGCAATAGATGATCATGGAGTAACCTGCTCATAGGAGACAATTATTTTTAATCCTATTACCCAGGGTTTTCTGAGCAGTGGTAACTTAATTCTTACTCCCCAGGAAAAGTCAGGAATAAATTAATGGGGACACAGCTCCCCCATCTGATGAATGATTGATACAAACCAGAGTGCCTTTACCTAAAACTACTCTTTTATTGGGTCTCAAGCACACACACACGCACACACATATACTATAACAATAGGTTCAGAGCACCCCAAAGATTATAGTTACCTAAAGTCTGTAATGGTTTCAGGTGATCAACAGCAGGGCTTTCAGGGACCCACCTTCCGTCCAACTGCTGGGGAGTTTAGTCAGCTCCTTGCCCAGACAAAAGCTCCTAAGTGTATTTTTTTTTTAATATTTATAGTAATTTAAACAAAGCACATAACTCATAGTGACTCCTAGTGGTTCACCATAGTAACCTGCAGGTGATGACTAATTCTCCTATCCTTCAACAAATTGCTCATTATCTCTTGTCAGCAATGCATTTCTGGTATTTCTAGTCGTAACGACAGTGAAAGTTATATATCAGGGACACTTAAAACCAAGGTTGGCTGTCCAAACATTCTTCTGGTACATTAACACTCCATCTCATCCCTTCCATTCTGATTAGCAAAACTGCAATCATGCATCTGCTTGGTCTTGCCTCTCAGTACCTGACGATTATTCCTACCTATATGGTATTTGGTTCTCAGCTAGCAATGGCTGGACAAACAAAATGGCTGACTGCAGTTTAATTCTCCCATAACAACCCATCGTCTAATGATTGGTTTATGCCCTGAAGCATGAAGGTTTCAAAACACAATGTAATGTAACTGATGGTGTTCTCTCTATCCATATAAAAGACTGATTTTTTTTTTAAATCTACTAAGGTCTTGGTTACAGTACAATGAGGTTCAGAAGATATACATCATGTAAAGATTCATTTTATTTTATCAGTTTCAAATGTGTTGCTTTTCAATTTTGTTATGAGAAAATGTACACAGGAACCTTGTTATATTTTCAAAATTTTCAGGAAGTTTTAATTACACAGCTCCATGAAAGTTAACTGGAAGTATGTCACTAACATCTCAGGAAAGCTTTTGAAAATGTCTGGGTAACACAATGAGATAATATAGCAAATGAATATTAATTATAATGGGAATAAATCTTGAAGTTTTCAGGCAAAGAAGTCAATGAGAGTTTTGCCTGAGTGACAACTGTGTGAGAGCTTCAGAGTTGGAACCAATGTTGTCATTATTCTACTGTCCTGTAATATCAGGGCACACTGTAGCTGGAGTATATTTTATGCAAATTTGGGATGCTGCAGAAAAGTGATTTAGTAATCTTCAGAGATGGGCATGCTCTGTATTTGAAGCTTTCTGCTTTTTATGTGTTGATCAGATACTGTAAATTGACTTTTTACAACTGCTTGATTTGATTCTTGTTTAAATTGTGTGATAATAATTTTTTTAAGCTAACTGGTAGGATAATTATTATGGAAGTTTACAGAATCCAAAAAGAAATAAAAAACGTTTAGGAAATGTCAAAGTCAGAAAAGTGTCCTGACCTTATTCTGGATATTTAATTTCATTTTATTAGACCATACTTATAAATCTATTTGTTTACTTCATCATTGTTACAATTCAAAATGTCAAAGCTTGGTCTTGATCTAGCACAGGATAGGTGCAGGCTGCTGATAATATAAATGTTAGGTAAAAGGTAAGAATCATACACCTGTTTGTGCATATTAATGCTTAGGAACTTTGGAATTTCCACACTGGCTCAGACTTCAGGACATCTACTGCAGTATCCTGTCTCTGAGCAGTGACTAGTACCAGATAAAAATACAAGAAGGCACAGAGAAAGGTACAAGAACCCAGCAGTAAACGGATGTGGTGCGTGTATATATAAGTATATATATATATGATCCAGATCCAGTCTAATTCCACATGCAAAAAAGTATTTGAATGTACCAGTTTTGAACTTGCCAACTTTTAATACCTCAGTCCCATGAATAAGGTGCTTACTTGAATAAGTTATTACTCAAAATAGAGATGGCCCAACTGAGTTCCAAGGATTACAGCCCTGGTAAACCTCCACCTGCTTGACACACACCAAGCTGTTGTGTTTGGGTCCCACATACTGGACTCGTGTTCTTTTTTTTTAAGCTTCCCTTTCTCTGGGTAGGCTGCAGCACTGCCTCTTACTTTGGCCTCTCTGGCACACATCCTGGGCATAGCCTCTCTATTACCCCTTAATGGAAGTGAGATCTTGAACCATTCTGAACCCTCAAGGCACCCTGGTTATTTAAGCACACCCTTTCACAGAGCTCTACCCTGACGGGAACTCTGGTTTACAGTTGACCTCTCCAGGGACATGTAGTAGTTGAAGCACATAACAGAGAGACTCTGTAAAAGTGATTGTAAAACAATTATTCCTTACTTTAGAAAGTACAAGAGAGCTTCAGATCCCCTTTTCCTGCTGCACACCATTGCTTTCTGATGTATTCACTCTCACTCTACAATGGCTGGTAAGAGAGTCCTCCTTTTATAAATTTTTAATCCCCTTTGCTAGTTCCCAAGAAGAGGACAGTGGGGGGAGCTGGAGGGAGTATTTGGGGGATGCTGGAGGGGTGGATATGTACAGGGAGCGAATATCTGGGGAGTGCTGGAGAGGGTACCTGCAGGGGCGGTACTCTCTGGAGGGAGGGGCAGTGTCACTCCCTGTCACGGTGGAAGGGCGGCTAGTGCAACCCCAATACCCAGCACCAGCTGTCACTCAGCACTTCTGTACTGGACCCCCTCCACAGGGCTAAGAGTCAGGGCTGCAGGGAAATGGACCAACCAGCTGTGGACACAGGGGAGGGGACCAATCAGGAAGCGGATCAACCTGTGCTCTTTCTGAGCTGTAATGTCTGCTCTGCAAAAACCCTGGACTTTGTCTCTTATTTCAAAAATTCACCCAGGAGAATGGACTACCAAAAAAGAGGTCATGTCCAGGAAAACGCAGACATATGGTAACCCTACCTTCCTGATAAGAACATAAGAACATAAGAAAGGCCGTAACGGGTCAGACCAAAGGTCCATCTAGCCCAGTATCCTGTCTACCGACAGTGGCCAATGCCAGGTGCCCCAGAAGGAGTGAACCTAACAGGCAATGATCAAGTGATCTCTCTCCTGCCATCCATCTCCACCCTCTGACAGACAGAGGCTAGGGACACCATTCCTTACCCGTCCAGGCTAATAGCCATTAATGGACTTAACCACCATGAATTTATCCAGTTCTCTTTTAAACTCTGTTATAGTCCTAGCCTTCACAACCTCCTCAGGTAAGGAGTTCCACAAGTTGACTGTGTGCTGCGTGAAGAAGAACTTCCTTTTATTTGTTTTAAACCTGCTGCCTATTAATTTCATTTGATGACTCCTAATTCTTGTATTATGGGAATAAGTAAATAACTTTTCCTTATCCACTTTCTCCACATCACTCATGATTTTATATACCTCTATCATATCCCCCCTTAGTCTCCTCTTTTACAAGCTGAAGAGTCCTAGCCTCTTTATTCTCTCCTCATATGGGACCCGTTCCAAACCCTTAATTATTTTAGTTGCCCTTTTCTGAACCTTTTCTAGTGCCAGTATATCTTTTTTGAGATGAGGAGACCACATCTGTACACAGTATTCGAGATGAGGGTGTACTATCGATTTATATAAGAGCAATAATATATTCTCAGTCTTATTCTTTATCCCCTTTTTAATGATTCCTAACATCCTGTTTGCTTTTTTGACTGCCTCTGTACACTGCGTGGACATTTTCAGAGAACTATCCACGATGACTCCAAGATCTTTTTCCTGACTACCTCATCAGAACAAGGAGCAATGGTCTCAAGTTGCAGTGGGGGAGGTCCAGGTTGGATATTAGGAAAAACTATTTCACTAGGAGGGTGGTGAAACACTGGAATGCGTTACCTAGGGAGGTGGTGGAGTCTCCTTCCTTGGAGGTTTTTAAGGCCCGGCTTGACAAAGCCCTGGCTGGGATGATTTAGTTGGGAATTGGTCCTGCTTTGAGCAGGGGGTTGGACTAGATGACCTCTTGAGGTCCCTTCCAACCCTGATATTCTATGATTCTATGATCAGGTGATTAAAGTCCAACAACAGAAGATCAGTTGTCCAATCTACCCAGGTAGGCTGGTAATTAGTGTCTTGGTCTTATCGCCTTCTTTTGTTCAAGGATGCTTCCATGTAAACAGAAGACTATCAAGATTTAACAACCTCTTATTGTTAGCCCTGTGTCACTCCCTTTGAATTTTCAACATGCATGTAAAAAGACTGCAGAGAAGGCAAACAAAACCCACATTCAAAACAGAGCTGAAACAAATGCACAGAGAGTCTTTAATATCAAACAGAATTCAAAAATTGTACTTAGATTCCCCAAATTGTCATATAAGGAACAGAAGGGAACTGCTGCACATTTACCAAGTTTCTTCTGCATATCCGTCCTCTTGCCAAATTCTCTAATTTCTTCCTTAACATTATCTCTAAAATATTTTCGTCTCTGTAGCCCTGCCAGTATGACTCTTGTCCAGACCTTCATCATCTCTCACCTCAACCACTATAAGCTGCAGTCTGGTTCCCTCGCTACTCTACCTCACTTCAGTGTACAGAATGCCGCAGCTATAAACCTCCCATCCTCCCTCCAGTGCCTCCAAAAATAATTATTCATATCCAGTAATTCTCTCTCATATGTTAAACTAAATAAACAAGAGTTACTTACAAAAATCCAGTAGGATGTAAAGAAAAGGCCAGAGAGCATCTGAAACATTGATTTTATATCTTAATGGATTTTGTAAGTAAATAAAATACCATTTTACATTAAGTTTGAAGTTTAATAGAGAATTATTTGAATAATCACTTTAACCAGGAACATTCTTTGATTTTGTCATTGTTAATATGGAAGGGATCCAACAGCATTGGGGATACCCATGCACATTAATAAAAGAATACCTAAAACTTTGAGCATAACACTACATCAAACCTCTTGGTCTGGGGGAATGTTCAACACACTGTGCCACATAAAATATTTTTTTCATATTTTACATGATGAAAATATTATAGGCCATTTAATCTGCTGTTTTTCCTAATTTGCATAATGCTGATTTAAGTAATCATCGTAGAAAGCCTGACTAACAATGAGGAGACTTAAGTGCATATTTATAGTTGCTGTGATAACAGCCAACAAATAGTGCCTGATAAATACAAATCTTGTTGATTTAAATCAGTGGTAGTTGACTTTGCACTGCTGGAGAGACACACTGGCATAAAGCAGAGTCACTAAGTCACAAAATATATTTCACAAGTTTATTATACAAAAATGCATTTACAAGTTTATGATAAAATAAAGGTTAATACATTCATCCACAGAGTTATATAACAGTCACTTTATTAGGAAGATTATTTTTGGCTGATTCACTGGAATATCTGGTTTTCTACATTAGAAGTTTAGGTCCTATAGCTATGCTACCAGGAGGTCCCTTAGCTCTGTGCCTGAACAGGAGGTTACCATGGGTATCTCGGAATAGATGGAAATGTTGAGAGTTATTTGTACTGAAAAACTAATTTCTACAAGTCCAACCATATTATGGGCTGGATTATCAGTTGGTATAAATTGTATTCTTGTGAGAGTCACCAGATGGGTGCTTTATATAGTCACGTACTTTTCCTTTAGAGTGTGAGCACTGTTCAGTGTTTCAAGAGTAGCTGCATTGCTAGTTTTCTTTTTGGGGATCTGTGGCAAGCAGCAAGGGAGTTTGCTCTCGGTATTAATCTTTCTAACCAAAGTCAGTTCTTGAGGCAGTGTTGCAGCCTGGGAACATAGCATAGGTGTTTGCTGTAGATTCTTGGAAGATGTTGCATGTATGCTGTTCGTAATCATCTCCTATGAAGTCATATACTCTAAGGCCAGAAGGAAACGTTACAATCATCCAGTCTGACCTCCTGTATACATAGGCCATAGCATTTTGCCTGAAGCTTGATAAAAGTGCATCACTGATCTCTCTGTTCAAGGATTGGAGTATATGGTGTAAAACAAACAAGTTGCACAGAAAAGATAACCAAAATCTGCAAAATTGATTTCTCCTCCAATAGGAAACCAACCTGCAAGGTCCCAGCATCTGTTATTGCACAACTGAGGGGCAATAATATGCATAGCTCTATTGACTTAATTTTCTGGGTTCATTCTAAAAGCTAGTGACATCCCTGGGACCAGTCAATCAGTGATCTCTGTGTGGAAGCAGAGAAAAGGATAAAGGGAATTTGAATGCAGATATCTTAACTTTTAGGAATAAAGTAGGAGTTAATAGCTCTAATAACGTGAGATTTCAGGCAGGGCCTGGGCAAGTGGAAAGTGAGTGGAACAAAAAAACCCTGCAAGAGATACTGTTTTTCGACCTTGTGTTAGATAAGAATGGAATACAGACTGTAGCAGGAACTGCTGAGAAAAGTAAGATATCAGAAGGAATATGTATAAACAAGATGAGGTCATTGATCATTATTGTCTGTAACAAAAGGTATAAATGTTTGCCCTAACTGTTTAACTGTGCATCCGATGAAGTGGGCATTCACCCACGAAAGCTTATGCTCCATTACATCTGTTAGTCTTAAAGGGGCCACAGGACCCTCTGTTGTTGTTTATCTAACGGAGACCTGCCTAGGGAGGGGAACCCCTGCCTCGGTGTACTCTCCCATGCGTATTGCAATTGCTTGAAACAAAGCTGACTCTGGCTCGTTGCTTCAAACTCAGAGTGAGGACATTGTGTTCTTCCACAGCTGTATGCCTTCATGACTTCATCAGTGCCATGCTGGTCATGGCAACACATTGTACCATATTCCTCATGGGCAGGAACACACAGATTTCCTCCAGCTGAGGAAATGGTTCATACGCTGCCAGCATTCTTTCTGAATGGCACTTCAACACTGCCTTGCTACAAACTCCATCATCACTAGTTCTGCAAAGGCTCTATAATCTGTACAAGCAGTTTTAGCAACCTCATCTAAAGCACATATGTAAAAAAGATTTTTTCCTACCACTTGGAGTTTAATATTCTCGATTTATAATTGTCTGATAGTTAAAGACTTTCTGTATGGCAGAGTGATAGCCAACATCTGACTGCATTGTACATCAAGAATTGGTAATTTTCACATTGAGGTCTTAATGCTTTACTACTCAGGTGTGGAGTGTTGCACATGTGACAATATGGTTAAAAGTGATGAGAAAGAAATAGAGAGCCCATCCTGTATTCATGAGGGTGCAGTTGCCAATGGGAGCTGCAAGTATCAGTGGCCAGCGGTGCAGCTGATGTAATAATGACTGCCTGAGTATGTAAATACTCTCCAGCAGAGAGATAGCCGCTACCCTTATAACTTGGGAGGAATCTACTTGATCTTACAACCACCCCCAAAGCAGAATAGACCTTATACTCTAAGGGTTCCATGCTGCACTGCTCAGGGGAGGAGGGCTGCCACCACCTGTCTATCCTCTGCTGGGGGATAATTATGTGGAGACCCGATTCTGGGGTGTGTCTATAGCATGGATTGATTTAATTTGTCTCTGCTTATATTGGGTTATTAACTTTATTATATAGGGAAGGGGAATGTTATGCCTAGGTTGGTATCAAATGATTGCAGTAAGAAAAAAAACCAACAATTTGAAACTTGTTTGCTTTCACATTTCATTATAAAGTCTCAGATCAGCAAAAAGTTCACTCAGGTTCACGCACCTTCCAAGCAAACCAGGTTCAAACCACACTCAGCAGATTTATGGGTCTGAATTGAAATTATATCATTTTCACAGTTTTTCCCCGATTTCAGTATGAAACAGAAAAAAAACAATAGTTTTTTGCTTTGAAATTTTGGATTAATCTACACGTTCGGATTAATTTTGGATTAATCTACACTTTAACACACAGCTAGGGTTTACTTGTTGATTGCAAGTAAAGTGTTTTCAGGAACCCCTAGTGAAGCAAATCCGCTGAATTTAACTAGATATATATCTAGTTATATATCTAAAGCAGCACAAGGTGGCAGTTTTTCAGAACATTGCTATAAGGCATATATAGATAGTGAGGTTCTTAATTAGTTGTCAGTACTACCTTTTTTTATTCATGAAGGTTAATATGATGCTTTCCTGAAGGATGAACAGCTCTAGCGATTTTTAAGAGGGACTGGTTCAAGCAAAGACATGTTAAACAAGCAGCCACCTCATTTCTATCATTGAGTTTACAAGCAATGACAATACACATTAATGAAAACAGGCAGGTATTGAGGACATTTTTTGAAAAAAGTCAAACTTCTAGTGTGTAGATAATTTATAGTTGCACTCTAATCAGTGTTAACTTATTCTCCTGAGGTCTCTCAAACCATTCATTCAACATTAACATGTCATACACAGCTAAAGGAAAATATATTACAAACATGGCAGTTTAATTGGTTAACTATATAGCATAATATATGTTGCTTTGAATTATGCACATTTAAGGCCCAATACAACTCCGTTGCATTCAATGGGAGTTTATTGACTTAAATGAATTGCATCTTGTCACAGTGTAAATTAGGCAGCTCCAGGGTTATGAGTTTTTGCTGAAGCATTTAGTTTATATAAAATGTCCCAAACCATGAAAAATATAATATCCCTTTAAAAGTCAGATTTTTTTAAGCCATTAATAAGTCCCTCTCCTGGGGGGGAAGGAGGGGCAGATGAGAAAATTCTTATAAGGAAAATTGCTTCTGTGAATTCCTTCTCTAGACAAAACTTCTGCTAACTCTGTCTCTCCCTGAGCTACTCAAAATGAGATTTTTTTATACTTGAAAGAAGAACCTATAGGTGAACTAAGCCGCCTTCTTAATCCAGTGAAATTAGACCCAACAAGGTCCCCCAGTGAAGTCATAGGTGGCCATGGGATTGCTTTTAGTATTCAATAGAAATGGATGTGTAAGGTGCGTACAGTGAGGGAGAAAGTTCAGATTTCTAAATTACATAAGAAAATAAGATCTCAGGAACAGCCATACTGGGTCAGACCAATGATCCATCTAGCCCAGTATCCTGTCTTCCAACAGTGACCAATGCCAGGTTACCCAGAGGGAATGAACAGGACAGAATCACCAAGAGATCCATCCCTTGTTGCCCATCCCCAGCTTTTGGCAAACAGATGGCCCTGTCCATCTCATTCACCCATCCTCCCTCACAATTCCTTTCCGAGCTTCAAAAAGCTAACAAAGGGCCCCAATTTTGTAGGTCATCTTTAATGGTAGTTCTTGACACAGATGCTGATACTGGAAGGGACTCTGCTCATGTCCAGCCAATGGGGATCAATGCGGGCAAACAAGGATCTGCCTGTGTGGAGTCCATTGTAGGATCTTGGTCCCAGTGTGCCTGCAGAATCAAGCCCAATTCATTTGATTGCCTTTTTGAATCCTTAAACTTTGTTACTGAAATTAGCAGAAACGGAAATTAAAACAGAACTGAGGTTTAATTGAGGTCTCTCTGAGATCTTTTAGAAAAAACAAACAAACAAACAAAAAGAAACAGTCCTGCTCTGCTTGTGGGTTCTGGATATGAAGGAAGTTAATGCATTAAGAAATCTTTGCTGCAGAGTTTCCTATGTGTATACTGGATTTTGAACTTCACATGTGTGTATATTGTGTGCTTTCTGAAGTATGCGGATATATTGGTATGTTGCTGATGATCTGCATTCTCCCCCAATTAGCATTTCCAGTGGACATCTTAAGGTAATAAAGAGGTGATAAGCACCATGGGAAAATATTGCAGCAAGGTCATTACTTAGCTCAGTTGTTTTTGTTTTCTTTCAGTCAAATGAATGAACAAGAGTTATTGCTCCTGCAGGCACAATGTGACAGCAAAGCAGATAGATTTTTTCCCCCCACAGGTTCAGTACTGTTTCACTACATAGTATCTAATGATAACCTTATCATAGATTCTAGCCTCTTGATGTTCTCTAATGGGTGGTGTGATTTATCCATTTCTACCTCCTTGTACACCTAAATGAATGTGACCCAAGAAGTCATTTTAATTAAAACACTCATTGCCTACTTGTTGGCCTTTCAGATATATGCATCTCTACTGTTTCATTGACAGAGAAGCTGGAAATATGAGAGAATGGAAGTTCTCTCTGATAGCTAGGCTGCAAAGCAAAAAGCTATCTAATTTATTCATGTTATTGCCAGGCCTAGGAAACAACTTGACCTATACAAAAATCACAGATTGTCATCGTTGCTTGTTATATTGCTTCTTTAACAATGTTTCTTTCCCTTTTCATTTCACAGAATATCTAAATTATTTTCATCCAGTGGGATAAAAGAATTGTTCCATTTTAATTATCAAGTTCTTTATTTTCATGATTTTCAAAGGAACATGTATGTCACCTGGTTTGTCAGCATTTCTATAAGTACCAACAATAAGCAGATCATAGATTTATCTGAGTGTGTCTATGTATATACAATAATATGACTTTTGGTAATATTTTTACTAAAGTATGCAAATATCATTTAGAAAATGACATGCAGAAACAAAAGCAAGTTATGAAATATACAGGCTCATTGATACTGGAGATCCTATTGGGTCATGGTATTATGTAATCAATGTCAAAGTTTCTTACAACATATGTATTAATAAATCCTGATGCTATGAATATAAAATTATACTTACTAAGAAATAGTGCCTGTTATTTTGTTACAAATAGGCATTCACCTCTGCACCTTTGAGAGTTGGCTCATGCCAAAACACTTGAACTTAAAGGGCAACTGTTAATTGATCCTAAAAAAGTTTTCCCTTTCTGCTCAGCTGAGGACAGTTAACGCACAGTTTTAATACATTTTCCACCAGTTGATTTGGATCATGAAACAAATATTAATTTATTCAGAATCACCAGATGACAGCAGGAGAGAGGAATATGAAATATGAATATATATTTAAAACCATAACAGTAAATAAAGCTAGACACTATTTACTTCACTGGATGCTGAATTGAGTAGGATAAGGTGGAGTAATGCAAGAGCCTCATTTTGATTTCACTTATATTAAACCTAATTTGGAATAACTCCACTGATTCCAATTTTATTCCAATTTTAGGCCCCGATACTAGATCTGGATCTGCGCAGGACTAATGCAAAGTCTATGATGCTGCACACAGTAATAAATCCACTTGAAGGATCAGACTTTTGCATTGGCAAAGGAGAGATCAGAATCAGGCCCCCACATTGTGTATTCCAAAAAAGACCATCCAGTTGCTGGCTGGGCCAGATAAAATACCCATCTCTGATATGTGGCATAAACAAAATGAACAATAGCTCATTTAATAGTCTGAATATCTTTTGTCATAGGACAATGTAACATTTTCTCCACACAATGAAAATAGTGTGAGGGGGTTGAATTGGTGTAAATATTTTACATGTGGAAGAAATGACTCTTCATCTTCTGTCAAAACTTCTTTTAAACATGATTTTAAATCAAGGCTTGTGAAATGAGACATCTCAGAGTTAATCAAAGGAAAAACTAACTAAACACAAATTATATTTAATAGAACTTTCTGTGTTTCACTTGACATGCGAGTGCCACATTTTCCCTAACTTGGAGGTGTGACTGAAATTACAGAGAAGAAAATTTGTGGTCTTTACTTTTAATGTTTACATTTTTTAAGGCTGATTCCCCACTCTGGCACTTCAAGTGCAGAAAGTGGGGCCCCACAAGGATTCTAAAAAATTAATGCTGGCCACTCCAGGCTTGTATTAAACTCCCAAGGTTACAGCTTTTCTCTGACCTTGGATGCGTAGATGCTGCCACCACCCCAGTGAAAAACCCCTTTGAGAGCGCAAGAAGACATATTCCTTCCTGTGGGGTATCCTCAAGGCCTTTCACCCTGCCCCCCCCCGCCCCCCTCCGGGGAAGAGCTGAGACAGAAAAACAAATGAAATCCGCTATTGCCACCAGCTAATTAAATAACATTAGGACACAAAAATCCAGTTTTGTTCTTAAAAAAAGTAAATTTTATTAAAAAAACTAAAGGAAGAAAATACATTTGGGTACTTAGGCTATTGCTAGATTTAAAAAGAGAAACTAGAATTATTAAGCTTCAAGACTAGTTTCTTGAGGTCCAGCTTAAAGGCTACAAACAAAACAAAAGCACCTGGGGTTAGTACAGAGGAGTCCACAACCATAAAGAAATAAAAGGGATAAACCTAATCGTGTCTTCCTAGACATTTCCTGATTTACCTACATATCTGGGGTTGTAAATGAGTCGTTTCTAGGTATGATTCATAATTTTTTCATACCTGGTCCCAAGCTTTTTACAGCATAGTCTCTGCCCAGTTCGCCTCTCCCCAAAAAACAGACAAACAGAAGAGGAGTCTTTGTTTCAATTTTAAAAAGTTTTAGCCTTTCTACTGGCTCTTTTGGCCAGGTGCCCACTCACATCCTTTTACCTATGCATAGCAGCGAGACTTTTTAACCCTTTACAGGTAGAGCATTAAGAACAGCTACTAAGAGGAATTTTATAGCTAAAATTCTGAGTGTCCATAAAAGAGAGCTACCCCACCCCTTCATTTATCACAACATCAGAACAGACTTTTCCACTTCATCTACCCTCCCATTTATTTCTCAGACTCTAAGCTAACTAAGTCAAATATTCTCTCTATAGGGAAAAGAGGAGAACAACAAAAATGTAATGATGGCTCATCCTGAAATGAATTGAGCTTAACTTTTTTAAACAGGTTTGTTATCCACCATTAAAACAAGTAACTAAATGTCTCTCTGTCCCAGGAGCCGCTACTAAAATATCTTGTAAATAGTAATACTTTAGGCCTTTTTTTAAAAGTGACTAATGATTTTGGGTGACAACTTTTAGGACACCCAGTGTGTGACACTTTAAAGCAGTGTTTCTCAACCTTTCCAGATCACTCTCAAACCTCCAAGTTTCACCCGACTTAAAAAACACTTACTTACAAAATCAGACACAAATACAAAAGTGTCAGAGCACACTATTACTCAAATATTTCTTACTTTCTCATTTTGTCTGTATGAAATTTTAGCTTGCACTGACTTTGCTAGTGCTTTTTATGTATTCTATTGTAAAACTAGGCAAATATCAAGATGAGTTGATGTACCCCCTAGAAGATCTCTGCATACCCTCAGGGGTATGTGTACCCCTGGTTAAGCATCACTGCCTTAAAGAGGCCTGATATTTGCAATACAAGTTCTCAGTGTTTTTTGAAAAAATCAGGCTACTTTTAGGTGTCTCAGATTGGGCACTCAATTTTGACATACCAACAATTACTACTGAAAATACTGGCCATAATGTTTTGTTTGGGCTACTCAAGATTCTTGGTATAGTACTTTTGCAAGTTCTTTTACAAGTGTTAAGAAACTACTAGAAATATTAATGGTTAATACCAAAAATAAGGAATATAACAAACCTTTTTCCCTACTTAATAATGTAAGCTTATTCCTGCTAATACATTATTAAAGAGAGGAGGTTTAGGGTTTGCCTAAAACTATCCCCAACACCAAAACCACATTGGCCAAGATTCTCTGCTGTGCCAAATCTCAGAGTGGCGCATAGGGAAAAATATGGATGACAAAATTGGTCACCTTATTCCCAAATACCAAGAATTTTCAAACATAGTTATTTATATTTGGTAATATTTGTGGATTAGGGGCTCCTCACAGCTACTGACACTAGAAAATATGTCAGAGACATCAGCAAACAGGGATTGCCATGGGACAAATATCCAAATGCATATATTTTAGAACAGTGTTTCTCAACCTTTCCAGACTACTGTACCCCTTTCAGGATTCTGATTGGTCTTGTGTACCCCAGGTTTCACCTCACTTAAAAACCTACTTGCTTATGAAATGAGACAAATATAAAAAAGTGTCAAAGCACACTATTACTGGAAAATTGCTTGCTTTCTCATTTTTACCATATAATTATAAAATAAATCAATTGGAATATGAATATTGTTCTTACATTTCAGTGTATAGTACATAGAGAAGTATAAACAAGTCATTGTATGAAATTTCAGTTTGTACTCACTGTGCTAGTGCTTTTTATGTAGCACTTTGTAAAACTGGGCAAATACCTAGCTGAGTTAATGTACCCCCCGGAAGACCTCTGCATACCCCTGGTTGAGAACCACTGTTTTAGAAAAGTCAATTCCCCTTCAGAAAAACTGAGAGTCTGGAGGTTCCTACAAGCAGAAACATCAAGGAAATTGGCAAGGAAAGGTTAGCTATATGAAGACACCATGATGGAGTGGGTCCTTCAAAAAAGAGTGAAATTGAACAAGGGTCAGGCTCATTATTCCAATGTCTGGGGCTTCAGAAGAAAAGCATCTCATGGTCCACCAAGGAACTGGCATAGTGTTCCTTTTGCCAGTGGAACAGGGCCAGTGTTCTTACCAAGAGAGTCACTTGCAATACACAGTAATCTGTTTTAATTTCAAAGATTCACGTTCACATTACAGCCTCAGCTTTTCAGTTACCTAAATTACTTAAAGTAAATAAATGAGATTCTCAAAGTGTATGTGAAACTTTGTGAATGTTAATCCTTTATATTGAATACATCTGACTTTACAGATAACCTCAGCTTATCTAATGGAAAATTAGACAATGTTTCTCTTGTAATGGAAATGTCACTAGTTTATATGCATCAATTCAATAGTAAGGACGGGATGGAAAACAGAGTATATGGATTGTCTGAATACTAAAATAGCACTTTCTTTTCCATAATATTTTGTATTTAATTTGTAATAAATTGGAGAATGTTCTATATTAGTAGAAAATATTTTCATTACTGTAAAGGTATGGGAAGATTGTGCTGGAACAGATAATAAAAGTAGTATAAACATTTTTCATATCAGTGACTGATAATCAGATTTGTCAGACTGGAGACATTGCAGCTTGATGTCTGGTTTAAACAATTCACAGGTGTGTCTATCTATTAGTGACAGTATGAAGAGTCCCTAGAGATGTTGAGACTGATTCTCCTCAAACAGGTATAAATCAGGAGTAGCTTCAGAGAAGTCAATGGAGTTACATCCATGGGAAAGTGAGATCAGAACAAATTACTTGTTTGTGTAATCATATTCATATAGATATATGATAGTGTGATGCCATCAGCTGCATCATATTATTAGATTCAGATCTGTTCCCCTCCAGAGGGGTTTATAAACCAATGCATTTTTAAAATTGCCACAAGCTGCAGAGAAAAGCAACAAAAGAACAAACATCAAAAACATCTAGGTTACTGAAGGCTGCTAGTTCCTGTTAGTAAATAGTAATACCTTTAGTTATTTCTTTCTGTATATCTGATTAAAATATATTTACTTTTCTTTAGAATCTTTATCTTCAACAAATAGTATGTCAGAATTCTGAGGCCTAGAACACTGGTCTTGACCAAAAGATAACCGTATTCAGGACATAATCATATAGAGACTAGGGAAACTAATAAGAGATTATTGTTATAGCTCATGTTTTCTCTTGGGGAAATTAACATGGAAGAATGATTGTGGGGTAAAAAAGGCCCACAGAGATATTAAGAATTGTTGGTCCTCTCAGCTGTAAATAATCATGCCTTCTCACATGAGTCAGGTAAACTGAGACTGTGTAGAAATGATATCACAATTTATGTTTCTGGGAGAATATTCTTGGCAACTAGGTTTCCTTTGTCTAAAACTCTATATAATGATAGTGATATGAAACCTTAGGCTGGGGGAATGAACACTGTGCCTCCCTTCCAGATGCAGGACAAACATATATCCAGTTCTTAGTCTGACAACAAAGGATGGTAATGTATCTATTTCTGTATTCTGTATAGTGCTGTACTAATCTCTGATTAATAATCTTAGATTAAATAATTTCAATTGAGGCTGTTATTTCGACAGTCTCGAGTCATTAGCTCAGACATGCAGCAAAGTGGAATCCATTAAGGGACTTAAGCACTGCAGTGTTGAGTGTCACAGTGCCTACAAAGTCACACAATAACACTGTGATCCACAAAGCCTGTATTAGTTGTCTAGGCTCCCTACACAATGAATGGACACATAAGAATGAGATCCATAAAAGACAGCAGGTTAGGCAGCTCCCCACCTAAGATAGCCAATGGGAGATGCTGATGTGCTAAGTCTCTCTTTTTTCTCAGATATAGGCGCCTAAGTACTGGCAAGAGAGACCTGCCTAGCTCTGCTAGCAGCCTATATGTGGGAACCCCTCTCTTAGCTTAGTTGCTTATGTAGTTTCTTGTGGGAATTAGTTAGGTGACTGCATCACTCAATGAAGAAGCAGAGGTGCCCACTGTATAACTTAGATCCCAACGGTAAGAGTACTCACCAGGATATGGAGCCAGAGAACTTGACCCAGGGTTTCCTGCCCCCACCTGGGTGCCACATATGCTGGTCTACAGACTTATTCCCACACTCTCTTTCTCTGTCCTATTTCTTTATTTATCCACAGTAGAACAGTAAAGAGTGAGGGAGGCTCAGATAAGAATATCCCATAGGCCAGTGATTACCCCCACCTTCCTGAGAAACAGGATTGGAAGTGCGGTCTCCTTTCTCCCCCTTAGCCAGGAGTGGGGAATTGAATTTGTCTCCCATATTCCAGATGAGCACTCTAATAACTGGGCTAAATGTGATAAGGTGGGCTCCAGCATCACCTATTCCTCCATCCAGCTTTTGAATAGGGCCCAATGAGTAGGCACAGTCACAGGGTACCTAACAAGTCAGGCAGCTGAACAGCAGTCTCCCCTTAATTTGTGAATCACTCTGGAACTCAGTGAGGAGATAGGTGTCCATATACCTAGAATGAGGCAGCAGTGCACGTGCCCAGAAGCAGGAACATAGGCACCCAAGGAAATTTTATTTTGAAAGATTTAGGTGCTGAGTTTAGGCTCCTAAGTGATTCAGGGAGAGTTTTGTGGATTGCAGTTGGGGACCTAGACACCTAAAAGTGGGACATAGGTGTCTACAACTGGGTTTAGGTGCCTAAATAGCTTGATGGGAACCACCAGGTTCTTTGAAGCTCTGGGAATTTGTTTTCAAGTCCACTTAAATAAGACAAGTTTCTCAGACACTCCCTCCTTCCATTAACTCTGTTTTCCACAGCACTGTGAACACCGCCAGCACTTGTTACAAATACAAATATTAGTAGCCCATTTTTATCACATCTCTGCATAAAATATTACAATAGAAATTACAAATGCACCCTTTTTCCCCCCCCACAGAGCAGCCCTTACTGTTTCCACAAGCTTTACTTCCAATATGTTACACTCAGATGCAAAGCAAATAATTAACTAACTAACTAAAGAAATGAAGAAATAAAACCTTCTCTTCTGAAGCTGGTATTTTATGTATCTTCTCCAGTAATAGTTGGAGTCGAATACACTAAGGCCTGTTGTGCCACCTTATGCACTTAACTGGTTAGAAGACAGCTATCCAGAATTTCCAGACACACTCCTGGAATATGTTACCTCAAAACAGAAACTAAGTTTCTTCCAGGTACTACCAGAGCAAGAGACAAAGGTTGAGGTTTTTCAGAGCTGACAAAAGACTAACCACATGATCGGCACTGACAATAATAGGAGATGTGTGGCTAAATCCCCCACAGTTGGCTTTAAAAATTTCAATTGACAGGACAGATTTTTTTTCCACTTACACTGAAATAAATCAGCAGTGATTTCATGAAAGTCCATGGAGATTTACTATGTAAATTAGAGTAGGTGAGTGCAATCTCAAGCCAATATTTTCCTGTCTGAGGTAAACATAAGATCTTGGTACTCCAATTTTTTTATCTTTGACCATGCATGTTGCCACTAAGTCATGTGGCAAACTCACTCGCTTGCAAGACAGCAGGTACTTACCATGTCACATTTAGCATGCAAAAGAGAAAGAAAGAATATTAAAAAGGAATACCAAAACATTTAAAATTGCTCTCTGTTGAGCCTTCTACCCTATTCCTCCACTGCCTGTGCATGGCGAGTACACAGTGGGCAGAAAGCGCTACCAAATCTGAATACTAACTTTTTATTCCCACATTGCACATATGTACAAGATTACACAGAGTGCAAAGCAGACCGGGACACAGAGCCAAATTTTTTAATATCTCTGGCTCAGATTCTGAAGAATACAAATTAGGCAGATCAAAATCCAAACTTTTTATGAGTTTACTCACTCTAGAGTGAAGCTCAAGATGACAAATTGGATCTGGATTTTTGTTTGTTTAGGATCATTTCTGCTTGTCACCAGTGGGTCTGTCTGCAATCCTATCTGACTCATTTGCTACCTATATGCCTGTACTCATCAGTGTATGTATAAGCAGGCCAAAAACTCAGTTAACTATAAGGTTACTATCATTTATGTAAGACAAGGGGCAATACAGCTAAAAACAGACAGACAAAGAGTATGGACTTGTATGCCTAAAGGAAGAGAAAGATACCTATATATGGGAGTAGGAGCAGATCCCAAGTCTTAATGTATGGAATATTGTTATGGAAATTCTCTTCTTTATTTTTATAGGTTATACAATGCTTCTCCTCAGGATATGATATTCATATATATATATATGAATTAGCTGTATTGATTTCAGTGGAGTTTCTATAGGCATTCTGGAGCAGATCTTCAATAGGAGTTAGGCACCTAAATACCTTTAATAAACTGGGCCTCAGATATCCTGAGGAGAGGCATCGAATAACCTATAAAAATAAAATATAGATTTACACTGGTGTAACCGTGATGAGAAATTGATCCTCTAACTCAGAATACTGTAACTTTAATATATATGTGAAATTTAGACCTTGAATAGGTGAGGTCAATTTTGTTGCAACATTCCATAAACTCTAACACTTGTTCTCTTGATTGATTTCCCTTGCCCTGTAATTGTTGGGTCTTCTATTGTGCTGATGAAGTAACAGTCAGTATTTGACATGGTGGTACATGGATTCATTTTAACTAGGAACACTATTTAACTGAAGACATGTTAAAATCAGCTGTTAAACATCTTCATTAGTGAAGACATCATATTGATAGAAGTATCTAAGTGTTGTTTAGAACACTTTGTTTTATGAAGCCTTTATGTTTTTATTGAGGCTATTTTAGAAGAGAATTTCCATAACAATATTCCATACCTCAAGACTTGGGATCTGCTCCTATTCCCATTAAAATACCCCTCATTATTATTGGAGCAGGACAACTGAGGCCTTAACTAGATGTCCAGAAAATGTAAAAGAGTCAGTGAGACTACATCTATCTATCGAATTGTAGTGATGCAGGACTCACCCCTGCAGCGCCTCCTGTCGGTCTCTCCAGGGAATTAGCTCTTCAACCCAGGAGCATCTTCTGCAGGCTGGTGTCCCGCTTGCTGCTGGCTCCCATGTCCCTTCCAGATCCCCTGTACCCTTTACCTGGTTTCTGCCCACCGCAGCAACCCCCAACCTGGGTTTCCCCACTCATGGGAACCCCCCCACTCACCTCAGTGGCTACTGCTAGTCACTATCTAGCTCCCATTCACTGGGGGAGACTGCAGTCTGTAAAGGCCACTCATCACTGGCAAGGAGGGTTTTGGACCTGCTGCCTTGGACTACCTCTGGGCTGCCCTTTGCAACCCCAGTACCCTTCTGGGCCTTTAACAAGGCCTTAGGGTCAGCTCCAGGGTTTTTGCCACCCCAAGCGGCAGGGAAAAAAGAAAAAAAGTCACAATCACGATCAGCAGCACTTCGACAGCAGCTCCATTGCACCGCTTTCTTCTTTCGTGGCACTTCAGCAGCAGGTCCTTCCCCCTGAGAGGGACTGAGGGACCTGCCACTGAATTGCCACCAAAGAGCTGGACATGCCACCCCAAGCACCTGCTTGCTATGCTGGAGCCAGTCCTGCAAGGCCTGCAGCCTGGGGGGTTTCCAGGACAGAGCTCCCCTGCTCCTCTGGCCTTCCCCCAGCCCTGCTCCACTCTAGGTACCCAGTGAGCTCCTAAGCAGCCAGGCCCTTCCCTCTCTACAGGCAAAGAGAGACTGTCTGCTCCTGGCCCATTGCCCTCTTATAAGGACCAGCTGAGCCCTGATTGGGACGTGGCCACAGCTGAGCCTGCTTCCCCAAACAGCCTGGGAACTGCTTGCTTCCAGCCACAGCCCTCTCCTGGGCTGTTTTAAACCCTTTAAGGCAGGAGCGGGTATCCATCCCTCTACAGAGCGTGCTCAGTATCCTCTGTAGCTGCCCTCCTGGCTGGAGCTCTTCCTCCTTCTCCTCTCCACCTGCCTTGCTAGTTGGAGCTCTCCCTTACTCCCTGGGCTGTTGCTGCTGCTGGCTAGAGCTCCCTCCCTAGACGACTGCTGCTGCTGCTGCTACCACTGCTGCTGAGTCAGGGGTGGGGGGGCCTTGCCGGCCAGCCCCCCCTCCCCACCATCTTTGGAGGGAGCAGCTAAGACCCCCACCTTCACCATCACCACTACCACCTGTGGGGGTCCTTCCTGCCTGGCTGCCAGGGTTGCCGGAGCTGCTGCTGCCGCCGCCGGTGCTGTGCGTGTCCTCGGGAGCTGCTGGAGCCTGGAGGTGGAGGAAGAGGACTGCGCGGTCCATCGGCTGCTGGGGGAGCCCATGAGACTCTGGAAACCACTGTGGAGGGGGCTGTTTTGGACTGAGTAATTTTCGAACTGTGCGCTAGTGGTGGGGGTCTAGACTGTGTTTGTGGGGACACAGGGGGTGTGGCGTGGAGCCTGCCCCCTGGTCCATCTGTGTGTCCCCCCCCAAACCCCCACCACCACCGTTGCCCCCTCCACCACCAACCCCACAGCCCATTTTCCATCTGCCTCCGCTCCTGCCTCTGGGACTCTGCTGCTTTCCTGGCCTGCCACGCCCTGCT
Source organism: Malaclemys terrapin pileata (assembly GCF_027887155.1). NCBI lineage: Eukaryota > Metazoa > Chordata > Testudines > Emydidae > Malaclemys > Malaclemys terrapin. Next base: position 156,627,609 of record NC_071507.1, on the reverse strand, counting down.
GACAGCGTTTGGGCCTGCAGCGGCGGGCAGGCGGCCCGCACATTGACTTTTCGCAAGCGCTCGTGGGCGCACCTACCCCCCCCTTGGACTGACCCCTTCCCCTTTTGCAACAGGCCCCCCAGCTTTGCCCTTTGCTGCCTACCCCCTTTGCCCTCTGTAGCCTTTTGCCCTTCCCCAGCTTCAGTTTGTTTACCTGCCCCGCCCCTTTCCCTCTGTAGTTTGGTTTCGTTGTCCCACCCCAGCCCTGCGGTTAGCCCTTTGGTTCCTCTGCCCCATTCCCAGCCTCGTTGCTCCCTTGCGCCCCCTTTGCCCTGATTGACCTTTCCCCTCGTGTGCCCATGCCCCCTCCCGTGCGCTTGTGCCCCCCATCACATTTTGGTTATTCACTGCACCCCCTTCTGTTATTGTGACCTTCCCTCCCTTAGTGTAACTAGAGGAGCCGGTGTCGGTGACTGTCCCCCCTCAGCCCTTGATATTCCCGCATCTCCCTGCGTTTCGGTGCCCTCCTCCCCTGCCTGCAGCCTAGTGAGGAGGAGTGGTTGACCTGCCTTTCCTTTAGCCGCCCCCCCCCCCCTTTTTTTTTTTCTCCAGTGTGTTTTTCCCTCCCTCCCTGCTTAATATGGAGGGGAACACGGCGGGCGAGCCCCCCCAAGTAGGCCCCGCCACCCCTCCCCCGCCTGTCCCCTTAGCCTCTACCTCAACTTGCGCTGCCGAGCCACCTGCCACCGCTGCGGCGTTGGCAGCGGCAGGCGACGGGGTGACCTCCGCTGCTGCCACGTCCCCAGCTCCCTCCAATTATGGGGGAGCTGCCCCAGCTGGCAGGAAAGGCCAGGGCAAGAAAAAGGGAAAGGGCCCCGCTAAAAAGACTGGGCCCTCCATGGCAGGGGCTGCCTCCACTGCTGCGGACCTGCCACCGGCCGCAACAATCCTTCCCGCTGCTCCCTCCACCAGCTCTGCGGGTGCCCCTCCCCCAGCCCCTAGGGCGTATGCCCAGGTGGCAGCGGCCACCAGTATGCCATCTCACCCATCCACCGCCTCCGCTTCCAACTATAGTGGCCTGGGCCCCTTCCCCACCTTGACTAGGAGGCATGGCATCCGTTGCCTCCAGGTGCCCGCCTCGCCGCACGTGGAGACCTACGTGCGGGCGTTGGCGAGGGTGGTGGGGCCCGCGGCCATCGTGGCGGCCTCCAAAATGTATGGCAAGGTTGTCTTTTTCCTTGCCTCGGAGGCCGCCGTCCAAGAGGCGGTGGAGAAAGGCCTGGCGGTGGGGGGCGTATTCGTCCCCCTGGAGCCGCTAGAAGACCTGGGTGTCCGTGTGGTCCTTACCTCTGTTCCTCCTTACCTTCCCAATGTCGCCCTGCTGCCCGCCCTTTCCACCTTGGGGAAACCTATTTCCATCGTTCGCCCTCTCTCGCTAGGCTGCAAGGACCCCGCCCTCCGTCACGTCCTCTCGTTCCGCCGGCACGTGCAGCTCCAACTGCCGCCGGCGGCACGTGCTGGAGAGGCGCTTGAGGGGTCTTTCTTGGTCCCCTATCGGGGGACCCATTGCCGGGTGTACTATTCTACGGGGGAGGCCCAGTGCTACCTCTGCCGGGCGATAGGGCACGTCCGGAGGGACTGCCCCTTGGCCCGGCACGGAGGAGCGTCCGGGACCCCCGAGCCCCGGCAGAGTGCCAGCCCCACCATTGCTGGCGCTCCTAGTTGCCCGGTACCCGGAGCCGCCCCTCCTTCTTCTCGGACCACCACTGCTCCCGCTCGGGCTCAAGGGGTATCTCCCCCACCATGCCCAGATGAGCGAGAGAGCCCCGTCTCTGCTATGTGCACTGTGGCGGGGCCTGTAGAGGAGGGTGCGGTGGGGGTATTGCCGGGCACGAGAGAGGGCCCTCCCCAGGGGGATTCTGCCCCCCCTCCTACTACCCCATTGTTACCTCCTCAGGTCCTCAAGCCGTCATCTCTGCCCCCCGACCCAATCCCTGTCACCCAGCCCGCAGACGATGCCATGGAGGGCTGGACCCTAGTACAGGGAAAGCGGGGCAAGCGGAAGGCTCGAGCTCCACTCCTGCCATCCGGTGCGGAGGCCCCCCGGAAAACCAGGAAGGGGGGCTCCGCTGCTGAGCCTTCCGCTTTGCCCGCGGGCGCATTACATCTACCGTTGCCGGTTGGGGAAGCTGTGGCAGCACCGGAGGATGCCGCCATCCATTCTCCGCGGTCCTTCCTCGCGGAGGCCCACGTTGCGGCCCCTCCTACCCCCTTACCACCTATACCCTCTGCGATGCTCGAGGCAAGCGTCGCCTCGGGTGTTAGCGGGGATGATCCCGGGGTGGTGGGAGGTGAGCTGCCCTCTATCTATGAGGAGATCGAGGCCCTGGGTCTGACCCCGGTCACCCAGGGGGAGGACGACCCTCTGCCAGCGGGCCTTGATCTAGCCGCTCTCACCTCAACCCCCCCTTCTGCGTCTCCTGTTCCCCTGACCGCTGCTCCTGCCTTCGAGGAACCCCTGGACTCCTTGCCCTGCCCGGCTGCGGGTGACACATCGCTGACGGCCGCCGAGCCTCTTCAGGCGACGGCCGGTGCCTCGCGGCCGGGACTCGTGTTACCAGGGGTATCCCTTGTTGGTGTGGGGCAACCGAGTTCCTTCCTGAGTGGGGGCCCATTGCAGATTGTTCACCACCTGCTGCCGTGGCTGTTCCATCTGCCGTAGAGCCTGAGCCCGGCATCCCTGGGGACCCCCTCCCTAACCCTCAGACCCCTGGGCCCGACCGAGAGGAGCTACCTTCCAGCTGTCCAGCTCCTGGGGCCCAGGATCCCGCCTCTGTCCCTCTTCCCGACCCTACTCCTGCCCCCGGCCCTACCCCTACTCCTGACCCCAGCCCTGTCCCCTCCACCTCCCACGATGCCATTGCCGCCTCTGGGGATGTGTCTTTCTCTTTCCCAGAGGGTGACCCCCAGGGAGCGGCCTTTGTGTTCCCCAGTCCCGACCCACTAGGGGCTGCTCTTCTCCCTCCGCCGCCGCCCCCCATTAAGCCGGGGTCTGAGACGGACCGTGTGGCGCCGGTCCATCGGGCGCCACGTCGAGGGTCCGCCCCTTGCCTGCCCGTCTCAGTGGGCCACGGGGCCGAGCCAGGGGCCCCACTGGGGGATGATCTGCAGCCAGTGACCCCACCCCCCCATATGCTGCGAGAAGAGCTGCGGGAGTTTTTAGAAGATGTGCGTGGCTCCCGCAATAAGGTGCCGCTCGCTCTCCAGCGATGGGGGGATTTCCACCAGATCCTCCGGGCCGCGAGGGCCCTCATGGGGGAGGGTAAAAGGACCGGGAAGCAGGGTGCTGCGGCTTACCAGCGGGTCCGCAGCTTCCGTGACTCCTTGCTCACCTTCGGGGTGGGTCACGGTTTGCTGCGCGGCCCAATGGGGGCCGCGAGCGTCCCTGCCAGCGAGGATCCCCCCCAGCCCTCCTCATGCCACCTATCTCTTTTGCAACATTGAACACCCGGGGCTGTAGGGTGGGTCTCCGCAGGTGCCAGGTGCTCTCCTTCCTTCGGGAAGGGGGGTACTCTGTGATTTTCCTGCAGGAGACCCACACGGATCCGGCCGCCGAAGACAGCTGGCGGCTGGAGTGGGGAGACAGGGTCTATTTTAGCCATCTCACAGCTCGTACGGCTGGAGTGGCTACCCTGTTCTCTCCCAACCTACAGCCCGAGGTGCTGGGGGTTGCCGAGGTTGTGCCGGGCCGCCTGCTACACCTCCGGGTCCGTATGGAGGGGCTTGTGGTCAATCTTGTCAACGTCTATGCCCCGACATCGGGCCCGGAGCGGCTGCCTTTCTATCAGCAGGCATCCGCCTTCCTCGGCTCCTTGGATCCTCGTGAGTGCCTGATCCTGGGCGGGGACTTCAACGCTACCCTCGAGGAGCGGGACCGCTCGGGGACCGAGCAGTGCCCGGCCGCCGCGGACGTCCTCCGGGAGATTGTAGAACGTCATTCCCTGGTGGACGTCTGGCGCGACCACCACCCGGACGACGTCTCCACGTTCACCTACGTCCAGGTGGAAGCCCATCGGTCGTGCCACTCCCGGTTGGACCGCATTTACTTGTCACGTCTCCATCTCTCACGGGCCCACTCCTCCGCCGTGCGGCCGGCCCCCTTTTCCGATCACCATTTAGTCACCGTGACGGCCTCTCTATGTGGGGAGAGGCCGGGGCCGGCCTATTGGCACTTTAATAATAGCTTGTTGGAGGATGTGGGCTTCGTGGCGTCCTTCCGGGAGTTTTGGCTGGTCTGGCGAGGGCAGCGGCGTGCCTTTCCCTCGGCGCGGCGATGGTGGGACCTAGGAAAGGTGCGCGCCCGGCTCTTCTGCCGTGATTACACCCGGGGTGCCAGCCGACGGAGGGATGCGGCGATAGAGCAGTTGGAACGGGAGGTCTTGGAGGTAGAGAGGCGTCTGGCCGCCAGCCCTGAGGATCCATCCCTTTGCGGAGCGTGCCGGGAGAAGCGGGAGGAGCTCCGGGCCCTGGACGATCATCGGGCCCGGGGTGCTTTTGTTCGATCCCGCATCCGCCTCCTTCGGGAGATGGATCGCGGCTCCCGCTTCTTCTACGCCCTGGAGAAAAGGAGGGGGGCCAAGAAGCACATCACCTGCCTTCTAGCAGAGGACGGCACCCCCCTTACGGATCCGGTGGAGATGTGCCAGAGGGCCGGGGCCTTCTACGCACACCTTTTCTCCCCGGATCCGACCGACCCTACCGCTTGCAGAGTGCTCTGGGACGGACTCCCAACGGTCAGCGCGGGCGACCGGGACCGGCTGGAGTCGCCTCTCTCTCTGGCCGAGTTCTCGGAAGCCCTCCGCCGCATGCCCACCAATAAATCTCCGGGCATGGACGGGCTGACCGTGGAGTTCTACCGCGTGTTCTGGGACGTCCTCGGCCCGGACCTAGTCACCGTCTGGGCCGAGGCCTTGCGGAGCGGGGTCCTCCCTCTTTCGTGCAGGCGAGCCATGCTCACCTTATTGCCGAAGAAGGGGGACCTCCGTGACTTACGGAATTGGCGTCCCGTCTCGCTCCTCAGCACGGACTACAAAATCGTAGCCAAGGCCATCTCGCTGCGGCTGGGGTCCGTGCTGGAGGACGTGATCCACCCAGACCAGACCTACACCGTCCCGGGCCGTAGCATTTTTGATAACCTCTACCTGGTCTGGGATCTTCTGGAACTTGGGTGCAGGGATGGTCTGTCGTTCGCCCTCCTGTCCCTGGATCAGGAGAAGGCGTTCGACAGGGTGGACCACGGGTATCTTCTGGGCACTCTGCAGGCGTTAGGCTTCGGACCCCAGTTTGTGGGTTTTCTCCAGGTGCTGTACGCCTCCGCAGAGTGTCTGGTCAAGCTCAACTGGACCCTGACCGAGCCGGTCAGCTTCGGGCGGGGAGTGCGGCAGGGGTGCCCCCTCTCGGGCCAGCTGTACACTCTGGCGATCGAGCCCTTCCTCTGTCTCCTCCGCAAGAGGTTGACGGGGTTGGTGCTTCGGGAACCGGAGCTGCGGCTGGTCCTGTCGGCGTATGCCGACGATGTGCTCCTCGTGGTCCAGGACCCGGGCGACTTGGTGCGGGTGGAGGCTTGCCAGACCGTGTACTCGGCGGCCTCCTCCGCCCGGGTCAACTGGGTCAAGAGCTCTCCCCTGGTGGTAGGGGACGGGTGGCAGGCGAGCTCCCTCCCACCCGCGCTTCAGGCCATCCGGTGGAGCGCAGGTCCGCTGCTCTATCTCGGCGTTTACCTTTCTGCCACGCATCCGTCTCCGCCGGAGAACTGGCAAGGTTTACAGGGTCGGGTGATGGAGCGACTCCGGAAATGGACAGGACTACTCCGGTGCCTCTCCCTTCGTGGGAGGGCACTGGTACTCAATCAACTAGTCCTGTCCATGCTCTGGCACCGTCTCAACACCCTGGTCCCAGCCCCGGGCTTCCTGGCCGACCTCCGGAGGGTGATTCTGGAGTTCTTTTGGCCAGGACTGCACTGGGTCTCTGCAGGGGTCCTCCATCTGCCCCTGGAGGAGGGAGGGCAGGGCCTGAAGTGCCTCTGTGACGTTATTGACATAAACTGGGACCGTGTAGATCATTGTTGCAAACAAGGTCCTGTAGTGGCACCCAAATCTTGTGTAAAGGGGGTCAAATGGGGTGTCTAGGACAAGGTTATGGTTTACTGGTTATGATTATGCTGTCTATATGTGTGTATCAGTTTTGTAGTTGAAGTTATGAATATTGGCTCTATACTGTCTGTATTTCAAACTTATGCTATGCTGCTGGGTGACATCCCAGACAAACTGGTGTTAGCTCTGCCTAGCCTGCTTGATGGCCCATTAAGGACCATCAGCTATACAATGGACCCATTGAGAGAAGGCAAATATGCCTTGAGACAAAGCAAAGTATGCAGGAACTTGCCCATGTGACTCCAGACTCCATTTTGCTGTAATTTTCCACAGTAAGAACAAAGAGGTGTGCTTACACCTGGAAAAGACTATATAAGGCTGATGCCTCATCTCCATCTTGTCTTCAATCCTGCTTCATACCTCTGGAGGAACTTTGCTACAAGCTGAAGCTTTGAACAAAGGACTGAGGACCCATCCCAGCGGGGGATGTATTCCAGAGACTTGATTTGAACCTGCAGTTTATTCCATCGCTGCTGCAAGCCTGAACCAAGAACTTTGCCATTACTGTATGTAATTGATTCCATTTAACCAATCCTAACTCTCATCTCTATCTTTTTCCTTTTATGAATAAACCTTTAGATTTTAGATTCTAAAGGATTGGCAACAGCGTGATTTGTGGGTAAGACCTGATTTGTATATTGACCTGGGTCTGGGGCTTGGTCCTTTGGGATCAGGAGAACCTTTTTCTTTTACTGGGGTATTGGTTTTCATAACCATTTGTCCCCATAACGAGTGGCACTGGTGGGAGTACTGGGAAACTGGAGTGTCTAAGGAGATTGCTTGTGAGACTTGCGGTTAGCCAGTGGGGTGAGACCGAAGTCCTCCTAGTCTGGCTGGTTTGGTTTGCCTTAGAGGTGGAAAAAACCCCAGCCTTGGGCTGTAACTGCCCTATTTGAGCAATTTGTCCTGAGTTGGCACTCTCAGTTGGGTTCCGCCAGAACCGCATTGTCACAGTGGCGTAGTCGTGCTTGGATCCACAGAACCAGGTCAATTAAGCTTTGGATCAGAACCCCACATTATCCAAATTTGAATTTTGGGATTGAGAGTTTGGTTGGTTAAAGAGCAGTTGCAATGGGTGAGCAAAGAGCATATGAGGGCCTTGACAAAAAAGCCCTGAAAGATTTGTGTTCAGAAAAGGGGATAAGCTTTAGAAAGAAAGCTACAAATCAAGAACTGAGAGATCTGTTAATGGCCAGTGATCAGAAGGCAGAAGCAATTGAAAAGCAAAAGGCAGCAAGTAAACTGCAACTTGAACATGAACAAAGACTGGCAGAAATTCGATTGCAGGAACTAGAAGCTGAGGCAAAAGTGCAAAGATTTCAGCTCCAAGTCAAAAAAGCAAGGGAAGAAAAGCAGAAATTGTATCCTCTTGAAAGTCCGGTTGATAACAATGTTGGTATGTTGTATAACTCTGAGCAGTTGTCAGGGTGTAACCAAATGTACCCCAATTCTGCCACCTTTTATGTAAATGCTTTTACTGTGTGTTCAGTAAAGAGTGGCTCCATAACTTGTGCCAATGCTCTGTATGGGAGCGGTAGTGAAAAATTCACAGAGAATGTAAAAGTCAATGGTAAAAGCTGTTTAGGGCAAATGATGGCTTCTAACATCACTCTGGTTAAAGCAGATCTTGTCAAAGAGGAAGATTATTTACCAAATCAGAGTGTGAATGTTGTAGTCCTCTATGAGTTTACTGTCCGTGTGCCTTTAGCCAGAATCCACCTTGAATGGAATGGTGCTAAGCATGAAGTTATAGCTGGTGTAAAAAAGTTATTGCCTAAGGATCTTTTGATTGGGGAAAATGTTAAAGCTTTGTTCAGTCCAGGTAGTCAGTCACAGGACAGGAATGATCTTAAACCTGTGTCTATTGCGGGCAATGATTTGCCTGGGGAGGGTTGCTCCAAAGGTTTGTCGGAGAAGAGATATTTGTCTGTAAATGAAGTTTCTGAATGTCGGTCTAGTGTCTCAGAAGTGAATCTGGAGTTAAATCAAGAGCAGCAAAATCTTATTGGGCAGGAAAATGTTTCTCTGGAGCAGATTAAAGTGGATGGTCAGGTGGAAGTCCTAACTGAGGAAGGAAAGGGTAGATTTTGGATGGGTGATGCATTGGTGGCTAGTACAGCTTGTAAAAGTGAACCTGAAAAGGGTAACTGTAATTTGCTGGCAGTGGCTCAGTGTAGTAAGAAGAGCAGTTTATCGGTTGGGAGTGGCAAGGTGCCTGGTAAGGAAGCTGCCCCACTCTCCCAGTCTTTGTCTGTAATCAGCCCTGTGTGCTGGGACAAAGGAGAGGAAGGCAGGAAAAGTTTGGAGGAGCCTGGGCAGCCTTGTGAGCTGATGGCTTTGTCTAGTCAGCAGTTTGGGAAGGCAGGGATAGTGGAAGATGAATGTCCCTATACCTTACCTGTTTCCTGTGTGGAGAATAGTGACAGTGAAGGAAATGTGCCTGTATCTGTCAGGGGTATTGACTTGCCTATGGAGGAAGCTACCTCAGTCTCCAAGCAGTTGTCTGTGAACAGCCCTGTGTGCTGGGACAAGGGAAATGAAATCCCGAGCTGTGTGTCTGGTAGAAAGGGTGTCTCCAGCTCTTCTTTGTCTGTGGAGCAGACAGAAGGTGCCTTTCAGCCTGTGATGGTTGAGAATAGTGCAGTTATCTCAGAATTGGTTCTGAATTCAACTAAAGCCCAGGAAGGGAATGATCCTAAGTCTGTGTCTGCTGGGGAGAATGGCACCGTAACTAGGTTGCATCCAGTTAGTGTCTTAGCAAAATCCCAGAGACCAGACAATTCTGGTGCTTATATTTTGCCTGTTGCTAGTGTATGGTTGGTAAAGGGTGTAGCAACTCTGTCTAATCAGGGTAATACTCTAGCCAGGGCACAAGGAGAGCAGGAAGGTGATTTGGTTGTGTTATCTACTGATGGTGTGGAAACTTGTAGCAAGAAGGAACGAATTCCTGAACTTGTGTGTGGCAAAGGGAAGGGAAATGTTTCTAACCTTTTATCTAGGAAGTCTATGGGTTTGCCTGAAAGGGGATTGTGTAGAGATCTGCCTGATGGGCCAAAGGTGATCCTGGATGTAAGTAAGACCCAGAAAAAGTCTGTTATTGCTCAGGGAAGTGTTCCTTTAGAGCAAGCCCTAGGTGAAGAGGGTAAGGGCAAAATTTCTGTGAGGGGTGATTTGCTGCTTAGAAAAGCTCCTGGGGAAAGGAATCCTCATGGTAAGCTGTGCAAGCAGTTCCCTGTAACTGAAGGATGTGAGAGTGATTTAATCAAGGAAGTTTCAGTTCCTAACAGCCAGAAATTTTCTGTTGTGAATGGATCCACTGACTTTCCTTTCGAAAGATCCAGTGTGGGTAGCTTTGAGAAGGTCTCAGATGGAGTAAGAGCTGTTAAGAAAGTTGAGCAACCCTATAACCAAGTGGCTGTGTGTGGCCAGCTTGTTGGGAAGACAATGGTGTTGGAACAGGACTGTCTCTATGCTAATTCTTTAAGTGAGCAGTCTGTGCTTCAGGATCTGAGGACAGATTTGGTTACTGGTGTTTCAAAGCAGAACAGTTTTATGGCTAAATGCTTGGGGATGCAGGGGAGAGCAGGCAAACTCTCACCCTCAAACTCTTTGGATTTGTGTGGTATCTCTTTAAAACAGAGTCCAGTCTTGGAAATGATAGCAGTTAAGGATATAAAAACTGGTGGACTGGCTTCTGTCTGTGGTAATGCAAATTACTTGTCTGGCTGGGAGGGGAAGGACTTGCTAATAGCTGTTAGCACAGAGAGCCCACCCCATCAGCCAGTGAATTCTGGTAAGCAAGAAAAGTCAGGGTTTGATCCTGCAGGACAAGGAGGAAAGAGAAAACTGCATTTTGCAAAGGGAAGCAACAGGTTAACCCTAAAATGTCCGAACTCCAATGGTATTGAGCCAAAGGTGTGGCATGACAACCATAAATGTAGATGGACACTTGCAATGGATTTGTTGTTAATGCTAATAGTAATTTTGTAACTAAGGTGTTGCTATTACCAAGAACTGTAAGAATGTACAATGTTCCTAATCGGTTGGAAAATCCCTTGAACATGTTAAAAGGAATACATGAGAACACACTTTATGTTAAAAGGCCTTGTTATACTGATGTTTCACAGTTGATGCCTATAAACAGTATTGGAACTTTTCACAGGAGAAAAGACATTCCAGACCTAATGTGCTGTATGAGAAGGGAAACTAAGGCACACTACCATATTGCTTTCACGGCTAAATGCCAAGATTCCTGTACTATGAACATCATTAATATCTGCATTTATTTGATGTTAATTGGGTTCCAAACATTTGCCCGAGCTCGTGTGGATAAAGTAGCTGTTTTCTTTAGCTCTTGGCAAGGTCACATAAGACATACAGGAACCATGCTGCAAGAGCAGATCCAATCCACTATTGTTCTAACCAAGTTTTACCTTAAGTTTGTAAAGAGGTTCAATCATGTTGTTGAAGACAATTTTGATAAACCATTTCTGTTATACACTGGTATGGCTTCTAACCCAATACTAGCTGTAGTGAGACAGAACCCAGGATGGGGAGCTCTTGGGATGCAGTCAGTGATGTTTGTGTCATCCCTTCCTGCATCAATTTTGCGTTGGGGGTGTGACGTTATTGACATAAACTGGGACCGTGTAGATCATTGTTGCAAACAAGGTCCTGTAGTGGCACCCAAATCTTGTGTAAAGGGGGTCAAATGGGGTGTCTAGGACAAGGTTATGGTTTACTGGTTATGATTATGCTGTCTATATGTGTGTATCAGTTTTGTAGTTGAAGTTATGAATATTGGCTCTATACTGTCTGTATTTCAAACTTATGCTATGCTGCTGGGTGACATCCCAGACAAACTGGTGTTAGCTCTGCCTAGCCTGCTTGATGGCCCATTAAGGACCATCAGCTATACAATGGACCCATTGAGAGAAGGCAAATATGCCTTGAGACAAAGCAAAGTATGCAGGAACTTGCCCATGTGACTCCAGACTCCATTTTGCTGTAATTTTCCACAGTAAGAACAAAGAGGTGTGCTTACACCTGGAAAAGACTATATAAGGCTGATGCCTCATCTCCATCTTGTCTTCAATCCTGCTTCATACCTCTGGAGGAACTTTGCTACAAGCTGAAGCTTTGAACAAAGGACTGAGGACCCATCCCAGCGGGGGATGTATTCCAGAGACTTGATTTGAACCTGCAGTTTATTCCATCGCTGCTGCAAGCCTGAACCAAGAACTTTGCCATTACTGTATGTAATTGATTCCATTTAACCAATTCTAACTCTCATCTCTATCTTTTTCCTTTTATGAATAAACCTTTAGATTTTAGATTCTAAAGGATTGGCAACAGCGTGATTTGTGGGTAAGACCTGATTTGTATATTGACCTGGGTCTGGGGCTTGGTCCTTTGGGATCAGGAGAACCTTTTTCTTTTACTGGGGTATTGGTTTTCATAACCATTTGTCCCCATAACGAGTGGCACTGGTGGGAGTACTGGGAAACTGGAGTGTCTAAGGAGATTGCTTGTGAGACTTGCGGTTAGCCAGTGGGGTGAGACCGAAGTCCTCCTAGTCTGGCTGGTTTGGTTTGCCTTAGAGGTGGAAAAAACCCCAGCCTTGGGCTGTAACTGCCCTATTTGAGCAATTTGTCCTGAGTTGGCACTCTCAGTTGGGTTCCGCCAGAACCGCATTGTCACAGCCTCCACACTCAGGTCCATGTCTTCCGCCTCCAGGCCCTGCAGAGGCTCCTTTATGGTGCAGGTAATCCAGCGTGGAGCGTATTGGCGCACGCCTTCCTGCGCCGCTTCCGAGGGCTCCGATACGACCGGCAGCTTTTTTATCTCGACCCGAGAGGTCTTCCGCGAGACCTCTCCGGGCTGCCGGTATTCTACCAGGACCTCCTCCGGACCTGGAAACTGTTCTCAGCGACCAGGTCCGTGGCGGCCACCGAGGGGGCAGATCTCCTCGCGGAGCCCCTGCTACACTATCCCCAGCTTCGTGTGCAGGTGGCGGAGTCCCCCGCGGTGCGCCAGAGGTTGGTCCTGGCAGAAGTCACTAGAGTCGGAGACCTCCTGGACTACGACCGGGGAGACTGGCTGGATCCCCTGACGCTCGCTCGGCGCATGGGGCTCTCCAGGCCTTGTACTCCCCAGCGCATACTTCAGGAAGTGAGGGCTGCTTTGCCGCCCGCTGCTCGGGTTTGCCTCGACCAGATCCTGCACGAGGGCACCCCCCGCCCACCCTCCACCCCTGGCCCTCCGGACCTTTTCATCGGGCCCCTGCCCCGTGGACCCAACCGGCCCCCCCGCCCCTTTTCCGTGAGCCGGCTGCATGACTTGCAGCCGGTTCGTTTCTTGACCGCGCCAAGGAAACATCTATACACGCTCATGCTGCACACTCTTCACTTCCTCACCCTCGTGTCCCGCCCCGATACAAAGTGGCGGGACCTCCTGCCACCTGTCGAGGGTGAGAAGCCCCGGTGGGCCAGCCTCTATTCCACTCTGGTCCCGAGGCCCGCCGGGGATCTCAGCTGGCGGCTCCTTCATGGGGCCGTGAGCACGGGCGTGTACTTGGCGCGGTTTACCCCTGTCCCGGACACCTGTCCTTTCTGCGGCGTGAGGGAGACCCTGGCTCATGTTTACTTAGAGTGTGCCAGGTTGCAGCCCCTACACCGGCTCCTCACCGATATTATGTTACGTTTTTGGTTACACTTTTCCCCTCACCTTCTCATTTATGCACTCCCTATCCATGGCCCCACGAAGTCGCGGGACCTCCTGGTCAACTTCCTCTTGGCACTGGCTAAACAGGCCATCTATAAAACCAGGGAGAGGAGGTTGGCCGATGGAGGTTCCTGTGACTGTGGGGCCTGTTTCCGATCCTCTGTCCGTTCACGTATCCGGGCAGAGTTCCTCTGGGCGGCGTCCACTGGCTCCCTTGAAGCCTTTGAGGAGCAGTGGGCGCTGTCCGGGGTTCTCTGCTCGGTGTCCCCGTCTGGTTCTCTTCTTTTGATCCTTTGACCACACTCCTGTCCCTGTTTTTACATTAGTTGTCCCCCGTAATTATTTGAGTTCCAGGTCCTGTGGATCCTCCCCTTAGGCTGGGGGGAGATCCTTTAGCAGGGCGTAAGCCCGCCCACTTCCCGGAACCCAATAGGTACAGAGCGTGCTCAGTTTCCTCTGTGGCTGCCCTCCTGGCTGGAGCTCTCCCTCCTTCTCCTCTCCACCTGCCTTGCTAGTTGGAGCTCTCCCTTCCCTCCCTGGGCTGCTGCTGTTGCTGCTGGCTAGAGCTCCCTCCCTAGACGACTGCTGCTGCTACCACTGCTGCTGAGTCAGGGGTGGGGGGGCCTTGCTGGTCAGCCCCCCCTCCCCACCATCTTTGGAGGGAGAAGCTAAGACCCCCACCTTCACCATCAGCACTACCACCTGTGGGGGGGTCCTTCCTGCCTAGCTGCCAGGGTTGCCAGAGCTACTACTGCTGCTGCCGCCGGTGCTGTGCGTGTCCTCGGGAGCTGCTAGAGCCTGGAGGTGGAGGAAGAGGACTGCGCGGTCCATCGGCTGCTGGGGGAGCGCATGAGACTCTGGAGACCACTGTGGAGGGGGCTGTTTTGGACTGAGTAATTTTTGAACTGTGCTCTAGTGGTGGGGGTCTAGACGGTGTTTGTGGGGACACAGGGGGTGTGGCGTGGAGCCTGCCCCCTGGTCCATCTGTGTGTCCCCCCCCCCGCCGACCCCCACCACCACCGTTGCCCCCTCCACCACCAACCCCACAGCCCATTTTCCATCTGTCTCCGCTCCTGCCTCTGGGACTCTGCTGCTTTCCTGGCCTGCCACGCCCTTCTGACAGCGTTTGGGCCTGCAGCGGCGGGCAGGCGGCCCGCACATTGACTTTTCGCAAGCGCTCGTGGGCGCACCTACCCCCCCTTGGACTGACCCCTTCCCCTTTTGCAACAGGCCCCCCAGCTTTGCCCTTTGCTGCCTACCCCCTTTGCCCGCTGTAGCCTTTTGCCCTTCCCCAGCTTCAGTTTGTTTGCCTGCCCCGCCCCTTTCCCTCTGTAGTTTGGTTTCGTTGTCCCACCCCAGCCCTGCAGTTAGCCCTTTGGTTCCTCTGCCCCATTCCCAGCCTTGTTGCTCCCTTGCGCCCCCCTTGCCCTGATAGACCTTTCCCCTCGTGTGCCCATGCCCCCTCCCGTGCGCTTGTGCCCCCCATCACATTTTGGTTATTCACTGCACCCCCTTCTGTTATTGTGACCTTCCCTCCCTTAGTGTAACTAGAGGAGCCGGTGTCGGTGACTGTCCCCCCTCAGCCCTTGATACTCCCGCATCTCCCTGCGTTTCGGTGCCCTCCTCCCCTGCCTGCAGCCTAGCGAGGAGGAGTGGTTGACCTGCCTTTCCTTTAGCCGCCCCCCCCCTTTTTTTTCTCCAGTGTGTTTTTCCCTCCCTCCCTGCTTAATATGGAGGGGAACACGGTGGGCGAGCTCCCCCAAGTAGGCCCCGCCACCCCTCCCCCGCATGTCCCCTTAGCCTCTACCTCAACCTCCGCTGCCGAGCCACCTGCCACCGCTGCGGCGTTGGCAGCGGCAGGCGACGGGGTGACCTCCGCTGCTGCCACGTCCCTAGCTCCCTCCAATTATGGGGGAGCTGCCCCAGCCGGCAGGAAAGGCCAGGGCAAGAAAAAGGGAAAGAGCCCCGCTAAAAAGACTGGGCCCTCCATGGCAGGGGCTGCCTCCACTGCTGCGGCCCTGCCACCGGCCGCAACAATCCTTCCCGCTGCTCCCTCCACCAGCTCTGCGGGTGCCCCTCCCCCAGCCCCTAGGGCGTATGCCCAGGTGGCAGCGGCCACCGGTATGCCATCTCGCCCATCCACCGCCTCCGCTTCCAACTATAGTGGCCTGGGCCCGTTCCCCACCTTGACTAGGAGGCATGGCATCCGTTGCCTCCAGGTGCCCGCCTCGCCGCACGTGGAGACCTACGTGCGGGCGTTGGCGAGGGTGGTGGGGCCCGCGGCCATCGTGGCGGCCTCCAAAATGTATGGCAAGGTTGTCTTTTTCCTTGCCTCGGAGGCCGCCGCCAAAGAGGCGGTGGAGAAAGGCCTGGCGGTGGGGGGCGTATTCGTCCCCCTGGAGCCGCTAGAAGACCTGGGTGTCCGTGTAGTCCTTACCTCTGTTCCTCCTTACCTTCCCAATGTCGCCCTGCTGCCCGCCCTTTCCACCCTGGGGAAACCTATTTCCATCGTTCGCCCTCTCTCGCTAGGCTGCAAGGACCCCGCCCTCAGTCACGTCCTCTCGTTCCGCCGGCACGTGCAGCTCCAACTGCCGCCGGCGGCACGTGCTGGAGAGGCGCTTGAGGGGTCTTTCTTGGTCCCCTATCGGGGGACCCATTACCGGGTGTACTATTCTACGGGGGAGGCCCGGTGTGACAATGCGGTTCTGGCGGAACCCAACTGAGAGTGCCAACTCAGGACAAATTGCTCAAATAGGGCAGTTACAGCCCAAGGCTGGGGTCTTTTCCACCTCTAAGGCAAACCAAACCAGCCAGACTAAGAGGACTTCGGTCTCACCCCACTGGCTAACCGCAAGTCCCACAAGCAATCTCCTTAGACACTCCAGTTTCCCAGTATTACCACCAGTGCCACTCGTTATGGGGACAAATGGTTATGAAAACCAATACCCCAGTAAAAGAAAAAGGTTCTCCTGATCCCAAAGGACCAAGCCCCAGACCCAGGTCAATATACAAATCAGATCTTACCCACAAATCACGCTGTTGCCAATCCTTTAGAATCTAAAATCTAAAGGTTTATTCATAAAAGGAAAAAGATAGAGATGAGAGTTAGGATTGGTTAAATGGAATCAATTACATACAGTAATGGCAAAGTTCTTGGTTCAGGCTTGCAGCAGCGATGGAATAAACTGCAGGTTCAAATCAAGTCTCTGGAATACATCCCCCGCTGGGATGGGTCCTCAGTCCTTTGTCCAAAGCTTCAGCTTGTAGCAAAGTTCCTCCAGAGGCATGAAGCAGGATTGAAGACCAGATGGAGATGCGGCATCAGCCTTATATAGTCTTTCCCAGGTGTAAGATCACCTCTTTGTTCTTACTATGGAAAATTACAGCAAGATGGAGTCTGGAGTCACATGGGCCAGTCCCTGCATACTTTGCTGAGTTACAAGGCGTATCTGCCTTCTCTCAATGGGTCCATTGTATAGCTGATGGTCCTTAATGGGCCATCAAGCAGGCTAGGCAGAGCTAATCTCAGCTTGTCTGGGATGTCACCCAGAAGCATAGCATAAGTTTGCCATAGAGCCAATATTCATAACTTCAACTACAAAACTGATACACACATATAGACAGCATAATCATAACCAGTAAACCATAACCTTGTCCTAGACACCCCATTTGACCCCCTTTATACCAGATTTGGGTGCCACCACAGGACCTTGGTTGCAACAATGATCTATACGGTCCCAGTTTATGTCAATAACGTCACACCCGGTGCTACCTCTGCTGGGCGATAAGGCACGTCCGGAGGGACTGCCCCTTGGCCCGGCACGGAGGAGCGTCCGGGACCCCCGAGCCCCGGCAGAGTGCCAGCCCCACCATTGCTGGCGCTCCTAGTTGCCCGGTACCCGGAGCCGCCCCTCCTCCTTCTCGGACCACCACTGCTCCCGCTCGGGCTCAAGGGGTATCTCCCCCACCATGCCCAGATGAGCGAGAGAGCCCCGTCTCTGCTATGTGCACTGTGGCGGGGCCTGTAGAGGAGGGTGCGGTGGGGTTATTGCCGGGCGCGAGAGAGGGCCCTCCCCAGGGGGATTCTGCCCCCCCTCCTACTGCCCCATTGTTACCTCCTCAGGTCCTCAAGCCGTCATCTCTGCCCCCCGACCCAATCTCTGTCACCCAGCCGGCAGACGATGCCATGGAGGGCTGGACCCTAGTACAGGGAAAGCGGGGCAAGCGGAAGGCTCGAGCTCCACTCCTGCCATCCGGTGCGGAGGCCCCCCGGAAAACCAGGAAGGGGGGCTCCGCTGCTGAGCCTTCCGCTTTGCCCGCGGGTGCATTACATCTACCGTTGCCAGTTGGGGAAGCTGTGGCAGCACCGGAGGATGCCGCCATCCATTCTCCGCGGTCCTTCCTCGCGGAGGCCCACGTTGCGGCCCCTCCTACCCCCTTACCACCTATACCCTCTGCGATGCTCGAGGCAAGCGTTGCCTCGGGTGTTAGCGGGGATGATCCCGGGGTGGTGGGAGGTGAGCTGCCCTCTATCTATGAGGAGATCGAGGCCCTGGGTCTGACCCCGGTCACCCAGGGGGAGGACGACCCTCTGCCAGCGGGCCTTGATCTAGCCGCTCTCACCTCAACCCCCCCTTCTGCGTCTCCTGTTCCCCTGACCGCTGCTCCTGCCTTCGAGGAACCCCTGGACTCCTTGCCCTGCCCGGCTGCGGGTGACACATCGCTGACGGCCGCCGAGCCTCTTCAGGCGACGGCCGGTGCCTCGTGGCTGGGACTCGAGTTACCAGGGGTATCCCTTGTTGGTGTGGGGCAACCGAGTTCCTTCCTGAGTGGGGGCCCCATTGCAGATTGTTCACCACCTGCTGCCGTGGCTGTTCCATCTGCCGTAGAGCCTGAGCCCGGCATCCCTGGGGACCCCCTCCCTAACCCTCACACCCCTGGGCCCGACCGAGAGGAGCTACCTTCCAGCTGTCCAGCTCCTGGGGCCCAGGATCCCGCCTCTGTCCCTCTTCCCGACCCTACTCCTGCCCCCGGCCCTACCCCTACTCCTGACCCCAGCCCTGTCCCCTCCACCTCCCACGATGCCATTGCCGCCTCTGGGGATGTGTCTTTCTCTTTCCCAGAGGTTGACCCCCAGGGAGCGGCCTTTGTGTTCCCCAGTCCCGACCCACTAGGGGCTGCTCTTCTCCCTCCGCCGCCGCCCCCCATTAAGCCGGGGTCTGAGACAGACCGTGTGGCGCTGGTCCATCGGGCGCCACGTCGAGGGTCCGCCCCTTGCCTGCCCGTCTCAGTGGGCCACGGGGCCGAGCCAGGGGCCCCAACGGGGGATGATCTGCAGCCAGTGACCCCTCCCCCCCATATGCTGCGAGAAGAGCTGCGGGAGTTTTTAGAAGATGTGCGTGGCTCCCGCAATAAGGTGCCGCTCGCTCTCCAGCGATGGGGGGATTTCCACCAGATCCTCCGGGCCGCGAGGGCCCTCATGGGGGAGGGTAAAAGGACCGGGAAGCAGGGTGCTGCGGCTTACCAGCGGGTCCGCAGCTTCCGTGACTCCTTGCTCACCTTCGGGGTGGGTCACGGTTTGCTGCGCGGCCCAATGGGGGCCGCGAGCGTCCCTGCCAGCGAGGATCCCCCCCAGCCCTCCTCATGCCACCTATCTCTTTTGCAACATTGAACACCCGGGGCTGTAGGGTGGGTCTCCGCAGGTGCCAGGTGCTCTCCTTCCTTCGGGAAGGGGGGTACTCTGTGGTTTTCCTGCAGGAGACCCACACGGATCCGGCCGCCGAAGACAGCTGGCGGCTGGAGTGGGGAGACAGGGTCTATTTTAGCCATCTCACAGCTCGTACGGCTGGAGTGGCTACCCTGTTCTCTCCCGACCTACGGCCCGAGGTGCTGGGGGTTGCCGAGGTTGTGCCGGGCCGCCTGCTAAACCTCCGGGTCCGTATGGAGGGGCTTGTGGTCAATCTTGTCAACGTCTATGCCCCAACATCGGGCCCGGAGCGGCTGCCTTTCTATCAGCAGGCATCCGCCTTCCTCGGCTCCTTGGATCCTCGTGAGTGCCTGGTCCTGGGCGGGGACTTCAACGCTACCCTCGAGGAGCAGGACCGCTCGGGGACCGAGCAGTGCCCGGCCGCCGCGGACGTCCTCCGGGAGATTGTAGAACGTCATTCCCTGGTGGACGTCTGGCGCGACCACCACCCGTACAACGTCTCCACGTTCACCTACGTCCGGGTGGAAGCCCATTGGTCGTGCCACTCCCGGTTGGACCGCATTTACTTGTCACGTCTCCATCTCTCACGGGCCCACTCCTCCGCCGTGCGGCTGGCCCACTTTTCCGATCACCATTTAGTCACCGTGACGGCCTCTCTATGTGGGGAGAGGCCGGGGCCGGCCTATTGGCACTTTAACAATAGCTTGTTGGAGGATGTGGGCTTCGTGGCGTCCTTCCGGGAGTTTTGGCTGGTCTGGCAAGGGCAGCGGCGTGCCTTTCCCTCGGCGCGGCGATGGTGGGACCTAGGAAAGGTGCGCGCCCGGCTCTTCTGCCGTGATTACACCCGGGGCGCCAGCCGACGGAGGGATGCGGCGATAGAGCAGTTGGAACGGGAGGTCTTGGAGCTAGAGAGGCGTCTGGCCACCAGCCCTGAGGATCCATCCCTTTGCGGAGCGTGCCGGGAGAAGCGGGAGGAGCTCCGGGCCCTCGACGATCATCGGGCCCCGGGTGCTTTTGTTCGATCCCGCATCCGCCTCCTTCGGGAGATGGATCGTGGCTCCCGCTTCTTCTACGCCCTGGAGAAAAGGAGGGGGGCCAAGAAGCACGTCACCTGCCTTCTAGCAGAGGACGGCACCCCCCTTACGGATCCGGTGGAGATGTGCCAGAGGGCCAGGGCCTTCTACGCACACCTTTTCTCCCCGGATCCGACCGACCCTACCGCTTGCAGAGTGCTCTGGGACGGACTCCCATCGGTCAGCGCGGGCGACCGGGACCGGCTGGAGTCGCCTCTCTCTCTGGCCGAGTTCTCGGAAGCCCTCCGCCGCATGCCCACCAATAAATCTCCGGGCATGGACGGGCTGACCGTGGAGTTCTACCGCGTGTTCTGGGACGTCCTCGGCCCGGACCTAGTCACCGTCTGGGCCGAGGCCTTGCGGAGCGCGGTCCTCCCTCTTTCGTGCAGGCGAGCCGTGCTCACCTTATTGCCGAAGAAGGGGGACCTCCGCGACTTACGGAATTGGCGTCCCGTCTCGCTCCTCAGCACGGACTACAAAATCGTAGCCAAGGCCATCTCGCTGCGGCTGGGGTCCGTGCTGGAGGACGTGATCCACCCAGACCAGACCTACACCGTCCCGGGCCGTAGCATTTTTGATAACCTCTACCTGGTCCGGGATCTTCTGGAACTTGGGTGTAGGGATGGTCTGTCGTTCGCCCTCCTGTCCCTGGATCAGGAGAAGGCGTTCGACAGGGTGGACCACGGGTATCTCCTGGGCACTCTGCAGGCGTTAGGCTTCGGACCCCAGTTTGTGGGTTTTCTCCAGGTGCTGTACGCCTCCGCAGAGTGTCTGCTCAAGCTCAACTGGACCCTGACCGAGCCGGTCAGCTTCGGGCGGGGAGTACGGCAGGGGTGCCCCCTCTCGGGCCAGCTGTACGCTCTGGCGATCGAGCC
Organism: Malaclemys terrapin pileata; assembly: GCF_027887155.1. NCBI lineage: Eukaryota > Metazoa > Chordata > Testudines > Emydidae > Malaclemys > Malaclemys terrapin. Next base: position 156,607,040 of record NC_071507.1, on the reverse strand, counting down.
CTTCCTCTGTCTCCTCCGCAAGAGGTTGACGGGGTTGGTGCTTCGGGAACCGGAGCTGCGGCTGGTCCTGTCGGCGTATGCCGACGATGTGCTCCTCGTGGTCCAGGACCCGGGCGACTTGGTGCGGGTGGAGGCTTGCCAGACCGTGTACTCGGCGGCCTCCTCCGCCCGGGTCAACTGGGTCAAGAGCTCTGGCCTGGTGGTAGGGGCCGGGTGGCAGGCGAGCTCCCTCCCACCCGCGCTTCAGGCCATCCGGTGGAGCGCAGGTCCGCTGCTCTATCTCGGCGTTTACCTTTCTGCCACGCATCCGTCTCCGCCGGAGAACTGGCAAGGTTTACAGGGCAGGGTGACGGAGCGGCTCTGGAAATGGACAGGACTACTCTGGTGCCTCTCCCTTCGCGGGAGGGCACTGGTACTCAATCAACTAGTCCTGTCCATGCTCTGGCACCATCTCAACACCCTGGTCCCGGCCCCGGGCTTCCTGGCCAACCTCCGGAGGGTGATTCTGGAGTTCTTTTGGCCAGGACTGCACTGAGTCTCTGCAGGGGTCCATCTGCCCCTGGAGGAGGGAGGGCAGGGCCTGAAGTGCCTCCACACTCGGGTCCATGTCTTCCGCCTCCAGGCCCTGCAGAGGCTCCTTTATGGTGCAGGTAGTCCGGCGTGGAGCGTATTGGCACACGCCTTCCTGCGCCGCTTCCGAGGGCTCCGATACGACCGGCAGCTCTTTTATCTCGATCCGAGAGGTCTTCCGCGAGACCTCTCCGGGCTGCCGGTATTCTACCAGGACCTCCTCCGGACCTGGAAACTGTTCTCAGCGACCAGGTCCGTGGCGGCCACCGAGGGGTCAGATCTCCTCGCGGAGCCCCTGCTACACAATCCCCAGCTCCGTGTGCAGGTGGCGGAGTCCCCCGCAGTGCGCCAGAGGTTGGTCCTGGCAGAAGTCACTAGAGTCAGAGACCTCCTGGACTACGACCGGGGAGACTGGCTGGATCCCCTGACGCTCGCTCGGCGCATTGGGCTCTCCAGGCCTTGTACTCCCCAGCGCATACTTCAGGAGGTGAGGGCCACTTTGCCGCCCGCTGCTCGGGTTTGCCTCGACCGGATCCTGCACGAGGACACGCCCCGCCCACCCTCCACCACTGGCCCTCCAGACCTTTTCATTGAGCCCCTACCCCGTGGACCCAACCGGCCCCCCCGCCCCTTCTCCGTGAGCCGACTGCACGACTTGCAGCCGGTTCGTTTCTTGACCGCGCCAAGGAAACATCTCTACACGCTTGTGCTCCACACTCTTCATTTCCTCACCCTCGTGTCCCGCCCCGATACAAAGTGGCAGGACCTCCTGCCACCTGTCGAGGGTGAGAAGCCCCGGTGGGCCAGCCTCTATTCCACTCTGGTCCCGAGGCCCGCCGGGGATATCAGCTGGCGGCTCCTTCATGGGGCCATGAGCACGGGCGTGTACTTGGCGCGGTTTACCCCTGTCCCAGACACCTGTCCTTTCTGCGGCGTGAGGGAGACCCTGGCTCACGTTTACTTAGAGTGTGCCAGGTTGCAGCCCCTACACCGGCTCCTCACCGATATTATGTTACATTTTTGGTTACACTTTTCCCCTCACCTTCTCATTTATGCACTCCCTATCCGTGGCCCCACAAAGTCGCGGGACCTCCTGGTCAACTTCCTCTTGGCACTGGCTAAACAGGCCATCTATAAAAACCAGGGAGAGGAGGTTGGCCGATGGAGGTTCCTGTGACTGTGGGGCCTGTTTCCGATCCTCTGTCCGTTCACGTATCCGGGCAGAGTTCCTCTGGGTGGCGTCCACTGGCTCCCTTGACGCCTTTGAGGAGCAGTGGGCGCTGTCCGGGGTTCTCTGCTCGGTGTCCCCGTCTGGTTCTCTTCTTTTGACCCTTTGACCATACTCCTGTCCCTGTTTTTACATTAGTTGTCCCCCGTAATTATTTGAGTTCCAGGCCCTGTGGATCCTCCCCTTAGGCTGGGGGGGATCCTTTAGCAGTGGGCGGGCTTACGCCCTCCCACTTCCTGGAACCCAATATGTACACTAATCCTTAGAACTTGTGGAAAATACAATGCTCTTACACTTTTACACACACACGCACACACTCTTAATTAAAAACAAAATGCTTGAGTGTTCAGAACAGACCTTTATTATTTTCTTTAATAAAATGCTCCAAAAATGTATTGCAATTATTATCATTACCATTATTGATCAATTTCATTTACTTCTGTTCCTATCTACCTGTCTATATCATGCACATTGCCGTGCTATCTTAGTGCCTTCCCACGTGTGGATCCTTCATTTGAGTAAAGGTTTGCAGAATTCAACTCTAGGCCCAAATCCTGCAAGCAGATGCATTAGCACAAACTACAGTAGGATTTCAAAGGAGGACATGTTTGTACATCTCTTAATAGGGTTAGAGCAACAGGCAGTAAAATATTTGGATTGTGAAACCTGGAAAAAAATAGATCCTTGTTTCAAAGGATTTATATTTTTTCTGTTATGAAATGTGCATATTTTCACTCAGGACTGCAAAAAACTAATAGAATTCAAAATACTTTTCATTTTTAAAACACATTTGATAAACAGTATCTGATTTAATTGCTTTAGATGCTTAATAACCTAAACAGAAAAAAAAACAAAGCTGCTGCACAGTCACAATAAACGTTTCTGTGGATTTTCATTAAGCAATTTGCTCGAATGCTATTTAGTTTTTTTATAACTGACCATTATTTTTTTTAGGACCCAAACCTGCAATGAAAGCCACAATTCTTTCCTGCTCTCCTGTTCCTCTGTGTGCATGTGAGGAGGAAGAATACATTACCTCATCCTTTTGTGTGAAGCATCTTATTCTGCATTGCAACAACTATTCTGATCAGCAGTTGGGGTGGAAGCTCCTGGGACAGTGTGGGGTGGTACTTAAACTCTGCATGGGGGACCTCCAAAACTAGCCTAGGAAGGAGGGACCCAGGGGTTCCTACCTGCTCCCAGGCCCATTCCAGCCCCTCCCTGGGCCTGGAAACAGGTAGGAACCCTGGGACTCTCCTTCCCAGGCCCTATGGCAGCCACTCTAGCCCCTTTAAGTTTATGCAGGGGTGGAGCCCCCACAATATTTGGATTTCAGAGGTGCTAGCCTCCCAGTTCCGCTGTCCCTGCTGCATTGCCGGTGGGTATAAAAGGCCAGGGGAGGCTCAGCCTCCTCTAGCACAACTGCTGCCACTGAACCCCATTGCGGGTTTGGCAGGGGAAATTTTTGCTTTTTATTATGCCCCACGCAGGTTCCAGGGCGGCTGAGAAGATGGTATGTGCTATTCAGCTTCCAGGGTTAATCTCCCTGGGCTCCAGGGGCATATCCAAAGCTCAGGTTCTTCTTCCAGAAGAAAGAAGAGGAGACTAGCTTTTGAATTTTCCTGCAGGGAGGCTTGGGGTGGGGCAGCTGTGGTGGTTCCAGCCAGCCCGGGGCTCCTCCGAGCAGGTTGGAGTGGGCTTAGGGCTTTAATTTAATAATGGAGATATCCTATCTCCTAGAACTGGAAGGGACCTTGAAAGGTCATCAAGTCCACCCCCCTGCCTTCACTAGCAGGACCAAGTACTGATTTTGCCCCAGATCCCTAAGTGGCCCCCTCAAGGACTGAAGTCACAACCCTGGGTTTAGTAGGCCAACGCTCAAACCACTGAGCTATCTCTCCCCCTTAGCCCAAGGCTCCTCTGGCCGTGGAGGGGGGACAGGCAGTCTTGGGGCTCCAGATGCAGTGGGGATCAGGGGGTCTTGGGGCTCCAGCCACAAAGTGGGGGTGGGGGACAGGCAGAAGGGGCAGAGCCAGGGGCTAGCCTCCCCAAAGTGGGGCTCCACTCGCCGCCCATGTCCTGCTGATTTGTGAGTAGGAAGGGCAGTGTTACAGCTCCTCCCACTCACCACCTCTGTTCCCTGCCTACCTACTTGCTCACAATGGGGAGAGCTCCTGTTCTCTACCCCACAGCCGACATCACAATCTGAGCATGGCCATGCAGGGCATTAAGTGCTGGCCTTACTCAGTTTTATTCCTTTTCATGGATAAGTGCTATGACAATCCATCCCAATGGAACTACTTATGTAGATAAATCACTGCAGGATTGGGGACTATATATGTGAAATACTCTCTTTAAAATACATCAGATCAATGTTTAAATCACAAGCCAAAAACAAAAAACATATTTTTTTTCTTTTCTTTTCTTTCTTTTTTGAATATACATATAATACACTTCAAAGGCCCCAAGGAAGTTGATCCAAGCGATAGGTTTGGCACATAATTAAACTTTTTAAACAGCACTGTCCAGTGCAATCATATTTTATACATCAGAGAGACAGTTAGTACATGTCACTTGCAATAATATTTTTAAATAAAAAGCAAATTAGATTAAACAACACTCTTACAGTAGCCAGAAGCCCGCAATTTAGAGTTTGAAGCACCTCATTTTTGTCTCACAATTTTCCACTTCTGTTGCTGGAATACCAAAAAACAACCCCTTTGTGGTTTTAAATCTGAAGGTGACAATTTGTGACAAATCTGGATGATCACAACAGAATTTCAAAGTTACTAATTAAACTTCGCAGCTGTCTAGACTACCAGCCGACTTCAGTTGCAACATGCCCCACAAAAATATAGCATCACTGAGAAGATACAATAGCATCTTGTTTCTTTATTATCTTTATATTATTATTTTATAAATCTTTATAAAATGTCTTTAAGAATTAATAGAGCTGAAGGTAGGAAAGCAATATAAACAAGCAGAGAAACATTAATGACACTATCAAATATAATTGTTGATTTGTGTCTATGGTAAGAATGAAGACAGATTAAAAAAACAAAGTTCTAGAAATTCTAAGGAAAGAAGATTAATTTTTATGTAGACTTTTGCACTGATGGAGGAAGGTAAATACATGAGGATAAACAGCCAGATGAACAGATAGACACTTTTTACTGCTAAATATTTTTCTGTGCCATGAACCTTTCTATACAATGCTTATGGATAAAACCTGCTCATATTAATCACATGGATTTGGCCCACATTCTCTGTGTATTACGTTGTGTTTACTAATTATAAAAATCTATGACAATGCATCTTGAAATTACTTTATCTGTCATTGAAAATGATTCATGGGAATCTTATAATGAAACCCTGAGAGAATTGCAAACTTCCTGGACTCACAGTACTTTATAACTTCTTGTTTAACCGTGGAGTAAGATCAGTCCCTCCTCCCCACACAAAATATTGGTGTTATAATTCTGGCAATAAACAGTGGTGTCTAGCAGTTCAGTTAATTAGAGGCAGAGATTACACTAATATTATTACTTCATTCAAAAATAAATTTGGTTGAATATTTTATCAAACAGAGACTAATAATAGGATTACAAGGGATTTCTATTGGAGGTTGTAGATAACAAATGTCATTGGGTCAGCAGACCATATTAAAGCTTTCTTGGGCAAACATAAAGAAATATTTGTTCATAATCTGAGAGAAGAAGGAACATTTTTAATCAAATACATTATCAACTGGGAAACTACCTAATGCAGGCCCCAATATATATAGCTGAAAATCTTTGAGACCAGAAGTATGAAACACATTTTAGATACTCTTGAAATAATGTGTTAGAAATATACTTTAACATGGATATGATTCTGCCATTGAGCCATGTACAATATTGCCACGAATTTCAAAGATATTTTCATGAACAGAAATGACATCATTTAAGCAATCCCTGAAGTCCTTACTCGTTTGTTTCCTTAGGCAAAACTCCCATTAAAGTCTACCTCGTGAAATACCCACATTATTATTATTTATTTGCATAGTTATGTCCAAAATGTGCCAAACTCTGTACAGAAACACAGGAAGAAATAGTTCCTGCCCCAAAAATCTTACCGTGGTGTAGGAAAGGACACCACATGTAAGCAAAATTTCTTAGTGCTTCTTTCCATTTTTAAAATGTCTCCTTCTTTCAAGATTTAGTAATATTTCAACTTTGCCTATAAGTTAAATCTTGTAGAAAAAAAGCATCACTTCTCCAACAGCCCCAGCATACCTGTCTGTCCATTGCAGCCCAAGGGATAAGTGATAGATGTTCCCGTCTTTAAAACCCTGCCCACCCCATTGATTCAGGTTCAGTGTAAGGGAGACACACATTCTTGTACAGTGGGTCAGACTGAGACCAAGTTAGTGAAAGCCTGTAAAGATTGAGGGCTAGAGTAAGGTCATGCATGACTTTATCTGGCTCCTACAGTCAGTGGCAGCTCCTGCCACACTCTTTCTCTCTTCCTGATAGAGGGGGAAAAGGTTGAAGAATCGTTCATTTGCTGGAGATTTCTGAGATAAAGTCAGGGTCCCCCATAGGAAACAAAATATAGATTTTCCTCTGTATTCTTTAGTCACAGTGGAGTGAACTTTGCCTTCCACCACCACCTCCTCCTCACCGTAGAAGAACCAGGGAACAGGGCTGGGTCAAATACTGACATGTTGACATTTGTTTGCATCTTTGTTTCATCCAGGATGAAAGTCCTGGAAAAATTTAATTCAACATTTTTGAAACCAAAACATTTCACTTTGGTTTGTTGAACAGAATAAAAATGTCTCATCTGGGTCTGGTTCAACAATAAGCAGTGCTCATCTGAGCTGCCATGGCTCCTGGGAGTTGTAGCTGTGTACCTCCTAGCCCCATTCTCCTTTTTGGGCTGGGATCCCTGGTCATACTACAACTCCCATGATGCATCTTTCATGGTGGACTGCAGCAGTTAAACTAGAGGAGAAAATATATTTTGCCAGACAATTGCTGACCAATTCTATCAGGGAATTTATTTCTCTCAGGAATTCACTAATGGTAGAAGAAAACTTGCCTCAATGACTTGGGTCTGATTCTCTACTGCCTTGCACCTTTTATATTCTGACCTGAGCAACAAAGAGTGTTTATAAAGGATTCCCTGACATAAGTGACTTCCCAGTTGGAAAAGAGCTGACTGTGCTACCTCTGTGCTGACTCTGTGCTACCTCTGATGTAGAGTGGTCTGGGGAAAGAGGGCTATCTTACAAAACAAATTGGCCATACAGGATCTTCCCCTGAGAGAATAGTTTTTGAGTGTGTGTTCAGTAGGAATCTTGTGTGTTCTTTGATAAGTAAAGAACAGTTCTGATCCTTGACTTCAATGGGATTATTTGCATGAGAAAGGCATACTTGTGTAAGTAAGTGCTTGAAGATAGGCTTTAAATATTAAGACAATATAGTTGGTGGTTATCTTCCTATATTAAAATCACATGGTAGTTCCTGAAGATACAAAACAAAACACTCCCCAGTGAAAAGAAACACATTTAGGTAACCTAGTTTTGCACACTTATGCCTGTGATTAACTTTACACACTGTGAATTGTCCCATCGACTTCCATCTCATTGATTTCAAGACCATATTTGTTCACCACAAACTGATGAACAAGTTTTCCAAAGCTCACAATCTAAAAGCCATTTGTGCTGGAAGCTCACTCTTCATCAGAATCTGAAATCTCCCAGTGGAGCTTGTGATGGACAAGTCTAAAATATCCCAACACTTCAAAATCACACTACTGACCAAGCAGGAAATTGAAGCGTTTGCAAGTACAGCATCAACAGAGCAAGGATTGTGCACCACATAAGCCATTCTATCATTATCCTCCAAAAAGAAAAAAATCTCAGAAGAAGAGAAGAGAGCTGCTGAATCATGGGTTCTGCTTTAGAAAAGCATTCTGATTATCTTACCCCAGCACATAATATGCTATGCCCTGGGTTCTCTGATATTATGCACAAATCTCCTTGCTTTATGTGGCTGATTTCCACTATAATTTTTATTCCAATAGTGCCCAGAGACCCCTTGTAGAATTGGGACCTATTGTTCTAGAGGTGACAAAAATGTATAAGAAGAAATGTCCCCTGCCCCTAAGATTGTACAATCAAAAAGAGGTGCACTGATTTTGAAGCACAGTGGGAATTTCTATAGCAATGACGGCTGATTATGCAAACACTCTATCCTTGGTTCATCTCTTTCACTGGTGGAGTAAAGGGGCAAGCAACATCAAAAGGGATGGAAGTGCCTAAGCACTTGTGAGAAGGACATGACTTGCTAAAGGAGGGCTGCCATCCACTTTCCTAAGATGTTAAAATTTTAAACTACACAATAATAATGTTTCTTTGAGATTTTGGAACCCCTGATAGCAGCTGCTGACACCTGCAGGCTTCAATCTACTCCATCCATGAGAACGTTTTGTTCCCATCCCTTCTGCACATCATTCTGCTGCATAATCTTCACCAGTCATTCAGTGCCTCTCCGGCTAAGCTCCTAAAAAACAGGCAGGCAAATTGAAGAGCTGGAAGATGATAGGAAAATGTCCATTAAAAACATATATGGAGGGCAAACAGATTTATGCAGGATGTTGGGGAAAAGGTAAATGAGGTGGCCACTTGCACAGCTACATAGTGATGTTATGTGTGGTCCCCTGATACTATACAGAAGACTAAGAGTTAGGATCTGGAAAATGAATTGTGAAGCAGTACCCTTGAGTATTCTTGCTTCAGAACACATGCAGTATACTAAAAGAAGGAGAGAGGCAATGGGGAGAAGCAAAGCAGCAATTAAAGGAAAAAACCCATCAGAGCAGAAGAAGCAGATGGGGGTTGGGGAAGGAGCCACAGAATATGATTGAATATTTTCTCCTGAAATCATCAGAAGTGCACGGATGGTGGGTGAGAGGAATATGGATGGAGGGATAACATGATGAAATAATTCCCAGAACAATAAATCTTTGAATAGTTTGTTTTATTATTCCTTATTTCTGTTTTATTATTCCTCAAAATAACACTTATTCCCCATTGATTTAATTAAGTTTGCTCTGTTTTCAAGCAAATTCAAAGGAAGACTAAATGTCCTTAACTGTGTGGTTTTCCTAAGAACATAAAAATAGCCCTACTGGGTGAGACCCAAGGTCCATCTAGGCCAGTATCCTGTCTTCCGACAGTGGCCAGTGCCAGATGCCCCAGATGGAATGAACAGAACAGGCAATCATCACGTAATCCATCCCCTGTCGCCCATTCCCAGCTTCTGGCAAACAGAGGCTAGGGACACCTGGCTAATAGCCATTGATGGATCTATTCTCCATGAATTTATCTAATTTTTTTTGAACCCTGTTATGGTCATGGCCTTCACAACATCTCTGGCAAGGAGTTCCATAGGTTGACTATGTGTTGTGAGAAGAAATACTTCCTTTGATTCAGAAAAGTAGACTTAGACTTCCTTAGGGAACTGATGGGCAGGATCCCCTGGGAGACGAATTTGAGAGGGAAAGGATTCCAGGAGATCTGGTTGTATTTTAAAGACGCCTTATTGAGGGTGTAGACACAAAGCATCCTAATGTGCAGAAAAAAAATAGCAAATATTGCAGGTGACCAGCTTGGCTTAACAGTGAAATCTTCGGTGAGCTTAAACTCAAAAAAGAAGCTTACAAGAAGTGGAAATTTGGACAGATGACTAGGGAGGAGTATAAAAATATTGCTAGAACATGCAGGAGTGTAAACAGAAAGGCCAAGGCACAATTGGAGTTGCAGCTAGCAAGGGATGTGAAGGGTAACAAGAAGGGTTTCTACAGGTATGTTAGCAACAAGAAGAAGGTCAGGGAAAGTGTGGGACCCTTACCGAATGGGGGAGGCAACCTAGTGACACATGACGTGGAAAAAGCTGAAGTACTCCATGCTATTTTTGCCTCTGTCTTCACAGATAAGGTCAGCTCCCAGACTGCTGCACTGGGCAACACACTATGGGGAGGAGGTGAGCAGCCCTCAGTGGTGAAAGAACAGGTTAAGTCCATAGGGTGCTGAGGGAGTTGGCTGATGTAATTTCAGAGCCATTGGCCATTATCTTTGAAAATTCGTGGTGATCTGGGGAGGTCCCAGACAATTGGAAAAAGGCAATATAGTGCCCATATTTAAAAAGGAAGAAAGAGAACCCAGGGAACTACAGACCGGTGAGCCTCACTTCAGTTCCTGGCAAAATCATGGAGCAGGTCCTCAAGTAATCCATTTTGAAGCACTTGGAGGAGAGGAAGGTGATCAGGAACAGGCAACATGGATTCATCAAGGGCAACTCATGCCTGTCCAACCTGATTGCCTTCTATGATGAGATAACTGGCTCTGTGGATATGGGAAGTGGTGGACGTGATATATGTTGATTTAGCAAAATTTGTGATATGGTCTTGCATAATATTCTTGCCAGCAAGTTAAAGAAGTATGGATTGGATGAATGGACTATAAGGTGGATAGAAAGCTGGCTAGTTTGTCAGACTCAACGGGTAGTGATCAATGGCTTGATGTCTAGTTGGCAGCCAGTATCAAGCAGAGTGTCCAAGGGGTTGGTCCTGAGGCTGGTTTTGTTCAATATCTTTATTAATGATCTGAATGATGGGATCACTATCCAGATCAGCAAGTTTGCAGATGACACTAAGCTGGGGGGGAGAGGTAAATACGCTTGAGGGTAGGGATAGGGTCCAGAGTGACCTAGACAAATTGGAGGATTGGGCCAAAATAAATCTGATGTGTTCAACAAGGACAAGATCAGAGTTCTGGACTTAGGAAGGAAGAATCGCATGCACCTCTACAGGCTGGGGACTGATTGGCTAAATTCTGCAGAAAAGGACCTAGGGATTAGAGTGGATGAGAAGCTGGATATGAGTCAGCAGTGTCCCCTTGTTACTAAGAAGGCCAATGGCATATTGGGATGTATTAGTAGGAGCATTGCCAGCAGATCGAGGGGAGTGATTATTCCCCTCTATTCAGCACTGGTGAAGCCACACCTGGAGTATTGTGTCCAGCTTTGGTCCTCCCACTACAGAAGGGATACGGAGAAATTGGGGACAGTCCAGCAGAGGGCAACAAAAATTATTAGGGGGCTGGGGCACATGACTTATGAGGAGAGGTTGAGGGAACTGGGGTTATTTAGTCTGGAGATGAGAAGAGTGAGGGTGTATTTGATAGCAGCCTTCAACTACCTGAATGAGGGCTTCCAAAGAGGATGGAGCTCGGCTATTCTCAGTGGTGGCAGATGACAGAACAAGAAGCAATGGTCTCAAGTTGAAGTGGGGGAGGTTTAGGTTGGATATTAGGAAACACTATTTCACTAGGAGGGTGGTGAAGCACTGAAATGGGTTACCTAGGGAGGTGATGGAATCTCTATCCTTAGAGATTTTTAAGGCCCAGCTTGACAAAACCCTGACTGGGATGATTTAGTTTGTTTTGGTCCTGCTTTGAGCAGGGGATTGGACTAGATGACCTCCTGAGGCATGGGTCGGCAACCTGCGGCACATGTGCCAAAGATGGCAGGCGAGCCGATTTTTGAAGACACGCTGCTGCCTGCCAGGGTCCTGGCCCCACTCAGCCTCCCCGCCCACTGATTTCTCCTGCGAGAGGCAGAAGCTTGGTCCTGCTGGCAGCCAAGCTCCCCCTTCCCCTGCTTCTTCCCCCAGCATGGTGCTTTCCTGCCCCTCCCCCTCCCACTTCCTCTCCCAGCCGATCGCCCTTGTGAGGGGGAGGGAGAGCAGAGCCGAGCCGAGCAGAGTCGAGCCGCAGAGTGCTCGCTGCTCTGTGGAGGAGGCAGAGAAGAGGTGGGGATGGGTCGCTGGGGAAAGGGTTGGGAATGGGACATATCCCCTCCAGCCCCCTGCCGTGAGCACCCTCATGAGCCGAGCACCCCAGCCCTCTGCCCTGACCCCTGAACCCCTCACACACACCCAGCTATCTTCCCTGACTCCTGAACCCCCCACACTCCCAGCCCTCTGCCCTGACCCCTGCATCCCCTCACACACACCTAGCCCCCTGCCCTGATCCCTGCACCCCCTCACACACCTCCAGCCCCTGTTCTGACTCCTGCACCCCCCACACATACCCAGCCCCCCAACACCCCATGCCCTGACTCTTGCACCTCCTCCACATCCCCACTGCCACCCTGAGCACCAAACAGGAGCTCCTGCACCCCCACACACACATTCCCACCTGCACCCCTGGTCTGGAGTCCCGGCTGCCGGCCCCTTGCCAGCCCAGGTCCTGCAGGCCCCGCTCAGCCTGCTGCCAAACTAGGTGAACAGAACCCCAGGCCAGCAGTGGGCTGAGTGAGCCGGCGGCGTAAGATCAGCATTTTAATTTAATTTTAAATGAAGCTTCTTAAACATTTTGAAAACCTTGTTTACTTTACATACAACAATAGTTTAGTTATATAATATAGACTTATAGAGAGAGACCTTCTAAAAAACATTAAAATGTATTACCGGCATGCAAAACCTTAAGTTAAAGTGAATAAGTGAAGACTCGGCACACCACTTCTGAAAGGTTGATGACCCCTGTCCTGAGGTCTCTTCCAACCCTAATATTCTATGATTCTATCATTGGTTTTAAACCTGCTGCCAATTAATTTCATTTGGTGACCCCTTATTCTTGTGTTATGGGAAGTAGTAAAGAACACTTCCTTATCTACTTTCTCGACACTAATCATGATTTTATAGACCTCAATCATATCTCCCTGTAGTGGGGTGGTCACCCTGCTCCTGCCTGAAGGGGATAAAGCAGCCCTGGAGAGGGCTGCAGCGGGGAAAGCTAGGCTGATTAGGAAAGCAGCTACAGCTGTGGTCAGCTTAATCAGGGACCAGCTGGCCCTTATAAGAGGGCTGTGGGCCAGAAGAAAAACAAACACTCTCTCTAGCTTCTCAGAGAGAGAAGGACCTGGCTGCCTAGGAGCTGAGAAGGGTACCTGAGGTAGAGCAGTCCTGAGGAAGGGCAGAGGAGCTGGAGAGATCCAGCCTAGCTAAGCCCCAGGCTGCAGGCCGAGTTGAGGCCCCACAAAAAGGATACTAGGGCTACAGAGGGGCAGGCCAGAAATAGGCAGAGGCAGCTGGTCCAACCACCTTTGCTGATGATGAGTGGTTTACAGACGGCCATCTGCCCCAGGGAGCGGGGGCTAGATGATGACTGGCAGTAGCCACTGAGGCAAGGTGGGGCTAGGGAGTTGGGGGTTCCCCTGGGAGGGGAGACCCAGAGTGAGGGGATACCTAGGTGGTCAGAACCCCTGAGCAATGGGCACCAGGGTCTGGGAAGGACATGGGGCCAGCGGCAGGCGAGACACCGGCCTGCAGAGGGCGCTCCAGACTGGAAAGAGCTAATTCCTTGGACGACCAACAGGAGGCACCATGCCGGTAAGTCTTTGCCCCACCACACTCCCATTGGCTGAAAAGTCCCACTCTTATTAATCTCTCCTCATATGGATGCCTTTCCATACCCCTAATCATTTTTATTGCCCTTTTCTGAACCTTTTCCAATTCCAATATATCTTTTTTGAGATGGGGCGACCACATCTGCATACAGTATTCAAGAGGTGGGCATACCATGGATTTATATAGAGGCAACATGAAAAATTCTGTCCTATTATCTATCCCTTTCTTAATTATTCCCAGCATTCTGGACTCTTTTTTGACTGCCGCTGCATATTGAGTGGATGTTTTCAGAGAACTATCCACAATGACTCAAAGATCTCTTTCTTGAGTGGTAACAGCTAATTTAGACCTCATCATTTTATATATATATATAGTTGGGATTATGCTTTCCAATATGCATTACTTTGTGTTTATCAACATTACATTTCATCTACCATTTTGTTGCCCAGTCACCCGGTTTTGAGAGATTCTTTTGTAGCTCTTTGCAGTCTGTCTGGGTCTTAATTATCTTTAGTAATTTCGTATCATCTGCAAATTTTGCCACCTCACTATTTACCCCTTTTTCTAGATCATGTATATTGAATAGGACTGGTCCCAGAACAGACCCCTGGGGGACATCACTATTTACCTCTCTCCATTCTGAAAACTGACCATTTATACCTACCCTTTGTTCCCTAACTTTTAACCAGTTACCAGTCCATGAGAGCACTTTCTCTCATATCCCGTGGCAGCTTACTTTGCGTAAGAGCCTTTGGTGAGGGACCTTGTCAAAGGCTTTCTGAAAATCTAAGTACACTATATCCACTGGATCCCCTTGGTCCACATGGTTGTTGACCCCCTCAAAGAATTCTAGTAGATTGGTGAGGCATGATTTCCCTTTACTAAAACCATGTTGACTCTGCCTCAACAAATTATGTTCATCTATAGGTCTGATAATATTGTTCTTTATTATAGTTTCAACCATACTGGTACTAAGGCAGGCTTACAGGCCTGTAATTGCCAGGATCACCTCCGGAGCCCTTTAAAAAAAAAGGCATCACATTAGCTATCCTCCAGTCATCTGGTACAGAATCTGATTTAAATGATAGGTTACAGACTGCAGTTAGTATTTCTGCAATTTCACAGTTAGTATTTCTGCAATTTCACATTTGAGTTCCTTCAGAACTCTTGGGTGAATACCGTCTGGTCTTGAAAAACAACAAGGAGTCTGGTGGCTACTTGACGTCTGGTCTTGGTGACTCATTGCTGTTCAATTTATCAATTTGTTCCAAAACATCATCTAATGATACCTCAATCTGGGACAGTTCCTCAGATTTGTCACCTAAAAAAAGAATGGCTCAGGTTTGGGAATCTCCCGCACTTTCTCAGCTGTGAAGACCGATGCAAAAAAGTTGTTTAGTTTCTCCGCAGTGGCCTTATTGTCCTTGAATGCTCCTTTAGCACCTCGATCATCCAGTGGCCCCACTGGTTCTTTAGCAGACTTCCTTCTTCTGATGTACTTAAAACAAAAAATTGCTATTACTTTTTGAGTCTTTGGCTAACTGTTCCTCAAATTCTTTTTTGGCCTTCCTAATTGTATTTTACACTTCATTTGCCAGTGTTTATTTAACTTCCACTTTTTAAAGGATGCCTTTTTGCCTCTCACTGCTTCTTTTACTTTGTTTAGCCTCGGTGGCTCTTTTTGGTTCTCTTACTATGTTTTTTTTTTAATTTGGTGTGTACATTTATGTTGAGCCTCTATTATGGTGTCTTTAAAAAGTTTCCATGCAACTTGCAGAGATTTCACTTTTGGCACTGTACCCTTTAATTTCTATTTAACTAACCTCCTCATTTTTGTGTAGTTCCTCTTTCTGAAATTAAATGCCACAGTGTTGGGCCGCTGTGGTGTTTTTCCTGTCACAGGGATATTACATTTAATTATATTATGGTCACTATTACCAAGCGATCCAGCTATATTCACTCCTTGGACCAGATCCTGTGCTCCACTTAGGAATAAATCAAGTATTGCCTCTCCTCTGGTGGGTTCCAGGACCAGCTGCTCCAAGAAGCTGTCATTTAAGGTGTCAAGACACTTTATCTCTGCGTCTCTTCCAGAGGTGACATGGACCCAGTCAATATGGGGATAACTGAAATCCCCCATTATTATTATTGAGTTTTTTTATTTTAATAGCCTCTGTAATCTCCCTGAGCATTTCACCGTTACTATCACCATCCTGGTCAGGTGGTCGGTAATATATCCCTACCGCTATATTCTTATTATTAGAGCATGGACTTTCTAGCCATATAGATTCTATGGTACAGTTTGATTCATTTACTATTTTTACTTCATTTGATTCTATGCTTTCTTTCACATATAATGCCACTCCCCCACCAGCATGATCTGTTCTGTCCTTCCAATATATTATGTACCCTGGTATTACTGTATCTCATTGATTATCCTCATTCCACCAAGTTTCTGTGATGCCTATTATATCAATATCCTCATTTAATATGAGGCACTCTAGTTCACCCATTTTATTATTTAGACTTCTAGCACTGGTATATAAGCACTTTAAAAACATGTCTCCTTTTAGCTGTCTGCCATTACACAATGTAACTGAATGGCACTCTCTTTTATTTGACAGTTTCTGATCAGACCCTGCCTGTATTTTATCATTTTCCATCCTCTCATCCTCACTAGGACTTAGAGATTCTCTATTAATAGATCCTCCCCTAAGGGATGTCTGAACCATGTGCTCCTCAGCACTTGTTAGCTTACCTCCAGCCCTTAGTTTAAAAACTGCTCTACAATCTTTTTAATGTTAAGTGCCAGCAATCTGGTTCCATTTTGGTTTAGGTGGAGCCCATCCTTCCTGTATAGGCTCCCCCTTTCACAAAAGTTTCCCCAGTTCCTAATAAATCTAACCCCATCCTCCCTACACCATCGTCTCATACACGCATTGAGACTCTGCAGTTCTGCCTGTCTAACTGGCCCTGTGCGTGGAACTGAGAGCATCTCAGAGAATGCTACCATGGAGGTCCTGGACTTCAGTCTCTTACCTAGCAGCCTAAATTTGTCCTCCAGGACCTCTCTCCTATCCTTCCCTATGTCATTGGTACTTACATGTACCACGACCACCATCTCCTCCCCAGCACTACACATAACTCTATCTAAATGTCTATCTAGCTTCTCACTATAGTATTGAAGAAATATCTACATGAACTAATAAGAAAAGGAAGGAATACAGAGTTCCTAAAGTCTTTCTTATCTAGAACATGAAAATCTCAGGAAAATAAAATGATTATGAAAAGATAGGTTTATATCTAGATTAAGGTACATACCAACCTCAGTATGGGTTGTAAAATCTGGCCTAAATAAAATAACTTCCATCCAGAGATCACTGAGCAGTTGACAAATATTAATTAAACTTCACAACACCCCTATGAGGGTAGTAAGTATTATTCCTGTTTTATAGATGTGGAAGCTGAGTAGCTATGTGACTTACATTGTATGCTGCTTCTCTTGCAGCCTCAGTTTCAAAGTTCACTCTTAATTTTTTCATTCTATTTTTTCTAAATGTCATATCGCAATGCTTTGCAATTACTTCTCTTCCCCCCCCCCCCCCCGCTTAGGCTATTGGGAAGGGAGGCGATAGGATCACATTCATAGACTGTCATTTTGTATTATTGCTGTATGTTTTAAGTTATCGAATGGATGCAAAGCATAGTGTTGGAGATTATAGCTACATTTTATACATTCAAACAAATCAATAATGAAAAACCCATCAGGCTGGAGAAAATAGAGGAACCCTCTTTTCCATCTCTAAGTTCAAATAATTTCAATTCTCATATTTGTTTACTTTTCCTATTCTTTGAAGTTAATTATTTTAATCTATTTTCCCCAACTTTTCTATACCAAGTAATTTCTTAAATACCTGTTACCCTGTTTCTGCCAGCATTTTTTTGTTTCTGGCTCTTTGGTTTCCTTAGTTCTTAGTTATTTAGCCTTTGGTCTTTGCTTTCTATTTCATTTATTTTCATATTTTTATCATTTGTTTTTATTCTATAGCTTCTTTTATTACCTTGGTTTACTATGATAGCATGGCAACTTTCACACATGACACTTCATGCAGTAAATTGTCATGTCATTTAAGTTGCCTTAAAAAGCTGTAGTTGTATTAATACATCACTATAATAAACAATCACAAAATTAAAGAGGTCTTGGTAGTAAAACTCTTAAAGATTCATAATCATGATATTATTAATACTGATATAGTCCTTTACCTCTTTGGACCCCTCAAGTAGTAATTAATTAATCCTCACAAGACTCCTGTGTATTATTTAAGTATTATTAGCACCATTATTCAAATTTCCTAACAAATAACCTTGATATGGAAAACCAGTTACATCTTTCCTCAAATAAATTTGTCCTTTGTAAATATAGCTGGAATATCAGCATGTGGTCTGTCTTATCTGACTACAGAAGTTAATTTTCTAAGTGACCTGGATACCCGAACTAAGAAGGGCTTCAGTTCATGTCAATGGAAATTTCACCAAAGATTTCCGTAAAAATAAGGATCAAGGGTTATAAGGATCAAGTATCAGATAGAATTTTAAAAGACCTCACCATATTACGTACTGAGCTCTTTACAAAATCCAGCCCTTAGTCCATTGTCCCTAGATATCACTAACCCCATTGCAAACAATGGGCCAATCCTATGATGTATAAATCAAGAGACCTAATCATGACTCCAATGCAACTGACTTCTTCCAAGTTCAAGGCACTTTTAATCAAGCTTAGTGTGCTCAATTAACTCAATCTAAATAAACTGGATAGCCAATAAGTGCAAAATAACAAATCAAACATGTCATATGCAGTATTGTTGTAGTTGTGTTGGTCCCAGGATATTAGAGAGAAAAGGTAGGTGAGGTGATATCTTTAACTGGACCAACTCATTGTTGAGAGAGAATTTAAACTCCCAGGCTCATCTTTTGAAAGTGTTGTGCAGGTTTCTTTATGCTCTGAGAAGGAAGTCTGAAATATACACCTTAACACACTCAAAACCACCTTCACCAAAGTAAATAGCATCATGGAATGGGCCACCCAAATGCCCCAGGAGAATCTGCTTCACTACAGAAATAAAACCTCCTATGACCACATATCCCTAGTTGTCACCTACCACCCCACACTGGAACCCCTTCAAGGTATCATCAAATAACTACAACCCATACTCAATGGGGACCCCATCCTGAAATAAATCTTTCCTGAACCCCTTCTTCTGGCCTTCAAACAAACCACCAACCTCTTTAGCTCATCCTCAGAAGTAAGCTCTGCACAGACCAGACCCACCAATTCAAAGTGGCACCAGAACAACAGATGCAAAACTTGGAGACATATCTCCACTGCTACAATGATAAATACCCCCCCACAACATACCTTTTAAGGTCCAGGGATTCTACAAATGCCTATCACGTTTGGTATACCTCATCCAGTGCCTCCCCACCTTTGGCACTCTCATATTCTTTCCAGTTTATTTATCTTATCCATTTTATGACCTCTTCATTCTTCCCCTCACTGTGTAGCTCACCTTCATCAACTTATCTTGAGCTCTGCAATCTTCCACTGACTCCAACCCTCTGCAATCTTTGCCCCTACGTCAGCCATGCCTGTGTGATTTCCCCCTTTTCCTCGCTCTAATCTCTCCATCACATTATTCTAGGTCTACCTAACTTTTCCTTTGTCTTCAGTTGGTCTTAGTTTCAGAATCTCTGGCTCCACAACATCATTGTTTCTGTTATTCAGTTTCCTCAGCCTCCACTTGCCCTCTTTCATCTCTCTTCTTTAGCTGTTCATTGCCAGCCTTAGGCATAAGCAATGCAAACAATTCTTTGGAGACCCAGACTTCAGGCATAATGCATATTGCCTTTTTCTGTATTTCAGTGTAATTCCTTATAGCCTTTCATGATGTTCTGAAAGCCTTTCATGATATTCTGGTAAAATAACAGCTCTCACTCCTATTTGAGAGGCATCATGTGCTAACAGTGCAGAAACTCTGGGTACAGTGTACACCAATACATTGTAAACACTCAGTTTTATTTGTGCCTCAGAAGCCTTATTTTAGCTCTTAGAACAAGGGCCCAATTTACTAATGCCTTGTGTCAGCATTTACACCTGTACAAAATGAGTGAAAAATAGGTGTAGCAATTTAAACTCACTTTGCGCTGGTGTGAATGACTACACAAGGAGACGACCAGTGGAGAATTAGGCCTGACAATTATATTGTTTATCTTGTTCATAGCATTATCATTCAAGATGTGTTCATCCAAATGGTGCATGTCCCTATTTAACTCTTGAAACATCTAAACTATTATTGTCCATAACACTCGCATATGAGATGCCTAATGGTTCCTGAATAAAGCATTTATCTTGATCACACATTTAAGAATGTCTGGAGGGGTTTGAATATTATAGCCAATCTGACAAGGAAAAAGAATTCAAAAGAGCAAATGGAAAAGCACTACTTGAGCCAATAAAAATCTCAAAAATAAAATAAAAATTGTGTTTCAGGGAGTGGTCTTGTCTGTATGCAGCCACTGGTGTTATAAGGCTCCTCAAAGATGTGGTCCCATGGGTTTATAAAGATAAAAATACACCCAAAACTCCACCTACTCTGATATATAGATATGAAGAAATGTCTAGAAAGGACCAAACTTTCTCAGACAAAACTCCATCCTATTTATCTGAGAAATCCATACTAAGTAATTTCCCCTTTTCTCTATATGATGAAAAATTATTCTGCCCCGAGAACTGGTTACAATACTGAACTTTTCTTATATTACCATTAAAGCCTGAAAATACTCAATGCATGGGATTTCTCTACAAATTTCCATTACTCTGTTGGTTCTTGTTTGTTTTTTAATTACAATTATAACACCATGACAACAAGAGGGTACCTGGCCTCGCTTTTCCATTTCTAGTAAAATCCTGGATGAACCTCCTCAATTCTGAGCACAACCAAAAAAGTAGCAATTATAACCACCTGTCCCATCCACCATCCAGTGAATTTTTTTTTTTATGGCATGGAACTATGTGATTCCTGAGCGTACATTAGTTGTGGTGTTCAAGGGACTACAATTCACAGGCATATATGATCAATATCCTTACAAATATGAATTGTCCAACTGAATCAGTGGGATGATTCATGTGACTAAGGTCTATTTTTTTTTCAGTAAGAGTTACAGGATTGGTCCTGAAGCATTTATAGAATTTCTACTGCTACTTCAGTACTAAAGAATGGAAAGGAAAGTCTGATCATAAGCTTCCAGAGCGGATTGGAGAGATCAGTTTAAAAACAAAGCATAGAGCAGTAGTAAAAGCAATGTATTGCTGCTCATATTGCTCTCTCTGACCCACTTAGACATTTGATTTTCATCTTCTGGTACTAAAGAACAAGAACACAATTTGCTGCATGTATTGCACAGTACACAGTAGTTGGTAGAAGTGATTGTTATTCCACATGATTATATAGCAGGTGATCTACAGTGTCATTTGACAATTAAAAATACATCATAATTGTGGCATTCATATGCAGGGGTTAATCATCTCTCATGAATAAAAGAGATTTGACTTTTATTTTCTTTAATAAACCAAACTCTGAATTTTAATTGACTTTGCCAAATCCCCACAAATAATTAGTCGAGCTACATCATGCTTTTATTTAAATTAATGACACATTTTCCATTGACATTACAGAGGGCAACATAATTCCCAAATGTGAGATCAAGATCAATGTGGGAAAGACTATGAATCCAAATTATGCAGGTGTGGTAGGTAAAGTCCCTTGAATTAATATTATTTTTAACTAAAACAAAGATTAATTATTAAATGGTGTGATAAAACACATACAAATTCATACATCAAGGGATTTGTTTAAAAATAAATAATTTTCAGAGGTTTAAAGTTAGTTTCATGTTGGTGTACTAATGTGATGGAATGAGTTTAGAAATCTGGAGTCTGATCTTCTCACTCTTACTCACAACTAGATTGGCATCAGTGAGACTTTTCATGTGAGTGAGGGCTAGTCATGTTCATGACGGTCTTATGATAAAGTCACTGAAGCAGTGCAAAAAAAGGTCCATTTTTTGTTGCCCCACACTTTATATGGTTATTTGTGTCATTGTGAATTGAATATACTGTTCAAATCACATACAACAATATAGACACCCCAGTAGCCTAGATAAATCTTTTGGAATAAAAATGGCAATTCTTGTCAATGTGCATTCAAATTATGTGTAAAAATCCCTAATTGTGTTATGAAAAATTTATTGGAATTAAGGAATGTAATGCAAATACTAAATAGATTAAACTGTTGAATTTGCCAGTTCTGAAACATACTGCCAAGAGGAATATTCTGCTCTAGGCAGAGAAATATCTCTCATGGGAGGAAAGTACAGTGTTCCTTGCCTCAATTTCTGAAACACACATTTCTAATATGCTGCTGAAGGGTAAAATATGTCTCCCAGTGGAACATGACATGATTCTCCTCACTTTATTTTATGCTTCCAATCTACAGCTCCATAGATTGTTCTGAATGGAACCATGTTGAAATTTATGATTTCACCCACCTGTAATTTTAATAAACTAGCTATGTGATGATACTCATCAAAGCATGAATACATATGAAATACAATAGAATCTTCATAAGTAAGTAAGTGATAAACACATACAAATGTTGACTTCATAATATTTTGGGAATCTATCTGTGATAAATATATTGACTTTTCTAAAAACAACAACATATTATCATAATATTGCTGGCAGAATATTTTGACAGCTTTTCTTCATAGGAGGAAAACTTTTTAATATCCATACAACATAGTACTGTATTTTTATCTTTGAGGTAGAGGTCACTAATAACATAGGCATTCTTGATTAATCTTTCTTTTGAGCAATAACTATCAAGGATAAATGGTAGGAGCAAAAACAACCTTGGAATTTCTGTGGAAATGATCAGTGAAACATAATAAAGCTTTCTATAAGTGAATTAATCAGACTCTTGAATAGAATAGAACACTCACAAAAAGTCCTTCCATTTAAGGCTTCCCTATTATCTCTGGTGATTCTTATTTTCACATGACAGAAAATACATTCTGCGTATAGAACTGCATATAAAAGAGTTTAGTGAACCATTGTGAAGGCTTGACGGTCATCTTCCCCCAGACTTTGAAAGAAACCAAGGTACAGAAAGGTTAACTTGTTGAAAAGTCATGCAGTGAATCAAAGGCAGACCTGGGAATGGGGGCTACTTTCCATGGTGCCAAGTTCTTTGCTCAAGACACCACACAACATTGCCTCCAGATTTGGCACTTCATTATCCAAAGCCATGCATTAAGAGCCAAATCTTGCTCCAATTTATGCTAATTTAAAAAAAAATCTCATTTAGATGATCTCGTGGGACCAAGATTTGGCCGTAATATATATATATATGTGTGTATATACTGTACTGTTAACTATACATTTAAGCATAAATGACAAATACAGATGGAGAAAGTCTCTTTCTGTTGAGTAAGGTATGTGTTAAGATCATTCACAGACAGACTCCACACAGAGTTTGTCGCAGCTGAACAGTAAGCACTCACAAGTCAGAAACAATTTGACTTCTGTGACTTTTACAGAAGACTGCCACAATGTATTCTGCTCATTTTGTTACCTATGATGCTTTTAAAAGTGTTTCCTCCAAATTATCAACATTGAAACACATTTAAAAAGTCCGAGTGTTTCCCAATAGTTACATTTGGCATTAGTTTTTTTGTAAGAGAGCTAGGAGCCTATTTGATTACTACTTCCTGTTTAGTGGTCTTCCAGAGAGACCAGTGAAAAAATTCAAATTGAGTCTACTGGATTTTCCACTATAGAAACTAAACTAGTGAATGTATCCCGAAGTCCATACCATATTTTCAGTTTCTGACCTACCTTCAAACTAGTGACTGTACTTAGCTTGAATTACAGTGGAAAGGGCATACCTGAAAGCATATAAAGTAGTCCTTTCAAGAACCTACATGAGAGTTAGCCAATGATCTTGATTTTGGTTATTGATGGGTTTTTTTGTTTTTGTTTTTTTAAGGAATGCTTTTCTATGAATAACATAAAAAGAGTGTATCTTGACTCCGCCTACCCATTTTGCACAGGCTACTATTCAGAGGTAAAATAGGAAGCAGCAAAAATTGGATTGAAAGTAGGTGCAGAAAACCAAGATTATGAAGACAGGAAACTGGACAATAGATGTACAAATGGAAAAGAAATCAAACAGGTAGTAAAGTTATGCTATATAGAGAGTGTGATGACATTTAGTGGTTGCTGCAATAAAGATATTTATATGAGATTAGAAAAAGCAAATATCACTTTTCGAATGATGAACAACATTTTGTCAACCAGAAGTCTCTCTAGGCGACTTGGTCATAGGTAGTCTGACCTCATGGTTGGAGCAGGAGTCAGAACTGGAGTTGGAGTCCAAATGCCAAAGCCCAGGGTCAAACCAGTGTCAAGGTGAGAGATTGGCGCTGAAGGTCAGAACTGAAGTCAGTCTTGATGACAATATTACTAGAGAAATTCTCCATTTTCTTTTTCTAATCTTTATTCTAAATAAGCAAAAATCATACCACCTTCAGATGAATGTTGAGGACCATGAGAATGCCAATTGAAAACCCAGGATTTCTAAAATGGTGCTCTGGCAAAGAGCCAGGTGCGTGTGTGTGTGCATTGGCAGAATCGTATCTCTGAGATAAATGACAGCAGTGAGCATGTTCAGAATTGGTGGCCATTGAGCATGTGCAGTAGAGGTGACAGAGAGGTCAGTTAACTGAGCTGTTAGCTGGTCATAGCCCACTCATACCTGTCACAACTTGTTTTAAAGGTCAGAGCTGTCAGTAATAATTCCGAGTTAACATCTGGTACTGAGCATGTGTGAATGGGGTAAATGCTTAAGGGTATATAACAGTGGTGGGCAAACTGAGGCCCGTGGGTCACACGTGGCTCATCAGAGTAATCGCTGGTGTGCCATGAGTTAGTTTGTTTACACTGACCATCCGCAAGCACAGCCACACGCAGATCCCAGTGCCTGCGGTTCGCCGTTCCCGGCCAATGGGAGCTGTGGGAAGTGGTGCGGGCTCGGTAATCCATTGGCAAGCTGCATGCGGCCCGCGGGGTGCAGGTTGCCCACCACTGATATATAAGGATGTCCCAATAGGACAGCATAAAAGGCCAGCTGCCAGCAGGTAGTTTCATAGACTGAGGCACCAAGAGAGAGAAAGAAAGACAGACAGATAGAGAGAGATGATAGGTGAAAGACAAAAGCTAGCAAGGGAAGCCATAGAAAAGCTGGAAAGAAGTCAAAAAAGCTGCTGCAGAGAAAAAGAGAGAGAAGAAGACCAGAATGGAACAAAACTGACTGACCAGGAGCTGAGCAGCAACAGCAATTAAAGGAAAATACCAAAGAACTTATAAAGCAGCAGTAGTGATTTTAAAGGCATACCAGTGGATTTATAAAAAGTAAGCTTGACAGTTTTTAATTTTTAGTGTAATATCACTTAGAATAGTGTTGAATGTGTGCATGCCTGAAGTGTATGTGTGTGTCTTCATTGTATTTTACTTATGTAAAACTTAAAGAATAACTTAACAGTTGCAGTAAGTGATTTGTTACAAACTGTCCACTTATCAAAAAAATGGTATGCTTAGAATCATTTGAACTATATGTTATTGTGGTTTGAATGCTCTTTAAACTTGCTATAAGGGATTGGTGCCAAGAATTTTCTGCTTTGTTTAGGATTTTTAGATTATATTGTAGTAGGGATTATAGTTACTTTAATAAAAAGATACTTGCTTTTAGAAAGAATACTGCCTGTGTCAATTACTTTAATGGAAGGTTATATCAATGTCCTTTAGTGTTTCCTTAACAAACTCATACCTTGGGAAGAATAGCCAAAGGGTTGATAGGCAGGTTATTATAGGGGCATCCCAAAATCCATTTTTCAGGATAACATCAGACAGAATCAGAACTAGGAACCAGGGCCCAGAGTCAAAACTGGACTACCTGGAGTCAAGGAAGGCGGGAACAAGGCTGGGACAGGACTGGAACAAGGCTAGGTGCAGGGCATGAGCTAGGCTGGAGTGAGGCTGGGTACAGGAAAGGATCTAGTTGTGCAGAAGCAAAGCAGAAGTAGGGTTTGGAGTGAAGTGAGAACAGAGAGACCGATAATCTGCAGGCATGTGCGATGAGCAGCTGCTGGGCTTAAGAGCAAACCGCCTGACCAACTTCAGCTGGCAAAAGAGACAAGTTTACGAGCTACACAGAACTTATCTCTCACCAACAGAAGTTAGTCCAGTAAAAGATATTATCTCATCCACCTTGTGTCTCTGCAACAAATTATTCTAGTAAGATATGCAACTGAGTTGGAGAATTAGAGGCAACCAGCCACAACTGTACCACAAGAATTCAAAATATCTGTGTATCAGCCCCAGCATGGGTTTCCCTGGCTGGGTATTGGGTCAGCTGTACAGTCCATCAATCTGGGAGCCACTCACCATTGAAGCTTGACTAGAATAGCCTCTGGATCATCCTCAGTATCTATTTTGGTCACTTGTCTCTAGTGGTGGAATTTGGCTTACACTGTGGGGTTGCAGCTATACCACTTTCTACTTTATTGCTGCTGCTGGGCCTGGTTCTTTGCCAACCAAATCAGTAGCCATTCTGTCTAAAGGACCACTACCTTCTCCTGTAGGGATGTTCCTTCAATTCCATTCCACCACCACATATGACAATGCCAGTGGGGGTGACCAGGTCCAGTTGAATTTGTGGTTCAAACATCAATACACACTTTCTTTGTAAGTCTTCAGTGGGGTTTTATTTAAACCTCCTGGTAGAGTTATTTCAAGACAACATAATCCTGGTTATCCAAGCAACACTGGAACTATAATTTCAGTCTCAAAACAAAGTTTAGAATCTCTCATCTTCCATGCTGTTCAGAACTGGGCCCCATAGGAGGAGGTTCTTTCTGCCTGGGGTCCATGGACAGCATATTCCTCTTGCAAAAATTCTGTTTCAAAAGAGAAAGTTTATGGAGAATCCTACTAATACAAAGATTAATTTGCTCCAATTTTCTTCCTAATTCTCTCAGTAGTGGCCCAATCCAACTCCCATTGAAGTTAGTGGGAGCCTTTCCATCAAATTGAATCTGAGTTTGATTACTCCCTAACTGAACAACATTTGATGTCCATTTCATTAGCCAAGAGAGAGGGATGTAATGCTTTTCCTAATGAGTTACATAATCTTGTCTTTTTTTCTACCAAATCTAGTCAATTCAGATTTTACTGAAGCTCTCCTATGGCCCCCTTCCCCTTTCTCCCACACAGGAGATCAAAAGGGGTAAATCCTGTGGATTCTGGGGGAACCTCCCTATATGCAGATAACAGGTAGTATAACATTTCATCCCAGTCACCTGTCCTCTTGTTTGCATGCATTCACAGCATATATTTCAGTGTCCCATTGAACTTTTCACTGAAAGCATTTGTCTCTGAGTGATATGGGACAGCCTCCAGCTCTTTTACCCCACACATCCTGTGCAATTCACTAAATATTTGGGACATGAAATTTGACCCACTTGACTGAAAAAAGAACTCAGGGCTTTAACCACTGTGTCAGCTTCCATATTCAATATAGATTCTGCTTCTGGGTACCTAGTGTATAGTGCAACACTGCCAAATTATTTTTCATTCCCCTTTAGGTAAGATCAAGGAATTGGATGAAAAATGTCCATAAGCACACTAAATATGCCTCTTTTATTGGAAGCAATAGATGAAGAAGAGCCCTTCTTCCTCTAATGTAAGTCACAAGACCTGCTAGTCTGTATGTTTGGCCACTAAAAATTCCTTATAATCATTCATGTGTCCTCTGTGACCCGAAGTAAGCAGCAATAGGACAGTCATGGGCTAATAGCACTAATTTCCTATGGTGCTTTTTCCCCACAGGGGCATCTCCATACAATCTTACCTCCTCTTCAAAAAACCTTCCCCCATTTTCCCAGAGATGATTCCCTTTATGATTTCTGGGGATGGGTCTGTTCTCTGTTCTTCAAATTCCTGCATGCTGTCCATCTCAGCTACAAGGAATGACGACTCCTCTCATGGTCCTGGAGACACCCTGCCTTCCTTTGCTGAGCAAGGACTGGAAATGCCTCCTCCTCTTCCCCTCTCAACTGTTTTTCTGTTTTCACTGTCCCCTCTTGGACAAATGGAACATATTCCTTTTTACTGTGAGTCACTATATTAACAGATTTGGATGTCATCAAAATATCATTACCTACAAGCAATCTTGCTGGAATGCAATCCAATAATCAACTTTTAAGATGTTTTCTAGACCTTCCCACTCCAAGCGCACTTTAGCCAAGGGCACAGTGGTTTTACATTTTTAAAGTGCTAAGAGTTATATATTCGCCTCAGAGAGCATGTTACATTACTCAACCATGCATTTTCTGACCAGAGAAATCTGGGAAGCAGGGTCCCCCCACCTTAAGCATTCTTTCCCATTCACTTTGGAAACTTTCATAAATTCAGAGGCAACATCCAATGAGTTACACCTTGCAAAAT
Organism: Malaclemys terrapin pileata; assembly: GCF_027887155.1. NCBI lineage: Eukaryota > Metazoa > Chordata > Testudines > Emydidae > Malaclemys > Malaclemys terrapin. The sequence goes on along the minus strand of NC_071507.1, from coordinate 156,579,165 downwards.
TCATCAGGAGCCTCTCAGACACCTTTGGATTTCCTGGGTTTATGACAGTTACATTAACTTAGGCTGGACAGGGTGAGGGCTTAGATTCCTTTTGCTTAGGACAATTGTTTCTCATGTGTTCAGTAAAGTCGTATATAAACACTTCCTTGGACCATCATCCTGTGAAGGAGATCTGTGATGATGATAATTAGCAAAGGATCGGACATGGGTAGGTTAGTGCATGGGCTCCCAACCACCCTCCTCCCAGGATTAAGATGGGAGCCTTCTTTTACCCTTGGTTTCTGACCTTCTCTTTGTGGTTTGCACTCATTGGACATCCTGGCTTACACGTAGGAATCAGTCACAACTGTTACTTCCTGCACAATACCCAGGGATTTATCCCAAATAACCAGCCTGATCTCCTCAGAGCATGCACTAAGAAAATGCTCTTGTGCAAAGATGTCAAACAACCTATCATAATCCTCTGCCCCTTTTCCCTTTGCTCATTTCTTCATAAGATCACACATCTTATATACATATTTTCTATGATGTATCTTACCATGCCTTTTGAGGTGTCTAAATCTTAAACTACATACCTCAGGGGTAATTTGAAACCTTTGCAATACAGCCTTTTAAAATTCATCATTCTTCAAAAAGTCATGGAAGACAGGAGAATTCCCAGAGGACTGGAAACAGGCAAATGTAGTGCCAATCTAAAAAGAAGGGGTGGGGGGAGGACATCCCAGGGAATTACAGACCAGTCAGCTTAACTTCAGTACCTAGAAAGATAATGGAACAAATAATTAAGCAATCAATTTGCAGACTCCTAGAAGATAATAAGGTGACAAGTAATAGTCAGCATGGAGTCAGTCAAGAACAAATTATCAACCTAATTTTTTTTTGACAGGGTAACATGCCTGGTGGATAGGGTGGAAGTGGTAGATGTGGTACATCTTGATTTGAATAATGCTTTTGATACTGTCACACGTGACCTTCTCATAAACAAACTGAGGAAATACAACATAGATGGAGCTACTATGAGATGCATAACAGGTCGGAAAACTATTCCCAAACATAGTTATGCTGGAAAGGTATATCAAGTGGGGTCTGGCAGGGATCAGTTCTGGGTCCGGTTCTGTTCAATGTCTTCATCAATGATTTAGATAATGGCATAGAGTAGGATGATACCAAGCTGGCAGGGGTTTAGGATGATACCACACTGGGAGGGGTTGCAAATGCTTTGGAGGATAGAATCAAAATTCAAAATGACCTGGACAACCTGGAGAAATGGTCTGAAGTAATTAGGATGAAATTCAATAAGGACAAATGCAACGTTCTCTACTTAGGAAGGTTCAATCAGTTGCACACAAACAAAATGGAAATGACTGACTAGAAAGGAGTACTACAGAAAGGGATCTGGAGGTCATAGTGGATCACAAGTTAAATATGAATCAGCAATTGCAAAAACAGCAAACATTATTCTGGTATGTATTGGTAGGAGTGTTGTAAGCAAGATACGAGAAGTAATTCTTCTTCTCTACTCCGCGCTGATTAGCCGTCAACTAGAGTATTGTTTCAAGTTCTGAGTGCCACATTTCAGAAAAGATGTGGAGAAATTGGAGAAAGTCCAGAGAAGAGCAACAAATTAATTAAATGTCCAGAAAACATGACCTATGAGGAAAGATTTAAAAAATGGACTTGTTTAGTCTGGAGAAGAGAAGACCGAGATAACAATTTTTAAGTACATAAAGAGTTGTTTCAAGGAGGGAGAAAAAATGTTCTCTTTAGCCCCTGAGAATAGGACAAGAAGCAATGGGCTTAAATTGAAGTGAATTTAATTGCATTAATTCTTTTGTGTAGAGACTGTCCAGTTTGGCCAATGTACATGGCAGAGGGGCATTGCTGGCACATGATGACATATATCACATTGGTAGATGTGCAGGTGAACGAGCCCCTGATGGTATGGCTGATGTGATTAGGTCCTATGATGATGTCACTTGAATCGATATGTGGACAGAGTTGGCATCGGGCTTTGTTACAGGGATAGGTTCCTGGGTCAGTGGTTTTGTTCAGTGATGTGTGCTTGCTCTATGCAAAAGAATTAATAAACACAAATCTGACATCAGGAATCGTAATACTCCAAAACCAGTGGGAGAACACTTTAACCTGTCTGGCCATTCTATGACAGACCTGCGGGTGGCTATCTTACAACAGAAAAACTTCAAAAACAGACTCCAACGAGAGACTGCTAAGCTGGAATTGATATGCAAACTAGACACAATCAACTCAGGATTGAATAAGGACTGGGAATGGCTGAGCCATTACAAACATTGACTCTATCTCCCCTTGTAAGTATTCTCACACTTCTTATCAAACTGTCTGTACTGGGCTATCTTGATTATCACTTCAAAAGTTTTTTTTTCTCTTACTTAATCAGCCTCTCAGAGTTGGTAAGACAACTCCCACCTGTTCATGCTCTCTGTATGTGTGTATATATATCTCCTCAATATTTATTCCACTCTATATGCATCCAAAGAAGTGGGCTGTAGTCCACGAAAGCTTATGCTCTAATAAATTTGTTAGTCTCTAAGGTGCCACAAGTACTCCTGTTCTTTTTGCGGATACATACTAACGCGGCTGCTACTCTGAAAACTGTGGGAATGTTCTTGACCTCTGGAATTTTATGCAATTCACTCAGTCTCTTAAATGTAGTGAGTTATTCTTTCATACAATCCATCTTTTTGGATGCATGGCACAATTTGTTCCAACTGGATGTTACTTGGGGAGAGTTATCTGCTAATTCAGCATTTTCTTTTTTTAGTTCCCATCTCTTGAGCTCATGGTATCATTGCGTCTCTTTCTCTTCTTGCTCTACTTTGATCCAAAGGATTTCCAAGTGCAGTGTTTCTCTTTTCAGCTGTATCCATGCTGGGCTCAGTTGTGAGCTGGAGGGTCTGTCTCTTCCTATTGCTATAGCCTCTGGGACCTCACACATGCCCTGGGGATTCATCTGCTCTTCATGGGACTTGTCCTACTTCATGAGAAAGGTTTTCAAGTCATCTGACTTTTTTCCTTCAAAGAATATGCAGCAACTCTTCTAACTGCTTTCAGTTGTATTTAGTATACATTCCTTTGTTCTTCCTGCCCTTGCTGCTGTTCTATTTACTTTATACTTTCTTTTGTTCTATTTCTTCACCAAAAATAAACACAAAGAAAATCAGAACTGTAACCTTTTATGACTGTTCCCAGCCTTCTCACTCTGAATCATTTAAAATTCTAGTGTACCAGTGCTTGAAGTGTGAACCTCAGTGAACCAGCAAACTGTGCGTAGATCTTACTATCAACTATACCACTTCGATGCTTTCTTGGTGCACCCAAAATCATAAGCTGCTGTGTTACTCTTCTGCCTCAGTAAGGAAGAGTTCTGTTGGAGCTTACACTATGTGTCAGCTCCCTGCACACCAGTCTACCCACCTCACCAACAAACTCCTTGAGACTCTGCCAGTCTTAAACTTGCCTTGCAAATAACATTCAGTGAACCCCAGTTCCCAAGTTTCCCAGAGACATCTCTCTGCAATGTCCAGATTCTCTTATTGGATACTCACAGAAATTATCAAGTCCACTGCCTCCAAAGAGACAGTGCACACACCAGCCTGTTAGTTTAGCTGAGGACCCACACTTTAATAAAACAACGCTGCATGGTTTATAGTAAAACTGAGCATGGGTTTATTAATAAAGAACATGGATTTAAGTGATCTAAGAAAGAGAAAAAAAAAGAGACTGGTCTTGTTACAAACAAGACAAAAATTACACTTTTTAGTGACTTTAGCAAGCTACAACCTTTACCTAAGCAGATTTCTCACTTCCATCCAGCTGTCAGCATCTCCAGCCCATGGCAGAAGGATCCACCATTCACAGAATCAGAGGGTGCTGATCCCTTTTGTCCCCTAAGTGATAATCCCTTTTTATTGTCCAGAAAATCTTTGAAATGAGATATCAAAAACAATTTCTGTTCCAGATCAGGACACTACATCAAAATCATAAAACTTTTCACAAAGTAAGAAACTGAAGAAAAAATAGATTGGATCATTCTAAATATTGTCTTTCAGTATTTTTGAAATGTATCATTTTGATTTTTGATCTTTAAAAAAACTTGTGTCATGTAGTTATTATATATTTATTTTATATATACTTGCATTAGGGGTGCAAAAAAGATGTTGGAACCAGAAACTTAAAAAAAAAAATCAAAACAGGACTCTACACTTATTTCCAAACAAAAAAAATTTCAATATTTTTTAAATGGAAAATTTGTTGAAACCAACATTTTCCTGAAAATTATTTTCATTTCAATATATCAGCATTTTCAAATGAAAAATTGTTTTGTTGAAAAATTCCCAACAACAGGAGGTGGTAAGTAATATATGGAGATATACCTCTCTCATAGAACTGGAAGGGACCCCAAAAGGTCATTGAGTCCAGCCCCCTGCCTTCACTAGGCAGGACCAAGTACTGATTTTTGCCCCAGATCCCAAAGTGGCCCCCTCAAGGACTGAATTCGCAGTCCTGGGTTTAGCAGGCCAATGCTCAAACCACTGAGCTATCCCTCCCCCCTGCATAGGGTAAGATGTTAGTGTGTCAGTTCATGGAGGTGTATTGAAATCATCACCAGGGCACATGGCACACATCTAACATGCATGGCAATCATTGGAAGTATTGTTAGAACAGCCGTGATGCATGCTGTCCACTAAGGCACTTAGTGATTCTGCCCCCTTTGTGGAGACACTGTGGGTACCAGGGTGCACTGAATCCCATGCAGTTCACCATTTGCCACAGAGAACATTGTGTGGATCAAAATCAGTGTTTTCTTGGAGAAATCCAGCAGGTTTGTTACCTAGATTTTATGCTTTCTATCATTCCCTCAGAGATCCCCAAGAAAAGTTTCCCCTGTAGTTATATCTCATCTCCTAGCTGCTGTGCAGACACACAGTGGGAATGGGAAACAGCAATAAAGCTAGAGGGGAATGTTAATTGATAGAGGACTTTTGGAGGGAGACGGTGGCACAGAAGATGGGACTACCACCCTCCTGACAGTATACTTTCCCCTCAGAGATCTGGAATCCTGTGGTGTTTGGTGGACTGTGCAGGATGATTCCTAGATGGCCAGAGCTTCTTCCAAGGTAGCCTGGTGTGCCACTGATGTGCCAGCATGAGGAAGGAAGCTACAGGGAAATGAACCTGTATTCTCCTTACACATCATTCATTATACTTGATGAATAGTATATTGGACTAACCTGAGTGACTGAGATGTACATATATTCCTTCAGTAGGGAGAGGTGGTGATGTTCTTGGCCATCTTATATTTTGTTCCTCTGCGGGATCCTCTCTGTCTTCCCTTTGCCTCCCACAGCATTAATTTGAGTAACTGCAAACTCTGGCATCCTGGATCTCACGGCTAAGCTTATTTGTTTAGTTCGAGGGCCTGCCCCAGAGACATCACTGCTGAAGAGTGTAAGCTCCTTGATCACTATTATATACATTTCACTGTTTTTACTTCCATCAACATCTCAGCCCTGTTCCCTAGTAACTGAGTCTGACCCAGAAACTATATATATGACCCTTCTGCTTGTTGTGCAAACATTCACACACAGCTGAAAATTTTCTTTGGATGCACATGCTACTGAGCCCTCATGCATAATTAGCATATGTAAATGTCCATTAGTATATGCTAATATTCTCCTCCTGGGTGTTTCTACCCATCCCTAATTGGGTGGGAAATTTGCACAGGCGTTTTCAGAAGTTCCAGAGAATGCTGAGTGCTCAGGGCCCCACACAGGTGCCCCCCATCTGCCTTCAATTCATACCACAACTTTTCTGATCATCCCTGGCATCAGAGACTAGGTCGGCCAAGCCCCATCTTAGTAACATACAGACAAATAGGGTGAGTGCCAGAGGGAGCATTTTAGCTTTGTAAGGATTATGTTGTTTTTTTAACAGAGAAGCAGAGCCATGCATTTGAATAGGCAATGCTGCTGTGAAGTTTATCTCCTGGCAAGCCGCCAAACTCAATTACAAAGAATGTGTTTAACACTGTGCCTGCCTGTGTGAACAATGTTTTCTGGTTTCTGACTTCCTGTCACTATAATGCAGGGAAGGAAAAAAGAAAAGAGGGATATGGCCTATTTTTCATAATAGCGACCCATTAAATTAGTAAAGATAAAATAACCTTTGTAAATTGATAACCCCTGATAATTTTCTAGGCATGGAAGTCATCTGTGCTTAGGAATTTGAATACAACTTCCCCAATCAGAATTCTCTGCATACACAGACACAATCTTCCCAACCCATCTAAACAGGCCACAATGACTTAATCATTTTTCCCAAATGATTTTTCTCATTAAACTACACAGCAAACCGGATTTTAAAATTGTACTTGCAGTACAGAGATTGCTCCCTTTGTAGAACCCCAGGAGTGCACGGAGCCTTCAAAGAGAACAAGGGGAAGTGGGAGCAGGGACCATGAGGTGGGCTAACTGTATTTAGGGTAACCGGCTGTATCGTCTGGTCCCCCTGTGTGCTGGTTCTCTGAAGTACTTGCTCATCTGGAATGAAGTAGCTGTCTAAAAGTGCACATAACCCTTCCCAGCAGTCTGAGACTGGGAATGAAGAATTCCAAACTGGATCCACATCCAGCTGAAATCTTGGTATGCAGACTGTAACTATCTAACATAGACTTTTGACTAATTCAGCTATGAGCTATGGCAAGTGTTATGAGAGCTTTAATAAACACAGTGTATCATTATTTTGCTTTATATTTAATAAAAAATGGCATTATTGCACCCAGTGCCCTTGAATATCATTGTAATAAACCCCATAGTAATGAATAATGTTCCTTATACTGCTATTGACTGAGTTAAATGTTGTTGAAGCTGGTAGATGTAACTGCTGTCCTTCATTTAAAATAGTAGAAACAGTTAATTTCCTTTATGAAATAATAGCAGTCTCTGAATCAAAACAAGGGCACTTTTAAGGAATATGATTTATTAAGGAGCTTCATTGGTATTGTTTTGGGTAAGGCTTTGGGTGGGTGGGAGACAAAGAGAGAAGCAGTCAGAAACAGAGAAGAATAATCCAGATACAGCCTGGAGAAGCACAGTGTGTGGCTCTGAGATAAATTTAGAGAAAGGGCTTGTCCTAGTCCCAGATAAAAGAAGCTTGCACCTGTGAGCAAGGAAACTCTTTCCCATTGTTTGGTTCCTCCTGTGTTTAGGGAAACTGGCCTTAGTATATGTATTTTTTATAAATAAACGAGATTGAATCAAAGTTCCTGACTCCTCCTAATTGGAATAATGAGCAAATCCTTACTTTTGGCTATGCTCTTGGATCAAAGGGGTAATAATACTACTGTAATTCTACTGCAGTCATTAGCCTGGTTTGAACCTGTGATGTTCATTACCAAAACACAGGCATTTGCCATTTGAGTTAAAAGAATAATTTCATTACCTCCCAGCAGCAGTAGGCTGTTTTCTTCTATGTGGACTAGTCAATAGAGATGATTATGATGTTTGCTTTACAAGCATATTACATCATACTGGAATAATATTGTGTTAATGATTCTGAGGCTGGAACTACACTAGGGTGGAAATTTTACCCACTCTCCACCAGTAGTAAAATTGCATTGGTACTTGCTAAGATGTAAATGGTAGTCTAGATAGGGTTCCGATATTTTCAGCCCTCAGTCATGAAAAACTGTAGGTTTCCAGCCAAAGAAATAACTACCATTTACCCTGTTAAAGTTGTGAGAACTCAGGTGGTATGGCAGACAGAAAAGAATTTAAGTCAAACTATGTAATATTGTTTTTCTGTTAAATATTGTTGGGGCCCATATGGAGTACTGTGATTTGTATGTAATTTCAACTCTAAAAACATTCTATAGTAATTTGTATGTTTTTGTTAGATGTTTGTTCCAAATAAATTCTATTGAATAGGTATTTTTAAAAAATACACAGAAATATCTAGGAAAAGCTTAGAGGCATGGTTTCTTTTAAAAAAGTAGGCAATATCTTATCTATAATCTATTTTCCTGTTAAGCTTTATCACAGTGTGACTACATCACACGAGACATTGCAATGCACATACAATCTCTTCCACACACAGTTGTTGTAGGTTCTTTATATTTTGTCTATTTAATATATTTGTCACAGTTCATGGCAACTGTCCCTGTATTCCCCCTTTGTGGTACAGCAAGGGCACCCACTCCAGACTCCCAACTCCTAAGCAGTCACCTTTCTTGGGAGGAGACTTATATCTTTCTCCCTCCTGACCAGGGTTTTTTCCAGACTGCACAGTTCCCTGCCTATGCTGTGAATTCCCCAACAAGCCAGAGGGCCTGAACACTTTTACTTTCTGCACTTTTACTTTCTCCTCAGAGGCTATGAATGGCTGTAATTGCCCACAGTTATAAGTTACCATACAGCTTTTTCTAAGCAAGCACATTTATTCTTAAGGTGAAAACATTATAGAGAAAACCTACTAAAAACAAGCTTACCTGAGATCACCTGCCCTCCCCAACACCAGCCTTGGGCTCTGGTAGGTGTCAGTCCTTTCTTCCTTTCCCTAAGGACAGAAGGTTCTGTCCATTTTTTGGCTCAGAAAAAAGGCCCTGAGCCAGTTTAAACTCAGATGCCCTTTATTTGTTCATTGGTCTCTGGAGAATACAGTTTGAACCAATATATGTGAGCATCTCCAGGTGGAGGTACCTATCTGGAGATATTACAACCTGAGTGAATGTGCCTAATCATCTCACCACCACCCCCATTCTCAGTTCCTGGAGAGCTGTGGTCATCCTCCCCCCATGGAATTACACACAATACCTGGCACACAATAATACATACATTTAATACAGGAAAATCTCCCAAAGATGTTGCAGGAAAGTGCCATTTCTCTCACAATGTTATCCATACATTGTTAGATGTTATATATAAAATCATCTGTAAAATATTAAGTGTTAAAATACATTAAGTGATTATCATCATATTTCAGTAGTGTGAATATATATAGTTATACATATATACAGGTATATATATATAGTTTTTTAACCTAGTACAGTTTATTAATCTATTTAGAAAATTCATTTGGCATTTTTTTGGAGATAATGACTATATTTTAAAAACAGCTTATGTTATCCATCTAAGTTTTACATGTTCCTTGATGTTTCATCTGATTTTGGTAATAAAGAGTTGCAGTAAGGTTTTGCTACAAAGACTTAAGTTGGGATGGATTATCAGTACAACTGGTCAAATTATACTCATCAGGTACATAATTTTAATACTTTCATCATATAATTTATTAAGATATTTGATTAACTTTTTAGATAGTCATACTATTCTTGGAATAATAGAAGTATTTGTGGAATAATGAATGTGAGCAATATTTTTCCTACTATTCCATCAGATCTATTTATTATGTATCCAAATTATGCTAATGAGATAGCCAAACTATAGAGCTGAGTATTACAAGTGTAGGGCCAAATGATGGTCACTCTATTTATGTAAATAATTCTATTAAAGCCTCTCAAATCATTAAATATCCAGTGGTTTTACCTAGGGATTAGCTACAATTTTGAGGAAAAGCGCACCACTTAGTTCTGTTCCTGTGCCCCATCCCAGTCCCATCCACCTTTTCCATGCCTCCTAAGGTTCTTGTGGTGGACAGCATCCTTCTTAGTCACTTTTCCTTGCCAAAGGGCCACATTTCAGGTTCCTCTTCAGGGCTAGGAGACTGCTATACAGAGACCCTGGCATTCCTAGAGGAGATCCAGGGGCAGCAGAGGTGTCACAGAATATAACAATGGCACATCAACCTCTGAAAATTTGTGAGTACCAGTTGCTCCATGTATTACACTGCAGCAATCCAATCCAGTCACGGGAAAAGAGGTGCTGGTGATATGGAGCCTTTCTATGTATGGCCTTGGCCTCTTGCAGATCTAATGTCATTCACAGGGCTTGTGGGCTGTCCTGAGGTATGGTTCACAAGTAGGAAAACCATGCCTACCTTATAAAATGGGGAGGAAAAATTAACTGAGAAGGAACTCATGGTGGTAATCTCCTCTTTAATGTCCCCCCATGGATTTTTCCCTGGAGAAGTGATCAGGATCTTTGCTTCTGAAAAAAGGCACTACATTTGCTTTTTTCCATACCTTGACATTTCCACAATAGCCCATCAGTGTTAAAAAACAACTGTCAGTGGTACCCACAGGGTTCAGATCATCCAGAACCAGATTTTTACATTCATATTTTAAAATAATTCACTTACCTGCTTTTACTAATATACGGTATTTATTTTTGTAGCAGAATATTCCTTCCTCCTTAAGTGGTAACCTCTTTAGTAGGTTTTATTCTATTGAAGACAATTTTTTAAAAGTAATTATATCAACCATCTTTGAAAATTAATTTTATCCCCATTTCACTGTCTCCTTAATACTTTTTCCCCTTTATATATTTATCTCCTTTATACTCCCTTAAAATACTTTTTACTGTATCAACTCAATTTCACACTTTTGCTGTGCATATCTTTTCCCATTTAGCCCTTTATATTTTGTATATTTTTATTTAGTTACCTCTAATTTTTCTCATTTCAAATAGGAATTAAATAAACCAACTCTCAGATCTTTAAGGAGGTCCTTGTGCAGCCACACTGGACAATTCTTTTTAATTCCATTCCTCAGTTTCTAAGGAATTCTAGTCCATTGCACCTTAATTGTAGTGTCTTTTAGGATGGGGCATTAGTTCAATACTCATTCAGAGAGAAGCAACAGAGGGTCCTGTGGCACCTTTAAGACTAACAGAAGTATTGGGAGCATAAGCTTTCGTGGGTAAGAACCTCACTTCTTCAGATGTAAGAATTGCATCTGAAGAAGTGAGGTTCTTACCCACGAAAGCTTATGCTCCCAATACTTCTGTTAGTCTTAAAGGTGCCACAGGACCCTCTGTTGCTTTTTACAGATTCAGACTAACACGGCTACTCCTCTGATATTCAGAGAGAAGAGCATCTCCCATTGAGTCACTAGCACTACCAGTGCTGCAACAGTGAAGTGTTCCTTGGAGGTCTCCAAATCTGGTACTAACTCAACTTGAGCCTGTTTAGCTTGTTAAATCTGACAGGATTACAGCACAAGGAGATACGGGTGCCTGAATTCAGACAAGTTTGTGGAGCATTTTACAGAATATTGTTGATAGAAAATATATAGACACACACTTCATTTTTTTCTAGTAGATTAACAGATAAATGATCAGTTTAACAGAAAATAATATGTTATAACTCCCCTACTCTCCTAGATAAACAGAAAATATTTGTGCAACTTCTATAGTTTTTTATCTTGAAATTATATAGAATAACTTTGTTAAACAATATACTCTAAATCAGTATTTATCAACAAAGCAGACCCATTGTGCAAAAAAGAGATGTTTTCTTCTAATGTTATACATTCTAGCATTTGCAGGTTTGAAAATTCAAAGAATTAAGGAAAAACCTTGGCCAAACAAAAAAAGGCATATTTGTATTTATATAAACACAGCATTATTTCCAAAAGACCTCTGTTCTCATTTGGGCACCTGACTGAAATGGCCAGATTTTCCAAAATGCTCAGCACCCAGCAGCTTCCACTTGGCACTGAGCTGTCTTGAAAAACTAGGTTCATAATTTAGATTGGCTACCAAATGCTGTCTCTGTTTTATAGATGAAAATCTGAAGACTAGAGGGAATAAGCACCTCGGTCTTGCAAACAGTTGCCATCTACTCAGTGTAAAGAACATGAGTAGTGTCATTGACTCCGAAGTGCTCATGTGCTTAAACTTAAGCATGTTGATAAGTGTTTGCAGGGTTGGGTCTTACATGTTTTGTTCTTGATCATAAAAGGAAACTGAAAGATCTGGGAACACATATCAGATATCCTGATTCAAGACAATCCTTCTGATCTAGGCTGAGGCCTTTGGACACAATAAAAAAACACACACATTTAACAATAAAAAGAAGTAATAATAACAGTAGTAGTTCAGGGTCTTGGTGGAAAAGGGATTGCAAGTTCCATGATTTCTGCACCCTGTGTTACACCAGCAAAAGCCATGTCAATTACACTGTAGTCAATATATATAATAATACTAATAATAACCTATATAGCACTTTTCATAATAGATCTCAAATACCTTTACAAAGAAGGTCAATGTCAACTCATGATCCCTATTAATGTATACAGCTTGTGTCTTCAGTGTAATTAATATAACTGTACAAGGTTTACAGTTTTGAAAACTTGAGCTAGCTCTGCACATCATTTTGAACACAAAATTTGTTCAAGGGGCTCACAAGACCTTGGACTCCACTGGGTTTTCTCAATCAAAATAGTAAACTTCACATTAGCTGTGGTGTAGAAATCAATTTCCCATCTATGGACATACTGCTAGGCTGCAACACAACCCCTCCATGGCCACTTTTCCAATCTGTGGTGTAAATTAGTGGAAGTTACCCTCTAAGCATTGATATGTTCATCCCAGCGTGGCCTCAACGCAGTCTGCTTACATTGGTTTATATGGGGCCACCCCATAAAGATCCCCACCCATGCCATCAAAGAGGTGCAGAAGCCACTCTGCGCACAACCTTCTTCCAGAAAAGGGCTACTGTAAAGATTAATTGATGTGCTGGACTCACAGATACCCTGCACATCTATGTAAATTAATTAATTCCCTCTATATGAATGAACACTTCTATATCCCAATGGAGGTAAGGCCATTATTTGTGGAGCAAAAGGAGAATAAATGATGCTAGTATTGTGACAGATTTATGTTACCAATTTTCCTGGGGCTTTAGGTGATTAGGCTGAAGCCGCAGGATTTTTAGGTGAGGAGATGAAGGAGCACACCAAGTGACTAGTTTTAAAGGTTTATTAATTAAATAACAGCAGTGAGTGCTGGTGCACCCCAAGTTACTTGGAGGAAGGAAGAAAGCTTTAGTGCCCGAGCTCTAACCCACTTTTATACTTACACACACACAACCTAAGGCTGGCCAAGCCTGGGTGTAACGTGAGAAGAAGGGGAAGGGTAGATGAGAGTTCTGTCCTGTGCACAGGCCATCTAGGGTCTCCTGTTGATCACCAACTTGGTTCAGCTCTCGGGAGGGTTTTAAGCCCTGGGTTCTTCCAGGGGAATTTTCATTCAGGGACCTTCACCACCTGTGCTCTTGGTACCAGTCCGAACCGGTCTTCTGCAGCTCTCTTAGTTTCCCCAAAACACACCGGCTTCAGGGTCACAAGACTGTTGTTTTCAACTTACTAGCCTTCGCAATCTGTCTAGTTTTGCAACCTCGTCAGGTCTGTCTGGCTCAGTTCTCCTTTTTCACAAGCTTATGTCTGTTTGGCAGCAGGGAGCTTGTTTGTGTGCATTGGCCTTAGGCTGCAGTTTCATTCCTTATCTTTGAGCCTAGCTGAATCGTCGAATTAACCCGTTCCTTTCTCCCTTCCTCCCCCTCGGTCTCTTGCAACCTGCAAAGGAATTTTTCACTCCACACTCGCACCTTCAACCCTTCCTAAGATCATTTCCCATTTATATATATATATATATATGTGTGTGTGTGTGTGTTAGCAATATACAACACCATGGGGTCAATTTTTATTGTGATTGTAACAGTATTTTGCAAAAGCTTCTCAGCAATACGCTTAGAATTTAAGTACCTTAACGTGTCAACTGGGACAAGGAAAGCACTTACAAGATGGGCTCTGTTCTACCTCTTATTGTGTATTTTGAAAAACTATTGTTGATGCTTTACATTTTTATGTAGTAATACATTTTACTTCTGTGGGCAGCAGTAGTAATTGCTGTGGCTAACAATAAAATTGACTCTCTAAAAAGTTTTACTCTATGGTATGCTCAATTTTTATAATCTATACATTCCTAGTGATATACATTTTTAAAAGATTCCTGGTGGCTTTACCCTTCATCCTGCCTCTGCATTTTAAAATATGGATGTTGGTGTCAAAGCACAGAGAAAGTAATGGTGTTATGGGAAGATAAGAGTAATAAGGTTGTTTCTGAAACTATATATATGTCCTATTCTCTTTAACAATGATCGTTATTGCTTTGAAACTGCTCTGGCAGTTTGCAAGCAATAAAATGAAGTGAAATCTCTTTTCCTGCATTTTGTGCAGTTGTTACACTGTTTTTAAAAGAAACAAAAGGGTCTGTTTACAAGGATGGGGAAAAATCCCTCCAGAACCAGATCAGGCTAGTGTTTGTTCTATATACATATAGGGCTCTTATCCTGCACATCTCCATTCTCTGATTCTCATTTATGCAATGTATTCTTTACAACATCTGGCAGTGCAAAGGGACCACAAAGTCAGAATAAATAATTACACAAACACCCTAAATTACTCTGCCAGAGTGGTGTGAAAGGGTTTTGGTGTAAATGAGACTCAGGCCCAGTGAACGCCCTGCCTACACAGATCCAATTGTCCTCTCTAACAGATCTGATTGCAGGATGGGGGCCCAAATTTGGAATATAGAAATGCTCCCCTTTCATAAGGAATGGAGTTACTGCCACTGTGACCTGTGCTCCCTTTATTTATATTTCATTATATTCCTATTATGAATCACTACTTTGATTGAACATGTTCAATCAAAAAACCCAACCAAACAAAAAGCAATTATTTTATTATTAAACCCAATAATTAGCATAGACTATGGATACAAGAAATGAACAGACTAGATAAATGACAATTTACGCTCTTTCTCTCTTTGAGCACAGTCCTGTTCTTCTAACTCTTACCTTCCTTTCATCCTCCCCATTACCTTTGTTTTTCTTGAAGGCGGTTATTACATCTTGCCTTTAGTTAGTTTTTTTCACTTTTTGATGCAGGAGCCATGTCTTCTACCCATTCCTTAAAGTGCCTGACAAATTGTTGGGCACTGCAAAACAGTCTGTAGTAATAATAGTAATAATGATAATAACAATAATAATCAATAATAATGGTAAAGTGCTGGGGAAGAATTATGAAAAGAAGGACATAGAAATCAAGAAAAAATAACCATAATTAACAATAAATATAAGTCATCAAGAGTGGTCCTGGGTGAGAACAACACAATGTGTGTAAAGGAAGAGTCAATGAAGAAAAGAAGCTGCATTTAGAAAGAGAAATGGAAGAGGTTTTTTTCAGATGGGATTGTAATGTCAACTGGTCAGAAAAAAAAAAAAGATTGAAACTAATTACAATTTAAGACTATGGATTTGTCATGGCAAATTTTAGAAGCTATGGTAGAAAGAGCAAAAGTTTCATAAATATAGTT
This sequence comes from Malaclemys terrapin pileata, assembly GCF_027887155.1. Classification (NCBI taxonomy): domain Eukaryota; kingdom Metazoa; phylum Chordata; order Testudines; family Emydidae; genus Malaclemys; species Malaclemys terrapin. The sequence continues at coordinate 156,563,857 of NC_071507.1, read as the reverse complement.
TTGAAAATAAAAAGGTCACAATCTTTGCTTTCTACCTCACATGACTTTTATGTTTTCCATGTTTCATGTCAAAATAAAAGCAAAGATCATCAGAAAAACATACCAAATGAAAAACATTTTGTACAGATTGTCTCCTAGGCTTATGGAACAGGAAACTCCATCATATCACAACTCAGAGTTTCCTATGAATCATCCAATCATCTCATCTGGAGAACAGGAAATGAATTTGGGCCCAAAACTACCAAGGGCCAGATTCTGTTACTCTTACTCCCAAGGTATTCCAATTCACTTTAATGATACTTTCAAGAACTAAGGTATTACTCAGGCCTACACTACAAAGTTAGGTCTACATAAGCCGTGTTAAGTCGATTTAATAATGTATGTGTCCACACTACCTTCCGTCGACCTGAGTGGCCTGTAAAGATGACTTCTATACTCCATCTCCATGAAAGATGTAGCACTTGCTTCACATCTACAGGTCAACATGGGGATAGTGTAAACACTGTGTTGTGGAATTTTAATGAACTGGCCTCCAGGAGGTGTCCCACAGTGCTCCGCTGTCACTGCTCTGGAGAGCACTTTCAACTCCACTGCACATCAGCCAGGTACACAGGAAACAACTGCTTCCCTGTTAAAGCCCTGGGAACTTTTCAGTGTTCATTTCTTGTTTGATCAGCATGGAGAGCTTGCCAGCACAGCTGATCATGGAGACTCCAGGCTACAAATGCACTCCAGCATAGAGTACACAGAAAGTGGGGGATCTTATTGCTGTGTGGGGAGAAGAGTCTGTGCAGGCAGAGCTCCGATCCAGCAAAAGAAATGCTGACATCTATGCCAAGATTGTGCGGGCCATGGGGGAGAAGGGCTACACCAGGGACACGCAGCAGAGCCGTGTGAAAATAAAGGAGCTTCGGCAAGCATACTAGAAGACAAGGGAGGCGAACTGTCATTCTGGTTCTGCCCCACAGACGTGTTGCTTTTATGAGGAGCTGCGATTCTCGGCGGCAACCCCACCACTATCCCAAATCGCTCCCAGGAGCCCCTGGCGACCTCCAGCAACAATGAGGAGGACATTGTTGACAAGGAAGAGGAGGAGAAGGGGAATGAGAGGCAGGAAAGTGGAGGATCCAGTCTCCCCGACAGCCAATAACTGTTTTTAACCATGAAGTCCATCCCTTCACAGGACCAGCTGGTGGTGGAGCGTGATGCTGGGGAAGGCACCTCTGGTGAGTACACATTTCCAATCAAACTGTAGGGGATACAAGCTATTACTTTTTATGTTTAATCTGAACAAACAAGTAGGTGTCGTGGGTATTGGTGGCCATTCAGCTACGCAGAGGGTGCTCTCCAAAAAAGACTGTTTATGTGCACAGGGATGACTCAGGAATCCTCCATGGAGATCTCTAGGAAGATTTCATGGAGGTACTCTGCAATCCTTTACAGAAAGTTTCTGGGAAGGGCTGCCTTATTTCATCCACCATGGTACGACACTTTCTCGTGCCACTCCAGCATTAACTCTGCTGGCATCGTTGCAGCACACAGCATTGCAGCATAAGAATCAGATCCGTAGCTAGACGCTTGCAGTATCTGCTCCCTTGCCGCCTCTGTTACCCTCAGGAAAGTGATATTGCATATGGTCACCTAGGGAAACGGGGGGAGTTTTCAATTCTAGCCCTTAAACCACAAACTATTCAACAAGTAATCCACCCCTGTTTGGTGAAATATGGGTCACACAACCTCACTTTCCCAAATGTGCCATGATTGTGTTTGGAAGGGATCACCATGTATTGCAACCAGCATTTAAAAAAGACGGGGGGCTTCCTGTTTGCCTCCCTTCCCCAACCCGGTGCCGCTTTTGTAAACAAAAAAATAATTATTTGGGAGGCTTTATACTAGTGCCGGTCCTCAAGCAACATCCAGGTTGCTAGGAGAAAGGGGACATTTCTGTTCCAACCTGTGCTCCCAATAATGTCTTCACAAAAGCTGCAGCACAAAACCTGTCACCCATACCTTGTGGCCTCACTCACTATGGTTGAAGCAGCAAACTGACTCTTGCAATAACCAGTGGTTTTGATTACGTTGTGACTTGCAGTGAAGTGTATTGAGGGGTGGTTTTCTTATAAAAAGAATTAACCTTGCACCAGAAACAATGTATGTACTGTCAATGCTACCCTTGTGCTTTGTATTCCTTGCAGCTGAAACCTTGTCTGTCGGCACATCCTACACACCAGGACAGAGACTTTCCCAGATTAGAAGGCATTAAAAGAAGACTCGGGAGGACATGTTCAATGAGCTATGGCGCACCTTAGAGAGTGACAAGACGGAGCTCAGAGCATGGAGGATTACACTGTCTGAGAACTTGGATATGGACAGGGAGGACAGAAGAGCCTGCAGGGAACAAGAGCAAAGAGATGCTGTGGATTATGAAGGAGCAATCAGACATGTTGAGGCATCTGGTTGAGGATCAAAAAAGGCAGCTGGATGCTAGAGTCCCTCTGCAGCATAGGCTGAACCTGCTGCCATTATCACCAAGTTCCACATCTTCCTCCTCCAAAGTCCTATGAGGCACAGGGGAGTGGGGAGGGATTTCAGTATCCCTTGCACTCAATGTCAGGGGAGAGTAAAAGGACCAGAGGGAGCCCATTCCCAAACCCTTGATTGTTATTGCAGTGCATCTGTAATCAAGCTGTCCTTGTTTATTCCCACCCCCCCCACACACACACACAGTATTATCAGCCATTTTGCTTTTCTTTGCTGTGTCTGTGTGTTTGTGTGTATAATAAAACTTCATGGATTGAGGAGAAAAGGCTCTTTATTTATTCAACACACAGTGGTTGTGGGGGTGAAGTTTACAGGTTGAGAAAATGCAACGAAGGGGACAGTTTGGTAAGGAACAACACATATAAGTGTCACATTGCTCTGGCTTATTGCTAAAACTGGTTTTCAAAGCCTCACAGAGCCCCTCAATGTGCTCTTCTTATTGTCCCAGTACCTGACTGCTCAAAATTGGCTGCCATGTGATCTGCCTCAATCCCCCACCCTGATGGAAACTTTTCTCTCTTTGTTTCACAGATATTATGGAGCACACAGCAGGCAGTAACAACAATAAGGATATTGCTTTCACTGAGATCTAACCTAGTACGCAAACAAGACCAGCAACCTTTTAAATGTTGAAAGGCACATTCTGCCACCATTCTGCACTTGCTCAGCCTAGTTGAACTGGTCCTTACTGCTGTCCAGGCTGCCTGTGTACGGCTTCATAAGTCTTGAAAGCAAGGGGTAGGCTGGGTCTCCCAGGATCACTATTGGCATTTCAACGTCACCAATAGTTATTTTGAAGTCTGGAAAGAAAATCCCTTGCAGCTTTTTGAACAGACCAGAGTTCCTAAAGATGCTTGTGTCATGCACCTTCCCCAACCATCCCATGTTGATGTCGGTGAAATGGTTCCTGTGATCTATCAGTGCTTGCAACACAATTGAGAAGTACCCCTTTCAGTTTATGTACTCTTTGGCAAGGTGGTCTGGTGCCAAGATAGGGATGTGCATTCCGTCTATCACCCCACCACAGTTAGAGAACCCCATCTTGGCAAAACCATCCACTATGTACTGCACATTTCCCAGAGTCACTAACCTTCTTAGCAGAAGTCTATTGATTACCCTGCAAACTTGGATCACAACAGATACCACGATAGATTTACCCATTCCAAATAGATTCCCCGGCCCAGAAATGTTGCTTAACCATGTCAAGGTGATGCATGACTGTCACCAGCAACTGTGAATTGCTCTACTCTACGTCTTATGGCTGGGCTGCTTGTGTGGCATCACATTGTGCCATGCGGCAGCTTCTGTATCTGTGTAGGATAAGGCATGAGGTGTTTGTAATGCTTACAAAAAGAGTGTGCAGCTGAACGGGGTCCATGCTTATCATGCTATGGCATCTGCGTGGGTAACCCAGGCTTATGAAATAAGACGCAAAAAAGGCTTGGTTTTTTTGCCATTGATTTCAGGGAGGGAGGTAAGTGCATCATGGAAGGCTAACGCTATATTCCCATAACCACCCACTCAAATGTTTTGGTCTCATAAGGCATTGCAAGCCCAACTCTAAATTACACTCGGCTACATGCACTGTGGGATAGCTACCCACAGTGCAGTGCTCCATGCATTGCTAGTGAGGATGCACTCAGCCGACACACCGAGCATAGTGTGGACACGCAAGATCAACTTGTTTAAATCGAGGGCTCGATGTCAACTCACATAAAGTCAACTTAACTTTGTAGTGTAGACATGGCCTCACTGTTTGGCCCTTTATGTTCCAGCCTCTGCATAGATTTGAAAACTCACCGACCAGTCCCATCTTTGTTGAGGACCCCCAAAATGGATCCCAGTCCTCTTCCTCCAAACCCATAGCAATTTGCATTCTACCTGGGCCTGGCTACTTGCAGCTCTCCTGAAATATTTCCTCATCAGGAAGGTCAGCATTCTTTCACATGGGCAATCCCAGTAGGTTTCTGGTTTGACATGCTGAGGATTGACTGTTCCCATACCTACTATATTATATACCTGCTATAAGGCCTGATAGTGACAGATCCATGGAACTTCAACTGCTTAATTCTCATGTGGATGGTTTCCATCATCCCATAGGTTAGAGCCATAGAGAGAATCTTTCCTCTTTCTGCATGGTTAAAAAATTTTCCACCTGAGGTTGTCCTCCTCCACTCCATGCAGTAGAAAAGTGAGTGTTATATAATGTATAAGTAAAAACAGTTTTAATTTTGTGAACAGAATCTGAAGCAAAACTGTAAAGAATGGCAGAATAAGAATTTGTTTTCCTAAATCTGAACATGTGAGGTTTAATTTCCAGCCCATCTTTAATTGGGCATCCATTTCTGATGTTAATTAGTTGATTGTGGGTGCAGCCAGGGATTCATGTGGCTAAATTCCTGACTGCAGCTGCAAATAATTACAAACACAAAACTGCTCTACAAATGGTGGATGTAATAATGGAAGACATTGTTTGAAAAATCTGTCCCTTCAAGCAAAACAAAAAAAACAGAAAACAAAGAAAGACCCTCCACACCCAAATAAATAAGTAAATATATAAATAAAGAAAAACCAAACACAATTAGAAATAAATTACCAGAATAGAAATTCTTAAAGTAACAGAAAAATGAAGGAACTGTTCTTCATTAAACCAGATCAGACCTTTTTTTTGAAACAGGGTGCTCTCCATGGTATTGGTGTTCTTGTTAGAAATAGCCACTATTGCCTCGTTAGTTTGTGATGTTAACCTCATTAATAATACCACCATTGGCAAGCACAGAAAGAGAGCTGTCGGTGCCAAACATGTGGATCAGACAATGGCAAAAGTGCAATTGGATAATATTTTTAGCTAATATTGGTAGATTACTGAAACACACCAGAGCAGGCAGCTAGGTCAACTGGCTTCTAGAGCAAATGACAAAATAAATATTGTTAATTGCATGTTATGAAACACAGAAATCTCAGGGAGAAGCAAAAAAGGAAAGACCTGACAGGAAATAAACGTTTAATATTTTTCTTATTATTTACCCAGCTTACACTGATTAAAACAAAACAAAACATTTAAAAATATTGCAAAACAGAAATATTATTAAAAGTCTCTCATATCAACTAGTCAATATGCATCAATTGTGTAGGTGAATTAATATTATTTTTGATGTTCAGTAAAGAAAAGTAAAGCATCCCATGGATGTTATGCCCTGTCATTGCTACAGTGGAATGAGAATTTCCTACTGGTATTTTATAACACCGGTATATATTATGGGATTGATCTTCAACTGGTGGAAATCAGTGAAGCACCACTGAATTCAAGGGGTATGTCAATTTACACCACTTGAGGATTTGGACCATGTAGTGACATTATTTATAAACAGAAATTTGTATTTTTCCTAGATGAAAAATGTAGCTTTTCAAAAGAACCTGTAGCTATTCAGCACAACTTCTTCCAACTGCTCCAAATAGTGCTTTAATTACATTCCTCATGCCTCTTTTTTTTACTTTCAAATCAGAGCTAGGCAGCCATGTTTGGGTAGGAGGTGGCTATAGGTAGGAATCTATGAGGTAGCAGAGCCAGGAAATGGTCTTAGCATCATGGATGCTTCTGTCTGGAGCATCCTGCCCCCTCTAAACTGCAGGGGTTTCTCCATATAAGACAACAATGATCCTATCAGTATTATGTTATGCAGATGTTGCCAATTCCCTTGAAATTCTCTTGAGATGAGGATGATGTCTGGGGCAACAACCAATGTGGATTCCATGGCAAGATGTGTTTAGGAGGGAACTATCATGCCTGGATGGCACAGAGAAAAGGGAGTAAGGCAGAGTCATTAGGCTTGCATATGAATACCACAGCCTTCTGCAAAAGTCCTGAGAGGTCAGATCTTTGCTAGCTCCACCTGAGCTCCACCCAGCTCTTTACCTCGGTTTGGACGGTCATGATCCCTGCTTGGTCTGCAGGAGTCAAACCAGCCCCAATACCTTTCTCAGGATGTTTTTAAAGACAATGTGATGTATTTCCTCTCCCTTTGGTGATCTTTTCCTGTGGCAGGGATGATTTGGATTTTTTTAAATATCTTTTTGAATAAATTTCATGTTGTGAATTAGCATGTTATAATAGCTGATAACCCCCTTATCATCAAATATATCTAAATATGTGTTATCCAATGATGCATGGCTATTAGCATCAAAGGGCTATTATTTAACTTGAGAACAGAATTTCCCATCTACTTATAGCTTTCAAAATGTCTTTTCCTAATTCAAAAATAAGCTTTGGAAAACCTCCTTCCCTCTAAAATTCAGAATGCCTCTATCAGTGGAATTTATATATCGATTCACTCTAAGCAGACCATTTCAGTGAAATAGAAATGTGATACAGAATCTTCAGCAAACAAATGTCCTTTTTTGTTCATTTTTGTTTGACATTACATTTTAACGAGCAATTAGTTTTCTGTCTCATAAGAGACTTAATTTAGGATTAACTGAGAATTCTTCGGAAAAACATTTCCTGATAGCATGAATCATTGCTTAGTGAAAATTGTCTTTTAAGGTGTTTTTGAATGACTCGTTTATGGCTTTGGAGCCTATAATCATGTCATTAGTGAGACTCCCACTAAAGTTAATAGGAATTGCTCACAAAAAAAAACAACTGTAGGATCTAACACTTACATCGGATTCCAACTGAAGTTTATTATTGCATATTTCTTTCCCTAATTTTAAAATATACGCTATTGTATAATATGCCACCATCTATGATTAGCTATCTCAGCAATACCCAGTTTTACTCATTTTTACTTGAGGATTGGATCTTAAACCATGGGAACTAATAGATCAAACTCTGCTCAATCTTATACGGGTAAAAATTGAGTTGTTATGGAATTGTAAATTGAGTGCAAAACAAAAGCAAAATTGCCCCCAAGTGTAAAATAGACACATGGAAATATGTAAATATACTATGTGACTCTGTGGGATGACATGTATATGATGTTAGTGTAGTGGTGAGTGCAGTGTAAAACTGTAGTATGCTAACTTGATTGACAGCCAAGGTATGGTCAAGTTGCAGCTCACAGATGACCATAGGGACAACACTGTCAGACACTGGAACAGAAGATGTCAAAGGCAGAAACAGTGATGGAGAGGCATCCAAGCCAAGATGGCTTGCCAAAGAAATTGCAGGCATGAATCCCATAGAGGTTTGGTAAATGTAGGAAATGGGGCCAATGTATAAAAAAGCAACTGTGCAACACTTAGACAGAGCTTACTACGGTACTGCCATCCCCAGACCAGCTGGGCAGCAAATTAGAGAGAAACCAAGGGAAGTTGGAAGCCAGTGAAAGTTGGATTTAAATCATGGTTTGGGTATTGGAACACACTAAGTGTTTTTATATATAAATTGTGCCAGTTGTTGTTTCCCACTAGACTAGTTCTGTACAATGTGCTTTACATATTTATTTTTCCTACTTCGCTTTTCTTCTTTCAATTTTGTTAGTCCTCTCCTGCAGTGCAAAGACTGGGCAGCATGCCCATGTCCCACATTAACCGGTGTTTTTCTGCATCACTGGTCACAACACTGGCAGCATGCCATTGACACTGCCTCCAGAACAGTGTACTTCTCTGACCATGCCATTCGGTGGCCTTCCTTCTTGGGTATTGCTCAGGTTGTCAGGGTCTCTTGCTGGAACATGATCTCCGTAGCACGGTTTCCTAATACACAACAAGATCTATGCAGGGCTCAGTGTACAAGTTCTTTTATGCAGGAGATGGCTATGCTTTCAGTTGAAAGCAGGGAGATACTTTAAATTGATGATCATCATGATCTTAGTCATGACTTTTCACCTTTAAAGTATTTCTACAGGAGACTGAGGCCAACATTGTCAAAAGGGGCCACTGATTTTTGCTACTTCCTGTTTTTTGATGGCCCAACTTTAGACAATTTAGGATTTATTTTCAGAGGTAATAAGTTCCCATAGCTCCCATTGACTTCAGTTGGAATTGTTCGTATCAGAACCTCTGAAAATCAGGCCAAAAATGTCTAAAATTGATCACCCAGAAAAGGAAGGCATCGAAAATTACAGGATCTTAAAAATGGGTCTAAATGATAATTTGCTGTGGAGCATTTTCCTTTTTCAGCTATCTTCTTTGTGATGCATTCCTATCTGGGGTAAGCTAGCACAAGTCCATTAATTTCAATGGATTTTTACCTGCCTAAATTAGGTCTGAAGTTGAACACACACACACACACGTGATCTAAATTATTTCAGTGGAGCAGTTTGACCTTTTTCTTCTTAGCAACCCTTGATTGGTTACTTTGTTCCAACCCGGTGACTTGCACCAGTACTTAAATTCTTGAAGAATTTTGTCCATTGTGTTTTATGCAAAAAGCTTAATATTTGCCTTATGTTGTTTCAATGTTGGGTTCATTGAAGAAGAAAAGGTGTAACAGAAATCTTGAACCTTAGAAGTCTGTATAATCAAATTAGATCACATTGGACCAAAAGTCATCTGCCAGAGGACATGCCCATTGCATAGAAATCTGACTATTACATTGTCATGCAATCCTTGCAACAACCTGCAGCATGTGAGGCAGTAAATCCTTCACAATAACTAGGCAGAAATATGTCCTGTAGAGTATTTTCAAAAGTCATTTTTTTCCTGTTGCAAATTGGGATATTATAAACAACAGAGTATATAAGTATCAGGGGGTAGCCGTGTTAGTCTGTATCTACAAAAACAACAAGGAGTCTGGTGGCACCTTAAAGACTAACAGATTTATTTGGGCATAAGCTTTCGTGAGTAAAAACCTCACTTCTTCGGATGCATAGAGTGAAAGCTACAGATGCAGGCATTATATACAGACACATGGAGAGCAGGGAGTTACTTCACAAGTGGCGAACCAGTGTTGACAAGGCCAATTCAATCAGGGTGGATGTAGTCCACTCCCAATAATAGATGAGGAGGTGTCAATTCCAGGAGAGGAAAACAGAGTATATAGAGTATGTGACTGTCTTGAATATTTTGTAGTACGCCAAGGTTCTGATTCTGTCACCTAATAATTTGGGTCACTGTATTCATAGTATATTTTCATTAATACATTTGTCAATGGAAGAAATCACTTTGTTAAGAAAAATAGAAAAATTAAGGGCTTTTTGGCCTCAGCAAATATTCTGGGGGCATATTTTGGCCTTTTCTAAATCAGAAAATTATGCAACTGTAGATATTAATAAAACCAAATTATTTTAGATACTAATAACAGGTAATTTTGTTTATTTGATGTCATAGATTCATAGATTCTAGGACTGGAAGGGACCTCGAGAGGTCATCGAGTCCAGTCCCCTGTCCTCATGGTGGGACCAAATACTGTCATAGACTCATAGACTCATAGACTTTAAGGTCAGAAGGGACCATTATGATCATCTGGTCTGACCCCCTGCATGCTGCAGGCCATAAAACCGTCCCTACCCCTTCCCTGGACTCTGCTGTTGAAGTCCCCAATCCTGTTTTAAGTGACTTCAATCAGCAGAGACCCTCCTGCTAGAGATCCCTGCCCCATGCTGCGGAGGAAGGCGAAAAACCTCCAGAGGCTCAGCCAATCTGCCCTGGAGGAAAATTCCTTCCCGACCCCAAATATGGCGATCAGTAAGACCCCGAGCATATAGGCAAGAGTCTCCAGCCTGACCCCTGTCAGCCATTATACTATTTACCTACCATTGCTTGGTTTTCCTTGACTACTATGCTTTACCATTAAACCATTCCCTCCATAAACTTATCTAACTTAATCTTAAAACCAGACAGGTCCGTCGCCCCCACCGTTTCCCTCGGAAGGCCGTTCCAATATTTCACCCCTCTGACGGTCAGAAACCTTCGTCTAATTTCAAGCCTGAACTTCCCCACGGCCAGTTTATATCCATTCGTTCTCGTGTCCACATTAGTACTAAGCTGGAATAATTCTTCTCCCTCCCTTGTATTAATCCCTCTAATATATTTAAAGATAGCAATCATATCCCCCCTCAGCCTTCGCTTTGTCAGACTAAACAACCCAAGCTCCTCTAGTCTCTTTTCATACGACAGGGTTTCCATTCCTCTGATCATCCTAGTGGCCCTTCTCTGCACCCGTTCCAGTTTGAGTTCATCTTTTTTAAACATGGGAGACCAGAACTGCACACAGTACTCCAAATGAGGTCTCACCAGCGCCTTGTACAACGGAAGCAGGACCTCCTTATCCCTACTAGATATACCTCGCCTAATGCATCCCAAGACAGCATTGGCTTTTTTCACCGTCACGTCGCATTGTCGACTCATAGTCATTCTGCGGTCTACAAGGACCCCTAGGTCCTTCTCCTCTTCCGTTACTTCTAACCAATGCGTCCCCATCTTGTAACTAAAATTGTTATTAGTCATCCCCAAATGCATCACCTTACACTTTTCACTATTAAATTTCATCCTATTTCTGATACTCCAATTCACAAGCTCATTCAAGTCTCCCTGCAGGATATCCCTATCCTCCTCCGAATTTACAACGCCTCCCACCTTCGTATCATCCGCAAACTTTATCAGCCCACTCCTGCAATCGGTTCCGAGGTCAGTTATAAATAGATTAAATAAAATGGGTCCCAAAACCGAACCTTGAGGCACTCCACTAGTAACCTCCCTCCAACCTGACAGTTCACCCTTTAATACTACCCGCTGCATTCTCCCCATTAACCAATTCCTTATCCATCTCTGGATTTTCATATCGATCCCCATGTTTTTCAGTTTAACCAATAATTCCTCATGGGGTACAGTATCAAACGCTTTACTGAAATCCAGGTATATTAGGTCCACCGCATTTCCCTTATCTAATAAATCCGTTACTTTCTCAAAGAAGGAGATCAGATTCGTTTGGCACGATCTGCCCTTCGTAAAACCATGTTGTAATTTATCGCAATTGCCACTAACCTCCAGGTCCTCAACTAGTTTCTCTTTCAGGATTTTTTCTAACACCTTGCACACTACAGATGTTAAACTAACAGGCCTGTAGTTACCCGGATCACTTTTTTTCCCTTTCTTGAAAATAGGAACCACATTAGCTATTCTCCAGTCTAACGGGACCACCCCTGAGTTTACAGATTCATTAAATATTATCGCTAATGGGCCTGCTATTTCCCGTGCCAATTCCTTCAATATTCTCAACCAGAGGTTCCCAAAGTGGGCGATACCGCCCCCTGGGGGGCGCTGGAACGATCCAGGGGGGCAGTAGTAGCCTCGGGTGCAATTGGGGGGCGTTGAATAAAAATAAGGGGGCGGTGGAAGCATAAAGAAGAGAATATAAGAAAATTTTGAAAAACCGTTCGTACATGTTTCATCTGTTGTGTAACATAGAGTTAAAGTTGTACTGATTACTTTATTTTCGAAATAAATTCACAAATTATAACCGATCAGGTGTCAAGTCCGCCAACAGCTCTTAACAAGCAAGTGTTGGCAGGCGAGCGTGTCGCGCATTGTCGGGAAGTCCAGCATGCATCGGCAGGAATATGTGCGTGTAATGACTTGTTTACAATATGATACTATAAATAGGCGACATGTATGAAATCTAATTTAGATTGTTTCTGAGTCGTGTAAAAAGCAGTTAACAATAGTGCAATAAGTATTTAAAATTTTTTATTCATATTCAATACCTTCGATCTTTACGGATTACGGATCACATACAAAGCAAATTGTATTATTGTTTCAATAAAACAGCAATTTACACGTGAGTATTTTTATACATTTTCTTACATATCTACCGTACGTTTCTGTGTCTCTAGTGCTTACTAATAATAAAATTGTAGCAGGCTTGTGTCGGTACAGTACTATTTGAAGTGTATAGTCAATATATTTGTCATCTTTTTTATTACAATATTAACAAAAACGGGAATGAAATCGTAAAAAACCTGTTAACTATTAACATTTATTTATATCTATCGAATCATCTGTGTTAATTGGTAAATAAGGCGTGTGTTAATAAGAACAATTATTTAAATAAGGGCAAACTAAATTAAAACTATTAACTGATATTTAATTGCATATTGATTATTTTTAAATTAATTATTTCTTGATAAATTTAGTTTGATATTTGACAATTTAATATCAAATACATATATCTAATGCTGAGCAAAGAACAAAACCCAGTTTATTAGTTTCATTAGTATTTTAGTTTGGTTGTCTTTTGCCGTCTTACGCAGAAACAACTGTATACCTGATGTTGTGGGCGATATTCTAATAACACATCTTTCTTTACAATATTGTAGGACGTAGGTAGAAATATAGATACATAAAAGAATGCAAATTTGTCACTGCATCTTTCTGTTTGTTCGCTTAAAGAAGGTAAATTTCCAGGGGGGCGCTGAGTAATTTTTTTCTGAAAAGGGGGTGGTAGGCCAAATAAGTTTGGGAACCTCTAGACCATGCCTGATAGACATTTATCTAACCTACTCTTAAATATCTCCAGAGATGGAGATTCCACAACCTCCCTAGGCAGTTAGGAACTTTTTCCTAATGTCCAACCTAAATCTCCCTTGTTGCAGTTTAAGCCCATTGCTTCTTGTTCTATACTTAGAAGCTAAGGTGACCAAGTTTTCTCCCTCCTCCTTATGACACCCTTTTAGATACCTGAAAATTGCTATCATGTCCCCTCTCAGTCTTCTCTTTTCCAAACTAAACAAACCCAATTCTTTCAGTCTTCCTTCATAGGTCATGTTCTGAAGACCTTTAATCATTCTTGTTGCTCTTCTCTGGACCCTCTCCAATTTCTCCACATCTTTCTTGAAATTGGTGCTCAGAACTGGACACAATACTCCAGCTGAGGCCTAACCAGCGCATGTCTTCACTGCGTAAATAGTTTATTTGGGAACTGGAAGCTGGTAAATGGCTGACGCCCAATCAGGATTCACTGTCCAGCACCAAATGAGGTAATTCAAATATTGTAAATAATTATTTCAGCACCCATAGTGACAGCACCATTATAAGACAATCCACATTATGAAAATTATTAATATACAGACATTCATTCTAAATGCCCAATCTGATTCAATTTTACTGAACATATTGTAAGAAAGTGGAGAACTGACTGCATGTTTTATGCCGTTTTTCTTTTATTTGATTTTACATAGAACCTTATTGTTGGCTTATTGATTTTAAGTACATCTCATTAAGGTATGGTCCTACTGTTAGTTATTAGCATAGGTGGGCCTTCTGCCTGTAAGGAGAATAAGAGACCAGAAATCTTTGCAGTCTGGGATCCATCTTGGAACCCTAAACTCCCTCACAGAAGAGAGAGTGAGAGAATTCAGAGGTGGGCTGAATCTTTGGGGTTAGGCTGAAGGGGGCCAACCCTGAATATTAGTTACTTGGCATTTAAATGATTTAGCACCATAATGGAGCAAAAAAAATCATTTTTGGTTAGTTCTCCCATTAAAGATAATAATGTTGAAGCCTTCTGCTTTAAAATCTTCCCTGCACATCCTGATCAATTGGTATTCTTTTATTTCTGAGTGCATTCATCTGACCACTCAGAGGATTAATTTGTATATATGCATGCAAAAAAGGGTCAGGTAAGAGGACGGTGGGGAAAAGGGCCTAAACAGATTACCCTTTTCCCAAATTATAAAAAATCTTTATATTGGCATCACTAGTGTAATGCTGCCATCAGCCGCCAGCCAATTTTAACTTCTGCTACCAAGCAGTAGTTCAGCAGATCATTAGAGTTACCACAGCAATACACAGTGAGTATGATGTCAGATTTTCATATTCATGAACTGTTTGTGAACACTTTTTGTCCAAAGTCCCTGCACAAATAGGATTTTCCAAACATTCATACATGTCTTTTAAACCCTACTTTTCTTCAGCACATATGTTTACCTTGGACATTGCTAGGAAATATCAGACTTCATGTATGATTTCTCCACTAGATCTGAGGAAAGTGATGGGGTTCTGGTTGCTGCTCTGTTAGCATGTAAAAAGCAACAGAGGATCCTGTGGCACCTTTAAGACTAACAGAAGTATTGGGAGCATAAGCTTTCGTGGGTAAGAACCTCACTTCTTCAGATGCAAGTAATGGAAATCTCCAGAGGCATGTATTTTGTGGAAGTGGGGAAGGAGGACACAGTTCACATTGTGGTCAAACACTAGCGTTGTCCTTATCGGGTCAAGTAACAGAATACTCATGGTCAAATATGATGATCTTTACATTAAACGTATCTTTGGCCAAAGCCTGTGCATATTTTTTTGTGCAATCACATATTTTGGGAATTCTTTAGACAAAATACTATGTCTAAGTGAAAAAATATCAGAGTAGAGTCATAAATCTATCCGTAATATACTGTGTTTGGATTATTTTTTTAAGCTCATTTCCAGCACTAATGATATTCTCTTTGCTGTTAAAAAAAAACATTTTAAGCACAATAATGCACCAGTTATTTTATCTATATGTCCCCTGTACCCTTCACAATCTACCATGATGACATGTATTACTTTGCCATACACTGACATCTCTCTAAGAGAGAGAGTAGAGCCTGAGATGCTAACTCTCTGAAGGATTGTAAGGATTATATGGCATCTGGATGATCAATACTTTCCTTATGAGATTAAAACTGTTCATTAAAAAGTAATCTGTGTTCATAAGATTTTTTTTACAGATAAAAGTTATGTATAAACTATATAGGTTTCTACAGAACCCTATCACGTTGTGTGTCTGTTTGGAGATGGAGTCCTTTATACAAGTAACTTGTTATTTACAGTTCACACATATTTCTGTTAATGGTCTAACAGATGGTTGCCTATGTGTCTTGACATACTCCTCTGTTGTAATATAACATGGTATTATAAAGTAGATTTTTGCCTGCAACATCCAAGCAACTCAATGTACATAATTTTTAGTCTTAAATATGAAAGTTACTTAATATATCCCAAAAGAATGCTTGTTAGAATTCACAGAATTGTTTTGTCCATAGAACTGACAACTAACCTGTTCAATAGTGAATGTTGTATAGAACTCAGAAAGCAATAATCCAACAGAAAATTTTAAATGATAGCTTGCTAATTGTTGTCAGTAGCTACCGGTGTGGTGCTCTGCTCTTGTTCAATGATGATAACAGTCGGCCGCGTGCATGTTCCCTCTGTGTGCTGCCCCAGTTCTGTGCAGATAGCTGACACAGCAGACCCCGAGAGAACCCCCAAAGACCACAGACTCTAGTAAGGTACGAAGGAACCCGAGCCAGGTTTATTGTCAAACGAAGCACAGTAATAGTTTCCCATAGACTCTACAAGACATACTATGAATTTGTGCCCCCCTGGCAATGGACTGGCTCAGGCAGTGGTGGGACTTTCCACTGCCCCCTAGGCCAGATGAAGAGGTACACTCCAGGACCTACTTGTATACAGTAACAGGACAGATTACTCATCCCTACTGACGTATTGAAGTACAGCTCCTTGACTCATTGGCGGCTGTCTCCTTCTTTGATCACGTTGTTTCAAACAGATCTATCCATCATGCTGTCCTTTTGACCCTGTCTTTAAGATGCACCTGCTTCTAGCAGCCCTCTTCTTGCCAACTTCTGTGAGTGGGGCCTGCCTCTGGCTCACAGCCCAGCTTTTGCTTAGCAATGCCTGGAAGTAGTTTAGTTCAGGCTTCAGGCCTCAGACTGGGCCTCTGACACAAGAGTTTGTTTCAGGACCTCATCTTACTACAGCAAAACTTAGTTCTATCTCCAGAAAAAATCAGTAAGGAAGTGAATCATATTTTAGTTGAATCTCTATAGGAAGCTACCAGACCAACTTCAGTGACATTGTTTTAGTTTTAGGTAGGATACTAAGGGAGTAAAAAATCAGTGTCTGATCTTAAATAATAGGTACAAACAAAAAATATGAAAGAAAAATAATTGTGCCTGTTTTTTAGATACTTGTGTGCCACAGCATACAGTATACCGATATCTACCTAATTATTTTTTTCAGCTACTGGTAAGAAGTACAACATAAAATCCATTTGGCCATGTATATACAGTTATCTCACTTAAACAGGTAGATACTGAAAAACTGTGAATAATAGATGGTAAAGAAAAAAAGTATTATTGTAAAATGAATTGAATATAATGTTATTGAATAGTGCTAGACTGATATCCTGGAAGCTGAAATTCTCTCATTCCACATAGAATAAATAAGGCCTAGGCATTGGCTAGTACTAATTCTCCATGCTTTGAATCCAGAAGTGAACGGCATACCACTGCTGGGGCCTGATCCAATGTCCATTGAAGTCAAAGGAAAAACTCTCATATTTCAGGACTAATGGGTCCTCGAATATGCCCCCACCCAGAGACTCCACTTCTGACTTGTGCTACAGGTAGTAGCTGGGAAAGAAGAAGCAGCGAGCCCAGCAGACGTTCTGAGATTGTGCATAAACCTCCTTCAGCTTTCTTGACATCACAGCCTGCACATCAGCAAACTCTGATGCACTCCATTACCTGACTATTAAAGACTCCAGCTTATTGACTCTTTACTGTCACTTGTTTTACTAATGTTGGTGCCATGAATATCTGTACATTTCCCCTCATTTCACCATGACTACTATCATCCACCTCCTGATCCTTAACAGAACCATTTCCCATTTCCTTTTCCTTCCCTCTGTTCAGGTTCTTCAATGCGCCTTCTCCTTTCTCTTCGTCTTTCCAATAGCTACTGTTTAAAAAATGTGTGTCTCTGGGTCTGTCTTGCCATCTTCTTATAAGGGTGGGGAACAAGCACCTCAGTCTCAATTCTGGAAACGTAGCACAAGGAGACGGATAGGCAACCTGTCAAGTGGATAGGTTCCAGGATTTACAAGTCAACATCAGCAACTTAAACTCCATCCAGAGATCAACAGGTAGCCAATGCATGTTCTCAAGTGCTAGTGTTTTGGGCTTCTCGTGAGATACATTGTTTACCATGTGCACTTCTGTATTCTGCACCCATTTCAGCCTTAGGCCATATCTAGACCACAGACACTACAGTGCCATAGTTACAGCACCATAGTTATGCCACTGTAACCACATATAGTAGATGCAGGCTACAGCATCTGAAGGGGATTTTCCATCAACATAGGAACTCCACTTCCACAAGCAATGGTAGCTAGGTTGATGGATGCATTCTTCTGTCAACCTAGTTGCCTGTACACTGTTGGTAGGTCAGCATAGCATGGATTTTTCACAATGTAGTTATGTCAACCTAAGTTTTCAGTGTAGACCAGGCCTTAAAGTGTTTTTTAAGGTACAATACATGAAGGTACAATACATTAAAAGTGCATTGCAGTATTTAATTTTGCATATATGTACAAACACACTTATAAGTTCATGTATATTCAAATATACATCACAAATAAGTTAATTCACCACTGTTTCATTAAAGTTTTATGCCAATTTCAGTGGAATCACATCTGCATAAAATTAGATAATATGATAATGAATCAGCCCCCAAAACTTTAGTCATGCATGGGAGTTAAATCATTACCAAAATTTTGCAACCTTTGTCTTCCCTTCCCCAGTTTGGTCCCCAAGATTTGTTATTCTTGTGTCTTGTCTTAACTTTAACTCTTCAGAAAACGGACCCTTCTTTTTCACTTGTAGTCTGAGTCACGTAGCACACTTTTGAGCACTAATAGTGATTTATGGGACCCTTTAGGTCAAAAGGCTCAGGCTAGCACAGGCCATAATCAGATTAACCAAGTGGAATTTGATATTACTGTTCTGTTTCATCTGAACCTTTGTATTTCTTCTGTGGTTTATATCCTTAAATTTGCTTCTTATTATATTCATGAGTTTATTGCTTAGCTGGGTTATTTCCCTCCTCTATCCAAACTATCTCTTAATAAGTGATTCCATAATATTAGATAACACAGAAGAATAGTAATGAAACTTTAAAGAATGACCTTTACAGTGTACACTGATTTAATGACAGAACTCTTGGCTCTTTTTTATGGAGGTTTTACTTCCCGTGATTAGGGGATCTTTTGATCGTTGGACAATATGGAGAATTCCTTGGTATTCCATTCTGTTAGAAAATATGCTCAATATTGGTCCATATTTCACACCTTTCACACCAAAAAAGTGTCACTTTTGCAATTCATCCAGTCCCCAGCACTTTGAGGATTGGGAATCCTGAAGTCACTCCTAATCGCTAGTTCATACCCTCCACACTAGAAAAGTTCAAGTGTTACTTCTGTAATTCATCCAGTCCCCAGCACTTTGAAGACTGGGAATCCTGAAGTTTCTCCCAAATATTAACATCCCTCATGGCAGCTCGGAAAACTGCTGCCATGCCAACCGGCCAGCTTACATCTATTTTCAACTGACAGCATGCACACATCTCATGCTGATTTTGCCTAAAGCTTTTTTCCATTCTTTTGACTTTCAACCTATATAAGTGAACAATTAGAAGGCAATATAACAGTTAAGATCATAAACCTTTACCTCTATCTTAATACTTATAATTTCAGACACTTTAGTGTTGTGTAATTATTCCTGTGAGGTGCAGTGTGTGAGCTGTTTACATGAGATGAATGGAACCATGAACTTATGAGTACACGCTCCATTACACTCATAGTGTATTGCTCCTTAATTTACATCTTGCTTTGGGTCATGCAGGGATTATTCTGGCAGTTTCTATATAGCTGTTTCACATTCTGTAGATTTATCTCCCAAGGCTGCTTTTACTTCTCTGAGATGAAAACCATTTGGTAGAAAAAAAAATTACCATGCATTTGTCAGATAAATTTCCTACTTATCTTATGTTGCTTATGGCAACATAGTGGTTTAAGGGAGGAAGAGAGAAATGTAAAGACCATGACTTACTTTAATCGAAAAGTAAAATATAGATCTTGAAGACAATTAATATAATTACATTTTTATGAGCAAAGATGTAAATATATTACGAAAAATGTTATCTTAAACAGCACACCCAATATGAGAAAAAAATCTCAGTAACACTAGCCTGTGCAAATCTATAACATGTTGACTAGAATATTCCTTCTGCCTAAGGAAGCTGAAAACAATATCATTGGCATAAAATTGATAAAATTAGCTAAATGAACCCTAAATATTTTAGGAAAATTCTCTCTTATACAAAGTACTATTGTATGTGAATAAACACTGATGTATGTGAAAACAAAACAGTTTCTGCATGTAACAAGGGTCTGACACAGCAGAATGGAAAATTCAAGTTTTCACTTCCTCCAATTTTGGCTAAACCATATAATTTACTTGACATCACGTAATAAGGGTCTGATCACAAGAGTGACTCCGAGAGACTGGATTTTCTTTTCTGCTCGAGTCCCATGATCTGGGTCAGGATGACAAAGACCACTGTCACATGTCAGGAATCCATATTCACTGTCTCCACTTGTTACTGATACACTGAGAGTTCAAAAAGCAAAGGAAATAAGAAAAACTCTAAAGAAAAGGGTAAAAATTGATTCATTTGCCCCAATTACATTATGAAGACAGATTTCTGAATTAGAATATGATTCATGTAAGAGTTAATTTTCAAGGCAAAAATTTTGGTCCCTTTGCATTCCAGCATGGAACACCTTATTTCTTAACTTGTAGCATTAATAATAGGGTCATGGTGGTGTAAATGATATACTCAAGAAAATGTGGTCAAAAGATTTTCTGAGGCAACTCTCCAATTAAAAGCAAAAGGGTATGTGCTAACATTGATGTTCAGTATTTCTAAATGTATAACTAAGGATGTTTAATCTGTTTCAAAATCTCAGATGCCTTTTTTATCTGTTTTGCCTTCAGCATTTTTCCAGAAAAGTTTCCCCATGAGACGCACAGAACAGTTATTTAGGATAGTAAAAAAAGGCTAGAAAAGGAATGGGTTGGAATCTAGAAAAATAAAATTTAGTATCAGGAAACTCACACTGGGAAAGGTTGAAACCCCATGAATTTGAAAATGCGTTTGGACAAAACACTAGAAAATGTACTGTAAGGAACAATCCTACATTAGCAGGGAGATGGACTCCATGAACAGGTACTTTGCATCTTACATTTCTGTGATTTCCTCAATTTGTCCCTCCCTATTCACTAACATCAGATGCTACAGGCAAGTGAAAATATGTGTGACATTGCTCTTTTTCACAACTCTCTGAAGAAGTAACCTGCATCAAGTCTTTTCTATCATAATACAGACACATTAGTTATTGAAAATTACTCTTCAAAATGGCTTAATTTTAAACATTTACAGGTGAGAAATAATCACATTACACAAATCTATGGTACACCAGCAATGTACACTATTTCAGAACCGTTGGCCTTACTTCAAAAAATGACATAGCTGAAAATGGCTAAACCCAGATTTACAAATAAAGAGAGATTAGAGCAGTTTGAATTATTTAACCCAAAACAGAAAACTGAGAGAAAGTGAAATATAAAATAATGAATTGTATCATAAAAGCATACCAGGCATAAACACTATCCCAAATGTAACATATACAAAAAGTAATACTTTTATAAAACATACATAAACAATATCTGGGATTTATTGCTACAGGGAGGCATTGAGACAAACAGTTTAGCAGAACTCAAAAAGGCTTTGTTATTTAATAAAAGATGAAGAACATTTGCAGCTACTACCTGTACAAGAGACTACATTACCAGCCAGCTTCCTTCATTGAGACCATCCTAAAGTAGCCTCAAACATATTCAATATAATTTTATCCCACACTTATCAAAAAAGCCCCATTTTAAGCAATCAACATTTCTGTCCCTTTAGCAGTTGCTTGAGACAGGTTTCAGTGTATGATAGATCAAGAAGATGAAAGAAATTTGAATTATCATGCTTCATGGCATTCATGGTATAAAGCAGCATTTCCCAAACTGGGGTCCATGGACCCATGGGGGTCTGCGAGGGTATTCCATGGGGAACCGCGGGCCTCGCTGATCAACTATCAGCATCTCCTGCACGCGAGGGAACAGCTGTTCATTGGTGTGTAGGAGGTGCTGGGAGGGAGGGGGAGGAGCGGGGATGGGGCACACTCGGGGAAGGGGGCAGAAAGAGGCAAGGAAGAGAAGGGGCAGAGATGGGGCCTTGGGGGGAGGGGAGAAGTGGGGGCAGGGCCTGGGGCTGAGTGGGGGTCTGCAAAAATTTTAAAATCAAAATGGGGGTCCTTGGTTGCTAAAGATTGAGAATTGCTGGTATAAACATATCACCTACAGAGGCTGGGATAGAATCCATCCCCTCATATGCACACACATATGCCAGGATAGTGTATTGTGCACAGGTTATGTGCACTAAGTTTTTTTTTGTTCACCTGTCTCTTAAGAATTAAGTAGTCATGGCAGGATCCTGAATCGGTGGGTCTGCCCAAATACAGTCAGAATAGATTCATAAATAAACTTAGGCATGATTACACTTAGCATTACCACACCTAATTTTTAGGCACCTAGAAAATCACTAGGATTCACAAAGCCTAAGATCAGTGCCCAGTGCCCTAGGTAATGAGTGGAAAGGAATAGGCACTTCAGAATGGAATTCACAAAAAACAGCAAGCTAGGCAGCTCCTCGCCTAAGATAGGCCATGGAAGATGCCAAGCTGAGGCATACTAAGCCCAGCCCCTATCTCTCTGCTTGGGAGTCTCAGCCCCAAATCCTCTTTCTTCTTGTTACCCATCTACCTCGTTTTAGTAAGATGTCGGGGGAGGGGAGCAGGGAGGAGCGCGAAGAGGAAAAAGGGGGAAATTCTCCTTTGTAACATTTTGTCCAGTGGTTAGGGTGCTCACTTGGAATGTGGGAGACTGCCACTTTAAGTCCCCACCACCGCTGGAGGGTGTAGAAGGGATATGAACAGGGATCTTCCCCCAAGTATCCCTTGCTGGGAATTCTGAGGGTTTGACCCACGGCCATGGAGTGTGGATTTTGCCTCCAGACTCTGCCTCAGTGGAGGAGGGTGTTTTAGCTGTAATTGGGTATAAAAACATATGATATGCCTCATGTATGAGCAAGGTTGATGTGTTTGTTGTCATGCTTAGCCTTGTTGAACAGATGGTTTTGGAGGGGATTGTTGTGCAGGGTTTTTTTTTTTTTTGGTCTCTTTGGTGCCTCTCTAAACACCTGAGACTCCAGCTAATCTGTATATAAGCCTCTAATTGTAATAAGCATGAGCATTAGGGATCCCAGGTCTTGAACCCTGGTCCACAGGTCTCTTAAGCACTAGTAAACACTAACTTGCCACCCAATAACATATTAAAAAATGCTACTGCAGACTATGAACCCCAACAGAGGATGCCAGTCCTGGAACTTGATTGGCAGAGCACTGACAGTTCCTAATTGGTCCACAGCTTCTATATAAACCCAGCACTAGAATACAAAGTTGTCCATGCAACTGGGATCCATCCTGCTCTGGACTGTGTGTGCCTTGAGTGTCCTGCTTCTGCTCCCCTGTCATTCCTGGTATCCAACTTTTAGTTCTTATCTTTGCCTGCCTCCAGCCTCCTGGTATCCTGACCTGCCTGACTGTTGACTCCTGTCCTGTGACTATAGACCCTGACTCTGACCCCTAGATCTGGTTTCCCATGACCTGGTCTTGACAGAAGATGATCTCCAATGGAGGATTCTTTGTGGTACTATTGCTATAAATGTTTATGCATTGTTTGACTCCAGAGGTGTCCATGTTGTGTCCTTTTTGGTGATGAAGAGGAGACTGTTTTGCATATATTACTTACCTGTTCCAGGTTACACTGAAATAAAACAACTAGTGACTGTATCATTCAATTATTGTCTCTTGATTCCACTCATACTGTATTTATTTTCACAGTTAAATATAGGAAAACAAATAGGTATGTTGGATTTTTACCCGGGGTTCTTTCAACCCAAAGCTCTTGGTAACATTTACTCTGTGCGAGGAGGTGTCAGGAAATAAATCAGGGGAGACACGGCCGTCCAACCTATAGATGGCTGGCACAAACAGGACAACACAAGAGTGCTTTCACTTAAAGCTAAACTTTACTTAGACTCAACCACTTACACACGTCCGCAACAAGATTAGTAAAACAACCCCAACCCTTGATAATTACCAAAGCTGAGTGTGGCTCTCGAGTGGCACAGTGGCAGCCCATCTGCTGGTGGGGAACACAAGATGCATCCTGAAGGAGAGACCAGTCCTGAAGAGTCCCCCAAAGGAGTCCCCTTATTTATACATTAGTAATAGAATGACATGTCCCTTAAAGAAACCTTGTTAAGTAAGCAGTTTCAAGCAAGAGGTTCCGTCTGATTATTGATTAACCAGGTGTGGGTTTTTCCAGAGTCTGCAGCTTTGAGACCGCAATAGACATTCCTGCTCTTTTAAAATGCATGTATCAGCAACTTCAACACAATTCTTATCAGGAAGGACGTGGGGTCAAGCTGCCCCTTCCATTGCACCCCAAAACCCCTTCCCCTCCTGCCTTGGTCAAGCTGAGTTTGCTGAATGGCCAATTTACAGCTTGCTGACTAGGTTGCTTTTTAACAATAAGCCCTAGTAGTTTTAGGCAATATACTGGTTTGCCAAAGTCTCCCCGTACAGAATACCTTGTGAATTTTATTTTGGATCAAGAAAAGATGGCCATTTTGAAAAGTAGAAGATGAAAATTACCTAGCACTGGAGTTGCTGACATTCTTTATTTTCTTAGCTTTATTTTTTGAGGGTTCTAGTTGTTTGACTCCTGTGTTTGGAGTTTAGATGTTTACACATGATTTGGATCCCTTTATTCAGCAGTGGGCTAGTGGAAATGCTGCTATAGATGGGCAATTCCTTTTTAGTTAACATTTTATGCACTGATTTTATTAAAAGTATTCTTAAAGGTCAAACTCTCTTTTTCTGGCCCTATGATTCTTTCATTATTTAATCCACAGTGGGACAGCTTCAACAGGAAAGACTGAGAGCCATACATCAGACTATCCCATAGCCCAGCAGTTAGGGCATTCACCTAGGTGGTAGCAGAGTCCAGTTCTAATGCCTTCTCCCCTTCAGGTGGAAGAAGGGGGATTTCCAGTGTCCTAGGTGAGTACCCTAACCACTGGGCTAAAAGTCATAAGGGAGGCTGGTCATGTTCTTACTAAAAGGTCATACACATCTAATACCAAGGGAGGTTTGGAGCTGAGAATCCCAAGCCAAGGGAGGCACCTATTTCTCAAAGAGGGGCATGGCTTAGCACATACCTTCAGCTTCATATTTCCCATTTTAAATGAGGACCTGCTGAACATGCTGGTTTTTGTGACTCCCACTCTGAGACATCAGTCACTCTGCATCATAGTATAGGGAGTCTAGGCACTGAACTGTGAATCCCAGGGTGGTTTTTTTTTTCTAACCACCTAAAAGTTAGGCATGGTAATGCTCAGTGTCACCACACCTAAGTTCCTATGATTCCAGGGTCCTATATGACATGAAAGGCAAAGTATAAACAACATAGGCCTATGTACCATTATCACTCTAAACTGAATGGTGACTCTAAGATTATTCAAATAAAGATGAACTTTTTGTTAGAGCAGTGAAATTTTACAGAAAAGCACAAAACCAGAAAAGAAGAAAATAAAAGTACAGTAGGATGTAGAGTGACAGAATTATACCATCAGAATCACATCTTGTGCAATGTTTCATTAAAGGATGCATAAAGGTATTTTCAGATATGTATGTTTCTGTAGATACCATAATGGTATAACAGTCATGCTATGTCCTTGGTAATGTTATGCATTTGAATTGATTAGCTTGAAAGATAGCTTAAAACTGCTGATTTTTTTCAGCAGAAACATTTATTTCCTTTACTGCTGTAAGGGACTAGTTGTATTAGAAGGGCTCTTGAACAACAATATTCATTTTTTCTAGCACTGTTATAGGTTTCACATATGAGTCATGTTCACTCCAAATAAAAGGATTGTAATTGAAACTGAAAGCTATTGTGTACTATCAGCAAGTAACTCTTTTCTTTCTTCATCCCCTATGATCTGATTGCCAAAGGCAAGTCAGAAGTGTTGTTGTGAGGCAAGCCATAAACTCAAGTCTGCTTGAAAAATATAAATTGGAGCGGTAATAACGATTTGATTAATTTTTTTTCATGGAGAGAGAGAAAATTTAAGGTGCAGTGCTTAATTTTAAACTGAAATGTTTAAACTTTGTTGTCCTAGTATAATGAGTGGTTCGTTATCCTATGTT
This sequence comes from Malaclemys terrapin pileata, assembly GCF_027887155.1. NCBI lineage: Eukaryota > Metazoa > Chordata > Testudines > Emydidae > Malaclemys > Malaclemys terrapin. The sequence goes on along the minus strand of NC_071507.1, from coordinate 156,538,155 downwards.
CAGGCTCACAAATTAATCCTCTGGCTTACAAACTTTTTGCCAAAGGACTAATATTTAACATTATTTTATCTTCTTCCTCAAAAGTTAATCAGTGCTCAAAGAGATGTATTCTGATTGAGTTTATTCCGAAATGTTCACATATTTCTCATAAAATAAAAAGTGCCATAAGGTAGCTTTATCATTGAAACTGAAGTGGTAGAGTTTTTTCTTTAAAAATTTAAGTGACAAAGAAATATTGCCTTGTTTATGAGGCAGTGAAAAGAATACCAAGGATAAACCTAAACCATCCTTTGGCCACTTTTAGACCAGATATCTCTTTTGGATTCTTACCCATATTAAGTAGCACTTAAACCCAAAAAGAGAACTCAATGCATACTGGAGATCTTATTTTGAAAACTGGACTGTGGCTGATAGTTCTAGATAAAAACTACATTAAATTAGAGTTGAGACTGCAACATTTCTGTAATTTTTTTTCCTCATAAATTGAACATATTAAATTTCCCAAACAAGTCTTACAAACCCAGGAAATGCAGAACTAAGAATAAACTATTAAAAAGTCATATTTGGGTAAGGCAATGAAATTTGTTTGGTCACCTTAACTGTACATTCTTCCCTGCAGTGATGACATGAATTATGATGACCAGTGACTGTCTGTAGTGTGTGTTTGTTTGTGTTTGAGGGTTACTTGCTGTGTGCTGAGCTTGTGTTTGTCAGTCTGTTTGTTTGTTTTGGTTGTTTGAAGAACTGTGTGCTGTGGCTGGCAGTTGGAAGCTGGGAGCTTCAAAGGAAGGTTTGAAAGCTAGAAGCCTCTGGTAAGTGGCTGAGCCTTAATCAGTGGGCGGGGCATTCATACAGGCCAGGGCTTTATAAAGCAGCGCACAAGCGACCAGGGAGCTTTTGCGACCAGGGGCTGCTAACAGGGAGTTTCGCAAGGGAGTTGGGAAGGGGAGCAGGAAGGGGGTGAGGGTCCCTTGCCGGTTCTATCTGTTTTCTCTTTATTCCCCTTTGAACCTATAACCAAGTACATTCAAAACTTCTTGCTTAAACAACCCTTTCAGCGGACAGGGGGCTGCAGACAGGAGTTTGACAGAGGGAGGCTTATGATGGTTAGGAAGACCCGCAACACCTGTGCCAGCACTGCTTCTGTCTCCTCCACCTGTGCCTGTAGCCAGACAGAGCACCTGAGCATGGATGCTTCTAACTTGCAATTTCCACTTACTGATATCCAGGCTGCGGGGACCATCCAATGTGAGAGGTGCCTGCTGGTGGAATCTCTCAGGCAGCAGGTGGGAGAGCTACAGGAGGAGGTGGCTAGGTTGAGGAGCATCCGAATCCACGAGCAATTCCTCGACAGTGTCCATGTGGAGACAGCTGAGGTAGCTGTCCCAGTACGCAGGACTGCTGATACACCACTGGTGGAGGAGGAGATGGCTCAGGGTGGACACTGGCAGCTGGTTACTTCTGGCAGCAGGCAGTGCTCCACCCCTGCTCCGAACCCTCCTGCCGTGGTAATAGGTAACCGATATGCTCTTCTTGATACAGGAAAGAAGGAATCACTCCCTACAGTAAAGGAGGAGAAGCCTCATACCCCTAAGGCTGGGAGGTCTGCTGCCACCACTGCGAATAGGAAACGTAGGGTAGTGGTGGTCGGAGACTCTCTGCTGAGGGGGACGGAGGCGCCCATCTGTCGCCCTGACATTTCATCTTGGGAGGTATGCTGCCTGCCGGGAGCCCGTATCCGAGACGTTACGGAGGCATTGTCGAGGATTATCCAGCCCTCTGACTACTACCCCATGCTACTCATCCATGTGGGCACAAATGATACTGCGCGGTGTGACACTGAGCGGATCAAGAGTGACTACAGGGCTCTGGGAGTACGGGTGAAGGAGTTTGGAGCGCAGGTGGTATTCTCTTCAATTCTTCCTGTCAAAGGTAGGGGCCCAGGCAGAGACAGATGCATCATGGAGGTGAATGCCTGGCTGCGAAGATGGTGTCGCCAGGAGGGCTTTGGCTTCCTAGACCACGGGATGCTATTCGAGGAAGGACTGCTAGGCAGAGATGGCGTTCACCTTTCGAGGAGAGGAAAAACCCTATTTGGACACAGACTGGCTAACCTAGTGAGGAGGGCTTTAAACTAGGTTCGACGGGGACAGGTGAGCAAAGCCCACAGGTAAGTGGGGAACATGGAGACCGGGAGATGGGTCGGAAACGAGAGGGAGTGTGGGCTATATTGTCAGAGAGAAAGGAGGGTCAGGACAAAACTGGGAGGCAAGATCAAACCAGTATCTTAGATGCCTATATACAAATGCGAGAAGTATGGGCAATAAGCAGGAAGAACTGGAAGTGCTAATAAATAAATACAACTATGACATTGTTGGCATCACTGAAACTTGGTGGGATAATACACATGATTGGAATGTTGGTGTGGATGGGTACAGCTTGCTCAGGAAGGATAGACAGGGGAAAAAGGGAGGAGGTGTTGCCTTGTATATTAAAAATGTACACACTTGGACTGAGGTAGAGATGGACATAGGAGACGGAAGTGTTGAGAGTCTCTGGGTTAGGCTAAAAGGGGTAAAAAACAAGGGAGATGTCATGCTAGGAGTCTACTACAGGCCACCTAACCAGGTGGAAGAGGTGGATGAGGCTTTTTTTAAGCAACTAACAAAATCATCCAAAGCCCAAGATTTGATGGTGATGGGGGACTTCAACTATCCGGATATATGTTGGGAAAATAACACAGCGGGGCACAGACTATCCAACAAATTCTTGGACTGCATTGGAGACCACTTTTTATTTCAGAAGGTTGAAAAAGCTACTAGGGGGGAAGCTGTTCTAGATTTGATTTTAACAAATAGGGAGGAACTCGTTGAGAATTTGAAAGTAGAAGGCAGCCTGGGTGAAAGTGATCATGAAATCATAGAGTTTGCAATTCTAAGGAAGGGTAGAAGGGAGAACAGCAAAATAGAGACAATGGATTTCAGGAAGGCAGATTTTGGTAAGCTCAGAGAGCTGATAGGTAAGGTCCCATGGGAATCAAGACTGAGGGGAAAAACAACTGAGGAGAGTTGGCAGTTTTTCAAAGGGACACTATTAAGAGCCCAAAAGCAAGCTATTCCGCTGGTTAGGAAAGATAGAAAATGTGGCAAAAGACCACCTTGGCTTAACCATGAGATCTTGCATGATCTAAAAAATAAAAAGGAATCATATAAAAAATGGAAACTGGGACAGATTACAAAAGATGAATATAGGCAAACAACACAGGAATGCAGGGGCAAGATTAGAAAGGCAAAGGCACAAAATGAGCTCAAACTAGCTACGGGAATAAATGGAAACAAGAAGACTTTTTATCAATACATTAGAAGCAAGAGGAAGACCAAAGACAGGGTAGGCCCACTGCTTAGTGAAGAGGGAGAAACAGTAACAGGAAACTTGGAAATGGCGGAGATGCTTAATGACTTCTTTGTTTCGGTCTTCACCGAGAAGTCTGAAGGAATGCCTAACATAATGAATGCTAATGGGAAGGGGGTAGGTTTAGCAGATAAAATAAAAAAAGAACAAGTTAAAAATCACTTAGAAAAGTTAGATGCCTGCAAGTCACCAGGGCCTGATGAAATGCATCCTAGAATACTCAAGGAGCTAATAGAGGAGGTATCTGAGCCTCTAGCTATTATCTTTGGAAAATCATGGGAGACGGGAGAGATTCCAGAAGACTGGAAAAGGGCAAACATAGTGCCCATCTATAAAAAGGGAAATAAAAACAATCCAGGAAACTACAGACCAGTTAGTTTAACTTCTGTGCCAGGGAAGATAATGGAGCAAGTAATTAAGGAAATCATCTGCAAACACTTGGAAGGTGGTAAGGTGATAGGGAACAGCCAGCATGGATTTGTGAAGAACAAATCATGTCAAACCAATCTGATGGCTTTCTTTGATAGGATAACGAGCCTTGTGGATAAGGGCGAAGCTGTGGATGTGGTATACCTAGACTTTAGTAAGGCATTTGATACAGTCTCGCATGATATTCTTATCGATAAACTAGGCAAATACAATTTAGATGGGGCTACTATAAGGTGGGTGCATAACTGGCTGGATAACCGTACTCAGAGAGTTGTTATTAATGGTTCCCAATCCTGCTGGAAAGGCATAACGAGTGGGGTACCGCAGGGGTCTGTTTTGGGACCGGCGCTGTTCAATATCTTCATCAACGACTTAGATATTGGCATAGAAAGTACGTTTATTAAGTTTGCGGATGATACCAAACTGGGAGGGATTGCAACTGCTTTGGAGGACAGGGTCATAATTCAAAATGATCTGGACAAATTGGAGAAATGGGCTGAGGTAAATAGGATGAAGTTTAACAAAGACAAATGCAAAGTGCTCCACTTAGGAAGGAAAAATCAGTTTCACACATACAGAATGGGAAGAGACTGTCTAGGAAGGAGTATGGCAGAAAAGGATCTAGGGGTTATAGTGGACCACAAGCTAAATATGAGTTAACAGTGTGATGCTGTTGCAAAAAAAGCAAACATGATTCTGGGATGTATTAACAGGTGTGTTGTGAGCAAGACACGAGAAGTCATTCTTCCGCTCTACTCTGCTCTGGTTAGGCCTCAGCTGGAGTATTGTGTCCAGTTCTGGGCACCGCATTTTAAAAAAGATGTGGAGAAATTGGAAAGGGTCCAGAGAAGAGCAACAAGAATGATTAAAGGTCTTGAGAACATGACCTATGAAGGAAGGCTGAAAGAATTGGGTTTGTTTAGTTTGGAAAAGAGAAGACTGAGAGGGGACATGATAGCAGTTTTCAGGTATTTAAAAGGGTGTCATAAGGAGGAGGGAGAAAACTTGTTCACCTTAGCCTCTAAGGATAGAACCAGAAGCAATGGGCTTAAACTGCAGCAAGGGAGGTCTAGGTTGGACATTAGGAAAAAGTTCCTAACTGTCAGGGTGGTTAAACACTGGAATAAATTGCCTAGGGAGGTTGTGGAATCTCCATCTCTGGAGATATTTAAGAGTAGGTTAGATAAATGTCTATCAGGGATGGTCTAGACGGTATTTGGTCCTGCCATGCGGGCAGGGGACTGGACTCGATGACCTCTCGAGGTCCCTTCCAGTCCTAGAATCTATGAATCTATGAATCTATGTACTATTATTTCAGCCCCACATTAAACTGACTTTTAAATTTTGTGTTCCTCATGGTGTCACTACAGATTAGTCCTTGACAACAAAGATGGTTACCTTCTTCCCTGGGAGCATCTTGTCTTCACTCTCCTTAGGAACAGTGGGAGTCTGTCTTTATTTTGAAAGAGGTCATTTTTGCTCATGGTAGCCCTGTAACTTCATTCCCAGTGTGGGCTAAAGGAACGGTAACCATTTTTAAAGAGGGAAAATCTTCGTGGAGTTCTCCATGAAAGAATATTGTCAGCCTCTGCTGCAGGAGGGAGAGAGAACCTTTCATTTATGAAGAATAATGACAAAAAATAAGCATTATTCCCACAAACAAACTAATAATAATAAAATACTCACATATAGGCTACACACAGGATTTCAGTTAATTTAAACTGTTTGGGAAGTTTGAAGAGTCTGCATGCTATTACTAAGATTATTTGGTTCAAAAATAGTTTGGCATAGCATGCTTCATTTCTCAAAAAACCCATTTTAATTAATTTTAACTCAGAAATTAATTAATGGATTTACTTAGATCTTCAGAAGATTCATTCTGTGTCCAAGGACTAAACGATTTAGGGGCGGATATGCTTTATTTCTTATGTGCAAAAAAGTGAATCCTTTAAGTCAAAAAAACCTAAATGCACCCTAATTACGCGAACACTGTTTGTGGTTCCATAAATGAAACGGTTTAAGACTTTATAGGTTCAGAGACAGTTTAAGTTATAACATGTTTTCAGTGTTGCCAACTGTCACAATTTTATTATGAATCTTGTGATACTTTTTGTGTTTTTTTTCTAAAGGCCCAGCTTCTGGAGTCATGTGAGTTAGTGAGAATATCAGCTTTTTAAATTTATTTACAAAAAGTTTCTAGACCTCATGGTTGCAAAGAAAAAAGCTTGAATATGTTTATGTTGCAACTCTGTTAACATTTCTCATTCAAGAAAATAAGGACTGTTTTGTAACTGGTAATTTTTTTCTACACCTTGACTAATGAAAGAGATGGTTTATTCATATGATATTGTTTTTCAGATATTAAACCTTAGGTGCTAACCAATAAATCTGGATTGCAGCACTAGCTATGTAACCTTTAGTAACATTTATTTTGAAATCTTCCAAGTTAATATTAAGGTATTAAAGATAAGAATTCAATAACTTCCAACTTAGTTTTCAGGTTTGAACCTCTAGGTTGATTATAGTATCAGAGGGGTAACCGTGTTAGTCTGAAGCTGTAAAAAGCAACAGAGGGTCCTGTGGCACCTTTAAGACTAACAGAAGTATTGGGAGCATAAGCTTTCGTGGGTAAGAACCTCACTTCTTGACTTGCATGTGAAGAAGTGAGGTTCTTACCCACGAAAGCTTATGCTCCCAATACTTCTGTTAGTCTTAAGGTGCCACAGGACCCTCTGTTGCTTTTTATAGGTTGATTATAGAAAATGTAATTAGTGGGGAACACTATGTGACACTTTGAATCATACAACCAAACTTTATTAAAAATAAATATAATTACTTAAGCAAGCAGGCATGCAATTACTACTTATACAATATTACAATTATACTCACAACCAAAGATGGAATGGTGTATCAATGAGTGAGCAGTACTCTGACAACAGAGTGAAGTACAGTCTTATAAATTCTGGAACCTAACCTTACCCTTTTGATGTCCCATTATCATAATTATATTTCTGCCACCTCCTTATTGTCTCATAACATTACACATTATTTAAATTAACAACTGCATCAAGGTCCTTCACATATTATCAGTAGAGATAGCATTTTAAGAAAACATTCACAAGTCTCAGAAACGCTTATTAAAAATCTTGCTTAAATCAATTATACCAAAAACATAATGGTAACATAACGCTGGGTCATGTTCTTACTAGCTCTTGCTTTCCCATTACACTCTGTCTCCATCTTTCCTTTCACTTTCAGTTCCCTCTCCTCCTCTTAACTTAGGCCCCAAACCTAACTTCTACTTATTTCTTAAACTAAACCATCCTATAGATGCTTAAAGTGGTGTCGAAATAACCCATAAACCATAAAACATCTAACTTATCAAGGCAAAATTGGAATAGAAATTGCTCACCTTTTGTGCAATTGGTGAGAGTTAAGTCTATGATAGAACTGAATGGCCATACATATTACATACACTTAAATCTGAGCTTTGGGGGGGAAATGTAACCCATACATCTCAGAAATATATAGCTCAATAGAGTGGTAACTGGGTGAACTTCCTGTGGTATGCAGGAGGTGAGACAAGATTATCTAAAGGTCCCTTCTGGTCTTAAATTCTATGAATCTTTACTCTTCTGTTCAGCTCGTGAACCTCTCAAGACAAAAATCAGAATCCATCCAGACAGTGTTGGTGTCATAGATGCTTAAACAAATATAATCTCTCTCTATGCAAAAATGGTGTCATATTCTTCACAGACTTCAACTCTTCCATATACAGTTCAATATCCATCATAATAATGTTGCTCTATTTTCAGAGTATAAGGGGAAATGTGATATCAGTTTGTAGTTATGAGTGTGCATGTCCATGTTTTTTTTAATCAATACAACATTTCTTTTATTCAATTCAAAATTTGAATATAAAACAAATAGTTTCTCCCCAGTTATCCGGTACACCTCAAATTCCACTTCCCCTTTGAGTCAGTTAAACAAGGTCTGCTGTTAACTTCAGATATGAAAAAAAATATTGTCCCTTAATACAAATATCAGAACACTAAGGCTCCAATACTCAAATCTGTTCAATGCAATGAAGGTTTTAGTATGGATATGAAGAAATGGGATCTCACAAACTTGTCCATCATGGGAAGGAGGCAATTTCAGAAAATAAATATTGCAGCTAAACCCACTGAGGTCTCTGCAGCTGTGGAATTCACTTTCCACCTTAGCTTATTGTGGCCTGAATCTATTAATTTTCCAGCCCCATTGTAAGCACCTTTATTCTTCTATGCATTTTCTGAACAGTTTTTGGGGTAGTGGGAGAGCTTTATGAGAAAGCCAGTAGAATTTGTAAGTTTATTAATGTTTTTAGACAAAGATCCAAACTACCCCCAGTTTTTTTCTAAACTGGTTTTCATGGTGTCACTGAATAGCCCATATTTTAACATTGAAATCCAACAGCAACACTTTGTTCTGACACAATTAAAAGACCATAATTTATATTCTCTCTCCTAGTCTCCCACATCTATTGAAAATTGCATGGAAACATTAGACAATTGCTCTACTGATGAGTCTTGCAGGGTTTTTATCCAATTTCTAAATAACTTTAAAAATAATCTTGAAAGGAGCTTATTACTGTCTGTCAATTTATACCACAGCAAAAATATGCTCCTTAAAAATTGCACAGATAATTAAATGGCACCCTTGTAGCAGGATTTTTTGTGTGTGTGTGCTACAGTGCATGTCAAGACTATAACTATGCAGGTACCTCCACAAAACGTGTCATTTTAGTCATTGTTTCTGAAAAGTCTTACAAAAGTCTGGTGTTCCTAATATAAATAGTAACTAGTTTTGATAATTAAACTGATGTCAGATATTTGAAATCTGAAGTACTAATGAAATCTCCTGCTTCAATCATGCCTCCAAATAAGTTGTTATATTATTTTCTATTCGATTTAATTTTACTTTCCTTTTTAAATAAATGTCTTCAGTAGCTGGGTAGAATAAATTAGGGATGGGAAATACAGCATATAAATTCACTTCGGATACTTATTCAAGACTTACCTGAACTGTATTAAACTCTTGGATCTACAAAACTGATTTATGATCTTGCAAGTGTAGGCTCCCTGGTAAGACTTCTGGCATTTCAACATCTGTTCTAGTCCATTGATGGAGGCTGGCTCCAAAACAAAAACTACACATGTGTAGAGTCAAAAAGTCACCCTTCTGGTATCTTGTTTTATTAAGGCATAGACAATTCCAAAATATCACTACATGAGCCAAAGCTCAAGCCTTCATCCTAGGAATGTCTGCTCCTAGGGTTACTTTCCCCACCAAAACCTTTTCCCTAAGTTTGGCTATACCTGAAGTTCTTTTCTAAGGACCTCTCTGTCTCCCACTCTAGTTCCTTCTCCCAGAGGGCTATTCTACTACTACAGTGCAAGAATTTGAATAGAATAGAAATCCCATCTGTGTTTTATTTGGGATGGAATATAATAAGTACTGTCAAAGCAAGGCAGCACTTATCAAACTATAGTTCCCTAAAAGTTTCACTACTTCCCAGTGAGGTAACAGGAGACTCCTGTCATCATGTCACCTGTCACCATTGCATCCTAAGGTCAGAGGCCAGCACCAACTGCCATCTTCATACTTACCTGAGTTCAAAAACTGATGTTTGCTAATGTCCCCACAGCCTCTAGACACTTACAAGTGGCCCAGTGCTGACTAGTACCTAATAGACATGAATGAGTCCTTTATCTGAACCAGTTTGCCCCACCCCAGTCTAAAAAATAGGTGGATACCAACCTTATATCTTGTTATCCTTTTTCTTGGTCATTTCTGATTCTATATTACAGAGATATTTGTCCAGAAGAGGTAGTCAGGTATTTTCTTTGACTCAAAAATAAAATTAGAGCTTTCAAAAATCCAATTTTATTTCCAAGGAAAAATAGAAGAAATTATTCATTTCCCCCCTTCTTTTTCTCAATTTTTTCCCCTTTACCAGAGAGAACATTGAAAAGGGAGTGAAAGTGGGGGGAGGTGGCAGGGAGACAGGATTTTTTCTAAAACATTTCAACTCTGACAAAACTGTATTTTTTATTTAAAAAAATCAACATATTTCAACTAGCTATACTAGGAATATAATTTAGGAAGAAAAAGATGCCTGAGCAGCACAGCAATCAAATAATAGTGATAGTATATACAGCCTGTGCTATTAATTGTCACATAATTTCTCACTTGATCAGATAAATCCACAAATAGTCTTATACTCTTTATCCTTGATATTTATATTTATACAGTTAATTTCAAGGTTTAGTTCATTTTTTCCTTTATTGTTTCACACAGATTTATTTCTGTAGAGCAACCAAAGCAGGAAGAGATAAAAACATAGAGATGTATTGACCCTATAAGGGTCTTGAGTAGGGCCAAAGAATTCTAAATTACATGGTCTGGCATGACTATGGGAATAATTTGGTTTAACATTTCTGTAGAGTAAAAAGGAAATATATACCATACACTGAATGTAAGATATGGGATAGAGTTTGCAGGCTTCTGAAAGGTCTGAGGATAATTTCAAGAACCCTTCATTTGTGTATATTCTAATGGCTGTAGTAAAATGAATAGGGAATGTACGGGAAATATTGGCATTTGGCACAAGTCTGGAGCTGTTCTACTTTATGCTGGCTACCTCCCATCCCAAAGGGTTGTTATTGCAGCAGGCTATCGAGCAGATGTTGATGCTTCTAGGCCATGTCTTCTTTGTCCTAGCCCTGCATGTGTACTGAGATATAAAGTGGTACAGGAGCTGTTACAGCAGCCCTGTACCACTCAGAGATTCCCTTACATGGATGATCACTAATTTAGTTTGCTTTCTGCCAGTGGATCTGCATGAAGCGAACATAATAGGCTGCTGAATCTGCACTATTGCTGGTATGTACACACATTTTAGGTACCCCTAGACCAATGAGGCCATACATTGCTATGATTTTTTGGGCAGAATTCCTTATTTATTTCAATAGTGAATTCTGCTTGAAAACTGATGGCATGGTTTAGTCTATGGATAGGACAGATACAACATTTCAATACTCCTTCCATTATTTTACACTAGGGACAATGCTATGTTTTTCACCATCATTGCCAGAATGATGATCACCTGAAATGCTGTTATAGCTGGTGGGAATATATTTTGAGATTATCCAACCATCTCTGTAAAGGTGAACGTGAAAATGTGATATAAAATATTCCTTTTTTCCCCTTGCAAGGTCATTTTTTGGACTCTCCCTGGGATAAAATATTAAAAATTACAAAAGTGATATTTTAAACATTGCTTTGCAGTATGGTAAGATTTTGTCCTAAGGTATGAGAATAGATTTTGGTGCCATATGGCAGTAGGGTTGCTATAGGAACAACTCATTGTTACTGAATTGTAGGGTAATTACTCAGAGCAAATTCCAGTGAACAGACTTAATTCATGTCCTTCTTTTTCTTTGAGATTTAATCTGATTTTTTTTAAAAAAATATGTGTGCTGTAACCACAAAACCACAATTTCTTCTGAGATAAAAAATGTATCTGTTCCCTGGATACTTCAGAATGCACAAATAAAAGGTAAGTGACTAGAGAAGAAATATGAGTTCACAATTAAAATAACAAAGGTAGGAAACAGCAACAGAGGGTCCTGTGGCACCTTTGAGACTAACAGAAGTATTGGGAGCATAAGATTTCATGGGTAAGAACCTCACTTCTTCAGATGCAAGTAATGGAAATCTCCAGAGGCAGGTATAAATCAGTGTGGAGATAATGAGGTTAGTTCAATCAGGGAGGGTGAGGTGCTCTGCTAGCAGTTGAGGTGTGAACACCAAGGGAGGAGAAACTGTTTCTGTAGTTGGATAGCCATTCACAGTCTTTGTTTAATCCTGATCTGATGGTGTCAACAATAAATACAGTAGTATTCACATTTATCTTTTTTCAAACCAGGAAAGCTTTTTATTTCTTTTGTAAATTCATATACAATTTAAAACCATGTTTTAGTTTATTCTTCAAAAGACAAATAATATCTAGCAAGGATTAACATAGTGTACCATGTCCTGTCACAAATATTTGTCAGAAAATGCCACATATAAACCAAACCAAAGTTGTTTTCAGTGTTGTTGTAGTCGAGTTGGTCCTAGGATATGAGGAAGACATATAAACCAAATAAGACTAAACCTTTATTCAAGATTCAAATGAAAGGATCTGAAAATAAAATAAAATTGGTTTTATACAGGAGACCTATGTAGGGACAGAATAATGGACTCCTTCCCTGCCACGCAATGCAGCCATTACATGACCAATACATAGATCATATTTCACAAACCCACCTACCATAATTCTGCTTATCCTTGACCATAATCCAGCTCTACCACTGTGGACTCTCAGAGAAATCCAAAATGGAACAGTGGATATCCTCCTTCAATGCCCACCTAAATGTGCTGTGTATTGCTGTGTATTTTGGTGGGAAATGGATCTTTTAGTTTCTGAATGGGGTTCATTTGTCCTAAAATAAAGCAGGATATTCTCTTCGTGTGTGTGGAATTCCCAGTGCTAAAATGGAAATACTTGTACATCAAAAAGGATGAAATCTTACACTATAGCTGGACATTAAGGGCTGTTGTGGTATAGTGAACTTAGCACAGAGCTGAGAGTCAGCAGATTTGTATGCAGTGATCCAGACCTTTGCAAGGCTATGCCTTCTGTGAGAAGAAGCAGAGGCAAGCCAATACAATGGAGATAACCTTATAAAGGAAACACTCTGGAATTTGGCAGGAACAATAATATAATATAAATAACAGAAGAAGAATATAAAGTAATATCAAATACTTGCTTAGAAAATAATAAATTGTAAATTACCATCACAATAAAATAACCTTTTTTTCCACAACAGGCTGTGATACCCCCAAAGAGAATCAGCTCCTCCTCTCCCGGGCTGCAAAGTCCAGTTTCACCCTCTGCTGTCCCACTGTCTCCTCTCTCGGACTTGTGAGTCTCCTTTGCTTTGATGATGTGATGATAGCACCTGTTTCTACCAGGTCCACCTGCAAGTGACAGCTCCTCAGCTGGAGACCACACACATTCCCCAGGTGTCCAAGCTGTATTCCCTCTGTCAATATCTCAATGGTCAGTCTCACCAGTCATAAGCTTTTTTTTGCGTCCTTCTTTAGCCGCCTCCCAGCTGCTCCCTTTGGGTGCATCCTGAGCCCCTCCTCCCCACCCCCGCTGCCCTCTCATTGGTTGTGCCTCTTCCCAGGACAACATCTCTGCTGCCGCACCACAGCAGCAGCAGGTGCTAGTGCCAGGGCCAGGGTTACTCCAGCTACACTACTTCCCAGGAAGTATGATCCTGTGGTTAAGGTACAGGAATCATGAGATATAAGTTCAATTCCTGGCTTTGTTACAGACTTCCTGTGTGACCTTGAAGTAGTCATTTACTCTCTCATTTAGTCTCTTTGTTTCAGTTCTCATGGGATACATTCATTAATGTTTGTAATGCACTCAGTTAGTACAATAGAGCAGACCATGTACATACAATTCTGTTTCTGATCCACTGTACGATATTGAGCAAGTCAGTTAACACTCTGTACCTCAGTTACTCTCTATTAAAATGGGCTTAACAATGCTTTGTAAAATACTTTGAGACCTACAGGTATAAAATGCTATATGGAGGCCTTGTGTTATTTATTATGATATGTGTTGTGGACAATCAGCTTCTGTTTTAATTTTCAAATAACCTACTGAATGTAATGCGTTATCATAATGCAGCTGAAGTAAAGAATAAAGGCAATGTATTATTCTGTGTATCGAGAAGAGGCTGTTAGGTAAGTCTGTGCCAAATATATACTGCATAACAGACTTTAACATTTGATCAGTAGCTTGTTCTAGCACTAAACCTGACATTGCTAACAGAAAGCGGAAGGAAGTGAAATGATTATGGAAGCTTATAATCAATAAATAATGAACAGCAATAATATATTGAACAGTAAATCAATGACAGCAGCTTGTACCCATTTTCATGTTGTCACAAACATAACAGATAACTAGACATAATCAATATGAAGCTAATTTCTAAAGCCTCTAAGAAATTATTGATTTTATGAATATTTATACACTCAATACATCAAAGTGTCATAAACTCCTTTTTGAGCAAGTTAGAAATTGTCTACATTGCTCACTTATGTACATTTAGACAAAGTCATGAACTGTGCATTTTAACATCAAAATGAATAATACTTTTGCTAGTTTGAATGCAGAGATCTGATGCTCTACAACATTTTCAGTCATTCACAATCAATATGGGTTTAAAGGAAAATATGCCATGCTGCTATGTTGATAATTATGAATTTTCAAATTATCTGTACTTCTTTTTCATGCATACCATCTCTTGTTGAGAAAAGGTCCCATGAGAATGAAAATTTGATACACAAAAATGCTCAAATACTAAACATTTCTCCGGAGTAGACTTTTATAATAAATATATCACTGCACAGATGCCAAAAAAGAAAGGTGCAAGATGTTTATGTAAATAGTAATGAGCAAGTATGCTAAATAATGTTTTAATGTAATCAGCCTCAATACTGTAAATTAATTTGTCTTTTTTTGTCTTCCACTTTAAAGTCACAAAGAAAGGTTTACTGTCGTTGTTACTTTAAAATTAAATGCAGTGTAGAAACATATTTTCTCCCAGTTTTTTCTTCGTATTATTTCTTTAATTTAAGATTTATGGAAGGCATTACACAGCAAGAAATGCAATTTGCATTACAATATATGACTGAGACTCACAATACTAGTCTGATCTTGCTGTTTTATATTGATTTTACTGTATATATTTCATTAAGCCACCAACAAAGTATGATCTTCTAGATTCTTTCTAGATTTCATCAAGTCAATAAATTCTCCAGCTGTGATGTAAATACTCCCATACCACTATGTATTATCCTAACATTTCACATAGGAAAGGATCTCACTTCCAGAAACACAATAAAAATGTGATGACATTGAACCAATAGCTTGTATTCTTAAGTACTTTTGATGTTTTTCATGCTCTTTCTCTGATAGATAATATTTCCTGATGAAAAAAGAAATATATGCATGTTGATTATGTGCTGAAGTTTGAAAGCTGAATAAATCACATTACAAAGAAGAGATAGGTCAGTCTGATGAACTGCTAAACTATGTTTTATCCTGAATATAATACAGAAAATGAAAAGCAATATTTCACATGAGTACAGCTACAAGTTCTGGGTATGATGGGGGAATCACTTAGTGAAATTCTTTTTGCCGGTGTTATGCATGAGGTCAGACTGGATGATCATAATGATCCTTTTTGTCCTTAAAAATCTGTTTTTCTGTTTTAAATTACATTTATCACTGCTACATATAAAGTGCTCACAAATATGGTGACTAATCGAAAAGGAAGTGTTTAAAGTTTGTGGAACGTTGATGCTTTGCTGTATAGAAACAGAGAACAAGAAGTGCAGTGTCCAATGGTTAACAATCATTTTTGTCCCAATATCAGACATAGATATAATAAATTTGCCAGTTGCACACAAGTAAGGGTCCTAGTCTTCCAAAGAGATCCATGCAGGCAACTCATCAGCCATAATGGGAGTCAGCCTGTGCAGCGCTCCTTACAGGATTGGGGCCAAAGAGAATTTTTCCCTTTATAAAGTACTTTGTCACAAACCCATTCACTATCTGATTCCCAAATACAAGACAGCATTTGCTTACTTGACTTTGACATAATTGGAGACTTAAGCTTAATTGTGACTGGAACTGCTGAGTTCTCTGAACATTGCATCCATGTGCCTTCTCCCTCCATGTGCTGGACAGACTGGGGTATGATTTAATCAGCACTGGAGAGAAGATAAACTTCCCGGCACACACCAACACAAATTGTATGGTTCTTTTAAACACAGGATCTCCAGTTCTTCACTGCCTTGGCCCTCATACAGTCATTTACCCTTTTGCAATTTGAATTTAAAACACCACCAAATCTGAATGGTAAGACTTTATACCCACTCTGTGCTCACTTTGATCAGGTGTAATTGACCATACAAGGCAGTAGAGAATAAAGCCCGGAACTTTATAGATCCTTTGTGACATTAGTTCATGCACCAGTATTTACTTTTTTCACAGGAGAAATGTCAACAGTTAAGGAAAAAAAGAAAGACCTGGAGGGTTGCAGATTCACCGGAATTCATTTTAGACATGAAAAAAGAAAATCATGTTTCACTTTTTTTCCACATAAAGCATGAAAAATGGTGGGGTAGTAGTTAAAGGACATTTTATGGATTGTTCTCTAGTTGCTAGCATTTTGTTGACTGATCACTTATCACTTATCCCAGACATATGTAAGGGACAGGTAATAAATGTGGGTGTGGGGATCAGAGTGGAATGAAGGCAATGAGAGAATGAGTAAAGGGGCATATCAGCAGTAGAAGAAGAGGACTAGAGCAGGAAGGCATGACAGCTCCCACATTTTGGGAGTTAGTGAAGGGAAAGTAGAGTCCATCTCCACAAAAGTGTTCATTTTGAAAGCACTATGTTTGCAATTTTTAATTTGAGATGACGGATGGAGGAAAAGTGGGGACATATATCTGGGGTATGCCTCAAGAAATGTATGTGTGTGGGGAGGAAGGAGAACTGGAGCAGGAAATGGAGAAGACAGAAATGGTCTGGCAGAAAGCAGATCTAGACTGGGAATTATTAAATGACTTGGACCTGGGTAAATATCACTCGGGAGTGATTACATTTTTGTGGGGAACTGGCACTCCCATCTCCATCCTATTCAGTTCTGTCATATCCATGTCTGTAGGATTTTAGCTGAGAATGAACAGCATTGAACACTGATAGAGACAACTTTAGTTAATCCAACCCAACTCTCCAGTTTTCCTGGGCATGGAGAGACTCACTTTGGGGAATTAAATCTCCCATTGAGTTTTTAAAGTTTTTTATGTCACCAGTTCTTCGTTAACCACCCAGGGTTCCATTTTGCTGTACTTAAGACACTTAAGATGAGTTTGCTCCATTATTTATCAGAATCCAATCAACTCATACAAAGAAATGTCAAGTGTTTTTGTTTGTATGTTTGTTTGTTTTTTGTTTAATACGACACAACACATATCCAGCCTTATCCTTTATTTTTGGAAGAATTAATTCTAGATTCTCTTCTAAGTAGTTCAGATACATGTCCAATATATCTCCTGATGTCTGCCACCTTTGCAACAATCAGTGGTGTGATGGAGCTGGATTCTAGCCACAAGTCATTAGTGGAGAATTCCCCTGTCAGAGGGAAACTCCTCACTGGTGCATCTAAGTCAGATCTAAGCCCTTCTTTGCCCCAGCACAAGGGTTGTGGCAGTGGTGGGGATGGGAAGTGACAGACCTCTGCTGTACGAGGACAATCCTTGATTGGGGTAAGGACCCTCCTGCATGGTGTATCTAAGAGCTGCCCAAAAGAATCTCTAAGCATCATAAGAAGCAAGACTAATCCCAAGAATCCAGGAATTTGTACTAGTTTCCTGACACACACACCTATCTCCTCAAGTGCAGGAGATAATCTCTCTGTTAAGGTGTATTTCCCATATGGTAGTCACCATCTGGAATTCCTTGCCACAGGACATATAATAGAATCCATATTATTGAGATAGAAGAAAATAAATATTAATTCTTCTGCATTTTGCTGGTATAAAAGAGAATGAATACAGAAGAATTTTTTCTCTCTATGGCTTGTTTGTTTTTTTTTTCCTTTCCCTGGATCATTGATCAGGGATTAGTTGTTAGCATTATGAGGGTATATCCCACATAACTGAGTTTGTGTATCTACAGATGGGTAGTCATTGGTTCCTCTTTGTTTTCCCCATTGTCTTTCTCTACTATTTTATTAAATGAATGTCCTTAGGAGAGATCAAAAATAGGTCCTGAGGTTAAGAGAAATTGCGGTGTCAATATTGTCCTTATTTTGGACATCATATTTGTGTACATTTGTCAAACTTCAGTATGTCTATTTGGGGCAAGAAGATTATTATTTAAATCAAAAAGAAAAGTGAATGCCTGTGCTACTTATATCCCTAGTGAGCCATTCTCGTAATGTGTGATAGTTCTAAAACTAGGGAATTGAGTAATCTGAGATGGCTAATTTAAAATAACTTTAAATAAAACCTTAGTCACTCTTTAAAAATGCATTATGAGACACATTAGTCAATTCACTTTTCATGTTTTATGGTTATTTCACTCTCTAAATTGCTAATTGTTAAATATGTCATATTTGAGAAGCTTTCCTCCTCATAATCTTTCTCCTCCTGCTGTTTGATTGCATTAAGAGGTCATAATTCTTTGTTTATGATCTTGCAGTCTGTTACTTGGAGTGTCTGAGATATGTGTGTGACTTGTTAGTTTCAAGTAACACAGAGAAGATAGGTTCTGGCCACAAATATTGAATTTTAATGGTGAACAATCCTAACATCCACAAAATAGTTGAAAAGTAAAAACACTTCATACATATTAGTTTTGGTCTTATTCTATTTTTGACTGATCACAAGTCCACAGGTACAGCCACTTGCAGCTCCCAGTGGCCACAGTTTGCCTTTCCTGGCCAATGTGAGCTGCGGAAAGTGGTGGGCCAGCCCGCACTGCTTCCTGCAGCTCCCATTGGCCAGGAATGATGAACCGCAGCCACTGGGAGCTGCGAGCTGCTGTACCTGCAAATGCTCAGGTAAACAAAGCATCTTGCGGCCCGCCAGGGGCTTACCCTGAACAAGATGCGAACCAAGTTTGGGAATCCCTGCTGTAGTGCATGCCCCTGGGATCATCCCTTACAATTTATGGTCATATTCCTGTTTGGAGGGTCTTGAGTCTGGGGGCTTCGGTACCACCTCTTTTGAACTCCAGGGGAAGGGTAGGGAATGAGGTTGTGTTCCAGCAAGGGTCACTTTTCCTTTGGCTTTTGGAGTTTCTTATACATTTTCTTCCCCCTGCCCCTTCTGACTGGTTGCTTGATTGCTTGACCTTGGCTCAGAAAAGGAGTCATGCAGCCTTCAAGTGTATGCCCATATGTTAAACTACTACCAAACCCAGCAACACTTTTACTTTATTCCTTATCTTTTCTCATTGTGCTATAAACCCTGTCTGGCTGTGGGCAGATGCAACACACAGTACCTTTAAATTAATGGAGATATTATATCTCCTAGAACTGGAAGGCACCTTGAAAGTTCATTGAGTCCAGCCCCCTGCCTTCACTAGCAGGACCAAGTACTGATTTTGCCCCAGATTTCTAAGTGACTCCCTCAAGGGCTGAACTTATAACCCTGGGTTCAGGAGGCCAATGCTCAAACCACTGAGCTATCCTTTCCCCCATCTTTGTTCTTTGTTCACACATCTTAGTAAGGATATAAGAATATCAAAAATCAAACAGGCAAAGAAAACCTCAAATTTTATCTCAGGCAACTGTACAGGTCTCAATGCTATATTACCATCACTAACACATACAACTGCTAACATTACTGCCAACAGATGCTTACTTCATTGGCAACCCAATTTCTAGAAACTATGACCCTGATCCTGATCCTGAAAAGACCAGTTTCCTCTGTGCCCATGCAGAGCCCTTCTGACTTCAGTGAGTTTCTACACTGATGGAAAGTTTGGCCTTCCCAGAACAGCTGGTGGGATCAGGGTCTATTTTAGCAAAAAAGGATTAGGGTAGGGGCTGGTACCAAGTTTAAGACAAACCAAGTGAATTTCACATCCTTCCTCCCAAATCAAGCTCTATCCTAATTGCTGCTTTTTTTAAAGATTAATTGCTAACTGAAAAATCTTCAAAAGACACTGTATTTATAATAGTTACCATCATCAGTCCAAAGGTTAGTACAATCTTTAAATCACAATACCAGGAAAACAGAGAACAAAACAAAAGGAATACAATTATTCTCACAAAAACAATCCAGCTGAGTCCATATTTTATCAGTAATCCTACACTGCCAAAAGCCCTAGACATTTTACAGCAATTTAAAATACCACAGGATTTTCTCCTGATACTGGCTTATGTCTGTTACTGATTTCATCCATAATTATTACCATTTTCCCTTGTTCCAAAATTCCCTTAACACCGTCTAAAATCCTGCTAGCTAAGTAAGTCAGCTCAGTAGCAAGCCAGAGGCCACCTCGTGACAGGTTCTGAGAGGGAGCAGAGAATTTGATCAGTTAATGTATAGATGATTCTTACTGGAGCAGAGTTTTAGGCCTTTAAATTGTTTTCATGGCACACGGCACAGATCTGTCACCAATTATCAATACTGATATACTGTTACTAATAATTGTTACCAATGGTAATAATAACATAGTCTCTTTCACCCAATGGGTCCTAAATGAGTAATAAACTCTGTAGATAGTCACTGAAATTCAGCCATCTCTGGGATCGAATTTGGCAGTTGCTTAAGGCGCAAATTAAGCAAAGCACTTAACCATGTACTCTTGTCTCACTGAATTCAAATGAAGTTCAGCACAGGCTTAAATAATTTGCTGAATCAAGGTTAAGCAGCACAGTGACACAACAGTAAAAGAAAAGAGGAGAAGAACAATGTGGGTAAAAACAAAATTACAATTAATGTTCAAAGAACAATATCGACACTACAGTTGCCATTAGACTGATTCTGTTTCATTCTTTTCAGCTCCAGGAAAATATTCTTCTCTTCACTTCTGCCCAAAACTTCCAATGGCCTGTAGTCAGTTTTCACTGGGGTGTTTAGCCTCCTGAATGAAAAGACCAGGGTGTCAAGGTAAAAAATACACTTGGTAGCACTGTGAGTACACAGTGTGCCCTGAAGGCTGACTGAATCAGACACTGCTTACTGCTGAACCCTTTTCTTCTTTTATTGCTCTAGCAGATTTTCAGTTGTTTGACTTTTTTATTTGTAAACTGTTTAAGAATAAGTGATAAATGCAAAATGTCAACAGGAAAAAGTAATAATAAACAGCACAATTTTATTTGTCCAAAGTTACTAACCAGAACACCTGCGGCATTTAAGGATCTTTTTATAAACCTCAGACAAACTCCCTGGGCATTCTCATAGGAGAATTTCAGAGCTGCATTCCTTCAGTATTGAATTGTAAATCAGATTATGTATAGTGTGAATCAGCAGCCATTGAGCCAAAAATGGAATATCTGACACTGTGAATGAGCAGACAGAGCACAGGACAAAACAACTTAATATTATTGTGGCTCAGAAAAGCAGGAGACTGTGCGATAGTCCAAACACTTAAAATAATTATCAGGTAGAGGGAGAGTTATCTAATCATGGTTAAAGTACAGGATTGGGAGTCAGCAGTTCTGGTTTCCGTTCCTGGCACTGCCACAGACTCTGTGTGACCTTGAGTTTGATTCTCAGCTCAGTCATAGAACCATAGAGATGTAAGCTGGAAGGGGTCCTTAGGAGGTCATTTAGGTCTCCCCCTCACTCCCATGCTGTGTCATTGCTTAAGGGTATGTAAAGTGTCTTTGATCCTGATAGGTCATTTTCATCAGTCCACCTAAATTCCTTATTTCAAGAGGACTACTAACTGAATTCATGTAGGCTTCCCCCCCCCCCCCACACACACACAATCAAAGCAGCAGCTCTAGATTAGGAACAGCTTTGTGCCCCATTCCCAGAACTGCATGGCAACAGCATGCTCTTTTAAAATGAAAGAAGGATGATGAGGAAAGAGTGGATGAGGACTGGAATTTGAACAATGTTTGTGAGAGATGTAGTCACAGAAACCCAGTCTGGCTGGAGAGTGGGAACAGAAGTGTGTCTAAAGAACAAATTCACTTTACTTCCACTACATATGTGAACACTCTTATACATGAAAAGTAGAGGGTATACAGGGAGGCAGATTCTCAGACCTCTATGGGTGAAGTTCACTACTTGCTGCAAGCAGAGTATGGCATATAGTCCAAACCTACACTGTTCCTTGGGGTTGGTTTGATGAATAACTGTAACAAGCAGCAGCCTGAGTTTGGTCATTCCTAGCCTGGTTCCTATGATTTCTGTGTTCATCATTCACTCTGCCTAAGAACAACATCCCTACCCCTCTTATACTACTATACTGGAACCAATCATAACCCGATTTCACGTCAGAGTGACTCAGCAAGGAATATCTCTGCATCTCCATGTAGGGTTCAAGCTCTGGACAGTAGGATGACTGTATCAAAGAGCTCTTCATCCTCAGGCATTGTCTTAGTCTGCCATCCTGTTACACAATCTGCTTTTCACGTTCAAGAGTGTTCCTACAAAAATAGAGTAGAATATGTTCTATGTCTATATCATGGTGTTCTCTCCTAGCAAAGGAATGACCCACAACTGGAATTCAAATGGTCTAGAGCTCTTAGATGCCAGAGTTATATTAATGTTAAAGTTACTGTTCTGACTGTGGGCCTTGGAGCAGATAGAGCTGATGTAATTGGCTCACTTCCAGACTTAAATAATGTATAGGATGAGACCTGCCTATGAATGTAAGATACTCCAAGATCTAGATGAGTACCTCTCAAATACACTCTGCTCCTAACAACATAATCGGGGAATAATGCCTTATTATTCTGTTTTGTTTGTTTGTTTTACTTTGAGTTATAACCTTGAACCTTAGGGAACGGAAGATACCTCATACCTGAAGCTAGTCCCTCATATTAAGGAGTAACGGGGCTGCTTCAACCAACCACTGAGATTTTTTTATCTGACACCTGAGCATCTGGCTGCAGATAAGAGGTGGTCTCTTTCTAGATTTGGTCTCCCAGTGACGATGCCCGTCAGAGACTTCTTAGGCAGGTAGGAAGAGGGACCTGCTCTTAGTGATTTTTCAATTTTCATTCTTGACTCATTGCCAGTCATTTTTCTGATGATGAATCAGCAATAGAGGAGCCCAAGGAGTTGTATGAGTCAGAGGCCAATTAAGCACTGTTTCTACTCCGTAATCAATCACCAGCACCCAAACCAGGCGGAGACAGGGGACATCACATATCTGCATGCTCCTTGGATTGCTCCCATCCTTCCCAGGAGAATTCCTTCATTTGGCATGGGCACCCAAAGCACAGAGATGCTTCTAGCTGGATGTGTGCCTTAGAGTGAATAATTTTGGTGTTAAAAAATCCTTTTTAATTCTGATTACTTTCACCCTTCATCAATTAGCTGATTTCATTATTTCACTTAATGACATAGGATTGATGATAGTGGTAAACTAATATGGAGACAAAGTAGAAAATGATAACCTTAATCCTGTGTTTTGAGAATCTAACTACTGGTGTTCAGGGTAATTGCACTGCCTTAATTCCCAGAGTGTATTATTTCATTCAGTCCTCACATCTGCTGAGTCTCCTGTGAGGCAAAATAGACCAAATGAAGGATAAAATCAATCCCTGGTGCAATTCCGCTGATCTCATAAAGTTACTTCAGAAATGACATTGAGCCCAAATCTTTAAATGTGTACAATTTTATAACCACGGTGTCCAGTAGATAACATTTCCTCCCTATATTGGTGGAACTTTTCTGATAATACAAAAATCTAAGAGTACATTAAACTAGAGATGTAGTAATTTGCCCCAATACATACACTAACCAACCTGCTGTGCTTAAACTGTCATCAGCACAGCAAAATAGCTCATCTTTAACCATATATCCACCTACAGAATAATGTGTTCAATTACAAAGAGGCCATGAGAAGATATGATATTTCCCCCCCTACTACATTTTGCCTTCAGTCCAGGAAAATTTCTCATATAAAAGTTTATTACTAACTTGGTGTCTTATTTTGAAATATTCTTAATACCATGATATTAATCCATCTCTCATAACCCACTAATCTGGCTGTAGCAATGTCAGATTAGTGCTTCTGGGACCAGTATTGTTGATGAGTAGCAGGGATCACTGCTCCTGGAAATTACACATTTCAAATGGCATAAACAGTGACATGTACTGGTAAGCAGTGTTGGCATTAGTAAGACAGGCAAATACTGTCCTTATGGTTTTCTTTTTTGGGATCTGAGTGGTGAAAGTGAAGCATGGAGACTAGAAAAACATAGCACCCCCCCAAAAAGTAGCCTTGAAAGAGGGACAAAGGGAAGTGTGATGGGGCTTCCCCTGCAAGGCTAGTGAAGGTATCCAATTAGTCATGCTTTGCACCTGGGGAGGTAAATAGCTTGTTGGCCCCTGGCTAGTGGGGCAGAGCTAAACTATAATAAATAGACTGAAGGAGCTCAGTTGAAGTAGGAGATAGTAAGGTCCCTCTGGTTGAGAAAAGCCTATCCTTAGGGGGTGGTTATAGATGTATGTAGGCTCCTGCAATGGAAGCTCTGAGATACAGTTTGTAAGTAGAGAGGGAAAGACTACAGTAGCATAAGAGGGTAGGAGAACTATTAAGTTTTGTCTGGACTTGTTCCAGATACCCTGGAAGGAGTCTAAACTTAGGTGACTTAGTGGGAGGGCTGAGCAATAGAAGACCTGGGGTTGAAAGCAGGTGGCTAGTGGAAGGTGCTGGAGCTTCAGATAGTGACAACATCCAGCACTGGTGCAAGAGAGTGCTCTGAGGGTGAGTGAGCCCTGTCACAGGGAAAGTCTTTAGGGAGAAATGTAAATATTATCTTTTTTTCCCTCCTGGGAAGACTGTTTTTTATTTCCAAATGGAAGTTAAAACTCTCCCCAGGTTGCATGGCAATAAGAAACCACCATGTTTTTCCTGGAAGGAAAAGTGGTCTGATCAGTGTAGCAGGGTGACTTTTGTGTTTCTCCCTGAAGACTTTTCTGCAAATTCCCACATCATAGGCTATTTTTCTGAGAACTCTTCTAGTCAGAGCCATCCCTACAAAAATAAAAATGGCTGATATCTGCAGGTGCAACTGAGGCCTCTTTCCAGAAACTGGCTTCTGGAGAAACCTCTGTTCCCCAATCTCCCCATCTGTAGAGGGGTGGTCACTGGCTCCTGGCCTGAAGGGGTTAAAAGCCAGCCCTTGGAGAGGCTGGGAGCCTTAGGCTGAGCTGATTGGGGTACGGCCACAACTGAGGCTGCCTCCCAAACAGACTCAGCTGGCCCTATAAAAGCCAGGGAAGCCAGGAGTAGACACACAGTTCCTCTAGCTGTGGAGGGAGAGTGGCCTGGCTCCAGCTCCTGGGGAACTACAGAAGTACCTGGAGTGGAGCAGGACTGAGGGAAGGCCAAGGGAGCTGGGGAGCTCTGGCCTGGAAACTCCCCAGGCTGTAGCCTAGTATAAGGCCAAACAGGTACTGGGGTTGCAGGGGACAGCCCAAGGCTAGGCAGAGGCAGCAGATCCAAACCCAACCTTGCCTGTGATGAGTGGCTTATACTGCAGTCTGCCCCAGGGAGCGGGGCTAGTTGGTGATTGGCAGTAGTCTATGACTGAGGTGAGGTGGGGATAGTGGGTGGGGGTTCCCTTGGGAGGGGAGACCCTGAGAGAAAGGGGTTACTGCCACAGGTAGCACCCCAGATAACAGGGCACCGAGTCCAGGGAGGGATGGGGGGGCCCAGCGGCAGTGGGACACCGGCATGCAGGGGGTGCTCCGGAGGCTGGATGAGCTAATTCCCGAGACGACCAGCAGGAGGCACCGCAGGGGTGAGTCCCACATTGCTACACCATCAAAGAGGAAAGTCAGGAAGCGGAAGGAACTCCCTGCACTACCCTACCAGGCCAACATCCATTTCTACTCCTTGATCAATTGTCCCTCATGGAGACACATAGGGAAGTTACTCTAGCCTCTACAGAAAGAAGGAGCCATGATCCAACACACGATTGGTAGTGTAAGCAAGAGAGGGAATGCATTTAGATGAAACATACTCCATAAAGCCTCTCTGTAATCTATCTTTACTGCTGATATTGCCTAGAAATAGGGGACTTCTGCATATATATTTCTGGGCTTAGAAAGTAAATACTTCTACTACATTAGTTTTCAGCTGCTCAGAGACCATACTCTTTCAATACATGGTAGGATATTGATTAACGGTTTTAACTTTTAAAAGAATTAAAAGCCAGCACAGTTAGAGATTATAGAGTTAGATAGGTGAAGCAAACTTTATTGGGAATTTCAAAGATAATATATGAACTTCACCGGGTTCTGTGACACATATTAACATCATTCTTTTATATACCTGTAGTTTATGCAAATTTCTCTCCCTCAACAAATAATTCATTTCCATACAATCTTCTATTAAGTTTTTAAATTAGTATATATTGTTGCCAGTTTCTGATGTACCAACTGAAGACACAGTTTTTCTAAGCAAGATATCTGAACTCACAGTGGCTTAAAGAGCTGTTTCTCTAACTGACATTTGCTTTTCAAATGACTACTTGGATGCAATATTGATGTTAGCCATATGCATTGATCAGTTTACTGTTTCCTCTAGTTTTAATTAAAATTCTACATACAGTACAATAAATGATCCTTTTTTTGCAATGCTAGTACATTCCTAATCCAAAAATCAATGGAGTTCTGAGAAGTAGCTTTTTCAATACTGATTAACTGTACAATAATTGTCAGATATTACTACACCATTAATATTTCAAGTGCATTTTAAAAACTGTGACAGACCCAGACCAGTGGGGTACAGGAGTCTGGTAGAGGGCAAATATTCTGGTCACTGGATTAGTAGTTTTCTGTTTTCTGAGTGACCAGAGAAGGGGCTGCATTAGAGTAATCAGAAACCTGCTAGAATCAGTTAAGGCAGGCAGGCTAATTAGGACACCTGGAGCCAATTAAGAAGCTGCTAGAATCAATTAAGGCAGGCTAATCAGGGCATCTGGGTTTTAAAAGGAGCTCACTTTAGTTTGTGGTGTGAGTGTGAGGAGCTGGGAGCAAGAGGTGCAAGGAGCTGAGAGTGAGAGGATATGCTGCTGGAGGACTGAGGAGCACAAGTGTTATCAGACACCAGGAGGGAGGTCCTGTGGTGAGAATAAGGAAGGTGTTTGGAGGAGGCCATGGGGAAGTAGCCCAGGGAGTTGTAGCTATCATTCAGCTTTTACAGGAGGCACTATAGACAGCTGCAGTCCACACGGCCCTGGGCTGGAACCCAGAGTAGAGGGCGGGCTTGGGTTCCCCCCAAACCTCCCAATTGACCTGGACTGTGGGTTCTTCCAGAGGGGAAGGTCTCTGGGCTGTTCCCCAACCCACATGAGGCAAGAAAATCCACCAATAAGCACAGGACCCACCAAGATAGAGGAGGAACTTTGTCACAAAACTTAATATAATGTTCAGGAGTGTGGCTGAAGGAATTCATCCACAAATATTTACAATCTTAGGGCAAAGAAACACTAAAAGAAGACAAGTGTGTAAATCACAATTTTTTTGATTTAGTCCTTCTCCTTGGACCAGTTTTTCAGCAGGTGTAGCTGAGCACAGTTCCAGTGAACTTCAGAATACCATCCCCAGTTTATAGCCTCTGAGGATTAGGCCCTTGTTGTTTTTCTATAATGAAAAAGTGTATAGCACAGTAATATGAGTGCTTATGGATAGTAATAAACAACATATGGACAGATTGCACCACAAGGATACATACACAGAGGGAAATCCTCTATGGTTGTCCCCCTTATTTGAAAGGGAAGGACACTTCTGTGGCATTGCTGTTCTCCCCCCCCCCCATTCCCACCCTTCCATCACCATCTTACTGCTAGATTACACTGGACAAGCAATCTGTGAGGAAGTGAGGTGCGGAGAGACAAAACAGGTGGCTGGGCAAACTAGGTTCCAGGCTGGGGAGAATTTGCACTGAATTCTTGCTCCCTTTACCTAGCACTAACAAGAAGGAAAGTTAATACAACCAGAGGCTCTCTTAATGTTCCTATGGTGCACTCTTACTTGAGGAGACTTCTGAGAGGCAAATGTCACCTGTTGTGTTTCTGGAAGCCTGACACTAATACCCCCACTGGCCAGATAAACTGGTATCACAGGTTCTTTGCATCACCAGTGCAGTGCTAACCAGCCAGATCTGGGTCAGTATGTGGTTTATCCTTTCTATATACCATATATGTATGGTTGTCAAAAGTGACTTAGGCACTTATTCTGGGCCTAAGTCTTTTGTCTTACAAAATTTCAATACTGTAAATTTTTCATCTAAAAACAATAGACTTTGAACTAGAGCCTTGCTGAGGAAACAGTATTTCATTTTCAAATCACACTTGGAATGGTACCACATTTTTCACTTGTAATTCCATTGCCTTTATTTTTGTACTGTAATAAGGCCATTGCCATTTATGTACTTTATGAAGATTACAAGATAACTATTCAGCTTGTGAAAGTGTTTTCATTATGCTGCACTTACTTTATAATTTGCTCCTAGTCTTTCCTTAATTTGTTTATTGTAGTCTCAGCCCTGTTCTTTGATACATGGGCTTGTACTTCATGCTGTGCATTATAAAATCAGCTCTGGTTGTTACTCATATGTGCCGTGAAATATTTTTACAGTAAGGCTTTTTTTTTTTTGAAAGTATGAATTACTGCATAGAGAATGAACACAGAAGACAACCAACAAATGCCCAAATCATGTGCTTAGTTTACTGGAGGGAGGGGGAGAGAAGAACAAATGTGAGACAGGGGAGAAGGGGTAGGAGAGTTGAAGCCAAGAAAACCCTGTGAAGTTTCCTCTACAGATTTTCCGCTGAATTCTTTAGTAAGGGAACTGGGTTTGGCCCCATGGAAGAAGCAAGGAGAATACTCAATTTTACCAGAGTCTACATGGAACTCAGGCCAGGTCTACTCTACAGACCTATATTGGTATAATTATGTCGCTTGAGGTGTAAAAAATCCACACCCCTGAGCAATGTAGTTATACTGACCTAACCCCCCCTAACCCTCCCCCCCCCCGTGCAGACAATGCTATGTTGAAGGGAGAGCTTCTCTTGTCTCCATAGCTACTGTCTCTTGGGAAGGTGGATTAACTATGCCGATATAAGAAGCTGTCCCACCGGTGTAGGAGTGTCTTCACTGAAGCACTACGGTGGTGCAGCTGCATCAGTGCAGCTGTGCCAGTGCAGTGTTTAAGTGTAGATCTGCCTTCAGATAATCCACTGGTGGACAGAACTATCAGACTCGAGGTCATGCACTATTTTATGGCCCCTGGTGGCTCTCCCCACAGATACTTATCATTGTGATATTGGAGAATTTATCCTGAAACTTCATTAGAAAGTTACTCATTTATATTTAGAACTATAATTCATAAAATCAATGTGTGATGACTCCTAGGGCTTTCTCAAGATTAGTGTTGTCTGTTCAAATCACCTTTACCTATAAAATGGTTGCAGTGAACCTTAATTTTTCCTTTAGGAAAGAATGATAATTGCAAGCAGTCTATAATCTCACCAGCAAAATTATCCATTTCTGACAATAGGGGTTAGAAATGAATACTGCTACATCAGGAGTGAGCATGGGTGTCATGAGTACCAGCATCAGGGCAGACTGTTAAGAAGTAGGTCACAAACCCCAAACTGCTTGTGTTTTGTATACTTAGATTTCACCAACCAAGTATCCAGTATGAACTCCTCAGGCACTAAACAGCCTTGATATAGTCATAGGCAGTCCCCTTGGATTATCTTGCAATGCAGGCAAGTTTTCCTTTGTGATAACTCCTTACACCAAAAATCACATGAATATTCAGGTTACTCCAGGTCCAAAGGATCAGTCACTTACCCCAGATCAGTTGCACATTAGGTCCTATACCAAAGACAGCACTCATAGCCAATCCTATAATAAATGAACTAAAGATTTGTTACCTAAGAAAAGAAGCGAGTCATTTACAAGGTTAAAGTGGGTAAACATACACACACTAATGAGTTAGTCGTCTATTCCAAAAAGCAATAGAAGCTACTGTAATGTGCAAGCTCTGTGTCCTTTAGGGTAACCCAGGACAAGCAGTGGGGAACTCTTGCTTATGTTTAGGAATCTTTGCCCCTCAGAGTTCAAGCAGAGTAGAGATACACTTCTGTCTTGAAATGGATTTTTATTCCCTTCCTCGAGTTCAAGCGGAGGGGAAGAGGGGGTGGGGAAGAGATCAATCAACAAAGTCTTTTTCTTTGATAATGAGGAGTCCTTGTGGCACCTTAGAGACAAACAAATTTATTTGGGCATAATTTTCTTTGATGATTCACAATTGCTCACTTTGTTTCAATGAGCCTTCTTTGTAGGCAGGACCTAACACCTTCTGTAGATAACCAGCATTTCTACATCAATTAATGCTCCTTTCCTGTTTGACTTACACAATTAGAGAATTATAATGCAAACACTTTATATAACCTTACAAAATGAGGTAAAGATGTCATAATTAAGATTAATACATGCAGCATTCTACAAGCATTCCATAAAGTCTAAAAGCATTTTTATCAATGTAATACCTATTTTAACAATACTAACATACAGATGAGCTAGATTGGCTTCTAGCTATGCATTTGTCAATGTTCAGTTAAGGCCTAAGGGCCTTGTCATGAGCTGGCACCTGGTCTGCCAGCATCACAAGGGGTTGTACATGGCTACACTTGCTGTTGAACAATACTCAGCACTGGCTCAGCTGCACCTGTGGCCGACACCCATTGTCAGCACAGGGTAGTTTTTCTAGTGTTGACAGACCATTTAGGACTTTTCTACATATGCTCACTTCTATCTTTTTCATTCTGTAGTTTTGTAGCCTCAAAAGCTATTCAGAGACATTAATCAATTTCTTCTAATAACAGTAATCACATTTCTACTCTATTTATGGATGTCTTTTCTATGTTCCATAAAACTACATTTTTTACTAAAAAGACAAAATAAAATGCACACACTTACTGTGTTTATAGCTTCTAAAATGGTTTAATGATCTAAGTGTTGGCTTTGTAAAAACTGATCTCTAGAACCACAGGTTTACATGTTATAGTGTCAATTGGTCCAAAGTACAACATATAAAATGAGTACCATGAAGTGTGTTGTATGAGAACATGTTAAATTAAATCTTAATCTTCTTTTTTTCTTCCCTGAAAAATATTATTTTTCTCAGCTCTTTGGAGGTTATTTTAATAGTTTCCACTGAAGTTATCTGGAGCTAGTCAAGGTGAATTCATAGGCTCATGTGATCTAGTTGTTTAACATTACCTCAGTATTATAGGCCCAATCCTACTGCCACTGAGGTCAATAGTAAAACTCCAATGCTACAGGTTCTTGTCCATAGATATTTGAGATGATAAACCACAGAAACTTACATTTATGGCTCATGGGTTCTCAGCACCTCTCACACCCAACTCCCACTGAAGTAAATGGGATCTGAGGGTGCTCAACACCTCCCCATCTCACAAACTCAGTACCTCATGAATTGGGGGCGAGGGAGAGAGAGTTCTTGTTGTATGGGACAATCTCTTCTGTTTGCTGTTTATAACTACTATATTGTTACACTTACAAAGATGTTACTTTTAACAAATGTTACTTCTCAAAACAAGTTTTCATTATCTTTGAAATAAGTATTCACTGACTAGAATTGGTATTCAATTGAGGCTTGTAATTCAAAATTGATTGTGCTGCAGTCAACATTTCTAACAACAAAGGCTTTTGTTTGACAAAGGATTTGGGCTTCAAATTTGGGGAATTTATCAGAATGACAATTAGTTATGTAAACACCAACAGGGTTGTAAAAGCAGGGTGTTTTAGATTTTTTTTTTTTTTTTTTAAACTCTGTTCCATCCCTTTCAGCAGACTTAGGGGAGGTCTACACTACAAATTTACATCAGTGCACCACTGTAGCACATCTGGTGAAGCTGCTCTAAGCTGACAGGAGACCGTTCTCCCATTGGCTTAATAACTCCACCTCCATGAGAAGTGGTAGCTATTTTGGTCGGAGCTCTCCAGCCAACATAGCACAGTCTACATGGGGGGTTAAGGTCAGTATAGCGACGTCACTCAGGGATGTGGATTTTTTCAGAACATGCAAACATAATGAACAGTCATGGTTTGCCAGCATCATATTAATTTCAGGTTTTTATTCTTTTGCTCACTTTAAATAATAATAAACCATAACAAAATATTCCAGTGTTGTTAGCCAACAATTTATCCTTTTATATATTGCTTTTTTATTTTTAATTGTTGCCTTAATTTCCCTACTGAACCAAGATGGGATTTTAGCCAAAGTTGCCCTCCTTTTTGAATGTGGCATTATGGTGTGATGGATCTGCCAACCATGTGACAACTCCCATTCCCACTCCACCTCCTCTTCCTCCTAGACAAGTAAGGGGAAAGATTCTGGACCCGGAATTGGCTTGGCTCTGTTTTGAGGGAAGAGCAACATGGTTAGCTGGGAGCTGCAGAAAACCTGAATTCAGAGCAGATTCCTCAGGAACCATATGCAGAGTCATGCATGAACAGGTTGTGACTGGGTGCAAGTCTGTCTGGTTGTGGAGGATAAGCAGTGGACAGGGAGCCACTGCAGAGGGGCCCCAATGAGAGATACTAATTGAGCCTGGCTTGGATACTTGTAAGTGGCCATTTGCTTGGAACAGAGACTGGCCTGGAGAGGTCACCGGCACAAGGTCTGAAGAGCTCTGACTTTCAACTGAATGCCCCAGGACACAAGCAAGAACAGCTATTGCTCATTCTGAACTGTAACTGATTAATCAACTGTACCTAGGGTATCTACAAACTTTCCATTTCCTGTCAGCCCTAATACAATACCTTTTCACTTAGCCATACGTCTGAGGGGTTAGTGCAGGGGTGGGCAAATTTTTTGGCCTGAGGGCCACATCTGGGTATGGAAATTGTATGGTGGGACATGAATGCTCATGAAACTGGGGGTTGAGGTGTGGGAGGGGGTGAGGGCTCTGGGGTGGGGCCAGAAATGAGGAGTTCAGGGTGCAGGAGGGGGCTCCAGGCTGGGTCGGGGGTTTGGGGTGGAGGGGTGAGGGCTCCAGCTTGGGAGGTGAGCTCTGGGGTGGGGCTGGGGATGAGGGGTTGGGGGTACCCGAGGGTGCTTCATGCTTGAACTAAGGGTTTTGGAGGGCGGGAGAGGGATCAGTGCTGGGGCAGGGGTGCAGGCTCCAGGCAACGCTTGACTCAAGCAGCTCCTGAAAGCCATTGCGTTTGCATTTCCCCCCTTCGGCTCCTTTGCAAATGCATAGCCAGGGGTCTCTGCACATTGCCCTGTTTGCAGGTGCCGGCTCTGCAGCTCTCATTGGCTGCAGTTCCCAGCCAATGATTGCTGCAGTGGCTGTGCTTGGGGAGGTAGCCACGTGTGCAGCCCCCTGGCTGCCACTATGCATAGTAGCCTGAGAGGGGACATGCCGCTGCTTCCGGGAGCCACAGAATGTGCGGAGCAGGGCCAACCCCTGACCATGTCTCTGTTGTGTGGCGTTCTTGATCTTTAAATATTGCTGGAGCCCAGTCTTCATGTGAAGGAGCCTCAAACTGACGTGTCAATGCCTCTTTCAGGACAAAGGGCTTGTCTTCACTATGGAGAGATCAATGCTGCTGCAATTGATGAATCAGGGATCAATTTAACAGGTCTAGTGAAGATCCACTAAATCAATGGCAGAGCACTCTCTGGTCGACCGTGGTATTCCACCTCCCCGAGAAGAGTAAGATAAGTTGACCGGAGAGCGTCTCCCATTGACGCAGCGCTATGAAGACCCTGGGGTAACTCGACTTAAGCTACGTTGACTCCAGCATAATTTAGTGACTGACCCCAGTAGTGAAGACAAGCCCTTTGTAATCCATCTGCACTGTCTTTCAACAACAACACCAAAAAAAGTCTACTTTCTCTTCCTCAGAATGCGGATTCATATTTTGCAACTCATTCAAAATATCCTATCCAAGCTTGCCAGTCATCCTCAATCCCTGTAAATGGTTCAGGCATTTAAAAAAAAAAGTCTTTTTGGCCTGCATCTTCCTATTCCTGAGTTTACTTACTGCATGTTTCCCTCTTCCTTACTATCATGAATTAATTTGCCTGCTACATGGCAATCTCACCAGCTACCACCAGTGTTATATTAACTTGCAGTCTCCTTTATTAGCACAGTCATGTACAGACAATCCCTGGAAAAGTGACATTATCAAACACATAGCATCAGCCACCTCAGTAACTGTGTTACACTATACATAGAGTTGGTCAAAAATTTTAGATGGAACAGTTTTCCACTGGAAAATGCAGTTTTGTGAAAAATCAGAAAGTTTTGTGGGAACTTGTTGACTTACATGATACTTTCAATGAATAAGTGTTGAAATCAGTCACTTCGGCTCTCATTTTCTTTCAATAATGTCAACATGTTTCATTTCAATATGGTAAAAATGTTTTATTTGATAATTTCATTTAGATTTTTATATTGCGATAGTAATTTAAACATATTATAGATAGTATTTTATATTCTATTGTAATATTTCACCATTATTATAACCATGTTTTTACCTTATGAAAATGAAATGTGCTGACATGATTAGGAAACAACAACATTTAAATGTTTCTGAACTGACTTTTTTTTAATTTCCACTCTGAGCAATTTTGAAATTTCAACTTTTTGTTCCAGTGAAGAATGAAAACAAGTGTCAAAATGTTGGTATTTCCTACAGGATGGAAAGTATGCTATCACTTGAAATACATAATTGATTTACAAAAGTGGTGGAGACATCTTGATGTGCATTTAGCTGCCTCAGAAGCATGGAAGAGCATCAGACATTTGATCACAAGATATGGCCAGTCTTTGCTGGCATAATTTGTACATAGGAACCCACTAACCATGTTACCCCACTATATCCTCTACCCATATAGCATCGTCTTTTTGTATAACCATTACAACCACATTTTGCATGGCCAGAGACCTTAGCAATCAACCAGATAAGAAGCACGAAAACAGGTGGACACATCCTTGTCTATTGGAACCATAAATTTAAGCACAAGCAATGTGTAAGGTTGACAGTAGTAGCTACCCGGAAGTGGAAAAGAGGAAGCAGGTTTATGGATGCTTCCATGGTATCCTCACCTTTGTTGCTGGTTGGCCTCAAAGAGGAGCATACACTGCACTCATTTATTACTGTTAAAAAGTGGCATAGCATCTATATTACCTGGGCATGCTAGTAAGCTCTGAGAGACTGTGCCTATAAGACTCAGTACATTCCTAAAAATACAGAATGTTAAACAGAGAGAAAGAGAATAAGAAAAGGAAAGATGGGGCTGGGGGGGGGGGGGGGGGACAGAGATAAAAAAAATGAAAACAAACATGTTTCGCATGTTAAGCATGTTTGGTCCATTATCATTGTCTTCTCAGAATTTGAACTACTGGCTGAAAACCAACTAGCAGATATTTACAGAATTTGTTCAAAGAATATTAAGCAGAAAAGAA
Organism: Malaclemys terrapin pileata; assembly: GCF_027887155.1. Taxonomy (NCBI): domain Eukaryota; kingdom Metazoa; phylum Chordata; order Testudines; family Emydidae; genus Malaclemys; species Malaclemys terrapin. Next base: position 156,502,975 of record NC_071507.1, on the reverse strand, counting down.
AAGCAATAAATCAGTAATCACTCTCAGTGGAAGCCCACTGATGACTTTCATCTCCGCAGGTGAAACATGACCCACTGCAGTATCTGGGGAAAGATGTGCACTGCAATACATTTCATGTAACATTGCTTTACATGCCTCAGCTGTAAAGCAGTCAAGCATGAGTACCTCACTTATAGCATTTTTTCTGTTGAACTGTTCATAGATTAATGTACTCTAAAATCTGATGCCATCAAATGCTTTTAAAAGGTATTATATGTATAAGCTTTGGCTGCTTGATAAAACAGATACTGTAAATCTGAAACTCAGTCTTTACACACATGTAAGCACTCATTAAAATATCCTCACTTGCTGGAGAAATTCATGAGAAGAATTTTATTTAGACTAGAACCAGTCCTTTTTGTTTTGGATACTATAGAATAGATACAAACATAACTAACTAGTAGAGTTGATCAGAAAATGGGCACTTTTTAAAGTGGAAAATTTTTGGACTTTTCAGCACAAAAAAATCCAAAATCAAAATATTTCAGCTGGAAACCAAAATATTTTGGATTTAGAAATGCCACTACAGTGCCTCATCCGTGTTATAGTTTAGGTGCCTCATGCTCAGATTCACCTCTACAGTGTGGTCTCCCTGGTAGGACTACATTTCCTATGCTGCATTACAGTCTCTCCTTTTGGTGAAGGGAGGCGTGGCATCATGAGTGTGCTATATTCAGGGTTCACCATGGGATATGAAGTCCAGCTGGAAAGTACAGCCAGCAGACAAGAACAGAGATGAAGAAATCCAACTACAACTCTGAGGAAGTACAAAATGGCATATCCAAATCAATATTTTATGTTTTGGCCAAAATATTTCCGTTTTTGGAAACAAATTTAAAACTGTATGTTCAGGTATTAATTTTTTTTCTTTCTTTTTACAAAATAATTGAAATTTTCTCTAGCAAGCAGATCCTTTGTCCTTACCAGCCCTACATTGCTGTGATTTGGTGATTTTGAGGTTCTGTTATGGACCCTGAATCAAACTAGAGAACACAATAAACTATTGTTTTAGAGGCTAAAAGCAAAAAACTTCCTGGGACAGAATACAGCAATACAGAACAGCCTAACACAATATTTCTTCATTGCTAATGTAGGCAAGATGATATACAACTTCAGATTCCAAAACTACCTACGCTTGATCAAAACAAAATGAAAATAGTAAAATGGAGCAAATTCATGAACTGGAAATGTGTGAGAGCAGCACCAAGGATACAAGGCCACATTGTTCAGAGACATAGTCAGTACCTGTTGGGCACCATTACACTGAACCATTGCTGCCTTCCATCCTGGATTGTAAAGCCTCACTCATAACTTGGCTGTTAGCTTTTCTACCCCAAGATGGTGACCCGGGCAAACAGGCAAATGACTGACAAACACATGGGATGGGTTTAAACAGCAGCCCACAACTTTACAATCTCTTTACAGCCCACAATCTCTTACTCAGCCTAACATCAACAAGCAGCTCACTGATCACTGGAAGAGAGAGAGAGGCTTAGCTTAGACAGGCTTAGCTCATACAGAATGCAAAGCCCAGGCTTAGCTCGGACAGGCAAGGGGGGAGCACATAGCAGCAGTACACTAGACCTCTCCCTCTTTACCCAGCCAACAGTAAAGCAGAGAATTGAAGAGGCTTGTGGGGGACAGCTTCCCTCCCTACCATGCATGTGTTTAGACTTGTCTCATTCCCTGGGTAAAAGGGACATTCTTCCCCCTGGTCATGTGTAACATTTGCAGCACCTGGGTCACTAACAAAATAGGAATTCCAGACATTCCTGATAGATCTCTTGCGATATGATGAGGGTTCAATGGATCTACTGTCCATCCTATTATGTCTCCCCCCATAAATTTGTATCTCCCCCTTATGTTTTTGTCCACTCACCCACCCACACTCTGTCTTCACCCACTTACTTATCCCCACTCACGAATTGGGCATAGTTGGAATGCAGAAACTCAGGTATGGAAAGGTGTGTTTTCAATAACTTCTTTTGTGGTCCCATTGGCTTTTGTGATGAATGTTTTTCCCTTGTTCCCCTCAGAGTGGGAGGTATTCCATTCTTCCCATTGCCAGATATGGAAAGCAGAGGTGATGGGTATTTTCTTTGCCCCTCAGTGGTAGATAACAAATTAAGATTTTTTTCTGTCCCACCCCAATGTGGAAAACTAATAATTCCTCTTTCACCCATATATGGGAGGTCATGAAAGGGAGTGGCTATAGGGCCTACATCAGCCCTCCCTTCTGTGGGAAGGTAGATGTTTAATAAAGCTGGTCAGGAATTTTCCACTGAAATGTCTCTTTGTAAAATTTAAAATGTTGAATTTTTGCTGCAAGTGTTTGATTTTTCATTAGGAATATTGAAAACCAAATATGTTCAACATGACTCTGCATCCACCTGAGTTGCCAAAGTGGATCATGGGAGTTGCAGTTTGAGTGCCTCATGCCCCTGTTCTCTTCCAACGGGCTGGGTTCTCTGGTTGGATGCTAGCTCCCATGATGCACCATGGCCTCCCCTTTTGGCTAAACAATTCTGCTGCATCATAGGAAATGTAATCTGGTGGGAAGCTTAGTCCAAAGAAGAGAATGGGTGTAAGAGGGACACAAAAATATAACAACTCCACTGCAAAAGCTCAGACACAGATTCATGTTGAACTGAGCCAAAATTAAGCATTTTAATTTGAACATGTCCAAATGTTTCATTTTGATTGAAAATATTCAATATTTCCAAACTGACATTTTTTCTGAACTTTACATTCTGCGAAAAAATTATGATTTTTCCTCCTGATTCAGAATATGTTTCCCATGGGACAGATATTCTATTTTTTGTTCAGCTCTAGTGTTGGAGCCTATTGCAGCTATAATGTCACCAGGTCTCTGTGGTAGATTGGGGAAAGTTGATGATCTCTGCTTGATCTGCCTCCTCCAATTCTAGAATAGAAAGAGACAAAGGAGAGCAGATCTGAATTTTCCCTCTGTTTTAGCTCTGTAGCCATGCCAGGTACCAATCCAGCAAACAAATGCTGTTTCCCCAGCAATCCAGACTGGGCCTTAAACAATCCATCCTCCAGACCTGAAGAAGACTTCTGTGTAAGCTTGAAAGTTTGTCTCTCTCACCAACAGAAGTTGGTCCAATAAAATATATTACCGCATCCTCCTTGTCTCACTGAAATCCTGGTCCAACATGGCTATAAAACCACTACATGCCATCCTCACAATATCATCAGTTCAATTGTGTTGGTGGAAGATACATTTCCCCCCTCAAATATTTTCAGTAATTCACTCTGTACTATAAAATAAAATTGTGAGACCATCCTTTTGGTTCAATGGCTTTAATTAAGCTTGTTTTTCACTATCTTGCTTAGGCTGATCCTGTGGTTCATTTAAAGAATTAACAAAAATACATAAAACTAAACAGTTTTCTATAAACTTATCATTAAAAGATACAGATTTCATTAATAATTTCTTTACTTCACACAACCTCATTTATGTCACAATTTTCTATTAAATTTAATTATGTTGTAACATTTTGTTGCCAATAACAATTTTTATGGAACTCTATTTATTACTGCATCAAAGAGATGTTATATCGTCTAGAAGAGATGTTTGGATTTGCTTGATCAGCTGTTTTAGTAAATGAAGTCTGCAGGAAAAAAGTCCTTCAAATTGTATGTACTCCAATCTTACCTAGTAATTGAATACTTGTTTTTCTTTCTTTAGCCCCAGTGTATTCTCTAGAAATACTTGGTTTTCTTGTATGTGTGTAAAATGGCATGTTAAATGTTAATATTACACCGTTGTTTAAAAAAGATTGTTATGTGAGATAGGTTCCAAAATAAAGGGGAAAAAACCTTAATGACTGGTCGTTAAAATCATGAAAGCAGAGTCTTAATACTTACAGCACTGTTGATAATTTGATAGGTGGCATGACAGTGTTTACTTCACCCCCTTTAAAGAAAGATTACTAGACATCTCCATTTCATTTCTTAAAGCATCTAAATTATTTGAAATTTTTGTGTGAAGCAGAACTTCAGTTTTAAAAGTCGTACCCAGAACTATTATCTTGTCATATCTACTACATGTTAAAGCAAAAAACCATAATGTTATTGTGAAGGGGCAGAAAGGCTGAAGCTGGGCAAAGCAGGGGTTAAAGAACACCTGGGGGGGTCCACTAGCCCCACCCTGTGATACCTGCAGCCAAGGCCAGGCCTGGAGGGAGGAGAAAAGAAGGGAGCCTGGCTCAGTCAGGGGCTGACTGGCAAAGAGGCAGGAGCAATCTATATGCCTGCCTGAAGGCACAGACCAGCAACCTGCCTGCCAACACAGCCACTCTCCAGTCTTCCCTGGCCAAGGGGATCCTACAGAGAAGCCCCAACTGCAAGGCAACTGGACTAATGGGGCCACGCCCCAATCTAAAAGGGCTTGCATAGGGAGCAGGCCAGGAAAACAGGCCCTGAACCCCCCTCTCATGGCTGGGAGGAAGATCCATCTCCCCTGTTTAGGGGATGAGCAACGCAGGACCCTGGGCAAGGTCCTGAGGGAGAAGGAGGGATCAGGTCCCCCTACAGCCCCCACCCCCGCCCCCTCAACCAATGATCTAGCCACTAGGTTGCCCAGTCACTGAGGGCCCTATCACAGTTATAAACACTTACTTTTGTAATGGCAAATAGTAATTGCTCTTGTTTGTTGATTAAAGTGTGACCCATCAGACACAACACTATCATGCTGCATAAATTAGGGGACCAATCCTGCAGTCATAGCAAGCAAAACCACCATTAAAGTCGAGGGGAATTTTGTCTGCATAGGATTGGGCCTGACTTTTATATTATCATCTTCATAAATATGTATAGCAGAAAGATTTTTCTAGAATTATCAAGTCATAATTATAACTTGGTTGCCTTCATCATTTACTCTAGGACAATTAGTGCTCCATTTCTATTTGATAAGGATATTTCTACTCATACAAGGTGTTCGATTTACCTATTGTTGGAAACAAACATTTTGCAGTATGCTTACTGTAAAGGTTCCAGTATAAGATGTATTTACAAAGAAAAAACAACATTTGTTCTTTTGAAATGCATTCAGGTAACTGAGCTTCATCTTTATGCCACTACCCTGGAGAAAATGTTATCACAAATTTTAAAAAGAGGTAATTTGAATGTTGGAATCTTTCACATGTGTTACACATTCTGCCTAATCAAAATTACTAGTCTTTGATTATTTTGGTTAATAATTATAATTTTCACTTATGTAGAACCTTTCATCAAACACTTTGAAGCATCTTAGCCAGACTCTCTGCTGTTCCCACTATTTTCAAAGAAGCCAGTGACAGCTCCCTAATCCTGGGTCTGATTTTAATCTCAAAACAAATATATGGGGGGGGAAGGATAGCTCAGTGGTTTGAGCATTGGCCTGCTAAACCCAGGGTTGTGAGTTCAATCCTTGAGGGGGCCACTTGGGGATCTGGGGCAAAATCAGTACTTGGTCCTGCTAGTGAAGGCAGGGGGCTGGACTCGATGACCTTTCAAGGTCCCTTCCAGTTCTAGGAGATGGGATAATCTAATCTCAATGGCTATGGCCTCCAAGGGGCTGGAGTTCACCAGAAAGCAAACATGTTCCAGCCATGCTCCCATCCTTTTGTCCCCCCACCCCACCCTTTGCATGATACTGCAGGTGGAGGATGGTACAGGGACAGCCACACTAGTTTTGCCAAATTAGCTAGTAAATCCTATAGTTACCACTAAACATATCCCTAACCCTTTTTTCTATCTAGAAAGATATGACAACTCTTTTGATGCTGGGGAAATCCTCGGTAGTGACCAATCCCTTCTTCCGGGGAGAGAGAGTGAACCACACATGTCAGATGGTAGTCCCATCACTTCATGGAATGCTGGAATGAGCTCTGGAATGATGGTGAAGAGGGTGATTAAGAAACTGAATAGAATGGAATAGAATTTAAATTGAGTAGTGCAAAGAGGTCAGAGCATGAGAGAGACCTGGTCAATTGTTTTTGGGAAAGGTACCTTTAGAGTGAAGATGGCTGTATATGTTAATCTAGACCAATATGTTCTACAAGTAAGAGCTATGGCAAGGTGGGGGGAAGCTTTGCAGATTCGGGATAACTAAATCTAATTCTTCAGACCAAGGCTTAGTGATGGGCACCACAATGTGACAGAACAAGGAGTAATTGTCTCAAGTTGCAGTGGGGGAGATCTAGGTTAGACATTAGGAAAAACTTTTTTACTAGGAGAGTGGTGAAGCACTGGAATGGGTTACCTAGGGAGGTGGTGGAATCTCCTTCCCTAGAGGTTTTTAAGGTCAGGCTTAACAAAGCTCTGGCTGTGATGATTTAGTTGGTGTTGGTCCTGCTTTGAGCAGGGGGTTGTCTAGATGACCTCCTGAGGTCCCTTCCAGCCCTGATATTCTATGATTATTGAATGTGTTAATTGCTTTTGACTTCAGTTATTTCCAGACATCATGAGTGAAATCCTGGCCCTATTTAAATCAATGAGAGTTTTGTTACAGTCTTCATTGGGGCCAGGATTTCACTCCAGTATGTGTCTCCTTTTAATCCTGGCCAATTCCTTCAAAAAGAGTGGACAATTACCAGAGACCACATCATCAGAACTCACATAACTGGAGTTTCTCTTCAATTAAATATGGAAAAATTGGAGCACATAGATTTGTCACAGGCTTTCTTCAGATTTATACCATAAACATGTCAGGAGAAATAATGCAGCTACTCCTTCCAAGCACCCCAAAATTCATAAAAGTCTTTCTTGATGTGCCTAGTTTCTCAAAAATCTGAAGAGCAGATTATATCTTTGAGTAGAATAGTCCATTCATAATACATGCATTTTCTTTTCAGGTATCTACTAGTGAAAATTAAGCATTGATTTGCACTTTCCTACTATAAACATTACTTCATAAAAAAGTTACCAATTAAAGAGATGGTTAACAATAGCTAACTAACAGTTTCCATAATAGTACATTGGTTTTGCAGTTCTGTTTATTGTCTGAAAGAATGTCAGTTAAATCCCTTCTTTTCAAAAGTCTTATAAATTAGCCTAAAAATTGTTCAAGCTAAAATTTGACAATTTCTCAGCTGAAAGAAAGAAGAGGAGACATTTTTAATTTTATCAAAAGTTTCAAAGAATAATTTGAGCATTTATAAGATTTAAAAGTCTAAAAATGAACTATGTCCTCTTTCAGTTTTTTTGCACCTCAATAACCTAAATAAGCTATAGTGTCAGCACAGTAATTACTTTTTATAAAAAAAAACATATATGTTTTAGCACAGCTTCTCCATGTACAAATGAACAGGATGAATATCTTCTAAGTACACGTGATTTATCTGACAGTCGCAAAGCAGCAGGAAGACAATGGGAAACCACTCTGTACTTTCTCCCACAATAACTATTATGGCAGAACAAAAGTAAAATGATCCACATGTGTTGCTGATTGGCAAGACTTCCAGGATAGAAGGCATGACAAATTATACTGAAGAGGAATTGGCTCTGGACATTAACGATACAGGCTGTGGTTATGATGGCAATGTACCAAATTCTTTGGGAAGTACATTGCCTGATGTTTGCATCAAGAAAAAGAAAGATCTTAACCTTTGTAAATGAATGATCATAGTAAGGAACATTGAATGTGAGGACTATGTATGAAGAGATGTTTGCCATTGTATCCAAAGAATTGGAAAAATGTAAGATAGACATTCATAGATTCTCAGAGCTGCATTGAAAGGGCAAGAGTCATGTCATGATGATGGATGCATATGCAGTGTACTATTCAGGATCTGAGAAAAGAGGGTTGCATTTATCTTATCCAAGGAGAGATAGAAGTATGTGCTTGGATGTAACCCAATCAACAATAGAATCATTACAATTCACCTTTGAGAAAAGCTAGTCAATATGTCGATCCTATAGGTTTATGCCACTACAACAGCAGCTGACAATAGCATGATTGAGTTCTATGAATGACTTGAAGAGAGACTCACAAAAATACCAAGAGAAGTGATCTTTAGGGGTCGTGAATTAAAAAGTTGAAGCTGTAAACTCTCAAAAAGAATAGTAATGGGGGGAAAAGGGTCTGGGCTCACAAAATGAAAGCAAGGCATTTACTGAATTCTAATAGTCTCCTCATTACAAACACCGTATTTGCCCAACATCCTAGAAGTTTATACACATGGTATGACAAAGAACCAAATTGACTAAGTAATGATATAGCAGTGCTGGAGATAGTGGTGGAATCTCTATCCTTAGAGATTCTTAAGGCCTGGCTTGACAAAGCCCTGATTGGGATGACTTAGTTGGGGTTGGTGCGGCTTTGAGCAGGGGGTTAAACTATATGTCCTCCTGAGGTCTCTTCCAACCCTAATCTATGATTCAGACTTTCCCAAATGTAAACTGTTGGTAAGACTGTGATGGGATTGATCACAGAACCCCCCTGGGAGCTGCCACCTGATGTGCCCAGACTACTTCTACCCCTGCTTTCCCTGCCAGATCGGGACCCCAGCTCCCTGTCCTGCTGAGCCAGACACCCATCTGCTCCAACACAGACCCAAAGCTGCAGGTTTACCTGAAAGCAGATAACAGAAGTGTTCTTGTCTTTAACACGCAGATGCCCAACTCCTAATGGGGTCTAAACCCAAATAAATCCATTTTACCCTGTGTGATAGACCCAGGCCAGTTGGGTATAGCAGAAGGCAGATATACTGGCCACTGGATTAACAGTTTTCTGTTCCCTGACTGACCAGAGCAGGGGCTGCTCTAGGCTAATGAGAACATCTGACTCCAATTAACCTGCAAAGAGTCAGGTGAGGCCATTAAGCTAATGTGACCACCTGACTCTAGTTAAGGCCCCGCTCATTCCAGTCAGACAGAGGAGATCTAGGGAGCCAGAGGAGAGGAAGTGCGGCTGAAGGACTGGTTAATGAAGACACCCTCAAGTTATTGATAAGGGAGCACTAAGGTAAGGGTGAAGAAGGGAGAAGTAGGAGAGCTATGGGGAAGTGGCCCAGGGAAATGTAGCAGCTCTGGCAGTAAAAGGTTGGCTGCCAACAGCTGCTACCATAGGGTCCCTGGGCCAGAACCAGGAGTAGAGAATGGGCCCGAGTTCCGCCCAACCCATCACTACAGGAACACCCCCTGGGAGGGGAAGTCAGGCCCCTATCAGGACAGGAGGCTAAACTGTTCTAAAACAAGCCCTAGGGACAACAGAGACTGTGGGAATTCTCTCACCAACCTCCTTGCTGGCTTATGATGAAAAGGGCTCAGTAGACTGTAAACCTGGCCCTAGAGAGAGAAGGGCTACATGGAGGGTCACAGAGAGCCACTGAGGCTAGCATATACTGCCTAGAAGTGCAGGACCCACGGGGACAAGGTCAGAGCTCTGCCACACCTGTATAAAGCTTATACAGGGTAAACTCAGAAATTGTTTGCCCTCTATAACACTGTACAGTTGTTTGCTTCCCCAGGTATTAATACATACTCTGAGTTAATTAATAAGTAAAAAGTGATTTTATGAAATACAGAAAGTAGGATTTAAGTGGTTCCAAGTAGTAACAGACAGAACAAAGTAAGTTACCAAGCAAAATAAAATAAAATGCACAAATCTATGTCTAATCAAACTGAATACAGATAAGATCCTCACTAGTTCCAGAATGCTCCCTTTTACAGACTAATCTCCTTTTAACCTGGGTCCAGCAATCACTCACACCCCTTGCAGTCACTGCCCTTTGTTCCAGTTTCTTCCAAGTATCCTGGGGGGTGGAGATGCTCTCTCTTTAGCCAGCTGAAGACAAAATGAAGAGGTCTCCCAGGGGTTTAAATAGACTTTCTCTTATGGGTGGAGACCCCCTCCTCACTACTATGCAAAGTCCAGCTCCAAGATGGAGTTTAGGAGGCACCTGGGCAACTCACATGTCCATGCATGACTCACAGTTTTTACAGGTAGCATCCACTGTTCACATACTACCTTGAATGTCCTCAAGTAGACTTCCTTTGTGGATTGGAGCATTCCAAGATCCATTGTCCTCTAAGTGTTTCTTGATTAGGTACTTAATTTCAACATTCCTTTCTCCAGGAACTGACCAAATGCTCTACTAAGGTTATTTAGAAATCAAGCCAGTACACAGCCAACATTCATAACATTCATAACTTCGAATACAAAAATGATACATGCATACAAATAGGATTAATACATTCAGCAGATCATAACCTTTGAGATGTTACATGGCATATATAGCATAAAACACATTCTAAGCATATTTCCAAGTTTAAAATATTTAAAAGTTTGGTAATTTAAGTGTGCGTACAATGTTGGCACACAGTCAAGGGTAGTGAGATGATAGTTTTAAGCCATTTAACCTATGGCCAGTGCGTTGGTAGGCAGAATGTGGACTGAGGTTAGTAAAAGGTCACTCCAAAACTGAAGGGAGGGGTCAGTCAGGCATGCTCAGTCCAAAACAAGGTAAAGGTCACTAACCCATAATAATAAACATCCCATAATATCAAAACTTTTTGTGCAACAGCTTTGATTGACAGTCAGATTTAGCTGTTATGATGATATGATAGCAGATAAGTATGGACCAATCAGAGAGGGTCTGAAGGTGATTGGAGGATAGGTATGCTAATACTAGGATTGAAAAAATAAGCCACCAGAACAGGCCAAAAACTGTATACATTACAGATGTGACATGCCTGTACATGCCATTTAGATCTTAGAAGAAACATTGCAATGATTCCATGGACATTTCATGAAATCTGAACCCGATACAATTTCAAGACATAATTTCAAAAGTTCTGAGTATTTTCTTAATTAAAAAGATTGTGACTGTTCAGCTTAGAGAAGAGATGACTAAGTGGGGATATGATAGAGGTCCATAAAATCTTGAATGGTATGGAGAAAGTGGATAGGGAAGTGTTATTTACCCTTTATGTAACACAAGAACTAGGGGTCAAACAATTAAATTAATAGGCAGCAGGTTTTAAACGAACAAAGGGGAATACTTCTTCACACAACACACTGTCAACCCATAGAACTCATTGTCATGGAATATTGTGAAGGCCAAAAGTATAACTGGTTCAAAAAATAATTAGATACCCGGTAAGTTCATGGAGGATATTGTCAGTGGATATTAGCCAAGATGGTCAGGGACACAACCTCATGCTGTTACTCTTAAACTTCCAACTGCCAGAAGCTGGGAATGGACAATGGGATGGATCACTCAAAATTGCCCTGTTTTGTTCATTTCCTCTCAAGCATCTGGCACTGGCCAGGCTGACAATAGGTCTGACTCCAGTATGACCGTTCTTTTGTTCTTTACTGTGTGTGGTGCTGTTAAAAAGTATCAAATAGTCAAGATACAAAAATTGTTCAAGGCTTCAATTTACCATATAAATGCTGGATTTTTCTAGACTGCCAGCCAAATAAATTAATTATTGTTTATATTAAAGCAGCACCTTGAAGCCTCATCCTTGAACCTTGGGCTCCCTTTGTACTAGGCACGGTCCATATGTGCAGTAAGAAAGTACAGAGCTTGCAATCTAAATAGAGAAGACAAAAAAGGGTGGGAGAAAAGAAGTATTTTTAATGAATGAGATGTTTTTGTGCATTTATGCATGTGCAGACAATATAGAGTCCATGAGGAAAACTGGTGTTAATGGAAAATTGAGAAACAAAATCCTCTCAAAGGAGTTTGCTATCCATTCTACACACTCCAAAGAACAAGTTTTTTTTCTTACATTAGAGAGATTAATATAAGAGTTTTCTATCATTCTCTTCCAAGGAGAATAACATGCAGATACTGTGGAATCACTGGAAGCTCTAGATGCTCAGATGACTTCCAGCTTAGTGGCCCAGCTCAGGTGAGACTGCCTATGCTCTGGAAAAGACTGTTCTCTAAGCAAGAAACAAAGGAGGCAAAGACTGGAAAATTCAAAATATTCATGTGGTAGATTAGCATGTTTCTGGAAACAGACACCCCATGCCAGATTAAAAAGGTTTTCATAATAGAAGGCAGTTGTCCAGGGCACCTGTAGCCTTACAGTGGATTTTTTCTGAAGAGTCTCTTTGTCTGCATTCCTCTAGCAGGCGCTGGAGAAGCAGGAAGTGAAGAGGACTGATATATGGTGGAATGAAGGCAGTCTTAGCCTCCAAGGACTTGTTGATGACTTGTGTGGGGAAGCCATTGTCAGGGAAATGCATGGACACAGACTCTGGGTCAAAGGTGAAGTAATCTGCAAGGGCAGATTATTCCTTCATGGACAAAGAAGGTGTGAAGAGTCAGAAAAAGACAAAGAGCTGAAGGTTGTGTTGGCAAGGGGAAGGAGAGACTTGTTCATTTGGCAATTTTCTTGAATGTCTAGTGAAGACTATTTAAGAGGAAAATATAAGATACATGCAATTCAAATAAATTTATGTTAGGTACATAAATGGGCTCCACCTACCTAAAGTCATATAAAGGATTAGGTGAATATCCATCTGTGAACAAAAATGGCTTTCTACCCATTCATAAATATGTATAGCTTTGGATAAGAGATGAGTATGGAGAGACACTATTAACCATTGCGGACATCTGGAGTGTATAAACTCCAGAGAATTAAGGTAAATATCAGTAAAATTTTCAAGAGAGTAAGATTTCTTAAGCTATAGACGAGCCTCCTGAGAAAAGTGATAGAAACCCCATTCAGAACAAGACTTGAGAAAGCACTATCACAGTGTGTGTTGATACACACACACAATAAGGAACAAGCCAATATTAGCAGGCAGAAGGATTAGATAACTCACAAGGTCATTTTCATCTCCATTTTCTATAATTCTTATCTGCATTTTAATTATCTCTTATTTAACACTTTTAACATTAACTTACAAGTTGTTAAATACAGTAATTACAATGGAATTGATGAAGTAAACAAGATACAATTAGTGAAAGTATTATTACATGGTCATTAAAGGGTTTTTTTTAAATCTAGTTTTAAGCTAGTATTGTACCAGGATTTCGTTGCTACGCTAGAACAGGTATCTGTTCTTCTACTTTGTGTATGGTCTCAAAGGGAGAACTTCTGGCTTATTTCTCTCATGACACCCTATATGCATGGCACAAATTCCCTCCTAACTTCATCATACCTCTGTATTATCATCTTCCAATCTCTCCTTATGTCTTACTCTTATCATGAAGCTAGAGAACAGTGACAGTTTATAATAGTGGTGAGCCACATTGTGCACACAATTAGTCTACATAAAAGCATTATTGCTTCCTCCTTCTCTCTCCCCAACCTGTTTATTAATTTCATCTATATTTTGTCCATTATTAGTCAAAATTGTAAACTCTTGGAGAACAGCCTAGTATAACCTAGTATAATATGGTGTGGCCCTTATCTTTGATTAGGCTCTAATATAATACAAACATAATAATAAGATGAACTATTTTATTTGACATATGTTGTCTGAATACATCTACTGTTACACCCCTTTACTAGGGAACTTTCCTGCTTTTACAGTTGCAGGTCTTCTAAAAATAAATTGGATAAGGGGTATCTGAATTATAACACACCATGGAAAAGTTCCAGTTACAATAAAATGCTGCAGCTCTTCTGCTTAGTAACATCTCATTATTTATAAATCACCCCTGTCCTCTGCTATCTGCATTGTCACCTTATTGAACCCAAAGTTGAGTTCAAGCATTTAATCCTGATATTCAGAGTCCCTAGTGGAATAGCTCTAGATATTTCTCTATTTTTCTTTCCATGACCATGATTTTGAACATACATATATTCCCCTCAAACTATAAAGCTGTTGACCAAAAGAGAGAGGCATGTGACTGTTGGAGACAGAATTTCCCCAGAAACTGGGACTAGGCTGGAACTCAATACCAGAAGAAACAATAAAAATAAATAACCACAACTTCCCCCCCTTCAGAATGTAATGCAGAACTCATCTTTTCAACTTGGCTTTCCCTGAGAAACATCAGTAAATAAGCATTCTAAACACACACACACACACACACTGTCCAGACTAGGAAAGAAGGGAAGGTGATTGAGAGTCATTTTATTGTTGTTTCCATTTTTAAATACCTGAGAGTTGCTCAGAGTTTACAGTGATGGGGGCCATGTACCTATATACATAGAGAAGTTCTAAAAATGCATATCTTTCAAACAGGGAAATAAAATATATTAAGGTTGGGAAGTATGAGTACTCAACAAAATAACAAGATTTAAATCTGTATCCCCTTGATGACTGCAGATAGTGCATTGCCAGTGGAGATCCAATGAAAGAGAATTGTAAACCTGGCTGACCTTATTAATCCATGACAAATCACTGACTCTTTGATTTTAGTATTCAAAGCAGCAATTAAAGATGGGTTTGGTTAAATGTGGCACCTGTGAATCCAAGCATAATTTTGAAAATTCTGTGTACAGTAGGTCAATTATGGTTCCCTAAAATGCGTCTAAATAGGTGGTTGCTGTTCTCCCATTCTCAGAGAACATCTGTAATAATCACTTCTGAAAAAGTTAATTTGTTGCCCTGTTATACACAGCGTTTGCAGACAATATGGACAACAGTATTCCTCATCATGCCTTTTAATATACTATGCCATGAATCACTATTGTTTCATGCATTCATTTAATAGCTGGGTACAAATTAAACATTTTTTCTTCATTGTCACATTTAGATATCAGATACTGAAAGTTCAGAGTGATATTAAAATTCAGTTTAATTACAAACTTTCACATTTCCTTTTTCACTTCCTATGCTGAAATATTAGATGAGAGCCAAATAAATAAGTTTATCTATTCAATTTGCTACCTGGATATAAGACTAAATAATTTATCAGTTTAGTATTTTGTCTTTGAATATATATTGGATAACTTCAAATAACTGTCTTTAGAACTGCCAACATTAAATATTTGTGTGAAACTTATTTCTTTACTGCTTAAACCCTATATATTAAAACTATATGACTTGCCACTGTAGTGACAATAAAGGCAGCAATAGAAACTGAGTAATCGTGTCACAAAAATGATCCTATCTTATTTTTATTTAATTCAATAAATTTAGAGTGAAGACTAACCCAGTCATTTTAAGAATGTGGTGAAAAAGAGTAGATTATGAATGTGGAACAAGACAGAGATATGTTTTTATGTGAAGCTATGTTTTTATATATGGAGATACACCTATCTCATAGAACTGGAAGGGACCCTGAAAGGTCGTTGAGTCCAGTGCGCTGCCTTCACTAGCAGGACCAAGTACTGATTTTGCCCCAAATCCCTAAGTGGCCCCCTCAAGGATTGAACTCACAACCCTGGGTTTAGCAGGCCAATGCGTTATGTGATACTAAACACAAGAAAGAACAAAAGTAAAGATTCTGCAAGACAGCATGGTTCTTGTATTTCTCCTTTGTAGAAGGCACTAAATGTATCTAGATTCCTATATAAAACACAATGCTGTGGCATTTGAATGGACTTATGAAATTATAAAATATATGAATAAATATATGGAATATTTCTGTATCTCTTTCTGATTTCTCTTCACACTTCAGGAATGGACCTTTGTGGGAGTGTTTGCCCCAGCATTCTTGGAGAAATCTCCCATTGTTGAACTCCTGCCAGTGCACCTCCATTTGTTGTAACAAGAGCAAAACCATTAGTCTTATTAGAAAATGAGACACTGGCATTTTTACTACAGCTGGTTGAAAATGTTTGGACTCCCTGTAGTTTGTAACCACTATTTTGCCCAGACCTGCTCTTACATTGCAGCTCAGTCCCATTAACCACTGTCACATGTGAGGAAGAACAGCAAGAGCAAGGATCAACAGTATGAAATAATGCAGAGTGTTATGTATAAGTAGGGAAGCGTGGCTCTTATGTGTGACCAAGTTAACATCCATCCTCTGATCTGGCTACTTATGTACTTGTTTTGATTTTGTTTTGTTTTGTCCTTGAGAAGAGCAATATAATTTTAAAATAGACTCTTTTAGATGGATATTTGCAAAGCATATTGCAATCAGGATGCCGCAGAACTACTGCTTTTACTAAAGACCTGTATCATGATCTTCACTTTACAGTAAATATTATGGTAATATTCAAACTATTATTTTGTGAAATTTTAATTACAAATCTTCTCCATTTTAAATAAGTATAATTGATTCTCTGTCAGGTACTGAGAAGAAAAAAGGGTCATTATTCTAATGTTCATCTCAGTTTGGACTAAATGTTTCCCTGGTTGAAGAGTTGGGAAAAATTGATCCCTTGATGAAGAAATAGATTACATTTCTGTAGCTAATATAATACATCTGAGCGTTCATGTTATTTTTTGAGTTCTTCTGTAATTTCTTTTACTATATCTGTGTCTATTTTCTATGTGAAGGAATAACAATAGTATTAAATACACACAACGGTCAAGAAGGCTGTTTGAATATACTAATCCAAATAACAGGGTTGAACAGCATGGATTTCTACTGGGGCAAAGATGAAGCTGTTATCCTGAGGTGTCTATTGTTCTATGGTTGCTACTGTTTGAGCATTTTAGCCAAAACCCTTTCCCACTGAGGAGGACTGGAGTGTACCTAGTGGACTCACTGTATTACTCCTGCCTTAACCCTCCCCAGGTTTGCCTTGCCGAACCATTCTGAGCTTTGTGACATGCAAACACTAAGGACTTTCTGGACAGGTTTCCTGCATTCTGCACACCCTCTCTGTTACATGTAGCATACCCATACCAGTTTTATTGTGATAAGTGTGCTCCATGTTCATGGAAGGCTCTGTCAGTGTCGGGATCGCCTCACTTTCATGAAAAATTAAAATCCTTATTCTCTCCTACAGTGGAATTACCCTCTCTTCCCTTTCCATCTTATGAGCATGATGGTTACAAGAAATGAAGCTATTTGAAATGCTTAGCTAGAGAGCCTGTTGGGGATAGGATATACATATTTAAACTCTCTCTCTCTCTCGGGCTATATCAACAACCCCTCTCCCCTCCAGGACCCATTCACCCACCTGCTGCCCCAGGCCAGTTTCAGAGCCTCCCTACAAGGTCATTGTGGTGGGACCCTCTGCCTCCCACAGTTCAGTGATTTCAGCCCCTAGCCTGACTCTCCCCCACATCGTCCAGCCCTTCCCACCTTTGAAACTGGGGAGAGCTCAGCCAGTCTCTAGGGCCTACTCATCTATTCCTGTCAAAGGGGAAACATCCTTGTAAGAGAAAATCACCCACACTCACTCCCATCCTCCTCTGCTTCTGCCTGGAGCAAGCAGTGTTCATGTCACCCAAAAAGCTCTTGGTACAGCTTTGTGTTAGAAGCCCAGTTCCTGGGGGACCACTACTGCCTGCCTGCCACATGTGCTCTCTACTGCTGCCCTGGCTGCCTCTGTTGCACCTCTGGCTTAATTTCCAGCTCATCCTCATTGAGAATTTGGTGATGCCCAACCCCGCATGGGGTACCACAGCCACGTATAGCCATGGCATACTCTTCTGCTGCTTGCCTTCTTGCAGCAGTTTTCCCCTACAGTGCAGAGAAACACCCCAGCCAGAGCGAAGGGCTTATAATTACTCCCCTTGAGCAAGTGGGGTCCAATAGGCTTATGTTGCACACTTCTGTAGAGCAACACATTCATTTTCTTCAAGCTGACAAAGAGACTGGATTCCCAAGAGGGAGGAAACAAGGGAGTACAATCCTCAAAGGGGTCAAGGGTTTTCTTTCTCTAGTTTCACCAGGTGAAGCCTCCCCATCTCTGAGGCTGCAGGAGGTGGGTATATTTTAGACTGACCAGAGTAATTACTGGTTATACTCAACCCCTAAACATGGCACCTCCCTTTGAGGAACTTTTTGTTGTATTATGTGAACTGTGCCTACCAAAATGGGGCATGGTCCCTGATTGGGACCTCGAGATACTACCATAAATAATAACAATAACAATTAATATTATTTAATAATTCTTCCATCAGAATTGACTGTGCAATTCTGTTTGGATTCATCAGGAGTTATAAGCATATAAACATGTATTGGCAGAATTTGGCTCTCATCTATAAAGGGGCAATTTTTGAATTGGTTTTAAAACTGGTTCAGCTACACTGATTTTTAAATTTTCCAGAATATACAGGCCTGTAGAATATTTGCCATTCAGCAAATTTCTAACCTGTAAAGGAAAACACTCTAAAGCTGGAAGTAGTCCTGAACATCTGGTTTCTTTGGTTTTGTCTTCTTCCTTTTGCATTCAAATCCCTTTGAAGTTTGTTTAAAACTCATTCTTGTTAATCCTTAATAAATTAATAAGGACTTGGCTACAATGCTTTATCTCAGTGCTGAATTAGCAAAATTAACATTTATAGCCATCATTAAAGTTGATTATAAATAAGCATATATCTCACATTTTACAGACCACAATTTCAAATCAAATGCCTTTGTCTTTTTAGACTCAGCTAATTGGTACTTTATAAACCCGATATTTATAAAATAAATAGTTCTGCTCAATTGAACTGCAGTAATTATGCACATTAATGAACCCTCCTCCTGGAAGGAAGCAAAGAAGGTGCAATGCATGAGTCAAAAGTATTTCAATAACAAAAAAGGAAGCAGCAAACCTCTGAATGGCAAAACTACTGCTAATTAAATCACAGCTTTTTATGATTTCTATTAAAACAAAATGCATTACTTTATTTCCATTTGGATCTGATCTATAACAATTTCCTTCATGAAGGCATTAGCATTTTGAATCTACTTTACAAATGTCTTCCAGCAGCAAAACAATCTAATTTGGAGTCATTGGCTTTCAACTTTGTTCGTCATTTGCCTTAATTTAAATATTTTCAATATTAATTTTAAAATATCAGCTTTTGAAAAATGATACTATTAATAATTTAAAGGAAATGCTCAGGATACATGATAATGGGTGGTCTGCAAAGGTGTATGAAGTCATTCAGTTGAAGGCCATTGCCAAATACTGATACCACATTTAACACTGGATACTATGGTGAAAGCTGTCTAAGAAATTGTATGTAATACAATTAAAATAATTATATAATTTAAGAGCAGATCAGAAGTTTATGAATAGAAACAAAGCCATGAGAGTGTATTGACTGATTCACTCTGTAGTTGTCAGTTTATATTTATAATGTGTAAACGATACCCTTTATATAATACCTTACGGTTTGCTAGCATCACTGCATGAACATGTTTGCACTGCAGAGTTAGGGTAGGTACACACTGCAGTCGGAGATGTTATTATAGATCATGCATGCATACTTATGCTAACTCTAATCTAACCAGTACTGGTATGCCTACATGAGCTGCAATAATATAGTTAAAAATAGCAGTGAATTTGTGGTGACATGGGCTTTAGTATAAGCTGTACAAGTCTGCCCAGAACTTGGGTACATGCTGACATTCTTAGTCCATGCCAGGGCCCAAGCTGCCATGTTTCACATCTATTTTTTAGACACACTGACTAGTTAAAGTTAGTATGAGCTGCAAGCATACCTCTGACTTCAATGTGGACATCCTTTTAGGGTATGTCTACCCAGCACACTAAGCCAGGGCTGTAACTCAGGTTCAGGTTCAAGGCTCCTTTCTATCCGCACAAAAATTAGTCTGACTTGGGGCAGAAATTCCTCAAGAAGCAGGTTCCCAGATCTTTCTGGGGATGGTGAGGTCAAAGCCCAAGTCACAGCCTAGGCATTTTGTAGCTTGGGTGCATCTTAAGTTCGGGTCACCAGACTCGGCTGTGAAGAGTCACCTATAATCCCCTAGGGCCCTCAACCCTGCAATTCCAAAGCTTGCCACTAACTTCCCAGTCATTAGAAGGAACCTTCTAGTGCAAATGAAGCTGTTCAGTGTTTAACCCTTCATTTCCATGAGGTTACTTAACTGGAAACAAGACTAATGTGTATTCACTATGGCCTGCAGTCAGATGACGTCCTGTATCAAACACATTGCTAGCTTGCCAGAGGAACACAGCTGAATTCTGGGTAACCTCTGGTGTGAGAGGAACAAGATGTTCTACTTCAGCACCTGGGGACATGAGGAAACAGATTGACAGAGTGAGACGGGTACCCAGAAGTCACCTACTACAGGACAGGCCCAACAAGGAAAATAACAGAACACCACCTGGCCATCGTGTAGAGACCCCAGCTAAAACCTCTCCAGCACATAATCAACGATCTACAATCTATCCTGGAAAATGATCCCTTACTCTCATAGACTTTGGGAGGCAGCCCAGTCCTTGCTTACAGACAGCCCCCCAACCTGAAGCAAATACTCACCAGCAACTACATACCACACCACAGAATCACTAACCCAGGAAACAATCCCTGTAAAAAACCCTGTTGCTTAATCTGTCCCCATATCTACTCTAGCAATACCATCAGAGGACCCAACCACATCAGCCACACCATCAGGGCCTCATTCGCCTGCACATCCACTAATGTGATATATGCCATCATGTGCCAGCTATGCCCCTCTGCCATGTACATTGGCCAAACCGGACAGTCTCTACGTAAAAGAATAAATGGACACAAATCAGACATCAGGAATGGTAACATACAAAAGCCAGTAGGAGAACACTTCCATCTCCCTGGACATTCAATAACAGATTCAAAAGTAGCCATCCTTCAACAAAAAAACTTCTAAAACAGACTTCAAAGAGAAACTGCAGAGCTACAATTAATTTGCAAACTTAACACTATTAATTTAGGTTTGAATAGGGACTGGGAGTGGCTGGCTCACTACAAAAGCAATTTTCCCTCTCTTGGTATTGATACCTCCTCATCAATTACTGAGAGTGGACCACATCCACCCTGACTGAATTGGCCTTGTCATCACTGAGCACCCTGTAGTGCTTGACAGTCTGCTGAGCAAGGATGGTGACATTATAAGCCCATGTCTCAGGCACCGATGTTACCCGGGGTTCTTTCAACCCAAAGCTCTTGGTAACTTTTACTCTGTGCGAGGAGGTGTCACACAAAGCTCTTGGTAACTTTCACTCTGTGCGAGGAGGTGTCAGGAAATAAATCAGGGGAGACATGGCCGTCCGACCAATAAATTGGTGGCACAAACAGGAAAACACAAGAGTGCTTTCACTTAAAGCTAAACTTTACTTAATCTCAAGCACTTACACACGTCCGCAACAAGATTAGTAGAACACCCCCAACCCTTGATAATTACCAAAGCTGAATGTGGCTCTCCAGTGGCAGCCCATGTGCCGGCGGGGAACACAAGATGCATCCAGAGGGAGAGTCCAGTCCTGAAGAATCGCCCCTGTCTCAAGCTTTTCCCCCTTATTTATACATTAGTAATAGAATGACATGTCCCTTAAAGAAAATTTGTCAAGCAAGCAGTTCCAATGGGCAAGCAAGAGGCTCCTTCTGATTATTGCTTAACCAGGTGTGGGTTTTTCCAGAGTCTGCAGCCTTGAGACCCCAATAGATACTCCTGGGGGTACATCCTGCTCTTTTAAAATGCATGTGTCAGCAACTTCAACACAATTCTTACCAGGAAGGACGTGGGGTCAAGCTGCTCTTTCTATGGCACCCTAAACCCTCCTCCCCTCTTGCCTTGGTCAAGCTGAGATTGCTGAATGGCCAATTTACAGCTTGCTGACTAGGCTGCCTTTAACAATGAGCCATAGTGGTTTCAAGCACTTTACTGGTTTGCCAAAGTCTCCCCGTACACCAACAGAGGAGAGCCAACCACTGGGTGAAGGACAAGAAGTGAAACTGGGGCTGAGACTATGCACCAGAGCAGCTACAGTAAATCTTGGATCTGTTCTTGTAGTACCCATTTGGGGATAGCCTAGCATCACAACAAGCACCAGACCCAGATAAGTTTCTGTCTCTATGTTTGTTTATTAATATACAGATGGGAGGTATTTCTGGCTTATGGGCCTGTAACAGGGTGGTTTACTCATGGGCTAGAGACCCTGGGGTGGAACCAGCCTTGATTACACCTGAGGGAAATACAGTGATTTAATATAAAAGGCAGGAGGAAGCTGCAGGGGTGTACTTGGTTAAGAGATAGCATGGAAGCTGGGTGAGAGGGTTTAACTCCAGAGAGAGTGAGCAGGGAACTGGCAGCGTCAAGTAAAGCTTGTGATTTTTGAATTTATGTTGGATTATTTTGTGATTAAGGGCTGTAATTAGTACTAAACCTGACCTAGAAATGGCTCTTGTCAGCCAGAACAAAGACTTTCTGGTGTTCTTAATGGACCTATAACAGCAGGGCTACTAGAGGCAGGACATGGTAGAGGGACCCCTGGCCATGAGAGGAAGCATGGGAGATGGCCAACCTTATTACAGACTTCTGCAGTCATCAGGATCTGTTCCCATCAAGGAGGGAGGATGGAAGCTCTATTTGGGAAGGAAGCTCCTGGAGAACCAACCAAAGCAGTAGGAGGTGCAGGTGGAGCTGTGGAAGCAGTCTTGGAAGAGCAGCAACAATAATTACTAGACATCCTATGAAGGAAAAATCATCTGTGGTCGTGGGGTTCAAGTAAGAAAAGGACCCCAGAGGCACAACCCAGGGTCTTCTGTGGCTGTGGACAAAAAGGGCACATAAGAAGAGTTTGCCCATATATGAGCTTTGCTAAGAAGGTAAGCCCAAGAGAGCAGAGAACCTCTCCAAGAGAGTGGAGAATACCTGTACAAGCATCAGCCAATGCAAAGATGCAAACAATAGTAATTTATTTTGGGGGTAGAAAATCAGATAATATATAAAGACACTTCCCACTTAGGAAACTGAGTGGTGGCTCCAAGAAGGTAGAAAAAAACGAGATGGTGTCCTGTGGCACTGATGCTCATGTGGCAGGCAAGGTGGCCATGGACTTTGCATATGCTCAACTGACACCTGGTAGGGTGCTTCAGGGAGCTGAACAACAAAATGACGGGCATAGAGACAAAGCAGGAGGAAGAAGGGATAAATACAAGGGTGGGACAGTCCACCATGGGTATCCAGATCCTGAAAGAAAAGGTTATGGGGGATGCGGTGGCAGAAGCAAAAAGGGCTTTGGGAGAAGCTAGTGGCCTTAGAACAGGCTCTGCAAGCAGCTGTTAATGAGAAAGAGTTACTGCAGGAGGAACATCAGAACACTGAGGAAGAGAAAGATTGCCTCCTAATTATGGTGAGCATTCTTGAAGGGGACATGGAGAAGCTGAGGACCCAGGCTGTACAAGAACATAGCCAGCAACACTGATAAGATGGATGAAGTTTAGACAGGAGTGGAATTTGCCCCTCGGGTGAAGAGGTTGGGGTTAAACTAGGACTGGGGCTAATCCAACTCTGATTACAGGACAAGCCCCAACCATGAGGAATCAGGTGACTACTGTATAAAAGGAGTTAGGTTTAAGTGCTGACAAGGCCTAGCTGGTGAAATAGCTCCTTCGCTGTTTTCCACTGGCCTGGGAAGAAGTTCATGCTGCCACTCGAGAACTTCCAAAATATCAGTGTTCTCAAGAGTTAGTCCTGCCTGACAAGATTGAACAAACATAGCTTGTAACTAGGTTGTTACAGAATGTAAATATCTATGTAAAATAAAATGTTAAATTTCCACATGGGGCCACAATTTATTATTTGTAATGTTAAAAGTGGCACAAACTTTAATGAAGTCATCAGCTGCCCAATGTCAAATACTCATAATAAAAATTTACACACTGGCATCACAGTAATTCATAAACTGTGAATGACAGTACAGAATGGATAAAAATACATAACAAATATCTTCATACATTTCATGAAAGTGTTTACAGAATTCATGATACCTAATAGCAATAGATTTACAAAAAATCTTCCCACAGCTAGCCTACACTCACACACAGATCAACCTCAAAAAAACCATTTCAATTCCCCTCATACATGGGACTGTGCAAACCTATTATGTAGGTGCAATCAGTTTTTGAAATCAGAGAATGGTTTCATAAATCATGGCAACGGGGGTAAGCAGGGTCTCCTAGAATAATAGTGGGGACAGTGACTCCATTTATAACAATCTCATTTGGAAGGAATAATGTCCCAGCTTCTCCATGAAGAGTATAGTCCCTATCTCCGGAACACCCTGGCATCTTGCCAGTGCATCCCATTTTAGTGTCCACGAATCTGCCCTTGTGATTGACCAAGGCCTGCAAAATGATGTAGTACCCTTTGAGGTTTATGTACTTATGTTCTCCTTGCAATTGCAAACTATTAGCACATGAAGTCTCATCAGTGGCCCCAGTGCAGTTTGGAGAAAAAATTCTCTGGAAACCAGCAATTATTTTAGGTAAATTTCTTATGCCCACCCCTTTTGGGTAAATCACAGTCTTGATGGCCTGACAAACCTCTCCTACAACAACCCCCAGGGTTGAACTGCCAACTCCAAACTGTTTAGTCTTGGACCTGTAGCAGTCTGGAGTAGACAGCTTCCAGATGGCTATAGCAATCCACTTCTGAACAAGCATGGCCTCCCTCATGTGGGTGTCCTGCTACTGGAGGTAAGGGGCAAGCTAATCGCAAACCTCCAGGAACATCTGCTTCTGCATCTATAAGTTCTGGACCCACAGCTGATCATCCCAGATCTGCATGACTATGTGATCCAACTAGTCTGTGCTTGTGGCCCTTCTCCAGAAGTGCTGATCTGCACAAGGGGAATGTGTGGCTAAAGCAACAACAGGCATAATCAGCATCAGCTGGCTTGCAGCTGGTATATTAATATTCTTCTCTGAGAGGTATCTTTGACAGTTCATGAACTCCCAACAAAAATGCCCACCAGGGTCTCACAGATGCTCCGTCTGTGTCCTGAAATAGGATTAAGAGCAAGAGGTAGAGAAGTTATTCCATTGGAGTGGAATATTTGTTGGCTGTTGCTGTAGGGAGGACATGGTCACAAAATGGCTCAGCAGGCTAAAACCATCCAAAACACTCTGGACAACTTGCACAGGATGGACAGACAAGTTCTTCCAAAACCAACTATGGAAAAATTCCCAGAGCAGCTTCAGCTGCTAAAGGCACTAGGAAACCTAGGATACAATAGTCCAAACCCACAGAAGTTGAAGTTCTGATTTAGGGCTGCATAGTCCAGAACGGATACACCAGCACACTTGTGTAGCTCAAGTTTCCATTGCAATGTAAACTCTCAAACACAGGCTTAGAAACACAAGTCCAGAAACCTGGGTCCAACAGACCAGGCTTAGTATGCAGTGCATAATCTTAGAGTCTCATTCAAAGTAATCTCCTAGACTTGGACATTGCATTTAGAAAGGAGAAATTTCAGAATCTGAAATCTGTCCATTTCATCTAAATGCCTATCTTATCTCTCTTACCCAGACCTGTGGCACTTTCCAAAATGGGGTAAAATGAAAGGCACATCCTTGAATCCACATCCGACCTTTCAGGATACCTACTGTTCCAGTTTGCCTGAGCCCAAGTTTATTTTTTTGTGTGTCAGTACAAGAACAAGATACAGGGAGACTCCTTGTGGATTTATAAAGGGATGTCCATGAAAATGGAGGACAAAAATGTTCAACAAGCTTGCTGCTCCTACTTCTGTTTCCAACTCTCATCAGCAAGATACCTAAGAGAGACAAAGGACAAAGAAAAACAGATATTTTCCATTGTTGTATGCAGTGCTGTGGTAGCCATGTCAATCCCAGGATATTAGAGAGACAATCTCTCTCTCTCTCTCTCACCAACAGAAGTTGGTCTATTACAATATATTACTTTACCCACCTTATTTCTCTAAAGAAAAGAAGGGCAGAAATGCCAGAGAGAACAGAAAAGAAGTTCTCCAAAAGAACTCCCACTGTCCTTGAACTAATTGAATCCACAGGCAGATGCACCTTTGTCTCCAGAATAACTAGAAACAAGTGTAGTCTACTGCCAGCATCTCTGCCCAGGAAGGGAAGAAGACAACTAGTTGTTCAGCTTTTGCACCCCTTTCAGGGATGGTCACTGTTCCTACCTGTTGTAAAGAAATGAAGTGAATTGTCAACTGAACAGTGGCAATCATGTTCCCATCCATCTAGGTCCTTATATGGCCCTTATCATATTATCTTAGCACCTAATAATTACAAACATCAGGGGAATAGCTGGCAGGCCAAGATTAATGCCAGAGATGCACATCATCCTCTGATCATGCACACAGTGATCAGGAACAAAGGAGATCTGCCTAAGGCTACATTGCTTTTCTCATGGATCACTCTCCATGGTGGACTACTCTTCAAAGTGTACCTCTTTACAGTCATGATTTCAGGAAGTTGGAGGGTGAAGTTTAGCCCTATGAAAGGGTCAGAGCAAATATGTCTTGCAGGTATTAGGTGCTGAATTCCAGGCTACTTGAAAGAGGAGGCAAACCCTGGCCAGTGGAAGAATGCAAACAAAACTTCCTGAGGGAAACTTCATGAAGTTTCCTGTCCCCTATATAAGTATTTTCTCACAGAACTATACTTTAGATCATAGTTAAAAAAAATAACAACTGATGCCCAACAGTCACAATATCTCTGGCTAATGAAAGAAAATACAGTATAAAACTGATCTTGCTAGAGTTGAAGTCAATGATAAGTTTACCACTGACTTTAGTGGAAGAAAGATCAGACATTGTGTCCTGTTTGATTAAGAGAAAAGCATATGCAATATGCATTTTAAAAATAGAAAGTAAGTTTACATGGATGCTCATTTTTCCTTTATGTGCATAATTATTTTGACATTCTGAAGGAGAAAAAATCAAACAAAAATGTAATAATACGGTTGGTTAGTTTTCTATTATTTGTGCTAATTTACTGCAACAACTGATAGCTATTAGGGAAGAGCTAATTTAATTTAAGAGTAGTATATAATTAGGATACTTAATTACAGCTTATATGAAAACTTGTAAAGCATATCACACTAAGATATTTGAATAAAGGATCATATCCCTCGGGCCATCCTCTCATCAAATACAAAGATCCACCATTCCCGAAGAAGGAGAGGAGCCAGAATTCCCAAACACGGCAGAGTGGCAGGAGGTGCCACAGCAGAGGCATTGTTTTCATCCTGCCACACAACCAGTTGCAGAAATACTTGAGTTTTCTGTTTTTCCTGATCTTATTGGGATCCAGGAAGTGGACAGGCACTGCTAAAGGATCCCCCCACAGCCTAAGGGGAGGGTCCACAGGACCTGGAGAGCAAAAAATTACGGGGGACAACTAATAAAAGAACAGGGACAGGAGTGAAGTCAAAGGGTCAAATGAAGCGAACCAGACGGGGACACCGAGCAGAGAACCTCGGACAGCGCCCACTGCTCCTCGAAGGCATCAAGGGAGCCAGCAGACACTGCCCAGAGGAACTCTGCCCGGATATGTGAACGAACGGAGGACCTGAAATAGGCCCCACAGTCACAGGAGACTCCATCGGCCAACCTCCTCACTCTGGTTTTATAGATGGCCAGTTTCGCTAGGGCCAGGAGCAGGTTGACCAGGAGGTCCCGTCACTTTGTGGGGCGATGGATAGGGAGTGCATAAATAAAAAGGTGAGGAGAAAAGTGCAACCAAAATCTTAACAAAATATCCGTGAGGAGCCAGAATAGGGGCTACAGCCTGGCGCACTCCAGGTAAACATGCTCCAGGGTCTCCCTCACGCCGCAAAAGGGGCAGGTATCTGGGATAGGGGTAAACCGTGCCAAGTACATGCCCATGCTCACGGCTCCGTGAAGGAGCTGCCAACTGATGTCCCTGGTGGGCTTTGGGATCAGAGCAGAATAAAGGCTGGCCCATCGGGGCTCCTCACCCTCCAGAGGTGGCAGAAGATCCCGCCACTTTGTATCAGGGCGGGACGCAAGGGTGAGGACATGAAGAACATGGAGCACGAGTGTGTATAGATGTTTCCTTGGCGCGGTCCGGAACAGAACCGGCTGCAGATTGTGCAGCCGGCTCATGGCGAAGGGACGGGGAGGGGGCCGGTTGGGTCCACGGGGCAGGAGCCTGATGAAAAAGTCTGGAGGGCTCGGAGTGGAGGGTGGGCGGGGCGTGCCCTCTCGCAGGACCCGGTCGAGATAGTCCCGAGCAGCGGGCGGCAAAGCGACCCTCACCTCCTGAAGTACGCGCCGGGGAGTACAAGGTCTGGAGAGTCCCATGCACTGAGCAAGCGTCAGGGGATCCAGCCAGTCTCCCCGGTCATAGTCCAGGAGGTCTCCGACTTTGGTGACTTCTGCCAGGACCAACCTCTGGCGCACCATGGGGGACTCCGCCACCTGCACACGGAGCTGGGGGTTGTGTAGCAGGGGCTCTGTGAGGAGATCTGCCCCCACGGTGGCCGCCATGAACCTGGTCACTGAGAACAGTTTCCAGGTCCAGAAGAGGTCCTGGTAGAAGACCAGCAGCCCGGAGAGGCCTCGCGGAAGACCTCTCGGATGGAGACAAAGGAGCTGCTGGTCATATTGGAGCCCTCGGAAGCGGCGCAGGAAGGCATGAGCCAATACGCTCCATGCCGGACTACCTGCACCTTAAAGGAGCCTCTGCAGGGTCTGGAGGTGGAAGACGTGGACCTGAGCATGCAGACACTTCAGGCCCTGCCCTCCCTCCTCCAGGGGTAGATGGAGAACTCCCGCAGAGACCCAGTGCAATCCTGATCAAAAGAACTCCAGAATCGACGTCCAGAGGGTGGCCAGGAAACCCGGGGCCGGGACCAGGGTGTTGAGCCGGTACCAGAGCATGGACAGGACTAGTTGATTGAGCACCAGTGCTCTCCCTCGAAGGGAGAGACACCGAAGCAGTCCTGTCCATTTCCGGAGCTGCTCCGACACCCTGCCCTCTAAACCTAGCCAGTTCTCCGGCGGAGACGGATGCGTGGCAGAAAGGTAAACGCCGAAATAGAGCAGCGGACCCGCGCTCCACCAGACGGCCTGAAGCGAGGGTGGGGGGGAGCTCGCCTGCCACCCGTCCCCTACCACCAGGCCAGAGCTCTTGACCCAGTTGACCCGGGCGGAGGAGGCTGCCGAATAGATGGTCTGGCAAGCCTCCACCCGCACCAAGTCGCCCGGGTCCTGGACCACAAGGAGCACGTCGTCGGTGTTTTTCCTGATAATGGGCTGGTATTCTAACTCACTCACATTCTGCCTTTGTCTATCAAAAGAATGGAGAGCACAGAGAGGGGAGAAGTAGGGCTTTCCTGGTTTAGTTTAGCAAGAGATCTTGTGGGTCTACAGTAGTTGATAATGCAGTATACCTAATAATTTTGCTTATGTATATGTACACGTATATGTGTTATATAGCTGGGGGCTGGACTTGGCACCTCTTATGCATACCGAGTAAGGAATGGGATTACTTGTCAAAGTACTACCCAGCATGATGAAGCATTGAAGAATCAGGCTTTCGGAGTCCATCTTTTGAGTCCTTATATGGCCATTATTATGATAGTATTTGAGCACCTCACAATCTTCAATGTATGAATCCTCACAATGCCCCTGGGTGGTAGCCAAGTACTATTTTGCTGTTTTTGCAGAAGACAAGCTAAGGCACAATGAGAGGTTAAATGTCATCCAAGAAGTCTGTGGCCGAACAAGGAATTGAGCCTGGTCTCCATACTCTGTAACCAGGACCCTAACAATTGGACCATATATTATAATTCTTCACTGTAGGGATTCTCTGCCTATCCATACTGGGAATCACACTTCTTGTTGTACGGTAGAGATACCATATATGGAGTACCATTGATTTCATTAGAAGTGTGTTCAAGAGGAACATATTGCAGAGTCAGGGTCCAGTCTGCAAACTTTTCATGTTCCCCCACCTACAGTTTTTATCTCAGTCCTTCTTTATGATAAAGTTGTAGTTTAGCCAAGCGAATGCACAGTGGAGGGGGATTTGACATGCACATTGTTTAGTGATTGATTTTTCACAATCAATCAAATAATATTTACAAAATTATAAATGTAAAAATCAGGGGGCAAAGTACATTTGAAGGCCAAACTATAGATTGCACCTCACAACTATTAAAGTCCCAGTTGCCACCATGGAGCCTGATCCCTCATGCTTTAACCACGTGAGTTGAATGAAAAACTTCAGATGATGTGGCCTTGTTTTTCTGTTTGATTTACAGTAATACGTTGGTACACAGGAAGGACTAAACATTTATTCTCATTTCTTAATTGTAAAACTATTTTTCATGAAAACTGAGAAAAGAAATTATATCCAATTAGCATGTACTCTTTTTATAACTGTAATTATGCCAAATTATGTAATTACAAACATATTATAAATAACTTCAATCATTTTCTGACAGCTTGTAATTAAGTAATTACCGTATGAATTTATGTGATTGTAATACACAAAGATGTCTGTCTAATACTTGACTGTCTCCAAGAGGAGCATGTAAGTTGGGTCTGCCCCTGAAGAACCAGAGTTTTTGTTTTAGACACAACCTCCATATTAGTGCAGTCCTTTGATGGATGATACTCACTTGTCTTTGCAATGTCTGTTAGAACATTCAAGTCATCACTCCACTCACTTGTACAGACACCAGCCTTCATCCACACTGGGCCTCAAATGGCTTATAAACTATTACAAGGATATATGGATTATATACAGATATATATATGTATCCCAACACCACCATGCCCCTTGCTCAGCCTCCTGAGATCTTGGGTCCAGACCTGATGGAGTCCCTACTGTATGGACACTCCTCTCTGCAAGCAAATGGGAAGAAACTGGTCAGAGAGGAACAGGAAGCAAGCAGACCCTTGTTCTCTTACCATAATATTTGAAAAAAAAATAGCTATAAAGCACCGCTGAAAGGCAGCCACTTCTGAAATCCATCTGGTATGCAGTCTACTGAACAATCGTGTGGGAAGGAGAAATTCTGGCCAAGAACACTGGGACAACTGCCCTAATGTTACTTAAAGTTCCGTGGGCAATTCAGACCTAACATTTTCAATGGGCATCCACAAAAGTGTGGACACTTTTGCTCATAACTATTTGAAAATGTGTACCTTCATGCATAGCAGTCACAACTTTGTTTATTAAGGTATCATCATAGAATCATAGAAGATTAGGATTGGAAGAGACCTCAGGAGGTCATCTAGTCCAGCCTCCTGCCCAAAGCATGAAATTGATCTGTTTAGCAATTGCCTTTTAAGTCTGACATGTCCTTTTAATGGTTTAAATTCATGAGTGATTCATGGGTATCATAGGCTGGGGGAGGCTGAGTGTGGCTCTGGGCCCAGGAGTGCCTGTGAGTTCCCACTCTTTCGTGGCCCAGGCTGGGGTTTGGCTGGGGCCGGACGGCCTGCCACAAGAACTTGGGGAGGCTACGGCTGGTGCCTGCCTGGCATTCTGGTAGGGGGCACTGTGGTGGTGCTCCGGGGCTGGGGTCAGGGGGCTGGCCTGAGGTGGGGGGGGGGCACTGGCTGCGGTGGGGCTCTGCCGCTTTGGGCTCCAGTGGGGGAGGGGGCACAATGGGAGGGGAAGTGGTGGGGCCTCAAGCAGAAGGGGAAGGGGCAGGGGCTAACCTCCCCCAACTGCCAGTTTACCCGCCACTCATGTTCAAATTAGATTCACTGGACCCTTACTGATATTTAAATATTAACCATACCTAAATAATTTAAACCACAAGTGAAGTTAACACATATTTTGAGTTCTTAAGAAACTGTACTAGAAATATATTACTGTAAAATAATGCACATGTAAAATGGACATTTTCACAAGTCTAAGACCACATGGTTTGATTGTGGGCAATCCGACACAATGTAAAATAACTATATAGTAACAGTCTAAGGCAGTTAATCAGCGAGCATGCATATACATAACTTTACACACTTGGGTAGTCCCATTGAGTTCAATGGGAGCTTCTCATGGATAAAATTAAGCATTATTTGCTAGACTGGACGTAAAGCAATAACAATGGTTTTCTCAGACACTTTTCCTTGCCCTGCTTCCCTGATCAAGCAGCAATTCTGCAAGGTGGAGACTGCCAACTAGAAATTTTCTAGGACTATTTTGTAAGCCTGATCAGACCTCAACTGGACC
This sequence comes from Malaclemys terrapin pileata, assembly GCF_027887155.1. NCBI lineage: Eukaryota > Metazoa > Chordata > Testudines > Emydidae > Malaclemys > Malaclemys terrapin. The sequence goes on along the minus strand of NC_071507.1, from coordinate 156,470,976 downwards.
AAGCCCACCCAACCAGAGCCAAAGAGGGTCAAGTTATTTTCTGATCATAAGCGTAACTTGACTGCTATATTTGGGGGAGGAGATGGGTCGGTGTGCACATGTGTGTCCCCTGGCTGTCTCCCCTGACCTGGATTGGTACCTGTTGCCAGTGATGGGGGTGGGGTGGGCCATCTTAACCGGGGAGCCCCAGCTGCTGCAGCTGCCAAGGGGATGCCAGGCTCCTGCTTCCTTCCCACATTCCCCTATTCCCATCTCTTTCCCATCCCATCCCCCTTCCTCACTTCCCTCTGCCCCATCCCCTCCCACTTCCTCTCACCACTGTCCCCTACCCATATCCCTCCTCTCCGTCCCACATACCCTTCCCCTTTCCCCATACCCTTCTCTTCCCACTGCATCTTCCCCACCCCACCCCACCCTTGCCCTGCTCTCACCACAGGCACCCATCATTGTAACAGAAAACAGGATGATGTCCATGTAGGGAACCCAGCACACATTGAAGGGGAAGATCACCAGCACTAGGACCCAGGAGGTGGCGTCCAGCTCTACAGTCAGTGAGCTAGAGTGGCCACTCTCCCTCACCTGACAGGAGAAGCTTCTCGGTCCCCCTCCACTCCCTGCCTGGATCTGATTTGCAGGGAGAGGGGCTAAGTGAGCTGGAAATGTGCTGGGGGTGAGGAGCAGTGTGGGAACAACTGAGCCCCACCCCACAGCAGGCCGAGCAGAGCAAGCCCTGGGCAGCTTGGTGCCTTCAGAAATTGTGGGGGAGGGGAGGCAATGGAATATAACCCCTGATGCCCCCCATGTCTCATCTCTATTTGGGGGGGACGATACCCTCCTGTCCTCCCCAAACTATGCCCATGTTTCTGACCTAACCCCAACCCTTTCCCCCAACCTGAGTTAGCACCACCACCTGTCTCTGGGGTTGGGTCTCCTCCTCTCCCATAGGGTACCCCAGTGGCTGTGTGCCCTGCTGTCTAGTACCCTTGCTGCACTCTGTGTGCTGCAGAGTGAGAGGTGTTGCAACTTCTCGGCACACTCACTCTGCAGCACATGCAGGGTAGAAAGGTGGCAGGGGCTGGCGGAATAGAGGCCACACAGCGACAGCCACACCAACCCTGTGGGCATGAGGAGAGCCAACCCAGCTCTAAATATGTCCAGTTGTTTTCCCACCTGACCTGACTCCAATTCTTGTAGTTGGGTCCTGCTGGGTTTGGATCTGGTTGCAGGGCTCTGGTGTCAACTATAACTTTCCCTGTGCACATTCCACTTTGTTATGACTATTTGTTACTTTGTAGAAACCAACAATTGTTCTGTGCTTTGCAAGTGACAAAAGAAAGACTGCCCCTGGCCTCAATTGCTTGCAAGTTCAAAGACAAACAAAGAAAAGAGAAGGCACATTGAATAACCCAGACAACACAATATTTCCAATTTATACCTTCCTATAAAAATAAGATGTGACCTCAAACAACATTTGCACTCTGGTATTGTGTAGGCAAGCCCCACATTAGTGCTGCAAACCCTTTAAACATATTTCTTAATGACTCTCTTTCTTCTAACAAGGTCTCTGAAAAATCCTTTTTTGTCCTTAACTAATCAGACAATCTACAACAACACATAGTTCATTACCTAGCATATTTTTTCATCATATTTTCAGCTTTTTCCCTACAATAGTCATGTAAATACGTGAACCATGATACAGAGTCATTTATTGTACCATGTGACTTTAATCTTTATATTGTAGCTGTACTGCTTGAGTGGGGTTTTCATCAGCATTAGACTTACACATTTGAATGGAGAGCAGCAGCCTTATTCATAGCAAATTCATTTCTCTCTTCATTCCCAAGCACAGTTGCTCCAGTCCCAAGCATCCTGCAACTCCTGTATATATTTCTGATACATTTTGTGATCAATTAGCAATCTCAGTATACTATTTAATCCTAAACTGTGTATAGTTATACCACAATCAATAGCCAGCCATAGAAATAAATCAATCTTATTTATTCCTCTACTTTCAAATTCAGGCATAATGATCATTTTCCAATTATATTTAAATAATTCCATAAATTGTCTGAGCTATTGAAACTGATACTTACACGAAATACACAGGATGCCTGATCTTGTCTGATCCTCAGCATCTTGTGGGATGTGCAAAGACTCATCAATTTCCAGTGATAGTGGGGATAATGGGAATTTGAGGCTAATGGCAATAGAGGTGCAGTGGCTGAGAGGTTAAGGCACTTGACTATGACTACAATCCTGAAGTTTGTGGTTTCAAGTGCATACTCAAAGCTAAAAAAACTGGGTACCTGATCCATTGGGTTAGTGCAGTCAGATGTGCTGTGGGTCACATCACTCCTTTGTATACTGTTGACTATGAAACTGATGTGGCTTAACCATATCGTGCTGATGACCCATTGGCTTAGGGGAACTTTGATCATTTTCCTGGAGACATTAAATATGTTGGGATACCAAATACTTTCTTCTCCAACATCCAATTGCATTATGGTATTGCATTCCTCTGTTTAATAACCTCATTTGATTTGCTAACCTGTCTTTACAATTGAGGATGAAGCTTTCTGTACTGAACATTCTGCACTAATCTATATTCATCTCCCAAAGTATAACCTCCTGGTTGCTACATTTAATAGGAAAAGCAATTCCAGGTAGTGTATTCAGGCATGCAGTATTCATTAAAACAAACACCTGCACAAGGGATGCATCACTTCAAGCTTGATCAGGGGGAACTGCATTCTTAGCTGCACCCAGCAGGAGCTCTAAAATAGCTGGTTGTGGTTCCCTGCTTCTGGGCTTGGTTCTATTCCCAGAAGTCAATGGGACTAGTCTGAGAGCACAGCACCATTCAGAGTAAATAGGGATGGAAGAATAAGGCCCAGGAAGATCATGCAGTGAATAGGTTAGCTGTTGGCACAACCTGAAGGTTCAAAATCATTTTAAAGTATGTACTTTCCAGAACCAAGTTTCCAGACCTTCCACAGCACCTGTTACAAAAATATTCATCAAATTCCACCTCTTCTTCAATCATTCAGCTATAAGTTCATTTTTTTCTAATAAAGGTACTAGAAAGCATTGCAACCTCTCCAAGTATGGGCTCTTGTGCCAGGATAATCAGCTGTCTTCTGAACTGTGTCTGAGGTTTTAGACCACATCATAATACAAGACTGTAGAGTTTGAGTAATTAATAATATTCTTGTTGACTGTGGCTTTGGGCCATTGTCTTTCAAAAACTATTTAACATTACAGTAGTTTATAAATTGGTCTCAGAGTGTTATTTTATAATGTAATTTGTCAACCCCAGTAAGACTTTATTGCTATTCATTCTACTGGGGTTTTTTTTAATCCTTTGTCATTGGAAGTCATTTTTGTCTAAACTAATTATCTTCTTTTCTAGTGATTTGTTATGTATAATCATGTGCAAATTCTCTCTCTCTCTCTCTCTCTCTCTCTGTGTATTTGAAATCAGATGGATGAGCAGCAATGAGATGGGAAAGCCAGAGCAGTCATTATAAAAATGAAGTGGCAGAAACAACAGAATGGCAGGATATAATTATTTGGAAGTGTTCTTTCTCACTGTGCAATTTCTTGTACTGCTGTAACTCAGGAAACTGCTTGGGGACACAGCCACAGTGATAATAGCATCACCATCATTGTATGCCAATTCCCACCTCTAGAAAATATTGCCAGCCAAACAGATGTGCCGTGTGGGAGCACAGAGTGCCACCACGAGTGTGGCTATAGGGACTTCAGTCATGGTGAGGTTCTGTGTATTTATTCTGGAGGAGAGAACCAGATTCATCCCCATAGATGAAAAGTGGAAGTGGGACAGGGATGACCCTGCAGCCTGATTTGAAAAATGGGGAACTAGCACTATGCTCCATGACATATAACCCTGTTCTGCGACCATACTCCAAAGATAGGGTGGAATGGAGAAGGTTCTTAACAAACCTCTGACAAACCCTTAACTATAAGCCAAGAATTCTTGCAGTTACCAGACCCATCCAAACACCTCACCCACTGAAAGGTCTACTATAGTATAACTGCAAAGTGACAATGTGAGAAGTTTTTTAAAAAAGAAAAGAGATTTTGGAAGCAGTTCAATTATTTAAGGAGTCTGTAGCCTTCCCAGAATAGACATAGCAGCATGTTTATTCTCTGTCTTGGTAAGAAGACAGAGTATGCGTATTTAGCCAAGAATATCTTTTGCTTTGCTAAAGTGCATCTCTTAAGTATGGAAAAATGTATCAAGGACAAATTAAATTATAGGCTAAGCCTTAGGAAAACACTGCACCTGGAGGAATCAGTGTCTCCTACCATGCCTAGAACAACTGTGGGGAAAAGATTCTTCAATGTGGAAGAATTTTTCCCCCCTCCTCCTTGTAACAAGCTTTTATGTACTTGAAAACTGTTATCATGTCCCCTCTCAATTTTCTCTTCTCCAGACTAAATAAACCCATTTTTTTCAGTCTTCTATCATAAGCCATGTTTTCTGGACCTTGTATCTTTTTTGCTGATCTTCTCTGGACACATCACAATTTCTAAAGTCGATTGTCCTTATTCTGCTACTCTCACTCCTTCCTTTCCTTAGAATCACGAAATCTATCATTTCATGATTACTTTCACCCAAATTACCTTCCATCTTCAGATTCACTACCAATTCATCCCTGTTGGCCAGAATCAAGTCTAAAATGGCTGTCCCCCTTCTTACTTCCTCAAGTTTCTGAAACAAATTGTACCCAATTTGTCAAATAACTGACTGGAAATGTTATGTTTTGCCAAATTACTTTTCCAACAGCTGTCTGGGTAGCTAAAATACGCCATTTCTGACAGGTCTTGTGTTTTGGATATATCTGTTATTTGTGCTAGAAATGCCTCATCCACCACTTCTCCTGATTTGGTGGTTTATAGTAGACCCCTACAATGATGTCATCCTTATTTTTTACCCCTTTTATCTTTACCCAAAGACTTTCAAGTGGTCTGCCTCTCACCTTCTTCTGGACCTCAACACAAGTGTATATATTTTTGATGTATAATACAACACCTCCTCCTATTTTTATCCTGCTTGTCCTTCCTGAAAAGCTATATACCTCTATACCAATATTCCAGTCAGGAAATTTATCGCACTTAGTCTCTGAGATGACACCTAAGTCATAATTTAACTTATGGACTAATACTTCCAGTTATTCCTATTAATTCTGCATACTCCTTGCATTTCTCTATGGATAGCTAAGATGATGAGTAGATTTCCCCCACTGATTTCCCTCTGATTGCTCATGTGACCCTATTGTAAAATTCCATGTCTCATTCCAACTTCTAGCCTTCACTTAAGGCTGTCTTTTTTATGCTTACCTGTGGGGTTTTGTCACCTGCCCACGTTCAGCCTTGATTAAAGCCATCCTCACTAGGTTGGTGAGTCAATGAGAGAAGATGCTCCTCCACTACTTGGTCAGGTAAATCCCATGTCTTCCCATGGACATTCTTGCCAAAACAGCATCCCTTACTCGAGAAAGTCAAAACCCTCCTGTTGAGACCATCAGCACAACCATGCATTCCTCTCTAGGATTTGTGTGTCTCTGTCTGGGCCCTTACCCCCAACTGGGAGGATGGATGAGAACAGAGCCTGTGCCCCTGACTCCTTCACCTTACTCCCAGACCCCTGTAGTCACTGCTGATCTGCTCAGGTTAATACCTGGTAGTTTCAGTAGAGCCCACATGAATGAGCAGCATGGGGTGGTAATCAGAAGGATGGATGTGCCTCATCAGCCTTTCCATAACATCTCGGGTGTGGTCTCTAGCCAGGCAGCATGCCTATCAGGACATAAAATTAGATCATCAGGCCTCTGTCCCCCCTCAGATGGGAGTTCCCAACCTACAGCACCCTACATCTCTTCTTCCTGGATGCTGTGAGCGTAAGTCTCCCTGCCTTGGGGGCAGGTGTCTCTTCCTCATCAGTCATTGGGTTTGCTCCTCAACTCCTATTGCCAGTACAGCATACTGATTCTTCTATGGATTGGGAACCTGTGTGAATGGTGGAGCACTGTCTACTGCCCAAGGTGCCCTCAGCAAGTCTCTTTGCCATATAACAGCCAGTTCTCCTTCCTTTTCTGGTGCTGCTGTATTCATCTGTAGCTGGCTAGCATCCTCCATCCCAGAGGTTTCCACTTGCATTCTGTCGATGACATACTCACATATCCAGATGTTACACTGATCAGCCATCTTTTCTTGCAGCTTTCATAACTGCTTCTTAAGGGACTCCACCAACAGACACCTGTCATACTGGCTAGTTTCCCCCTGCCTGCCTTTTGTCAGCATGGACATTCAGACTGCATTTCCAGCCAGTCAAGACCAGGATCTGGGTGGAAGCCTCCAGGGTCATGATGCTCGTCTGGCAGGGGGACCCATAGGTCCAGGCAGAGGAAGAGCTAGCAGTGCTGTTGGTGACATGCTGTGTTCCTCCCATTGCTGGTTCTTCTTTGTAGAGAACCAGATGGCTAACTCCCTTAGTCTTCCAGCTGCCTTTTTCCCAATGGAGACATACCTTACCAGCCACTGGGTGCCTGCATGCTTTAATCAGTTCAATATTTAGTGAGTAATTCATTTCTGTGAATAAAGGATTTCACTGTTGGGCGGGAGATATATGGATGACACGGTGACAGAGGCTGGTGACACTTGCTGGTGTTAGTGAAAAGTAATTGAGTTAGGGGCCAATGGATGTATAAAACAAAATAAAATGTATAAAATAAGGTAGTGGTGGTAAGATGGTTAGATGTAGAACTAGTTGGCAAATGTTCAATTAATTTTTTTTAACAGAAAGTGACAGTTCATCAAAACCAACACACTGCCTGATTCAGAGCAGGGACATGACCCTGAGTTTCCCACACTCCAGAATAGAGACCTAGACATTGCACTCTTGGCTATTCTGGAGTATCTCTGTTTCTTGTTTTTCATGAACATTTTCAAAGGGTCCTGGTTTTGTTCTGATGCAGAACAAAACGAATTTATGAAACCTCAATTTTCGTGAGATGAATTTTTTATTTTCCAGCCACCCCTAGTTAGGCTACTAGAGTAATTCCTTGTCTTCCAAGTCTTGACTGTATTGAACAGTCCTAAAGTTAGGATTGGAGTCCAGGGGTCTTGTTTCTAGATAAGCACAACCTACTCTGTTTTGTACACGTATTTCACATGGTAAGATTGCACAGAGTCAACCTGTTGTATATTCTACCTGTACTTCTATAAAAAGAAGATCCAAATTATGTCACCGAATGCATCTTTCTGTTGGAAACCTCTGTATTTAAATCTGTTTCTACAGTCTCTTGAGATTTGTATTTTTTCCTCAGTAATCTTTTTTGAAAGTTGGTAGCCAGAATGTATTGTGCAGAAATTAATCATAAATAAATAAAAAACCCACAAATGTACTTTGGAAGTCTAGTTATGCACAAAAATCATAGAGAAGTGAAAGTTGATATGGATGAAAAACTATATGACAAATCTGCATTTCATTTTATTAACAAGGTGCTTATTTGTGTCTTTTTTTTTACATTAATAAATAGGTTTTCTTGGCTTACTGGCCTTTATGTTATCTTAAGATTCCTAATGTTCTTACATCAATCAAAGTATGGTACTATGAAATGAAAATGGGAGGATTTATAAACATTTCCTTGTGCACTTTCAGGGTATTGGTGTTGACGTAATATTACTATAACATTGCAAATACATAGTGGCACTGCTATGGGTACCCGCATGGCCCCACAGCATGCCAACATTTTTATGACTGACTTAGAACAACGCCTCCTTAGCTCTCGTCCCCTAATGCCCCTACTCTACTTGCGCTACATTGATGACATCTACATCATCTAGACCCATGGAAAGGAAGCCCTTGAGGAATTCTACCATGATTTCAATAATTTCCATCCCACCATTAACCTCAGCCTATATCAATCCACACAAGCGCTCCATTTCCTGGACACTACTGTGCTAATAAGTGATGGTCACATAAATACCACCCTATATCGGAAACCTACTGATCGCTATACTTACCTACATGCCTCCAGCTTCCATCCAGGACACACCACAAGATCCATTGTCTACAGCCAAGATCTAAGATACAACCGCATTTGCTCCAATCCCTCAGACAGAGACAAGCACCTACAAGATCTCTATCAAGCATTCTTAAAACTACAATACCCACCTGCTGAAGTGAAAAAAACAGATTGACAGAGCCAGACGAGTACCCAGAAGTCACCTCCTACAAGACAGGCCCAACAAAGAAAAATAACAGAATACCACTAGCTGTCACCTTCAGCCCCCAACTAAAACCCCTACAGCGCATCATCAAAGACCTACAACCTATCCTGAAAGATGATCCCTCACTCTCACAGATCTTGGGAGACAGACCTGTCCTCGCTTACAGACAACCTCCCAACCTGAAGCAAATACTCACCAGCAACCACACATCACTGAACAAAAACACTGACCCAGGAACCTATCCTTGCAACAAAGCCCGATGCCAACTCTGTCCACATATCTATTCAAGTGACATCATCATAGGACCTAATCACATCAGCCATACCGTCAGGGGCTCATTCACCTGCACATCTACCAATGTGATATATGCCATCATGTGCCAGCAATGCCCCTCTGCCATGTACATTGGCCAAACCGGACAGTCTCTACACAAAAGAATTAGTGGACACAAATCTGACATCAGGAATCATAATACTCAAAAACCAGTGCGAGAACACTTTAACCTGTCTGGTCATTCAATGACAGACCTGCGGGTGGCTATTTTACAACAGAAAAGCTTCAAAAACAGACTCCAATGAGAAACTGCTGAACTCGAATTGATATGCAAATTAGACACAATCAATTTAGGTTTGAATAAAGACTGGGAATGGCTGAGCCATTACAAACATTGAATCTATCTCCCATGTAAGTACTCTCACACTTCTTATCAAACTGTCTGTACTGGGCTATCTTGATTATCACTTCAAAAGTTTTTTTTCTCTTACTTAATTGGCCTCTCAGAGTTGGTAAGACAACTCCCACCTGTTCATGCTCTCTGTATGTGTGTGTATATATATCTCCTCAATATATGTTCCATTCTATGCATCCGAAGAAGTGGGATGTAGCCCACGAAAGCTTATGCTCAAATAAATTTGTTAGTCTCTAAGGTGCCACAAGTACTCCTGTTCTTATTGTGAATATACAACTTTATAGATAGAATTTCCCCCAAAAGGAACAAAGGGAATTCAAAGTTGTTTTACTAAGATATCTAATATGTTGAGAAATGGTCAGAATAGCAGGGCAGGGAACATTGAAAAAATCTATATTTCTGCTTATGATCTCTCTTCAACTTTATTGCTCCTGGGCACTAGGAAGAGAGAATGAAAACACTTTCATAGTAGTGAAAGTTGATCTCAGTGGGTTTTGCCTCTCCTTCCATGAAGTTCATGGTCTAATGTTCCTCACTTGAAGTAAATTTGTATCACAAAACAGATCTAAATTTATCAATTAAGGATTTGATTACCTGCTTTCCCCCCCATGCATGAAAACCCTGGAGAAGGTGACTGCTGTTGATGGAATCACTTATGGGTTTTTCTTGTGGAGACTTCTCATTTATTGTTGCATTGGGATCCAGGATTTGCCACCATAACGAGGTATGGGTCTGACCTTGAACCCTTTGTGCCACTATAGGTCTCTGTCATCCAACCTGGTAGCATGGATTCGGACTGCAGGGAATCTGTAGAATGATAATTTAGGCTGGAGAGTGGAGGATGATGAGTGTAACTGGTCCAACACCTAGTCCAGCCACTCCTCCCCTGACCTGTATTTAAGGAAATGACTGGCAGAGCATCTGCCAGAAGGTCTCTGGGGAAGGGAGCAATTATGTCATGGAGGTGACTGGACTACTTTTCTTGCAGAAGGGGGAAATCTACACAAGGAATATCTCCTCTGTGCAAGGAGTATCCTGTCTGCATGTAGGTTTAGGGATAAGATTGGGCCCTATGCCTTGCCATTTCACAATATGTATCAATTAAATAATGTGCATTAAATTAAAGTAAATAATGCATTATGTGCATTAAATTTCTGCATCACCTCATAGTTCATTATGTGTGTGAGTCTGCTACCAAGTATTTATCTCTTTCTTTTTGGCAGCCATTTTTCACCAAGCTTTTTGTGCCTCCTCAAAGCCCTTTTTCAACTCATGCTATTTTTATGGTCATTTAGACAGAGTCTTCACAAGCCTAAGTATGTCCAGAGCTATTAGAAAAAAAATCATAACTATATCATATATTACTGCACTTTAAGATGAATGTGATAGAGATATGGAACTGTCATCTCACCTCTTACAATTCCATTTTCACTTGCTCACAGAATACAGACCTGTGGCAGTAAATACGACCATATATCAACCCCTGGGTATTCTCAGCTCCCCAGAGCTTAAAGATCCCATTTTCTTCTTGGAAGTAACATTATCTTTTTGATCTGAGAATTTCTTGTGTTTTTCCATCTCTGTCTCAGATGGCATGTTTCTCTGGAGTGTACTTGTAAAAGGTAAATCCTGACTTTCTAGACATATTGAGCCAAATCATCCGCGGTATAATCCTGACTTCTGAGTTACCTGAGGGATAATGTGGCACATTACATTAGATATTTTCAAAGATGCACAATTATTAGAGTTCCAGTACTTTTCAAAATTATCTGTAACAGGCTTACAAGTCCAAACAAACTTTGAGTTTTTTATGTTGGTGAATTTTCATCTTATTCCCAATATACAAATTGGTGCCAGTGGGCAGTTGAGACTGCCTGTGGATGTATATGGTAGTAAAGTAGCTTTTCCCACAAATTCCTCCCTTCTGCACAGCTGTAGAAGTAGTGGCAGATCTTTAAGGAGTCTTGAGGATTTCACTGTATTCATTACCAGCTCTTCTTCTCTCCGCCCTCTGCATTACATTGTTTTCTTTTCTTTTCCATAGCAGTGGATCTTTAATCCAGACAGCTAAATATTTTTAATATGGTTTTGTGTTAGTGAAAACAAATTTTCCATTCAAAAATATTGTATTTGTTTGGGTTTTTGAACAAATTAGAAAAGAGAACTCAACTGAATATATGGGCTGTCTGATATTACAAAATCTCCATTATAGATCACAAGGCACTAACATGGAGCTATCTTAGTGCATTTCTTTATTTGCTCTACATTAGAAATGTGATCTTTTGAGGAAAAAAAGAATAGATCTCTGGATTTCAACATCATCCAATTTGGGTTATAAAGGACAATGTCCTGATCAAAAGTAGATTGAGTCATAAAAATACAATACTAAGTAACACTACTGTACACCTTTAGAAAAGGGCATATCAGGAAAAGAGAGTTTGACCAACATTTAATAACATCACTCTAAACCAGAAAAAATTCCTTGCTTCTGAATCTGCAGCGGTGTCAGGGCCGGCTCCAGGCACCTGCTTAACAAGCAGGTGCTTGGGGCGGCCAAGGGAGAGGGGTGGCACCTACAGCAATTCAGGGGCGGCAGGTCCCTCACTCCCCCTAGGAGCGAAGGACCTGCCGCGTTTTTTTCCCCAATTGCCGCCGCCGATCATGATCGCGGCTTTTTTTTTTTTTTTTTGCTTGGGGCGGCAGAAATGCTGGAGCCGGCCCTGAGCGGTGTAGTTGTTACTGAGTTGCCAGACTACATGTTTGTTCATATCTCTCAGTGAAAAAAAAAAGATTCATATGGAAAATGGAGCATTTAGGAACATTGTGCAGCTCTGGGACACTCTCTGGAGGACTTTGACTCTATAAAGAAGTGGAAGAATTATGTAGTGGTTTGGGCACCAGAATTTGCTAGTTATTTTAGGAGGAAAAATAAAATCCTGGACACTGGATTAATAATTAATTCTAATCTATTTTGATTTATAATTTCATGTACAATTTCTGAAGATAGGTTTTGAACAGAAATGGATCTTAATAGTAAAAGCAGCACAACTTTCATGGTCTCCTCAGAAGAGATCTCAGATCCAAAATAGCCAAATGCTTGTCCTTTTATTAAGTATAACTCAGAGTTCAAAAGCTCTGGGTGAAATTCCACTCTAGACACATTAGACACACTGGCTACATCCTTCTAGAACCACTACAAAGGAAGCCACCTTATTGCTGGTCGAGACCCACTATGCCTTTCACATGGTCCCACCAAAGGGATCACTTAAAGCTTTAAAGGCACTGATGTCCATACAAAGTGACCTCACCTTCCTAAGAAAATATGATAGTACCTATGATCTCTCAGATGCCATAGTGAGACAACTTTTAAAGTCTTATGAAGCTGAACAATAAGCACTAATGGTGTAATTCTGAAGTGCCAATCTATTAAATGCCCCCACTGCCAGAGCCATAGAGTGAGAACCATGTTTGTGAAAGGGCATAATATACTTGGATTCCCTTACATAAAGCATAGAAACTTGCCAATATTTTTGGCCTAAGATACTTTTTCAAAAGTACATCAACTAGCCTATGTTTCTGATTATTTTATTTTCCACATGTAACTTTACAAAGGTTAAAAATTATCTTGAGCATCTGGGTTCTCAGTTCTTCAAGGATGTAGTGGGGCAGCTGCCCCACTCCCTGAGAATTTAGGCTGCCGCAGGCCAGTGGGCCTGTGCAGACGGACAGCCAATAAGAGAAGGGCTTATTGGGAGCCAATCAGAGCCCAGATTGGAGGCAGCCAATCAGGGCCAGGCTCAGCCCTATAAAAAGGCTGCTCAGGGAGGGAGCAGTCAGTCTGTCCCAGGCCTTTGACAGGGGAAGGTCTATCTCCAGAGGTGGGATACTAGCACCTGGGACAGTGCAGTGCTGGGCAGACCCCGGGGGAGCAGAAGGGAACTCCAGCCTGGTGTCTGCCAGGCTGCAGGCCCTGAGGGGAAGGTCCTAGCCAGTGCAAGGGGCCGAAGGGGAAACGGGACGTGGACAGATGGAGGGAGAAAAGGAGGGCAGGATGGCTGCCACTAGAGGATCCCTTGGTTGGGACCCATTGTAGTGGGCAGGCCTGGGTCCCCCTTTTCCCCCTTGCCTTATACCCGGCCAATGGGAGTGTCTGTCTTGGGCTGCACCAACCCCCTGCCAAGAGGGGTGTGACTTTGGGGGTGCAGTTGCCCACATTGGCTGGGGTGCAGAGAGACAGCAGATTGATCACCCCCCTCTGCCCCGGAACGGGGTGAGGATGGACTAAGGGCACTGCCGGAGGACAGTGGCTCGAAAAGAATGCTGTGAACTGGTGAGCGACGCGGGCTCAGATGCCAACCGAGGGCAAGACGATGGATGGGACACCACCAGGAGGGGGCATTCCACTGAACAGAGCTAATTCCCGGAGATAATGAGCAGGAGGCACCAGGTGGTGAGTCCCAGCCTTGTTAGAAAGGAGTTAATTTTTATTCTCTCAGAAGTATCTTCTCAGTCTAAAAATACTGACTCACAGTGTGGGAGACTTCACTGCAGCAGCAAGGCAGGAACTATAAACCTCAAACATCATCCTGCTTATTTATTGAACTTACTGTAATGGTAGGCAGGGAGCGGAGTCATCTCCTTTCTACTTTGATTCTCAGCTCAGCAGCAATGATGGGGCCAAATGAAGTCACTTTCTGTCATGAACTAGCTTCACAGCTTTGTTCATCTTTCAACCTTTTGTACTGTCAGTTTTCACTGTGCCTATCCAATGCATTCTTGTCTTCCTCAGTTTCTAGATCCTTGCACACTGGTATGTATTGCCTTGTAAGTTTTTCTTTTGGGGTCCATTCTTGACATGTGTCCAAACCATGTCAGTTGTCTTTCTTGAATCTTCTGTAAAAAGATTATTTCTTGCCCTACCCATTTCTTATCACTTCATTATTTTTTGGTCTGGAAGCTCTCAGTATTCCCCTAAGACAGTTAATTTCTGATGTCAATATCTTGTGTGTGTTGGCTTTCCTCTTATGTCAGTATTCCAACACATGCAGCAGTAACAGCACAACAATTGTCTCATGTACACTCATTTTTGTTTTTATCAGAATGTCTTTAGCCTTCCAGATCTTGCAGAGTTTTTCCAAATGCAGTAGGAGTTAGTCTTATTCTTCTTTTTATGTCATCTTCACAATTCCCATTATTCAATAATAGTCCTCCAAGCTATACAGTATTTTCCACTTGTTCTAGTTCTGTGTCTCTGACTTTGATCTTTACTTCTTCCTCCTGTATTCCAATTGTCATAATATCTCCATGCTGATCTTCAGTCCAAATTTTCTGCTTTCCTGGTCTATTTTGTAAGATAGTCTATGTAAATCCTCCTTAGTCAACACTGTGAGGTCAATATCATCTGTGATTCTAAGATTGTTCATTGTCCTCCCACATAACATGACACCTCCATTGCCTCTCTCATTATTAGAGCCGTTACTGCTTCCAGTACCAAACAGAACAACTCTCTTGATAGTGTTCATCTTTGTCTCAAACCTATGGTCATCCTGAACCATTCCATCAACTTCTTGTCTACTCTCACACCATTCACTGACTTGCTGTAGATGTTTTCTATCAACTTGATCAATTTTTTGGGGATGTCACACATTCTAAAAACTTGCCAATAGCCCTTTCTGCCAAATGCTATTAAAAACCAGGAAGTGACAACATAATCACAGAGTGGCTGCAAGCAGGTGAAGAACACACAGTAGAAGTGATGCATAGGCTATTCAACAAACAAGAGCAAGTGCCACATGAATGGGAAATAGTGATAATATTACCATTGTATAAAAAAGGAGATAAGAGTGAGTGCAAGAACTACAGAGGAATCAGCTTGTTGAGTATCCTGGGAGAAGCATTAAACGTTGCACAGGAGAATAAAGAGGTACTTGGTGAGGAATAAGCCAGATTTAGACTAGGATAAAGTACAATAGATCAGGTATTTGTAATAAGACAGATATCGAGTATGTAGAAAACCACCAAACTTACTACAACAACTTTAGAGACTTCAAACAGGCTTTTGATAGTATTTGGCAGAAAGATAGTGGTGGTATGGGAGGCCCTGCTAATGCTACATGGAGTGCCACAAGACAGTCTTTCAAAAATACAACGAAGTAGCTGAGTGTTAGGATGAAGTGCAGGGGAAAAGGTGGCATCATTCAGGAGAATGGAAGGATCATTTGATTTTGAGAATACAGATTGGAGTAGATGACGACGACCCTATTGTTGTCAGAAAGAATCACAACTTTGGGTGTAATATTTTTCCATTTGATCATGGTCTGTGTGTATCTATGATAGACCAGTATTGGTGAGAAACAAAGGAGGCTTGTTCAGTAGAGTGTGACTGTCTGGCAACAAACTAGGGAACTATCACAGCTCAAAGTGTTCCCCTTTTCTGAATTTACATTTAATGATTTTGTAAAACTAGCAGGTATTAGAAATAATCTGAATGTCATTAAATGGAACCTTCCTTCCAGGTTTAGCGTAATTCTGTGCCAAACAGTTCAATACCTTTCTACAAAAGATATTAAATAATAATGACATTGTAAGTCACCTTAAGTGGTTCCTACAAAGTCCAATTGAAAGTGCTTTGTAGCATCCTGTCACTGACCCCAGTCCTGAGCATAAAGGGTCTCCTCATAAGGGATGAGATATAATTCACTGTTTATGCAATCTCAGCTCTGAGTCTTTCCTGATCAAAGGAGGCAAACTGTGCCAGACTGTTAGATGTGTTGGATCTGTGATGTAAATTATCTGCTAAACACTGAACAGATATCGTCAAACTTAATTAGGAGCTTACATACTGGATATGATGTATGATTCAAAAGGTGGAAGGCCAGTGTTTGAACTAATAAGACAGCCTGCTCTTGGAAAATTAAAATGAGGTGATCTTTTGTAGTCCAATTGCAATAAAATCTGAAGAACCTTTTGTTAATAGTTTGATCAGAAAATGTAAGTAATAAATAGCCATGCTATTGCTTTTTTAACAATGGATGCTTTTCCTTACAAGTGTATATTGAACAAAGTATATTCTAAAATTTCACTTAACAGTCAAACCCAGGTTTTATATCTCTGGTCTAATTAAAAAGATAAACATTAACATTATGTTGTTACCTCAACTACAAAATTATGCAGCTTGAAAAACATTAGTTAAGGGGAGTCCTGGTGGTTGGTATTTCCAAGTGTGACATGTAGCATATGCTCCCAGTGTGTCTATGTTCTTGTATCATTATCTGCAGCATGAAGAAATATAGAAAGATATCTATCTGCTCTGCTTCAACACCCTTGAGTGCTGTAAACAGTTGGTGAAAAATAAAGATTTGTCAAGAACTACCTTGACAACTTAGAAAGTTATGTTCTGTGTGGCGCAGTCTTTGTTCTTGCCAACTCCTACAGAAGGAATAGCAGACCCAGTAACACCACATGTCCTCTTTGTAATCTGTTCTTTTGCTCCAACAGAATATACAATTTTTGTTCCTGACTTCATCGCTGAATTTTTACATAATAAAATTAAAAGTAGTAGTAGGTTTAGAAATACACAACCAGATTACTGTATGCCAGGGATTGGCAACTTTTGGCATGCGGCTTGCCAGGGTAAGCACCCCGGTGGGCTGGGCTGGTTTACCTGCCGCGTCTGCAGGTTCGGCTGATTGCAGCTCCCACTGGCCACGGTTTGCCATCCCAGGCCAATGGGGGCTGCAGGAAGCGGTGTGGGCAGAGGGATGTGCTGGCCGCTGCTTCCCGCCACCCCCATTGGCCTGGAGAGGCGAACCGCAGCCAGTGGGAGCCATGATCGGTTGAACCTGCAGACGCAGCAGGTAAACAAACCGGCCCGGCCAGCCAGGGAGCTTACCCAGGCGGGCCGTGTGCCAAAGGTTGCCGATCCCTGCTGTATGCTTATTGTATTTATTACAGAGTTGAATCTTACATTAGCAGATCGGTAAACTTGACAATTCATGAATTTTCTTTATCCTTAAATCTTCTCTATCCCTTGTTTTGTTTTTCCCAGAAACAAAGAACACACAGATACTTTTAATCCAAATATAATTTATTTAGATTAAGAGAACACCAAACCAAAAACAAAAGAGACAGAAAGCATTAAGTAACACAGAATTGACTACCACATCAGCCCAATGTTTCATTTAACCAGAATCCTATCTCAGTACTAGATGCTTCAGGGACAGATCCAACAAATCCTGAAGTGGACAAGTAATAACCTGTCCAAAGGGGAAGTTTATTTCTACTCCATTCTGGTTTGTGGTTAATATATGCCTTAAAGAACAAGGGTTATGTCCCTTTTAAATTGTTATCCTATGTACTATAACTGGATTTTTTCACAATCCATATAAATTCAATTATTTCTGAATTCTTCTAAACAATTGGTGTTGGATATACCTTGTGACAACGGGTTCGACAGGTTAATTCTGCTCCATGTAAAATGTATTTCCTTTCATCCATTTTAAATTTGTTGCCTTTCAATTTCATCAACTCCTTGGTTTTTGTAATATGAGAAAATGTAAACTGGTCTTCCCAATTTACCTCTTCTACAATATTTCTTACACTCTGTGATTTAGTAATATTTGTACTTTCATTCCCTTCTTGTTGTCTCCTCTCTAAGATGCAGCCCCAATCATTTCAATTTCTACTCAAACACAAGTATCTCCTGTCTCTTTGAATTTTATTATCTATATCTGTACTGTCTATTTTTGCCATATATTTTTCTGATGCATGTTATTGTAATTGTATATAATTATTCCAGAGGAGGGACTACCATTGTAATGGGATTAAAATATTGCTGTATTAATTTCTCTCTCATTTGTTGTATATCCTGGTTGAAATCTTAGCCTCCCTGAAGTCAATGGCAAAACTCCCATTGATTTTCTTAGGAGCAGAATTTCACCTTCTTATTTATATTTTATTTTGGCATTTTTGACTGCTACTGGACACTGAAATGAGATTTTAACTGAACTTTCCACAATGATGTCAAGGTTTCTTCCCTGAATCATTATAATTAATGTAGAAATCAGCAAAAATAAGAGTAGTTTGAAATATTTCTTAAAATGTGCATTACCTTCTGTTTGTTAATACTGGATTTCATTTACTATCACACTGCCCATTCTTCTAGCACTGTTGGACCCCAAAAATGTTTGTACTGTCAAAGTCTTGACTAACTTAAGTCTCTTTGCATCATTTCTGTATGATGCTATTTCACTGTTAATGTTCTTTCCATCAGGGCCGGCTCCTGGGTTTTGGCCGCCCCAAGCAGCCACAAAAAAAAAAAAAAGCCACAGTCGCGCTCTGCGGCAGCAATTCGGCGGAAGGTCCTTCGCTCCTAGTGGGAGTGAGGGACTGTCCACCGAATTGCTGCCGAATAGCTGGACCTGCCGCCCTTGTCTGGAGTGGCCGCCCCAAGCACCAGCTTGCCAAGCTGGTGCCTGGAGCCAGCCCTGCTTTTCATACAACTAATAAATATATTAAACAATATCAATTCTAGCTTGGAACCTTGTAGCATCTCATGCTCAACCTGGTGCCATGTAGAAAATTAGCCCTTTCTTTCTTTTTTTCTTGTTGTTGTTATATCCATCATTATATTCTGCCTCTCATGCCATGTCTACTTAGTTTCCTTAACAACTTCTTATGAGGGACTTCGACAAAGTCTTTTGTAAAACAATATACATAAACCAATCAGTTCTTCCTTATAAACTATTTTAGTGACATGTCCCATGAATTTACACAGGAAAGGAGACACAGCCTGCCTTTACAGAAACTCAGATGGCTTGTTCCTATTATAACATAACATGTGCGACTAAGAATTTTATATGTAAATATTTCATTATAGTTTTAACCAGTGTTCTCAGCACAGAAGTATGACTCCATTCTGAGGGTCAAGCCTAGCACTTTTTTTAAAGATAGGTACATCATCTTCTGTTTATGCATTGTACATGTGGTCTCTCCTCTGAAAATCTGCAGGGAACTATTGGTGGCCATTTTAAATGTCTATACCCAATATTTTTTTTAAACAAAAAGTCTGAATAAGAATCAGCCCTAAGGATTGGATTTGTGTATAAAAAGATTCCAGTTGTGTGAATTGTATTACTAATTAAAATAATTTGAAACTGATAATTAGAAAGGTGAGTAGATAAACTGAAGTAGATAAAAATAGAATATTGTATTTAATATAATATATAGCATCTTTTAAATTACCACCTATGATTAAACATACACTTCAAACATACTCAACTGGTCACTTGTTAATGGTGCTTCATTAATCGGAAGAAACACAAAAATACTGAAATGGTGAGAGCTGTCTGTGGACCTGTCTGTAACTGAATTTACAATTTAATCACGAAGCCATTGTTAGCTTGCTCACACATAAATGTGCATTCCAAAAGGAGCTTAAATGTAGGCTGTAATTAAAGCCTTGTGAAAACAGTTAAGAGAACAAAAATGTTATAAATAAATATTTCT
Source organism: Malaclemys terrapin pileata (assembly GCF_027887155.1). Classification (NCBI taxonomy): domain Eukaryota; kingdom Metazoa; phylum Chordata; order Testudines; family Emydidae; genus Malaclemys; species Malaclemys terrapin. The sequence continues at coordinate 156,451,523 of NC_071507.1, read as the reverse complement.
ATTGTGGAAGACACACTTTGGGGATTAAGTGGAAACATTCTAAGCTGCTTTCTGTTTCTTGCCTTGCTTGCAAAACGATAATTCTTCTGGAGTCATTGCTGGAGCTCAATGGAACAGTACATATTTTTCTCACAGAAGAAGACTAATGTCTTCAATGGTTTGCTTGATTGAAAGACAATCTGAAAGCGATATACGGCAGCTGTCACCAAAATAATGATAGTAGCAAAAAGCAAATGGATAATTATGCATATGAGATAGGCCTGTATAGATTACTACATATACAGGAATAATTAATTATAATGGATTCAAATATCATTTTAGCTTGAAAATTGCCCATTAATACAAAAATGGAAATGTCTGCATTTGGAGGATTACTCGCTTTAAATCTTCAGCGTACCCAGAGCACTGTCTAGAACAGGGGTATGCAAACTACAGCCAGGGGGCTGCATCCGGCCATTCAGACATTTTAATCTGGCCCTCAACTCCAGCCAGGGAGCAGGGTCGGGGGCTTGCCCCACTCTGCACATGCAGTGGCTCCGCATGGCTCCTGGAAACAGCGGCATGTCCTCCCTCCAGCTCCTACACGTAGGGGCAGTCAAGGAGCTCTGCATGCTGCCCTGGCCCCAAGCGCTGCCCCCTAGCTCCCATTGGCTGGGAACCAAGGCCAACGGGAGCTGCAGGGATGGCGCCTGCAGTTGGGGCAGCATGCAGAGCTTCCTGGTCATGCCTCTGTGTAGGAGACTGAGCGGGGACATGACACTGCTTCTAGGAGTTGCTTGAGGTAAGCGCCACCTGGAGTCTGAACCCTGACCCCCTCCCATGTCCCAGACCCCTGACCAGCCCTGATCCCCTTCCTGCCCTCTGAACCCCTCAGTCCCAGCCTGGAGCACCCTCCTGCACCCGTATCCCCTTATACCCAGCTCCACCCCAGAGCCCACACCCCAAGGCCCTGCCCCAGCCTGGAGCCCCCTCCTGCACTCTGAACTCCTCATTTCTGGCCCCACTCCAGAGCCTGCACCCCCAGCCAGAGCCCTCACTCCCTCCCACACCCCAACACCCAATTTTCATGAGCATTCATGGACTGCCATACAATTTCCATACCCAGATGTGGCCCTCGGGACAAGAAATGTGCCCACCCCAGTCTAGAAGCCTTACAGATAATGTCAAATGATTCACATATCTTCCTTCTATTTCCTGCTCCCCTTTACATATATCCATGCAGAGTCTGCACATACACACACATACATACACCCCACAACTGTTGCAAGGTAACAATGGCTCCTGGTTCCCTTCCAGACCCAAGCAGCTGCTTCCTGCCACTGTCCAGCTTCTTGGCTCTGTTTCCTCTCCTTTCTGCTGTTCCTTGGGTGATGTTGGAGCTGCCAGTGCAGCTTCTCAGTGCTCCAGTGCAGGAGCATCACCAATGTCTTGCCTAAATGTATTATTAATGTAGTGGCCTCTGCTGGCTGCCAATAGGTAGTAGAGGCTCCAGCCGCACAAGCATCTTCCATCACAGATCTTGTGCCTGCTGTTTTGTGAAAGGGTTAAGCTTCAGCAGGAAATGTAAAGTTGCTGCAGGACACTGTGCAAAGCAATGCTTCCCATTCATTCAGATTCTCACAGGTTGCGGATACTGAGATAGAGAATACAGGAAGGCTAGACTACAGAAGTATCAGTATTGTCTTATCTTATAAGGCATGTCTTAGTAGCTGAATAAATTTTCATAAACTCAGACTCCATCCCTGAAATACTATAAAGGAGCAAAAATGGAGAGCACTGGCAAAAAAACACCAAACTGCAAATGTTTGATATGTTTGATGAATGTGTTGCTGGCTAAAATAAGGAGAAAGTTACAGTAAAAAATGGGTTCTGCTAAAGCTGTGCAACTGCAACATGCAAATTCCCCTCCAGCCAAAACAGCCAATGAGGAATACTTACCAGACATGGGAAGGGTTCCATCATCAATTGGAACTGTCTCAAAAACAGGAAGTATTTATTTAGGGTTCATGTGCTGCCCAGAAAGAATTGCACCACCCGAGTCATTGTTGGGTTACAAGAGCGCATGTGGATACAGATACTACTAGCATGTGAAGGGTCAGATTCACTCTCAGAAACACAGGGAGGACAGTGTTCTGACCTAGTGTCATTGCCTTCTGAATTCACCTCCAAAGGTGGGTAATGAGAGTGCCTTTAAAAGAAGACAGCTTTACAATCCTGGTAGATCTGAATATTAGCCACACAAACAGAGGGTGTGTTGCTCAACCTGAAGTCACCACATACAAGGCGGTCCCTGCCTGCTTTTGAGGGTGTGCCATCCAGGTCCCGGCCTGCTGGTAGAGTGAGTATTGTAGGTGGTTTGTACTATTTGGCCCCCTCACCGAGACTTTTTTGCTATTAGTGCAGACTTCCTGGGTTCTGCAAGCTGGGGTGGAAATTAAATGGGAAACTGAGTCCATTTTTCTTATTAAAAATAATCATAATCAGATTATGAGAGGTTCTGGCCACATGTGTGTGTCACTGAAGTTCTTGCTGGATGATTAATTTCATTGTTTGAAAGCATTCTAGTGATACAATATTTAAAATATGTAAAGGACACCAGTCTGCTCTTATAGCATAGACATTGGACACTTATTTATGTATGTATGTATTGTTACAACTCTAGCTACAGAACAATGATGCTGCTAATGTTAGGCTTCCAAGGGCAACTTTCCATTATATTCTGTTGGCCCACACTTGTTAAGTGACACTTCTGATTAATACTGTCAAGGCTAATCCATCATGAAACAATTTTTCAGATTATACAGTGAGACCCTGGCTTTATCACATGCACACCAATGTACTTCAGATAATGGTATTCCTGTTGAAGAGATGATCAATGGGCTTTTAGGGAAGAAATGTATTACAGAACACATGGTGTGGACCAAGCTAATAATAAAGAATCTTCAATTAACAAGAAAGTTCTATATCTAGCCACATATATCTGAAGAGTCACAAACAGATTAGTGAAAGGATAAATGCTGGTAGAAATTTGATAGCCATCATAGCTTAAAATATTTCTTTCCTTTTGAAATCAGGATAAGACTGCATGACAAGATAGTGGATTCAAGGACCCTGCATACAGATGCAGAGTTATTTTTCTGAAATACCCTGTTTTCCAGCTCTAGGACCATACACTGAGATGTGGGCACTAAACTGGGTGTAGTCCATAAAACCTAACCCAGTAATTCAAAAAAGGGTTGACTGTGTATATAAGACACAGAGTCCGGGACAGGGATAGAAGTGTATGATGGTTTGGGGATCTTTGTAGAGTTTATGAATTATTTTTTTTTATATTGAGGACTCTGTGTATCTTAGTCAGACTACATATTCCATTTTGACTGTAAAGCTGGTCTTTGCCTTTTTCTGCTGTAATTTGTCTTCTCTGCCGTAATTTCCCTTCATATTCAGCTAAAACCCACAGGAAGGAACAGAAGAATTCTTACATCTGGCACAGGGGTAACAATTGAGGGCTATTACACTATGAAGATCAACCATTTAAATGGAGCACCTTGGGCAAAGAGATGACTACTACCCAGGGCATTCCAACTTCTCAAGTCTGAATTCTAGAAAGGTAGTAACAAAGCAACATCTGGTAGGAGATTTTGATCACCTGATGAGGCTGATCAGGGAGTCACATGACCGAGGGGACTGGAGGTCATAAATGAGAGGGTCTCTGAGCAGCCATTTTGAGGTGTGGAACTGACATTTTATTATCTGAATGAGAAGCCATGTGCAGCAGAGTAGAAGAAGGATCCTTATAGGACTCTGGCCTAACCCCAAAGAACTCTCCACAGTGGTGAGAAAATGAAGGCAGGAAAATGGGCATATATGTGTTCATTATGTTGTGTATTTTTTGCGCTATGTAAGTAAAGAACAATGGAATCCTGTGCAAAGTTTGCCTGTGTCATGTATTCCTGAAGAGAGAAACTATAAACCATAAGACTCACACTTTTGCTAAGATTCTGGGAACATGTAAAAGCTGTTTGGGAGATGTGGGAGAGTTGCTTTTAGTTTCAGTGCCTAGAAAATTGGTCTGTGGTGGTCTGCCCTGCCAAGAGGGATGTCAGAAATGAGGTGTGTACTCACAGAAAATGCCTACAGGCCTAAAGCCAGGGACAGTGTCTAAACTGGTTACTTCATTGAACATTGGACTAAGTGGGTATTCACCCATGAAAGTTCATGCTCCAATACGTCTGTTAGTCTATAAGATACCACAGGACTCTTTGCTTCATTTAACAATTAATGAAAACCCAAGGATAGGAATGACTTGGGACACAAATCCTATGTATTCATGCTGTTTTGAGCAGGAATGGGGCTTCACATTCACCTTTGGTACTAGCAGCACTGATCCTGGGTGAGCATGGGATGGTGCGGGTTGATGACCTGGCACCTTCCCTCCACTCCCCACACCCCACTCACGGTAACTGGACTTTTGGTATCTGGTCAGTACATCTAACCAGACACTGGCAGGTTCCATTTTTGACCGATTTTCTGGTTGAAAACTGGACACCTGAAAACCCTAGTAATCTGAATTTTTTTTGTAGAGAATTCCCTATCCTGATATTTTAAAGTCTTTACATATAATTGGTTTTGTTTTCAGTGCTGCAGATTTTCTACAGGAGTTTGACTTCTAATTTCTATTTGCTTTCCTGCACAGTATTTCAAGCAACATTACTATTTCTGCACACTATTTCTCAATTGTTTCTACTTCAGTTGTTTCAGTTTGCTCCTCTTTTGCTGTATCATTGAGGTGTAAAGTCTTTTTTTTTTTTTTAATGCCAGCAATACAGACAGTCCCTGATCTTCCAACTCTTCCTGTTTGCGAGTAGCAGCCGTGTTAGTCTGTATCCGCAAAAAGAAGAACAGGAGTACTTGTGGCACCTTAGAGACTAACAAATTTATTAGAGCATAAGCTTTCGTGGACTACAGCCCACTTCTATATGCATCCGAAGAAGTGGGCTGTAGTCCACGAAAGCTTATGCTCTAATAAATTTGTTAGTCTCTAAGGTGCCACAAGTACTCCTGTTCAACTCTTCCTGCTCATTTAAGTGACTTATTAGATATCTAATTAAAGCAAAATGGCTTTTTGCTTCAGTTTCACTTTGACTCATGAATGCTCAGAGAGTCACAAACTTCTCTTAAATGCTCATCCTTTGGCTGGTATAAAAGTCCTCCTACCCCATGTGCAGATCCTCTAACTCTCTCCCAGCCATAGTGCTTGCAAATAATTAAGTTGTTCCTGGCAGCTTTACTTGGAACCATTTGCAGCATTTTCTAGCTAAGTTCCTCTCTCAGCAAGATCAGATCATTGCAATTCAGCCTCTCCTGCCTGTGATCGCCAAATGTTACATTCTCAGACCATTTAGACCTTTATTAAACTTAGTATCAAAAACCAAGTACAGCTTGTTCAATCCCCATTGCTGTTTAGTTCTTTCAGAGCAAACAACACTGCACCTGTGTAATGAGAGCTGTCCCTTTTTGACCCTCTCATCAGAGCACAGGTAAATCTAACCCAGACATTCCCTTACGAGTGCTACAATTGGGCGAAAGGGGAGCCCACACTCACTGCTTCTGGTTTATTCCAGGACATCTTAGGTTGCAGCAGTCAAAAGAGTAATGGTGAGAGATAGACACCGACAGAAGTTGGTCCAATAAAAATATCTCACCCAGCTTTCTCTTTCATAGACCTATACTAGAAAGTGCTATAGAGCCCAAAACAGTGGCAGCAACAGCAAAGAATGGTAGGAGGAGTTAACATGGAATTATGTAATCAGCTGCACTGTCAAATTTTACAAAAAATGAGTCCAATGTCCTGCTCAGTACACAGGGCCTTTTCCCAGCCCATTCTCCAGCTGAAAGTCATTTTGGGGCTCTTCGGAATTTTCATCATGCACTTTTGTCCGTAAACAGTGTGCTTTTATTTCTTTATAATCAACTTATTCATTCTTATGAGGAAGTGAACATTGAGACCATACACAACTATTCTGTTCCACTTTACACTTCTTTATTACAGGCCGGTCGCGGCCTGCGGCTGTTTCCCAAGTGGGAGCTTGGCCACAGACGTCTGCTCTCTCTGCCGGCCTGGCCTCCACTGAGCTCTGCAGGCGGGCTTTTATACTTCCGGGTCGGGGCCGTGACCTCGGAGGGGCGGGCACCGGACCCGGTGGTTCCGCCCACGTTGGTATTAGGGGAGGTTCGGCCGTCAGCGGGGCTGTGGGGTGTCCCACCACCTCGCTACAGGCTGTCAGATGTAGAAGGGTATTTTCCTTCCCCAAGGTGAGCCAATTCAGGCAAGGAGTGAGCTGCCAGGAGCTTCAGTCATGTGCAATTCCTAAACTCCATTAATCCATTCATCATAACATCCATCTTGCAGAGTTTATAAAATCAATTCCTGCACTTCCTTGAAGCTTCACTCAGTGCAACCTCACAGAACAAAATTGGCCTTGAGTAAGCTATGATCTTTGGTTTTCCAGAGTTTGGTAAAATGCATTTATTATTTTTATCTATTTACTGGTACTTCTGTGGCCTTTATCACCATAATATCTAAGTGTTAATTTGTAAGCCCAGACCATTTAATCAGACCTCTAGAAACAGAAAGCAAAACACAGTCCTTGTGCCTAATGAGCATATGGTCATTTCTTTGCTGCATTTTGTGACAAATCCCATATATCCCACAATATTGTATCTTCTGAAGTGAAACTGTTTTCTACCGTCCACTATCCATTTCATATGCTTTCATGTACTGTTACAGGATAGAATAAAACACTTTAGCATACCGTCTGTAGGCCCAACTTGGAAACTTGGAAAAAATGCAAATTAGTTTATCCCTCTTGTTTTGTGTCCTGGCACATCATTATCCTTCCCAAGGTTTTGACCTATTGTTCTAACAATCCACCAAGGGATAATGCTGATTCCCGTGCTCTCCCCTGCTAGTTATCTTAGTTTGCAGTGTTGGGTTTTTTTGGTCCACTAAAAGATATTACCTCACCCACTTTGCCTCAAAGATATCTAAATGGCTGTTTGACTACACATACATACAGTTACCAGTGAATGTTACCTTTGTTATAGATTTCAGGGCCTATGGGATTGCTCCAGGCTACAGCCTCAATAAAGAGTCTTGTTATCAATAATACTCTATCTTATTGAGACACAAGCAGTCCCACAAACTCATTGGCTACTGGAACTTGTAGTGCACAGAGGTATAGTAAACAGAAAAAAAAGATAGGTAAACAGCCTTTCTGACTGCAAACTAGTCAGCCAAAATAAATGAACAGAATACAGTTTAGTGCAGGGGTCAGCAACCTTCGGCATCCGGCCCATCAGGGTAATCCATTGTCAGGCCCCGAGACATTTTGTTTATGTTGACCATCTGCAGGCATGGACCCTTGCCGCTCCAAATGGCTGCAGTTCGCTGTTCCCAGCCAATGGGAGCTGTGGGAAGCAATGACCAGAGTCCCTGCAGCCTGCACTTCCCATAGCTCTCATTGCCTGGGAACGGCGAACCGCGGCCACTGGGAGCTGTGGGGATCCATGCCTGCAGACGGTGTACATAAACAAAATGTCTCGTGGCCCGCCAGTGGATTTCCCTGATGGGCCGCGTGCTGAACGTTGGTTTAGGTTCAGGCTTGGAGGTAAGATTTAATTAGCTTTAGGGCTGGAGTTGTAATCTGAGAAGAAGCAGAAGATACCACTGTAATATATAGCAGGTGTTCTCAAGCTTTTTCTTTCTGAGGCACCTCCAACATGTTACAAAACCTCCACCTGTGCTCACCTGTGCCACAACAACTTTTTTTTCTGCATATCCAGTAGATTAAAAGCTCTATTAAATTAATAGTTATACAGCTAAACACCCACACATATATAATATGAAAAGCGAAGGATAATATAGGTACAAAAATGAAGATTATTTTTGTTTTACTTCCTCAGTGTGAAACTTTTTGCTGGTGCTGACCCAGAGGCTTGGTGGCCTGCTGAGGTGAGTCATGGGGATGGGGCTGAAGCCCAAGCCCCACTACTGGGGCTGGTTTATTTTGGGGAATCCTCTGAAACCAGCTCGCAGACCCCTGAAGCACTGCAGCCCCCAGTTGAGAACCGCTGATATATAGGAATTGGGCAGTATCCCTTTAAATAGTTGTCCACTGTCTAGTGGTACCTACTGTGTTCTGTTTCAGGAACAATCCAGAGTTGCAGTATGTAGTTATTCATGGTTATGACACCCAACTGAACCCATGTGTTTGTTCATGTTATTACAGTATAAAGATACAACAGTCACTTTTATGTGGAATCAGATTTTGAGACAAAGACTAGAAAAAATTTAAGAGCTAAAGTAAATGTCACTAATCTATCTAGGTTCTACTCCAGTCTTCTATGCTGTGCTTTCAAGTAGTTTTTGATGCCTTTACTGATTTTTTTTTTAATATTTGAAAGCCTAAAAGCTATTGTATTTATTTTTGTTCTCTCCCCTCTGAGAACAAGAAGGTTGCAAGTAGAAACTTAAGACCTGATATTGTAAGTTGTTCTCCTGCACAGAGCCCCACAGAAGTCAATACTGTTGTATTCAGGTGCAGGGACACACATGCACAGAACAACTTGCAGGATCAGGGCCCACGTAAGTAAGATCCCAGGGCTTTGTAAGGGATATATGGGTCAGATATGCCTTGAATGATTAATGATGCCTCTGGCCCTCAAAAATAAGAAAAGCTATCCCACCTCTGTTTATTCAAAAATAGGATCCACCTATGAAGATAAGAAAATGGTTAACTTTATATGAGACACTTTGTCTAAGGACCCACTGATCACCCAAGGTCGGGAGTTCCTCTCCCTAGGAAGATAAACTAAAATATTGGCTAGAGTATTGTTAATCATCTAGGCAAGAATCTCTCATAATTTGCATATGTATAAAACCTCTTTCTTCCTCCAAATCTAGCTTAAAAAGTACTCTAAGTTACCCAGCATGGGTCACACCCTGCTTTCTTATGCAAAGTGTTTTTACCCCAAAGTATAAACCATATTTTGTTTTCTTTCTAAATTACATGTTCCATGAATAATCTTTCACCCCCAATTTGGATCTGCACATTTGTTTACCTTGTGAGTCAGATCTTCTTCCTTCTATATGTCAAAATGTCTCTTGTTCTATTGTAAGTCCTAAATAAGGTGAAATGCTTATGAACAATGAAAGAATGTAAAGAGTATGTCCCCTACATTTAGAAGATAAGGATTTTGTTGGTTTTCAGTGTAAATACTTTTTGCATTCTAGAAGTAGTAGGAATTGTCTGACACAATGAAGAAGAAATGTTAAGATATAAACGAGGATATAATTTTGGGATACTAAAATAAATTGCTTAAAATGGGGAATCCCAATGGATAGTGTGGGCTAATAATGAAATACAGTTCTTGAAATGAATCAAATTTAAAAAGTATCCTATAAAAAAGGGTTAAAGAAATGTGTTTTATATCATTGCCATATACTGAATACCAATGGAAGCATCAGAAAAATTCAGATGAAATCTGAGCATCCAGTTGGCACATGCCCTCTGAGAATAAGAAGGTGGCACCATCCTACAAGCCCTGAAACTAGTGTATATAAACCGAAGTCCCCATGTGTTCAAGAGAGTTGACTGAACCCAATAAGAAGCTGAAAAAGTGCAAGCAATGCCTGGACCAGTTATGTGGAAAGGACTCTCTCCAACTCCAGGGTTAAGAGGAAAAAAGTAAACGGTGAAATTTTATTTAAAAGATTGTATTTCCTCATATTCTTTAATATAAATACCTGTATGTTCTCTCTCTGAGTCTACACTCTCTAGTGAGACCTCCAGTAACCATATTTAAGATTTTAATGCCTTTATAAAGAAAATTGTCCTAAGAGAGATTGAAAAGAATTGTTTTAGGCAATTGCTCTTAATATTCTCAACTTATCCCTTTGGGGTCAATCTAGTCAAAGAGAAGTAACCACACTCTTTAAAATGCCTTAAAGACAAGTGCAGCCTCAGAAGCATGAAAAATGTGCTAGGTACTAAAGAATTGAAAATTGCTGATCATAAGTAAAAGTAATAAGATATCTTAGTACGTTGCATTGTTCCTTGATATAACTTTTGAGCCTCAGCTGTAGTCTGTGATAATTGCTTTCAAGACTGTATTGTGAGTGCATAGTACACATAATTGGTTGTGTCCACATTTGAGTGGTGAACTGTTGATTATATATTAATGTAGTTCTGGTTGAATTAATACATAGTTGGTTGGTTAAGAATAAGCAAGTGTTATGATTCAAGAGATACTGTTCAAGTTAAAAACTGACCTGAAAAGAACCAAGTGTTAAACTAGTAAGCTAATGTTCCCTGGACTCAATAAAAGGGGGTTATCATATTGGATCCTATTATATATTGCAAACCTTTTTAGATTTCAGCTTTAAAATCTGACACTCTTGCAAATTCATAAATTTGACCTCCTTTCATGTTTACTCTTAGCAAATTTTAGGGTATTTGGAGGTGAATGAAGATACACTTGTGATAACTAGACTTGCAATTTTGCCCTAATTGTGAATGCAACTCACTCACAAAGAAGTGAGTGAAAAGTCAGAATAACCTAAAACAACAAATTTTGATGGGAAAGGCGCAAAACCAATACAGATTGAATTAGTCCAAACAAAAAGGCCTGCTGGTATAATTCTAGGACTGTATTAAGATCATGACTGCTAAACAAGAACAGTGTGACACCAACAATCAATGAATCAAAATAGGCGTGTCAGAAATTAGTCCTAAGTGATGGACAAAATAATGAGAAGATGGGCTGTTCCACCCTATCACGGTTCTCAAAAATAGACTTTGGGGGTAAAGCTGGTTATTGGCACGAGTGATTGTGGCTGACTAAAGAAGCAAACTCCATCATGTTTCCCACCTCCACCATCTCCTGGCACTCTGGAATCCAGTGTGACAACAAATGACCTTCTTTATCATACTCGCAAAAGAGGTCCTGACCAGACTGGGCCAAAGAAAGAGGGAGCCAGATGACATTTCTGCCTCTACTGGTTCCAGTTGAATCCAAAATACCACCTGGGATGTAAAACTTTGTCATCCCACTCCACCCAAAGCTCCCTAAATAGTGTCCTTTTTCTTCCCTATCTTAATTCTTCTCTTTCCTAGCTCTCTCCTTTTTCTTTCTGCCTTATAAGAGTCTGGCTTAGCTGATCAAGATTGTATATTTTGCATCATTGCTGTGAACCTGTGACCAGAAAGAGGCACCTAAATGCAATGCCCTAAACAGCCCTATGCTTCTACTGGGTTGATAGGTGTCTGAGAATATATCTACACAACATTTTAGAGTGAGCCTCCCAGCCTAAGTCAACAGATTTGGGCTGGTGAGTTTCATGCTAGTGCTCTAAAAATAGCTGTAGAGACAGAACTTTAAAGTTGTATCTTGGGTTGGCAGAGGGCTGTCACTACAGCTATTTTTAGAGCACTAGCATAAGCCTTTCTAGGCCAAGTCTGTCAACGTTGGCTGGGAGGCTTGCTCCAAATCACTGTGTTGACGTACCCTCAGTAGCTTGCAAAACCATGTTCTGTGACTGTTTCTCCATCAGTGAGGTTGCCAGTTAATGTCAACCTCAGAGCCAAAAGCTGCATGTTCTATCGTTGTTCTTTTCTCTCTCCTGTTTATGTGTTTGTCTTGTTTTGTCTTCTAGGAAACAAGGCTGGACTTTAACAACAGCAGCAACAACAAAAACTCCAGTCCATTGTAAGTAACCTCACATTTCTCTAAAAAGGATAGTTATAACCCTCTAAGGGGCTGTGAAAGAAGGTTTTGTTTTCCTTCTAAAAACTGTCTCCAGCTAAAGGGAAAGGGAACAAATGAAAGCCTTATTTAATACATTACATTTGAAATGCTTTCACTGTTTTTTCGCCCTTCTCTTCTGTATCTTCAATAAAAAGTTAAAAGGATTTGTAATGGTATGTTTGCCATGGTACTAAGCAGTCTGAGGTCTCTGTATACAAAACCTTCTTTAAAATTGTTTAATGTTGGAGAGTGCCTGGGTTATGTTAATACCTTTGTCTCTATGGGCTCATATATTTCATCAAAATTAATATATCAAGTCTAGGATATCTATTTTAAACACTAGGGTAGGGGGATGCACATTATAATTACATTTTACCCTACTTAAAACAACTGTCAAATATGGTCAGTGAATCACTGGTTTCATGACACTTTGTATTTATATTCTTTTCTTGTGTTGTATCATTCCACATTATTCCAGTTTGTTTCTCTAGATTGTAAACCCCAAAAGGCAGAGAAATTTTCACTTGTATGGCACAGCTCTTCTCCTGGACAATGACAGACACACTTGTGATGATATAATCAAAGGGTAAATACACAATCAAGAAACAAAACTGTAAATAATTTTAAAAGTTAACAGTTATCATTTTCATAGACTACCCCTGTGACAGTTATCGCTATTTCCTTCAATAGCCTGGAAAAAAATATTAAATGAAGTTGTACTTCCTTAAATGGCATTTAAGTATTTTAAGAGTTATTGTTTTAAAAATGCAAATGTTTGTGCATTATTGGGTGATAGCATGGAATGGCTTAATGCAGAAGACAGGATTAATGCAATCCCTGAGAAGTACAGTGAGCTTCAAAAGACTGTTGAACAATGTAGCAGGCACAAATAATCTTTTGGGAAGTGGAATTCCTAGGATGTACCTTGGAGGAGGGTATTGCAAACAGCCACCTAAGGATTCAGCCTTTGAAGCTTCATCCTTTGTCTGCTACCACCTGTTACAAGAGGACGAAACTTTCAAAGAAAAATTATATAAAAAAGTAACTGACTTACTGTTGAGTGTGTTTTTTTCTGAGCAAAAGCAGTCATGAATCCTGGTAATCACAGGAAAACCCCTGGGTGGGATCTGAAGGACTGTGTGCCATCTAGAGCCCTTCTTGGAATCAGGGGGTGATCTCTGGTAAGCTTATTAACATGCATGCACCTTCCTTTATTACTTTTTAATATGTTTTCTCTGTAATGCTTTTACTTTTAAGAATAAATGTGCTTGCTTACAAAGAGCTGTGTAGTAGCCTAACTGTGGCAGTTACCCGGTGTACTGTCTCTGAGGAGAAAAGTAAAGGAGGCTGTCTTAGCAGCCTGACTTCTTTGGGGAGGACACGGTATAGACAGGAAGCTGTGCAGTATGGAAATATCCTGATCAAGAGGGACAGAGACATGGGTCTCTGCCCAAGAGAGGTGATGGCTGAGGAGCTGAGAGCCAAGCCTGGATGTTGTAGTATCATTAAACAAATTAAATTTGATTCTAGGAATCCTCATTACTATTGCGAAGACATTGTAGTTGCTATATTAGTTATTTTAATCAAACTCCAGTCCCATCCCTCAAAAAATAAATGTTTTTCTGGAAGATGCTGCTGCTTCTGTTCCTCTTTCCTACAGCAGTATTTCACATTCAAGACAATAATGCTTTGCACTTCTATAGTGCTGTTCATGTTTAAAACACTTTATGGATACTGTCCTAATGCCATCGATGACAATAGAAAAACTCCCAGTGATCTAAATGAGAAGAGGACTGGGCTGTATCTTATCACAACCCTGAGAATAGTATATAAGTAGGTAGGAGTATCATTTTAGAAAGAGAGGGAAAAGAGAGACAGGATTCTGCTTCTTCTCTGTTAGATCAGTGTAAATCAGAAGCAATATCAATGGACTATACTGGTGTAAAATTCTTGCAAGGTGAAATTAGAAACAGGCAAAGAGGGATTTGCCAAAGACAAAGAAGGTGTTTCTAGTATCACTGGGATCAGAACTCCTTATTGACACACTGTTGTTTAACAGAACCAACCAATTGCTTTTCCACCAGAATGATGGCCTACCTCTATTCTTCGGAGTTTATAGCAAGTAATTGTATTCTTAAAAATTACTAAAAGTGTTGAAGTAATAAAGTGTCAGGGTTACAGGGCTAGCTGCACTTCTGACCCTTTTCTGGTCTCTGAGTACACCCCCTTGCATGTCAGGACTCATGCCTCTGCCTATCCTATGGTAGAATTCGACAATTACCCCACTCTTAGAGGGGCTACAGGAGCCAGTGTATCAACTAGACTTAACCTGCTGGTCTAACTGAGTTTGGACAACATGAAATTCTTCCCTTTGGGAGTCTGTGACCAGTGGTATTCCATGACAAAACACTTTCTTAAAACCAAAGTATTCATTTTAATAGTAGTAACAAAATATTAGAGAGAGGATTTTAAAACAATAAAGATTGTTCACGCATCTATATTACCTAAAAGCTTACCATACCCTGATGTTAACCTAGACATATCTAACTTCTTCAGATATACCAATGAATGCATGTCACATTCTAGTTCCTCCAAACAACTACCTCCCCCTCTTGTGAGGGAGTACCTTCTAATTCTCCCACAGTACTTTTGTTCTTGTGAGTTTCAAGCTTTGTCCCTTCTGGAGAACACTTGGTTTTGTAGGTTGGCTGTGAAGGAAGTAAAACCTTTGATGCTAACAGTTCAGTTATTAACAATCCCCAATGGTTTGCAGAGAGGTGGCTTATCCTGAGCAACTGTATCTCTTCCTGCTTTTTTCCCCTGATACTCCCGCATCCTATAACTATCCCAACATATTCATACAGTAAATGTCCTAATAACTGGGTCAACATAGAGTTTTAGAGAACAGCTCCAATCATCACACAGAATTTAGGAAAAGCTAAGAAAAATACATAATTTTATATGGAAAAATTTTTGTGTGTATAAATGTTATGAATGCTGTTTTATTTTTTACTCAACCCTTTTGCATAAGAACATAGAATAAGTTTCCTACAGCTTTGCTCTCCACGCTCACTCATATGGATACTGGACTGTAATTCAGATTACAATGGGGCATAATACTATAATGAGTTTATGGTCACCAAAAGGTGACGGCAGGCTGCAGTTACTCAGATCCTGAAGGCAAGGAAATTTGCCCTAACTGTGCTGAATTACTGAGCACGAGCACCTCGGCAAAGCTACTATCAAGGTAGAAAAAGCAGCCCTCTGAAAATACTACTTGGGAACAGAAGGCTCTATAAAGTATATTTTGCTGCTTGTGTCTTTTAAAAGGATTGATTAATAGAGACCAGAGCTCAAGAATAAATGCTGGGAAAAGGTTGACTTGTTTTCCTATTTCTACATGAGATAACTGTCACAGTAAATAAGGTTCTTTAGCGTCCATGCGGCACCCTTTCTGGGATAAGAAGGGGAAATCTGTTTAGATTTTAACCTTATAGCTACAGAAGATTATGCTGCTTTTTTGTGCTCTTGAAATAGAGAATCCAGTTCTCCTGAATAAATCAGTGTTACCTGAGTCTGTTTATCTGATGCTGAAAACACGGTGCAAAGTAGGGAATAATTGGAATACACTTTTTGTTGACTGTTCAATTTGTAATGGTGAGACAAGGCGGGTGAGGTAATACCTTTTATCTACACAGAGCTGCTTTTCAGGCCTGCTCTGGAGAGCTGTGTGTAGCTTGAAAGCTTGTCTCTTTCACCAACAGAAGTTAGTCCAATAAAAGATATTATCTCACCCATCTTGTCTCTCCATTATCTTGGGACCAACACGGCTACAACACTGCAAACAATCTGTAATGGTGTCCATTGCCGGGGATGTGCCTTATGCACATTAAAAACAATGAACATATAAATTATAGAAAATTTGTAGTAATTTTAAAGACAAAAACTACGATTTGTTGATCAAATGACTCAGTGATTGGCTACATGTCTGTAAACAATAGGGTTTAAATAGACTTGCTATGCTGACTTGGGCAAACCTCAGAGCAGGCAACAGGCTGAGGGATGTGCTGGCCGCTGCTTCCCGCAGCCGCCATTGTCCTGGAGCGGTGAACCGCAGCCAGTGGGAGCCGCGATCGGCCGAACCTGCGGATGCGGCAGGTAAACAAACTGGCCCGGCCCACCATGGTGCTTACCCTGGCGGGCCGCGGGCTAGAGGTTGCCAATCCCTGCCTGAGAGTCATGAATGTGCTCAGTACTATAGAGCAAAGGGAAAAGACACAGTACTTGTTCCATGGAGGCTGTAATTTACACTGACCTGAAAAATACAAACTATGGGGGCCAACTCTAGCTCTCACTGATCTCAATGTGAAGTGAACAGAGACTTAAAGTGGTAAAAGGCAGACTCAGAGCTGTAATCCAGTCATTTTAATTTTTTCCTACATCTTATATGTTGATCAGAAGCTAGACTGCTTCCCGCCCCTTATCAGAAACTGGGAAATAACAAAAACTTGGTTGCTCGTTTAAGACTGAGGGATTTATTTGGGCATAAGCTTACATGGGTAAAAAAACCCACTTCTTCTCCATCCCTCTGAAGACGTGGGTTTTTTACTCATGAAAGCTTATGCCCAAATAAATCCCTCAGTCTTTAAGGTGCCACCAGACTCCTTGTTGATTTTGTGGATACAGAATAGCATGGCTACCCCTCTGATACTTGGGAAATAATAGATATTGCAATATAAATGTTCAACAAAAGGCACAGATAGATCTGATTGCCATCCACATATAGATGGTGCTGTAGGCCAAAATGTCTCACTGTCTCCCCTAGCAACACAGGCAAGAAAGGACAAACTTAGATGGTACTCTGTGTGCAAGAGCACTTGGGAAGGAAGAGCAAATACTTTTTTCAAGCGTATGGGTATTATTGAATAGTACAAACAGCCCAAGAGTAAAAATGGGATGCTTAACAGATGGATATTCTTGGGGTTAAAGACAATGGAGTGGGAATTAGGAGATATGGGTTTATTTCCCAGTTCTGACACAGCCTTTATGGTTGATTTTTGTTTGTAACCTGTTCTTTAAATCGGCTTCTGTACCCAATGACTAGAAGTTAGCTAATGTAACGCCAATATTTAAAAAGGGCTCTAGAGGTGATCCCGGCAATTACAGACTGGTAAATCTAACATCAGTACTGGGCAAATTAGTCGAAACAATAGTTAAGAATAAAATTGTCAGACACATAGAAAAACATAAACTGTTGAGCAATAGTCAACATGGTTTCTGTAAAGGGAAATCGTGTCTTACTAATCTATTAGAGTTCTCTGAAGGGGTCAACAAACATCTAGACAAGGGGGATCCAGTGGACGTAATGTACTTAGATTTCCAGAAAGCCTTTGACAAGGTCCCTCACCAAAGGCTCTTAAGTAAATTAAGCTGTCATGGGATAAAAAGGAAGGTCCTTTCATGGATTCAGAACTGGTTAAAAGACCTGGGACAAAGGGTAGGAATTAATGGTAAATTCTCAGAATGGAGAGGGGTAAGTAGTGGTGTTCCTCAAGGGTCAGTCCTCGGACCAATCCTATTCAACTTATTTATAAATGATCTGGAGAAAGGGGTAAACAGTGAGTTGGCAAAATTTGCAGATGATACTAAACTGCTCAAGATAGTTAAGACCAAAGCAGACTGTGACGAACTTCAAAAAAATCTCACAAAACTAAGTGATTGGGCAACAAAATGGCAAATGAAATTTAATGTGGATAAATGTTAAGTAATGCACATTGGAAAAAATAACCCCAACTATACATACAATATGATGGGGGCTAATTTAGCTACAAGTCAGGAAAAAGATCTTGGAGTCATTGTGGATAGTTCTCTGAAGACAGTGTGCAGAGGCGGTCAAAAAAGCAAACAGGATGTTAGGAATCATTAAAAAGGGGATAAAGAATAAGACTGAGAATATATTATTGCCCTTATATAAATCGATGGTACGCCCACATCTCGAATACTGCGTACAAGTGTGGTCTCCTCATCTCAAAAAAGATATACTGGCACTAGAAAAGGTTCAGAAAAGGGCAACTAAAATGATTAGGGGTTTGGAACGGGTCCCATATGAGGAGAGATTAAAGAGGCTAGGACTCTTCAGCTTGGAAGAGAGGAGACTAAGAGGGGATATGATAGAGCTATATAAAATCATGAGTGATGTGGAGAAAGTGGATAAGGAAAAGTTATTTACTTATTCCCATAATACAAGAACTAGGGGTCGCCAAATGAAATTAGTAGGCAGCAGGTTTAAAACAAATACAAGGAAGTTCTTCTTCACGCAGCACACAGTCAACTTGTGGAACACCTTACCTGAGGAGGTTGTGAAGGCTAGGACTATAACAGGGTTTAAAAGAGAACTGGATAAATTCATGGTGGTTAAGTCCATTAATGGCTATTAGCCAGGATGGGTAAGGAATGGTGTCCCTAGCCTCTGTTTGTCAGAGGATGGAGATGGATGGCAGGAGAGAGATCATTTGATCATTGCCTGTTAGGTCCACTCCCTCTGGGGCACCTGGCATTGGCCACTGTCGGTAGACAGGATACTGGGCTAGATGGACCTCAGAGGTATTTAGGAACCTGTCATTGATTTCAATGGGAGATAGGCATCTAAATACCTTTGAGGATCTGAGACTTAACCTTTGTTACTTCCATTCGCCATCCTCAACATGAGGCTAATTCTTCCCTATCTAAGAGGGGTGGCAAGGTTCAATCCATCAATGATTGAGAACTCAACACGTTTAGAACCTGATTCACACCTTTATTACTCCAGTGACACTCCATTGGAGTTAAACTGATGTAAACCTGAAGTAATGCAATAGTAAATTAGACATTAAATTGTACTGCTTTGTGTTAATGCTAAAACTCTGTTTATTAAAATGGACTGTTGTTTAACTGTGTGTAATTCACACTGGAGATTAACACCATTATACATGTGTGACCAAACCTCTGACTTGCTAATAACATACTGTGCACAATGGAACTCTGCTTTACCCTCCTTTAGACCTTACTGGATCTTTTATGATCTCTAGATCTTTAAAAAAAAAGTAGCTTTTAATATATTGTACACGATCATGTAATTTTCGGTGATCATTCTTCCCACTTTGCCATCTACCTTAGAGCAAGTTGTCAGACACTGTGTGGCTTTCTGACAGTCTGCAAAAATGGTAGGACCATCATAACATTACTTCAGGGTCCTAAGAGATCCTATCACTCATATCTGTTTATTGTTCTGCTTTTGTCTTATTTGTAGGGATTTTTTGCTGTAGTTCCAATTTCACTTTTGTTATTTTGGCTTACAAGTCATAGATTTTGGTACAAAACAGTGGCATACACATTATTACATTTCAATGTGTATTATTGCAAGTATTGTGATTGGTGTATTATATAGCAATACTTGTAATACTACAAAGCTGCCCTCACTATCCTTAATTAAACTTTTTGGGTACAAATGACATTTTTGCTGATAAATATTACTCTCAGATTCAGTTAATAAATTCTGTTAACTGTTTATTCAGTTAATAAATATCTGAAACACATGCTGTTTAATTCACATTGTTCCATTTTCTTAAGTCAGAGCTTCTGTCTACATGCAATATCTGCTCTCTTATTGCTTTCACCATTTATAACTAAATAAGATATTGCTTTTGCCATATTCAACAGTTTCCATCATTCCTTCTGGGCATTTCATTTTTTCCTGTTAAGTTGAAGTCACAACTAGTTCCGTCAGGCTGTGAGTCATACAGAAGAAAAATCCAAATCAAAACAAATTAACAGCAAATTACCAGACATGAACATATGTTAGTGTAAAAGTATCAGCAACATGAAGAGTAAAGCAGATAACATCCACTCCCACATATTTGGAGGAGGGACAAATGTATCACCTCCATTAGATTTACTTTGCATACTGCAACACCTATTCCCAAATTAGATACCACACACCCCCCTTCTCACATCGTAAGAAAAAACTGTTTGCAATAGTGTAACTATTGTGAATGTATTAATACAAACCTAATAACTGGTGACCATAGTAAACTGTAGGTCATGCACTTAAGTATGGTATATACTCTTACTTTTAAAGGAACTTGGGCCAAATTCATCTTTGGTGTAACTCCATTGGCTCAGCAGGGATAGACTATCTACCCCAACCAGAGTTTGGATTGCATGGACATTTGATAATGAGGGGAGTAGGCTGATCAGTAAGTTTTTAGTGGATGAAAGGAAAAATTCATAAGATAAATAAATAAGCTTTAGTTTCTATCTTAAAGATAATAGCTAGATCAATATAGTAATTGGTTGCAAATAAAACCCAAGAATAGTTATGAAGATAAGTGACTAGTAGCAGATTAATAAGGATGAGCGCTACCTATTTTGCAGCAAGGAGTGCAGAGTGTCTGACCACTTGCCTTGTGGCATGCATAGAGCAATTAGTTAGTTCTCTCAGAGCTGGCCCACAATGAAATGGAAATCAGAGGGAGATAGAATCATTTACATATACAGCATGTTTAGGGAAAGCCCATTGCTAAACTTTCTACTCTGATCTGCCAGGTGAGGAAATCAGTCTCATGAACTAAAAGTAGCCTTCAAAGGTGGGGATAAGATGCCAGAATCAAAACTGCAGTAGGTGCAAGAGGTGGAGTCCACAAAGGCTCCTACACTCCAGTTTTATTCTCCACTGCAATCTACGGGCTTGTCTATACTTACGCGCTGGTTTGGCGGCTGGCAATTGAACTTCTGGGTTTGATTTATCATGTCTTGTCTGGACGCGATAAATCAAAACCAGAAGTGCTCCCCGTCGACTCTGGTAATCCTGCTCGCTGCGAGGAGTATGCGGAGTCGACGGGGGAGCCTGCCTGCCGCGTCTGGACCGCGGTAAGTTCGAACTAATGTACATCGACTTCAGCTACATTATTCACGTAGCTGAAGTTGCATACCTTAGTTCGAATTGGGGGGTTATTGTAGACCAGGCCTACAAAACTCCCACCAAATTCTGTAGGTGCCTAATCTCACTTGGTGCCTACATTTTCAGGGTAAAAGTTCCCTCAGTGCCTAAGTTTCTGCCTCTGGGCATGTGCATTGCCACCTTGTTCTAGGCATCTGGACACCTATCTCTCACCTAAGCCCCAGAGTGATTCATGAACTGGGCAATCCATCCACCTAAGTCATGTGCAGGGCATAGTCTGGTAGGTGTGCTCAGTGGCTGCCTACCATATTGGGTCCCATTCAAAAACTGGCTGGAGGAGGAGGAAAAAGTGGTGGTGCTGGTGCCTATCTTATAACTCTCTCTCTCTCTCTCTAGCCCAGTGACTATGTCAGTATTTATCTATAGTGGAACAGTAATAGGGCCAGACAGAGAGAGTGAGAATAACTCTGTAATTCAGTGGTTAGGGCACCGAGGTGGGAGTCCCAGGGTTCAGTCCCCTTACTCCAGTCACTGTTTTATTATTGATCCAAATTGGAACAGCTTCAACAGGAGACTAAAGGCATTCCACATCAGAATATCCTATAGGTCAGAGGTTAGAACCCTTTCCTCAGTTGTGAGGGACACCTCTTCAAATCCTTTTTTCCCCTTTGTCAGACTGGGGGAGTTTGAACCTGGATTTCCACCATCCCAGATGAGTGCTTTAACCACTGGACTAAAAGTTACAAGATGGCACTGCCTCCTCCCCTTCAGCCATTTTGTGTGGAACCAGAGGCTTGCCTCGCTCATTCTCACAAGAAACACCATAGGCATGTAAGCCTCCTGATTCCAGGACAAGGCTTCATGAATCAGTAGCAGAGACAGGCACCTAACTCCTAAGGACCATTTCCATTACCTTTCATCATGTAGGAAGCCTAGGTCCTGACTCAGGCTTTGTGCATCAGATTAGGCACTGTGACTCTGAACATTGAAAATCTAAATTTGTAGATCTGGACCAGGGTGAAAAAACTGCATTGCCTCTCCAGTTAAAACTAAGTGTCTACAAATCCACAAACCCTATTAAGGAGGACTGTTGTTACTTTTTAGGAAAATATGTACAATTTTTTCCATTGTAGCTCTGAAAAATATTGCTAGATAAATGTATTTATGGGGAATTTGAAGATGTCTTTTTTAATCTTTAATAATCACTCAAGATTCAGGTTGGGTGGAGAGATGGTTCAGAACTTTCCTAATTGCAGGAGAACTCTGAGCTTGCTCATACTTCTGGAAAATATCAACTTCACAACAGGCATGCTCTGAGGTTTGAAACAGGCATTTACCCTAGTCCAGTTGTTCTCAAAGTTATTTGACTGATTTCTTTGTGTCTGTAGTCATTTACGCTCCCAGCACCACAAGTACATGTACCACCATCCAGTTCTGAAGGCAAAACGGAGAGCAGTGGCTGCTGGCCAAGCATCTAGCTTTGAAGGCAGCATATGCCTGCAGCAGCACAGAAGGGTGGCAACGTGAAAAGTGATATTCATCAGTATCAGGTTTCTCAGCAGATTGAGAAGTAAGGGTGCAACAGCACAGAAGTAAGGGATACAATATGAAAAGTATGAATATGAAATATGAATTGGCCTCATTAGCACTACAAAAAGTAATTTTCCCTCTGCTGATATTTACCCCTTCATGTCAACTGTTGGGAATGGGCAACATCTACCATGATTGAATTGGCCTTGTTAGCATTACAAAAAGTAATTTTCCCTCTGTTGCTATTCACCCCTTCTTGTGAACTGTTGGGAATCGGCCACATCTACACTGATTGAATTGGTCTCATTAGCACTGACCCCCCCCCACTTGATAAGGCAACTCCCATCTTTTCATGTGCTGTATATTTATACCTGCCTACTGTGTTTTTCACTCCATGCATCCGATGCAATGGGTTATAATCCACGAAAGCTTATGCCCAAATAAATGTGTTAGTCTCTAAGGTGCCACAAGGACTCCTCATTGTTTTTAATATGAAAAGTCAATATCACTTTTCACAGCAGACGTAGCACCCCATTGCCACACCTACTTCTGCACTGCTGCTGCCACCCCAGGGCTGACAGCCAGAGCCCCACCACCTCCAGATGAGGGATTGGAAGGGAAAGAAAGGAGAGCCCGAGCCTGGGTGGTGGGGCTCCAACTGTCCCCTTTACCCCCACCTCCTGCCCTTCTGCACAAGCCCCAGGCACCCAGGACTGACAGCCAAAGCTCTTTAAAAAAAGAGTATATAGCTCGCACCTCCCTTGACACATTCCAGTGACTCTCTTGGGAAGCCTGCCCCATAGTTTGAGAACAGCTTCCCTAGTCCCTGATACACTAACATTGCTTCATCTCCATGTGCATATTCAGCTTGTTTGTATGGTGTGTATCTTCCTCTGGTAGCTAGACAACATTGTATTTATACAGACGTAGCCTACTACTGCTGCCAGCTGATGGAGTTACTCCTTTTTCACCTTTAGTGGTAGAGACATGTGCATTAATGTTAACATCATAGATTCAAACCCTCTCAAAGACCTGGGGAAAGAGGGAGAAAATGTTATTACACATAGGCACAACTATATTAGCACCTTGATCCTTACATCTATATCTTTATATGCAAACTATATTTTTCAAATATTGCAATCTAATGAGCATGCCCTGTGTTCTTTGGTATTCTTTGCTCTATAAGCAAATATGTCAAATAGTGAGATTGTTTACCCTGGGAAATGCAAATCCCTAAGGAAACTGGTGTTCTTCAGTTTATTCATCACTGAATGATGGTGTATTATGCAGATTCAAAAAGGGCTTTGTAGATATATCAAATAAATTAATTAAGTGGCATGGTCTGACTACTACTGAAAAAAAATCATTTTTTCAAAACTTATGTTCCACTTGTTCCCATAGTAATCAAATCATTCATTTATATCAAGGTTTCTATTTTGTTTTCTTAAAAAGTGATTTTTACTTTTAGTAAATCATTTTTGTCATTTTGCCTTCAAAATACAAAGTATAACATTTACTAAATTAGATATAGGGACTGTGAAGTAACTATGGTACCTTACAAAGAAACTACATGTAATTTCACAGGTGTTATTTAGACACATTATAAAGATGTAAAGAAGACACTACAGAAGGAGTTTAAGGAGGAGCTGATCCAAACATATGGTCAAAGAATAAAATGCTCAATTGTTTGACAGTTTGAAAAGCAACTAAATCATCAGGAGTAATATAGAGGATTGAATAATGACTCCTGGTTCTGACTGATGATGGTACAGTCAGTAATATAGTATGGAGTTACAAATGTTTTATATACAGGAACATAGGAGTGGAAGGGACCTCCTTGGTCATCAAGCCCAGTGCCCTGTTATTGCAGGCAAATCTATCATATAATCCCATTCAGAAAGTTATGAAGCACAATCTTAAAATATTTAGATTGTTTGTTCCTAGCATGCCGAGTGGAAGGCTGTTGCATAACCTCACTCTTCTGATGGTTAGATACTTTCTTCTAATTTCCAGCCTAATTTTAGTCATGGTCAATTCATACTTGTTCTTGTGCCAATTTTGTCCTTTAGACTTACTTAAAAGCTCTCCTCCCCCCTTGATGTTTTTAGAGATCAATCCTATCCTCTTTCAGCCTTCACTTTGCTACGCTAAACAAACCAAATTATTGTTCAGTCTACTTTTTATTCCCCTGATCATCCTAGTAGCACCAACCACTGCTATTGAAGTTAATAACAACTTCAGAAGCTCTTCACCTCTGAAAAATCAGACTACTTTTATAAGTATTGTACCTAATAGGGATTTAGATTTCTAATTTTGGACACTCAAGTTTGTCAGTTTTGGCTGGTTTACAAAAACTTTCTGTATTCCCATTTTTGAGAATTGCAAATTTCCTGCTTGGTGAAAGTATAGCTTTGCTGACATGTATTTCTTTAAAGTCATATGTGTTTTAGCAGAACATACAACTGTTACATTTTTCACCTAATATGAGCAACAGTATGTTTTCATGTTGAATGACTCATATTTTAATTAAGAGAAAACAACAAAACAAGAGAACAAAAGTAAAGCCTCCAGAACAGAACACCATGTCTCTAACATGCCGCATCTGAACTGAACATAATATAGTAGCTGCCTCCAGTGGACATTGCAGTCCTAGAA
Source organism: Malaclemys terrapin pileata (assembly GCF_027887155.1). Lineage (NCBI taxonomy): Eukaryota > Metazoa > Chordata > Testudines > Emydidae > Malaclemys > Malaclemys terrapin. The sequence continues at coordinate 156,426,592 of NC_071507.1, read as the reverse complement.
AATAATGATACAGTGCACAGACAAGAAAATCTTAACAATTACACATTGTAGTTACATTGAGGGCACTTAAAACCTTTCTACCAGTTTGAGAGAGATCACCAGGTCCAAAACCAGGGAATTTCTGTAACTGGCAAAATGTTTTATACTACAAGGCGAGTCCCATCTTACGCGCATTTAACATGCACGAATTCACCTTTGCGCGGTCGGAAAAACAAACAAAAAAAAGAGATAAAAATAACAATTTAAATACTGTACCTGTAGTGTGGGCGATTCCGACCACCATTACACTCAATGTAATTTTGACTATATGCGATTTTCGCTTTACACGCTGACAGGGGAACGTAACTCGTCTGTATAATAAATGTTTTAAATATGAACACTCTACCTACAGCACCCCTAGAGTAGCCATTAACAAAGCCAATGACCACTTATATTTAATAACTGTAGAATTATTTTGGTTAGAAGGGTTCTACTTTACTCCCCAGCACCATGGGTAGTTAAGTCTGGAATGCATCCAATAATACCTCACTTTTTGAGCTTGCTCCTTTTTCACACTTTTATTATAGTTATAAAATTGTACACAAAACTTATCCTGTTAAATTAATTGTTAAATATTTTTAAAAAATAATATTTAATTCATTCCCATAGCAGATTCTCTTTTCTGTCCTCATGGACTAGTGAAAATAATTGATCAATACCTATAACATTATTTCATGATTTGGAGTGATTATTGGATTTATTTAATGGTAGATTGACCGCTGACAAGCGTTTGGGATAATCAATCAGTTCTCACATGATGCAACAGAATGGTCTAAAGGATCTCCATTTTTTTTCTCCTGCCTGAAAGTTCCCACATTCTTAGACTCCAAACTACAGCCATAGTGGCTTTTTTTGTTTCCCCAGTACACTTTGTAAATCTGGTCTCACATTATGGATGACCCTAAGTGGGTATACTAAAAACGGGAGGGGACATTTGTGTTCTCCATGTCTACTGAAGGTTGGACAAGAAGTAATGAGCTTAATCTCCAGCAAGCAAGATGTAGGTTAGATATTAGGAAAATACTTTCTAACTATAAGGATAGTTAAGCACTGGAATTGAGTTCCAAATGAGGTTGTCCATTCCCCATATTTGGAGGTTTTTAAGAACAGGTTGAACAAATACCTGTCACGAATGGTCGAGGTTTGCTTGGTCTTGACTGAGTGCAGGGGGCTAGACTGGTTGGCTTCTCAAAATCCCTCCCAGCCCTATAATGCTATGATTCAATGAAAACATATTACAGTTGCAAGCACCAAGCTTTCAGAGCATTTAGATTGATACAATAAATAGAATTATATATGGTAGAACATTCTACTGATTGAATGAGAATTTTATGCCATTAAATTAAACAGCAGCACCCATGCGATATATATTTTTTATTTCCTCCCTACTATACTACACATTTCTGAGAAATTCATTATTGCATGTTATATTGTACTTAGTACATACTTTTATTGACTATTAGGGTGCTTTAACATTATTGAGAAATTACCTTGTTTAGTCAATCTCAAGTCTCATAAATGTGCATAGAACAATAGTTGTTTACATTAAATTTGCTCTGAGAACTGCTGGTCATGTTTGCTATGAATAACATAGCACTTAACCACTGTTACTCATGCTTTCTATTAGGAGACATAGCACTTTAGGAATTACTGTGCTTGTGTTTACAAATGCACAACTGAAATTAATTTACATGAAAACACAATTTCATATTGTTCATGTTGGAGTAAAACAGTTTAATATTACTGTAATTTCAGATTCAATCAAGGCATAATTATTGCTTTGCAGTAGCAACAATGTAGTGATGGCTGAGGATATACTTTCATTCTGAGCCCCTATTTTCAACCACTTACAACTTCCTTGAAAATTACTCTTTGGGCTGACATTTCTCAAGCTTGTACGTAAAGAAAGTGGAGAAGTTGTTAACTTTCTCAAAAGTTGTTCCACTTAGTCATATTTTTGAGATGCTGAGTGTACAGTTTCTTTATTCTTGAATAATTTTCTTGCTAAAGTTCAGATTTGGCACATACCTAATACTTAGGAAGGAATGTGTGCTTTGGTAAATTGGAAATTCACTGGTTGAGATTAAAGATGTTTAAAATGATTGATAATGTGATAGTGTGTATATGCAGTCTGTAATTTTCTTCCCACTTTAAGTACACCCTGGGTTACTGGGGCCTTATCTACACCGTCTGTGTTTAATCCACAGTAACTTGAGTTAGTTCAGTGTGGAAATGCGTGCATACACATGATGTAATTCATGAAAATGCAGCAACTCCACATTTACTGTGAACTCTGGAGTCCTCTTTCAAGTGTATTGTGTTCAATGCAAATTGAGTTAGTGAGATGTATTGTTAGTGTGAAAAAAAAAATGATTGCACTGTCCCACACTGCTTTGCAGGCATCTGTTACTGAGCTGTCTGGTGAGCTGTTTGCTCTTCACTTCTCTCAGGTCAAGCAGTTACAACATGCCTTGTGCAGCCTTTTGGAGCTGTGCTGAGATCCTGGATCTCATCACCATTTGTGGAGAAGTGTAGGTTCAGTAAGTTCTTGGGGCCAGCCACCAGAAGGTTTATTGTGTGGGTGCAGGGTAGTGTTGGTAGAGTGTGACATACAGCAGGTCAGACTAAACAATTTGGTGATCCCTTCTGGCCTTAAACTTTAGTACTCTATTGCACAGCTGTATAGATCTGAGGCAAGTCTACATTGCAATGTAAGCCCAGGGTTAGTAGGACTTGATTCAGCTGATCCTAGGTTTCAGAACCTAGAGCTTGTGGGCAACAGAGGCCAATTTATAAACATTATTTTCAGCTGCACTGGAAAAGTTTTCTGATGATCAAGAATCTATATTCATAGATAGGCTGGGACACTATTCCCACCACATGACATAGGCATAAACAGAGTTACTGTCCTGACTGGGGGGACCCAGTGTATCCCCTTTTGCCTTGACTTATGAAACCATATTCTGATCTCAGAGGTCCTGAGAAATGAAGGTTTAATTATACTCTCAGCAGGTGTAGAACTGTGGTTGAATGTGCATTGGGCTAATTGAAATCCCACTGGTGTTGCATACAGACTAGGGCTGTCAAGCGATTAAAAAAAGTTAATCACGCAATTAAAAAATTAATCACAATTAATCGCACTGTTAAACAATAATAGAATACCATTTATTTAAATATTCTGGATGTTTTCTACATTTTCAAATATATTGATTTCAATTGCAACACAGAATACAAAGTGTATAGTGCTCACTTTATATTTATTTTGATTACAAGTATTTGCACTGTAGAAAAACAAAAGAAATAGTATTTTTAATTCACATAATACAAGTACTGTAGTGAAATCTCTTTATCATGAAATTTGAACTTACAAGTGTAGAATTATATATGCAGCATTCACAAATAAAACAATGTAAAATTTTAGAGCCTGCAAGTCCACTCAGTCCTACTTTTTGTTTGGCCAATCGCTCAGACAAACAAGTTTGTTTACATTTGCAGGAGATAATGCTGCCTGCTTCTTGTTTACAATGTCACCTGGAAGTGAGAACAGACATTCACATGGCACTGTTGTAGTCGATGTTGCAAAATATTTACCTGCTAGATGTGCTAAAGATTCATATGTCTTTTCATGCTTCAACCACCATTCCAGGGGACATGCATCCATGCTGATGACAGGTTCTGCTTGCAAAACAATCCAAAGCAGTGTGGACTGATGCATGTTCATTTTCATTAACTGAGTCAGATGCCACCAGCAGAAGGTTGATTTTCTTTTTTGGTGCTTTGGGTTCTATAGTTTCCATATTGAAGTGTTGCTCTTTTAAGACTTCTGAAAGCATGCTCCACACCTCATCCCGCTCAGATTTTGGAAGGCACTTCAGATTCTTAAACCTTTGGTCGAGTACTGTAGCTATCTTTTGAAATCTCACATGGTACCATCTTTGCATTTTGTGAAATCTGCAGTGAAAGTGTTCTTAATTTGAACTACATGTGTTGAGTCATCATCCAAGACTACTATAACATGAAATATATTCAGAATGTGGGTAATACAGAGCAGGGGACATACAATTCTCCCCCAAGGAGTTCAGTCACAAATTTAATTAACACATTATTTTTTTAATGAGCATCATCATCATGGAAGCATGTCCCCTGGAATTGTGGTAGAAGCATGACGAGGCACACGGATGTTTAGCATACCTGGCACATAAATACCTTTCAATGCCAGCTACAAAAGTGCTATGCAAATGCCTGTTCTCACTTGCTGGTGACATTGTAAAGAAGAGGGCAGCATTATCTCCTGTTAATGTGAACAAACTTGTTTGTCTGAGCAATTGGCTGAACAAGAAGTAGGACTGAGTGGACTTGTAGGCTCTAAAGTTTTACGTTGTTTTGTTTTTGATTGCATTTATGTAACAAAAAAATCTACATTTGTAAATTGCACTTTCACGTTAGATTGCACTACAGTACTTGTCCAAGGTGAATTGAAAAATACTATTTCTTTTGTTTATCATTTTTACAACACAGAATACAATATATATAAAAATGTAAAAAAAACATTCAAAATATTTAATACATTTCAATTGGTATTCTAATGTTTAACAGTGCGATTAAAACTGCAATAAATCATGATTATTTTTTTTAATTGAGATTAATGTTTTGAGTTAATCCCATGAGTTAACTGTGATTAATCGACAACCCTAATACAGACTCGTCTGGATTCTAGTATCAACAATGGTGTCTATGTTACTGTTGCTCGCTGTGCTCTTCACAATCTTTGTGAAGACAAAGGTAAGCCATTCCCCCCTGAATGGACATATAACTGTGAGAGGGCCCTGAACTGGTACACTCAGCCCAAAATGGCACCTAACCCAGCTGGAGCTGGATGCACAAGGCTTTGTATCCATGGATGCTTTGTATTCCAAGATTATGGACTTTCATGGGCCACTGGAAGAGGGAGAATAGTACCTTTATTAATGTGCTTTGGTGAGTGCAGTTGTTGATGGACATGCATTGTACTTTTGAATGACATGACTGCTAATGAAATGGGGGGAGGTAGGAACAGTATGGATTGTACCTGTACCAAGACATGGGTTTTTCATACAACTTCCCAGTTGTCCCTGATCATGTGTTTACCTTTATTTTTGATGTATACATTATATGCAGTGATGGCAATATAATTTTTTAATAAAAGAAATACCTTTGTTTTTTACACATGTATTGGAAAAGTACAATATTAAAGCATTGCCTTGTGGACCAGCTGTCATTAGCACCCCTAAACCCTTTAAAAGTAACCACAAATAAAATGCATAAACAAGTGCAAACAGTTAAAATATGTACATTTGCTTACTATTGTTTATCCCCTGGCCTCCTGTTTTCCTTTCCCTACATTCCATGTTTGCCGTGCAATTGGTGTTGGGGCAGGGGGTGGAGGTATTCACGGGGGAAGAGTTCAGCACTGAGGACTGCATGAGGAACATTTTTCCTGTCCAGTTGCTCATAGGGCCCAATTGCATGGGCCACCCAGCCATGGAGTTGTTCAAGCTGTTCCTGGAATGCAGAGCAGGATTTCACGGAGGAGTCACAGCCCATGGTGCGGGCATAGTGGGAGCATGCACTCTTGTGACCATTAGACACAGCCGCCACTCAAACAGTTCTCTCTATTGCACTCTGTCTTCCTCCCTTAACTGCAGTCTCTTTTCCAGGAACTCCAAAGCAAATGCCTTCTCCCATGCCTCAACCTGTCCTCAAGATGAAAAGCCAGCTTGAACCTTTCCTCTTGCCTCTGGCATGTCTTTCCTCTTGCTGCATGTCCCTTTGCCTTTGGTTCTTGACGTGAGTGTTGGCCCTGTCCAGAACTTCAAGCATAAGTTCATCCCATAAACACTTCCTCTTGGAAGGGTCTGTGAAGGTTTGGTGAACCAGGCTTCTGCAGCTTGGGTGAGTTGTGGAGGTACTGCAGCCTGTGGAGGTTGAGGTTGCCTGCAACAAGACAGGACATTGTCTTTAGTAGCTCAGTGTAAGATCACAGAAAAATATAATTTTGGAATTTCAGGGACAGAAAATGTTACTGTTTGAAATGGAATTTCAATAGATTGCCAGGGGGCTGCTTCACACCACAGAAGCTCCCTGAACACAGCTGGGTTAATCTCCGTGAATGAAGTGCTGAAAGAATGGTAAGTTAAATATAACAACTTTTTATTTTATTTTTCAAAAAAATTGGAGTTTGGGGGAACGTCGGTGGTCATGTTGTGCGACTTAAGCCTTCTCTATAATGTTGAATATTGCACATTTTGGGGGAAATAACAGCTCTTGTGTGCCTGATTGGTAAAGGGAGGTGGCTGCCAGTTTATTCCAAGCTGCCAGTGGGAAACCAGGCATATATGCTACCCCAGTATTCAAACAAATGGAGACTGAACAGTAAATCTGTGAGTGGAATTGGCAGGTGAGCTACTGAGGTGGCCTTGAAAAGTGCACCCTTTCCTGAAATGTGAATAGCTAGCTGGAGTTCCTACTACAAGAAAAGTTTGCAGCTATCAGCACCCAGGATTGGATCAGAATTCATGAGGGAGTCAACAGGACACTGCATTTGCCTCCTCATAACTTAGTACCTTGGTTTCCTGTTATGGCTGCATGCAAGTGCACAGAATTCCACTGCCATTTCCTTTCTCTGCCTGGCAAATTTATGGACTCAGTTCAAACTCCAGTAGTGTTTGAGACGAATGACTTTCTCACCCACAGGATGAATGGACTACATTTATGAGAAATGAACTGCATTTGAAAATGGACTATATTTGAACCTCTTTCCCTTCCTCCCTGTTTTTCCTGGACAGTTCAATCCTTTCAGGCAGCTTGTTACATCATTGGATTGTTATTGTTGGTGTCACTAGGCATAGCTACCAGGTAACTCGGGAGAGTGGAAGGCCAAAAGTGCCGATGAAGCTCTTCTGCTCTGGGCCTACCTGAACCACAGTGACTCCATCTTGGGAACTCTCACCTACTTCTATGCTAACTGTTTACATGCTCTGAAGTAGGCTGAAGCAGAAATGTAATGTCATCTTTTCTAGCAGGCAGCTGTTGTAAACAGGCCTTGCAAGGCCAAAAGATAAGCAGACAAATGGGAACTTTTCTAATTGTAACTGCTACAGAAGGGAGGGGTGGGAGGGGTAAGAGGGAGTAACAGAACAAAGGCTTACACAGAAACTGCTTGGAATATAAAAGGGAAAATTTTATTTGTATGTGTTGCACCGGATTTGAGACATGCTGGTCTCCTAGTGCCATTTCAGAGCTCTGAAATAAACTTGGCTTGCTTTCTCCCATCGGTGTCTTTATTGGTGCCAAGCACACCGGGTGACGAACCCCCTGTTTGTCATCTCGGGGCCATTTCTGGGCAGGCAACATTATCAAGTGGCTTACGTACAGGGAAGGTAATATAAGGTTCTTATTTTAACACACTGGAATGTAATAGCAAAATGTGTGACTTCTCAATGAAAATTAACTTTTACATGCTTGTTTTACTGTCTGAGTTTTCCCATCTCCATTTTGAATTCCACATTGTGATGGGAATGCCAAAATGTTGGCATGCAAGCTGCCATGAGTGGATACATGCTGCTATCTGGAGTTTATATCTTTTTGTATTGGTTCATGCAGCAGAAATCCCTCCCATTTCTATGTTAATAAACACAAATAGAACCAGAAATTCACCACACTCCAGGGCAGCTTCTCAATCTTCCATTTCTTCATTGGGGCATTCCTGTGGAGATGGAGGACACATTAAAAAGCTTCTCTGAGTATGGCCCCAGCACATGCTGCAGCTGATCCTATGGCAAAGCCTCCTCTGGGACTATTTCCATCAGCAGAGTCACTTCATTTGCTGCCTGCTGCTGGCGCCCACTGATTTCCATGCTGGCTTCTGAGACAAGCAGGTTACTAGCCTGGCTGACCAATGCAGTGCTGGTGGCTCAGGGGTCAGTGCAATCTCCAGCACCCAGTCAAACTCAGTGTTGCAGTGGAAATATGCTAGGTATATCGCTCACAGGCTGATGGATCAAAACCATCCTCTGTTCACAGGCTTTGGTCTATGTGCCAGTCTCCTGGGAGTGAGCCATTTAGTGTGGCAAGGATCCACACAGCTCCACAGGGGCAGGCCCATTGCCTCCAAGACTGGGTTCCTGGCACAGGCATCCCCTGTCTCTCTCCATTGGTCCCTGCAGTAAATCCATCCAAGCCAGATTCCTGTGGGAGGCTTGTACTGTAGCCCTCCAAGGTACAAAGCTCTCAGTGACTACCTTCAGTGACACAGGCATCATTTTGAAAACGTTTAGTCCCCTGGCTCACAAAATCTGGAAGTACTTAGGTTAGTGCAGCTGTGGCCAAAGGCTGACAATATCACACATCACTGATTACTGCCCTCTGACCTGATTTGATGGTGATCTTAGGGTTCTGCACTTTGCTGATGAGGCTGCCACAATTTGGCTTGGCAAGCTCCGCATCCAATAAAAAGTCAAACTCATCATAAAATGTGCATGATATCAACAACTTGCCAGAGGTATGGTTATAGTTCTGAGTTCTCGGGTATTTGGTCTTGAGTTGCTTAATCTGTTCCCTGCACTGGTCAGTGATCCGGTAAATTTCCAATACTGACAACTTCTGCACTATTTGCTGGATGCATTGTCATTCCTGGTACTCTGACTAAAATCAATTGTTTTGCTGGCCTTCCAACAAAAATTAACTAAAATCTGACTGTGCTCCAGTGACACAGAGGCAGCAAACAGGGCGGCTAACGGGAGTTTGAGAGGGAGTTTGCAGGGGGAGGGCAAGGGGGAGGCAGGAGGGTGGGGTGTGGTGTGTGCTCCGTCTCCCCAGATGCTGTGGGCAGAGACTGCAGCAGCCATGAGCCAAGCAGCAGCAGCAGACAGAATGCAGATGGCGACATGTGGGAGCTGTGGTATGTATATAGTCCTAGCAGGAGACCTGGAACAAAGGTATGTGTGTATGAAGTGTTGCCTTATAGTGTTACTGGAGGAAAAGATTAAGGGGCTGGAGATGCAGGTAGAGACCCTGGTGGAGTTTAGGCGGGGGTTTGAGCAGCTGATGGAGGATAGGCAAGGCGGGGCTGAAGGGGAAGGCTCTAGGGTGCAGAAGGAGGCAGTAGTAGATGACAGCGAGAGGGGAATGGAAGGGGGAGATCAAGGGAAGTGGAAGCATGTGACTGTGAGAAGTAGGCCAAGGAAAAGGAGGGCCAGTGAGGGGGGAATAGAACTCAGGAATAGGTTTGAGTGTTTGGATAACGAGGTAGAGGGGCAGCAGGTGGTGACTGAAGGTGGGAGGATGAGGAAGAAGAGAAGAGCTGCTAGTCCAAGAGAGAGGGGGGAGGAGTTGATGGAGACAGCACCAATTATGGGCCACCAGAGGATACAGGAAGGCATAAGGGGGAGCATAAAAGAAGATAGGAACAGACACAGGTCAGGACTAGAGGGATCGGAGACTAGATTACTAGATCGCACTGTTGCCAGGCGACGGCAGGTGTATGTAACTGGAGACTCTTTACTGAGGAGATTGGACAGGCCTGTGACCAGGGCGGACCCGGAGAACAGAAGGGTGTGCTGTCTACCGGGGGCAAAGATACGCGATGTGGACCTGCGGTTGAAAAGGATCCTAAAAGGAGCAGGTAAGAACCCCTTGATAATCCTTCATGTAGGAACGAATGACACGGCTAGGTTCTCGTTAGAGAGAATCAAGGGAGATTATGCCAGGCTGGGGAAGACTCTCAAGGAGATAGAGGCTCAGGTTATCTTTAGTGGGATTCTGCCTGTTCCAAGGGAAGGGCAGCAAAGGGCTGATAGGATTGTGAGGATAAATAGTTGGCTAAGGGAGTGGTGCTATAAGGAGGGCTTTGGGATCTATGGCCACTGGGAGGCTTTCGGGGACAGACACCTGTTCTCGCGGGATGGGCTTCACCTGAGTAGGGAAGGAAATAGACTTCTGGGAGGGAGGCTGGCTCATCTTATCAAAAGAGCTTTAAACTAGGAAGTTTGGGGAGATGGTTGGGAGATGCACAGTTAATCTCCACGCCAGTTTCCAGTATTGAAAAGCTGAGTGTAATAAGAGGAGACATAGCCGGGGAGATGAGATTGGACATAGGAAGGACAGGGGGGACGAACACAAAGAGGCCTGCAACATACAGTGCTACTAATGGGAGACAGGCTAAACGACATACGTTAGGGTGTTTGTACACCAATGCAAGAAGCCTAGGTAATAAAATGGAGGAATTGGAGCTCTTGGTCCGAGACTTGAAACCGGATATCGTAGGAATAACTGAAACGTGGTGGAATGGCAGCCACGACTGGAACGCAGGTATGGAGGGGTATGCGCTGTTTAGGAAAGACCGGGATAAAGGTAAAGGTGGGGGGGTGGCATTGTATGTCAATAGTGAAATAAGCTGTAAAGAAATAATAGTGGATGGAATAGATAACACGGAGTCCGTCTGGGCGATAATCAAGCAAGGTAAAAGGACTACTAGAGCCTCTCCGGGGATAGTGCTTGGGGTGTGCTATAGACCGCCGGGATCGACCCAGGATATGGATAAGGAACTGTTTAATGTATTAAGGGAGGTAAATACTAATAGAAACTGTGTAATTATGGGGGACTTTAACTTCCCGGATATAGATTGGGGAACAAACGCTAGTAGCAATAATAGGGCTCAGATGTTCCTAGATGTGCTTGCTGATCAATTCCTTTATCAAGTGGTAGCTGAGCCGACGAGGGGGGAGGCCATTTTAGATTTGATTCTGGTAAGTAGTGAGGACCTTGTTGAGGAAGTGGTAGTGGGGGACAACTTGGGCTCCAGTGATCATGAGCTAATTCGGTTTAAACTAAATGGAAGGAGTACCAGAATTAAGTCAAAGACTAGGGTTTATAATTTTAAAAAGGCCAATTTTAACAAATTAAGGGGACTGGTAAGGGAAGTGGATTGGGCAAACGTATTAAGGGACCTAACGGCAGAAGAAGCCTGGGATTACTTTAAGTTAAAGATGCAAGAGCTGTCAGAGGCCTGTATCCCCAAAAAGGGAAAAAGATTACTAAGCAAGAGACTTAGACCGAGCTGGATGAGCGACCGGCTGAAAGGGGCAATTAGGAAAAAACAGAAAGCGTACAAAGAGTGGAAGAGGGGAGGGATCAGTAAGGAAACTTACCTTAGTGAAGTCAGAGAATGTAGAGATAGAGTGAGAAAGGCCAAAGGCCGGGAAGAGTTCGACTTAGTGAGGGGAATTAAAAGCAATAGTAAGAGGTTTTATAGCCATATAAATAGGAAGAAAGCAAAGAAAGAAGAAGTGGGACCGCTGAAGACTATAGCCGGAGAGGAGATTAAAGATAATCTAGGCATGGCGCAATATCTCAATGAATATTTTGCATCGGTGTTTAATGAGGCCAATGAAGGTATTAGGGATACTAGCACCGTTACAGAGGGGCATACAGGATGGGGGATTACCGCATCCGAGGTAGAAACAAAACTAGAACGCCTTAATGGGACTAAGTCGGGTGGACCGGACGATCTTCATCCGAGAATATTGAAGGAATTGGCGCGGGAAATAGCAGGCCCATTAGCGACTATATTTAATGAATCTGTAAACTCGGGGGTGGTCCCGTTAGACTGGAGAATAGCCAATGTGGTTCCTATTTTCAAGAAAGGGAAAAAAAGTGACCCGGGTAACTATAGGCCTGTTAGTTTAACATCAGTAGTGTGCAAGGTGCTGGAAAAGATTCTGAAAGAGAAACTAGTTGAGGACCTTGAGGTTAATGGCAAATGCGATAAATTACAGCATGGTTTTACGAAGGGCAGATCGTGCCAAACGAATCTGATCTCCTTCTTTGAGAAAGTAATGGACTTATTAGATAAGGGAAATGCGGTGGACCTAATATACCTGGATTTCAGTAAAGCATTTGTTACAGTACCCCATGAGGAATTATTGGTTAAAATGAAAAACATGGGGATCGATATGAAAATCCAGAGGTGGATAAGGAATTGGTTAATGGGGAGAATGCAGCGGGTCGTATTAAAGGGTGAATTGTCGGGTTGGAGGGAGGTTACTAGTGGAGTGCCTCAAGGTTCGGATTTGGGACCCATCTTATTTAATCTATTTATAACTGACCTCGGGACCGATTGCAAGAGTGGGCTGATAAAGTTTGCGGATGATACGAAGGTGGGAGGAGTTGCAAACTCGGAGGAGGATAGGGATATTCTGCAGGGAGACTTGAATGAGCTTGTGAATTGGAGTATCAGAAATAGGATGAAATTTAATAGTAAAAAGTGTAAGGTGATGCACTTGGGGATGAATAATAACAATTTTAGTTACAAGATGGGGACGCATTGGTTAGAAGTAACGGAAGAGGAGAAGGACCTAGGGGTCCTTGTGGACCGCAGGATGACTATGAGTCGACAATGTGACGTGGCGGTGAAAAAAGCCAATGCGGTCTTGGGATGTATTAGGCGAGGTATATCTAGTAGGGATAGGGAGGTCCTGCTTCCGTTTTATAAGGCGCTGGTGAGACCTCATTTGGAGTACTGTGTGCAGTTCTGGTCTCCAATGTTTAAAAAAGATGAACTCAAACTGGAACGGGTGCAGAGAAGGGCGACTAAGATGATCAGAGGAATGGAAAACCTGTCGTATGAAAAGAGATTAGAGGAGCTTGGGTTGTTTAGTCTGACAAAGCGAAGGCTGAGGGGGGATATGATTGCTATCTTTAAATATATCAGAGGGGTTAATACAAGGGAGGGAGAGGAATTATTCCAGCTTAGTACTAATGTGGACACGAGAACGAATGGATACAAACTGGCCGGGGGGAAGTTTAGGCTTGAAATTAGACGAAGGTTTCTGACCGTCAGAGGGGTGAAATATTGGAATGGCCTTCCGAGGGAAACGGTGGGGGCGACGGACCTGTCTGGTTTTAAGATTAAGTTGGATAAGTTTATGGAGGGAATGGTTTAATGATAAAACATAGTAGCCAAGGAAAACCAAGCAATGGTACATGAATAGCATAATGGCCAACAAGGGTCAGGCTAGAGACTCTTGCCTATATGCTCGGGGTATTACCGATCGCCATATTTGGGGTCGGGAAGGAATTTTCCTCCAGGGTAGATTGGCTGAGCCTCTGGAGGTTTTTCGCCTTCCTCCGCAGCATGGGGCAGGGATCACTAGCAGGAGGGTCTCAGCCAATTGAAGTCACTAAAACACAGGATTGGGGACTTCAACGGTAGAGTCCAGGGAAGGGTCTTGCGGCCTGCAGCATGCAGGGGGTCAGACCAGATGATCATAATGGTCCCTTCTGACCTTAAAGTCTATGAGTCTATGAGACCACAATGCAGTATACTTTGTAAAGGACTTCTTCTGGTCAATATCCATTTTAAACATCAAAGGTTCTCCTAGTGGTTCATTTGCAATGTGTCACTCAGAATAAAGTGGAAGGGTTAAATACCAAGCTGCTATACTAGAACAAGTGTGTGTGGGGAGGGGTGGGGGACAGGTGCTTCCATTTCCCTGGAGTTGAATTGCAATTCTAGGGAGAGAGGACAAAAGAAGTTTGCCCATAGCATTGGGGGATAGTTCTGACAGGTTTCAAGGACCTGAGTGTGGGGGCAGAGGGACAGGGTGGCTGTGTGTACATTCCAAAACAATAGGGCTTGAGCTCCCTGTCCCTTCTGGATTCAGGCTCAGACCCTCTGCTTTCCCAGGGTCCTAGAACTGAGCCTGAGATATTTGTGTGTAGACCAAATGGCAGTAAGAACTTAAGCATGATTCTGAGCCTTTATTGCAATGTAGACATATTTGTAGTGGAATTTTACAGGTTTATGTAGAGAAAGACTGGGAGAAACCACTGCAGAACTTAATCTGTTTTTTCTTCTGCACTTTCAGAAGGTCTGTGTAAGGGACTAGAACCTGGATATATAGAGCCTGGGATTGCTGATATTCCCACAATATCATGGGGGGTGGGGTATTGCAGACCTGCAGCCAGGGAGCACTGTGGAGAGTAGGTGCCACAAGAAGTACCACCTAAGGGAGCCAGAGTGACAGTATACTGTGACCCTTTAATAGGCCAAGTGCCCATTTAACCTGGGCTTGCCCCAGTTGTCTGGGGAACCACATAGACTTTGGCCCGCCATGATGCCAGACTTTGCCTTGTCTTCTGGTGTCTGATCCCAGTCTGACTCTGACCCTGATTCCTGCTCTTGCTTACTGAATCTAGTTCTTGCAATTCGTCTGACTCCTGTTCAGCAACTACAGTCTCTGATGTACAGACCCCAGTCCAGCTGTAACTGCTAGGCCAGACTGACTATGTCTGCAGGGGAGATAAAGTAGAATCTAAGACTGAAAAATTTGGTCTGGACATTGAATAATAGCTGCATGGCTGCTGAATGTTGTACAGCTTGCAATTCCCTTCCACTCCTGTAGCACTTCTGGGTAGACCATACTGTTGAATAACTTTACAGAGTATCTCACTGATCTGCCCTTTGTCTTTTTTGAATAAGGACATTCTCTGCCTCCTAGTCAACCTGCTCAGTATAATGTCATCAGAAGTCAGGACAGCTTAACGGGCATGTAGAGAGGATTATTATGCAGCTCACCTGAGATGCCTCGAGCTATCTCCTCTGACACCATATCAGCACCGCCAAGAAACAGTAAAACTGCAAAGCCAAACCAGTAAAATTTACCAGTCTTCTTACTTTTCTACTATCAATATAACTGTTGATAACGTTTGTTACATTTCACAATTCTGTGCCATACCAGACACGGCAATGGGCCATGGTCTTGGATTGGTATGTGCATTATCAATTTTAACAAGTGCACGGATCAGTCATAACCCATGAGTCCAACTGCTGGCATTATTAAACTTGAACTGCTTTCTTGATGCAGTTTAATCATTTAATTATTTTGTAAAGTGAAATCATGTCACTTCAACCTATTAGAATTCTTTAAGGGTGTCCATAAATATGTGGACAAGGTTGATCTAGTGGATATAGTGTATTTGGACTTTCAGAAAGCCTTTGACAAGATCCCTTACCAAAGGCTCCTAAGCAAAGTAAAGAGTCATGGGATAAGAGGGAAAGTCCTCTCATGGAAACAAAGGATAGGAATAACCAGTCAGTTTTCACAGTGGAGAGAGGTAAATAGTGGGGTCCCAAAGGGTCTGCACCAGGACCAGTGCTGTTCAACATACAGTATTCATAAACAGTCTGGGGGAAAAGGGGTAAACAGTGAGGTGTCAAAGTTTGCCGATGATACAAAATTACTCCAGATAGTTAAATCCAAAGCCGACTGCAAAGAGTTGCAAAACTGGGTGACTTGGCAAGAAAATGGCAGATGAAATTCAGTGCTGATAAATGAAAAGGAATGCACATTGGAAAACATAATCCTAACTATACATATAAACTGATGAGGTCTAAATAAGCTGTTATCATGTTGAAGTCATTGTGGATAGTTCTCTGAAAACATCTGTTCAATGTGCATCGGCAGTCAAAAAAGCTAACAAAATGTTAGGAACCATTAGGAAAGGGATAGATAATAAGGCAGAAAATATCATAATGCCACTATATAAATCCATGGTATGCCCATACCTTGAATACTGAGTACAGTTCTCGTTACCTCATCTCAAAAAATATATTAGAATTGGAGAAGATACAGAGAAGGGCACCAATAATAATTAGGGGAATGAAACAGCTTCCATATGAGGAGAGATTAAAAAGACTGGGACTGTTCAACTTGGAAAAGCAATGGGGTGGGGGAGATATGAAAGAGGTCTATAAAATCATGAATGGTGTGAATAAATAGAATAGGGAAATGTTATTTACCAGTTTGCATAACCCATGCACCAGAGGTCACACAATGAAATTAATAGGCAGCAGGTTTAAAACAAACATAAGGAAGTACTTCACAAGTGCAATCACCCTGTGCAACTCGTTGCCTGGGGATATTGTGAAGTTCAAAAGCATATCTTGGTTTAAAAAAAAATAATTAGATAAGTTAATGAAGGATAGGTCCATCAATACCTATTAGCCAAGATGGCCAAGGATGCTACCCCATGCTCTGGATATCCCTAAACTCTGATTGCTAGAAGCTGGGAACGGATGACATGGAATGGATAACTCAATTAATTGCACTGTGCTGTTTGTTCATTCCCTCGGAAGCATCTGGCAATGGCCACTTTCAGAAGACAGGATACTGGGGCAGGTGGACCAGTGGTCTGACCCAGGATGGCTGTTCTTATGTTATTATTTTTCAGTCTCTGTACACTTTTAAAGTTTAAATTAATCAAGTATATTTAAGCATTTTTACTGATATTGTTCCTTCAGTTACATAATTTTATTAGAGTTTTGAACAAATATACAATATTGTCTTATTCCCGTATTATAAGCCTTTGCAATCAAAAGACACCAGGCTGGGTTAGGCTGTTTGTAACTCCTGGAATTAAGTCTGTACACTTAAGTAAACGTGTTAAAGTTATGGTAACAACATGAATCAGTGAAGTCAATCCTTTATGTGATCAATACTCCAACTCTCCCAACCCACCCCCACACAATGCGTTATCCAATAAAAAATGCTGGATGAATAATTTGAAAGAGAGGTGAGGAGGAAGGAATAAGCAGCAGAAAAAAGGAAGGTTATAGGAGGTGAGGAAGAACATAATAGAATGTAAGAACAGAGAAAGGAGAAACTGAAAGAGAGAGAAGTGGATGGAGAAAAGAAGAGAAAAAAAGAGCTCCTCCTTTGGTAGGATGAAAAAATATGGACATCTGCTATGGAAATATATAGGACAGCTCACCATACATTCACTTCAAAGCTTGTCTTCCATTCAGTAATTGTACTATACAGGGATTACTATGACCTGTAAAATGTTACTGACATTCCAGTGAACTTGTGTCATATTTGATACTTTGTTGGCAGAACAGATGGTTAATCATGCTCATAGTACTAGGCATATTCGGGAACAGTGAGGAATTTAAACAAATGACTTTAAGTGTCTTATAACACTGCTCTACAGCCAAAATGCTTCTGAAATAAATGTAGTCAAACTTTACTAATTCTGGGTCACTGAGAACGAAAATGATGCTTAAAATTATTGATTGGCTCTAATTTTCAAGATATGCTATTGGGTCAGTATATATGACCTTGACTTGGGAATGGCGGAGGATAAGTGAGTTATAAAGGGAAGGGATCTCAATTTAAACCAGAAATGACTAAAATACATCTTTGACTGGATCTATGAATAAATCTATGACTGGGTTTGGACAGTACTTGCTTTTTAGGCAAAACAATGAACGATGCAATCTGAAACTGGTATTGCGTCATACATGATATGAATTGCATCATGTTATTTCTAGAAGTCATGGATGATGCAATCATAACAAAGCTTACATCACTCTGTTGAACAAATTTGCCCTATATCAGCTCTAGAAATCATACAGTGTCGTGCTCTCTTATTTGTCAGTGTTTGATTTTGTAAAGAGACACATTTCTGTTTAGCCAAAATGAGCAGAGATGCCTCGTACTTGCGTGAACAGTGCAGATAACTTCCTCTATGTTTGTGGTGAATTGACTTTTGCATCACAAAAGCGCAGTATAACCACTATGGTTAAGAAAGCCTATCACCTTTATTTTGGCTGCAAAATTGGAGATCAGGACAACAGGTGGGCCCCACACATATGCTGCAACACTTGTGCAACAAATCTTTGCCAGTAGTTGAACAGGAAAAGGAGATATATGCCTTTTGCAGTGCCAATGATTTGGAGAGAGCCAACAGATCATACCAGCAATTGTTACTTCTGCATGGTGCCTCCAGTTGGGAAAGGTGTGTCAAAGAAGAAAAAGTGGATTGTACATTATCCAAACATTGAATCAGCTATACGCCCAGAACCCCACGGAGAAGGACTGCTGGTTCCTGATGCACCAGAATCATTTTCACTTGACTCAGACAAGGAAGAGGAAGAGGATGAAACTTCTGGTCCTGAATCATCAATGTCACAGGACCCACATTTTCTCCCATCCTCCTCCTCTGAACCACACCTCTTAACACAAGGTGAACTGAATGACCTTGTCAGGGATTTGGAACTACCCAAGAGTAAGGCAGAGCTGTTGGGCTCCAGGCTACAGCAGTGGAATCTCCTGGCAGGTGATGTTAGGGTTTCCATGTTCCGTGACCGTCAAAAGGATCTTGTCCCATTCTTCTTCATGGAAGGTGATCTTGTAGCCTGCAACAACATCGATGGTGTGATGGCAGCCCTCAACATCGTTCACGATCCAGATGAGTGGAAAGTGTTCATTGATTCATCGAAGACGAGTCTTAAAGCTGTTTTACTGCATAATGGCAATGTTTTGCCATCAATTCCAGTTGGTCATGCAGTCCATATGAAGGAAACCTATGACAACATAAACAACTTTTGAGGTGCATAAACTATGATCAACATCAGTGGCAGCTTTGTGGCGATTTGAAGGTTGTTGCTCTCTCGCTTGGTCTGCAGACTGGATACACAAAGTCTTGCTGTTTTCTCTGCGAATGGGACAGTCGTGCAAGAGATTCCCACTACATCAAGAAAGATTGGTCATTGGAACCTGGAAGGAAAAGTGTTCAGTATCCACCACTTGTTGAATCAAGGAAGATTTTGTTACCACCCTTAAACATCAAGCTGGGTCTGATGAAGAACTTTGTCAAGGCCATTGACAAAACACAAGCAGCTTTCAAGTACCTCTGTGGAAAATTTCCAAGGTTAAGTGAAGCTAAGATAAAGGAAGGTGTCTTTGTTGGTCCTCAGATTCATGAACTTCTTCGAGATGATGCATCTGACCATGCACTGCGTGGCAAGGAAAAGACGGCATGGAAAGCCTTCCAGTTAGTGGCAATAAATTTTCTCGGAAACAACAAGGCAGACAACTACAAGTTGTTGGTGGACAACCTCCTCAAAGCATACAAAAGCCTTGGTTGCAACATGTCACTAAAGATACATTTTTTGCACTCTCATCTAGATTTTTTTCCACTGAACTGCGGAGCAGTGAGCGACGAGCATGGCGAGCGGTTTCACCAGGACATTGCAACAATGGAGAAACGCTATCAGGGCAAATGGAGCCCATCAATGCTTGCGGACTATTGCTGGACAGTGATAAGAGATGCTCCATGTAATGAATACAAGAGACAAGCCAACAAGTGCCGAGTAGACACTGAATAGGACTAAACTATGTACAGAATAGTTTTTTGCCTTTTGTTTCCTAATACATTTTATGTATATAACCCTTTTGCTGATTTTTAAAGTGTTACATAAACAGGACAGGTGAAATATTATCATGTAAAGCAACCATAAACACATGAAAAGACCTAGGTTTACAATTTATGATTAAAACTCTACTATCTACACAATATACATAGACATAAAATGTAAAAACTTAAATATCTTAGAAATAGTAGCCAATCAGTTGTTTTAGTTGTCATATTTGAATTCAGCACATCAAAATACATAATAAATAGCACATTTTATCTCTCAAGAAGACGACTTCTCAAAAATTGTAGACCAGTGTAATAACTGAGGTACCTCCCTACTTCAGATTTTGAGGGGATGTATAAGGAGACAAAGAATAAAGACAGGTTTTGTTCTTCATTGACTTCCTTTGGAGATCTGATGACCTTGGCAGTCAGTCCTATAATAAATTAAAAGAAAAGATGGTAGACATCCCCCAGAAAACCAAGAAAACTTTGTCATGGCAATCGAGAATAATTCTGAGATATTCCCTCAGGTTGTCATCCATATGGAAACAAATCATAACAGTGAAGGAAAAACCATATTAAAGAATGACTAAAGAGATTGTGGAAGAGAGCTGAACATTTCATCCATACTAGTAAACTTGTCAAAGATCCTTGTAGAACAAGTAAAGAGAAGTGAAGACTGATATAGGAGACTGACGGATAGATAAACAAATGGAAAATAGGAAGCTTTTGCATTCATAGGCTACTGAAATAGTAACCGTATACACAGTGGGTTCCAACATCCTAGATTAAAAGATATGTTAGATGGTACTCAAATTTAGTGAAAAGAGTGGAAAGGGTACTTTTTATTTAAACTAAATAGCTTTGTATGTGTCCAACTTAAAAATAAGACACAAGATAGAATTGTTCTGAAATAGAAAATGAGCAATATAGAGAGTATTAAATACACTGTATATAAGTTTGCTAGGAATATTGGAAATGAGCAAGAAGTGGAAGTGATGCTGAATGATGGAGATGATAAAGTAGGAATCTTTCTGTCAATATAGATGTAATCTAAATAGGAGAGCTAGAAACAAAACAAAAAACAAAAACAAAACAAAAAAGGAGTTGGAGAATAGGAATTATGTATCAAAGCTATCTGTTCTGGGTTTTATTTTGAAAATATGATCACCTTACTGCGAGTAATAAATGCAATGAAATATGTGTCATCCAGTAGGTTCCTAAATTATATAAAAGAATAATGTTATGATCCAAAAACTAGAGACTACTGTTAAAAACCAAACCAGCATCCGAAATTTAATTGAGGCCATTCCTATCTCCACTAAAATGAGAGGACTCTAGCAACAGTGGAGCTTATACGGTTACCACATGAGATTTCATTTGTTTCTCAGGGAAACCTGCACATTGTAAAGCATATTTTTGCAGGTGTTCTCTGTCAACCTGACTGCAGGGTACTTCTATTGGTGGGGACAGAGTAGGGGGATTAGTAGGTCCTCTAGTCATCATTATTCCCATCTAGAAAGACAGCCAAAATCTTACCATATATTCTTTATGTACTACAAATGAACCAGCTCTATATTAAGGGCAAATCTTCAGACACGGGTGAGGGCAGGATTTGCCCCATAGAGAAGGTATTTCTGTGTGTTCATTGTTTCTTGTTGCAATAGCATTTAATGAAGGTCATCATGAATTTTACAAGATTAATTAAAGCTTTGTAAACAAACAAAATATCAAAAGTGGCAGCAGAGGACACACTGTTGAATGCAGCCAGAAATCTATTAATTAAAACTTGAGACTGATGTGAAATCATATTTCATGGACTCACCGGATGGACATGAAATTCAACCTTCTGATGACATCACAACTGTGAAATATGTAGGTACTTCTATATTTGGTGGTACTTTGGCTATGCATTCAAATGCAGTGCATACACTGCAGAAGGGACTCTCATAATACAAAGTAAAAATAGACATGAAGTGTGAAAGTCTGCTATTATTTTTTTCTTGATAGTATTAAAAACAATCTAGAAAAGGAATATATTTAAATTCTTATATACAGAATTGGATATAAGCACTGATATATGCCAAGTTGGAAAATGTATAGATCTTCACTAGGTGATAATACTGTGCTGGGGTTGACACCATGTTAAAACCTCTCTGAACTGTAGCATTTAATTTCAGAAAGGGGAACTACACAAAAATGAGGAGGTCAGTTAAACAAAAATTAAAGGGTACAGTGCCAAAAGTGAAATCTTTGCAAGCTCCATGGAAACTTTTTAAAGTCACCATAATAGAGGCTCAATTTAAATGTATACCCCAAATAAAAAAACATAGTAAGAGAACCAAAAAAGAGCAACCATGGCTAAACAACAAAGTAAAAGAAGCAGTGAGAAGCAAAAAGGCATCCTTTAAAAAGTGGAAGTTAAATCCTAGTGAGGAAAATAGAAAGGAGCATCAACACTGGCAAATGAAGTGTAAAAATACAATTCGGAAGGCCAAAAAAAAAAATAATAATTGAGGAGCAGTTAGCCGAAGTCTCAAAAAGTAATAGCAATTTTTTGTTTTAAGTACATCAGAAGCAGAAAGCCTGCTAAAAAACCAGGGGAATCACTGGATGATCGAAGTGCTAAAGGAACACTCAAGGACAATAAGGCCACTGTGGAGAAACTAAATGAACTCTTTGCTTCGGTCTTCATGGCTGAGGATGTGAGGGAGATTCCCAAACCTGAGCCATTCTTTTTAGGTGATAGATCTGAGGAACTATTCCAGATTGAGGTATCATTAGAGGAAGTTTTGGAACAAATTGATAAATTAAAAAGCAATAAGTCACTGAGACCAGATGGTATTCACCCAAGAGTTCTGAAGGAACTCAAATGTGAAATTGCAGAAATAGTAACTGTAGTCTGTAACCCATCATTTACATCAGCTTTTTATACTAGATGACTGGAGGATAGCTAATGTGATGCCAATTTTTTAAAAGGGCTCCAGAGGTGATCCCGTCAATTACTTCAGTACCAGGCAAACTGGTTGAAACTATAATAAAGAACAATATTGTCAGACATATAGATTAACATAATTTGTTGAGGAAGAGTCAACATGGCTTTAGTAAAGGGAAATCATGCCTCATCAATCTACTAGAATTCTTTGAGGGGGTCAACAAGCATGTGGACCAAGGGGATCCCAGTTCATATAGTGTACTTAGATTTTCAGAAAGCCTTTCACAAGATCCCTCACCAAAGGCTCTTACGCAAAGTAAGCTGCCATGGGATAAAAGGGAAGGTGCTCTCATGGTTTGGTAACTGGTTAAAAGATAGGAATATGTATAAACGGTAGGTATAAATGGTCAGTTTTCAGACTGGAGAGAGGTAAATAGTGGTGTGCCCCAGAGGTCTGTTTTGGGACCAGTCCTATTCAACGCATTCATAAATGATCTGGAAAAAGGGGTAAACAGTGAGGTGGCAAACATTGTGGATGATACAAATTACTAAAGATAGTTAAGATGCGAAGATGCTACAAAAGATGTGAAGATGTGAAGAGCTACGAAAGGGTCTCTCAAAATTGGATGACTGGACAACAAAATGGCAGATGAAAGTTAATGTTGATAAATGCAAAGTAAAGCACATTGGAAAGCATAATCCCAACTATACATATAAAATGAGGGGGGTCTAAATTAGCTGTTACCACTCAAGAAAGATCTTGGAGTCATTGTAGATAGTTCTCTGAAAAATCCACTCCATGTGCAGTAGTAGTCAAAAAAGTGAACAGATGCTGGAAATAATTAAGAAAGGGATGGATAATAGGACAGAAAATATGTTGCCTCTATAGAAATCCATGGTACACCCGCATCTTGAATACTGTGTGCAGATGTGGTTGCCCAATCTCAAAAAAGATATATTGGAATTGGAAAAGGTTCAGAAAAGGGCAACAAAAATGCTAAGGGGTGTGGAACGGTTTCCATATGAGGAGTGATTAATAAGACTTGGACTTTTCTGCTTGGAAAAGAGACGGCTAAGGGGAGATATGATTGAGGTCTATAAAATCATGACTGGTGTAAAGAAAGTAGATAAGGAAGTGTTGTTTACTACTTCTCATAACACAAGAACTATGGGTCACCAAATGAAATTAATAGGCAGCAGGTTTAAAACAAAGAAAAGGAAGTATTTCTTCACAGCACAGTCAACCCGTGGAAATCCTTGCCAGAGGATGTTGTGAAAGCCAAGACTATAACAGGGTTAAAAAAAAAAAACTGGATACATTCATGGAGAATAGGTCTATCAATGGCTATTAGCCAGGATGGGCAGGACACCCTAGCCTCTGTTTGCCATAAGCTGGGAATGAGTGACAGGGGATGGATCACATGATGATTACCTGTTCTGTTCATTCCCTCTGGCACTGGCCACTGTTGGAAGACAGGATACTGGGCTAGATGGACCTTTGGTCTGACCCAGTAGGGCCGTTCTTATGTTCTTATGTTCTTATGTACTTAATATGAGTTCTTGGCACACAAAGCTAAATGCATGTACGTTTTTTTGTTTGTTTGTTTGGGGGGGGGGTTACTTTCAAGAATGAAGCTAAATCACTTTCCTAGGAAGCCTGCTTGACCAGTTATTTAGAAGAGAGGATTCCTTTTGATAGCCTGTCATATACATTATGTGTCGTCATGGTTCCTGGACAATACTGCTAAAACAGGGTCTGCTGGACTTCTTTAAGATGTGATTAGCGTACTGTGAGATCTACGTTATGAGATATTGGTGCATCACAGCACTTAAATGATTTGGGAAATAATTTTGCTTTCTGCTGCTTTCCAAAAGACAATTTATATGGTTTCATAGTGCAAATGGGTTCAGTGGTAAACTTGCTACATGTTTCATACAGATTGTAATGGGGATATACAGAAACTCCTGAACATTCAAATATATGCTTATGGATATTTCAGGTCATTTCAAGGGCATGTTTGTGATTTGTTTTCCCCATGCTCCTCACAGACAGTTGTTTCACAGCTAACGTATAATTTAATCATATTAGTACTGGGTATCTGTGTGTAATTACTCAGGATCAGTTTCCCTCCTTAGACTTGACTTTGTGGTGAAATGCAGTTGGCTATCCAGGCACTTGTCTTTTCTTAAAGTAAGTCCTGTTTGTATCATGATACAAGCAGGAGAGGGATTCATCTTGACATTGGTTTAGTCTCTGAGATTCATGATGTGTGGTTTTCTTTCCCTTCTCTTCCTGAGCATTATAGCCAAATTCATCTTGGAGCAACTACATTTAAGTCAAGACTAAACGGTCAAGGTTCAAGTTACACCAGGGAAGACTTAGGTCCTAATTGTTTCAACCTGTTAGACATTAGGTTAATCTCCCTAGTGAAAAACAGATCTATAAATATCTGTTTATTCTTGCTCTGTTGCTCTGTATATTTTATTTGCTGTTCAGTAAGTGCGGTCAGTATGACTTAAAAATAAAACCTTATTAAAGTAAATGAATGACATATTACTAAAATCAACAGTATATTTTTGCCTTGTTTTAACTAGTCATTTAAAATTGAAATGGCCCAGTATGAAGTATTTTTTGTGGTATTGTGCTGATGGTATTTTTTATTTCTGCTTTCTTCTGTTGCATCAGTGTCAATTGATTTTAATTCATTGTGCCTATATATATGTGAGGGGTTTTCCAGTTTAGAAATATCATTTTCTTCTTGCTAAAACAGGTCATTTATTAACTTTTATATTATTCTAGAGAGAAAGTTCACTTCTAGAATGTCACTACTCTTCAGTGTCAACATTTATTTTAATTTTTTAAAAACTAAATATGCAATCCTCTTTTATACAGAATTGTTATTAGCAAATTAATTCTGTGCCGTGTAGTGATAATGTGATAACCGCACAGCTGGGAGCAAACCAGATTGCTTCATTTCTCTGACCATTTTAATATGCAACATTTCGATGTATCATTGTTACTAAGCAAAGTCCCATTGAAATCAATGAGGCAAGTCAACTATTCATGTCAAGGGAACTCTGCATAATACAAAATAATACATAATGGAATGAATACCTAAATGAATACCTAAGCTGCTCATGGAACAATGTACTGATCCCATAAGACATAATAGCAAAAATTTTATTCATTCTTACTGCATAGTAACTCCTGTATATTTTCACACAATCGAACATATTATCACACGCACACAAAAAACATACATCAAAAGAACATTATTAGAATATTTCCATTAGCCTCATTCTCACAAACAGCTGAACTGTTTTAGATAAAATTTCTCAGAACAATTCAGCCTGAAGGAGATACCAGACATGGGAAATTTCATCTTGAATGGTTAAAGTTTGGCAAAGTTATAAACAACTGAAAACAGATTGTTGGGCAACCTTAGTAATAGGTTGAACTGCCACACCCACCTATAATATTACTATATTACTGCATGTTAATATCACAACACAAATCTTGTCATTTAGATTATGGCAGTTCAAATTATATATATTTTCTTCAGTCTTTTCTCGCCTATGTTAAGTCCAAGCTTAGTGCATGTGAGACTCCACTCCAGCATCTTTTTATTTACAACAATATCCAATGATAATACATTATATTCTAATTACAGTAGGAAGAAAACAATAGTCTCTTCTTATGTACTTTACAATGGACATTTCCACAGTAAATTATTCATAGCACACTGCTGATGCCACCTGCAAGCAGTGCGAATAAAACTCACACCATCTTGGTTTCGTTTAAAGGCCTTTGGCTGCAGTTTTATTGTATTTGACCATATAAAACCTTCACTCAGATTAACAACTCTGCTAGCACAAGACCCCTGCAACCTTCCAAGGACTCTTGCCTCCCAAGAGACAAAAACAGATGCATTCTTGCATTTTTCCATCAGAGCACTGGATCTAGCTGCCCAAATCATGCAAACAACACAGTCAAGGAAGGCATATTTGACTCTGCAGAGAACAGGGTTGATGCCATCATTTACATATCTCCTTTTTGGTGTATAAAAATAGTGGATCACTTGGAATTCTAACAGTACTTCCCGTAACATCAAACTCACAGGGAAAACCCATAGCTGAGACAACAGCATTTCCCCAAGTGGACCTGTTGCCTCTCCAAATTCAACCAATTTCTTCTGAGCCATATGTGGAAATTTATTTTCAGTCTTATTGTTGACTCCAGAGTAATGACAGACAGACAATTTAGAAATGAAGAGAAAATTCCTGCCACAAATAAGACACTATTTTAGCTCTTTCATGTTCCCAGACCAAGGTCTAGAGACTCTCCAGGTATAATGGTGTTGGATCCTTTTCCTTCCAAGAGCTACTGTTAGCATCTTTGAAAGGGGACCATCACAGATTGTAGCTCTTGCCTCTGTCCCTACTGACATTTGAAAAAGCTGGAGTCCTTTATACTTTGGACCATAGCAAGATTGGAAGTTGGGTGTAAGTGGCTTCTAAGCATAGGAAGAAATGGTGAGTGTCCATTTCTGCCCCCATCTCCTTGCACACCCAAACCTTCCAGGACAGCCCCTGTGACCTGTCTGGTTTAATCTAACCAGTCATAGGCCAGGAAATCCCATGTGACCAGTTTCCATGGAAGTTACCCTTGGTGATATTAATGAGGACCCCACCCTTGCCACAATGGGCAAAAAAAACAACCAACCCACTGTCACATTCTGTACCTTGAGGGAACACCCATCACCCCCATGTTCATCCTTATAATATGATTGTGTTGTATCTAATGCAAAGTTTGTCATGTTGGGTGTCTTCAAAAGGCTCATGATGTACTGAGCATTGTTGTTATGGTAATGTTATAGTAACCGTTGCTATAATAATGTTATAGTAATGTTATAGGTTATAATTTCATGTATATAGTTATGAGGCCGAACATGTGTCCTCATGGCTTAAAGCAAACCCAGGCAAAAACTCTCCAGAAGCAGAGAGGCAGTTCACACCTCATCAGAGCATGTACGGGACAAACCCAGCCCAGCCTCATAGGAACAAAGGATACTGGCCTAGGTAACAACAAAGGACCTGTTGGACTCTCGAGTGAGTCACCCCCCTCTTCCTTTGGTCAGTTTGGGACAACAATGAGGCAATTCTCACCTGACTCTGAAGGGGCAGGGCAAAGCCAAGAGGGAAGAAAGGACATGATAAAAGGGATAGATGTTTGCCATGTTCTTCCTCTCTCTTCCACCTCCATCTACAGACATCATCTCCAAGCGACGGAAGCATTGATCAAAGGGAAGAGCCTGGCTGAAGGGCAACCAGCCAGCTTGTGGTGAGAAGCATCTAAGTTTGTAAGGGCACTGAAAGTGTTAAGATCAGCTTAGAATGCTGTCAAGGCTGAATCCCAACTCTGTCACTCCGGGTGCAGAAGTAGGGCCTGCAAGGATTTTAAAAATTAATACTTGGCACTCCAGGCTTGTATTAAATTCCCAAGGTTACAGCATATCTCTGACCTTGGCTTGGTAAACACTGGCACCATCCAAATGCAACAAAACCCGCTTTGAACCCAGAAATGAGCACTTGGGAATTCCTCCCTGTGGGGTGCCCTCATGCCCTTTCACCCGCCCCTTCCCCCCGGGGAAGAGCTGGAAAAGGAAATAAAGGAAATTAGCTGTGGCTACCAGCTAATCAAAAAACATGCACAAACCTCTTAGGACACCAAAAAATCCAATCTTGTTCTTAAAAAAGGTAAACATTATTAAAAACAAAAAGAAAGAAAATACATCTGGAACTTAGGCTTTTGCTAGATTTTAAAAGAGCAATTCCAAAACTCAAGCACTCAAAATAGCTTTCTTGGGGTTCAGCTTAAATGTTACAAGCAAACAAAAGCATCTGGGGTTAGCACAGAGGAGTCCAAAAGCAATAAGAAATAAAAGAAATAACTCTAATCACATCTCGTTAACATTCTGATCTACTTACACATTGGAGTTCAGATAAGTTGTTCTAGGCATGATCTGATGACTTATAATCATACCTGGCTTAGCTGCTTATAGCATGGCTGCCCTGTCCCTTCAGCCCAGAGAGAACAGACAGAGGGAAAGTTTCTTTCCCAATTTTAAAAAGTTTTACCTTCCCGTTGGCTCTTTTGGTCAGGTGCCCACTTTTTTTCTTTATCTCGGGACTTTTTAATCCTTTGCACTTAAAGCAAATACAGAACAGCTCCCAGAAGGGATTTTACAGCTAACTGGCTGGCTGGGTGTCCATCAAAGGGAGCTCCCCCTCCCCCCACCCTTTATTTATTACAAATGCATTTTGCTTTTATATCATTTGACCAAATCTAACTTGTTATGCTTTGACTTATAATCATTTACAATCTCTCTCTCATAGTTAATATTTTTTGTTGTTTATTCTACCTGATGCAGTGTGTTTGGTTTGAAGCATGTCAGAGACTCCCCTTGGGAGAACAAGCCTGGTACATATCAATTAGAATGTTAAATTGACGAACTCATATAAGCCTGCAGTGTCCAGCGGGCATAACTGGACACTGACAGACGGAGGTTCCTAGGGGAGAGTCTGGGACCGGAGATATTGGCTAGTATAGTTCGGTTGCACAATCCAAGGAGCAGCTTACATGCCAGAGGCTATGTGTGAACAGCCCAGGAGTGGCCGTCCTCACAGCAGAGCAGGGTCAGGCTGGCTCCCGGATTCAAGGATTGGAGTGACTTAGCAGATCACCTGTCTGGATAACACCAGAGGGGAACATCACACCAACCAACCAAAAACAAAAACACAAAAAACCATAACCCCATGGAAGTAGGGATCTGCATATGCATAGTAATAAAACTGAATCATAAAAATAGTAATGGCTACAGTAGGGCTATCGATTAATCACAGTTAACTCATGCGATTAACTAAAAAAATTTAATCATGATTAAAAAAATTAATTACGATTAATCACAGGTTTAATCGAATTGTTAAATGATAGAATACCAATTGAAATGTATTATATATTTTTGGATGTTTTTCTACATTTTCATATATATTGATTTCAAATACAACACATTGCAAAGTGTACACTGCTCACTTATATTATTATTTTTATTACAAATACCTCGATATAACGCTGTCCTCGGGAGCCAAAAAATCTTACCGCGTTATAGGTGAAAACGCGTTATATTGAACTTGCTTTGATCCGCCGGAGTGCACAGTCCCCCCGACCCCCCGGAGCACAGCTTTACCGCATTATATCAGAATTCACGTTATATCGGGTCACATTATACCGGGGTAGAAGTGTATTTGCACTGTAAAAATGATAAACATAACAAATAGCATTTTTCAATTCACCTTATACTAGTAATGTAGTACAATCTCTTTATCATGAAAGTGCAACTTACAAATGTAGATTTTTTTTTGTTACATACCTTCACTCAAAAACAATGCAAAACTTTGGAGCCTACAAGTCCACTCCGTCCTACTTCTCGTTCAGCCAATTGCTAAAACAAACAAGTTTGTTTACATTTATGGGAGATAATGCTGCCCAGTTCTTATTTAAAATGTTACCAGAAAGTGAGAAAAGGTGTTTGCTGGCATTTTTGTATCTGGCATTGCAAGGTATTTACGTGCCAGATATGCTAAACATTCATATACCCCGTCGTTCTTCGGCCACCATTCCAAAGGACATCCTTCCCTGCTGATGAAGCTCGTTAACAAAGTAATGTGTTAATTAAATTTGTGACTGAACTCCTTGGGGGAGAATTATGTCTCCAGCTCTATTTTGCTTGCATTCTGCCATATATTTCATGTTATAGTAGTCTCGGATGATGACTCAGCATATGTTGTTCATTTTAAGAACACTTTCACTTCAAATTTGACAAAATGCAAAGAAGATACCAATGTGAAATTTTGAATGATAGCTACAGCACTTAACCCAAGATTTGAGAATCTGAAATGCCTACACTTAAATGGCACTGTTAATAAATTTCAATTGGTATTCCATTGATTAAGTATTTAAATGTATTTCTACATTGTTAAAATATATTGATTTCAATTACAACACAGAATACAAAGTGTATAGTATTCACTTTATATTATTTTATTACAAATATTGGCACTGTAAAAATGATAAATAAAAGAAATAGTATTTTTCAATTCTCCTCAGAAAAGTACTGTAGTGCAATCTCTTTATCATGAAAATGCAACTTACAAATGTAGGTTTTTTTGTTACATAACTGCACTCAAAAACAAAACAATGTAAAACTTTAGAACCTACAAGTTCACTCAGTCCTACATCTTGTTCAGCCAATCACAAGGAGAAACAAGTTTGTTTACATTTATGTGAGATAATGCTGCCCACATCTTAATTACGTCACCTGAAAATGTGATCAGGAGTTTGCATGGTAGTGTTGTAGCTGGCATCTCAAGATATTTATGTGGCATGAGATTCATATACCACTTCATGCTTCAGCCATCATTCCAGAGGACATGCTTCCATGCTGATGTCGCTCGTTAAAAAATAATGTATTAATTAAATTTGTGACTGAACTCCTTGGGGGAGAATTATGTCTCCAGCTCTATTTTACTTGCATTCTGCCATATATTTCATGTTATAGCATTCTCGGGTGATGATTCAGCACATGTTGTTAGTTTTAAGAACACTTTCACTTCAAATTTGACAAAATGCAAAGATGGTACCAATGTGAAATTTCAAAAGATAGCTACAGCACTTGACCCAAGATTTAAGAATCTGAAGTGCCTATCAAAATCTGAGAGGGATGAGGTGTGGAACATGCTTTCAGAAGTCTTAAAAGAGCAACACTCTGATACGAAAACTACAGAACTCAAACCACCAAAAGAGAAAATCAACATTCTGTTGGTGGCATCTGACTCAGATGATGAAAAAGAACTTGCTTTGGATCGTTATCAAGCAGAATCTGTCAACAGCATGGATGCATGTCCTCTGGAACAAGAAGTAGGGCTGATTGGACTTGTAGGCTCTAAAGTTTTACATTTTATTTCTGAGTGCAGGGTTTTTTTTAAGTCATTCTACATTTGTAAGTTCAACTTTCATGATAAAGAAATTTCACTGCGCTACTTGAATTAGGTGAATTGAAAAATACTGTTTCTTTTGTTTTTTACAGTGCCAATATTTGTAATAAAAAATAAATATAAAATGAGCACTGTACACTTTGTATTCTGTGTTGCAATTTAAATCAATATATTTGAAAATGTAGAAAACATCCAAAACTATTTAAATAAATGGTATTCTATTATTGTTCAACAGCATTATTAATTGCACGATTAATCACAATTATTTTTTTTAATTGCACGATTAATCACAATTATTTTTTTTTATCGCTTGACAGCCCTAATTTTTTTTTCAAACTTGGAAAATGGAAAATTGTTAAGGAAAGGAAATTTATTTCCTGGTTTCTTAGAAGTAATTCAATTTATAAAGGCTTAAAAATGGAAATAAAGTATCTTGCAGTGTCTTGCTTTTATGAGAATGTTCAGAGCAGAAAAATCACTGACATTTTCTGGTCTCATATAACTAACTTAATTATATGACTATATTGTATTTGTTATCTTCAACTCCCTTTTGTGATTTTTACAATTAACCTGATTAACCTCTAATTCACGAGATTCATACTGTATCTTTTCTATTCCTTTCAGAAATGCTAGTGATATTTTTTTACCGTCTATATTGCAGAATTATCATATCAGTATCAGCAGATAAAGGACTCAGTCTTCCTCCTCCACTAAAATCAAAGGGCATTTACACATGTGAGTAATCCCACTGAAATCCAGGCGCCTGTTTACATGAGTAAAGTTACTCGTGTAAGTGTTTGCAGGTCCTGGCCCCAGGAAAAATTGGTACTTACAAAGAAATAGATTAGTAGATATGATGGTCTGCCAAGGGATATGCAGGGGATAACAGGGAATTTCAAGCAGGAACTTCAGTGAAGCCACACTCTTCAAGGCGGTTGATACGTAAACTTTAAAAGGTTCCAAGATGCACACTGCTCCATAATGATGGAATAATGGTTGTGAATAACTTAAAATGAGAGTCTCAAATAATAATAATAATAATAATAATAAAAACTCTCATTATGTTAAGATATTGACAGGTGGTTCTTGTGCACTTACTGAGCCAAAAGACTTAAAGAAACATGTGTTTATATAAATATTTATTTAAATATGTACATAGTAAAAAGTGCCTTTTCATATGCTCTATTTTGTCTTGATTAAACTTTAAAATGCAATGAATTATTATCCAGACATAGCTAAGATACAGCAGTACAATTCAGTACAGTCCATTACTAGCAAACCAAAGAGCTCAATAGCTCCTTATCCACTTTCAACAATTCCCCACCCGTAGAAAACTCCCCACTCCCACATTTTGCAGGATTGTGGAGAAAAACAAAGTTTGTGGTATGGCCAGAGCATTATCAGATTCAGGTTATTTTGGACCACTGGGAAGGGGAGAAATTCCACCAGGCCCTCACAGAGAAAGCCCCCTGGGGGACTTCATCTTAAGCATTCTACTCATCTTACCTATGTCAGTGTGACATAGGGAAAAAGAAGATTTCTCATGTAGATAGGCCTTTAGAGGTTAAAAAAAAAAAAAAAAGGAACTAACACCTTAACTTCTATCTGTTAACCTCCGGGGTTCTTTACCAGTTGCAGTATCTAGATGATTTCAAATTGCAGCCCCGTGTAGAGTGTAGCCCCATCTTTAGATTGCAAAAAGAATATAGCCATATCCATGTGAACTAAGTGCCTAAGTGGGAGCATATATAAACCTTTGATAAATGTTGTTCTTTACAATAATGTTTACAAATATAAAAATTCAATTTTATCTCCTTTGCATCCATTTACATACATTACAATCATGTATTTTCATTCACCACAGGATAGCATGTGAATGTTTCATTTACCTTTGCTTTCTAGTTTCTTTATATTAAAAAAAAACAAATTAATAAAAAGCTTCCCTATGGTGCTTGGACAAATTGGCTTCCCAAATACAAAAAAGCCTGGAGTTTTATTAAATACATTAATGTCCTGGCTCTGGGATATATTAGAGTTTTTAATTGTGTTTGAATAGATTTATTGGTGAAAAGTGGCTCCTTTGATATCACCATTCAAATAACTGCAGGAGACAAAATGAACCAAATGGATCTGCACGCAATGGACCAAAAATAGCTTATTTTTAACTGGACAAAGACAAAGTTAAGGATCATCTCAAGCTATTATATAATTATCATGGTGTGGTGTGATGGGGTTTATAAGCCTCACACTGGAATGGAAGGGGTTAAGGAGCTGATTTGGGCTGCAGTGACCCCTCCACACCTCTAAATCATGCCAGGTTTGGAAGAGGAGATGGGAACCAGAAATTTCTGGGGATAATTGAAAAAAAGATTCAAAGCTTTCAGAAATGTAGAAGCAAATTCAAAGAATTAATGGAATTTGAAGTAAAAGTGAACTCATACCTGGCCTTATTGTGAACAATGAAACTGAGGTCTCCAGCTTTGGAAAGGCAGACATTTCAGCAAAAGAATTTCAAAAGTCATTAGTGATATGAATCAAAGCAATGAGTTTAATGAGGAAAAACAAAAAGGAATTTATTGAGGAAAACAGTAAGCTCTTAAATGGTTTGAGGGAATATACTTATGATGTGTTAAACACAAAATTTAGCAAGCCGGAGATTATTGCAGACATTAGAAAAAGGAAAAATGCAGCTCCAGTTAAAGATAATATAAGTAATTAAATGGTTCAACACTTGTCAGAAGGGAGTCCAAAGATTCCATTACAATTATATTACATAATGATATGTGGGGAAAGTATTGTTGCCCATAGAATGAAAAAAAAAAAAAAAAAGATAGCAGTTAGGAAACCAGGCAAAGTTCATACAAGAACTGATGCATATAAGCCTATTGCCCCCCATCATATGTGGGGGAAGTCATTGAAAAAAATTATAAATGTAAGACTAGTGGAATATTTGGAGAAAAATGATATTATAATTGTGACATTACCCAGGGCAGGGCCGGCTCTGGCTTTTTTGCCGCCCCAAGCAAAAAAAAACCAACCTGCGGCACGGCTGGAGCAGCAAAGCAGGAAAAAAAAAAAACCTGTGGCGCGGCCGGAGTCAGAGTGCAGGGGGACTCCCTGTACTACTAGCAGGGGGAAGGGGGAGGGGAGAGAGAGAAGGGGGGTGGTCAGGGCTTCAGTGGGGCACTCGCTCCGCGGCCCCAACCGCTGCGCCGCCTGTCGGGAGGGCCCCGCACCGCTCCGGTCAGTGGGGAGGGAAGGACGTGTGCTGCCCTGCTGGGCTTGCTGCAGACCTGGCTGGGGCAGATGGAGCGTGCAGCCCGTTCCCAGCAGGGCGCTCCCCTCCTCTGCGCCGCCGCCCCCTACAGGGCGGCCGGATAGGCAAAAAAAAAAAAAAGTGGCCGTGCTGCCCTAGGATTGGGCGTAATGCCGCGCCATAGAATCTGCTGCCCCAACCATGAGCTTGCTCGGCTGGTGCCTGGAGTCAGCTGTGACCCAGGGTACAATCTGGGCAGATGGACAATTGTGTTCTCAATTCTCCAACCTGGGTTACCTTTCACACTGCTTCACTGTGAGAGCAACCACTCCTGGTCTGCTCATACACAGCCTCCAGCATGTAAATCACTCCCAGTTATATTGTATGAGTGTCATAGCCAGCCACTCATGAATTACATTACAGGATGACACCAGCAAACTCCCAGTCCCAGATTTCCCCCCAGAAATGTGCATCTTATACTGCCCAGCACCCACCTGGACAATGCAAGCTCATACAATGTTGCCACATACATTTTAAAAGAACAAGAATGCTCAGCAGATTATGAGTTTTCCCATGATACCTCACAAGGCACACTTTGTACAAAATTTACTATAGTCTTATAAAAAGAGTGCAGACTGTCACAATAATTGAGGTACAGATTGGTTTCAGAAAAGGAAGATGAACAGTTGACCATATAATGAGACTAGAAATTGAGGTACAAAAAAAGCATAAGGACTGAAAATTTTATAATAACTCTCTTCCTAGACATTGAAGAAATATATGACATGTGATGAAGGGAAGGCCTGCCTTATAACCAGTCAGAATTGGACTAAAAGGATAATGTTTTGGTGGATAAGGGATTTTTTTAGTGACAGAACTATACATGTCAAAGTGGGAACAGCTTTATCAAAAATCTACAAGCTTACAAATGGAACACAGCAAGGGAGTATTATCAGCCCTACTTTGTTTTGCATTATGACAAATGACCTCCAAGAAACTGTGCAGATGAGAAAAGATATTTCCCTTTTTGCAGATGACTGTGCATAGAAGACTTTAAAGTAGTTGTGGAAAGGACAGAGAATTTGCAAGAAGATAAATGATTGTGGATTTAAATTGTCCCTTGCAAAAACTAAGGGAATATTTTTAACCAGGTAGAAAATTAGGGAAGCCTGGGACTTCTTTATGGTGAAAAAATTCAGATAGTTCAAGAGTTTATGCTGGTAGGAGTAGTGTTTGATAATAAATTAACATGAAAAGGTCACATAGATAATATCATACAACATTGTAAAAGTAGGATCAACTGACTTAAAAGTATAGCTGGAAACAAATGAGGTGCAAATAAGAAGGCACTACTGGTTATGATGTATAGATCATTTATAAGATCAGTTTTAGACAACTGATGCCATGCTTTAGGTTCAGCCTCAAAACTAATTCTTAGAAACTTGGAACTACTTCAGGCCCAAGCTCTGCAACTAGCATGCAGTACAATGATAACAAAACCTGTGTGCATGCAACAAATAGCCATGGGACAAGCAGCTATACATCTAAGGATGAAAATATTAAAGCTAAGCTTTTAGACAAAGGTAAAATTGAATTATGAAAAAAAGAACTACGCAGCAGATTTATGAGCATTTCTGGGAGCTTAATACACAAAATTATATGGATTTCTACCCACTTCCTCATACTATCAGGGGCAAAAACGAGTAAAGGAAATATGTGAAAAAGAAAAATTGAGAGAACTAAAAAAATTAGACATGGGGAATCAAATTACAGCCGGGTAGTTATTTAACCATTTGGATTTGAAATTCTATGAAAAAAATGAAGAAAGGAAAAAACACATGACCAATTAAATTTCTGAATTTATTTATGAAAAATAGGGCCATCTTTGCCAAGTCTATCGATGGCTCAAAAGTTCACAGCATGGGTAGAGAACAGTCTTTTGGGCAGACAATTTTAAAGTGTGGTCACAAAGGAGCTTGCAAAGGAATGAACAGAACTATGAGATGACAAAACAAAAGGACAAAAGTTTTATGATGAATGCTCAAAAATTGAATATAATATGCCACTCCACCCTCATGATAGAAAAAATGAAGTAACCATTATTTAGAATGTTAACCGATCATTGTGCCTTAAATGATAAGCTAAACTTATTAAAGAGACATAAAGATGGACTGTGTAATGCGTGCAAAACCAAAGAAACTGTTGATCGTGTTCTATGGAATTGTGGGAAATATTTTATGGGAGGAAAGTTTCTTTGTGAAAAATTGAGCCAGTTTGGAATCAAAAATGTTTCCCTAAAGGGACTAGTGAGAATATCAGGGCAATGAAATAGTGAAGAAAAAAAAAGTCTTGCTGTGTTTCCTTAAGGATACTAGACAAGTGAAAGGATTAAAACAACAACAACAAAATATCCTTGGTGAAGTGAGGCGGTGTGGCGCCCCTCCCCCGCATAGGGCCAAACTTCCCCTAACCCCAACGTGGGCGGAGTCACCAGGTCCGGCGCCCGCCCCTCCGAGGTCACGGCCCTGACCCAGAAGTACAAAAGCCCGCCTGCAGAGCTCAGCGGAGCCCAGGCTGGCAGAGAGAGTAGACATCCCGGGCCGAGCTCCCACTTGGGAGACAGCCGCAGGCCGCCTGCTACCCCACCGTGCCAGTCGAGCCTACCTCTCGCCAGGTACCCCCAGGAGGACTGGCCAAACCTGCCCCAGGCCTGCAACCCTGAGGAGGAGCCAAGCCTGCCCCGGGCCCGCTACCCCGAGGAGGAGCCAAGCCTGCTCCGTGCCAGCTACCCTGGTGGAGAGCTGCCGGGCCTGCCCCCAAGCCCCGCACCAGAGGACCCAACGAGGTAGGCCCCGAGGGGGAACACGGAAGTAGCCCGGGGGTAGCCGACCCCGGTCAGGCTGCAGAGACATGTGAGCCGATATCAGTGTGTTTCGGTCAGGACACCCCACTGACCAGCAGCGGCAGTAACCGCTTCTAGGGCCCCGGGCTGGGACGCAGTGGAGTGGGTGGGCCTGCGTCCCCCCCGCCATCCTCGCCCACGGGTGGCAGGCTTCCCCCTCACCCAACGCTCAGGTGGGAACCTGGGTCTCCCCCAAGTGGATTGTTGCTCAGCCCCTGCAGCAAAGGGCCTGAGCTAGCTGATTGTTTGCTCAGCCCTACCTGAGGGCCTGAGCTCCTGGAACTGTGGGTCGCTCAGCCCCTGCGTAAAGGGGCCGGAACTTTGACTGTCTGTGCTGTAGTGAGTCGGTGTGGCGCCCTTCTGTCCCGGAGGGTAGAGCCCCGGTGCAAACCTACTACACTTGGCTAAAAATGAATGAAGACGCTGATGATCATAGTCTCAGATTTCGAACAAAGACAAATATGGCGGAAACCTTGGGAACTGAACAGGCTGTTGAGCCTGCAGATTCCCTGAGTTCAGAGTTGTGCTGCAGCCCAGTGAACTTTGAAGTGGACAGTGATATATCCAGGGCCCCATATCCTGGAGGGAGTTACCTTTAGGTTTTTCTTTTCCTTTCATTTGTTTAACCTTGTTTGCTGTCCGCAGACTGTTTTGTCATTTTACCACAGACCCCAAAAGGGAACAAAACAGCCAAGAGGCCTTGGCTGGAAGTGCTGACCTACTAGAAGACACACCCCAGAGCCCCTCCTGGGGTGGGAGTAATTGGACTTACATGAGTATGGTACTTGCATAGCTCCTAAAGGGGGTACTCTAGCACAAACAGATCCATTCATCCACTCTTACTTGCATAAGTATCAATTTAAGACCTGTCATCTTCATTAGACTCTTTAGAAAAATAATCT
Source organism: Malaclemys terrapin pileata (assembly GCF_027887155.1). Classification (NCBI taxonomy): domain Eukaryota; kingdom Metazoa; phylum Chordata; order Testudines; family Emydidae; genus Malaclemys; species Malaclemys terrapin. The sequence goes on along the minus strand of NC_071507.1, from coordinate 156,388,265 downwards.
CTTCCCACCATCAAGGAATAAGTACAGACCCAGAACTGGAAAATAGATTACCAGCTACTGGGTCATCATCACAATGAAATTGCTACTTGCTTACTCCAGGTGGAAAAGTATTTCTCAATACTTTCCATTAGAAAATTACTGCCAGCATTTTCACTAAATTAGGTCTATTTTTTGCCAGTGGGAATGTTACAATTGTTCAATATCACTTTACAAAGATTCAGTGGTGAAAAAATTGTTGTTCTGCTCTTTGTGCTTCTTTTACTTTTAACGAAGAGAGGGTCTAGACTATATGTACCCATTCAACATATTCATATGTATTTCTGATCTTCATTATGTGTATTATAAATTGCTCCAGGACCAGCTGATATCAATTGACACTCATTGCTTCTTGTATTTGCTTTTGGAATTCACTTGCTCTTTACCTGATGTTTTTAACTTGTGACCATATAAAATGTGTCTGGCCTGGCACCATTCCCATCACTTGTATTTCTTGTTTTATGTGCTTCCTGATTTTTTTTTTTTACTGTGCCTCATAGTAGTTTCAACTCCTGCAACATATATTCCTATTTAGTATATTTAATACAAATTCTTAAAAAAAAAAAAAAAAGCATTCAGCACATTTTCCTTTCACAGCCCTCCATTTTAAATTTGACACTTGCACATATTTTATTCCACCAAAATCTACAGTGAAATATGTATTCATTTCTGTGGGTATAAATGTATCTATACAATATCTCTAGAGCCTCCATAAAATCATAAATTGGAGATTGAAAAGAACTTCTGGGACATGTAGCCTATCAGCTGCTAATACAGGATTGTTTCATACACTACATTTCACAAGCTCATTATCCAGTCTAATTTTAAATGTTCCAGATGATGGAGCTTCCACTACTTCCTTTGAAGAATTGGACTATTTCAGTCTAACAGATCTCACTGTCAGGAAATTCAGTCCAATTTTCTCTCTCAACTTCACCCTATTACTCGTAGTCATAATCCATTGTATCATCCCTTCACAGTGGTCATTGTCACTGAGGGGAGAAGCAGTGACCTCAGGCAAGCAGGAGCTGGGATACCAGGCCATCCTGTTGGCCATGATTTTAGAATCCAAGATTGGAATTTCTGCAGGAGGGTGAGTTACAGCTCCTTTCTTCACTCAGTTTTGGGAAGCTCATGACATGGCCATTGTTGGCTTCCAGCTGGCAAGACAGACTGGGAGATATCATTCATTCTGGTTGCCATTGTTAAATAGAAGCTGGAGGAAAATAATGTGGCATAACTTCCTTCATACTGAATGATCAGTTCTTAAATCAAAGATAAACTGTTGATATTATTTGATTAATAATGCCACATTTTGTTCTCACAGGGGACCCCATGTGGGCCACTTTCCCTCACAGTCACACTGCATAACATCCTTGTGGCAACCACAGCAATTGTTTACATGAAAAAGCAGTGTAAGGAAAGTATTTAATGTATTTGTAACTGTATTTAATGTAGCGTAGTATCTGAAAATACAGCCCCCTCTCAGACTACCACCATGTTCTCTGTTGTTCACTGTCACTCCCACACGCACTGAGTTTCCGATTTCCCCCAGGGTACTCGACCCCCGTTCTGCCCCAGACCCCGTCCCCACTCCACCTCTTCCCATTCCATTGCACCTCCTCCCCTGAGCACGTCCCACACTCACTCCACTATTGCCCACACTCCTCCCCCTCAGTACCTCCTGCACAGCTGATCAGCGGTGGGCTGGAGGCGTTTGTGGTGGTGGGGTGTGTGAAAGTGGTGCTGATTGGTAGGGGCTGCTGGTGGGTGCTGAACACCAATTATTTTTTCTGTGGGTGCTTCAGCACCCATGGAGTTGGCACCTATGGTCAGTCCACAATCCGGAGTTTGCTTTTGTAAATAAATGACTGTTCTCATTACCTTTGGTCAATGCAGAGACAGAGTGATTTCTTTCCACTAATACACTTCTAGGAGTGTATGGGAATGCTAAGGAAACTTTTGCTTATGCCTGAAAGCTCACTTCTCTACCTGTGCTTTAGCATCACAATTGAACCCAGAAGAGCTTGAGCTGGAGTCCCATTGGCATAAATGAGAAGGACTAGCTGAAATGTTGTTTTGAGAGCTCCACAGCTTTGGAATTAGCTTCCCCTTTCATCCAAAATAGCCCAAAGCTTATGATCTTCAGGACATATTACAAAGTCCAAGATGCTGGTGGAATTGTAAGGGTAAGTAATTGTTTGAAGGGAAAGAGGGGTTTGAGTTTTTAAGCTGCCTGTGCTATTGGTGGTCAAATATTTCAAATTGTACAGCTATATTTAGGATGTGTGTGTCTGTAAATTATATATAGAGAATATGGATAAGCAATTTAGAATTTTTATAAATCTAAAGTTATACAATATAAATCTATAAATAAAATGTTTTGACCAGGAAAACAAGTTACCTGTTATGCAAAAGAGTTAAATTTTCATAAAGAGATTTAATGAATTTGGTATCTAGAATTGGGTGGGGATCCACATTGGAGTTTGCAAACATCAGGTTTTCATTTTGTACCACTTCCAAGGCCTTGACTCCAGAACTCCACTGATGTTTTTCCTGTAAAGCAAGAGAAATGCTCTATGTTGTCATGGCTATTTATATTTATTCATTCATTTTCTGAAAGAAAGAAATCTGAAGGAAGAATCATGCAGAGGGAAAAATATATATTTTGGCCCAATTGTCAGGAGTGGTGAGCACCTGAAAATCCATTGAAGTAATGGAAACTGTAGGTCCTGAGTACCTATGGAAACCATAACAATAAGTTATTTTACATAGGTGAGGAAATTGAACCTTTTAGTGCCAGGTATCTTTGTGCCCTCACCACAAACTATATATGCATAAAGGTTGAAATCCTGGCCCTAATGAAATCAATGGGAGCTTTCCAATTGACTTCAGTGGAACTAGGATTTCACCCCGAATAGTTAAGAACTAAAATCACTTTGAGTAGTGTGTTACATAACCTCTCATGGGGTTCATCTGATTCTATGAGGATTGGCCCATTGCAAGAGTGATGTTCCAGTTGCGAAGAGTTCAAATACATTCTTATGCCATTCCCAGAAGCAAGAAAAATGGGGCATGTCCAGAGGAAGGGGGAATATCCATGATGCCCCTATACCTGTGACAGTGTCGGGACTCACCACCGCAGCACCTCCCGCTGGCACATCTGAGAATTAGTTCTGTCCTCTGCCGGTGGTGTCCTGTCCGTCATCTGTTCCCCTGTTGGTGTCCGGACCCGCATTGCTCCCTGCTTGGTAGCGTCCACTGCTCTGGTCTCACCCCCTTCTGGGGATCTGATGCTATCAGCAGTCCTTCATCTGCACCTGTTCTAATGGCCGGCTGTAGCCTCAAAGTCTAGACCCTATGTCACATGGGCCAGCCACAGCCTGTATCAGGCCACAGTCCTCCTCAGCCAGGTGTAGTACAAGGGGAACACCCAGGCCCACCCACTATTCTGGGTCCCAACCCAGGGACCCACTAGCAGCAGCCTCCCTGCCCTCCTTCTCTCCCCTTGTCAGACTTTATCCCTGCACACCCGCTCGGCCCTTTGTAGCAAGGTCTTCAGCCTGGGGTTTTCCTTGGTTGGAGCTCCCCAGCTCCTCCTGCCCTTCCCCAGCACTGCTCTGTCCAAGGTGCTATCTTTCAACTCAGGAGCCAGTCCTCCTCCATTGGCAGTCAGGGAGAGACTGCCTTTCCCCCTTTATATAGGGCCTAACCCAGCCCTGACTGGCTGCCTCTGCCCTGCCCTGATTGGCTCCTAACAGGCCTCTGTTGATTGGCTGCTGGCCTGGGCAGCCTCAAAGGCCTGTTCCAGCCTTTTTCTCAGGGGGTAGGGCACCACCCCACCACAATACTATATTGATATCTAGTTGTTGTTTGCATCTTGGAAGCAAACATTGTAGATGCTTCATCAGCTAGGCCTTGTAGGCACTAATCTTAGTGGGTCTCAATAATGACTTAGATACATGGTTAAGGAAAAAGTTTTTATTAGGGCTGGCAGGAAAGGGGAAAGTTTGCAAATATTCTAGATACAAGGGCTTAAACAATTACAGTTCAAAATTAGCAACAGCAGTTCCTGTTTGGGCCCCTGGGACAGCCCAGTTGAGAGTCCGAGCTCTTCAGACCTAATACCTGGAATGCCCTCTCCAGTCTAGTCTCTATTCAAACAAATAAGCATTTGCTGGTGTCTAAGCCACACTCAGCTTTTGTCTCTCATTGGGGCTGCTCCACACTGGCTCCTTGCCCAGCCACTGCTGTTCCCCCATAAGTCTCACAGAGACCTGCACACATCTGTGATAATTGGCACTTGCATCCTGTTCCACATGTCGCTCTATCCACAGTTTCTGGGGCTTCTCTGCAGCATTCTGCTTCCATACATATCCCACCCCCCAAAGTGAGTTCAACCATTTCCTGATTCAAGACCTTTTCCCTTGCCTGGCCAGGGGAAGGTGAAGTGCAGCAGGGAGAACACTGATGGGAAATGTAATTCTTGCTTACCTAGGAGAGAGGCGATGTACAGTGGGGAGAGCACTGTTTTGCAGATTCATAACAGGTTAGAGCAGCCCTCAGGCTGTTATAAATCAATTCACGGGCATGGGTCCAAGATCACAGCAGTGTAAATGTAGACTGTAAGCTATCCTTTGTACCTTGCATCTGACTTCTGCTTTGTGCAGTTGAGCCAGGGACAAAGATTTGGGCTTTAATCTCACAGAAAGATCAAGTTTAATTTTATAAATATATGTATTTTCAGAATAGGTTAGTTTAAGCATCTTCTGTGAAGATTAATACAATTGTCTTTTGTGGTTTCTAAAAGTCAGTGTGGAAAATATTTGGGTGGAGATTAATATCATGGATCCATGGTCTTCATGAATTTACAAGTGACCTCAAGTATCCAGCTATTAATTCTGTAGCTCACAATTAAATTACTGTCCACCTTTCAAAGAATGCCAGGGAACCAATCATTCACTCAGTAGTTCTTTGTCTCCCTATTCATTGATGATTTGTAGAGTGTACTTTTTAAAATATAAACTGTATATTTCAATGTCAATGGAATTACAGTGTTGATCAAATGGGTTTACCCAGCTTGTAGGAATGTAAAAAAATGAGTTATGACATTCAGAAATTGTGTGGTTCATTCATCTGTTCATTGAGTAATATGGTGTCTGGATTAAATACCTCCTTGAGCTATGTGCATAATAGATATAATTCATGAAAATGGGAACAAAAAGTAAAGTCATTTCTAATTATTACAGTTTATAAGACTTTCACTAAGACATTTCAAGATGAATGTAGGATCATGTCTAGTGATTTAAAGTCACCACCTGCCTCAATTTATTTGGGATTTTCAAGAAATTTAAAGGATGAAAAATGAGCAATTTATAGAAATGTATTCTCCTGAAAGGACCTAGAAATTAGACTCTTAACAATAGAGTGGACAGTAGACTGTATTTTAGTAATATTTATTGAAATACGTTTCTGTTTGTGACTCTGTGACGGGGAGTGTACACCACACAGCCACTGAATGGGTTGATGTGGGCCGGAGACCAATTATGTTACCTGACTGCACCAAGAGTGGGAGCCAGGCTTTAATTCTAACCAGCCTGCTCCAGGTAGGCAGGTCCAGGCTGTTTAGTATAAAGAGAGGAAGTATGCAGCAGAACTGGGCTGGATTGCTGATGCTGAGGCATGTGTGTGTGTGTGTGTGTGTGTAAGTAAAAGTAAAAGTAGAATCAGAATCAGAGGATGATGATATCAGCAAAAAGGCAAAGCTGAGGAAGGAAATAAATCAAAATGTTACAATTGAAAGATCCCTAGCCAAAGAAATAAGATTAGGTGATGTTAACCCTGTGAAAGTAGGTGATTGGATTTAAAAAAAAAACAAAACCATAACATATACAGCCAGGAGTCTGTAAGATGGTGATTTTTTTAGTTGAATATAAAAACTAAGAGCAACTGAAAACTGCTAAAAAGTGAACTGCTAGGGAAAGTTAAAATACATTACCAGCTACCAAAGTATTTGACTGAAATGAAGGTGACAATGTATGGAGTGTCATTAGAGCTGATCAATGATGAGATAACCAAAAGCACAGGAGAAGATAAAGTGCTAGTAAGTCATTTATTAATTAGTAAACAAGGAGGAGAAAGTCAGCCATCAACAGCTGTAGCAATTGTATTTAAGGATCAGACTCTTCCTGAGAAAGTAAGACTGGAGTTTCAGATATTCAGAACCAAGCCACATAATCCCCACTTCCTTAAGGTATTATAAGTGCCAATAGTGTGGGAATGTAGCAACTCTTTGTACAGGGAAAATGAGATTTAGTAAATGTGGGGGAGAGCATTCTTATGAAAACTGTATGGAAGGGATGGAGGTCAAATGTAGTAACTATGGTGGTAATCACAGTCTCTCAGATAGAGGGTGTGTTGTGGCAAGACAAGCTAAAGACGCAAATTGTTAATAACATATCTTATGCAGAAGCTGTAAGGAGATACTAAGAGCATCAGTTGGAGAAGGATGAGACAATCATCACAGGAAAAGGAGAACTGCAGACAACCTCATTCTATAAAGAATATAATAATGCAAAGGGAATATGCAATGATATATTAGTAGTGAAAAAAGAAAGGTTTATTGTATATCTAATAGAAGTGATAAATTATATATCACAAACTAGGAAAAATCAGGAAAAAATGAAAATTATAGCAAGGGCTATATGTATGTTAGCAATCTGTCAGTGGAACCATATTCGTGCAATTTTGAATGAGTTTAATGATGAAATATGACTAGTATGGGGATCACAATCTTTTGTTGGAATGTGTGCAGTCTAATAGCACATGGTCAAGAACTTAAAAAAAATCCTGGAAATGAAAACTAAACTATATATCATATGTATCCAGGAAATATGGTTAGTTGAAAAGCTTGCTTTTAAAATTCCAGGGTATATTGCCTTTAAGCAAAACTGATAACTAGGAAAAGGAGAAAGCTTTTGTACTTTCATAAGGGAAAGATTAAACTACATAGCAGTAGAGAATGAAGAAGTACACCTATAATATAATTTCCCTACACTTATTACTTTTCAAAGGTACTGTAAGGTTGCAGGTAATTACCCACCTGGAATTTTAAGAAAGCTAACTGGGAGCTATTTACAAGTAAATGTGCTGAATTTTTGAATTACCATTGTGTGACTAATGACATAGAGAATTTAAATTATAATGTAATAAAGGGATTAATAGCAGCAGCTATTGTAGCCAAACCTACGATATTGAAGTACCCCAAAACTAAAAACGCATTCTATGTTGAATGAGGAGTTCAAAATTGAAGTTAAAGAAAGGAACAAAGCCTGTTTTAAAAAAGCAAAAAAATGCAATGAATAGTGATGATCCAACGAAGTATAAAAGAAATAAGGCGATAGCACAAATAATTATTTTTAAAAAATCAAAGAAAGAGAGTTGGAGGATGTATTGTGGGAAGATAAATGAAAATACCAAGACATCAAAATCAGAAGAACAAATGGAATTCTTACTAAGAGTATCCACATCAAGTCTTATTGAGACTGACAGCATAGTTAGAAGTTCTGATAACAAGAAAGCAGAACTTTTAGCAGAAACTTTCCAATGGGAAAGTATTGATGAAAATCAAAGTGAAGTTTTCCACCAGATTAAAAGATAATTCATTGGAGAAAGTAATAAATTATATACTTGGTGTAAACATGAACATGTGATGCTGAATGAATGGTTTTGTATGGAAGAACTTGAGAAAGCTATTGTTATCAGCAAGAACCCCAGTTAAAGATAATGTATGTAACATAATATTTAAAGATCTCTCTGAAAGCAGTTTGAAGATTCTCTTGGAATGATGTAAGATTATATGAGGAAAAAGGAGTGATGCTGGTAGGGTGGAAATATGAAAACCAGGCAAACTGTCCCCAAAAGTGGATGCCTGTAGACCAATTACCCTTATGTCCTCTCTGGGTAAAATTACGAAGAGAATGATGAATGGAAGATGTGTTGCCTATTTGGAAATCAATGGCATTTTAAATGAAGTGCAGAGTTGGTTTCTGAGAGAAAGAAGCATCATTGATCACACTGTTAAATTAGAAACAAATACAAAAAAAAATATGAAGCACAAGGGTTTCATAATAGCTGTCTTTCTACATATTGAAAAGGCATATGGCATACTATCGAGGGAAGGCTTGTTGTACAAAGAAGGTCCACTAGGGATAAAAGGAAGAATGTATGGGTGGATTAGAGAATTTTGGTGTAAAAGTACCATGTAGGTCAAAATTGGTAAAGACATGACAAATGTGTGTGTGTGTGTACTAATATTATATAGATAGATATAATATTAAAGGGGAAGCTGAACCTTATTTAATATTATGATAAATGATGTCCCAAAACAAATAAGTGCTGGAGTAGGTTACCCTATTTTCAGATGGTTGTGTTGGGAGCAGGAATGTTGAGGTGCCAGAAAAGAGAATCAACAAAGGCCTCTGACGGAAATTTAGGAGGTTTCAAATTCTCCATTGCTAGCCTGATCTTTACAAGAAGGAAAGTTACACAGGAATGTAAACTGTGTCAGTATGGAGAACAAATAGATATAGTTAAAAGGCTCACATTCTTAAGAGTAATATATGATATTAAATTACTTTGGAAAGAGCATACAAACTATGTTAAAGATAAATGTATAGAAAGGATTAACCTGGTTAAAAGTCTGCTGAGACTAACTGGGTGCAGGGCAGATCAGAAAATATTGCTGATGGTATATAGAACCTTAATCAGGCTGCCAAGCTTTTGAGTCAGCATCAAAATCAGAACTTAAAGAATACAATCACAGGCAATACAAAATGTCTGTGGTGCGTTGTTTTACATCACCTCTATGTGCTACCAATAGCTTCTAATGAAATGCCAGTTACACTACTCATGAAACTACTGTACATGAAACTACTGTACCTAACCTTATGGGCCAAAGTTAATGGGAACTGCAATGATGAAAGTCCTGAACAAATATATGAGGATGGTTGGAAATCGGATAAGCAAACTATAGCATATGATGCTAAAACTCAACATGCTGTTTGCGTTAAAGTGTGGATGAAGGAGTTGAAAGGCAAGTTAAAGCTGAACAAAGTCAAAACTTTGTCATAGGAAAAAATAGTTGTGGATGGAAAGTTGTGTGTCCAAATGTGGATTTAGATTTATTTTATAAACTTATGAGTAAAAAAGAGACAGTAGGTATTAAAAAATGAAGTGTGCAAGTATATAGATGAAAAGTGGAGATGGTTTTGTCAAATATATACAGATGGGTCCAAAAAAGAAAAGAAAAAGAAAAACAAAAACAGGAAGAGTAGGAATACTGTATATTGTATACCAAAACTGGGAATTAGTACTTCTAAAAGAATATCTTATTATGTAGCTGACATAACAGCTGAACCAGTAGCAATAATGCTAGCATTAAATTGGATCTGGGATGTACATCTAGAAGCAGTGATAATTTTTTTGTATTCAATCCTCAGGCCTTATGGTGATAAAGGCGTTCTCAGTATGTAGAAGTGATGTAATGGAATTATATTTTTAATAACTGTTAGTTATTACAGATAGGGATACTTGGAGCTAGAGTTGTCCCTAGACCAAATGGCAACCCAGGTGAGGCGTGTCTTCAGCACCCGTCCTCCTCTCCCATTTGTAAAAATTTTGAATACCTTATTTTTATTGCATTTGTAGCTCATTTCACGTCTTTGATGCACGATTTGCATGCATGATTTATCCTTGTCATATAAGACTATAAATGTGTATGCTAGAATCTATAAATCTGTATTTATTCATTCTATATATAAGCAAATAAAAATGTTTCCTCTAAGCTTAACCACATATGGAATACCTGAAAAAGTTTAGTTAAAAAATTATATTTTCCCTTTTGTCGCTAACAACAAAAACAGCATCCTGAGCCCAGCACTCCCCAAGCCTGGGACCCCAGGTGATCACCTGGGTTGCCTGCCCCTAAATCCGGCCCTGTATGCAGCATTGGCTTGGATCCGAGCACATATTGGGATAATAGAGAATGAAATGGCAGATAAAGTAGCTAAAAATGCTGTAAAAAGTAGGACTGACATAGAAATACATTTGAGTACACCAGAATTTAAAAGCTTAGTAGAGAAAATTTTAAGAGGAATGGCAAAAAAAAAAATGGATTAATGAAAAAGAGGAAGAAGAAGTTTTTTGAATTGTGCCCTAGAGCTGAAGATAACGACATCCCTGGATAGGACTAATGAAGTGCTTGTATTTAGATTACTAACAGGCCATTGTGGTTTAAACAAAAATGTTTTTGAATATAGACATATATGTAGGGCCCTGTCTTGAGGTGCCATGGGTTGACACGAAAATCTTATTTAACTTTTTAAAAATGTTTCCTACCCATTGCGGTTGGTAAGAAAACCTTGACAAAATGATCTGAGTGTAACCAGTGCAGCGACGTCTGCCTGCAGCTGTGGACAGCCTGAAAAAATAGCTCTGAGATGTGGGCATTTGGTTTTTTTCTTAAATAAATTGGTTTAATATGTTTGGAAACTATATTCTTGGCCTTAATCCCAATGACCACCCATTTGACCCTTTTGCTTTTTTTCTATGACTCTGTATGGCTGACACACATTCATAAAAGACAACTTTTGTGAATTAAGGTGGGTGAATTAAGGTGGGTGTACAGGCAACCAGGCAATTCCCTAGTCTTTAAACATACATCGATGTTCAAAAGCATAAGTTATTCTAGATAGTGACCATAATTCTCTATGCTGAATATGGGACACTTGGTAAAATTATTCATATTCAAGCAAGTTCAACAGCAATCAATCAGAACTATGCAGTACAAATGTTCAAATTAACATCAAGTTGATTGAGAAAGAAATACTGTGTAGTTGGTTTATTTTATTTACCTTCTTACCTTTAAGGCTGTAGGGTTCTCTGCCCTCCATGCCTCGCTCGGCCCCCGGAATGGCCCCACCTCTACTGGTACCTGGTGCCGTATCTTCCCAAGGCAAAATGTGGGGGGCACACAGGGTCACATGTCCCCCTCCCCATTTCTGCCAGGGTTCACGCCAGAATGTGTCCAGCCTTTTGGCACTGTGCGGGAGGGAAGGGATGGGAGCTGCTTCCAGCCACAGAGAAGGAGGAGGGGGATAAGGGATGACCTAGCCCATGTCTTTGCAGAGCTTCTCTCTTCTTCTCCTCCCTCCACCCCGTGGCTGGAAGCAGCTTGTCCCTTCCTGCCTGCATAGTATCAAAAGCAGCCTCCAGACTGCTGCTAGCCTCCAACATAACCCAGCCACCTCCTGGCCCTCTGGCTACAACATGGGCAGAAAGCCTTAAGGATGCATTATGGACCAGGACCCAGGAAACGTGACTGCCGGGGCTTCAGAGAACCCAGCCAGAGAGGTGGCTCAACAGGAGAGGGTACCTAGAGGACGGAGCAGCCCCATGCTCCCTGGGGGCAGCGGGGGGAGAAGGGGAAGGTGAACAAGGTGCTAAATCCCTGGCCCGGGGGCTGTTGTAGAGTGTGCAGGTTTGGGGCATGAACGGGCTGGAAATCGCTTCCCCCCCTCCACTCCAGAGCTTAGCTGAGGGGCAGAGAGGCTTCCCCGTGCCAGCACTGTGCAGGTCTTTGGCACAGGCAGGGCTTAGCTCCTCCTGGCCAGCATCCCAGGCTAGAGGATGTTGGGCTTTCCTGGGGTGCCAGCCCAGCTAGAGGCAATGGGGGAAGGAAGGAGCATGCCAGCCAGGCTGCTGGTGAGCTGAGTGCTTTGACCAGGGGCTGGTTCTCCGTACTGCACTGGGAGCAGGACATGCCCAGTCGGCGGGGACATGGAGGAGCAGTGGGGTTGGGGTTGGAGCGGGGGGGGTGGGGCAGAGTGGCAAAGCAGGAAGAGGACAGTGAAAGGGGGAAAATGTAAAGGGCTGATGGGTGGGTAGCAGAGGCAACAAGTAACTTCCTCACACTCACCAGTCACCACCAGCTCACAGCAGCCAGTGCCGTCAGGAAACGGGACAGGGGCAAGGCCCGGCTGGCTCAGAGCTGGCACGCAGTGGGGGCTGTGCAGATGGACCACCAGAGTGAGCAGCCAGCCCCATGTGCTGCATCTTCGTCCCGCCACCAGCCTTGCACACCCACCCTCATTGTTGGCAACTGGATACCCCCGCTCACTGCTGGTGGAAGGGCTGCTGGCAAGCAGGAATCCAGCCAGCATCAGGACCCTCCAGTATTGATTGGGAAGGAGACAGAAAATACGGGATAATTTGCCCGTTTTTAAGAAAAAGTTGGGACACCTGCAGGAGGGCTTAAATACAGGACTGTCCCTTTAAAGTGGGACATCTGGTCACCCTAATTCTAAATAAAGACAGCATAAACCTTTCTAACAGAATTTTTGCAAAAGATCTGATTGTTTTAATGCTGTAATATGGTTTACAGTGGTTTCTTTACTAACTATGTTCTCAGCTTTTGAATTCATGAAGAGTTCAGAGATCCATAGTAAAGATCTGATGGTATCACAGAACCTTTAAGATTAAGAAAGCCATAGCTTTTGAAATTGCAGTCCCAAATCTTGTCTTTATTAAGAGTGTGCATGGGACAGCTTTGAGATTAGAAAATCAGATTTACTCATCTGTGCTGGGTTGAAGTATTTAGAGTAAGTTTGAGCTTTCCTGGACATCAATAATTGTGTGTGTTTTTAAGCACTTAAAATGGAACAAATTCATCTCCAGAAGCAAAAAGTACTGTACAGTTCTCACTTTCAGTGCAAGACTACAAGAAATACTGTGAAAAATATTTCTCAGTGTGAATCACAGTATGGCATGTCTACTATTTCTTCTGGTGTTTCAACTATTAAAATTAATAAAATTTCCTTTTAATGTTAATACTAGTGCTATATGAACTGTTTGTGAACAGTTTTGCAATTTGAATCAAAGAGACTTGGTTTGAGTCAAAATATATATGTGTAGCATCATTGGTATACTTGAATTTAGTTTGTGTCTGTGTCCAGAAAAATTTCTAGTGACTTTATTTGTATTGTGGACGTGTGTGTGTTCTTTCTTTCTTTCTTTCTTTCTTTCTTGACTCTTTTTATATTATAGAAAAAAATAAAGTAAATTTCAGAGCAGTCATTTAGAAACAAATTTTTAAAATTTCATTCCAAAAATGTTGAAAAAAATGTTTCAATATTACTAAAATACATGTCATTTTTTCTAAACAAAATTCCATCAAAATGAACTCACTACCACAAAGTTTTGATTAAATGGCATTTTGTAATGGAAAATGTTCCATTTGAAAAATTTCAACCAGTTCTAAAATCGATTATATTTTTATTGAAACAGAAATGTACGCATAGACCTGGGTGAGCTAATCACCTACCCATGAATCTAATAAATAGCTTTGAAAGTTTAAGAAAATAAAACTAATCAAATAAAAGGAACATAGATTCTAAAATCTTGTGGACAATTTTCAGAAATTAAGAAACTATATTGTTACATTAAAGACACAAGCAGCATCAAGCATTAAGTAACTTCTGATTATAGTAAGGTGATTCTGAAATATATATTCCAAAAAGCAAACAAGTATAAAGCCCTATTATACTACATGGAAATGAAACACTTGAATCAGCCTATTAAATAACTGTCTTCCCCTGTAATTTTTTTCTTGTTTTCCATTAGCCTATAAAAGAAAAAAAACTTAGCCAATGACTCTAGAGACACAATTAACTGTATTTACATCTAAACCAAATACCCAGAGAACTTAACAGAACAGGATCAGAGAAAGATTTCCGCCATTGATATGAAAACTTCGTAAAGACCATCAGAAAGTATTGTGATTATGCATTTAAACTGTATACTAGGGACCATTGTTCACATTCCTGGGTCTACAAAAACATTGTTTTGGAACTTTTTACCCTTCTCTCTAACCAAGGTGTGGTCCTGGGAATAGAATTGTGTCAGAGCTCTTTGATCCTGCATCTTCTCTGAGATGATATGAAGGCCTATATCCTATGTGGGCAGATCTGACAATAACCAGGAAACTAAGATATTTACAAGTATGTTAAAAGATTTTGAGTTCATATCAAAATCAGGGGAAGCATAGGTACATGTTAGCCAAAGCCTATGAAATAGTTCATAAATTTTAATCTATTAGGAAAGCTGAGGAACTGGAGTGGTATGTGTGAAAATAACATATGGATGAGTATCTTAGAGTATCAAAACCTGGGTTGTATTTCTTGTTCATATTTGAAATGAGGTTTGGCATGTTTGTACACATCTCAGACTGATGAATCAGTAGGCTTCCTTGAGAAAACAGAAGATTTGAGTATGATGCATGGGGAAACAAGGATTAGTATGGGATAATTTGCCCTAGTTGCTTATTATTACCATGATTGCTCTTCACCCAAGGAGCAGCGACAACTGCAGGGTAATTATCTAAGTGAAAGAAAGTATCAGGAATCTTTAAATGTGGATTTAAGAATATAGTTCTGAGATTTAAAGGGCAATTATTATAAATGAATCTGTATGTTCATATTCTGCCATAAAGGTCACAAACAACAACTCCTGTGAGGAAAGTGATATTCCCTTTCACCGGGATCATAAAAGTATCATAGTAACAATAATTGGTAAATAATTGCATAATTAACATCTGATTCCACATAAAATAAATTTAATAAAAGACATTAATTTCACTGAAAAACTTCAGTATTAAAAGTAAAATATACAACATTTTAAAAAGTTTGTTTAGATACAGGAGCCATTATTGAAATATTTTAGTTATTTTCTTCTATAGTATGAATTCAACATAACTCACTGACATGAGATATATTTGACTTTTATCTGCCTTTAGGGCCAATTTTTTAAAAGAGAATTCCAATATTGGAAACCCAATTTTGCATTTTGACTAATTATTGGTGCTAAACTGCAAGTACACTTCACATCCCCATCCCCACCATAATGTTAGCATATAGATGTCAATCACCTGATTGCACCTGGTGCAGTCTGATAGTGTGTATAAATGCCAGTAGTTCATTGAAAATTTTTGCTATGAAATTGTAGGTATTTTTAAAAATCGGGGTTTCACAAAATAAATATATTTAAATGACAAATACATCCCAGCTTTCCTGCACTGGAAATAAGATACATTAAATGATATACTAGATCTCCCCGCCCCCCCTTTTCTAGTTTCTAACTCCACTGATTATAGCTAAAGGAGACAAAGATGTAAGTATAAATATTATCCTATATGTAGCTTAGTTCTCTTACAACACCACCAGGATAGTTTATTTATTTAAACACTACCATACACTGTGAAAACATCAACATGAACTCTAAGGACCTCACCAATGTAAGGGTACTTCCAGAATACAATAGTGGAATGTCACCATTGTAGTGTGATTTTTTTTTTTTTTTTTGGTTGTTTTCCCCTCAGCTAGCAAACACTTTCAAAGGTCATGATTTTTTTAAAGGAAGATTCCCAAAACATAAACAGGATAAATTTACTTTGTTGGCATTTATGGGATATTATGTTTTTCTTGTCGTTGTTGTCCCAGACAATATTGGAGGAAAGGCAAGATGCAAGATGCAAGGTCAGTTGTTTAATTGGTCTGCAACTCTATAAATTAAACTCATGTGGGAACTAACTGGCAATAATTCCTACAAGTGCAGATCAGTATTTCTTCCTTAACCATTTCCATCCAGTGCAGAGCTGCTCTCAGCCACTCCACAGCTAGGACCCCACTGCACTCCCCTAGTAAGAGAGTTAAGAGGCTGGACCATCGTTGTATGAGACATTAGGTGTTCTAACTCCTCACCTTTCACAAACTTCCAAATCCAGTTCATCAAGGAACCAGACCCCTATGGAATGAGTACCTGCTCTAAATACCTGCCTCAAGAAAGTTCCAACAATTAGCTTGGCTGCCTCCACCCATCCAAAGCTAGGTTCCTAGACAGTCAACTCTGGCCCAGATCCACAAAGGGATGTAAGGATTGTGACGCTGAGCACTGCAATACGTACCTTTTGATGCCTGGAAAATCACTAGAACAACTATGGGTTGACTGAGTTAAGTGCTTACAGGGAATGGAGAGACACAGGTGGCAAAGAGTGGGATCCATAGAAGCCAGCATGCTAGATGAGGAGCTTCCTATGTTAGCGAAAGGGAGATGCTGACAAAAAGGATATGTCCTAAACCCTGCCCCACTCAGAGTTAGGTGCCTAAGTGCTGGCTTCACAGAGTGGCCCCTACCTCTACTCATCCACATCCAGGAACTTCTATTCTGGAATAAGGCAGTTTAGGATTTCTTGCAAGTGTAACCTACTTAGGGAGGTGGTGGAATCTCCTTCCTTAGATAGTTTTAAGTCAGGCTTAACAAAGCCCTGGCTGGGATGATTTAGTTGGGAATTGGTCCTGCTTTGAGCAGGGGGTTGGACTAGATGACCTCCTGAGGTCCCTTCCAACCCTGATATTCTATGATTCTATTATTCTATGCCAGCTAAAGCCAGTAACAACAAGGGCCTAGGGGTTCCTTTCCATTGATACAACACAGAACCAGCTCAAGCTCCCACCCAGTAACCTGGGAAATTTACACACCACTCTTGGGCGCCTCTGAGAGGCAATACTTCCCCACTTGCAAGCACAGAGTCTGAGTGTAGAAAATAGACTTTTAATTAAAGGAGGGAAGAAACTCAGCGTTAATTTGGGAAAACACCGCAAATAGGGTTCATAAACGTAAACCATGAGTAAAAGACCCATCCCCAAGTAGTTCCTTTTCCCCTCAGCACTGGAATGGGTTACCTAAGGAGATGGTGGAATCTCCTTCCTTAGAGGTTTTTAAGGTCAGACTTGACAAAGCCCTAGCTGGGATCATTTAGTTGGGGATTGGTCCTGCTTTGAGCAGGGGGTTGGACTAGATGACCTCCTGAGGGCAGCATTCAGAAAAAAAAGAAAGCAAAGGAAGTTTTTCTGTCTAAGCAGGAAGGAGCTCTCCTGAGATACATAGACACAAATGTTCACGGTGAGCCTTCTGGCCCCAGTGAGGATGTGAGTGATGAGGAGATGCCTGGTCTTCCAGTTAGTTAGAGTTCAGGTGACCTGGCAGCTACTGCAGCATCTATATCTTCATCTCAAATGGATGTAACCATGCACATTCCTGAAGAAAAGTGTAGATCAGAGAAGAATGTGGTGGAGGCGCAAGAAACAGCTGTTGCTGAGTTTAGTTCCTTATGTCTAGATGATCCAGGACTGTGGACCCACTCGAGCAGTAGCCTGAGGGACTTCCTTGTACTGCATGGGTCACAGCAAGTGAAAAACTTCATTTTCCCCAAAGACAATGAAAAGAGAAGTTTCCATCCAACAAGTTACTGGTGTGAAATCCCCAATGGTGACAAAGTGGAGAGGCCATGGCTTATGTATTCAAAAACCCAGAATGCTGCATACTGTTTTTGTTGCAAACACTTCCAATCTAATGTTCCAGCACATTGGGTTCTACAGGAACAAAAAAATCTGGCTAGAAATCTGGCATGCCACGAGAAGGCAGCAAAACAGAATATAAAGCAAAGCAGTGAATATAATAAAGGTAAGCTAGTCCAATGGGCTACAATTCTGATGTGGGCCACTTTTAATCTCTCCTATTGAAGTCGCTGCAGTGTGGATGAATAATTTAATAGTCACTGAGCCTAGTGACTAGGGCCCACAACTGGGAGAAAGGAGACCCAGGGTCCAGTCCCTTCTAATCTGGGCACACCTGGCCACTTGAGAAATTCCCTGGCAGAGAAGTACTTACATTAGGGCCAGTGATCAAGGAGTCATACCTGCACAAGTTTTGAGTGAACTAGTGAGCTGTGGTGGTGCAAGTTGTTGGATGGGCAGATCACCCAACTACGGCAGTAGTTATGTACTCAGGCAGCTAGCTCCATTAGTGCAGCTATACTTCTATTTTAGGTAGCTAACTTAATCAGAACTAGTGTGTGTATGTCTCCTTGAGCTGTAAATTACACCTCCAGCTTCAAGTGTAAACATACCCTAACTCATACCCTAAATGGGATCTAACCTTTAGTCATATGTTTGCTTGTACAGGCCTCATTTAGGACTGCATTCACTCTGTCCAGCATTTATCCACTTTAAATTTCCTACACCCGGTGATCTATCAAGGAGCTGAAAACATTAATTTATTAAGAACATCCACATCACTTATGCTTGTTGTCATTGTTCTACATACCACAAATGTTATGTATGTATATTTTAGACCTGTAAGGATGACAAACATTTGGAGTTAATGGGCTGGAAAATTAGCTGTATTCAGTTGAATAATAATGCTAAAAAGGACTTTGTCACAATTCCTCTGTGTGCTGGGAGATACCACATAATGAAGACACTTTAAAGATAGGAGGTAAATGGATGAAAGGGAGTCTACAGGCTATGAAACAAACATACACAATCCCACGCAACTGGAGATGACCTATATCACTAGAAAGACGAATTACACTTAATTATAAAGAATGGGGTCAATGTTAGACCTTGTGCAGATGCGTGAAACTTTATGGACGTCAGTGGCGCTAACCTTGCTTTGTGGGATGTCTGAATCTGGCAGCTGTGATGAGGTTCAATCACCACGGTGGTACTTCCTACTGGCCGTCTTGGGAATTACCTCTGCACCCCCTTCTGGTGGTTTCTTGTCCACCATCACCTCTGATCCTGGATCCAGGTCGCTCCAAGTACCACAGCATCCTCTTCAGGATATCGCCCTCCAGCTGTGCCTCACTCTGTGCTCCCTCCTTCCGTGGGACCTGAAAGTTGGCTGTCCAGACACTTCCCTCAGTGGTGACTACAACCCATTGTCTGGCCACTTCCTCAGTGGTAAGGGAGGGGGAGCCACCCACTACTTCAGGGCCCTATAGATGGTCATTGTTTGCTGCGTCCTCTCTGACTCCTCAGTTTATTTCCCTGTGCTGCTTCCCTGGGGCCCCCAGCACCTTCTTTGCCCTTACCTCAGGGCTTCAGCCCACCGGTCTTAGCAGCTAGCCAAGAGCTTTCTATAACTTCCCCGGTCCCTGCTGGCAGCATTGCTCTGTCTAGGGTGCTGTCACTCCTCCTTCCTCCTGCTGTCAGCTTGTTCTACTATCAAATAGCTTGCAAAATATTATGTTCAGGAACACTGGAAATATTGATGTTTTTGACAATCCAGCTGGGGATTAGCTAATAATGCTTTACACGGAAGGAGTTGGAGCAATATTTCTAGGTTAAAGATACAGCAACTAATATATAAATTCCCAGTCTACTGAATGCAATGGAAGAAACATACATAGTTTACTATGCATATCAATGATCTCTCAGAAGCCAATGGTTTCAACATTAGCACCTAGGGAAGGTTTTGTTGGACTGCTTATCATCAGAGCAACTTGTTATAGCAAAAAGGTTCTGATCTCATAGGAGAATCAATGTGAACAAAAATCTATTTCTTCCCATATAGCAACATTTAATAAATAAATAAATAAATAAATGCCAGGATATTGTCAGTTTGGAGATGGATTGAATGATGCCTGAAGGATAGATTATTATGCAGAATCCATAACAAAAGTATACAAAAGAGCCTTCTGACAGGAGCAGACTTCCCATCTAAAAATGGTGTTGAAATTACAGTGGCTATGGAAACTGTGACTTAAGATGCAGTAGAATTATATTCAAGGCCAAGACAGAGGGCAATGTCCATAAAATATGTACCATATCAAAAGCCGAACAGCAAATTGGAAACAGCAAACAGCTAAGGAGCCTGACATTTGCTACTACTATGGAAGCGGGTCAGACATCCATTACAATGCTGTATAAACTGTAATAAAAAAGGATGCATCTGAAATGTACGCTTCCCAGAAAAGAGCAAGGGAAAGAAAGAAATGCTCTTGCTATTGATATGGGGATAACATTATGCTAGCTAGGAGAGAGATAGATCGGAAATATTTCAATAAAAGCAAAAATGTCAGAAATAATATTTTTCCAACACAATATGAACAGAAGAAGGATCTTGATCCTGGGCTTAGAAGAATGATCAGATTTGCAAAAGAGAACAAATGAACACCAGGTCTGTAATGTGAATCGCATTCTTGCTCCACAATCTGAATATCATAAACACCAAGGGCCTGATTGTCTGCTGCCCTCCAGCTTTATATGAATTTACACTAGTTCAACTGAATCAGAATATTAGCGTATCATGTCACTTTGCACGGACGTGAAAGACTACACAAGGGCAAGGCAGCATTGAACCTGGCCCCCAGATTCTCATATGAGTACGTGAGAGATGAGAGCAGTCTTTTACTAGAGGGAGATGCTTACTTCCTGTCATCATTCTGGGGTACAATCCAGACCAGCGAGTGTCACTGCCTACCCTGTAACCCTGGGTGCCTCAGGTGCCCTGCTGCTCTATCTCACAGCCTGGACACCAGCTGCCAACAGCAAAGCAGGTCACACCCTGAGTGTCCATGTACTGTACATTCCTGGATCAGAAATTCTGATTCCAGAAGCCTGCCTACAGCACAACAACAACAGACTTCCACCAGCCTTAGTACTACTTGCAGGTTGACTCCAATACACCCCCAGTCTTAAATATTCCCAGAACCAGGGGCCCTAAAGTGTCAAACCCTCTCCTTGACCGCTCAGAGAAATAATTAGGTTTGTGTGCTCCTTTAAAGATGCAAAAGAACATTGCACTTTATTAACTGAACTGGGGTAAATACACCCTTCCAATCAAACACACCACTCCATTAGTTTATAATAAAAATAAAACAAATTTATTAACAATAGGACATAGGTTAAGTGATGCCAAGTAAAAGGAATAGAGTCAGAAAGGGATACAAGCAATTAGAACTGAAAACATGCATCTAAAAGTTTAAAACTTAATCCAGGGATCGGCAACCTTTGGCACACAGCTCACCAGGGTAAGCACCCTGGTGGGCCAGGCTGGTTTGTTTACCTGCCACATCCACAGGTTCGGCTGATCACAGCTCCCACTGGCCGCGGTTTGCCGCTTCAAGCCAATGGGGGCTGCAGGAAACGGCGGCCATCACATCCCTCGGCCTGCTCCGCTTCCCACAGCCCCCATTGGCCTGAAGCGGCGAACTGCAGCCAGTGGGAGCCATGATCGGCCGAACCTGCGGACGTGGCCGGTAAACAAACTGGCCCGGCCTGCCAGGGTGCTTACCCTGGCGAGCCACGTGCCAAAGGTTGCCAAAGAGTTCTGTCCAAAGGCATGCCCCTACATGCCTTGCTAACTCATAAGGTGTATCTCCTAGCTCTTTTCAATGGGTTCATTGTACAGCTGATGACCCTTGATGAGCCATTGAACAGGCTAGGCAGTGCTGATGCCAATCTGTCTAGGGATGTCACCCAGAAACACAGCACACGTTTTGAAATACGGCATACCCTACATATCTATAACTCATAATACAATACAAAGGTGATACAGACATATAAACATGATTATCATACTTGGTAAATTATAACATTTTTGCAGATACCTTACACAACATATCTGGTCAGATTCATTGCAATTTTATAATATTGGTATCAATAACATCACAAAGTGTTCAGCATATTCCATACAGCGTCACAACCTTGTTTCAAGAGGAAGAATGCTGTTCTTTCCTTCCTGTGGTCTTTCCACCTGCTGCTGATTTGAATGTAAATGGGGCTTCCATTTTTTGGGTCACATGTTGGTTAATTTCATTGGAGACAGGTAGATAGTTGTGATATTCCCTCCTATCTGGGAGATACTATTTCTCCCTTTGTTCGTTCACAGATGGTAAAGCATAATATTAATAAGACTCAATGATTTCTTATGTAGTGTTAATACATACATTTTACAATGACATTAATCACCAGTGTGTCATAGGCTTTCATAAAACAGAAGACTACTGGCAAAGTCCATGGGACCAGAGTCCAAAGATTAGACTGTCTTTGCTGCCCTTTTTTGCCTATATCAACATTTGAAACCTCCCATCTGGACTGCATAGGGTGCCCTCCACCTTCTAATGGTTAATGGGCAGTGTGTGTGTGTGTGTGTGTGTGTAAGAGAGAGAGAGAGAGAGAGCAAGAGAGCGAGAGAGCATCTGTTAGTAGTAATATCACACATCTATAAACCCATAGTGTAAATTACCTTTGAGTATTAACTACAATCTGATATAAAGTCATTTGATCATTGATGTTATGTTAATTTTGTGATTTGATAACTGATTGTGCTTATGCACTTACTTGACCCATTGTTAGTCTTACATTGTTCTCTTTGCTGTCATCCTATTTGACATTGTATTGTCTACTCCTTGATTTGACTAACTCACTTTATATTGTAATATCAATGTCAATAATCATGGTTTAATACACTAGGGAAGAATAAGAAACTATATAACTTTAAAGTTAGTTCTCTTGAATAAAATTGTAATAGCACACCATTTTTTTCTGATCAATGGGCAATGAAGTAAATTAAATATTCATAGAGCATTCGATTCATGTCCTAAGAAAACCCCTTGGTATCATTTCAGTGAATAGCACTAAAAAGAAATACTCAGGATATACCCTGGTGAATGGGCAAATACAACCCTTAGCCCAACTAGAGTTTCCATCCCTACTATCAAAAGCAGGTGAAATAGTTCCTGGAGTTTCCAGCGTATTGGTGCTTAGTCACAGTGTCTTCCACTGTAATAGTCCCCCTCGCCCCTCTAATGGGCCTTCTGAAGAACAAGGCTCCCCTGGTAAAGATACATTTGACCAGTCAAGAATAGCTTGTGCAGTAAAACAGTGCTGCTGAGCCCAAATTTCACAAAATAATTCATATTACAAACTGATGACTCTGAGTGGGCCTTGGAGCAGTTCTACTGTAGGTGACAGAGGATGGAGAGTACTCCATAATATATCTCAGTAGAACCCCTTTCTCCCATGGGAAAAAAGAACTCTTCTGTGATAGAAATGTCCCAGTTAAGTGGGCATTGGAATCATTACAATACTACCTCCTTGAATCGCCCTTCATCCTTTTCTTGGACCATGTCACCATTAAATAGCTGCGACCTATGAAAAATGAGAACTTCAGATTCACATGCTGGTATCTAGCCCTGCAGCCATTTTCTTCTGTGGTGTGCTGCCTCAGGCCTCTGGCACATGATAATGTACTTTCCCCCCGGGAAGGAGTGAATGTATATTCCACAGAGTGCAATTTATTGCAGATACTAGATTTATGGCATACTATAACAATTTATAACCCATTAACCCTCCCTCCCTGCCTTTTGTCCTATGGCCACTTCACCTTGAATGGTCCCTTACATTGTGTTAACTTCTTATGCTAAACTTTGTTTGATCATGTATTTAGTTGTGACACTCTGAGTAGCTTTCCCAGACCTGAGGAAGACCTCTGTGTAGCGTGAAAGTGCATCTCTCTCATCAATAGAAGTTGGTCCAATAAAAGATATTTACTCATCCATCTTGTCTCTCTATCCCTTGTCCTGGGACTGACAAAGCTAGACTTATGACAGTTTTAATTAGATGATCACAACAAGTTGTTGATTGTTTTTGTTGTGTTTTTGGGGAGGGTTGTGCAGAATCCCTGCCTTATTTTGGGTGGAATTCATCCCTGTGTGGAGGGCTGGATCAAGTGAAACTTAACTGGTGCAGACAGCATTTGCTGGCTGGCTGTACAGAGAGAAATTTCAACCTCCTTATGCTAGGTGGACCAGAGGTCTGTAGAGAAAGAGGCAGTGGTACTGAGTAATAAGAAATTGGAAAAAAGACCTGTAGAATGAAAAGTCTTAAGCAGCCTTAATTGTAATAATTGCCACTCTGCTCTCTAATTAAATTAATGAAACATAGCAATCAATGTAGTGACCCTTGTGATTAAAGTTGCAAAATGTTACAATTGAAAAGCTTTATTTTCAAACAGACATAGCTTTGCAAAACATTAATCTTTGGAGATGAAAATATTCATTCTTGGTCTCAGAGTGTGTTATTTCCACTCTTGAGCAAATGCACCAAATAATCTTGCTTGTCCAGGCAAATGGAAGCATCATTTTTTTATCTTTTCAAATAAAATCATTCAGTTTGGTGATGAAGATCATATATAGAACCTTAACCCACATTTTCTCTCTTCCCCTTAAAATACTCTGGTCCCACACTGGAAGCTAAAGGAAAATATAATTGTTGCTAGCTTTTTTGTGTACTCCTCTGAAGTTTACACTGTTTAATTTGGCCTTTTAACTTAGTCCTTTAACATGAGACTTCAGTCATTATTTAAGACTCACCTACCAAGAATTCTTGAGTAGAAGATTCACATTACCATCAAATTGTACCACAGAATCTCTATGGATAGAAATTTCATGCTTGAACAAAGTTAAGGACACAAACATTTACAACTTTTTTTTTAAAATACATCAGAAGCAGAAGGTCTGCCAATCAGTCGGTGGGGCCACTTGATTGAGGTAGTAAAGGAGCACTCAAGGAAGACAAAACCGTTGTGGAGCTCAGTGAATTTTTTGCATCAGTCTTCACTGCAGAATATATGGGGGAGATTCCCCATATCCAAACTATTCTTTTTAGTGGATAAATGTAAGGAACTGTCCCAGATTGAAGTGTCAATAGAGGAGGTTTTGGAACAAATTGATAAATTAAACAGCAATAAGTCACCAGGCCCAGAAGGTATTCATCCAAGAATTCTGAAGGAACTCAGATATGAAAGTGCAGAACTACTAATTATGGTATGTAACCTATTGCTTAAATTAGCCTCGGTATTAAATCAGTGGAGGATAACTAATGTAATGCCTATTTTTGTATAAGGCTCCAAAGGCAATCTTGGCAATTACAGGCCAGTAAGCCTAACTTCAGTACCAGAACAGTATTGCAGTAAAGAACAGAATTATCAGACACAGATAAACATGATACATTGTGGGAAGAGTCAATGTGGCTTTTGTAATCATGCCTCACCAATCTATTAGAATCCTTTGAGGGAGTCAACAACCCTATGGACCTAGTCCATACAGTGTACTTGTATTGTCAGAAAGCCTTTTACAAGGTTCTACATCAGAGACTCTTAAGCAAACTAAGCAGTCATGGGATAAGAGGGAAGGACTTCCGGTGGATCAATAACTGGTTGAAAGACAGTAAACAAAGGATAGGAATAAATAGTCCTTTTTCAGAATGCAGAGAGGTAAATAGTGGGGTCTGTAATGCTGACAGACCAAGTGACAGCTCATGCCAAGATTCCCAGGCCTCAATTAAATACTGACAATTACATATCTGGAATCAGTCTGGCTCACTGTGTGTGAGTATTGTGTTTTTTTTTTTTTTTTTTTTAAGAATTAGAATTATTAGAATGTGTTTAGACATTATTGAATGCTTGTGAGTTGTTGCATGCATTAATCTCATTTATAATATCTGTATCCCATATTGTAAGGTAATATTTGACCATTTGTCTTTTCTTGTATCTGTGATTGTGAAAACCACTAGTTAGGAGATAGACTTTAACTAGCATAAAGTACTGGATCTGCAACAGAAGCTGTTGCATCCTGGCCAACTGGGAAGGCCCATCAACACCAGATGGATTATTGTGGAAGATTAAAGAGGACAAAAGACTTTGCTTTGCTGTTCTCCCCCATGAAAATGAATCATGCAAGTGAATTATTCTCGTCATCTGAATTTACAGCTCAAAACACATGGGAGGAGGGGAATAAAAACCCCCTAATAAGAAGGAACTTTATCTTTATCCTGCTTGCATTCTGGGTGGGGAGGAAGGTTTTCTAAGCATAAACAAGAGCTCCCCAGCTGTTTATCCATGATTAGCCCTAAGGGACATACAGAACTTGCTTATTATAGAAGCTTCTATTCTCTTTTGAAACTTAAGATTGTAACTCATTTGTGTATATGTTTTAAGCTTGTAAACAATTCTTTTGTTTACTTTTCCTATATAATAAATCTTTAGATAGTTTATTATAGGATTGGCTAAAAGTTTTGATTTTTGGTGTTAGATCTAAGGCCCTATCACAAATGTAGGTCCTACTTGGATAGCAAGAAAAATAGGAATACCCAAGAAGACTATCTGTGACTCCATGTTAAGGCTATTCTAGTGCCTTAGGAGTTTACACAATAATTGGTTGGTAAAATCTAAGCATAGATCTCACACCCAATTTGGGATTTGTGTCCTGGTTCTTAACAGTCTGCCCTTAGGTAGGTACTCATGCTCTTGAATCACTGCAGGACAGCTTGACAGTGTCCTTCAGTGATCTGTAGTGGGACCAGTGCTGTTCAACATATTCATAAATGATCTGGAAAAAGTGGTGACCAGTGAGGTGGAAAAATGTGCACCCAATACAAAATTATTCAAGACAGTTAAATCCAAAACTGACTGAGTTAAGTATCAGAGGGGTAACCGTGTTAGTCTGAATCTGTAAAAAGCAACAGAGGGTCCTGTGGCACCTTTAAGACTAACAGAAGTATTGGGAGCATAAGCTTTCGTGGGTAAGAACCTCACTTCTTCAGATGCAAAGAGTTACAAAGGGATCTCTCAAAACCGGGTGATTTGGTGACAAAATGGCAGATGAAATCAATGCTGACAAGTGTAAAAAATAATGGAAAAAAAAAATCCCACTATACATACAAAATAATGGGGTCTAAATTAGATGTTACATCTTAAGAAAGACATCTTATACTCATTGCGAAAAATCTACTCAATATGCAGCAGCAGTCTAAAAAGCTAACAGAATGTTAGAAGCCATTAGAAAAGGGACACATAACAAAACAGAAGATATCATAATGCCACTAAATAAATCCATGGTATGTCCACACCTTGAATACTGCATGCAGTTCTGGTCACCTCGTCTCATGTCAGAAAAGACATATTAGAATTGGAAAAGATGCAGAGAAGGTCAACTAATATGATTAGAGGTGTGGAACAGCTCCTATACAAGGAGAGATTAAAAAGACTGGGACTGTTCATTTTAGAAAAGAGATGAGTAAGGGGTGGAGGGGAATATGATGGAGATCTATTACATCATGAATGGTATGGTGAAAGTGAATAGGAAAATATTATTTATTTTCACATAACACAAGAATTAGGGATCACCTGATTAAATTAATAGGCAGCAGGCTTAAAACAAATAAAATGAAGTACTTCTTCACATAATTCACAGTTGACCTGTGGAACTCATTGCCATGGGATGTTGCAAAATACAAAAGTGTAATTGGGTTAAAAAAAGAATTAGATAAGTTCATGGAGGATAGGTCCATCAATGGCTATTAGCCAAGATAGTCAGGGATGCAATAGGGAGTGGACAACAGGGGATGGATCACTCGAAATTTCCCCATTCTGTTTATTCCTTCTGAAGATCTGGTACTGGCTACTGTCAAAGACAGGATACTGGACTAGATGGACCATTGGTCTGACCAAGTGTGGGCATTCTAATCTCAAACCCTCATCAAAGCTCCAATGTTCCTGGAAATTGTATTGGTCTCATGTTTTAAAAACATACATAATAGAAATATCTTCTTGGTTGGTAAGTAATAGGCACATGTTATTTACAAGATAGCTATATTTATCCATATTAATGTTCTTCCCTGTGGAGAATATTAAAACGTGTTATATTCCTGGACACACAGTCTCTCATTGTATTTGATTTAAAATCAATTTTATGCACACATGCCTGCACCTTAAAATAAAAAGGACTCCATTAGTATGGAAGCCTTTGTCTCACATATTTCAATATCTCTTTTAAAAAAAGAAGCAAAATATTAAGAACATTCAGTCAGTTGGACAGAACAGTCAAATATTATGTGTTTTCCAATTTTAAAAATGAAAATGAGCTTTGCATGTGTTTAGACAAAGTAAAACAGATTTTGGTCAATAGTTAATCTAGCATAATTTTGCAATGACATCAGTATTGCTATCTTAAAAATGACTAAAATTATTAAGGTTTGCATGTTTGAAAATCAGTCATATTTTATATTCAGATTCAGCTTATAAATCACATATAGGGGTTAATAAATGGTTAATGTATGTTATGAACATGTTATAGAAATGAGTAATGTATTATAGATGGTTATAAATCCATCAGGAGACAATATTATGGATAGTTATAAGCAACCTGTTTACCTGGTGGACCTTATAAAGGGTTAATAAATGATTAATAGATGTTTAACTAAATGGTAAATCAATTATTATAGCTTGTTATAAATATAACCCTTCTGCCCATGGCATCAGCAGCAACAAGGGCTGAGTCCTTCTTTTTAAAGGATGCTTGAGCCCCCCGTCTATCTATTATGGGCACTTTTGATAGGGAAATCTGTACCCATCTGCAAACTGGTTTAAAAACAAAACAAACAAACAAACAAAAAACACAGGGTGAACGTGGACAAACTTTGCAGTTTAACACTATGTACCACTTAACATCTCAGGATGCATGAGTCACAGTCCCAAACAACTGCACCCTCAAGGTATATCTACACAGCAATTTGACACCCGTGGCTGGCCTGGGTCAAGTGTGCAGGGCAGTAAAATGGCAATATAGCTATTTGGGCTAGGAAGTTCTCACCTAGAGGGGCCCCAGACCTCAGGCTTCAGCCCAAACCCAAACATCTACACAGCAATTTTACAGCCTGAGTCCAAGTCAGCAATAAGTGTTTAATTTCTGCATAGCTATGATGTAAGAATCTGGGACTGGGGGGGTTCTGGGCCATTGACACTTCTGCATTACCACTAGAAGCTTAGGCTAGCTTTCTGTTAGAGGACCCTGTGAAGGTAGGAAGTACCACCCAGCCGGGCCTGAGTAGTGTCCCCCCACAGCCCACTGATTGGCTGAAGCTAGTATTTAAACAGGAACCCTTCACAGGGTTCCTGTTTAAATACAGACTACTTACCTCTGCTGCAGACCCTAGATGGCTTCTGACACTGGTTTGTCCTGAACTTTGCTATCTGATTGCTGTCTATAACCTGGTGCCTGACCCTTATATCCAGACCTGGCTTGACCCTGATATTGCTATCTGCCTATCACCTGAAACTTGGTGCTTGACCCTGACTTCCTGATATCCTGACCCAGCTCGACCATGACCCTGCTATCTGCCAGTCACCTGCAACTTAGTGCCTGATCCTGACTTCCTAGCATTCTAAGATGGATCACTACTGATCCTACTACTTGTCTCCTGACTCCAATTTAGCAGCTGACGTGTGCACACAGGTTGCCCTGACATATAATCTGCATTAGCTTGCCAGGGTTTCTGCCTCCCAGAACCCCACTGACAGTTTGTGAGTCCTTCGCTTCCCTTCTCTGTGGTATTAAGAGACTGAAGAAAACCAAGGACCCTCTTTTTCAAGCAACTCTGAAGCTCTGCCACCTTTCCAGCTAGAATAATTTCAGCATCTAGGACAGGGAGGCCTCATCAGAATCTTTAGGTTGGTTTTACTGATGCTGCAAACTCCTCTACTCCCATCACAGTCCTCAGAGCTGAACTCCATTTACCACTGGTCAGCTGAGTAGGATCATTGCTGTCCTCCGTCCAAATAAGGTAATTGTATTCTTAGGTCAGCTTTTTATGGTGTAAAGGGATTGGGGAACAGTGACCTACTAGACTCACCAGAGTCCCTACTACTCAGCCATCCCAGCACCAAGTTGGGAACACACAGTCTCTCCTAACTCTCTGGGTCTGTTCAGGACTACTGAGCCAACCTCAATAATCATCATGGTGAGGGTGACCCCAAGCCCACTCATTGTCTAAGCTTTATTGAGCTGGTTCCCACCAGGGTAATCTCCAAAATATTGGTCCCAAGCACAAAAGTTTTAGCCAAATTATACATCTGTCATAACTATAAAGGGAAGGGTAACAGCTGTCCTATGTACAGTACTATAAAATCTCTCCTGGCCAGAGACTCCAAAATCCTTTTCCCTGTAAAGGGTTAAGAAGCTCAGGTAACCTGGCTGGCATCTGACCCAAAGGACCAATAAGGGGACAAGATACTTTCAAATCTTGCGGGGGGGGGGGGGGGGGGCGGGAAGGGAAGGCTTTTGTTTGTGCTCTTTGTTTGGGAGTTCGTTCGCTCTTGGGACTGAGAGGGACCAGACATCAATCCAGGTTCTCCCCATCTTTCTAAACAAGTCTCTCATATTTCAAACTTGTAAGTAAAAAGCCAGGCAAGGCGTCTTAGTTTTACTTTGTTTTCTCAATTGTAAATGTACCTTTTACTAGAGTGTTTATCTTTGTTTGCTGTACTTTGAATCTAAGACGAGAGGGGAGTCCTCTGAGCTCTTTAAGTTTGATTACCCTGTAAAGTTATTTTCCATACTGATTTTCCAGAGATGATTTTTACCTTTTTCTTTAATTAAAAGCCTTCTTTTTAAGAACCTGATTGATTTTTCCTTGTTTTAAGATCCAAGGGGTTTGGATCTATATTCACCAGGGAATTGGTGAAAGGTTTCTCAAGGCTTCCCAGGGAAGGGAATTAGCTTTGAGATGATGGCAGCGGACCAGAGTTATAGATTCATAGATTCATAGATTCATAGATTCTAGGACTGGAAGGGACCTCGAGAGGTCATCGAGTCCAGTCCCCTGCCCGCATGGCAGGACCAAATACTGCCTAGACCATCCCTAGTAGACATTTATCTAACCTACCCTTAAATATCTCCAGAGACGGAGATTCCACAACCTCCCTAGGCAATTTGTTCCAGTGTTTAACCACCCTGACAGTTAGGAACTTTTTCCTAATGTCCAATCTAGACCTCCCTTGCTGCAGTTTAAACCCATTGTTTCTGGTTCTATCCTTAGAGGCTAAGGTGAACAAGTTCTCTCCCTCCTCCTTATGACACCCTTTTATATACCTGAAAACTGCTATCATGTCCCCTCTCAGTCTTCTCTTTTCCAAACTAAACAAACCCAATTCTTTCAGCCTTCCTTCATAGGTCATGTTCTCAAGACCTTTAATCATTCTTGTTGCTCTTCTTTGGACCCTTTCCAGTTTCTCCACATCTTTTTTAAAATGCGGCGCCCAGAACTGGACACAATACTCCAGCTGAGGCCTAACCAGAGCAGAGTAGAGCGGAAGAATGACTTCTCGTGTCTTGCTCACAACACACCTGTTAATGCATCCCAGAATCATGTTTGCTTTTTTTGCAACAGCATCACACTGTTGACTCATATTTAGCTTGTGGTCCACTATAACCCCTAGATCCCTTTCTGCCGTACTCCTTCCTAGACAGTCTTTTCCCATTCTGTATGTGTGAAATTGATTTTTCCTTCCTAAGTGGAGCACTTTGCATTTATCTTTGTTAAACTTCATCCTGTTTAACTCAGACCATTTCTCCAATTTGTCCAGATCATTTTGAATTATGACCCTGTCCTCCAAAGTAGTTGCAATCCCTCCCAGTTTGGTATCATCCGCAAACTTAATAAGCGTACTTTCTATGCCAATATCTAAGTCGTTGATGAAGATATTGAACAGAGCCGGTCCCAAAACAGACCCCTGTTAAGCTGGTAGTTAATCTTAGAAGTCTTCATGTAGGCCCCCACATTGTACCCTAATGTTCAAAGTGGGGATACAGCCTTGACAACATCAATTTCCCCAAACAGTTAATATGCAAATGAGATACTGCTTTGCTCAGTCCAGCAGATGCTAGCAGAGAGCTCTCTCAGTTACCTCCCTTATCTCATAGGCTTCTGGCCACAGGGCTTACCTAAACTACGTATCAATGGAACCTTAATGCAAAACGTTACCATGTTCACAATTCCTTACTAGCTTGAATTATACTTTCACTTGTGATTTCCAGAAATACCACCTTTTACTCTGTTGCATCTCTACTGACGCTCATTTCAACTGCTGAGCAGCATTGCCTCATAGGCTAAGTGTCAGGCACCATCATGATTGGTAACTCCACAGCTGTTCAGTTCCTTAACAGGACTCAATTCTCATCTAATGCAAAAAGGGCAGTTATGACACTCACAGAGAGTCACTGGGATTTAGATGCCCAACTCATATACATGCCTTAGAAAATCTCCTCTTTAGTGACTCCTCAAGAGCCCAATGTCCTGCAGTAGCCCAAATTATAGGAGCAAAGTAAAAACACAAAACAAGGCCAAATTTTTAAATGAGGACTAAAACTAGATTAACAGTAAAATACAGTACTGTGATTTACCTCCCCAAAAAGAAACTACCAAAATTTCAATACAAACACTTATTAATACAGTCTGGATCTTACATCTTGATAGTCAATATGCCAAACATGTACCTTAAGATTGTCTCAAGCTTTGCAAGCCTAGCTTATGTCCAACATGAATGAAAATGTCCAATGCAAATGAAAGTTTAATCATATTATGCCTGTTTAACTCACTAGCCGACAGCTCATTGAAGATCTCTGTAAAAAAGCTTCAGCTTTCTTGAGCTACAAATGATTTTGTAAATTTCAGTATCATTAACATTAAAGCATTGACATTGTTACTAATAACCCTATATAAAATGGCTGTACAAAGACTGAGTAATTTACTCAGCTAAGTCAGAAGAGGTGGCATTGGAGGAACCCTAAAAATATATGAAGGCCAGACTGCTATTAAGAGAAAAGTATAAAGCTTGAATTCCATATAGCCAAAGAACGAATGACTAGACAAAGAAAATTAGATTTTAGCAGTGGGATCCAGATCAAATAGGTCTCAGTCATGCATTATAGGCACTGGAATATATTGGCAATGGTGCAGTGCATCACTACTCCAGAGATAGATGAAAAGCAAGGGTATCTCTGGGAGAAATTGTGCTATTCAGGGTGCTACTTCTGTGCATCTAAATAGTTTGGGGGACTGCAGGGAGTACAAAAACTTCTTGTGCCCTTCTCTCCCCTTATACCCTCATAGAACAGCTTAGCACAATTAAATCTACAGGAAAGATACTATACTACTGTCCTGTAAATAGCAATCGATTTCAATGGAACTGCTTGTGAAATAAGATTCAGCTCAACATTAGTGTAGAAAAAATTGAGCCTTGAGAAAGCTACCCAGAGAGAGGGAGCTGGACGTGATGTCTCTTATTTCAAAATATTTTTCCATAAGATCTCGGCTGCATCCTACAGTAAAACAGCCAAGCAGCAAATTCTAATCAAGGCAGCCATTCTGTGTCTGAGGAAAACATGAACATATTCAAAATTAATATCCTTCTCCCACTATGTAGGTAAGTAGCACATTTGTCTACTTGAACTTCCTACTTGCCACTGGTGGGATGGGTAAATAGGAATATGAATCCTACGTACCTGAATGTAGTACTTGTAAAGCTTAAATGGAAATAAATGGAATTAATTAATCTGATGACAGTTGCCTGGAGAGTTCTAGGGGGAGAAAGAGATCTTTACTCAGCACATTATTGGTGATTAGGGACTATATAAATCCTCATCCTCAATCACCCATTTCAATATTATATCCAAGGCAAAGTATCCCAAAAGCTGGCATGCAAATATCGAATTACAGGTCCATTTACAAATGATTTTTTCAGCAGACCTAAAATTTTGTTTAGTTAAACAAGCTGCAGGATTGCAGCAGGTTTTTTTAATATGAAAGTTATTCAAGAGTAACAGTATGAACATATGCAATAATTCTAGGGAGGAAAGGTATGTGATTTATTAATTCAGTTTCCATTACACACATTGCTAATGTGAATTAGTGACTTATTGCAGGAAATAAAGCGGTTTGCCTTGTCTGTGTTTGGTCATTTCTTGTCTAATGAGAGGAAAAGAATACCCTATTCAATGTATTATATGATCTTTATTCTAAACCACCAGAAGGCAGCCTAAGCTGTTGGTCCTGCTAGTGAAGACAGGGGGCTGGACTCAATGACTTTTCAAGGTCCCTTTCAGTTCAAGGTGATAGAATACCTCCATTAATTTATTTATTTTTTAATTTATTTTATTAGGAGCCCATTTTGGCAGAAATAGGCAAAGCTACATAGTAGCTCTCACAGACCATTCCAGAATCAAAGATGTTTCATCTTACATCTGTTTAAGTTAGTTTTGTTACTAGAACATTATCTATTGAAATATTTGCCTTTTCTTTGTGAGATACACAGTAGCTGGACAATCTGATTTAAAAATGGAAATCCCTTTGGTTCCTTTTTAGAATTTTCATGAGTCCTCACATTCATATTCATTGTATTAATTATTTAGAGAAGGTATGTAAAGAAGCTAGTTAGCTAAATGCCCATAAGAAAATAAAAGCAGCTTAATAACCAACTCAACTGTTACTGAAACAAAACTTACCAAAAAATTACAAATGTCTTTTGCAGGTAGCTATCTGTAGTTTAATTTTGCATCAGACTCTTCATAACAGTTTTTTCCTATAACACTGCATATTCGGAAATTAAGGTAATTGCCCAAGTTTTTTATTTACTTATTTATTTATTTTTACATATTTGCTTTCCATGAGAGAGAGTGGGTAAACATTTCTGGGTAATACATTAATTGTATATATATAATTATTGTTGATATTTGGGTAGATTAAACATTATAGAACTGAAGTGTCCTATATATCCATCCGTGGAGATACTTGTTTTCATGTCAGCCACATGAGTCCCTTGTTTGCTTAACTCCTTATAACATCTTGTTCCCTAACATAATATAATATTTTTTGTGTCACCCCTCCCCGTGTGAGTCCTAAACTTTTAAAGATAAGGTAAATACTGTGTAGTTGGATTCTTTTTATTTGTTTTTAATGGGGACTCAGTCAATTTGATGTTAGTTTGAACATTTGTACTGCATAATTCTGATTGATTGCCATTGAATGCACTTGAATAAGAGTAATTTTACAAGGCGTTCCATATTCAGCATATGGTAATATGGTCACCTTACCACTTCCTCCCCCCTCCATTGCCTCATGCTCCCTTCCATGGGCTCAAACCTCAAGGCCACTCCAATCCTTGTCTCTTGACCATGGTGCCCCCCTGACAAGTGCCCCCTGGTGGTCACCCACATGGCCCACCCATAAGGTTGGCTCTGCTTAAGCAAGTATTTGAAGAATTTGGCCCAGTTTTTGGACATCTTATCATTTATTTATGTAGCAAAGTGATGACTCAACAGTGCAGCACCTCCTGCTGGTCATCTCAGGAATTAGCTCTCCAGCACTCAGAGCACCCTCTACAGGCCAGGGGCTCACCTGCCACTGGACCCCATGTGCCTCCCAGACACCGATGCCCCTCTTTCCTCAGGGTTCTGCCCCAGCAGTATTTTTGCAACCCCAGTACCTATTTTGGCCTTTGACCAGGCCCACAGCCTAGGGATTTGCCAGGCTGGAGCTCCCCAGCTCCTCCTCCTCCTCCTCCCTTTCCCCACAACTGTTCTGTCTCAAGTACCCTTCTCTCCCAGGCAGCCAGATACTTCTCTCTCAAGAGCTAGAAAGAGATTGACTTAATGCCTGGCTCACAGTCCTTTTATAGGGCCAGCTGTCTCCTAATTGGGCATGGCCCCAGCTACGGCTGCCTGCCCAATCAGCCCTTTTCTTATCAGCCCTCTCCAAGGGATGGTTTTTAATCCTTTCACAGGAGCAGGGTTACAGCCCTGCTACAGTTTAGTTTTGTGGGATCATTCAGGAGGAAAAGTAGATTTAAATCTTATATGTGGGTTTAGTTATTGTATTGATGGTTTTGTATCCAACTTTTATTCCTTGCCTGAACCTTCTATACATATTCGTGAGCAGAAGTAATATTGTAGATTGGATAGATTTAGAATTCTATTTTGACCAGGTTCACAAGACAAAATACTTGCCCTCAGGATTTTACAATCTAAACTGATCACCTTAATTCTTATTACTTCTTCTTTGGGTATTTAACTATAAGTTCTCTTCTATTCTATAATGTCTTCCTTTTCCAAATATCCATTGGTATTTTCCTCTGTGTGTGTAATCTTCGGCACACTCGACATCTGTTGAACTGATAAGTGATTTTATGAGCACTTTGGGCAGGTATTGCAAACCACAAGTCAGTAGTTCCTAAACTTGCTCAGTAGTGAGTGACTGCACTGTGTAATTCTAGAAAGACTCAGACAGGAAAAGTTTATAAATATATTCAACAATGAAACACACTGATCATGTGGTGTAATTGGAAATTAGACTGTGAACAGGTGTGTGTGTGTGGGGGGGAGAGACGTAGGGAAGTACAAAAGGTTAAAAAAAAAACCCAAACATTTATTAATTGCTGGAATACCCTAGATAATCACAATTTCTCTTAACACCTCTTTTCAGTGCTATTTCTATTGCTAATTTGCATATTAAGATTCTTTAACATGTGCTAGTGTAACATTTCTTTAGAGGGAAAAAAAGAAATGCTTCCAATGTTGGCATGTCCTTTGCTGTTATTGGTGTCATGTATTCCACTGCTTCCTTATTTATTAGTTGCTATTTGTTACAATCAACTCCAGCTAAGAGTCTCACTGGTCTGTTTTCTTATTCACAGTATTTCTGATGTATTAAAATGAGATTGTTTCTTTTTGCAGGAGAAATAAGATGAGTGCCTTACATGTGGATTTCATTTGACACAATTCAGTTTCATATGGAATCTCATAACAATAACTTTCTATTGTATTTATTTTGCCAGAACCATCTGTTCATTGTATAGTCTCATTTCCCTTTCTGTCACAATGGCGAAATTCCCACTGACTTTATTGGCAACAGGATTTCACAGTTTCTTAAAGCATGCTAGAATATGCAAAAGGAAGAAAAATGGTATGAAATTATATTATAAGAATTTTTATTTTGATTTCAAAAACGTATAAACTCCTACAGCAGTTCTTTCAATAATATTCTTCTCACAATTAGATACACAATTTAAAAATGAATTACTTAGTTTTCATCCCTAAATGTAATAAACTATGAACAGCAGCATAATCCTAAATCCCAGTAGCAAACTATTGATATCAGCAGGCAGGGTTCAGATGACAGTTTTATTTGTTTTCCCCTGAAACAGAAATGTCCCATAACTTTAATCAAATATTCTAACTAATTGGACATCTTTCCTTTAAAGATCATGCCATCTGATTTTTTTTTTTATTTTAGGAAGTTTCTCTTTTTCGTATAACTCCAATGTCTGATGCATTATTTGCATTTTTAGGCTTGGAAGAAAGTGAACTTCTCACAGTGGGGTTCTGAGCTTTCTAAAGGAAGGGAATCTATGCTGTCACATGAGCTTTGTGGAAAAGCATAACAGCTTGTAAAAGCTCACAACAGTTAATGAATAAAACATGAAACCTATTCACGAATGTGCATTGCCCTTTAGACTAGGGGCATCCAAACTGCTGTGTATAAGAGACATCATCATTTTTTCTTAACTCTTCAGGCAACCTTGCAGTGCAAATTACCTCTCTACAATGCCCTTTTGCTTAGTTTTCTTTGAATAATTGATACTTTCATTGAATCCAGCAAGTAATTCAAGAAGTTATTTTCCAAATATTCATGCAACTCAACAACACCAGTCATGGTTACAAAAGTTCTAGAATATTGAAAGCCACAAAATACAAAACTATTTAGGCAATATTTGTCCCAATACCTACAATATTAAATTGTGCATCATTTTTTTGGCAGTGCCTTAAGTAATAAAATCCATGTGTTACTGCACATACTTAAATTTTAAAGGGCATTTTTAAAAAAGCATATTTTTCATATAATTTAGAAAGAAAGTCTATAATTCAAGATACTGATTAAACTGCCAAAATGAGATAAGGACCCTAACTTTAATGTGTGTTCTTGCACAAAGTCTCACTGGGCTCATCAACCCTGACAGCTTTACTAGGCTCCATTAACCATTAGTTAAATTAGCCATAACTTTTTAACATTATTGGCTAATTGCTTTGTGAATCTGAGGTAACTCCAGAGTATACTAAAGCTCCATATCAATACAATAAGCTTTTACTTCACAGTGTGATATCACACTATTTAAATCTTGATTGATGGCTGATCTTCAGAAGCCAAAATGAACTTTATTGCATTCCTAAACAGCAAGAACTGAATGCAAGAGTGAGGATTTTATTGTCAGATTCAAATACAGCTTTCACTGTGCTAAAAATATTTGTGAAGGTGACCAGCTGAAGTTTGCAGAGCAATTAATAAAGAGTATCTCAGCTCAGAAACATTATCGCCATTACTTAGGGATGATGATTCCTTATCTGTTTGTTGACTTTTGGAGATTGTTTTAGTCTTCCAAACTAATACTGTATTGTGGTGCATTAATTCCAAGTTTACAGTTTCAGCAATGAAATTTTCTAGTTCTTTCTAAAAGCTTGACCAGAAGTTATGGGCTTGAAACAGTAATTACAATCTGAAATACTTTGGCCTGTGTTTGGCATAAGGTCTGATAAGTGATCATAAGAGTTCCTGAAATTATTTTTAAAAATTCAGGTTTGATTTCCCCTCTCATGTAGGCCCTGAATCAAAAGTCCCTCCTTATTAGCCAAGCACTTAACTATATTCTTAACTTTAGGCACATGGAATCATAGAACTGGAAGGGACCTCAAGAGGTCATCTAGTCCAGTCGCCTGCATGCTTATGTCTCTTTGACTTCCAGGGTTAAAGTTAAGTAATTGAATAGACCGTGGTCTTGTCTATATAGGAATATTTCTTGTACGTAGGAATGTACAACCTAAGATGTGAATGTAAATTGTAATCACTTATTCGTGTATATGAACGTCTTGTATTAGTTGTGTTTATCTTGCTTGGGAAGATGTCTGGCTTTTTTGTTTAGCTTAATCTTACAAGAGTGTCCGCCAGAGGGGTTTATATCATTATAATTATGTTGTTTTAAATTCACACCTTACCTGGTACTGAAAAAAAAACTTTTTCCATGCAGACAAGGCCTTAAGCATGTGCTTAAGCGCTTTCCTGACTTGAAGCCTTATACTGGTTTAACAATGGAATTATTTCTAGGGGATAGGAGGGATGCAGTAGATGTGGTATATGTTGATTTTAGTAATGCTTTTGACACAGCCCCACACAACAACTCCATAAGCAAACCAAGGAAATGTGGTCTAGATTAAATTACTATAAGGTGGGTGTGATGGGAGCCCCGGGCTGTGCCTTCTTAATTCACTAAACTGGGTTGTCTCTCACAATGCCTTACTGGTGACAATCAGCAAATCCCTCCAGGTGGTGTTACCACTCAATACAACCACATCTGTAGCCCCACACCCAACTAGATTGCATGAATGCTCCCAGAGCCACTTACAAATCACACAGAGAAAGACATCAGCCAAATCCCCCCCAGCTCCCAGCCTTGTACCATCTTGCACTGCTCAAAAC
Organism: Malaclemys terrapin pileata; assembly: GCF_027887155.1. Classification (NCBI taxonomy): domain Eukaryota; kingdom Metazoa; phylum Chordata; order Testudines; family Emydidae; genus Malaclemys; species Malaclemys terrapin. The sequence continues at coordinate 156,348,969 of NC_071507.1, read as the reverse complement.
CCTTTCTTGAGCAATGCAAGTGTATTAATTGGTTCATCAATAGAAAGTGGGCATACACCAGCCTTTGTAACCTGAGCAGATTTACCAAGTACTTCAGTCAAACTCACTGGTAAGGATAAACATTAAAATAAGTATACATGATTAAAAAAGGATAGATTTTCAGAAATTATTAGTGATAAGCAAAAATCAGATTAGTTACCAAAGGAAAATAAAACATAAGCATGCAGTCTAAATTCTCACAACCTTAATAGACTAGGCAATATTTGGACTAAGCCATTTTTTTCTCACCCCATTGGATACAAGTTGGTTACACTCTTTCATATGCAGGCTCCACCTGATAGCCTGGGGACCAGTCTCCTCAGCTCCAGCATTCTTGTTGCCTTCAGCGTGGGTAGTAGAGGAGAAAGGAGAAACCATGCCGCCCCCATCCTCTATTTTATATCCTCATTCCATGTGCTTGGAGAACACAAGTCCAGGCATGTCTGATGGGCATTGCTGAGTCACCAGTTTGAGCAATTCCCCTGTTGTGACCTTCTGCAGGCGAGTCATTGAATTATAGCTCCCTTGTTGGACAATGGCTGTTGATAGTTGTTTGATACCCACTTGAGCATTGTTACCTCCCTTGTTGTTGTCTCTGGGTATCTAATATCTGGGCGATTCCCCAACTCACAACATATTTTAGTGACAACCATAAAACACAATCTCATGACTTTGTATGCACTAATAATATACATATTTAGATAGATCTATGGTTTTCAGTGGATCATAACCTTTCCCATGATACCTGCTTTATATGAAATATCACAGTTATATATAAATGATGAATAATGGGGTTACAGTGCACTTCCATGAGATATAGAGTGTCACAGTGGTTGAACTACTAGTTGAAATATGGTAGGTACTCTAAGAGCAGTTATCAATTAATTACTGTCAAAATCGCAGGGCATATCTAGTGTGATCTCACAGGGTCAGTGCTGAGTCTGATATTTTTCAACATTTTCATTCATGATTTGGATAATGGAGTGGAGCGTTTGCTTACAAAATTTGTCAATGACATCAAGTTGGGAGGGGTTGCAAGCACTCTGGGGGAAAGGATTAGGTTTGAAATTGACCTTGACAAATTGGAGAATTGGTAAGTAATCAACAAAATATAGTTGAATAGAAACAAGTGCAACATACTACACTTAGGAAGGAAAAATCAAATAATCCCCATTTTGTAGTTGTGTAACTGACTGGGTGGTAGTACTGCTGAAAAGAATCTGAGTGTTATAGTGGATCACAAATTGAATATGAGTCAACAATGTGATGCGGTTGCAAAATAGGCTAATATCATTCTGCCGTGTATTAACAGGAGTGTTTTATTTAAGGTGCAGGAGGTAACTGTACCTCTCCACTCAGCACTGGTGAGGACTCAGCTGGAGTACTGTGTCCAGGTCTTTGTGCAACACTTCACAAAAGATGTAGACAAACTGGAGAGAGTCTAGAGGAGAACAACAAAAATGATAAAAGGGTTAGAAAACTGGAACTATGAGGAAAGATTTAAAAAAAAAAACTGGGTAGGTTTAGTCTTGAGAAAAGACAGAGTGGGGACCAGATAACAGTCTTCAAATAACTTAAGGGCTGATAAAAAGAGAGTGGTAATCAATAGCTCTCCATGTTCACTAAAGGTAGAACAAGAAGCAACGGGCTTAATCTTAATGGGCTAAACAAGAAGCAAAGGATATTTAGGTTAGATATTAGGAAAAACAGCTATAAGGGTAGTTAAGCTCTGAAATAGATTTCCAAAGGAGGTGGTAGAATCCCCATCATTGGAGGCTTTTAGGAACAGGTTAGAAAAATATGTATCAGGGATGGTCGAGGCATACTTGGTCCTGCACCGAGGGACTGACTAGATGATCTATCAAGGTCCCTTCCAGGCCTACATTTCTAATAATTCTATGATATACCCCAGAGCAAGTTAAAGGCAACACAAGCCCCTGACATTCATGACACTATGGACAAATAAATCTAGATGTCTCTCTCCTTTTTAGTTGTCCTGATTTTTCTAAAGCTTGATTTAAATCTAGTTAGAAGTCAATATTCCTGATTTCATCACTATTATTTGTTTCCAAAAATAACAAGTACAAAGAATGCATGTGTTTTACAAAAGACAAATGATAGAATATCAATATTCAAACTGAAGCATTTGATTTATACACAAAGCAGTATAATACACCTGGGTATTATCCAAATGTTTTAGTCTGTTTTGGCACTGCAGCTCAGTTTCAATCAGAAAAACATAACCTTGCAGGGTGCTTTTGTTTGCACATAACACCAGTTCTGACCTTTATAGGTAAAGAATTCCAATAGCAGGAAATGCTTCAAGGTGGTTTTGTAATTTGGACAAATATTTCTGAGGGACTAAGCAGAGATTATCAAACTCATTTCTCTTTTGACCTAAAGCAGATCTCTTAACCTAATTCTTCAGAATCCAAAAACTGGTGCATTAATCCACTAATCCTCCTAGTCTCTCAAATTATTGAAAGTCCATTATCTAGTAACACAATCACAAACTGAAGACCCATTGGAGAGACTGTGACCTCTTTGAAGTCCAGATAATGAAATATCTTATGTTGTGGTACTTTTCTCATGATTACAGCCTTTTACAGTTTCTCTTTGTTTTTGAGTAACAGAAATGTCCTCTAATTTGAGATAAATTCCCACAATAGATTTACATATTTAAAATATGTTTTGGGTTTATATTATTCTTATAAGCAGCCCTGTACTAGGTGCAGGAGAGAATTTCAAGAGTGACTGGGAGACAGCAGGGGTAAAATATCTGTGGGATGGTAGCACTCCATGTACACTAGTCATAGGACTGTATGGAATTTTCTGCATATGCTTGAATTTTCTGCATATATGATCGCTCTTTTACATTCTTGCTATAAATTCTGACACTTGAAGAAAAAAATCTCTCTGACTGAAACTGATCACTGATGCTGAAAACTCTTCAGTAGAGTATTGTTGCCAGTTGACATATATCAATGATATAGTGTCAGCTTCTAGGACACTATGTAAAGATGCTGAACTTATCAGCTGACTTACCCAGATGCCAAGTCACAGGATACTGCACAGAGATTCTGAGCTATTTTACTGACTCACCCTGGCAGCTAGATCCTATTAGTTCCAACCCAGGAATATAAAATATATGAGTGTCTCTTTGAGGTAGAGGGAAATAGAGGTAGGGATAGAAGGTTTGGTGGGAGCAGTACTGGAAACAGTCAAGTTTAGCAAGTTCAGGCTGAAGATTGTTGCTCTTTCCCATATTCTACTCAATTTTCATAAAGGATTCGGATAACTTTGTATCAGTGTTCTGAACTTTTCACAAACCTAGCAGTTGAGCCTAATTTGAGATTACATATTTACATATAAATGACCCAAGATGAGATAATGGTGGTTTAGATTTTAGATTTTACCCTAGGTTTCAGAGTAGCAGCTGTGTTAGTCTGTATCCGCAAAAAGAACAGGAGTACTTGTGGCACCTTAGAGACTAACAAATTTATTAGAACATAAGCTTTCGTGGACTACAGCCCACTTCTTCGGATGCATCCAAAGAAGTGGGCTGTAGTCCACGAAAGCTTATGCTCTAATAAAATTGTTAGTCTCTAAGGTGCCACAAGTACTCCTGTTCTTTTTGTAGATTTTAATCTCATCATTATGTCAGGAACAAAGGCCCAATAAAATGCCCATTTTAAGTTAATGGAAATCTTTCCATTGGCTTTAATGGACCTCAGGTCATGATCTAAATGACATGATAGATAAATAGATTTTTTTTGAGAATGTTATATTCAAATTTTGGCTCTGCGACTGGCTTTTTCGGTGGCATTGAACAAGTCATTCAACCTCTCTGTTATGAGAATGAATAGGATGTTATGAGAATGATTTAATCTTTCCAAAGTATTTTTAAAGATTACAAAGGCTATGAAATTGCTAAGTATTCTTTTTTGCTTCTTATGCAATCCTGAGGTGATGGACTAAAGAGTCCAAAGAGATGACTTTAAAGACCTTAACATCTAAGAATAGGAAGGGTAGACATCTGATGTTTCCATTTTAATTAGATGGACGTATGTGACCTTATCAACCTGTAGCTAGTACGTATGTCAAGACAAAGCTATTCACTGACTATTCTTCAGAAACTACTGTGTGCCTTTTATCTATGATATAAAGGATTTCCATGAAAGCTAGGCAGATGTGTAACTCAGATGAATCATCTATCTGTTTCTGACAGTGGGTTATGTCATTTTGATGCCATAATTAAACTTGAGACCTTCATTATATGTGTACTATTCTATTGCGTCAGCAAAAAGTGAAATAAGACCTTATTGATATTATTGGAATCCCCAGTGTAATGGCAGTGATAGACTGTACTTGTGCATTTGCAGTTCCTACTGAGAACATGGATACCCTATCAGTAACAGATAGAAAATGTATTGACAGTGAATAAATCTATATGAAAAGTAGTTTGTGATGATAGAATACCACAGGGAACCTACTTTCTGTATACTACCTCCTTTATAATCCAGATATCTGCAATCCCTGAGGCCTGATCTACACTTAAAATTTAGGTTGACATACCTACAGTGCTCAGGGGCATGAAAAATGCACACCACTGTGAACCTTAGCTATGCTGATCTAACTCCCATGCTAGATGCAATTAGGTGACAGAAGAATACTTCCATCAAATTAGTGACCATCGCACAGGGAGGTAGTGTTCCTACAGTGATGGAAAAAACTCCTTCCATCACTATTGTTTTTGTCTACAATGTGGAATTAGGTCAGCATAGCTATGGCACTATAGCTATGTCACTATAGTCCCCTTAGTGTAGACATGGTCATACTTACCCAACCAGTTCATGGTAGTGATAGACATATTTGTGTCCTCCAAGAACTTTTTTCCAGTTTCAAGTATAATTATCATTCTTAACTATGAGCTAAATTCTTCATCTCTTCACACCTGTGCAAACAAATGTGTGGTTACAATTGTAAAGTCAAAATATAAACACAGTTATCACCTCACAAAGCAAATAACTGGAGTTACTCAGATACTGCTGCTGTGAGGTTATCTTTAATTTAAAAAAAATAGCTATCACTTTAAATACTCATTCATTGATGTTCTGACTTTTCTTCCTCTTTCTCTAACTTTTATATTTATTCTTAATCGTTGTGTAAAATACTGACTTCCTATAGACCACTTTGGTCAAAGAACAATTTGTACTAGTAGCAATTTAATTAATAGGAGGATATTTTTCTTTGTCATTCTGCAATTTGCTACAATATAGCAGTCTGCCAACTGTAGCAAAGAGAAGTGATTATAATTTTAAACTTCTCTTCTATGACCTAGTGAGGACTTACCACATTAAAAAAGGCTGAAGCCTGAATTATTTTCTTATTCTTTAATCAGAAAAAGTTTCCTATTGACTTCAAAACTCCGATTTACCTAAGAAGAGATTGAATAAGGATGTCTGGGATTGGGCTGTATATGTTTTATTGTTTTATTTGTTAGATCTATTTATGGTATTCTTGTTTATTGTACTAAATACTTTTTGAAATAAAAATGTCATACATAAATGAAAAAAGAACACCCTTCACCACACACACACAAACACACACGGTCCTGCCAATCAGATGTATGACTTCTCAGAGTTTTTCAATTGACTTCAAAGGAGCTAGAATTTCACCCTTTATTTTTATAATATATTACCAATATAAAAACTATTGAGTCAATGTTTCATTTGGCCCTAAAAGAAAAGTTTTCAGTATTCTCAGCAAATTTTTTTTAAAAAAATTTCAGGTTGAATGAAACATTTTGTTTTCTCTTTTATCACTTTTTTATTAAGAGCATAGGAAACTTTGCAATCACCATTCATAAAACTTCTAGAAAATATGTGACCCCCTTTAGAACCATAGCAACATGGTGAGAAAACATGGTGAGAAAGCTTCCTAGCCACTGGATTATAAGGCACTTTGGGATGCTGGGGAGAGGTCTCTCAGACTGTCCTGTTGAAGTTGTTCCACTTTATATAAATACTAAAACATGCATTGGTCTGGAGAAAACATGAGAATAACTCTATAGCCTGGTGACTAAACAGGACACCCAGGCTCCAGTCCCTCCTCTAATTAACACATTTCAACCTCATGAAAACAGAGTTCAATTTTTTCAATAGGAAATTATCAGAAATCAGTACATTCACATAACATGATTAGATTTAGTCAAATCAGCATTTTCTAGTGAAAAACTCTTCCATCGGGACTACTTGTGTGAGTAAATCACCATTGGCATGAATAAGGTGCAGCCTCAGTTTTAAAAAAAAAAGTTATATATATTATAGTACTCAGATTTTATTCCCTGTTTAATTTTTTTCTTCTAAATGTGTATTATTATAGCTAATCCAGCTCCCAATTTTTCAGTGTGTTGAACATCCTCTATGAGGTCTGCACTTATTTAACTCTCACTAAGGATAGGCAATTAAAAGAAAGTATTCTGGTCCAAATTCAATAAGGAACTTAAGCAAAACACTTAACTTTCAGAATGTGTATCCATCCCTATTCAGAAAAGACCTTAAACCCAAGGATTTAAACTTGTTTTTAAAGCTAAGCATCTGCTTATGAGCTTTGCTGGATTGGACCAGTTCTATGAAGGTTCATGATTTTAGATATTGTCATCACTAAATTATGAAAGCCTGTAACCAAATAGGTTTACATATTTGGTTCAACTGACTGAATGTTTATGACAGAGATCTTTTACTGACTACCATGGACCAGAATTTACAGCTCCTTAATTAGACATGAGGAAGCCTGTGCTTATTTATCTCAAAAGCAGAAAGATGCTTTGTTAAAACAATAATACTAGATATAAAAGCTGAATAGGTCAGTCAGTTTCTAGTGCATACTAGCCTTACATGGCTCCTACCAGAAAAGGAATTCCATATTTTACATTATTAATTATTATTATTATTATGTGAAATCAATACACTTGGTTTTAAATAAATCTTACAAAATAAACTTAATCTAATGTGATCTTTCCTAATGCCTTACTCAGAGAGCAGCTGCTATAAAGATGATGATGTTGGGTGTTTCTGCATGCATAGTGAAATGAAGGAAAGTAGAATAAGTAGCAGGCTACTTTAAATACTTTTCGAAAGTATTAAGTATTAATTAGATGCTTGGATGCACAAAGAGTCTAGAGACAGATACACTGTAAATGTAGATCTTTTGATCTAAAGCATACACATAATTTGCTGGAAGAATAAAGCATTGCAAATTTAAGCACACATTAAAATGAAAGGATTTGGGGCTTCACCATTAAAGAATACATTCAGTATTTGCAGATTAGCCCATGGATGAGTGGGGTAGCACTGTACTAGGAGTGTTTTAATTCATTCTCTGGTTCAAGCCTAGCTCCAGGTAGAGTAATGAGGTATCTGCCTTAGCTTTTTGCTAAATACAGAAAACTGAGTTTGCTGGAGCATTGTGAAGGTAGATAGATGTGGGCAGAGAATTGTATTTCAATTTTAGAGGATTTTATTATTTGAAATCTTGCTTTCATTCTAATTCAGAAAGAAAACCAAAATTAAAAAAAAAAATCAGTGAAAAGAGATGGACAGCAAAGTCTACCTTGTGGGCTGTCCTGGGGCCATAGACACTGGGAGTTCTGAGGTCACCAGCTATAGGAAAGTCCACTGGCAGACTGTACTGGAGCCATGGACCCTGGATGCCTGCACTCCCCAGCAGCCCTCCAGGTATGTGCCGAGGAGTCTGGCAGGAAGCGAGGCATTTTTACATCAGAAACCTGCTTGACAGGTAGTGTTCTATTGGAAACCTATTCTCCCCACCGCCACCGCCCACCCTCCCTGAGGAATGTGATCAATTTTTTTTTTTTTAATGGAGATATCCCATCTCCTAGAACTGGAAGGGACCTTGAAAGGTCATCGAGTCCAGCCCCCTGCCTTCACTAGCAGGACCAAGTACTTATTTTGCCCCAGATCCCCAAGTGGCCCCCTCAAGGATTGAACTCACAACCCTGGGTTTAGCAGGCCAATGCTCAAACCACTGAGCTATCCCTCCCCCCAAAATCAAACCCTCTCCACAGAACTTTTTGATTTAGACAAATTGGCAAATTCTGATTACCAACTCTTTTGTTGGATTTTTTTCCAGCCAGCTCTAAAAATGAAGAAAAAGATCGGCCTGTTTGTTTCCTTTATTGACCTCAACACAAATGTCCACTCTGAGGGGGTACTGGGGGTGCAGCCCTGTTTCCTGCCACATATCCTGACCCAAAAGTTGGGTTTGAAAATATTTGTTTGCTTGTCCTTCAAGCTATTCTTATTTGTCCTTCATCTAACACTATCTTTCGTTCTTAACTTTTGTGTTTCTGCAATATAATGAATTGATTTGTTTATTGAATAAAAGCAAACTGTGTATAACTTGCAACAAAACTGATTTTTCAGCAAGGTCATGGGATCTAGTGAAATTCACATGGGTTTAGGAGCCAGGAATTTCTCAGTTGTCATCCCATGTCTACCACTAACAGCAATAACTTGCTTTGTGGCCTGGGGTGAATCATTCAGACCTATAGTAACTTTGGGGGGTCTACTTTGAGAAATCTAAGGTCTGATTGTCAGGGGAGCTGAGCACACCAATTCCAATTGAATTGAATAGGAACTGCGGGGTCTTGTATCTTACAGTACACACACAGAGAGACATGAGAGATAGAGGTGTATGCATATTTAGTTACTGTGTGTGTGTGTGTGTGTGGAGTATTCATTTTTAAACTAGAAAACAAAAGAGCTAAACTGAGTTTTCTAACTGAAGCAGATGAGTAATCTATAACAGAAAAATCACTAAGTAAAAACAACTTTCACCTAACGCCTCTATATCAGGAACTTGCTGTATTGATCATATAAATGATACCATGGAAAATTGCATGAAACTGAACCAAAACTAAGTAAGACTTAGTAGGTATGAAACGTGTGGATGATAGCTGTATTATTTTTTTATAAATATTGTGTGTACCTCTGTCTATATCATTAGTATCACACTGCCTGCTATATGCCAGCAAAGCTTTAACTCACTGCTGCATGGTTTTACACGGCGCGCGAAACGGCTGCTCGGGGTCTCCCCCTCCCTCCCAGGTTTGAGAACCTGGGAGGGAGGGCGAGTAGCGGCACGCAAATCAGCTGTTTCGCGCGCCGTGGCAGCAGCAGCGGAGGTGAGCTAGGGCGGCTGGGGCACATTTTTAGGGACGGCATTCTGGCGCCGGCCATGCTGCCCCTAAAAATGTGCCGCCCCAAGCACCAGCTTGTTTTGCTGGTGCCTAGAGCCAGCCCTTTGGGGAATGTGAGACAAGAGGAACCCATCAAACTTTCTAGGAAAGTATAAGGTCAAGTCAGATGTGTGTATCTTATGCCTCTTGTTTTAACCCCTTCCCTCTCTGACTGCATTGTTCCTATGGATAAATAATAACACATTATTATCAAGAGGGTGTTCTGTGTCACTGCATTTTCATACTGATCATGTTCTCCCAAAGGGAAGTCTATTGCAAGGTCCAAACCCCAGCTGGACCTGCTGAGGAGACAGAATTGGTGAACACGGGTGCTCTGACTTAGGACCCCAGTCTAAGAGTGGGGTGAACTATGGGATCCCAGCCTCAGAGTAATATTGGTACATTGCCTGTTACTTTAAAAGCATTCCCATGGAGAGACAGAGCAGGATTAAAGGTACAGCTAACCCTGAACCATAACAGAAGGTCATATGTGGACATATAACTATATCCCACACACAGATTCAGCTAACTATGGGGGAATATACGGTAAAGCATAACCTGAGGTGGGGAGATACACTTCATAGCTTTTGTATGCAGAGTGCACTGCTTCCACCAGGGGCTACCTACATTCCCCACCCCACATACAAAGTTCCCTATGTGCGACTTTCCCATGCCCCTCTATTTCAAGTCCCTCACCTGTGTTACCATGCCAAAAACTGGGTCTCCCATGGTCCTCTCCACTACTTGCCAGGGGCACTGTGTATTCCCCATGTCCCTGCGATGGGACTGAAAACAGAAGGATTAAGGAGAATTTATAGGCCCAGTTGGTCCTGACCTGCTATTCCTGTAGCAAATGTTAGCCATGAAGGAGAAGTTAAAAGAAACAGACCTACCCCAGTTTAAGGTTGATAAGGGAGCAGAGCTCTGCTTCTCTTGATGGGAGAGAAACCTGGTTGAAGCCCAGAGAATGAGCTACGTAGCCAACTGGATAAGCCCCTGCTAGAAGGGATGACTAGTCCTTGGGCGATCATCAGAATCATAGAATGTTTGGATCCAAGACATGACTAGAAGGATGGGGTCCCATTGAAGGTTCTTGGCTGACCCTGTTTTGAGCTTTTTGTTTTTGATTCCATCCCAGAATGGAAAGGACTGAAGTGTGCATTGGCCAGAGGATGAAAGCACCATTATATCAGACCTCTCAGAGACAGAGATGGAGCCCCACTGCTGGATGAGTTGTGCCCTGATGGGCCATGAAAGAGTACCTCAAAAGCAACCCAGTCACTATTTTGATGGAAAATGTGAGCAAAGATATAGCCCTAAGAAAGGGGCTTCCTTTAAATTTTTGAATGCGTAGTAGCCAGAGAGACATCCAGGGTGGGTTCCCTGGGATCCAGGGTTCCGCTCTGGGTGACAGAAAATCTTAGTTCAGGGAGACTGACATCCTCAAGAGGCACACCAGTATCCTCCCTTGCCAGGGTTCTGGAGGCTCAGGAAGTCATGGAGGTCATGGACTGCTCACACCAAGGAACTGGGGTTGCTTGGGTGGGATTCAGCTTGAGACTCCTCAAACCATCTAACCCCTGGGGTCCAGATCAAGAGATTCCATGCCAAAGGGTCTACCAAGGTCCCGGTGTTGGTCTTGAAATTAACCACCAGGCTCAGGAACTTTGTTTGTTTCCTTTCTGTGTGGCCATCTGGAGTGCAGGGACCATGATCGGCCATTCATGGAATGTAGTTATGGGCTAGTCTGGATTGTATAGGTCCAAGCATGACGGCCAGGGCCAGCTAAACTGACCATCTCTGTTAACATCAGTGTGATGGAAATAATAGACCTAATGGACTCGGGGTGTGACCAGACTCTCATGAGGGAGCCATTAGTACAACTCCAGGGCCTCCATGGGGCACCATCTACCAGCTGTCTATGAATGGGGACATAAAGCCACACAGATTCAACCAACCATAGAAGGGGCATACACGGTCCCTAACAGCAGGCCTATCTGTATCTCTCACCTACCCAGTCATTGTCAGCTGAGACTGGAAATATTTTGGAGACCTCTTAAAGAAGTTTTTGAAACCTCCAGAGAATAAGGGGGTCCCACCACTAGCTTCCCCATGATTGATGGCTCATGGCTAAGTAGACCTTGCTAGTGCAGTGGAGGTAGCCAGGCCAGATGAAGGGAGTTCCAGACAACCAGAGACTTCTTTAGTACACCAGTCCCACCCAGAGACATGGGTTGCCCCCTTATCTGAATCTGATATCCTGATGAGGTTCTCTAACTTTGTTGAAGAGCAAAAGAGAGATGAGACTTTAAGCCAGACCTATATCCTGGTGGCCATTGTTAATGGGGATATGGTGTATCCCCAGCAAGCTGAGACTTCCCCATTTTGATATCCAGGGTGAGCATGTAGTGAAACAGAGGGGCCTCCTTTCGAGCCTGATGGATAGGAACCCAGAAGGTCAAAGCCCCAGACTGTATTTTTTGCTGTCTCCTTCAGCATGGAGGCTGTACCCAAAGATTACTCATTGCTCTACTCTGCCCAGAGGGTTAGGGCTATAGAGTGTAGATTGTTTCCTGCCTCACCCAGGAGGTCAGCCATAGACCTAATCTAATAATGGACCCTGGAGCAGGGTGGACACCCGCTCCTGCCCTGAGGGGATGGAAAAGCTCTGCAGAGGGCTGGGCAAGGTAAAACCCTGGCTGATTGGGGGAAGTGGCTGCAGCTGGTCCACACCCTAATCAGAGCCCAGATGGCCTATATAAAGAGGCTGAGAGCCAGGAGCTCAAAAGTCTCTCTCTGCCTTCAGAGAGAGAGAAGGGCCTGGCTGTAGGGAGCCAGACACAGGGTACCTGGAGTGGAGCAGGGCTGGGGAAAGGCTGAGGAGCTGGAGAGCTCCAACTTGGAAAGCTGCAGGCTGTGGCCTAGTATTAGGCCAAGGGGTACTGGGGGTTGCAGAGGGCAGCTCAGGGCTAGGCCAAGGTAGCAGGTCCAAACCCCCCTTGCCAGTGATGAGTGGCCTATACTGCAGTCTGCCCCAGGGAGCGGGGGCTACTTGCTGACTGGCAGTGGCCTAGTGCTGAGACAAGGTGGGGATAGGGGTGGGAGTTCCCCAGGGAGGGGAGACCCAGATCTGTGGGGTACTGCCAGGGGGCAGCATCCCGGTAATAGGGCACCGGGTCCTGGGAGGGACATGGGGCCAGAAAAGGACAGGCGGATCACTGGCCTGCAGAGGGTGCTCGAGAGGCTGGTGAGCTAATTCCCTGGATGACCAGCAGGAGGTGCCGCAGGGGTGAGTCCAGACTTCTTACAGACCCCCTTACTGTGTGAGATAGTGAGAGAGAGTGGCCTCCCTCCAAGCCTGACTGGGAGGGACGACCACAGAACCACTACAGAGCGATTGTACCAACTGGAGAAGGAGGTGCAAACCCAATTCCTGGTTTCCTGACTCTACTGCAGGAAAATCTTGCACTTGGTCCTTGGTGTACCATTTGCTGGGTATATGGGCAGGAGAAAAAACCTAGCTTGGATCCTGGCCTAGTTTTTCTGGTCCGGGGTGTGAAGAAGGTCCTGATCTTTTGTGCCTCATGCACCAAATTCCATCTAGATACTTGCTAGTGATTATGCATTATGCCATAAAATATCCTGAGGCCATACTGTTATGCTTCTTGAATGCAAGCATCATCACAGCAGAACTAATGTAGGTATTTGCCCAGGTGGGGGTGCTTCAGGAAATTCTGATGGAACAGGGGACCAGCTTTGTCATAGGTACTAAAGAAGTAATGCAGACTACTGGCGATCAATTTTCTTGGTACTTCCATCTACCATCTCTAAATGGATCAAACACTAAAAAAATCATATTAAAAAAGTTTGTATCCACAGATCCTTATCACTAGGACCGGTTGTTCCTTTGCCTCCAGTTTTTGGTATGGGAGGTCCACAGTCATTCACAGACATCTCCTCATTTGAACAGTTGTGTGGGAGACAATCTCAGGAGATTCTGGACTTGGTATGGAAAATGTTAGAGGCGCAGGGTCCCTGAGCTGAAAAAGTTGTCCTCAAATGTCCTCCTCCTTTGCAAGAGGCCCAAAGCCTAAGACATCTTTGGAAGAGAGAATCTCCTGATTGCCCAGAGTGCTTAAGAGGCTGCCTACAACAAAGAGACCCTCCTCTGAGTGTTCAAACCAGGAGGGTCAGGTGATCCTGTTTCTCCCTAGTTTGGAATCAAAAACTTTTGGCCTAATGGAAGGGCTCTTATGAAATTATCCACCAGGTAGGATTAGATAGCCTGAAAAAAGAAAAACAAAATAAATTTATCAATCTCTTACATCTGTGAAAACCTGGGAGGACCTATTGATAGTTCCCTATCCTCCAGAATCAGAGTTAGGGCCACAGATACACACCATCCTGTGGGCCAGGATGTTGGCTATTGGGGACAATCTCACACCATAACAGAAAGTTCAGGCCCAGCAGCAGGTAGCCTCCGCCTCTACTGTATTTTCTGTGCAGTCTGGGCAAACCTATTTCATCTCCCACCACATCCAAAAAGAGCCTGGACAGCATGTCTGGGAGATCTTGGCACCCCTTCCACAAAAGAGAAGAGAGTTTGTGAAAGAGGAACTCCAATCTGTGATGATCCTTGGGGTGACAGAAGAGTCCCATAGTGACTCCAGGAGTCCAGTCATGTTGGTCCTTGAGCTGGATGGGACCCCCCTAGTTAGCACTGACTTTAGAAAAGTCAAATCCATCACAAAGTTTGATGCTGGATACTGGCAAATCTCACTCACTCAGGAATCCTAAGTAAAAACAGCTTTTGTCAGTCCTTAGACCTCTATCAGTTCCAGACCACACCATTTAGTCTCCATGGGTCTCCACAATGTTCAAACAGCTAATGGACCAGGTCCTCCAGCCCAACAGCAATTGTATGGTTTTCCAGTTCTGCACCATTATTCCCCTGGAAGAGTGTCTCATGTCCCCCTCCAGCACATGCGAGGGGCTCTGTGTCCACTGCCATTTCTCTCCTTCCTATTTTTATCACCTCAGGTTCCCTCCCCTCACCCCAAGTCCCAGCTTTCCCTTCTCCATCTTCCTCCTCCCTCCCTCTACCAGGGCTCTGCTTTCCACTCTCAATATCTGGGTCCCTGCTTCCATGCCAATCCACCAAAGTTCCCTTCTCTGGGTCCTTGATTTCTCCAGTGCTACTGCTACATCCCTCCAGTCCCTGATGCTTCTTCAGCCACCACAGCTCCATCCTACAGTCCCTGCTGCTCTCCTACCCCCTTATCTCTACCCACAGGGTACCTACGAACACACTTCCTTACAAACCTTCCTCATAAGGCTCTTTTTCTGTTTGAATCCAAGGTATGAATAATCTTCCAAGGCAGCCAGTTAAGCTGCTGCCTTTGTTATGTGTAGGCATCAGCGGGGGTGGTAGAGATATTCTTTTGCCTGCAGCCCCGGACACTCTGAGGACCCTGATTTTTCTCTAAATCAGGATTTGCTGGCATTCCAGCTTCCTCCAAAATCAATATGGAATTAGGATGTGGCATTCAATAGTTATTGCATTACAGACAAACAGAAAATGCTGTTGAGTTAACTTTAAGGTCGCATTTGGCATGACCAATCACATTTTAGTCTTGAAATTAACAATGCCTAGTAATCTTTTCTAGTAAGAGTTTACATTGTTGCTTAAATAGAAGGCTACAGCATTAATGACTAGAGATTTTGCATATTAAAAAACATCATTTGTCTAGTTGTTTTTATTTATTTATATATATTTTTTAATTTTACCTAGCTGCCTTTTTATTTATGAAAATAGGGGCCTTTCATCAACAGTTTTGAGACCATTGGAACCACCTTTTGGTCCCTTTCTTTTGGTAATCTCATTCCTTTGGTAAAATAAGTCCATTGGTCTCCTAAAAGTAGGGCTTGTCTATACTTGGACATTTACTGAAATAGCTATTGTATAATTATTCCAGAATATTTACTTGTGTAGTCCAGCCCCAGTTTGCACTACTCTTCAAAAAGGCATGAGTCCCAGTGCCCTCATCTCTCTAATTATCAGTGCAGCAACAAAAAGGAACCATATTTGGGTTTGACATGAAAGTACGACAAAATAGTACCTGTTGTCAGAACTGAGGCTGCTGTTGCTGCTGTTGTTTTGGCTTTGCATTCTACTTCTAACTGTGATCATGAAAGAAGAGAGAGGATGGTATAGAGCCTAATTCAAAGCCTATTGAAGACTTTCTTTTGGCTTCAGTAGCCATTAAGGAACACATGATGCTCTGAGTACTGCAGCTAACTCTTATAAATAGTGGCTTGGAATAGCCCGAGTAGCAGCAAGAAAGTAGTTTGACACAGATGATGAGGGATAGAGTATCAGGTAGCATGCTATCACCGTAATAACCTAGAGATGGTGATTCACACTATCTAGTGGCATGGAACATAGTGGGGGTAATAATCTCAGGATGCTGAAACCAATTCTCTCAATGCACTAAATTATTCTTGCTGAACAATAAATTCCCAATCCTGGGCAGTGTTTAGCAGTGCTATTAAAAACAGTATGATTTTTGAGGATGAAGTGCAATAATGTTTTCCTTATATATTCAAAAGAATTCCTGCTTTGCCCTGAACCTGTTGTGGTGGTGCTGTAAGTCAGATAGTTGCAGTCCTGGCCCCAAAATATATGTTATGACCAACTATAGCAGTGGAGCTTTCTGTCAAAAAAAGCAGCACTCTACCCTTGACTAGAGCAGAAGTGCACACACAGGCTACATCTACATACCAATTGAAGGTGTGATTTGGAGCTCATATAGACATACCTAGATCTTGGCAAAATCTTTTTCAAAAGGTTTCATTTTGGGAAAAAAATAAATGTTTCTTTTCAACTTTTCATTTTGAAACGATATTTTGATTTCCAATTTGGCCGTTAAAATAAAACACACACAAAAAGGTGAAAAACACCTGAATCAAAATGAAAAAATGTTGCCTTCCACAATAAATTGTTTTGAATCAACCAGAATATTTAGTTTGCCTCTAAATGAATTGAAAAAAACAAATATTTTTCACAAACTCAAAACATTTCAGTTGAATCAAAACAACTGCAGGGTTGTTGGGGTTTTTTTTTTAAACTTTTTAATTTTAAAAGTTTGCAATTTGAATGGAACTGGACTTTTTCTGCAGTTTTTGGTTAAGTCCCCAAACCAAAAAAATCATTTTTTCACTGAGCTCTAAAAATACACACTATCTTCAATCTAGTTATCTTGCTAAAAGTAGCAGTGAAGACATGGTGACACAGGTTTCAGTGTGGGCTAGCGATTGAAGTGTAAGGAATGAGGGACTGCAGCTGTATCTGGGATGAGATACACAGCTGAAATCCCTAATTGACCAGATTGGCTGAGCAACATTTCCAGGACTGCTCTTAAGCGCAGCAGTAGTACTTTGCCAGTGGTTGCTCAATGCACATGCCAGCAGCTATGATCTCTCCTGTGTTTGCATTGCTCCTAGTCTTGTCCAACCAGGATTCTGTCTTGTTCCTAACCTTCCTCCTGCCCTGCCCAGATGCTTTATCTTAAACACACTTCATTAGATAAAGCAATAAAACAAGTTTATTAACTATAAAAAGATAGACCATAACATAAGATAAGAATGCCCATACTGGGTCTAATGAATACTTCAATACCTCTGCTGAATATGTCAATTCATTGCTCAATGGAACCCCCTCTTCTCAGATTTTCTGGAAGGTGCTTATGGTTGGGGGTTGATCTAGTGATGGGGACAAATCCAGCTATCACATGACTGGATTCCTTTTCATTATCTTAAGTGCCTTTGCTACATTTCACACCTGTTTGGAATCCCCAGTAACAGGTTTTCTTGAAACTTGTTTAAGGTGTGGGGAGGGATTTCTGCAGGGGAGCAGGAAATACCCATTAGATCACTGTTTTGACTGTTCATTGTCCCCCCACCCACGTGTCTACCACAATTCACAACTGTTAAAGATCCCTTTTTACTGATATGTTGGAGTGTGTTTAAGGTGTGTCATTGGGGCAGGGGGATGAGGCAGGGGAGCAGCAGTTACTGTGTGATTGCTTGTATGTTCCATGTGATTTTGTTTGCTTTTATGTATTATAATTATTCCACCATGTGCAGCAAAGACATTTACAAATAGAGAAATCTGCCCTTTGTTTACTATTTTGAGGACCTGAGTTATGTGGGAAATTAATAAATGTATTCAAGTACAGAAAACATATCCAGAACTTTCTCCATCCTTTTTGTGTACCCCAAGACTTCCGATACTTCTGAACTTTGAGAGAGATTTAGAAACACATTCATAATCATCTCTGCAAAATTTTCTATGCCATTCAATGATATAAAGTACAACATTTAGGTCTCATTACAGTACCAATGAACACCTTTAGTGTTTAGAGAGTGGGCTTTTGTAATGCACATACTGAGGATGGCCAGAATACATGATGCATGACAACAGCATAAGTGTTTCTTTCCATAACAATTTCCCCAGTTTTCCACCCTTCACAGACAAAGCAGTACAGCAGTGTTCTGAAAGTACAACACTGAAGTAGGCCTATAGAAACCATTAAGTAATGCTGTCATGGGCTTTACTCCACATATTTGAAATGTGTAGTGTATAATACCTTTTAAAATACAGCTGTGTATCATAATATATGGTTTGATCTGTCCCTATGCTTCAGTGCACAGAAGAGAAATTAATCCTTAAAGGTAGAAGTCAACATGGAGCTTTGCACTTGTCCACCTCTCACATTTACAATGACACAAATCAATGATTGTAAAGTTACCTATGAAGTAGTTGCAGAAATCTGCTTTGCAGAAATCATGTCACTTTTCAATGTGCACAAGGGACTTTCAATGATTGTGTGTTCAACTCAGGTTAGGTGATTGTACTGTTCTCTTCCATGCACAACAGTACATTGAAAAATGAATGAACACTTTATGGAACATGGCAACATTACAAACCATTACAATTAACAATCCATACAAAGGTGAACGATAAGGTCAGTGAGTGTATTAGTTAATTTCCTCATTAGCCTTACTGAATGATGTCTCTGTTGTGTATTCAGGGAAAGAATTAGGCACCAGGTGAAATGTTATGGTTCTCTTTGAGGCATAATTTCTGAAATTTCCACATTAAGGATATGTTTTCTTGTACCTAAATTCACACCTGTACAGGAAAAAAGAGACAATGAAATAAAATCTAAATGTGAATGACACTGTAAGTTAGGTGATCAAATTGTAAAATTATAAATGGAACAAATACAAGTAATTCAGTGTCTAACTCAATTGTAACTTGCATAGGAGATCACAGTACCACATAAACACACAATTCTGTTCATGTCCAACTGGCAGCAACATATTTCTCACAGCAACATATGAAAAAAAAATAGGGCTGTCAAGCGACTAAAAAAGTTAATCACAATTAATGGTACGATTAATCACACTGTTAATAATAAAATACCATTTATTTAAATATTTTTGGATGTTTTCAACATTTTCAAATATATTGATTTCAATTACAACATGGAATACACAATGTACAGTGATCACTTTATATTTATTTTTATTACTTTTGTTTTTTACAGTGCAAATATTTGTAATTGTATTTTTCAATTCACCTAATACTATAGTTCAATCTCTTTATCATAAAAGTTGAACTTACAAATTTAGAATTATGTACAAAAAATAACTGCATTCAAAAATAAAACAACGTAAAATTCTAGAGCCTATAAGTCCACTCAGTTCTACTTCTTGTTCAGCTAATCGCTCAGACAAAAAAATTTGTTTACATTTGCAGGAGATTATGCTGCCCACTTCTTGTTTACAATGTCACCTGAAAATGGGAACAGGCATGGCACTTTTGTAGCCGGCATTGCAAGATATTTACATGCTAGATGCACTAAAGATTTATATGTCTATTCATGCTTCAACCACCATTGCAGAAGACATGCATCCATGCAGATGATGGTTTCTGCTCGATAACGAACCAAAGCAGTGCAGATCAACACGTGATCATTTTCATCATCTGAATCAGATGCCACCACCAGAAGGTTGATATTCTTTTTTGGTGCTTCGGTTTCTGTAGTTTCAGCATTGGAGTGTTGCTCTTTTAAGACTTCTGAATGTATGCTCTACACCCCGTTCCGATCAGATTTTGGAAGGTACTTCAGATTCTTAAATCCTGGGTCAAGTACTGTAGCTATCTTTCGAGATTTCAGATTGGTATCTTCTTTGCATTTTGTCAAATTTGAAGTGAAAGTGTTCTTAAAAGGAACAACAGAGACTCTTCGAATCATAGGGTTGGAAGGGACCTCAGGAGGTCATTTAGTCCAACTCCCTGCTTAATGAAGGACCTAATCTCCATCTAAATCATCCCAGCCAAGGCATTGTCAAGCCTGACCTTAAAAACTCCTAAGGAAGGAGATTCCACCACCTCCCTAGGTAACCCATTCCAGTGCTTCACCGCCCTCCTAGTGAAAAAGTTTTTCCTAATATCCAACCTAAACATCCCCCACTGCAACTTGAGACCATTACTCCTTGTTCTGTCATCTGGTACCACTGAAAACAGTCTAGATCCATCCTCTTTGGAACCCCCTTTCAGGTAGTTGAAAGCAGCTATCAAATCCCCCCTCATTCTTCTCTTCTGAAGCCTAAATAATTCCAGTTCCCTCAGCCTCTCCTCATAAGTCATGTGCTCCAGCCCCCTAATCATTTTTGTTGTCCTCCGCTGGACTCTTTCCAATTTTTCCACATCCTTCTTGTAGTATGGGACCCAAAACTGGACACAGTACTCCAGATGAGGCCTCACCAATACCAAATAGAGGGGAATGATCACGTCCCTGGATCTGCTGGTAATGCTCCTTCTTATACAGCCCAAAATGGCATTAGCCCTCTTGGCAACGAGGGCACACTGTTGACTCATATCCAGCTTCTCGTGCACTGTAACCCCCAGGTCCTTTTCTGCAGAACTGCTGCCTAGCCACTCGGTCCTTAGCATGTAGCAGGGGATGGGATTCTTCCTTCCTAAGTGCAGGACTCTGCACTTGTCCTTGTTGAACCTCATCAGATTTCTTTTGGCCCAATCCTCTAATTTGTCTAGGTCCCTCTGTATCCTATCCCTACCTTCCAGTGTATCTACCACTCCTCCCAGTTTAGTGTCATCTGCAAACTTGCTGAAGGTGCAATCCACGTTATCCTCCAGATCATTAATAAAGATATTGAGCAAAACCGTCCCCAGGACCTACCCTTGGGGCACTCCACTTGATACTGGCTGCCAACTAGACATGGAGCCATTGATTACTACCCATTGATCCCGACGATCTAACCAGCTTTCTATCCACCTTGTAGTCCATTCATCCAGCCCACACCTCTTTAACTTGCTGGATTATCATCCGAGACTGCTATAACATGAAATATATGGCAGAATGCAAGTAAATAGAGCCAGAAATACAATTCTCCCCCAAGCAGTTCAGTCAAAACTTAAAATAATGCATTATTGTTTTAATGAGCATCATCAATATGGAAGGATGTCCTCTAGAATGGTGACCAAAGCATGAAGGGGCATATGAATGTTTAGCATATCTGGCACTTAAATACCTTGCAATGCCAGCTACAAAAGTGCCATGCAAACATCTGTTCTCACTCTCAGGTGACATTGTAAATAATAAATGGGCAGCATTATATCCTGTAAATGTAAACAAACTTGTTTCTCTTAGCGATTGGCTGAACAAGAAGTAGGACTGAGTGGACTTGTAGGCTCTAAAATTTTACATTATTTTGTTTTTGAATGCAGTTATGTAACAAAAAAAATCTACATTTGTAAGTTGCTCTTTCATGATAAAGAGATTGTGCTATGATACTTGTATGAGGTGAATTGAAAAATACTATTTCTTATCATTTTTACAGTGCCAATATTTGTAATAAAAATAATATAAAGTGAATACTGTATACTTTGTATTCCGTGTTGTAATTGAAATCAACATATTTTAAAAATGTAGAAAAACATTAAAAATACATAATAAATTTCAATTGGTATTCTATTGTTTAACAGTACCATTAAACACAATTAATTTTTTAAATCAAAATTAATTTTTTTGAGTTAATCATGTGAGTTAACTTAATTGACAGCCCTAAAAAAAAAAAAAAAAAAAATCCCACACTGTCACAATTTCCTGTAAAATATGTGAGAAGGCAAGATACTATAACCCAAACAAGAAAATGCTTTTCAAACTACAAAAATATGAACTCTGAAGTGTGCCCCCTGTTTAATCTCTTTGAATAACTCTCATCTTTTTCAACTAGGAGGAATGTTGAGGCAAGATGGCTTGTGGAGCCACGTGGGGGGTTTTCTGATTTGGGTTGCTGGGGCTGGTGACTATATATTTCCTATCACTCCCATAGACCCAGTGTTACCATACTGGCTGGCTGGAGAGATGTTGGGTCCCAGAGCTGCTAGTGTAGTAGCACCCTGGGCTGCAGATAGAGGAGGAGGAGAAGGGGCTGATGAGCTGGTGCTAGGGCCTCAGCAGCAGTCGGACACTGAATTCTACCTGAAATGAAGAGGGCAAAAAGAAAGCATTCTACAAATACATTAGACCAAGAGGAAGACCAAGGACAGAGTAGGCCCGTTACTCAATGAGGGGGATGTAATGAGTTGGATCACAGAAACCCCCTTGGGAGCTGCCACCCGATGTGTCAAGACTACTTCTACCCCTGTCTTCCCTTCCAGCTCAGGACTCCAGCACCCTGCCTTGCTGAGTCAGACACACCCATCTGCTCCAACAAAGATCCAGGGTCTGAATTACTTGCCCCAAAGCTGCAGGTTTACCTGAAAGCAGCTAACAGAAGTGCTCCTGTCTTTAGCACTCAGATGCCCAACTCCCAATGGGGTCTAAACCCAAATAAATCCGTTTACCCTGTATAAAGCTTATACAAGGTAAACTCATAAATTGTTTGCCCTCTATAACACTGATAGGGAGATATGCACAGTTGTTTGTTCCCTCCAGGTATTAATACATACTCTGAGTTAATTAATAAGTAAAAAGTGATTTTATTAAATACAGAAAGTAGGATTTAAGTGGTTCCAAGTAGTAACAGACAGAACAAAGTAAGTCACCAAGCAAAATAAAATAAAATGCGCAAATCTATGTCTAATCAAACTGAATACAGATAATCTCACCCTCAGAGATGCTTCAGTAAGTTTTTTCCTCAGACTGGACCCCTTCCAGGCCTGGACACAATTCTTTCCTCTGGTACAGCTCTTGTTCCAGCTCAGGTGGTAGCTAGGGGATTCTTCATGATGGCTCCTCTCTCTGTTCTGTTCCACCCATTTATATATCTGTTGCATAAGGCGGGAATCCTTTGTACCTCTGGGTTTCGACCCCCCCCCCACTGGAAAAGCACCAGGTTAAAGATGGATTCCAGTTCATGTGACATGATCACATGTCACTGTAAGACCCCAAGTCTTCATTCCTCCCAGCCTGACTCACAGGAAGGCTTGCCTGCAAATAGAGCATCCAGTCAATTGTCCTGGTTGATGGGAGCCATTAAGATTCCAAATCACCATTAATGGCCCACACTATGCATAATTACAATAGGCTCTCAGAGTTATATTTCATGTTTCTAGTTTTAGATACAAGGGTGATACCTTTATACAAATAGGATGACCACACTCAGTAGACAATAAGCTTTGTAATGATACCTTACAAGAGACCTTTTGCATGAAGCATATTCCAGTTACATTATATTCATTCATTATCAATTTTTTATGAAATCATATAGACTGTAACGTCACAGGGGGAAAGACAATAACAGAAAATGTGAAAATGGCAGAAGTGCTAAATGACTTTTTTCTTTCAGTTTTCACCAAACATATTAGTAGTGATTGGATGTCTGACATAGTGAATACCAGTGATAATGAGGTAGGATCAGAGGCTAAAATATGGAAAGACCAATCGCTTCCTGGCTCTTTGAGCTGTGGTCCAAGTGTAGTATCTGTTCTTATCAGTTTAATATCTGATATGTTCTCGATGTGAGAACTTTATATTAAATGGATTTTTAGACAAGTTAGATATTTTCAAGTCACCAGGGCCTGATGAAATGGATCCTCGAATACTCAAGAATCTGAGTGAGGAGTTATCTCAATCATTAGCAATTATCTTCAACAAGTCATGGAAGATTATCACAAGCCAGAGGTCTGGAAAAGGGTAAATATAGTGACAATCTACAAAAAGGAAAATAAAGGACAACCCAGGGAATTACAGGCCAGTTTGGTTAACTTTAGTACCCGGAAAGATGAGGGAGCAAACAATTAAGCAATCAATTTGCAGGCATCTAGAAGATAATAAGATGATAAATAAGAATCAGCATGGATTTATCAAGAACAAATCATGTCAGACCAACCTGATAGCTTTCTTTGAATTGGTAACATGCCTTGTGGATTGGGGCAGAAGCAGTAGATATGGTATCTTGACTTTAGTAAGGCTTCTGATATTGTTCATTTGACTTTCTCATAAATAAACTAGAGAAATACAACCTAGATGGAACTACTATAAGGTGGGTGCATATCTGGTTGGAAAATGATTTCCAGAGAGTAGTTATCAGTGATTCACAGTCAAGCTGGAAGGGCATATCGAGTGGGGTCCCAAAGGGATCAGTTCTGGGTCTGGTTCTGTTCAATAACTTCATTAATTATTTAGATAATGGCATAGAGAGTACACTTATATAGTTCACGGATTATACCAAGTTGGGAGGGGTTGCAAGTGCTTTGTAGGATAGGATTAAAATTCAAAATGATTTGGACAAATTGGAGAAATGGTTTGAAGTAAATTGGATTAAATTCAATAAGGATAAATGCAAAGTATTCCACTTATGAAAGAACAATCAATTGCACACATACAAAATGGGAAATGACTGCCTAGGAAGGAGTACTGAGGAAAGGAATCTGGGGGTCATAGTGGATCACAAGCAAAATATGAGTCATCACAGTAACGCTGCTGCAAAAAACGTGAACATCATTCTGGGATGTATAGCAGTAGTGTTATAAGCAAAACACAAGAAGTAATTCTTTTGCTTTGCTACACTCTGATTAAGCCTCAACTGGAGTATTGTGTCCAATTCTGGGTGTCACATTTCAGGAAAGATGTGAACAAATTGGAGAAAGTCTGGAGAAGAGCAACAAAAAATAATTAAAGGTCTAGAAAATATGACCTGTAAGGGAAGATTGAAAAACATGGTTTTGTTTCTTCTGGAGAAGAGAAGCCTGTGGTGGTACATAACAGTTTTCAAGTACATAAAAGGGTGTTAAAGGAGAAGGGAGACAAATTTTTCTCCTTAACCTGTGAAGATAGGACACAAAGCAATGGGCTTAAATTGTAGCAAGGGTGGTTTAGGTTGGACATTAGGAAAAAAAAGTCCTAATTGTCAGGGTAGCTAAATCTAACACCGACAGACCTCAGTTGCCAGGGGCGGGATTGAAACTGGGACATCTACAGCTTAGTGCATGAGCCTCTACCGCGCAATCTAAAAGCCAACTGTCTGTTTGCTAAGGCTGTAGAGCAGACCCATTTTATCTCTGTCTTTAAGTGGTCTCAGTGCCACTAGATGGGACAGAACACCACACCCAGAAGGTGTGTGGGTTACATAAACACTGGAATAAATTGGCTAGTGAGGTTGTGGAATCTCCATCATTGGAGGTTTTTTAAAAGCAAGTTAGACAAATACCTGTCAGGGATGGTCTAGATAAAATTTAATCCTGCCCTGAGTGCAGGGGACTGGACTAGATGACCTCTCGAGGTCCCTTCCAGTCCTATGATTGTATGATTCTATGCTTAATACTGGGGGCCCTTGAGAGCATATGGTTAAGTTTATCGTAAAATGGACATGTGGCAGAAGCCCTCCTGGATTGTCTCTTGGAGTCATGGGCCTTCCTGTACCTGCATTTCAGCTGCTTCATTTTTTTTCTGCACTGAGTAGGAGTACAGTGAATGCCTGATTAGACTAGCTTGTTTGCAATGTCACTGCACAGGTGCATGTTAAATGGTCAGTTTTCAGAATGGAGAGAGGTAAATAGTGGTGTCCACCAGGGGTCTGTAGTGGGATGAGTCCTATACAATATATTCATAAGTGATCTGGAAGAAAGGGGTAAATGGTGAGGTGGCAAAATTTGCAGATGATACAAAATTGCTCAAGATAGTTAAGTCGGGCAGAGTGCAAAGAGCTACAAAAGGATCTCTCAGAACTGAGTGACTGGGCAACAAAAATGGCAGATGAAATTCATGTTGATACATGCAAAGTAATGCACATTGGAAAACATAATGCCAACTATGCATATAAAATGATGGGGTCTAAACTGGCTGTTACCACTCAAGAAAGGGACCTTGGAGTCATTGTGGATAGTTCTCTGAAAACATCTGCTCAATGTGCAGTAGCAGTCAAAAAAGCGAACAGAATGTTGGGCACAATTGAGAAAGGGATAGATAATAAAACAGAAAATATCATATTGCTTCTATATAAATCCATGGCACACCACATCTTGAATACTGCATGCAGATGTGGTCACCCCATCTCAAAAAAGATATATTTAAATTGGAAAAGATTCAGAAAAGGCAACAAAAATGATTAGGGGTATGGAACGGCTGCCATATGAGGAGAGATTAATAAAACTGGGACTTTTCAGCTTGGAAAAGAGATGACTAAGGGGGGATATGATAGAGGTCTATAAAATCATGACTGGTGTGGAGAAAGTAAATAAGGAAGTGTTATTTACTCCTTCTCAAAACAAGAACTAGGGGTCATCAAATGAAATTCATAGGCAGCAGGTTTAAAACAAATAAAAGGAAATATTGTTTCACACAATGCACATTCAACCTGTGGATCTCCTTGCCAGAGGATGTTGTGAAGGCCAAGACTATAACAGGTTTCAAAAAAGAACTAGGTAAGTTCATGGAGGATAGATCCATCAATGGCTATTAGCCAGGATGGGCAGGGATGGTGTCCCTAGTCTCTGTTTGCCCGAAGCTGGGAATGGGCGACAGGGGATGGATCGCTTGATAGTTACCTGTTCTGTTCATTCCCTCTGGGGCACCTGGCATTGGCCACTGTCAGAAGACAGGATACTGTGCTAGATGGACCCTTGGTCTGATCCAGTATGGCCTTTCTTATGTTCCTGCTACTCTGGCCGAAATTGTGCAGGATGCTGTATTCAATCCAGATAATTATTAAAACTCTGGTATGTTCTAGCTAACTGCCCTCGAATCTGTAGCCATTGTCACATGTAGTAGTGAATTTTACACACTGAAGCAGAATTCAGGTGCGAAGTGGTCAGTGAAGTGCACTATGACCACTTCAAAGAGAGGGAAAGGGACCTTTATAGATTATATCAGAGTCAGGAAGAAATGAGTACAGTGCATTGTAGGAATGGGAGTAGAGGACTTTTGAAGCTTGAGACCTACTTCCCGACCCTCATCCCATTCACATTGTAAAGTGGACTGGGTATGAGGTCATGCCACAGCTAATTCATGCACTTATCCACATCCCTCAGGTGAGCTAGCTAACTTGGCATCTATACACCTTGAGACACTCTTCACGTGTTTCAGGTGACAATAGGGGAATTATGGCACAACAGCATGTCTGGACATGTGTAGAGTCCATAGTATAGACATACCATTAATCTGCTCTGGTTTACAGTGGTGACTAGCCTGGTGCTGGATGGACTGGGGGAATGCAAGATGGTTTAAACCCACTATTCCTTGTTCTTTTCCTGAGTTGTGCCAAGTCAGCTCATATGATCAGTGTAATTCTGTATGATTTAATATTTATGTACAGTTTAAGTTGTCTTTTTTTTTAAAAAAAGTTGATATATGTTCCTTGTTATGCTATTTATTGACCAGACTGTTTAGGATTAAATCTTGGCATTACACACAGTGTAGAGAGCAGCACATACTTGCATATTCTATCAGGTGTAAACATTGCAAGAGAAATATTGCTGTCACAGGCCAGGATAACACATGGTTGGATGATTCACTGTGATGTGCTTGGTACCGTACATTTTCTGTGGAGCAATTTACACATATATTTGCCAGCATCTTACATTTGTTCCTATGACTGGAAAAATGCTTGCTATTTTTCATGGCAAAGTTTTTTCACAGTGATGCTTTTTCATAGTTGTTTCCTACCCCTGTAATCACATATTCTGAAACAGATTTGTGTGGCTGATGTTCCAACCTAGATGTATGCATTGAAACACTATTGTATGCAGTAGTAGCATATTAGAGCTGGTCAAATTCCCACTGAAAAATACAGTTTCATCCATACTAATTTATTACAGGAAAACGTCAGTTCAAATTACAAATTTTAAGTTTTCACATGGAAAATATTGAAACTAATGTTTTCATTTCAAATCAAAATTCCCCCCCCCCCCCCGAAAAAAAACCTCCACAATTTAGGATTGTTTCAATTAGTGTTTTTGGTTAAAAAAAGATGACATGGTTGAAATGTGGCTGTTGGGGGAAAAACTCATTTCAAATTAATTTGAAACTTCCGGTGGAAAACAAAATAAATAAATAAACACAAACAAAAAACCCAAACAAAAATCCCTGAAAAAATGATAAATATTACTGGTTTGAATATTTTGGTGGGGAAAACGTTGGTTTTTCTGACAAGCTCTATAAAACATATTTATACCTACAATGCAAAGGTACTCTGAGCCACATCCTCAACTGATTAGATTTAATAGAGTTATGCCGATTTACTCAAGCTCTGGATCTGGCCCTACAAAGACACAACAGGATTTAGACCTTCATAAACATATTGGAACAAAATCAGTCTGATGTAACTCCATATATATGGGACAATATGTGTATTTGTATACAATATGTGTTTGTGTGTATACAATATGTCCGTGTGTGTGTGTGTATATGTCTATGTGGTAACTAACAAAATCATGAGACTGTTAAATATAATATACATTATGCTCATGTCACATTTAAGTTGGAGATTATAAACAAATAGGAAATTAAAGATATGATTCTCAGAGCAACTAAGTTTGTCCGTATTTCACATAAAATTACATCTATTTACACAAGGTGAAGGCAATGGAGAATTAGGCTTGCAGTATTTTGCCTTTGACTTCAGTAGGATCATGATTCAACTCAGAATCCATGTCCATGTTTCTATAGCATAATTGAACAAATACCACAGAGCTGAATTATAACATCTTTATAACCTCATTTTGCAACAGAATAACATTAATTTACAAGTTACTGCACATAAATATATATATCATTCTTATCCTAACTTATTAATTTAAAACAATGATTGTAGTGCCCATTAGCCATCAGTATGATAACCATATAATTTTAGAGTAGTAGCCATGTTAGTCTGCATCAGCAAAAACAACGAGAAGCACTTGTGGCACCTTAAAGACTAACGCATTTATTTGGGCATAATCTTTTGTGGGCCACTTCATCAGATGCATGAATTCTAATGAGACAATTGAATTGAATATAAAATTGAATTGAATTGTCTTTAATTGAATTGTCTTGTTAGAATTGGTAAGGCAACCCCCATCTTTTCATGTACTATATATATATTCCTACTGTGTTTTCCACTCCATGCATTTGATGACGTGGGTTCTAGCCCACGAAAGCTTATGCCCAAATATATTTGTTAGTCTCTAAGGTGCCACAAGTACTCCTCATTGTTTTTGCTCATATCATTTTAGGCACATATAATAAACAACCAATTTGTTTAACAAAAAGAGCAAGAACCAGGATATGTAATTGTAGCACTAATTAAATTAAAATATTGTAAGTATAGTTGTAGAAGGGATGAGAATGTGGCACAAGC
This sequence comes from Malaclemys terrapin pileata, assembly GCF_027887155.1. Lineage (NCBI taxonomy): Eukaryota > Metazoa > Chordata > Testudines > Emydidae > Malaclemys > Malaclemys terrapin. Next base: position 156,319,796 of record NC_071507.1, on the reverse strand, counting down.
ACAAGATGTTAGTCTTGTAGAAACAAACAAAAATCAAAATGTAAAACAGTGATTTTAACTTCTTCTTTTACTTGAAATAAACTCTAGCCTAAATAATTCTATGAGACTAGCAAAACAAACAAACAAAATGGTTTAGAAGCATTGACTGGATGGACCAATACAGCAGCATTTCCTCTTTAAACTAATCCATTTAGAAACAAAGTAGATAACCTGTGAGACAGGGATTTGTTATTCATACTTCACAAAAGATACCATGCTAGCACAAAATGAAATCAGAACCAAATACTAATTATTCCATTTCCATGCAAACCGTTATTTAGAGCTAAGCTTGCAAAGGATAACTGAAAAGGCTTTATGAGAATTCACTTTCCTTACTAGTTTCAGGTAATTTTCCTTTTCACTGAAAGATAACAATTAATGGGCAATGTCATGTTTACAGAAAAATTTTGTTCCAACATTACATGTAATCTTTATTGTTTCATTATGGACAAGAGTTAGCCCTGATGCTACACAAGTGCACATTATGGGAGGATGCAAGCAGAAACAGGCCCCAGTTCTCCACAATGTCCTAGCTGAACTTGGATATACTGCAAGGTGGTGTCTGCAGAAAATCAATTCTATCCCTCTGGTCTTCAGCCCTCAGTACCCGCAGAAGTTAGAGCAGATGGGTCCTGCTCTAACTTCTGCTGCCGGCATAAGCTCCTTCTTGATGCACATCTCCAAGTGCTCCCACTGGAGCTAGGTGGCTCTGTGCTGTGCTTTACCCAGGGCTGGACATAACAGGCACTATTACAATCAGTATTTGACTACAGAGATTATCATAATTAAACCTTTATATTTTTCATTTGCGAGTAGTTAACATTACCACAGTATTCATAGTGATCCCTACCGTGAATACCTATTATGTACAATTATGCAAAAGATAGGCTGTGTTGGACTGAACTGATTTTCATGAGGACTCCTGTGTGAGAGTAGTGAGCACTAGAAGCTGGAGCTGGGCAGGAACTAGATTTTCCATTCTGTAGGAAATGCTGCAATTTGGAAATTTTCCATGAAATGAAATTTGGGGGAGGAGGGGAGTTTCACATTTTATATTCCCTTTTATAATATACAATTCTTAAAAATGGAAACAAAGTGTTATTTCAAAATGGAAAATCAAAACACTCCATTCTGAAAAGGTCAAAATGGGACATTTCAACCTTATCACACAGCTCTATTTCTTTAAATTAAATTCTGTCAATATTGACATGCTTCTGCAAAATATTTAATATCTGACATACTGACATTTTCTGATGGAAAAAGGTTCTGTTGGAAAATTTCTGACCAACCTGCTGTACTAGAAATGTATTTTTCTTTGCTATTGAGTCTTTGGCTAGAACTCTGGGAAGATAATATTCTTGTAATGAGCACAGTTGCCAACTTTCACGCGGTAAATAAACACCCCGACTTTCACAATAAGCCAAAAATCAAACTAATCCCATTTCAAAACAAGGCCAAAACACTCTATGAATCCTCAAGAATCCCTAAGAACCTCAACACTCTATGTGACTAGATCCCCGGTATGCAGTCTGGGACAGGGGTGCACAGCGGGCCCACCACGGACTCTCTCCCTGCCTGGTCCCTTTTTGCCCCTTGCCCCTGCTTGCTGGGAGCCAATCCAAAAAAAAAAAAAAAAAAGGGCAAGAAGCTACAACAAGCTACAAGCCAAAAACTAACCAACAAGCAACTCACCAGCCAATGAAGGCAAAAACAAGCCCAATTTCTGTGTTTTTTTCCATGGGTTTGGCATGTCTGACTGTGAGGTTGGTATGGAGATTAAAATATTATCAGTGGGAATTCCCAAGGACGGGTATGATATAGTTGAGATTCTTGGGTCTTGTCAGACTTCTAAGTGACAGCTGAATTAATATATTTTTTAAAAATATGAGAACTTCTCTATCGAATGGAACTTTTCTAAACATACACAATGAAAGGGATTTTCACCTTCAGCATCTTCAGTGAGACAAACAATCCATTTTTGAGCCTATACTTAACTTTGCACTTTGCATTTAAATTAGAATTCAATTAGAAATTCAGTTAGTTTGATGTGGTGCAAAAGGATCAGAAAGGTGGCATAACAGGTGAGCTGAGGGGGATTTCTTCACTGATCCTTGACTCCTGTTATGGCCCCATAGGCAGAACGTGCTATGTGATATGTCAGGTATTTGTTAAAAAAGCATTTATTTTGGATCAGATGCTAATATTAATGTAGAAAGATTATTTTTGAATGTAGAAAGTTAGCAAGTGATCCAAATCTATTATTACATTTGGAAGTGTTGTCAAGGATAAAATATGCATACTATTCACAAACTGGTAGTACATCAATTTCAAGTTTTTGAATTACTTTCAAGTACTTTAAATTGGCACAGCTACTCACTTGAATAATATATATCCCTAGCCCAAGAAATAAACAAATTAAACTAAATAAAAACCCATCTTATCTTATGTTATTCCATCCAAGAGATTTGCTCTGCTGTTCTTTGGAGCAACTCAACATATGCTGTGGCAATGAAGCAATGTTACTGTATCTATAGTACCTTGTTAGATCAACATGGTTCTAAAAATCTGATACCAGCAACGGATACCATAGAGTAGAGTAGAATAAAATCTACTGTAGAGTAAAATAAAATAGAAAATATTTAAAAGAATATCTAAGGGATGTGTGATTTCCTTGTCACATTGTTACAAACACTTAAAATAAGGAAATCAATATTTAAGTCTTAAACTGCCTATAATAAATATTAACATATTGGCCCCAATCTACTCGTATGGCCAAGCTGTGGTCATTGGATAGGACCTCAGGCACAGTATGTGGAAAAAGTAGCTTTATGTCATTTATTCTCACAATTCTGGGACCAGTTCATTTTTAATGAGCATCAATTATTATTAAAAATATTTCCCCCATAAATGGACTGGCATAATCCGCATAAAACCTTGCCCAGGGTCACTGAGGCCTCTCCCCTGGATGCAAAGAACTGTTAATAGAGCATGGCAACTTGACTGGCAAATCACACATTGTCACACAACAATCCCAATTTCCCAATCCATTCCCAGCCACCACACATAACTGTGTGTGACCCCCTTCCTGCATACAATGCTAAAATATGCTCCACGTAACAACTTTAGCACAATTGGTCTACTTACTGGAGGCATGGTCACCCGGGATCCTAATAATAAGCACCCATCCTGGACTCCTAAATATTCCTTTCAGGAGAAATAAGGGTGGAGCTCTGCCCTTAATCCCACTGTCCAGCCATCTGTAACAATTCTCAGCACTCAAGACAATAATGGGTTTCTCTCTCTCGCTCGCTCTTTTTTATTTGTGCTATGTCAATTAGAAAAATGGACAGTAGTTCAATAAGGAGGTACTTTGGGTGTAATCAGGATATCATCAAGATATACACAGACATGTGGAATGTCTTGGAATAAAATTGTCCATCGTTCTTCGAAAAATACCTAGAGCCAATGACTCACTGAATGGGAGGCAGTTGTAACAAAATAACGTTAAGGGAGTATTGATTGTTTCTAAGAGTGTAGATTTATTGTGCAGAGGGTTTTGGTGGTACACATGACTTTTTGTTAGTTTCCCCCCCAGATATGGTAGCATACACGTCTTCAATCCTGGGGAGCGGATATATAGCCACCTTGGCCACATGGTTGACCCCCACATATCCTCATCTCCTGTCTGATTTCAACACTGGGACAACAGAAGCAGCCCAGTCTGAGAACTGGAGAGGCTCAATAACACTAGCTGCCTGTAACTGGTCCAGTTTTTGGTTTAATTTATGGCACATGTCAGTGGACTAGGCTTGAAAAAATGTTCAGAAAGAAACTGGACCCACATAAATTCTGCCAGTGGTCTCTTTCTGAGTAACAAGAGCCTCCCTGAACAACTCTGTGTGTTCTTCAAGAAGTTCTTCTATGCTTAATCATAGAATCATAGAATCTCAGGACTGGAAGGGACCATCCATGTCTAATCTGCTTTTAAAAATCTCCAATGACAGAGATTCCACAACCTCACTTGACAATTTATTCCAGTGCAAAACTACCCTAACAGGAAGTTTTTTTTCCTAATATCCAACCTAAACCACCCTTGCTGCAATTTAAGCCCATTGTTTCTTGCCCTATCCTCAGGGGTTAAAGAGAACAATTTACCTCCCTCCTCCTTGTAACACCTTTTTATGTACCATACTTGAAAACTGTTATCATGTCCCCCCCACCCCAGTCTTCTCTTCTGCAGTCTAAACAAACCCATTTTTTTCAGTCTTCCCTCACAGGTCATGTTTTCTAGACCTTTAATCGTTTTTTGTTGCTCTTCCCTGAACTTTTTCCAATTTGTTCCATTTCTTTCCTGAAATGCGGCACCCGGAACTGGAGAAAATACTCCAGTTGAGTCCTAATCAGCGTGGAGTAAAGCAAAATAATTACTTTTTGTGACTTGCTTACAAAACTCCTGCAAATACATCTCAGAATATTTGCTTTTTTTGCAGCAGTGTTGTACTGATGACTCATATTTTTCTTGTGATCCATTATGACCCCCAGATATCTTTCTATAGTACTACTACTTAGTCAGTCATTTCCCATTTTGCATGTGTTCAACTGATTGTTCCTTCCTAAGTGGAGTACTTTGCATTTGTCCTTATTGAATTTCATCCTATTTACTTCAGACCATTTCTCCAATTTGTCCAGATCATTTTGAATTTTAATTCTATCCTCCAAAGCACTTGCAACCCATCTCAGCTTGGTATCCTCTTCAAACTTTATAAGTGTATGCTCTATGGCATTATCTAAATAATTGATGAAGATATTGAACAGAACCAGACCAAGAACTGATCCCTGAAGAACCCCACTTGGTAGGCTCTTCCAGCTTTACTCTGAACCACTGATAATTACTCTCTGGGAACAGTTTTCCAGCAAATTATGCCCCTACCTTATAGTAGTTCCATCTAGTTTGTATTTCTCTAGTTTGGTTATGAGAAGGTCATGTGAGACGGTATCAACAGCCTTCTAAAATCAAGATATACCACATCTTCTGCTTTCTCCCATCCACAGGGTTGTTACTCTGTCAAAGAAAGCTATTATGTTGATTTGACATGATTTGTTCTTGACAAATCCATACTGACTCTTACTTATCACCTTTTTATCTTATAGATGTTTGCACACTGATTGCTTAATTTTTTGCTCCATTTTCTTTCTGGGTTCTGAAGTTAACCTGACTGGTCTGTAATTCCCCAGAGTTGTCTTTATTCCCCTTTTTATAGATTGGCACTATATTTGCCCTTTTCGATTCCTCTGGAATCTCTCCTATCTTCCATGGCTTTTCAAAAATAATTGCTAATGGCTCAGATATCTCCTCTTGAATATTCTAGGATGTATTTCATTAGGTCTGGTGACATGAAGACATCTAATTTGTCTAAGTATGTAGTTCTTTCCCTGTTTAAGCCTCTGATCCTACCTCATTTTCAGTGAAATGTACTATGTTAGATGTCCAATTGCTACTAAACATTTTGGTGAAAACTGAAACAAAAAAGTCATTTTGCACGTCTGTCATTTCCACATTTTCTGTAAATGTTTCCCCCTTTCTGAGTAATGGGCCAATGCTGTCTGTGGTCTTCCTCGTGCTTCTAATGTATTTGTAGAATATTTTCTTGTTATCCTTTATATGTTTAGCTAGTTTAATCTCATTCTGTGTCTTGGCATTTCTATTTTTGTCCCTACATACTTGTATTATTTGTTTAATTTGTTGTCTCTACATACTTGTGAAATTTGACCTAGTTTTCACTTTTTGTAGGACTCTTTTTTGCATTTCAGGTCATTGAAGATTTCCTGTTAAGGCAGCTGCTCTTGTCATACTTCCTGTCTTTCATATGCAGTGGGATAGTTTGCTCTTGTGTCCTTAATATTGTCTCTTTGAAAAAAACTGCCAACTCTCTTGAACTGTTTTTCCCATTAGACTTGCTTCCCATGGGAGCTTACCTTCCAATATCCTGAGTTTGCTAAAGTCTGCCTTCTTGAAATCCATTAACTTTATTGTGCTGTTTTCCCTCCTACCAATCCTTATAATCATGATCACTTTCACTGAAACTGCCTTCCACTTTCCAATTCTCAACCAGTTCCTTCCTATTTCTCAAAATCAAATCTAGAACAGCCTCTCCCCTAGTACATAAGAACATAGTATCTTTCTCCACCCTCTGCAATATTTTTTTTGTCTCCAATACATTCCAAGAACTTGTTGGATAATCAGTGCCCTGCTGTGTTATTTTCCCCTATATATATATCAGGGTAGTTGAATAAATGGACATAGTTGATGTCTGCCCAGTTAAATTGTAATAACCAATCTTGTCCCAGGAGGCTGACACCTTCCCTCTTCACTAATGCTAGAGATAAGCATAACTTCTAGTCTTGGTATCCTACCTCCACTTGTTCTCCTGTATATGTACATAACACTGCCTTTGCCATTTCCCAACTGTGGTGTATGGTCCTTTGGACAAAACTGGCAATAAGTAATCTCACTTATTATAGACACAAAGCTCCTATATCCATCTCCATAGTTATTCTTTGAACATTATTTGTAACATCCACTTGCCAGGGCTTCTCTTTTTGGATTTTGCTGGTAACATAGTACTATACATTAAACATAGTATACACCAAGACCTTGGCTTCTGGCTCCATGTCTCCTTTACAACATGATGAACCTATTTCTTGTGACCTTCATTTGACCTTCTATGTGTCCGTTTTTTATGGCACACTTTTGCAAGATGACCTTGCTTCCATATACCCACCACTCTGTATCCTTGTATGGGCAGGAGCAAAGTTTGTGGATGATATCAAACTGGGAGGGGTTACAAGTGCTTTGGACGATAGGATTATAATTCAAAATGATCTGGACAAATTGGAGAAGTGGTCTGAAGTAAATAGGATGAAATTCAATAAGGACAAATGCAAAATACTCCATTTAGGAAAGAACAATCAGTTGCACATGTACAAAATGGGAAATGACTGCCTAGGAAGGAGTACTGTGGAAAGGGACCTGTCGGTCATAGTTGACCACAAGCTAAATATGAGTCAACAGTGTGACACTGTTGCAAAAAAAGCTAACATCATTCTGGGATGTATTAGCAGGAGTGTTGTAATCAAGACGCAAGAAGTAATTTTTCTGCTCTATTCCATGCTGATTAGGCCTCAACTGGAATATTGTGTACAGTTCTAGGTGCCACATTCCAGGAAAGATGTCGAGAAATTGGAGAAAGATCAGAAAAGAGCAACACAATTGGTTAAAGGTCTAGAAGAAGACTTGAGGGGAGATTGAAAAAAAAAAAAAAGGGTTTGTTTTGTCTGGAAAAGAGAAGACTGATAGGGGACATAACTGTTTTCAAGTACATAAAAGGTTGTTAGAGTAGGGAGAAGAATTGTTCTTCTTAACCTCTGAGGATAGAACAAGAAGCAGTGGGCTTAAATTGCAGCAAGGGAAGTTTAGGGTGGACTTTAGGAAAAACTTCCTAACTGCCAGGGTGGTTAAGCACTGGAATAATTTGTCTAGGGAGGTTGTGGAATCTCCATAATTGGAGATTTTAAAGAGCAGTTTAGACAAAAACCTGTCAGGAATGGTCTAGCTAATACTTAGTCCTGCCAGTAGTGCAGGGGACTTGACTAGATTACCTCTCAAGGTCCCTTCCAGTCCTTTGATTCTACGATCAAAGAATTTGGTATTTAGGGTTACCATACGTCCTCTTTTTCTCGGACATGTCCGGCTTTTCAGCAATCAAACCCCCGTCCGGGGGGAATTGCTGAAAAGCCACACATGTCCGGGAAAATGGCCGGCACTTCCTCTCCCCCTGTGGCTCTGCTCCACTCCTCCTCTCTCAGATTTACAGAGCCAAGCTGCCCGAGCAAGCGCTACTGGCTTCAGGCAGCCTCCGGACCCCGAGCCCCCAGCCAGGCACTTCTCCTACCCGGCTCCAGCTGAGCTGCTCCCACGGTGCAAGGTCCCGAGGCAGGGGGGGTGCTGCCTGAAGCCGGTAACGCTGGCTCCTGCAGCTCTGCTCTGTAAGTCTGAGGGGGCGGAGCCGAGCTCGGCTGGAGCTGGGGAAGGGACGTGTCCAGCCAGCTCTGGGTCCTGAGGTAGGGGAGGGCTGCCAGAAGCCAGCAGCTCGGCTCTTACAGTCTGAGCTGGGAGGAGCAGCTCAGCTGGAGCCCAGGTAGGAGAAGTGCCTGAAGCCGGTAGCACTAGGGCAGCTCGGCTCTTAAACAGAGCCGAAGAGTCAGGGAGCAGCAGCAGTCGCCAGAGCCTGCTCTAAGGTAAGCCAGGGATGCCAGCAAAGCTGGGAGTACCATGCGCCGCTGATTGCACAGGTGGGGGGCAGCGCTGGGGGAGCTGCTCCGGGGAGTCGCCAAAAAGCACTGACTGGTGGGGGAGGAAGGGAGGGCAGTGTGAAAAAGGCAGGAGTGTGCAGAGGGATCAGAGCTCTGGCTGCGATGGGCATCGGGCTGCCTTGCCTGCAAGTGGATCAGAGCTCCTGGGGCTGGGGTGTGCTGTATGGCACTCAGCTCCCCATTTGTGATGAGACACAGCAGTGTGGTGGATCACTGCGAATTGATGAAGAGTGTGACAAATTCTGTGCTGAAGTGAATAATATGTACAACAGATGCTTAGAATATTTGGAGATGTGGCTTAGACCCCTTGAAGACTTCTCTTGTTTCAGGGGATTACCCTGAGTGAGACACCGAATTGGAGTGATGTGGAACCTTGTATCAAGTACCTGACCGATAAGGGGATGCAAATTGATGACGTGAAGTGTTTTGATCAGTTCAGCAACCTGAAGAAGTTTACAGAAAGTTGCAACAGTGATGAAGAGTTCAGTAATTTGCTAGCACACCAGAAGTGGACCAAATATTTTGAGAAATCCAAAAACATTGAGTGTCATTCAGAACTGTTAAAGATTGCACAGTTTTTCTTTGCTATTCCTTCTCACAATGCAAATGTAGAGCGAATTTTTTCACTGATGCAAAGCCAGTGGACAAAGGAAAGGACCAACTTGAATGTTGAGTCATTGAAAGGAATTCTACTTGTACAGTACAACTTCAGACAAACTTCTTGTAAAGACTTTCATGCCTTCTTAAAGAGCAATCAACCACTGCTGAGAAAAATGCGATCTGCAGAGAAGTATGCGTGGGCACATGAGGAGAAAGAAAACTGAAGAACTGGTGAAAGGAAAGGACTCACTACATATAAAGAATTACGTTTTAGAATTAAAGAATTAAATAGCTCAAAATGTCCGGGATTTTACCCGGCAGGGAGGAGAACTGGGTGCTCCAAGGCATCTGGGGAGCTGGGAAACAGAACAGTGTGAGCTGCGTGTCCTGACCGCTCCCAAAAACGGAGCGCTGGGGCAGATCCTCCACTGAGCAGCTTCATTAAAGTCATGGGAGTCTATACTAGTGGAGTGCCTGACTTTAGAATTGGTGCAGTTGTTTCGTGTGGCTGGGAGGGAGGAGGGGGAATGTGGGGTGCTCAGGGGAAGGGGCGGAGACTTTGGGGAAGGGGTTGGAATGGGGGCAGGGAAGGGGCGGAGTTGGGCGGGGCCAGGGGCGGGGAAAGGGGTGGGGCGGGGGAGGGGAAGGGGCGGAGTTGGGGCGGGGCCGGGGCCCCGTGGAGTGTCCTCTTTTTTCAATGTTCAAATATGGTAACCCTATTGGTATTGGGCTTTTCCAGTGTCACCAAACTTCTAATTAAACTATGTTTCTGTTCCACAGATTACTCCTGAGGGAAATCTGTGCCACTGCTGTGCAGCAGAAAAATCCTCCCCCCACACAGATTCTCTTTGCTTCCTTGCAGAAAATGGTTTTTTGGGGAAGCAAAGAGAAGCCGCACCATTGCTCATTCAACCCTCCTGGCAGCTTGGCAGCTTAGACACATTTGTTTGGGCAGCAGGAGTAGAGGGGTAGAGGTAAGTCTGGGGAGGCCCAGGGTGCCCAGGGACATTAGTCCCAGCTGGGCGCGGGGGAGGAGAAGGAGGACAGAGACAGAGTTCTTCCTCCTTCTTCCCTGCACAGCGCAGCCAGGGCTGGGTCAGATTAAGCCCAAGAAACTTGCCCTGGCTGCAGGAAGCTCTGCCTGTGGCAGGAGGGGGGAATTGGCAGGAAGGGCTGTGGAGTGAGTGAGGTTTGGTGGGCTGGGGGTTCCGGGTGCAAGGGCTGAGGCTCAGTGGGGTGGGGGTTCTGGATGCGGGAGGTGACTTGGTGGGGTGGAAATTCTGGGTGCGGGATGGGGAGTGTGGCTCAGTGGGGTTGAGGGGGTTGGGTGCAGGGGAGTCCAGGTTGGGTGGACAGTGACCCTTCCCTCCACCCGCACACCCATAACCCCCTCACCGAGCCTCCCGGACCCAGAACCCCCTGCTGAGTTCCTCAGATCCCCCCCGCTTAGCCCCAACCCCTGCATCAGGAGCCCCCCACTCCTGGACCCTCACCCTATTAAGCCCCAACCAGTTGCATCCTGACATCCCCCAGCAAGTCCCACTCCCCCAGATCCCCCTCCCCCCACTGAGCCCTAACCACCTTCACCTGGACTCCCTTGCAGAGTCCCATTCCCCCTTCACCCAGAACCCTGCTGCGAGCCCCATGCATCCAGATTGCCCTACGCACCCAAACCTGCCCACCGAGCTGCCCACACCCAGATTGTGCCACACAGAACCCTGGTACTCTTGAGGGAATTCTGTGCCACAAAAATAATAAATTTTAAAATTCTGAAAAGTTCTGCATATTTTATTTGTCAAAATAACACAGGAACACTAACAATATAAGCACAACATTTTCAATTATTTTGGGTAATTTATTTTAACATACTTGTAAGCAAATAATTGAAAATGGTGTCATTATAATGTGTTATTTTGACAAATAAAATATGCAGAATTTTAAAGAATTTAAAAATATTGTGCACAGAATGTTTAATTTTTTGGTTTAGAATTTTTTAATTTTTTGGCAAAGCATTCCCTCAGGAGTAACAGATGCTCAATAAAATGGTGTGTTCCTTGTTATCATCCTGTATATCATTTGCAATGAACTTCTGGGAGAGTCTGCCTGAGTACTGAATCCAGTTCTGCTCTTCATTATACTATTTGTTTTCCATATGCAGCCATTTTTCTTTGCAATAAAAGAAGGTTGTCACTTACACAGTTTGTAGAACATGCTGATTGTTGTTATCAGTTTATCCTCTTCCCCAATGTAGTATATGGGGACCTCAAACAGATTGAAGCTAAAAAAGGAGATCTTTTTATTCGGGTACAGGTTCACATAGACAACTAAATCTGCCTCCATCTTGGAAAAAAAATCCTTACACACACCTCTTCCCAACGCTCAATAGCATGGTTAGTGCAGTCTTAGGACTTCTAACAGAAAACAGCTGTTCTCACACCGATGGCAATAAGAATAATAAAAATACCTAAAACATTACACCTAGTTATGGTAAGATGTGTTGCACATTCAAAATTGCATGACCCTTCTAATTATCTACATTAAAGAGTCACCTTATACAATACACCAAGAGATTTTCTTCTACATATCCAATTCCAGAAAAGTCTGAACTCATATGTATTTACAGATTTTAGATTGGCCACTAGTAATCAGCATAGAATCATAGAATATCAGGGTTGGAAGGGACATCAGGAGGTCATCTAGTCCAACCCCCAGCTCAAAGCAGGACAAATCCCCAACTAAATCAAGCAAAATAGGAACACTCAGGATGTTCTTGTTGAGTATTAGATGCAGGAATATCTGACTTGAAATAGTTTGGCATTGGCACTGCAATATGAGATGTGCTAATTAACTAGCCCAATGTTTTTTTCTATACAGTGTTCATGGCTCAACAAAATATAGCAGGTATTTCAATACTTCCATGATGTCATATTTCATAAAATATCATTTGTATTCAGTCCATTCAGAAGGGAAAATTCATTTAAATATACTCAACCTTCAGGACCTGACAAATCTGAGTTTTAGAGCTGCACAGTCTTCCATGGTGCTGGCACCAGAAATATTCTGATTTCATTCAGCTAGTAGGGTGTGGAAACACAGCTCGGTACAGCACTGAAAAGATATAACATCTGTCCAATTATGATTTTCCCTGACCCTTTCCTCAAATCACAGACTCAGGCACAGCTTCCTAAAATACTGTCCTATATTATTATTCTGTCCAGTCAGTACCAATAACCAGACCTATCAAACACAAGCTAGCATACTGGATATAAACTCAAAAAACTAAACATTCATTTTTCAATATTCTTTTCAAGTTGTGCCACACAGGTGCATTTTCTTCCTTTTAACATTCTGCACATGAAAGAGTAAAGTGCCAAGTAGCTATAAAAAACATGCCTCCTCTTACATTTTTGACATGACGTACTTCAAACCTTACAATTTTGCAATCCTGAAACTATAGCAAGGTGTCTGTCATAATTACTCCTCTTTGCAGAAGCTCAACCCTTTCTACTGAAGAATGCAAAAAGGTAAGTCAGACTATAACATGGGTCTTTTATACTAAAGTCTTGATTTTTAAAAATTTAAAATCCACATGATTGAGGTATAGAAAGTCAGTTGGAATTAAATGCTAAAATGTATAATGACTTGGCTCTCTTGCTGTATTTTTACTTTTGTAGCATTTTTTATGTGTGAAGTTTCTATATATGGATATAACTTTACACACACATGCGCACACACACACATGCGCACACACACACATGCGCACACACACACATGTTTAAGTGGGCCCTTATGGGGTGGGAGGAACTTAGTAAGAGCTATAGCATGTTCTTGAAGCATGGCCTGTGTTTTTGACCTGATCCAAAGCCCATTGGTGTCAATAAAAAGACACCCACTGATTTCAATAGGCTTTGGATCATCTCTTTTGTTTTTCCTTTACCAGAACACTGGCTAAATCAATCAGAAGGAAAAACACAAAAAAACAGGGATGGTTTTCTACAGAAGTATAGTCCGGCAATCTGAGCACATAAGTGAGAGTTGGAGATTCTTGAGTTACTATTCCCCAACACGGAATCCTCTTATTACTTTCAGCGAGTGACTTAAAATGGGGACAAGATTTACCTACTTTAATGTATGTATGGCTTACTTAATTAACTAGTTAGTTTGTAAATTGATTTGTAAAGACCCTAAACATAAATTTCAACGAATACTATCTCTTCAGGGTAGAAACCATATTGTATTTTCTGTTTATACTACTTACACAACACAGCACCTAAGACTTGGTGACCACTCTTAAAAAACAAATAGGAATAAAAACACTGGGCCCAGGTCCTACAAAGACTTGTGCAAACTTTACAGGCTGGGAATAGTTCCACTGAATCAAAGTCAGGACTGGAGCCCTAGATAATATTTTTCCAAGAATGGATTCCTATAGCTCCCCTTCACCCTTTGGGAGATAAAATGTGTTTATTTTTGTTTTTTATTTTGCTTTATGTCGTATGAGAAGACTTTTCTAACTTTTATTCAGTGGTGGTTTGGCAATAAGCTAAATTAAAAGGTTTAGCAGGCTACATCATTTTCGGAGATCATTTCTGATAACAGTGGAATTCCATCAACAGCTTGCACATCACTAAGGTATGCAGTGAATTGTACACAAGGATAACTAACTCATCTGAAACCTACTGGTTCAATAATTTCACAGGAAAGAGGTGGAGCAGGGGATAGGAATAAGCTAAGAGAAAATAAAGCATGCAATAGAGAAAGAGATGCTAATAGGGAGAGGTAGGTGTGGATATGTGCTGGGGGCCAGATTAGAGCAGATGTCACCAACATCTGGGAGGAGTGGAAAGGAGGTGCAGGGAAAGTTCAGGTTTCAGAGTAACAGCCGTGTTAGTCTGTATCCGCAAAAAGAACAACAGGAGTACTTGTGGCACCTTAGAGACTAACAAATTTATTAGAGCATAAGCTTTCGTGGACTACAGCCCACTTCTTCGGATGCATATAGAATGGAACATATATTGAGGAGATATATATACACACATACAGAGAGCATAAACAGGTGGGAGTTGTCTTACCAACTCTGAGAGGCCAATTAATTAAGAGAAAAAAAACTTTTGAAGTGATAATCAAGCTAGCCCAGTACAGACAGTTTGATAATAAGTGTGAGAGTACTTACAAGGGGAGATAGAGTCAAGGGGGAGAATTGATATGCAAACTAGACACAATCAACTCCGGTTTGAATAAGGACTGGGAATGGCTGAGCCATTACAAACATTGACTCTATCTCCCCTTGTAAGTACTCTCACACTTATTATCAAACTGTCTGTACTGGGCTAGCTTGATTATCACTTCAAAAGTTTTTTTTCTCTTAATTAATTGGCCTCTCAGAGTTGGTAAGACAACTCCCACCTGTTTATGCTCTCTGTATGTGTGTATATATATCTCCTCAATATATGTTCCATTCTATATGCATCCGAAGAAGTGGGCTGTAGTCCACGAAAGCTTATGCTCTAATAAATTTGTTAGTCTCTAAGGTGCCACAAGTACTCCTGTTGTTCTTTTTAGGGAAAGTTCAGTAACTCCTATTTCTTAGGTAGGTTTGAGTGAGCTACTTTAATATAACAGATCAGATGAGTGTATAAGAAAAAAACTCCCTCTTTTCTATTACATTTATCTAATGTCAAATTGTGCCTAGGTGCAAGAGATGCTAGTGAAATGGACTGCTTCATTCATACACAAACTTAGCTTAGCAAAATTGTCATGAGAGTTTACAAAATTACAAAATCTACTCAACCACCTTCAAATGACAATGCTGAAAAAATTAACAATATCTTTTAAAAACCTTGCAAGTGGACAAGGAGAATTGCACACCTTTGGTTCTGGAATTATTTTTCTCCTTACTGACGGACAGATCAGTCTTAGATCAATCTTGAGAACATCACAACTTGTTCAATGGTTGCAAAGGGTAATAGAGCTGCAGTTCTAAAATGTTATGCATCTTGAGAAACTTCAGTTACACAGTTCTGAGCACAGATCGGATATTTTGACCCCAGTGATCTGCTAAAGGATACAAATAGAAAAAGATAGCTCTGTTCTGCTGAGACCCCTTTAGCATGATCTCCTCACTCTCACCTTCTATAGTTTAATTAATTTATTAACATAGGATAAATACTTGGTGGTAAGATAGAGAATTTATTTTGAAGAATACAATACCAATACCAGGAATTGTGCCACATTCACATGTTAGGAGAAAAGATGCTCTATAGACTAGACTGGCATAGCAATGCTATCTTACAGATTGTTTTACAATACAGCACATGAACATCTGAAGAAATGCCAAATCCATCCTTGGGAACTATTAATACACAAATGTACAAATCAGCAAAGTGAGAAACTGTGGCTGCATTCTTTTCTTTACCTCCCCCCCCCCCCCCCCCCCACACACACATAGATCAAGTTTTCATGGAAAGAGCATGCATCGGGCAGAGTTTATTACTTGCTCTCTGTTGTTTAGCAAATTTTAAAGTAAAATTCATACGATTTCCCTTGAACAAGAAAGAGGCATACATGAACACTTATATCTTGATGCTCTACGAATTGCAAGTCAATGTAGGTGCAAGGTTTCTAACAAATCATTTGATTTGACTTAGTCTATCACTTCCTTCATTACCAAGGATGAAAAGTGTAGGTTTCAGGAAATTTGGGATGAAATAAGGGATTGATAGAAGCCTGTCTTCTAGGCTTTAGAGTTTTGGGATTAAGATATTCTCTCACACCAACAATGTGTCTCTTAGGAGGCTACTACTTGCTTGAGTGGCAGCAAACTTCATAGCAAATCTTGAGGGATTTAGCAACATAAACCTTAATTACCAAATATATATATAGTTAGTTAGTTAGTTATTAAAGCCATATTGGGAAATTGAAGGGCTTGGAGGGGAGAATCCCAAAAGTAAAGATCACTATGCACAAATTTAATTGACTTATGTTACCTGAAGACACCAAATAATTTCAAAATCCTGCATCTGATAAAACTGAAGAGTGGTTTGAATATTATGAGGTAGCCATGCAAGAAACAAAGATTTAAAAAAAAAATCAATTAAAATTGCAATGAATGTAAAATTTACAGATAGAAACTTTGAATTAACCCCTGTAATTTGACCTATGAAACTCCTTTTTATTTCACAAGTTTTCTGTTCTGTTTCTTAGAGGGTGGATTATAACTCATGTGACTCTAAGAGCAATTTCAAGGCTTGATCCTGTGAAATTCATAGTCCCAATGTCATACAAAATTCTAAAACAGGAAGATAAATAATCAATCAGTGGAAAGTTTGCAAATTTTTTGGTATAAAAAAATTGGAAAGTGGAATATGGCACTGACTGCTCCTGTCTCTTGGAAATCCTCTTACTGTATCCATGATAGACATTTCAACTACATACTTCCTTGCCACTCTGGATCAGGCATAAAACAAGGAGCAGCTAATAGAAACATGGAACCTTGCCTGTTAGTCCTTTGAACATAAAAATGGCCATACTGAGTGAGACCAAATGTCCATCTAGCCCAGTATCCTGTCTTCTAACAGTGGCCAATGCCAGGTGCCCCACAGGGAATGAACAGAACAGGTAATCATCAAGTAATAATCAAGTGATGTTTTTTAGAGAATTAGTCATGATAACTCGAAGATCTTTCTTAAATGGTAACATCTCATTTAGATCCCATCATTTTCTATGTATAGTTGGGATTATGTTTTCCAATACGCATTACTTTGTATTTATCAGCATTGAATTTTATCTGCCATTTTGTTGTCTCATCACCCAGTTTTGTGAGATCCCGTTGTAACTCTTTGCAGTCTGCTTTGGACTTAATCATCTTGAGTAATTTTGTTTGTATTGTCTGCCAATTTTGTCACCTCACTGTTTGTCCCTTTCTCCAGATCATTTATGAACATGTTGAACAGCACTGGTCCCAGTATAGATCGCAAGGGGACAGTGCTGTTCACCTCACTTCAATCTGAAAATTTATCATTTATTCATAGCCTTTGTTTACTGTCTTTTAACCAGTTACTGATCCATGATACGACCTTCCGTGTTATCACATGATACCTTACTTTGCTTAAAAGCCTTTGGTAAGGGACCTTGTCAAAGGCTTTTTGAAGTACACTATATCCATTAGATCACTCTTGTCCACATGTTGACCCCCCCACCCCTCAAATAATATTGAGACATGATTTCCGTTACAAAATCCTTGCCTTTTCCTCAACAAATCATGTTAATTGATGTGTCTGATAAATCTGTTCTTTATTATCATTTCAACCAACTTTGCCTGCTACTGAAGTCAGGCTTACCAGCCTGTAATTGCCTGGATCACCTCTGGTGACTTTTAAAAAAATTGGTGTCACATTAGCTATCCTCCAGTCATCTGGAGGCTGATTTAAGCAATAGGTTACGTACCACAGTTAGTAGTTCTGCAATTTCATATTTGAGTTCCTTCAGAACTCTTGGGTGAACACCATCTGCTACTGGTGGGTTATTACTATTTAATTTATCAGTTTATTCCAAAAACTCCTGTACTGGCATCTCAATCTGAGATAGTTCCTCAGATTCATCATCTAAAAAGAATGGCTCAGGTGTGGCCTTGTGTTCCTTGAGTGCGCTTTAGCACCTTGATCCTCTAGTGGCCCCACTGATTGTTTGGCAAGCTTCCTTCTTTTGATGAACTTAAAACATTTTTTGCTGTGAGTTTTTGTGTCTTTTGCTAGTTGCTGTTCAATTTGGGGGGGGGGGCTGCCTAATTATCCTTTTACACTTGTCATAATTTATGCTTCTTTCTATTTTCCTCACTTTTATTTCCAATTTTTAAAGGATACTCTTTTGTCTCTAACAACTTCTTTTACTCTCTTGGTTTGCCATAGTGGAACTGTTTTGGTCCTTCTTACTATGTTTTTTTTTTTTTTTAATTTTGGAATACATATAGTTTGAGCCTCTATTATGGTGTTTTAGAAAAGGTTCCATGCAGCTTGCCGGCATTTCACTCTCATGACTGTACAGTTTAACCAGCTTCATCATTTTTGTGCAATTCCTCTTTCTGAAGCTAAATGCTGCTGTGGTGGGCTTCTTTGGTATTTTCCCTCCCACAAGGATGTTAAAGTCCTTACTCTGGCACACTCTCCAATGACTTTAAGGATCCCGGCATCCACTTGTATTCATGTGTTTCAATGTCCTTGATAGTCTTTCAGTAACACTAATACTCAGGACAAAAATTAAAATAAGTAACCAAACTAACAAGATATACATGCCTCACTAAGAAACTGTGATCTATGATTGCCACAATGATCTTCCTTTCACCTCCTTGTCTGCTTATGAGCATCACTAAATGTGTCATGATGAATCTAAGGATATGTCTACACTGCAATCACGGGGTGTGACTGCACCTCAAGTAGACATACATGAGCCAGCTATAATCTACCAAGCTCAGGTACCAGAGCAGTGAAGCCATGGAGGCTCATGCTTCAGTGCAGGCTATCTGTTTATATAATTACCCAGGGTCTGGGTAGGCTTTTAAATCCCACCCTGGAGTTCACATTGCTGCAGCTTCATTTCTCCAGTACCTGATCTAGCTAGATTAAAGCTAGGTCAGGTATGTCTACTTAAGCTACAATCATACCCCATGATTTCAGTATAGACAGACTATATTCTGTATTCTCTTTAGGGCAGAACATACTCTTTGTTTCTGGTGTGCCAACCACATTTAAAGGAGCACTCAAACAAAAATACCAGTTCATCAAATATCTGAGAATAAGAATAGAATAGCTCAGTCCCTGAACACCCACACACCATCTGAAATAGGATTCCTTCAGTCTCACAAGATTTCCAAGAGCTTAGCTATATTACCAGGCCTCTTTGCCTCCTTTGATCTATGAAACATTTTCAACTGAATGACTGTCAGTTCAATGATAGGAACTGTTTCAGAAGCTCAGAATCCTCCCACTCCTGCAGGTATAAGTGCCACCTTTGGCACTCTCCCACGGAAGTAGGCTTCTGAGCTTAGGTCTTGCAGTCAAATCTCCTGCATGGAATCATGAAGCACTTGTGCTGTACCACTAAAGTAACCCGAAGCACAGGTTTAGGCTGCAGTACTTCAGAAATAATGGGATAAAATTTGGTTTTCTATAACACGTTTTATATTCTTGGTATCAAAATTGCTTTACAGATCGGGCAATGTGAATAGCTAAGATAGATATCTGAATCAAAATGAAAATGGGTTTCTGGCTCAACTCAGACATGTAAATATAAGCCTAAGTCTGTTAACCACATATTCTGCACAAACCCAAATATCCATGAGAAGTGGGGGTTGATCTCATACCAATGAATTTGTACAAAACACTGTAGGGTGGAATTTTTTGACCCATTTCGCCAAGCCCTGCAAGCTGTGTGCTATTAGATTTACAATTAAATTAATAATTTTGCCACAGTAGTACCCACAGCAAGCCCACACTTTGTAATGGAGAATTTATTCCCCTTTGCTACAAAAGGGAAATCAACACTTTTAAGCAGGCTTAGTGGTGTATAGGTCCAGATTTTGAAAAGTTGATGTAGGAAATTGTAAGAAATATAAATAGACTAGAACACTCTAGATGCTGAAAATGGAGCCAGATTCTCTACAACGGAGTAAATAATTCGGTGTCAGCCGTATTTTAGTTTCTTTAATTATGTAGGTTATTTATTTGATTTATAATATGCATCCATCCTAAGCTCTAGTTGTACATGCATTACACATACAAACTAACTCCATGTTGTATTATAAAAGACTCCTGCTCACAAAAAAAAAAAGACTTCTCCCTTGACGCCCTCCTTTTACTTGTAACCAGCTTGCTATCCTGCAACTGCAATTTACTGCCATCCTGCAATTGCAGCTCGGGCTTGCTGTGGGCTATTTTTAATGTACTGTGTGTGTGGTGGGGGTAGGTGGCATTTGTTTATTTTTGTAATATCTCTCTCTTTATAGGAAGACCTCTACATATAATTATTCAGGATAAAATCCTAAACCTATTGAAGTCAATGGGAGTTTTGTCTTAGACTTCAGTGGAACCAGGGTTTCATTTAAGGGAAGAAGCACAAGGAACTGTAATGCTCTTCCATCCAGATAGGTATTCCTTGAATTAGAGTGTGCAAGTCAAATTTAGATATGGATTTCCTTCTGTTTTTTTCATTGCCTTAGACTGAGGTAAATGTGAGTTTGTACTGATGTGTCCGGAAGGATATTAGGGTGTTTTTCTCTAAAAGAGGTGAAAGAGGATATAGGTTTTTAGAGTGATTTGAAGTTCTTGGATTCATACATTCCAAGGCCAGAAGGGTCCTCTGTGATAGTCTAGACCAGGAGTCTCAAAGGAGCTCTTCCCTTTGGCCCGACAAGCTCCCCGTGCCCCCATCCCCCGAGTTATTTCATGTGTCAGCTAAGCTCCCTGGTCGCTGCTCTGCAATGTTTGGGGCTGTCTCTCTCTCCCGGCCCCGCCTGCCACCCCCACGCGTCTCCCCTGAGTTTCCCCCGGGCTCACTTGCTGCCCCTTCACTGCCCCGGAGCCTGCAGTTCATGCTGACTCCACTCCGCTCTGCCAGCTTCTGGCATCACCTGCTGCCGCAGGGTCCTAGTGCCCCCCTCCACTATGGCCAGGGCAGGCTGCCCTTCCCTTTCCCTTCTGCCCTAGTTCTGAGCCTCTCCAATGCCCCGAGCCCTTCATCTCCAGCCTCACAGCCCTCATCCCTGCACCCATTTTCATCCCCAAACTCCATCCCAGAGCCTGCACCCTCTGCCCCAGCCCGGAGCCTGCATCCAGCACCCAAACTCCATCCCAGAGCCTGCACCCCAGACCCCATCCCCCACCCAAACTCCTTACCAGAGCCTTAGGCAGGTGGGGGTGGGGTTTGGGGGGGCAGCTTCTGGGCACCACCAAAATTTCTACAAACCTGCTATCCCTGGAAGAGGTAGAGCAAGGGTGGAGTGGTGGTGCAGCCCAGTGCAGTGGGGCGGGGGGCTTTAACAGAAGTAAATCTAACTAAGTGCGTGTTTTGTCCTTTGAGTGAGGTGTATTACTGTGGGTGGCGCTTAGCAATTTCCAGGGCGGGGGGAGGAGCAGGGAGCTACACGCTCAGGGGAGGAGGTGGAGAAGAGACGGGGCAGGGGCGGGGCCTCATGGAAAGTGTGGAGTGGGGGTGGGGCCGAGGCAGCGAGGGGGGATGTCAGTGATGTGGCCCTCAGGCCAATGCACTAGTCCTCATGTGGCCCTCGTGGACATTTGAGTTTGAAACCAACTGGTCTAGACTGACCTCTTGCAAACTGTCTCCAAAATCATTTGTTTTCAACTACAGCATACCTTTTCAAAATATCCAATTGATTTAAAAATTGCCACTGATGGAGAATCCACCATGACCCTTGGTAAATTGTTAATTATCCTCATTGTTAAAAAAAAGTATGCCTTATTTACAGTCTGAATTTGACTAGTTTCAGCTCCAGCCATTGAATTATGTTGTACCTTTTCTGTTAGACCCAAGGGCCCATTATTAAATGTAGGTATGTATATAGCACATATGGGTAGTTATACACTGTAATCAAGTGACCCCTCAACCTTCTCTTTATCACGCTAAGTAGATCGAGCAAATTGAGTTTATCACTATAAGGCATGTTTTCTAATCCTTTAATCATTTTTGTAGCTCTTCTCTGAACCCTTTCCAATTTATCAACATCCTTCTTGAATTGTGGACATCAGAACTGGACATAGTATTCCAACAGCAATCACACCAGTGCCATATATTGAGTTAAAGAAACTTCTCTGCTCCTACTGGAGATTCCTCTGTTTATGCCTCCCAGGATTGCATTAGCCCTTTTGGCCATGGTGTCATACTGGGAGATCTTGGTCACCTGCTTATCAACTACCGACCACAAATTGTTTTCAGAGTCACTGTGTCCCAGGATAGAGTCCCCCATTCTGCATACATTTACATTTAGCCATATTAAAACAAGTATCATTTGCTTATGTCCAGCTTACCAAGTGTCCCAGAACATCCAGTACCAGTGACCTGTCCTCTTTGTTACTTGACACAACAATTAGGGAAGTGTTAACTGGAAACTTTATCAGGGATGATTTTATGTTTTCTTCCAGGTCTTTGATCAAAACATTAAATAGATTAGGGTCAAGACCTGATCCCTGGGGAACCCCACTGGAAACACTCACACTTGAGGAGGATTCCCCATTTACAGCTATATTGAGACCTATGAGTTAGCCAGCTTTTAATCTATTTAATGTGCACTATGTTAATTTTGTGTTGGTCTGTTTTTTCAGTCAACATTTTATGTGATGCTGTGACTCAAGAACCTCTGGATGCCAACTGGCATAAGACACAGGTTTACATAGTGATATATAGATCCCCAGGTTCACCAAATTCATGTCCTTTGAGGTCTATAATAGAAGCCTGTATCACACTGGTCAGCATAATCATTTCAAAAGATATGTAGGGATGTTGTGTAAGGAGTTATATATTGAAAATTGTGATCTTAAGCTCTGAGTCTACAGACTGGTCACCAAAAGGTGAAAAGCAGGTTTTATTTCAGGGAAGAAATGTTTATCTACTGGTCTGTTTACATGTGAGCTCTGGTCAAGTGAAAAATTCTCTAAGTATCCTATGGTTCACACTGTTCATCCATTTACAGTCTGAGCTGAATGTTAGTGAAAGAATGTGAAAGATTCAGAGAGAGAATGTACAGGAAGAAGTGAACTAGCAGGAGAGAACCCTGTTGACATGTAAGGACAATGCATTTGGGGGTGGGGATCATAACTGAGGGGTGTGGAGGTATACCTTCATTTCTTCAATCTGTAAGGACAAGCCACCAGTGAGCTTGAAATTATGAGAAGAATCTCAGACAAACTGGTTTAAAAACGCTGTGGAAAAGGAAATAGGGGAATGCCTTGTTAGTTAAGTTTAGGCTCTAAAGAGTGTGTTATGATTTTGTTTGATATGTAACCATTTGTTTCCAAAATTATCACTCTCTCTCATTTGAATCTCTGTTCTATGATAATAAACTCAGTATTGTTTTCACTATACGTATATCTAAGTTCTGTGTGCTAAGTAAAAGGGCAATCGAGTTGAATCTTACAAACTGATGTGTATTATTCCCTTGGGAATAGTGAATCAGAGTTCTGTGAGAATCAGTGGAACAGGAGCCAACCGCTACTAAGGCACACTTGAACATTGGTGGAAAGCAGTGCTCGTGTTGACAGCGTCTGGTGATTTCAGGGAGTTTATCCACAGCAGGCCCAGACAAGCCTCCCTCATGCTAATAGTAGGAGGTGCATCACAACCCTGGATATCCCTGGAAAATGTCACAGATACCAAGTTAAAGGTCTTGCAGATGTCTAAGTATATTACATCAACACTATTACCTTTATCAACCCAACTTGAAAAAGAGATATCAAATCAGTCTGATCAATAATGAAGTACATGATTATCTTTATTATTGCTGAGTGCAAAGAACTGGTCTCACCAGGATAGATTTGAGGCACATTGACTGGCCGAGCATAGAAAAACATGCATTATCTACTGTCCAGATATTAGATACCATGTATTAGGAACCCATATAAGAAGCAATAGAGAGAGATCACTCTTTCTGTTTATTAATACAGGACTTCAGTCTCCAAAACTCTCAGTCTAGCACTATATTCAGTTCAGAAAAAAGAAATGATCTGTGTCTACTGGCTTCTTAAGTCACAGCTGCTACTGCATTGCTTTTCTGCATTAGATGTATTTTATTATCTGCACTTTTCTGGTTGGGACTAATTTGGTAATGCTGCACAAATAGCTTCTCTCATACTATTTCCATTTCAGCTTTGACCAAAGCCATGACATGCAGAAGAATATGAGAAATTAAACTAACTTTTTGAAATGAAAAAAAAAAAAAAAAGTGGGGTTTGCATGACAAGTCAAGCAAAGAGTAGAGTTAGTTCTTGCTTTATCCAAACGGATTTGCCCAGAAGAGTTTTTGTACTGAACAGATTGACGTGTCAGCGGGCAGAACTAATAAGCAATGGAGTGATTGAAAAGTAAAAACCCACTCCATTAGAAACAGGCCTTTGATTCCGTGGTTTCAGAATCAAATCCTAGCAAGTCAATTTTGGCACTTCCATGTTCAGGTACCACCTCTCATGGTAGCTAAAAAACTGCAAGTTATGTAAAACAAATCTTAGAACAAATTTGTTTATATTGCTTTGTAGCTTAGAATCCAAGCAAAGATTAAGAAAATTAAAACCCACTATCTAAACATGTGCCTGTGGGAGATTAGAAAACTTGCTCCTGAATCAGGGTAGGATGATCAATTCTTTATTATTGAGCGCATCAGTAAATCTACTTCAATACTTCTAGCCAGGGGAAATAACTTTGCAACCTACAAGGATAAGATAATTGTCCAGCCAAGCAGGAATAAAGAGAAGATGCAATACATGTGGTTTAATTAAGCCTCATCTTTATTCACTTAACATATCTGGGAATACCTGGGAATGAATCGTATAGTTTAGGTCATCATTCATTCCTTAATTGTTTCCATCTATTAGGGAGGTTGCCATCAGCCTTCTCCCTTCCCAAAACTGGTCCCAGCCAGCCCATTTCTGAGATCCTCACCACCCTCCCCTCATATGAGGGTTAAAGGGAATTGGAAAAGGTGGGGTGAGTGTCTCCCTACAGTTCCAGACACAACTCCCCTTTCTCTAGCTTCCTTAGGGGATGCCTCCTCATAAATTCACTTCCAACTTCTGTTTATCAGGGAACTGTAACAAGTATCTGCAATTGTCACTTGTCACAAAGAAGTGCCAACAATTAGTTTGGCTGCATTCCCACCCAATCCCCATCTAGGTTCCCAGATAGTACTCTGTTCCCTTCCTAACATTTGTCACAATATATCCACTCCTCAGATGGAGAGATCTACCCCATCATCCCCAGAAAACTCAGATACTGATTATGATTTAGTTATTTCTTTTTAATTGATTGTGTGTGTATGTGTGTGGGGGGGGTCAATTTCCCCATTCCAGATGCTTAATGCATCTTCTGGCCTTCTCACACCATGGAAGGCTGGTGGATCCTCAGAATACCTTCCATTACAGCATTTCAGACCAGTTTAAATTTGCCCTAGGGAAAGGTCCTTGAATCTACCTTAAATCTATCTATATTCCAATGATTAAGTCAGCTCACTAACAAAATTCAAATTGTTTTTTTTTATCTAGGTGTACAAAGAGTGTAAGAGGTCCATTGGTGGGTTTCAGAGCACGTCCCTCCTACCATGCCAACTCAGATTTGCCTCAGCACAAAAGCCTCACTCTGAACCTCCAAGGGAACTGGAGATCCAAATATTGACTCATGACCTTTGCTTCCTGTGTAGCACCCCTCAATCCATGTTGACTCAGTGCAGCATCACTGTTGAGCCTCTGCAGTGAACCTGTGGGCCAAATGCACAATATTATGCCCACATATACAGTCAGCAACTGCTGTGCCCATTCACATGGTTTTGAAGGAAGAATTTAGCACATAAACCACTGGATTCTCCTTCTTAACGGGGGACTCCAGCCTTATATGTATTTGAATACCATCCTTGAAATGCTTGATTTGTTGGCCTTCCATTCCAAGCCGGGCTGTGGATGTAAACAATGCAATCCTGAATGAATTCACCAGAGGAACCTCAGCAATATGCATTCTTTGATATTGCCATGAACTAAAATTACCTTCTCCAAGGTAATTGTCTTCCCTGTGAATAAAGAGTGGCACCTACACTAATAAGTCTGTATTGCATTGGCTGGGCAAATCTGAGCCTCCTCACACTCTTGTAATACTATGATTTTTCTTGCTTTCTTTAGTTGCATTGTTGATCCTCACAGTCAGGGTGAGAGGTCTCTCACTCACCACTGCAAATCCATAATTTCCAAAGCCCTGTCTAAATCCTCCCTTAGTGAAGCCCTTATTAGTTCTGATAGAGACCATCCCTGCAACCAATCCTAGCTTCCCCACACTCTCAGAGCATTATGACCCACCTTGCCATCCCTTCATTTTTTTTTGACACTCAGAGTCAGGGTGTCAGTTTTTTTCTTGCAGATCCCCAAATTCCAAAGTCCTATCTAAATCCTTCCTTGCCAAACCCCTTATTTACCCTAATAGAAAAGTATAGTACATTCCTTAGCATCCCCAATACATATCTGAATGGTCAAGGTGATATTTGCTTTACATTAAGACAAAATTAGTCAATAAAGAACCAGGCTTCTCAGGGTCTTGCTGCACCCGAATGAGCTCTGCATTGGTTCCCTACACCAACTGTCAAATTCCATGTACCTCATACTCTGAGTAACTTGAAGAACTGGCCATTACCAGTGTATATTCCTGCCTGAATCACCTCTCTCATCCCTGGCTTCATTCTTGCAGATTGTGACTGCCACTAAGCCAGGAAAGAGCTCCCACAGGGGTATGCTCCCATCCCTTCACCAGCTCCAGTAAGCAACACAACTTTCAGGTCCAATCTTCCCTTTAAGTAAACCCTGTTGTACTGACTAAAGTGTTGTCCAACACCCAATAAAAACTCCAACTCTTAATTTTTCCTCAATAAATTGAATCTGGTCATTATGGAGGTGGCAACCAACTGTTAAGTGTAAAACATCTATCCCCAGGGCACCACCTAGAGTGTGTAATTGAAGATGACCAAGCTTGTAGTTCTTCCAAATTAATCTTCTTAGATGTCATCCTAGCTAACTCCCACAATCCTGCCAGAGTATTACAGTGAATAGAGAAACAACCAGGAGTCTGGTGGCACCTTAAAGACTAACAGATTTATTTGTGCATAAGCTTTCGTGGGTAAAAACCACACTTCTTCAGATGCAACATTACAGTGAATAGAGATAACTGCATGTCTCTGACTTGGCTCCAGAGAAGCAAGCCTTTGGGGAGCAGAGATAATGGGGCATCTCTTTTGTTTGCTGGCAGTACTCCTAACCTACCAGCCATCATGCAATGAATTCAACAGGCTTGTATCTTCTCTTGACTCTAACCTTGCTGCAAATAAGAGTGTATCTAGGTGGCCTACCACATGCAAAGCTAGTCTTAACCAAAGCTGTGATACTTGGGCTTCAATTACTCACAGTCAGGTGGGGAAAATATATATGTCCCTATTTCCCCCTGTTATGGCATCTTGGGGTCAGTCTCTGATCTCTGTGTGTATGAGGAAACCATCTCCCTGCTTTAAGGACAGCTTCCTCTCTCTGCCCAATCTTTGTGTGCTGTCAGTCAGGTTCCCTTGACCTAGATGTCCCCCAATATCCCTGGCCACCATCTGTAAAGGGTCCTTTATTATAGGCCACAGCCTCATGGTTGCTGCACAAGTATCATAGACTCTATGTCTCAGTTACCCCAATTTTGGCTGGTCTCTTAGCTGCAGCAACATAGGGCTGTCCCAGTTTTCCCAATTTCCACTAGAATCTTGGCCACAGCCACATTAGGCTGGGCCTCAGTTTCCCCAATTTTGGTCCCCAATTTCTGCTGTAATCTTGGCCACAATTACCCTGATTGGTGCCTCAGTTTCTTAGCTACAGCTATCTTGAGCCATGTCTCTGTTTCCCAAATGTTTGTTTCCCTGTATTGACCTTCTTCTTAGCCACAGCCACTTGCTCTTTGTCACAGTTTCCATTATTCCTACTGGGTGTGGTGATGCTCACCATCCCATTTGCATCCTTATCTCTCCTGCCTGCAGGATGATAATGGGGTTTCTTGCCTGCTCTTCAATGTCTGGACACTTGGCGCTGCAGAATCTCACGTCAGAAATTCTAAACTCTCCCCTATTCTCCTTCCTGCCCCTCACAGCTTTATGCTTGTGGAGAAAGCACAGACACACCCTTCTCCCAGTTGCCACATTCACAATTCTGTGCGGAGGAGCACAGCCAACGTGGCTCCACACCCTCTAAGACCTCTCTCACTCTGCAGTAGGGGGACACTGCTCCCCAACAAGCCCCCCCTCATTTCTGTGTGGTCTGGGGAGCCCATACAGGCCTCCCCTCCCCAGAAGGGGGCATCCACTCACTACTTTGTGGTAGGGGGAGCCCAATCCTTCACCTTGCCCTTGCCAGGAACCACTAGCCCTTTGTCTTCTGGCTCCTGATACTCCTGTTGCAGCTGCAGTGGACTGCCTCTGGGCTTCTCTTAACCCCTGCACATGCGCCTCTAGCTGTCCTCCACCACCGCACATGCTCTTGCATGTGGAATTGGGGGAGGGGGGCAAGTAAGAGTTTAGTTATCAACTCCCAGGATTCTAAGGGGTCCAACTCACCCTCCCCCAGCCAATGGGGGGCAGGGGGTCCTCTACTGGGGAGGAAACAACCACACTTTTCTGGATCCTGCTGCCCAGGGAGAGAGTCATCGCATTCAGCTGTGATGAGTACAGTCTGTCAAAAAACTTATATCACATCATGCAAAGTGTTTTTGATGCAAAGCTGATGAATTCTGAATTCAAGCACACAGGCCAGAATATGAATGCTAAAATGGTTTCTGTTCCTTCTTTTGTTTGAAAACTGGATGTATAATCTGGTGCTAATAAAGGGCCATTTGCTAATTTAATTTCACCTTACACTTTAATGTGCAGCCCCAATGTTTTGTTTTGCTCTTTGTTTCTGTTCACATGAATGCATGTATGGCCCTCACAGGTGTGTTTTTAATATAATCAAGATTATGAAGCCATCAGATCAAAGAGGCTTAGATAAAGCCACAGACTTAACAGCTACCTAATCAAGCAAAGGCAGATGCTCAGAAAAGTGCATGTCATCCTTTGTGTAAAAAACTAAATAACCAGAAATGAAATTTCCTCTCTTCACTTGCTTGTTTCCAGACTGGTAATCTTTACAACAGCACAGACTGAGGAGGATTTGTGGTAGGCCCCAGAGAGCTAAATTAAACAATGCCTGCTGCATCAGGGCCCAGCTTTTTCTTGCCTGGTTTGTTTCTTCCCACTGAATATTATCCTTCATTCAAAGGGAAGCAGTGCCAGCCTAGCAAGCCTTGACAATTAGTGAGCTGAAATATAGAAGGAATTCTTGGTAAATAAAGAAGAAATTCAAGATATTTAATCAAACAAGCCAAGAATAAAGTGTGCTCAGAATCTTAATTACCATTGTCTGCAGTCTTTACTCATTCCAAAGGAGGATACATGTCTTGATAGACAGGCTTTTAAAATGAATGGAAATGAATAGCCCATCAATACAAGAAAGGTAACCTAGAATTAGCTTGATACCATTCTGTCTATAAAAACATATCCTAAGTAAGTTGCCAGAACATATATTTGGTTAAAATCTTTGTGGCAGGAAGCTTTTGACAAATGGTACCAAAAGGACTAAGAGAAGAAAACGTGTCAAAACAAAGATAATTGTAGATTTAGTGTGGTGTGTGCTTAATCTACAGCATCTGGTCTTTTCAGTTAAACATCAAAAAGGTGTTCTTTCCATCGCTGTCTTGATTTTTACTTCAGATCTTAATTTACAATAATGTTTTTTGCATTTTCAGTTTATTAACAAAAGAGCTGTAAAGATCAAGGGAATGCACCAGGGCCCCAATTCTATTATATCAGTGACCGTGCAATTCCCCTGACAGATGTATTTGCATATCCTAATGAGCCCCATATGATCACAGATAGATCAACAGTTCTTTCATCATACACTGATTGTGGGCCTATTCTAACTTACCCTGTCATGTAAAATATTCTGAGTATTTAGAGATAAAGCTCTGCAACGTAAGTGTATTGAAGAGCAGTCTATTTGTATATACACTTAAATAAAACCAGTGGATTGCTATGCATTTACTTGTTACATGTATCCTGTTACTATGATTTGCATTCTGCTTTATAAGAAAATTGAATATTCCTAATGCATCCTAGCAGAGTAAGGCATGCACTTACATACCATTTCTTCCATAATTAATTAGCAGTGCTTTCCATATGTAGATTATTGAATTATTTCAGCTGCACAGGGAAAAAGCACAGTGTCTTCTCTGAAAGGGGCTTATGTGTAAACAGTCAAGGGAAGTTTACTTCCTGTGCATCTTAGAAAATGTGAAATATCCATGTAGCAAATGAAATATTGCATTTTTCAAACCAAAGCCTGCTTAATAATAATTAAATAACCATTTAATTATTCTCTAAATGGATATGAATGGCTTCTTGTTAACTACTTTTTCAGTAATGCCAAGTTTAATTAAACCATTTACAGGACATAAATAACAATGTAACTATGAGAACAAAAGGAAAAATAGGGATGCTGTTGTATCAGCATATATGCTGCAAATGTTATACAAGAATGATCTTAAATGAACAGTGAAAATAGAAAAAAAATAGCAACAGTGTTTTGGATCATTACTTTATTCCTCTGCAGATGATTTCTCCTTTTTTCAATTAATGTAATGCTTATGTAAAGGAATCTGAACTCCTTTATTTATCCACAGAAACAGTACAGGAAGTGGCAGCATGTGTGTCTCTACACAGGGTAACAACACATCTCAGTTCTGCCCTAGCAGGAACTCACCTTTATACTTAATAATCTTTTGCTATTCATCCCAGAACCACAAACTACTTTGCAAACATTAATTGCATTCACAACAGCCATTCCTGCTTAACAGAGAGGTAAACCGAGGTACAGATGCATTAAGTAACTTAATGGGAGGGAGGACTTGATGTCCTGTGGCCCGTTGACTTCACAAAAAGGGGTCATTTAAGGCATCTACTGAAAGCATATGTCACATTGTAATCATTGTGAAATTTACGTGCAGATAATGTGTAAGGAGTTATGTACAATAGTGAAAATTACATTCATAAGGCAGATCACTCAGAGGTAGAACAGGTTTCTCCAGATAGAGGTGGGAGGCATTTATCTCCTTCTCTGACTACTGAGTATTGTGTATCTTACAGTGGAAGTCTATTTGCACATTGAGTCAAATGTTAATTAATAGATTGTGAGTGCTGCAGGAAAAAACAAAAACAGGAGGGGTTATCTGTTCACAAGTAAAGACAATCAACTCTTGGGGATGCAAATGGGGCTATGGAGGTACACCAGGCATCCCTCAGTCTGGGAAGACAAGCTGCTAGAGGGCTTGATCTCATGAAAGGAGATTTTGAGTTATCCTGAATGAAAATGCTGGGAAAAGGAGGTGTGGATAAGTATCCTGTAGCGGACATGGAAATGTCTTAAAAGTTAAGTTTAGGTCTATCGAACATATTATGATTTTATTTTATATATAACCAGTTGTTTCCAATATTCTTACTCGTGATCAATCAAAACTCTGTTCTTTGATGATGGTAAGATGAGAGTCCCTGGAGTTTTCAGTGGAATAGGAACTGAGCACTCCAGAGGGAGTGTTTGTTTGGTATGTGCCTAAGAGCGCCGCCAGCTTTTCTGCCGCCATAGGTGGCGGAAGGTCCCACCTTGAAATGCCGACCCCCACAGAGGCAGCGGAAGGTCCCGCCACTGAAATACCACCGCAGTCACCGCCCCCCAAATTGTAGTGCCCTAGGCGACCGCCGGCCCTGTGTGTGCCTACTGCTAACCTATATGGAGAGAACGAAGCCTGGAAGGGCGTGCTTGGGTTGCCAGGGGCTGGTGGAGTCAGGGAGCTGATCCACACACGGACAAGACTTCCTCACTCTAAGGGCCGGTGGTAGTGAGGTGCCCCATAACCCTGGTTACCCCTGGGAAGGGTCACATAGAGACAGTAAGTGACTTTTCCAAGGTTGTGAAGAAGCAAAGCTGGGAATAGCGTGACCAGATGTCCCGATTTTATAGGGACAGTCCCAATTTTGAGGTCTTTTTCTTATATAGACTCCTATTACTCCCTCACCCCCCGTCCTGATTTTTCACATTTGCTGTCTGGTCACCCTAGCTGGGAATAGAATAAAAAACTGAATTCAAACCCCGTATCTTTAGGTTGGGAAGGTGGCTTATTCCCTTCTTCATTCGATCCTTGGCCTCTTTGTGAAGAGTGAGGACAGTGGTGCTGACTTGAAAATGAAGTGTGTAAAGGGTTGCTTAAACTGAGACACAGCAGATACTTCAAGAGAGATTACAATTTTCTTTACAATTACAACTCCGTTGTGTTTTATTATGCTACTGTGCAAATCACTTTCTAAAGGCCATGCAACTTTATATATTGCTTGCAATTTGGTCCAGTCATTGAAAACCTATAATCTTAAGGAATCGAATTCTGAGATTCTTACTAATTTCTCACTCAGTCCTTACTTAGGCAAATGCCCATTGGCAATCTCACATTGATTTTTATTTCAAAGTGAAGACTGAAAAAAATCTGTGTAAGGACTATGGGATTTGGTCCAGATTCTTAAGACATTTTCAGAGTGTGATATGAAGCTGCACAGCATGTCCAGGACTTTGCCATCATCAGAAAACATCTGTAGTTTGGCCAATAAGATAATGAGTCAATTTCCATGGAAACTGATTCATTATTGTATTGGACTGCATTTTAGAGAGATTTTAAAAATGCTTATCAAAATTCAATAAATTCATGAATTGTTGAGTTCAGCCTGTTTAAAAAAAAAACAACCACACACTGGGACTGGACAGGAATCAGTAAATAAAGACTCCCTATCATTAATTTGGCCCTAAGGCTGGAAACAAGGAATGTTGTCAATATGGATTATGTATAAAGACATATATTGGTGGGCCAAAATTATCTTCACTTAATTTGGAAGTTTTGCAGATGCAGAGCAGTCACTTCTAGCTACCATTTTTAGGAAGGAGGGAATCTTCCATCTGAGATGTATCTGTGGTTGTCACAGGCTAAATGACTTTAGATAACAAAGCTTGCAGCTTTCTCACTCAGTTAGAGATCCTACTTTTAGTTAATAATATTTATCTGTGTCAAGTATTGAGGAGTTTGGTAGTCCAAAATTAAGAATAGAATGATTCCACTGAAATAGATTCAAGCAGGAACTTGAAGGGCCATATTCTCTCCTGAGCCTGAGATCTGCTCAGTGCTGCAGAGGACTGAGGTGAGGAGTTAGAGAACCCGTTATGGATCCCTCATATTGGTCTGTGCCAGCCCCAGTGATGCTTGGAGCTGAGCTCCTTCATGATACAACACAGGTGTAGGGTCCTTAGTGGACCATAAACAGTAGAATATCTGAATAGTAGAACTCCACTCCATTCTGATCCCTCCTTGTCATCTCCCTACCTTGACATGCCCCCTCAAATATTGATGGGCAAAGGCTGGCTGGTGCAAGACTGAGATTTGGAACATCTACATCAGTGAGGAGTTCCCACATGGCAGAACAATTTTCTATTGGGCATTAGCAGACAGATTTCAGGTCATTTGTGCTGCCTGGAAAGTACAAGGAGACTATATCCGAACCAATAACACTGCTCTACAGCCAAAATGCTTCTGAAATAAATGTAGTCAAACTTTACTAATTCTGGATCACTGAGAACGAAAATGATGCTTAAAATTGTTGATTGGCTCTAATTTTCAAGATATGCTATTGGGTAAGTATATACGTCCTTGACTTGGGAATGGCGGACGATAAGTGAGTTATAAAGGGAAGGAATCTAAATTTAAACCAGAAATGACTAAAATACATCTTTGACTGGATCTATGAATAAATCTATGACTGGATTTGGACAGTACTTGCTTTTTAGGCAAAACAATGAATGATGCCACCTGAAGCTGGTATTGCGTCATAAGTGATATGAATTGCATCATGTTATTCCTAGAAGTCATGGATGATGCAATCATAACGAAGCTTACATCACTCTGCTGAACAAATTGCCCTATATCAGCTCTAGAAATCATACAGTGTTCTGCTCTCTTATTTGTCAGTGTTTGATTTTGTAAAGGGACACATTTCTGTTTAGCCAAAGTGAGCAGAGATGCCTCGTACTTGTGTGAACAGTGCAGATAACTTCTGCTATGTTTGTGGTGAAGTGACTTTTGCATTACAAAAGCGCAGTATAACCACTATGGTTAAGAAAACCTATCACCTTTATTTTGGCTGCAAAATTGGAGATCAGGACAAGAGGTGGGCCCCACCCATATGCTGCAACACTTGTGCAACAAATCTTCGCCAGTGGTTGAACAGGAAAAGGAAATCTATGCCTTTTGCAGTGCCAATGATTTGGAGAGAGCCAACAGATCATACCAGCAATTGTTACTTCTGCATGGTGCCTCCAGTTGGGAAAGGTGTGTCAAAGAAGAAAAAGTGGACTGTGCATTATCCAAACATTCCATCAGCTATACGCCCAGTACCCAACGGAGAAGGACTGCCGGTTCCTGATGCACCAGAATCATTCTCACTTGAGTCAGACGAGGAAGAGGAAGAGGATGAAACTTCTGGTCCTGAACCATCAATGTCACAGGACCCACATTTTCTCCCATCCTCCTCCTCTGAACCACACCTCACAACACAAGGTGAACTGAATGACCTTGTCAGGGATTTGGAACTACCAAGAGTAAGGCAGAGCTGTTGGGCTCCAGACTACAGCAGTGGAATCTCCTGGCAGGTGAGGTTAAGGTTTCCATGTTCCGTGACTGTCAAAAGGATCTTGTCCCATTCTTCTTCATGTAAGATGATCTTGTAGCCTGCAACAACATCGATGGTGTGATGGCAGCCCTCAACATCGTTCATGATCCAGATGAGTGGAGACTGTTCATTGATTCATCAAAGACGAGTCTTAAAGCTGTTTTACTGCATAATGACAATGTTTTGCCATCAATTCCAGTTGGTCATGCAGTCCATATGAAGGAAACCTATGACAACATGAAACAACTTTTGAGGTGCATAAACTATGACCAGCATCAGTGGCAGCTTTGTGACGATTTGAAAGTTGTTGCTCTCTTGCTTGGTCTGCAGACCAGATACACAAAGTACTGCTGTTTTTTCTGCGAATGGGACAGTCGTGCAAGAGATTCCCACTACATCAAGAAAGATTGGCCACTCCGACAGTCATTGGAGCCTGGGAGGAAAAGTGTTCAGCATCCACCACTTGTTGAATCAAGGAAGATTTTGTTACCACCCTTACACATCAAGCTAGGTCTGATGAAGAACTTTGTCAAGGCCATTGACAAAACACAAGCAGCTTTCAAGTACGTCCGTGGAAAATTTCCAAGGTTTAGTGAAGTTAATATAAAGGAAGGTGTCTTTGTTGGTCCTCAGATTCGTGAACTTCTTCGAGATGATGCATTTGATCATGCACTGCATGGCAAGGAAAAGACGGCATGGAAAGCCTTCCAGTTAGTGGCAATACATTTTCTTGGAAACAACAAGGCAGACAACTACAGGTTCTTGGTGGAAAACCTACTCAAGGCATACAAAAGACTTGGTTGCGACATGTCACTAAAGATACATTTTTTGCACTCTCATCTAGATTTTTTTCCACCGAACTGCGGAGCAGTGAGCGACGAGCACGGCGAGCGATTTCACCAGGACATTGCAACAATGGAGAAATGCTATCAGGGCAAATGGAGCCCATCAATGCTTGCAGACTATTGCTGCACAGTGACAAGAGATGCTCCATTTAATGAATACAAGAGACAAGCCAAGAAGCGCCGAGTAGACACTGAATAGGACTAAACTATGAACATAATAGTTTTTTGCCTTTTGTTTCATAATAAAATTTATTTATATAACCCTTTTGCTGATTTTTAAAGTGTTACATAAACAGGACAGGTGAAATATTATCATGTAAAGCAACCATAAACACATGAAAAGACCTAGAAATAGAAATTAATGGAGATATCCTATCTCCTAGAACTGGAAGGGACCTTGAAAGGTCATCGAGTCCAGCCCCCTGCCTTCACTAGCAGGACCAAGTACTGATTTTGCCCCAGATCCCCAAGTGGCCCCCTCAAGGATTGAACTCACAACCCTGGGTTTAGCAGGCCAATGCGCAAACCACTGAGCTATCCCTCCCCCCTAGGGTTTACAATGTATGATTAAAACTTTACTATCTACACAATATACATAGACATAAAATGTAAAAACTTAAATATCTTTGAAACAAGAAGAACAGAAGTACTTGTGGCACCTTAGAGACTAACATATTTATTAGAGCATAAGCTTTCGTGGACTACAGCCCACTTCTTCGGTGTGGGCTGTAGTCCACGAAAGCTTATGCTCTAATAAATTTGTTAGTCTCTAAGTTGCCACAATTACTCCTGTTCTTCTTTTTGCGGATACAGACTAACACGGCTGCTACTCTGAAACCTATCTTAGAAACAGTAGCCAATCAGTTGTTTTAATTGTCATATTTGAATTTAGCACATCAAAATACATAGTAAATAACACATTTTATCTCTGAAGCAGATGACTTCTCAAAAATTGTAGACCAGTGTAATCTAAGCCCAAAATTCTTGGTATTTGCCTTTTTAAAAATATTTCCATTTAAAAAAATAAAGCACAGAGGACAATACCTGAACATCAACAAAAATATAGACTTGTAAACAGAAAACTTTGTTTAAAAAGGGTTAAAGTTGAAATGATATTTCATTGGAGTCCAGCAACACCCAAGACACTGTTACCCTTCTCACAACAAATCTAATATTTTTAAAGAGCTCAAACTTCAGAATGTCTAGAAATGAATATGTATGCAGTGCAGTTGTAGCATTCTTGTTCCCAAGTAAGAGATCTGTCCAGAGGCAGAGCAACCACAGCATACCAGTGAATCCGTCCTCAAATTTAACACTTTAAAAAAAAAATCTGAAGCTCCCAGAAAAATTCTACCTTCAGTTGATCTGTGGCACACAAAATTTCAAGAGCATTGGTTTCTTTTTGGGGAAGTTAGGAACGAGAGTTGAAAATCTCTCTTATAATTGGATGTTAGTGTGAACTAGAACTGCTTGGGGAATTTTCTTAATGAAAAGTTTGTCATGGAAACTAATGCTTTTGGGGGAAACACCTCAGTTTTGACTAAGCTTTCTCAGTAGTGGTTCGGGCATTCACTAGGGATGTGAGCAACCCCCCATTCAACTCCTTGCTCCAAATGAAATAAAGCAGGAACTTCAACATGGAGATATTATATCTGAGGTAACTGCCCTACTCACCAGAGTACAGAATCAGTCTCTGAATCTTGCACTGACAAACTCCTGTTGTACCTACTGAGCTTTCTATAACTCTTCATCAGGCCAGTGACTGAATGCAAAGCCCAGCGGTAGGTCACTCACCTGGATTAAAGGAAACCATGGTAAAAGTCCATGCTCCAATTAATATTTATCTATGAAAAGTGCAACAATTCCAACAGAAGGGATTGAGAAAGACCCAGCCTGAATCAAGCAGAGTAGGAACTTGAACCTGCATCTCCTGCATAACAAGTGAGTGGGTCTTTTGTGCTCT
This sequence comes from Malaclemys terrapin pileata, assembly GCF_027887155.1. Lineage (NCBI taxonomy): Eukaryota > Metazoa > Chordata > Testudines > Emydidae > Malaclemys > Malaclemys terrapin. The sequence continues at coordinate 156,282,403 of NC_071507.1, read as the reverse complement.
GGTTTTTCAGGAGAAATTTTGCATGTTCTGTTTTATCCCAGCACAGAATGGGAAAACTTTTGAAAGATAGTCATAGCAGTTAAGCCTGGAAAGAATACCTGCACAGTAAGCCCATCCACTGAAAGCAGACTACAGGAAACTAAACTATTATGTGCTACAAGCAGGAGATAGGAGGAGCTAAGTGCAGCAGTGCCTGAGGCCCCCACAATGGCAGAGTTGATTAAGTGAGACATACCCAGATAATCTTGGCAAGTGACTGCACCCACCCACTGCAGAGGAAGGTGAAAACACCCAAGTTTACTGCTAATCTGATTTTGGAGAAAATTCCTTGCTGATACTATGTATGGTGATCAGTTAGACCCTGAGCATGTGAGAGAGAATCACCCAGCCAAGCACCTGAGAGAGACAATACTTAGTGCCTACTCTGAGCTATCTTGGGATTATTATTTTTTTAATTAAAACTTGTAGGTTATTGATTGTTAAATATGTGTAGGCCGGGTTCAAAGACAGAAAAACATATGTTTCGTAAACTGTTTTGAGTTGAAAGATATTGTGCTTCCTTAAGATTTTCATAAAATGGGAGAACCATATTCTGCCCACCTTTATTTTCAATCTTAACTACTGAGCAAATACCATTGCTTCATAATAATATTCATTATTAGCTACATTATTCAATTGCACGACAATGTTTTGTGCAATATGTATTGCAAAAAAAAAAAAAAAAAACGTGAAGAGAATGCTGGGAATAATTAAGAAAGAGATAGATAATAGGACAGAAAATATCATGTTGCATCTATATAAATCCATCATATGCCCACATCTTGAATACTGTGTGCAGATGTGGTCACCCTATCTCAAAAAAAGATATATTGGAATTGGAAAAGGTTCAGAAAGGGCAACAAAAATTATTAGGGGTATAGAACGACTTCCGTATGGGGAGAGATTAATAAGACTGGGACTTTTCAGCTTGGAAAAGAGATGGAAATATGATTGAGGCCTATAAAATCATGACTGGTGTAGGGAACGTAGATAAATAAGTGTTGTTTACTACTTTTCATAACACAAGAACTAGGGGTCACTAAATGAAATTAATAGGCAGCAGGTTTAAAACAAATAAAAGGAAGTATTTTCTTCACACAACGCACAGTCAACCTGTGGCTGTTGTGAAGGCCATGACCATAACGGGGTTCAAAAAAGAACTAGATAAATTCATAGATTGACAGGAATAGTGCCCCTAGCCTCTGTCTACCAAAAGCTGGGAATGAGCGACAGTGGATGGATCACTTGATGATTACCTGTTCCATTCATTCGCTCTGGGGCACCTGGCACTAGCCACAGTCGGAAGACAGGATACTGGGCTAGATGGACCTTTGGTCTGACCCAGTAGGGCCATTCTTACGTTCAAACATGACATGACTGTTTTCATATAAAAGTGATTTTTTCTCATAGTTGGAAAAGTCCAGATAAAGGAATACTATAAAAAGCTTAATGTCTGCACAATATATGCTGTTTATTCCTTTGTGTATAAACTGGCTTTTCAGTTGAAGTCAATAAAATCAAACTACTGCAGCAGTGTAATACACAAACATTAGCATGAAGATGTCAGAAGCCGAGCTCTGATTTCTTGCACCACTGCTGAGTTGTAAAATTCAGCCACTCAAGCTTCAGCACAAGTCTTTGATTTGTAAAAGTGGATTACATTTCTTAGAACATTTGGCCTCTGGAGGAGGTAGAAATGATTGGAAGAACATGAGGTACATCCTTTCACATTTATTCCAGGCATTGGTAGGACACCAGTGGGAGTTTGCATAAGTATTTCAGTACACCACTACTAATGTTTATAGCTCTGGACATTATTACAGAGAAAGTAATAATACAGTAAATGAAGTACAAACATAAGCACGGTGTTATTCTGATGACCATTTATATAACTTAATATATTTTTTGGTATGCACATTATCATTATCTTCCTTTGTGAATGTATAACGGGTAAACAATGAATTCCAGTTATTGAAGGCTGGAACAATGGGTTGCTGAGAATTGCCTGCCATATTGTGCAGATAAAGAACGTTGCATATGATTGATATATCCACCCAACTTTGGGTAATAGGAACATAGGAACTGCCATATGTGATCAAACAAATGGGTCATTTAGTGCAGTATCTCTGACAATAACCACTACCAGATGGTTCTGAAGAAGAAACAAGAAGCCCCATATTGCACGCTTAAGGAATAATTTAACCACAGGAAAAGTGTTTTCTTAATCCTCCTAAATTATTGGTTGGTTTACGCCCTGAAACATAAGGGTTTATATCATCTATGAGTATATCTGATATGGTTGTGCCTAATGTTCTCTTAATATATAATGATAACATTCTGCCTAATTTAACCATAGAGACCCTTATTATCACTATAAATGTCTAATCTTAATCCTATTTTGAGACCTACTAAACTCTTGTCCTCAATGTTGTTATATGGCGATGAGCGCCACAAGTTAATTTACTTTAAAAGTATTTATTGTTACCAATTTAAAAGTTGTTGTCATTTTAATTGTATTTACTGTCCTCTTTTCCTGGTACTATGAGAAAGGTTGGGCACTCCTATTTACCCTAACTTCTCTATACCTAATAAAGTATATAGAAATTGAATTACGCACTTTAAGAATAATTGGTGACTTTATTTTATTGACCATCACTTTGTAAAATTAAGAGAAACATGAGGGGTTGGATTAATTTTTGTCTGTTTAAAATAAAAACAAACAATAAAACAACTACACCTCCATTTTAATTTAGGTGGCTTTGGGGCTGCCTATCCAATTTCTTCCCTTCTTGTAAGTTTTATTATTACAAATTACGAAGCATTACATATTACAGTAAACCTCAAAAAGTGTTAGATGCTCTACGATTATAAATGATAATAGTACCTATGTTCCAAGGAGGTTACATTTTTGGGGGAAAAGTAGCAAAAGACAGATAAAAGGGATAAAATATACTAAGGTGAAGCTATAATATGTCTTCTGCAGGAAGTAGGAAGCACTTACTGATTCAAAAAGAAGAGAAGCTCTTTCTTCACTAATTCTTCAGACTAGCCAGACCTGATCTTTTCAGGATGCCACCTTTTATAAGCATCAATCTGTTTTCTTTCCTCTGTAGAAAGTGCCAACTCCTGTTGCCAACTCCAGTCCTCTGCTGATGGCACAATAAGAACACTGCATGCATAGTTTCAGTGTGTCTTTATAGATCAAAGTAAAAAAAGGGAGCAAATAGGTAGGATGCCCCAACTGAGCTAAAATTCAAAGAGATTTTTGTCTACTTAGACCCAATTTCGACTATAATTCATCATGATTAGCACTATTTACACATGGGGGAAGGATTAAGAGAAATCTCTGATTTCTCCTTATTGCAGTTGCTCTCTGCATGGAGTGGAAGGAAGTGTGGCTCAGTGTGGCTGAGGTGGAATGAAGATATGGTCTTCTAGAGGCTGATTGTAGCAGCTGGGGCCTATCCTGATGCAGAGAGTAAAGAGAGGCTCTCGAAGTAATCCCAAAATTAAGGAAAGGGGGATGTTATGCAAAATAGATTCTCTTGTGTGTCATCATGAAATTATGCTCATAGGTATGTATGCTACCCTCTCTTCTCACTTTAGTGAAAATGGAAGATCCAATAGATAGTTGAGCCATAGATTCATTGTGAAGCTGTGATTTGGATACAGGAAGCATGTGCAAGGCCCCTATACCAGCTGTAGAATATGATCTGTGCTGTTTAAGTGCTCCTTTCACACATCATCAATGATCTGGAGAAAGGGGTAAAAAGTGAGGTGGCAAAGTTTGCAGATGATAATAAACTGCTCAAGATAGTTAAGACCAAAGCAGACTGTGAAGAACTTCAAAACGATCTCACAAAACTAAGTGATTGGGCAACAAAATGGCAAATGAAATTTAATGTGGATAAATGTAAAGTAATGCACATTGGGAAAAATAACCCCAACTATACATACAATATGATGGGGGCTAATTTAGCTACAATTAAAAAGATCTTGGAGTCATCGTGGATAGTTCTCTGAAGATGTCCACACAATGTGCAGCAGCAGTCAAAAAAGCAAACAGGATGTTTTCATTAATCATTAAAAAGGGGATAGAGAATAAGAGGGAGAATGCCCTTATATAAATTCATCATACGCCCACATCTTGAAGACTGCGTACAGATGTGGTCTCCTCATCTCAAAAAAGATATACTGGCATTAGAAAAGGTTCACAGAAGGGCAACTAAAATGAGTAGAGTAACGAAAGCTCATGCCCAAATAAATCTGTTAGTCTTTAAGGTGCCACCAGACTCCTTGTTGTTTTTGTAGATACAGACTAACACGGCTACTCCCTGATACTTAAAATGAGTGGGGGTTTGGAATGGGTCCCATATGAGGAGAGATTAAAGAGGCTAGGACTTTTCAGCTTGGAAAAGAGGAGACTAAGAGATATACAATCATGAGTGATGTGGAGAAAGTGAATAAGGAAAAGTTATTTACTTGTTCCCATAATATAAGAACTAGGGGCCACCAAATGAAATTAATGGGCAGCAGGTTTAAAACAAATAAAAGGAAGTTCTTCTTCACACAATGCACAGTCCACTTGTAGAACTCCTTGCCTGAGGAGGTTGTGAAGGCTAAGACTATAACAGGGTTTAAAAGAGAACTGGATACATTCATGGAGGTTAAGTCCATTAATCGCTATTAGCCAGGATGGGTAAGGAATGGTGTCCCTAGCCTCTGTTTGTCAGAGCGTGGTGATGGATGGCAGGAGAGAGATCACTTGATCATTACCTGTTAGGTTCACTCCCTCTGGTACACCTGGCATTGGCCCCTGTCAGTAGACAGGATACTGGGCTGGATGGACCTTTTTTTCTGTCCCAGTATCACCATTCTTATGTTCTTATCTTAGCATTCAGGATCCAAATTCCATGGATCCACCAGCCATAGGGTGACCAGATAGCAAGTGTGAAAAATCGGGACACAGTGTGAGGGGTAATAGGTGCCTATATAAGAAGAAGCCCCAAATAGCGGGACTGTCCTTATAAAATCAGGACATCTGGTCACCCTAACCAGCCAGCCACCTACCCAAACTCTCAGAAGCTACTGGATCTAAAAGGTGCAAGAGGGTATTCAATATCGTTCAACTACAGTTCCACAGCTCTGGGTATTGGAGAAGATTTGATTTACTTAGATTGGGCCCAGGGACCAGAAACTGACCATTAGTGTGTTTTTGGTTTTGGTGGAGACAAATATCCCACATCACTATATGTGGGTTCTCCTCTTTTTCAGACACTTCGTAACACAATGTTTTTGCTTTTGTTACTTTAACTTAAAATCTTAGAAGACATGTTCACCCATACTGATTAATGAAAATGAAAGGTAATGTGATAATTAGCATCCTATTTGCAGCTGCACTATTGTTAAATAAATAATTATGCATAGCCTCCTCCCCCAAACATAACTACTATATATACTACAATGTGTCTGCACTGTGTGGTCACCTGTTGCACGCTCTCTCTCTGCTCCCCCCGCCCCAAAACCAATAAATATTGGTGGAAAAAAATGAAAATGACTAGTTTTCACCTCGGTGCAATGGGAAAAATCTCAAAAAAAAAAAAAAAAAGTGAGATGGGAAAACTGTTTCCCATCCAGCTCTAATAATAATAAATATCCTGTGTAATACTAAATTGTAGTAAACTTAAATTAGAGGTGGAGGGTTAGAGTGAAATACTCAAACCCTGAGAATATATACACCTCCTTTTAGAGAAAAGTGAACACAGCCAAGAAGTAGAGGGTTTTATGGTGGAAACATCAAGTCAATGTTAACTACAGCATATAAATCACAACAAGTGAACAGAGAATAGAATTCTTTAAGCTTCCATCCTGAGTATAGCTCTGTTCTGATTTGTGTATCTATGCAGGCTCGTCTCTTTTTTTATTGCAGATCTTTACAGTGTGTTGATTGCACCTTACTTTGAGCTTGAAGCATACAAATCATGCAGTTGGATATGAGCAGCTAGGTGGGGTTTACTTTATCATGCATTTAATACTGAAAATGAATTTTATATTGTCACAGGGAAACACATGAGATAATTTATGATCTCTGTGTTCAAATACATATTAATAATCAAATAGAGTGAAGTCCTGTCCCAATTGAATTAAATGGCAAGAGTCTTATTGACTTCAATAAAGATTTCCAGTGACTCCAATAGGGCCAGAATTTCACTCATTAACTTTCCGACAGTATGTGACAGATTCAAAGCCTATTGAAGTCAGTGGAAACACTCATTATCGTCAATGGGGTTTGGATCAGATCTTATATCTGTATTTTTCAGCTCAGCAATTTTGAGTATTTAATATAGTAGTTTAATAGCTGACACATCCTGTAATGAAGCCTCAAAAAATTTATTTAAATCTGTTTAGTCATCTTGCACTTGTACATGATAATGTAACTGTTCAAGTAATCAGATAAATATGGTAATTAATTATTTTGTCTTAATTTGTGTGCTGCGAGTATTTGGATCACTGATAAGTACTTTCTGTTAGACAAGAGGAGTAAACTTCAGCTCAGCCACCTGACAAGCAATCAGATACAAGCTCAGTACTTCCTCCAGTCACACTCTAGCCTGCCTGAAGAGTTCAATTTTAAATTCCCAATACATTTATTATATATCATCAGTAAACTGTATAACAGTGGGTCATACTTTGAAATCCTTATTCAGTCCTTTACTCCTGAAAACCTAAAATTCTTATTGAAAATAAATGAGACTTTTGCCTGAGTAAGGTCTGGGTAACATCTTAAGGCCAGATCATACCCCTGTGAAATAATATCTACATGGTGGATTGATAACTCTGAAGCTCCCATCATGAAGTTCCCTCTGCATTCTTCCATAGATGGCCAGGATTTGCCCCCCTCCGCTCACCTGAGAATGTAAATGAGGTTCTGGCTTATAAGCCCCAAAGATCCCCAAGCTCTGTTGGGGCCACAAGGTTATTTGCTTGGGGCCTCTAGTGCTTCTGTCTATACTCCTGGAATCTCATTGCCAGGGATTCCCTGAGCCATAGCTGCCTCAAAGCTACCCCTTTATGGTCCACTGTGGAAGTGGGCCTACAACAAAGAGTTACTATAATTAAAACATATAGCTGTTTTATTGTTTCTATGAAACATCTGGGGTGTGGTGAATATGCCTCCTTCTAGCCTATTCCCTGCTTTCCCAGCCCACCTACAAGTAATCATTAATAATAATCTATAGATATTCTTTCTGCGAAATATTCAGGAGCAGTGTGGTCCAGAGGAAAGGACACTAACTGGATCTTGGAAAAAGGCCTGAGTTCTATTTCTGGTTTTGCTAGTGACCTGCTGTGTGACCTGGTACAAATCAATCAAAAACGGTACAATTAGTGTCCACCTTAACACTTCTCTTCTACTGTTGGGTCACTGGGATATTTAGTCACTGCTATACCTTGTGTCTGTGTTTCTGCTTTCCAAACACAGGGAGATTTACAGGCACATGTTCTCGGTCATTATGGGAATGTTTACATGTTCAAAGAGGAGTGGATTAAATCAATATTTACTCAAGTAGACTTTGCAAGTGTAGTGTCTGAAGTCCTTATCAAGTTTTTACTGGAGTCTGGAGGACCAGGAAGATCCTGAGGTAGAAAGGTACATAGGCACTTTTCTAATTTTGAGCATGGATCATTCCAATGGGCTTAAATACCTTGCTGAATTAGGGCATAAAAACTGAGTAAAGAACTTTAGATATGGCTCTCTGTATTAGTTACTCTACATTGTGCTGACTTCTGAATTGTCAATAAAGATTTAGACTGGAAGCTTGCCTGAGTAAGGTCTAAGTAAGGAGTGCAGGATTTGGCTCTTTGAAAGGTAGGGAATGCATTCTAGGTATTGATCTTTCAATGTAATTATTGTCTATATCCTTTTAAAAAGAGCTTATTTTTACCTTTTATACTTTGACTTGCTTGTTTTTTATTTGCTTTAGCATCTTAACTCTCATTAACTGCTAAATAACTTGTATACCCCCCATTTATCAATTACAATCTAATTGCACTTTGCTACAAGTTACATTGTTATTAGCTCAGCATTCTGTATATGAATGACTAGCTCTCTTTTAGTCCACTGAGACATTGATGTCATTTTGACAACAGCTGATCTGAGCAGAAGCTGGGAAATACTGCAATAAGTACAAAAATAGTAGTGGATTTAGCACTCTTGGATGAAGCAAGCAATACTTATGAGAACATTGCTAAACTCACACACCTGCAAAACCTTCAGAGTCTGTTGCAAACCATCCAAAGTCCAAAAACCAGGTTGGCTTTTTCAAAGAAATGAAGTAGTTTCTGGTCCTTAAGCACTTGTTTTTTAGAAACAAATGTTCCCCTCCCTGGAACAAAACAATTTATTTAGGCAATTGGCCCCATTAGATTCTTCTCTGTTAATCACTTTTAAATATCCCTGTGGGTAATGCCAGTGAATCTGTAGAAAAATACAATTAGTTCTTTAGAAGACATTTAACAGGCAATAAGTCCTATTACAAAACAATTTTATTTCCGAGTGCCAAATTCTGCCCCCAACAACGCAGATATCCACAGGTGCAGCAAAACACACTTCCATAGCATTGGTGTTAAAACAGGATTTGTAGAGTCTATGGCCTGGTCCACACTAAGCCCCCACTTCGAACTAAGATACGCAACTTCAGCTATGTGAATAACATAGCTGAAGTCGAAGTACCTTAGTTCGAACTTACCGCGGGTCCAGACATGGCAGGCAGGCTCCCCCGTCGACTCCGCGTACTCCTCTTGCGGAGCAGGAGTACCAGCGTTGACAGCGAGCACTTCCGGGATCGATCCCAGAAGATCGATTGCTTACCGCCGGACCCGGAGGTAAGTATAGACGTACCCTAAGGGTTTGGTTACACTTGCAGATGTACAACGCTGTGAGTTAAACCTGCCTTCGTACAGCTGAATAGGGAAAGCACTGCAGTCTGTCCACACTGACAGCTGACAGTGCACTGTTGTGGCCACATTTGGGGCACTTGCAGCGGCATTGGGAGTGGTGCATTATGGGCAGCTATCCCACAGCTATCCCACAGAGCACCTCTTCGCATTCTGGTGCTGTGGGTTGTGGGAAGGGAGCCTGGGTGTGGGACATTCTGGGTCCTGTCCCAACGCCCCGTGGTGTATCGCTTCACATCCCAGCAATCCTTGTGTTTCCATCCACATTTGGCACCATCTTTCAACAGTTTCTGTGCAGCGTGATCTGTGTTCCGTTTTGGTCTGCGGGAAATGGAGCCCAAACTGCTGAGGAGTATGCTGACGAGTCTCGCAAGCATGTCACGTTTGGCAGTCAAGCTATTCCTTAAGATCCAAAGTGACAGTGAGGAGTCCGATGATGATAGCGAGTCACATAATGTGTACAGCATGAAATTGCTTGTGGCATTCATGGACATACTCAGCACCGTGGAATGCCACTTTCGGGCTCAGGAAACAAGCACCGAGTGGTGGGATCACATCGTCATGCAAGTCTGGGATGATGAGCAGTGGCTGCAGAACTTTTGGATGAGAAAAGCCACTTTCATGGGATTGTGTGAGGAGCTCACCCCCACCCTGTGGTGCAAGGACACGAGATTGAGAGCTGCCCTGCCGGTGGAGAAGCGGGTGGCTATTGCAATCTGGAAGCTGGCAACTCCAGACAGCTACTGATCAGTCGTGAACCAGTTTGGAGTGGGAAATTCGACTGTTGGAATCGTGTTGATGCAAGTTTGCAGGGCCATTAATTGCATCCTGCTTAGAAGAACCGTGACTCTGGGTAACATGCAGGACATAGTGGATGGCTTTGCACAAATGGGTTTCCCTAACTGTGGAGGGGCGACAGATGGGATGCATATTCCCATTTTGGCACTACCCCACCTAGCATCTAAGTACGTTAATTGGAAGGGGTATTTCTCTATGGTTCTCCAGGCCCTTGTGGATCACCGTGGGTGTTTCATTGACATTAACGCAGGCTGGCCCGGAAAGGTGCACGCATCTGTTCAGGAAGTTGCAGGCTGGGACTTTTTGCCCAGAGCGGAAGATCACAGTAGGGGAAGTCAAAATGCCCATTGTGATCCTTGGAGACCCCGATTACCCGTTAATGAAATCCTACACAGGGAGCCTTGAGCGCAGCAAGGAATGGTTCAATTACAGGCTGAGCTGGTGCCGAATGACTGTGGAGTGTGCTTTTGGCCGTTTAAAGGGCCGCTGGTGATCTCTGTATGGGAAGTTGGACTTGGCCGAACACAGCATCCCCACGGTTATATCCGTGTGCTGTACCCTTCATAATATTTGTGAATGGAAGGGTGAAAGCTTCACTCAGGCATGGACACCTGGTTCAACACCTGGAGGCTGAATTTGCACAGCCAGAGAGTATGGCTATTAGAGGGGCCCAATGTGGAGCTGCAAGACTTAGGGATGCCTTGAGGGAGCAATTTGAGGCTGAAAACCAACAGCAATGTCTGGTGCCCTGCACGGGAGTGAAGTGCAGTGGTTCCAATGTTAGTAGGAACCTGTGTTTGCTAAGCTGACTTGCAGTACCTGTTTCTTTCCTGGGCTAAGGTATCGTTTATTTTATGCAATAATAAAGAATGTTTTCAAAGCCAAAAAATCCATTTATTGAAAAGAAAATTCATTTATTAAAAAGAAACACAACTGCTTGGGAATCAGAAAAGGCAAGGGGCTGGGGTCGGTAACGGTACAATCACAGATTTGTGTATGTCCTGTCTGGAGTGCTGTGCAATGAGTGCTGCACTTCAGGATGGCTATACTGCATGGTGATGGGGATTGAGTGCAGAGGGTAAGGGGTTGTAGTTTTCAGGGCTGGGTGGTGAAGATACAGGTGTTGGAGGCAGCTGGTGGCGGTAAGAACCCAGATGTTGGGGAAAGTGGGTTGGAGGTGACATGGGGGCACAAGGGAAAGAGTTTTGGGACAAGGGCTGCATGCGGGGGGGAGGGAGCGAGCATGGTAGTGCTCCACCTGCATGGCTACAAGTGCCTGGATAGAGTCCGCTTGGTGCTCCATGATGCTTATCAGCTGATCCGTGCTTTGCTGCCGGTGCTCCATGCTTTGCCGTTGGTGCACTGCGTTTTCCTGGCAGATCCTGCTTTCGCTCTCCCTCCACTCCAGTACTTTTTGATTCTCTTTAAGAGATTGCTTCATCACTTCTTGAAGCATGTCTTCTTTGCTTTTTCGCGGCCTCTTCCTGAGTCTTTGCAGTCTCTCAGCCAGTGATAACACGGACGGCTGAGATCTCAAAGTTGCATCTGTAAAGGCAAAATGCAACACTTAACAGAGGCAGCATTGTTTAGACCAGACAGAGTAATGATTCCCCCGCACTTCAGGAGGGTGCACACAGTGTACACAATAACATAACTTTCCCAAAGAGAGCTCACATAACCCACGGGAGCCCCAAAATGGTGAGTAAGGGGAACTGATTGTTTCATTGCTGTACTGTCCTCTGGGTTTCTGTGCCTTGGGGAGAGCCAACAGCTGCAGGGAGCACCTACACTGAACACTGTCCCAACATTTTCCACAAGAGTTCGTCCTGGAAGATATCTCGCTGCTGAGGGTGACCTGGGAAGCAAGAGGGGGTCTTCTACTGCAATGCGGCTAATGCCCTGGTCCATATGCAGCTTGCCTGTGTGCAGCAATGGTCTCCCCGCCCCTCGCAGCACAGTGGCGTGGACATGTTATCCTGACTGGGACAAGGACCACAGTGGCTCTCCCAATAAACCTGTGCAAGCGCATTGCCCACGTTCTGGATGAGACTTTCGAAGAGATTACCGAGGCCGATTACCGCGATATGATAGACCACATCAATGCGCTATTCCACATCTAGGCATGCATGCAGCCCTAACCCTCCTCTCCCAAAGAGCCCAAAAAAATTCCTTCCCGGAAAAAAAGCCGCTTACCGGGAACCTGCTCTTCTGTTTCTCCTACACCAAGTACCAGTTGCTGCGACTAGCTACCTTCCTCCTGGCTCGAGAAGAGCTCCTGGCTGCATGCCTCCAGGGATTCTGGGGTGTTTCCCCCCGCCCCAGCACCCTCACTCCCGCTTTCCTCTTTCTCCTCCTCCTCCTCCCACTCTGAAGTGTCCATGGTGGTGCTCGGAGCGGAGATGGGGTCACCCCCAAGTATCGCGTCCAGCTCTTTATAGAATCGGCAGGTCGCGGGCGGAGCACCCGAGCGGCCATATGCCTCGCAGGCTTTGCAGTAGGCACTCCGCAGCTCCTTCACTTTAATCCTGCACTGCAGTGCGTCCCAGTCATGGCCCCTTTCCATCATGTCCCTTGATATCTGCCCGAAGATATCATAATTCCTATGGCTGGAGCGCAGCTGGCACTAGACAGCTTCCTACCCCCAAACACTGATGAGGTCCAGCAACTCGCCATTGCTCCATTCTGGGGCTCGTTTGGAGTGTGGAGACATGGTCACCTGGAAAGTTTCACTGATAGCACTCCACGCCTGGCTGAGCAAACAGGAAGGGGATTTTTAAAATTCCCAGGGAATGTAAAGGGCGGGTGTGATGGTTGGTCACCTGAGGCCAGGGCAGTAGAGTTCGAACTGATGACCAGAGTGGCTAGAACAGGCATTGTGGGATACTGCTGAATACTTCTGGAGGCCAATCAGAGCACATTGGGCAGCCACACTGGTGCCACAGCACAGCAGCGGCGGCGCAATAAACTTTATTCCTCTCGGGGAGGTGGAGTACCAGCAGCACTGTAGCCGCAGATTCACAGTGCTGCATGTGCCTTGCCAGTGTGGATGGGGAGTGTGGTACAGCGCTGTGGGCGGCTTTATTGTGCTGTAACTCGCAAGTGTAGGCAAGTCCTAAGTGTCGTCAGCCTCCTCTCAAGCATCCCGTCATAGTCTAGGGTTACAGCACAGGTAGCCCATCTCAGATTCTCCTTGTGGACTGTTCAATAAACTCAAGAAACACTTATGTCCATTCCCATCCCTTCTCAGGTTCTGCTTTATTAAATTAACAAACATTCAAAATAAAGTTTTCTAATCCATACGAAAGTCCACACAAAACAAAGGTTTTTCTCCATCCTACTTCCCAGCACTCTCTGCTAGAGCTTATTCACTCCAAGCACACTCTAATGCACAAACGAAGCGCCCACCCCCACTTGCAGCCTCCTGCTGCTCTTTAGAGGTCAATCACCTTGATCTTTTCCAGGTGTGGCTCAGCCCTCTAGCCAATATGCATTCTACATTCTTGGAGTTTACACAGCAGGCATAGAATATAGGTAAATTGCCTTTATACATAACCAAAAGCCCTTCCCTTCTTGAAGCCCCATACCCAGAATTTGGGTTTATCCCTGAGGCTGTGGTAGGCTCCATTGGTCTGTGATGGGCATGTCTTGTGTGTCCCGCCCCCTGTCCTGCACTCTGTGCCTCACTGTGCATAATGTAAAGGTACTCCCCTATAGCTGATAAATATGCTATATACATATGAGTCCCTCCATAATAGTGGAGGGATAGCTCAGTGGTTTGAGCGTTGGCCTGCTAAACTCAGGGTTGTAAATTCAATCCTTGAGGGGGCCAGTTGGGGATCTGGTGCAAAATCAGTACTTGGTCCTGCTAGTGAAGGCAGGGAGCTGGACTCAATGACCTTGCAAGGTGCCTTCCAGTTCTATGAGATGGGATATCTCCATTAATTATAAATACCCCTTGCATGAAAATGTACCAAGGTGGCTCACCTGCAAGAGATATTTCCCTCCTGTACATATTGTGAAGGAACACATACATATGTAACATATTTATCAGCTCTTGGGGCAGAAGGGGTCCCCCCTACTTATGCACAGTGAGGCAGGATGGGGTGGAAAAATCCAGTAGACATGCCCATCACAGACCAGTGGAAGCTACTGTATCCTCAGGGATTTACCCAAATTCTGGGTACTTGGGCTTCAAGCAGGCAAGAAGGTTGTATATAAGAGCAATTTACCTATATTCTACCCCTGCTGTATAAACTCCAAGAATGTAGAATGTATATGGGCAAAAGGAGACATATAGCCATCATAGAAGTTAAAGTCCCAAAACGCTAATTGTTTCACCCAGTCATTCTCCCTGCTAGTATAGATCTTTCCTATGACTCAATGCAGCCATCTTTCTACTTGCCTTTTTACACTTCTTCATTTCAGGAGGCAGAGGAGGCTAAAAACATGTTTTGTTTTGTTTTTCACATGAGTGATCCAGTTAAATGCAGTGTTTGGGGACAGTAGAAAATAAATAATACGAGCAAGCCCTCAAACTAGAAGCTTTATTTCTAGACACAAAACTGCCAGATTAACCTAGTTATACCAGAGGCAATCTCACAGAAGCCATGGCCTTATCTACACTAGGGACATTTTGAAAAAAAATTCCTAGTGTTGCTAACTGAGCTGACTAAGGCCTAAAAGACATCACTGCAGTGTTTGCAGTCTGGGGATTTAGCTATTTACAAAAGCAGTGTATTTTCAACTGAGTTGAGTGCTCAGAGAACTCACAAATTTGGCAGTTATTTTTTTCAACTTTTAAGGAATTATAAATTAGTAGGAAAAGTGTAATGGTGTGCTTTCCATATTGTGTTGAGGGGTATATTTGCTTGTGGACATACTTAGAAAATGAGTCAAATTCTTTGCTGGTATAAATAGATGCAGTTTCAGTCACTTCAGTGGAATTGCATCCATTTACATCAGTAGAGAATTTTGGCCTGGTGTTTACATTTAACAAAAAATCTTTTTCAATGAAGAGTTGAAAATTCAAACACATATGCACACAGAAATGCTATCAAGCAATCAAAAGTGGGAAAACTACTCTATAAAGCAATATCCATGAAATCATGCCCAAGAAACTGAGCTACAATAGAAACACCCTTAGTCATGCATATTTCACTGAGAACGACTGAAGTTTATTCCTGAAGAGAAACACATGTGTGTGACATCTTAAAGTCCTTGTAGATTAAATTCTCAAAAGTGACTAGTGATTTTGGGTTTCCAATCAGTGACACCTTGGAGGGACTCAATTTTCATAATGTGGGATCAGCACTTTATGAAAATCAGGACACTTAAAATGCCTCAAGTTGAGAAATGACAAATTGAAGAAGGAATCATGTCTGAAAATTTAGGTCACGAAAATGCTGCTATATCTGCAAATATAAGTCTCAGAAATATCACTTTTTCAGAATATGTACTTAGACTGTAAACTCATTTGGCAAGGATACTCTTTATTTATTTGTCTTTAAAATTCCATGAACTTTTCTGTGACTATATAAATAATAATACGTACTGAAATAATTAAATCATTTTTCCAAGTTATTAGAGTATTCAGATAAAGAGGTAGTTGTAAGAAGGGCAAGTATTTAATACATATTGGTGAGATACACTAGAATTAATATCTGTGGGGAATTAAGGAGGATTAGAGAAATAATATTCATGCTTTAATAACAATTTGGTCCCAACATCATTAAAAACAAGCTTCCACCTACTGCATGTGTTTCTCTTGGTTGCAAAGGCTATTGTTTGTTAGACTAAAAAGGACAAAGGAGCTGTTAAAAGTTGTCTACCTTGTGCAAACTGAAGAGGACACATACACGGACGAGTCATAGAATATTGATCAACATGCAATTGCAGGCAAAAAAATCCTGACCCAAGGTCACTGGATTTTGTTAAACTCTTATGAGAGATTTTGTGTACAATAGTGGCTGTGCAAAATATGTAAAAAGCAACAGAGGGTCCTGTGGCACCTTTGAGACTAACAGAAGTACTGGGCCAGTACTTCTGTTAGTCTCAAAGGTGCCACAGGACCCTCTGTTGCTTTTTACAGATTCAGACTAACACGGCTACCCCTCTGATACTGTGCAAAATATGACATTCATGGAAATGTTATTATTTTCAGCTGTATGGAGCATTTTTTTGTAATGATTTGTTTTTGATGTGTGAAGTTTTTCACTACTGCCATAATTGCATTGTTTAAAATGCTTGTTTTGGAAATGTAGACTAGGTTGTATAAAACAAGCCTTCCACCACACTATATCCCTCTAATATTTGAGTGCATGTTGTAGTCTGTCACTAGGTTATGTCAGTACCAATAATGATACTATGCTATGATTGAGACCTGAAAGCGTCAAAAGACTTTTACAGCCAAAGGGTGCAAGATGTTGAATGAGTAGTACATTAAAACAGAAAGGAATTAAAATGTCTGAGCTAATCAGCTCTCCTGGACTTGCAGAAGATAAGAAAGAAGAAACAATAATAAATCTGAGGGGATAATGGAAATGCAATTATCCTTCGCCAAGAAGTGCTTCTTCATCATTGATAACTAATTAGTTCCATGTACTCACATACATTGTTTGAATTATGTAACAAAATTTAGATATAGTCAGAGCTATCTATTAGCCAAACCATGAAAGAGAAATCCTACTCAAAAATTGGTGAATTCAGTCTTCAAATTACTGATGATCAATTTGTCTTTAGTACTGTTGTGCTTCTTTGGTAATGAACTAAAAAAGAATACAGGTCAAAGTGAACTAAGAGTACTGCAACTTGAGTTAGTCATTCATCTCAGTTTATATAAATTAACACTAAATTACTTTGGGACAATCTGAGGAATGTATTCAGTTTCTATCTAAAGAGCTGAACTAGCTGAAATTAGCCTTCCCAGTTGCTGGCCTATGGATTCCTCTATAGTTGTGGAAGTGAAATTCACTATTCTGAAGTGGAAATGTAATTTCCTTTCCCTTGCTGTATTAGACTGGCCAATTAAGAATTTCACATTGCCCTTTATTACATGCAGACTAACTCTGCCCAGTCCGACACTCTATTTTATACTCCTTTGAGGAAGCTCAGAGCACTTAATTCTGGGTAGCACATTTACAATTAGTGCTACAGCTGCAGTTCTGCAGGAAATTCTGGTATTGACTGACTAAATTACACCACTCTGCCTCTGCAGTTAGGTTTTGTGCCCAAAATGAACTCTTTTTGACTACTTGGAGGAGCCAAAGATGTGGGTGATGCAGTCAGCCCCTCATTCTCTTCTGTCTGCAGCAGGAGCAGCTGATGGGATATTGTAATCCTCTCACTTCTACATAGAAATTTGGAAATTATCCTTCTACAAGGATAATAAAGACCTCAGTTGGCTCGAAGTAAAAAAATAGATGCATGCAGTTCATGAACAAATATACTGCTGCGTAAAACAACAGAGGAAAAAAAAAACTCTTTTGGAAAGCTCTCACTACCATGTCACTATCACTGTAATGTTCCCCCACATTGCCTTTGTGCAGTACTTAGTTATTAGCCTGTAAAATGACTCTTGCCCAGTCTTGACAAGCACTGACTGGATATTGAGGATCCCAGCCTACCAGTAGATAATCCGCTCTTTATCCACACCTCACCTCCCCCTTCCATTGTACTGCTCCTCAGCAAAGTTCACATGCTGCACCCAGGTACATGTGTTCTAAGGGGGGCAACCTCCGTTGTACGCATTATCTCCATGCTAGATTACATGCTTTTCACACTCTTCTATAAAAAGAAAAGGGAGCATGTCAAGAGCCATGTCTAGCCCAGAGGAAATTGGCAGAAGGGTTGCCAGGGAGCATGGCTTTGTTAGATGCTGTTTCTGAGAGTGCAGCCTTATATGGTAGCTTTGCACTTGTGATTAAGAATATAAGAACATAAGAAAGGCCGTACTGGGTCAGACCAAAGATCCATCTAGCCCAGTATCCTGTCTACTGACAGTGGCCAATGCCAGGTGCCCCAGAGGGAGTGAACCTAACAGGTAACAATCAAGTGATCTCTCTCCTGCCATCCATCTCCACCCTCTGACAAACAGAGTCTAGGGACACCATTCCTTAGCCATCGTGGCTAATAGCCATTCATGAACTTCACCTCCATGAATTTATCCAGTTCTCTTTTAAATTAGATTAGAACAACCTCATGGCTATTCCAATTTATACCAGTCACTTACATCTATCTTACCTATACACATAGTTTAGAATATGTGTAGCGTAGACATTTGCTAGCCATGCCCCTCTTGAATCTTACAGCTCCTCTCCAATTGCCACTCAACTCAGCTGCAGCCACACTTACTTTTCACAGGACTGTGCCTACACAAGACAGTTTTTCTAAAAATGCATTATTACCACCATCAGTGCATTTCCCCAGTGGTAGCAATAATGGAAGAGCTAGTGGAGACAGGATGATGGTGTTTTAATCTTTACACCATCTAACCTTGCCTCAGAGGTGGCTAAAATACCAAATCATCAGTGCTGTATTTTATAAAGGAAATCCCACAGTGACTACCACTCTGTAGAATTTAATATAGAGATTGCAACAGGGAATTTAAGAAAAAAAATAGATTAGGGAAGATAAAGCTAAGGGGGAAATGACCCAAATAGTATGGAATGGTTGCAGTACACTAAGGGTAAGGTTTAATGACCACTTTACAAAGGTGCAGCTACCTTGCACATAACACAACCATTGGGTAATTGAGAGCCCAGGCAAAACCTAACATGGGAAGTTTATATCATTTAGCCATTGAGGAGGTTTACAGGATAACAGTGTGACAGTTGAACTGGGCAGAGGATAGAAACTGATTCTACAGACTATAAGCATTCGAAAGGGAGCATCTCATATCCGGTGTGTGCTTTAGTTAATTGAATTACTGCTTGACATTAAAGTTAGAGGACATACTTAATTTCTATCTGACCTGCACTATCTAAAAAGAAAATTGGAAGTACAATTAGAGAAAGAAAAATGTTAATTTAGGAATTGATTTTGCTGTAAATCTATGGTTTGTCCTAAATGAAAAGTTTAATGGGGTTCATCATGTTCTTAATGTTACATTGGAACTTTACTAGAAAGTCACCTGCCAGAATACTCCATCAGCCAGGTAAGGAAACCCTCAAGTATTCAGGTAAAATGTAGTAGGGAAAGGAACCCATCTTCAGTACTCTGCACTGAGATTTATGAGTTGGGCCACCAAGCATCTCAGTTCCAACACTCGTGGCTCATAGGAGAGTTACTTTAATCTTGATCAGGATAAACTCCTTCTTGCTGCATCGCTAATGAAGGTACTGTTGTAGTGGGTTGCCTGTCTACTTTGGTGTTGTCTTAACTGCTTCTGTATTCTGTCTGTCAGTCCTCTGCTGGGCTTCCTTGTGGGAAGCACAGTCTTGGCTCTTGGGCCCATCAGTCCTTGTGCTAGGCTACTGTCTTGTCCTTGGGAGGGTGTATTGTGATTAACCAACATTTCAGTTAGGGTACCCTTCCTGTCAGTTCTACCTTTGCCATCAATGTTGTGGCTGTCTTTACTGATAACTCAGTCTCCCTTTTGCTTTCCTTGTACCCAGGTCAGATGTCTTGGGTTCAGATTTCCATTTTGTGCTGAATCATTTGAATTCTACTGCACTATATGGCAGCACATTGTCTGACGTTAGTGCATTGGGTATCCCCTATCTTGCAAAATGTGCCTTCAGTTTCCAGATCACAATTCTTGCCTGAGTGTCTGCTAGATAGTCCACCTCTCAGAAGTTGGAGTAGTAATCCAGTGTGATTATGTAGTTCCTGTCATTAAAAGTGAACAGGTCTATTCACAGGGCCGGTTGGGATTTCATGAGTTTGTAGAGTCTCCTGTTTTCAATCACTATGGACTTTGCACACCTCTCACTGTTCCATGTACATTCTCAGTTGAGCATTCACGCCTGGCCAGTAGATGCCTAGCTTGTGTCAGGCATGCCTTTATCCCCAGGTGTGAAATGTACATCTATGTCATGATATTAACTCTTAAATCTGCTGGGATTAGTGCCCAGTCTCCTTTAAACAAAATCCTATATTGTGCATACACAGCTCAGCCCTTACCTGGCAGTAGATGGTAACTTCCTGTGGCACTCCTCCTGGCAGCAAAGTGAGGGATGTAGGATCAGGATCAGCCGCCTGGCTGCATGCAGGACAGAGGTCCCCACCCTCAGACCCCTATCCGCTCCCCTCTTCTTAAACTCTTTCACCTACATGGTAATTTTTGGAAGGGTGGGGGGGGACTTCAGTTTCAGATTATGCCCTGGGACTCAAAAAAACTCTGTGAGGCCCTGCTCAGCAGTGGCTTTTCATGATGCTTTCTAATGGCTTGTGATCAGACTGCACATCCACCTTGTGCCCAAAGGTGAACTGATGGACTCATTCCATTCCAAAGAGCACAGCCAGGAGCTCTTATCTGAGCATAGTTCTTTTCTGTGTCTGTCAAGGCTCTGCTAGCACATGCGGTGAGCTGTTGGATTTGCTACTGTGCAGCTCCTAGACCTCCTGAGGCATCATGCTGTAGATCTAGCTTCTCCACAGGGTTTTATTACTTTAGGACTGGCACCTTTACTTATGATTGTCATTATTCTTTCAAATGCTTGTTCTGGGATCTCTGACCATTTCCCATTCACACATTGTAGAATGATGCGCTGTGTTCAGTTTACATTGGAACATCTCTGGGGCTGGGCTGATGCCCTTAGGCATTCTTATGCATTGGAACCTGCCAAAAGATGTAGAAAAGGCTGTCAGTTGAGACTGGATGGCTCACCTAATATGTGAATATGCTCAATTTATCGTCACAAAGAGTGAGCACTTTTTCCCTGGATAAATTGGGTAGTATGTCCTCAATCTCTGATTATGGGTAATTGCTTCTTTTCAATGCTGTGTTCAGTAGTTTTGAATCAGTGCAGACCCTCAGTTTACCTTATAGTTTTTTTTCTCTTACCACTATTAGGCTGCTGATCCAGCCTGTACTAGTTTCAATGCATGTAATGATGCCTCTTTTCAGGCTTGCCAGTATCTTCTGCAGTGGATTCACCAGGGATAATGGAACTCTGCAGTTTAATATTGTCACAGCTCTACATGGGGGTCTGTTTCTAACCTCAGCTTGCTCCCTGGGTTTCCATCTCCTTTAAATATGTCCTTATATGCTATATGAATGTTGGATAGGGCCCACAGTGCCTATTCTCTATCCTCTCTCAGATATACTGGTATTGTTCACAATCAAAGCCATGACTTGCACTGCCATGCTATCCAGCAGTGGATAGTACTCCCGTGTTTCAACTACTCTAAACTACTCTAAACTCCAAGGGATAAAGTCTCTTGTTTCATGGATTTCTTACTGATGACCTGCATTTTGCTCAATGGCCTCAGAATGGTTTTATTGTACATCACCTGAACTTTCACACATTTATCAACAATGCTGGGATTACATTGCAGCTGACTTCTCAGTCCAGCTGGAATCCAATTGGTCATTGATCTAATAATATAGTTGCAAATATGGAAGCTGAATGGATGGCAGCCTTCTTCTGCAGTCCATTTATACTGAGAGTCTTTGGAACTGCTAACATCACACTGCAGATATCCTTCTCTTCACTGGAAGTCTCTACAGCAGTGGTGGGCAACGTGTGGCCTGTCAGGATAATCCGCTGGCGGGCCACAAGACAGTTTGTTTACATTTGAACAGCTGCCCACAGCTCCCAGTGGCCACGGTTCACCATTCCCGGCCAATGGGAGCTGCAGGAAGCAGTGACCAGCACATTCCTGCGGCCTGCACAGCTTCCCGCAGCTCCCATTGGCTAGGAACGTGAGCCCCAGGTTACCCACCACTACTGTACAGACTGAATCACTTCAGGCACTGCTCTTTTTTTCCCCTCCCGTAGCATTTGGATAAACAATTATTCTTTTCCCCGCATGTTTTGCAATGTTGCCCATAGCTTGGGCATTTTTCTTTCTGCCTTTTGTGTTACCTTCCACAGTACCTACACTGGACCATGATGCCTGCATTCTCGGTTGGTCAGTCTCTGTCCTGTTCCTTTAGTTTGAGCCTGTGTACTTGTTCTGCACAAGTGGCTATCATTGTTTTGATCTCCCTGGACAGCTCAGCTGCCCTTGCTATTTGGAAATATTTCTTTAGGGTTAGATTTGTTTCTTTCAACAATCTCTCTGTAATCTGGATTCACGTGTTCCACAAATGATCCTGCCTCTAACTAGGGAATCTTTAATATCTTTAAAGTTACATGTATATGCCAGAAGTCTCAGCTCTGTAATGAAAATATCTATTCGGTGTTCTGCTTCTTAGTTTCAGGCAAACCCCCCCGCCCCCCCCAACAACCCCCACTTTACAGTCTCATTCCATCTGGCGTCACAATACTCATCAAATATTTTTTGTTAGCTGTTCCAACTGTTGTTTGCTTTGGTTCTAGGTGCCACTTTGTTTGCCTGTTAAATTAAACTCTCTTCCTTTCAGTGGGTCTCACTGGTCTGACCATTGACACTATATTTAATGTACCACATGCTGGCTAATAACATAAGAGGATTCCATGTTTCTAAAACTAAACTGTTTCTTTATTTAGAGAACAATTTACAGAGATGCTGCAACTACAGCTAGCATTCATGCCATGTGCAAACAGACTGACTTCCTATTAGGAAGTTCCTAATTCCTCTTCCAAAATTTTCCCTCCAGCAAGCTCCTCCTTACAAGTTCCATGCAGGTTTCTAAGATAGCCCCAGGGGTGGCAGTATGATCCGGAATCAGTACAGCACTATTCATTGTGGCCTAGCCCCTCACATCCTTGGCCTGCTTGTCCCCTCTCCAGACCTGTCCCCATATATTCCCTCCGCCACATCCTGGAGGAAGATGGGGGAGGCGGGAAATATAGAGCAATGCAAACTGCCTTGTGCACAGACTGCACCAGAGGGAATTCTCCCTGGACAGCTCTGGGATAGCAGTGTGAAGGGGCCATAGCAGAAGGGGAAATCACTCACATAAATGAATGATGCACTGAGCCTGAGTCACCTCTTGTTTATGCAGAGGCCTGAAATGGGAAGACAGTAAAGATTACATTGGTGCAAAAATGATGCAGCTTCCCTTCTATCTTGAAGGCCTGTTAATTCCTAGTCTATCTATGGTCCTTTGAAATATATATCCATCCTAGCTGTCGATTACAAAATCCCCTTATATAGTATCATTTGCAAATTTCATTAATATGCTACCAGCTATCTCTTCCAGATCATTAACAAAATATTAAATAAGATCAGCTTTAACAATGATGCCCATGTTATTGCAATATGCACTTTCCCCTGGAATTTACTTTCTTGCCCTTTTTCATTACCCTCTGTTTACCATCATTTAGACAGCTTTCAAACCACATATCGAAAGTATTTCTAATTAACATAGGACTGGATTAGCACCTTGAAATCCAGCCCAAGTAAGGTGCAGTGCATACCTGCCCAGCAAGAATCTAATTGTTCTTACTTGCTCTGGTAATTGGTGCAAGGCCTTTTCCTGGCTTAGTTTATTCCTCCTTCCATGTTGGCTTAGCTGCTGCATAAGGTGGAGCCAAGATTTCTCCTACTTGTTATCCCTGCCCACCCACTCTCTGTGCACCTGCACAGGAAAGGGAGTAGCAGCTTTTCAGTGCCTGTTCTCCATCCTCTGGAGGTAATGGTGATGTGAGTAGCTCCCACATATGAGTAACAGGGCTTCTTACTCTGTTGCATGAATAGCTCACACAGACGAGTAACAGGGCTCGAGATTTTATGGGACACTTGCTCAAATCCCAATACGCTAGATCAATTTTTATCCACTAATTTTGCAGTTCCTCCCAAAAACCTAAGTCAGGTTTGTCCAGAAATTCTTGCTATTTATTGCTCATGATTTCATTATGTAGTACAGTGGTCATCAGGGGGTTTACTGGGTTATCAGAGTATTATGGATTAGAGCCATGGCTTCACCCCTCCCTTCCTCCACTCTATTTGCATATAGTTGAATAAAGCAGCATGTTCCCAGCCTGCAGTACTGTAAATAAAATGTTTTCCTTTGCCCTGAGCAGTCTGTTTACAAAACTGTTGATGAGGAAAAAACATAAAAATGGCAATTTATGGGAAAATTCAGGCATTTAATACAGAAAATAAGGATTGGCAGTAATATATTGAAAGACTGGGTCACTATTTTCTTGCAAATGAGATTACAGATAAGGACAAACAGAAAGCAATTTTCCTCAGTGCTTGTGGCAATAAAATCTATTTCCTTTCAAGGAGTTGGTTATAACCTCAGAAAGCAGGAGATAAAAATTTAGAAGACCTGCAAAAATGTTTAATAGTGCACTACACAACAAAGCCAAACATTATTGTAGAACATTTTAAGTTTCATACTAGAATGAGGAAGCAAGATGAAAGCATACCTGGGTATGTGGCAGAGCTAAAAAGATTAATGAAATATTGCTTATTCAGAAATGTCCTAAAGGTTATGCTGTGGGACAGATTTGTTTGTGGTAAAGGTAATAATGTTGATGTAATATACTTAGACTTCTGTAATTCATTCGACTTGGTACCTCATGACATTTTGATTAAAAATCGAGAACGATATAAAATTAACAATGGAACACATTACATGGATTAAAAGCTGACTGACTAATAGGTCTCAAAACATAATTGTAAATGGGAATCATCATCAAGCAGAAGTGTTTCTAGTGAGGTCCTTGGCCCTATGCTATTTCACATTTTTATCAATGACCTGGAAGAAAACATAAAACCATCACGGATAAAGTGACAATAATTGAGGGAGTGGTAAATAGCAAAGAGGACAGGTCACCCAGAGCAATCTGGATCACTTAGTAAAGTGGGTACAAGCAAACAATATGAGTTTTAATATGGCTAAATATAAATGCATACACCTAGGAACAAAGAATGCTGGCCAGATTTTCAGGATGGGAGACTCTATCTTGGGAAGAAGTTACTCTGGGAGTTGTGGTGGATAATCAGCTAAACTGCACTCCCAATGTGACACTTGATCAAAAGGGTCAATGAAATCCATGCATGTATAAACAGGAGGATCTTGATAAGGAGAAGAGAAGGGTTGGGTTGTTTTTTTTTTACCTCTGTGTATGGCAATAGTGTGACTGCTGCTGGAACACTATGTATAGTTCTAGTGCCCACAATTAAAGAAAGATGTTGAAAAATTGGAGAGGGTTCAGAGAAGAGCCACGAGAACAATTAAAGGATTAGAAAACCTGCCTTATAGTGATACACTCAAGGAGCTCAGTCTATTGAGTTTAACAAAAAGAAGGCTAAGGGGTGACTTGATTACATTCTGTAAGTACCTACTTTGGGAACAAATATTTAAAAATGGGCTCTTCAATCTAACAGAAAAATGTATAACATGATCCCATGGCTGGAAGCTGAAACAAGACAAATTCAGATTACAATTATGGCATACATTTTTAACAATGAAATTATTTTAACCATTGAAACAATTTATTAAAGGTCATGATGTATTCTCTATCACTGACAATTTCAAAATCAAGATTTGCTATTTTTCTAAAACATACTCTCTAGGAATTATTTTGGGGAAGTTCTATGGGCTGTGTTTTACAGGAGGTCAGACTGGCCTTGGAATCTATGAATTGATGTTGTGTTAATAATGAAAGAATTCAAAGATAATTGCTAGCAAAGGAAACTTAACTTGCCCCAAAGCTATAAAATTAGCAACAGCAATGGTATCAGCAAAAGAAAACTTACAAGATTTGCATGTAGATTGCAGGACTAATCAAACTGAATAGAATAACCAAAATGCAAAGCAAGCTGATAGAGACTCAGGCTCCTGAGTGGTGTTTCTGCAATGGAGGATCTTATTTTGTGACAGTTTGAAAATTTAAAAGGGCCTAGTGTCCTTAATGCCTTAATATTGTACACTTATCTAGAAAATGTAAAGGTGACTATCAAACAGTATCTGAAACCCATAAGGGTAAAGCCCAAAAGCCCAGAGGAAAAGGAAAAAAAGAAGAGTGCTTTTTACCTTGAGGGTTAGGAAGACACAGAAGAGGAGATCCACACTGTGTACACCCAAAAAGAGAAGAAATTAGTACCTTATAATATGAAATAATGGTAGAGTTAAACAATCAGTTGGTCCAATGTACAGTAAATAGATACAGGGGCTTCAGCCACTATGATCAATAAATCAGTGCAAAGCACGACTGAGCCCACTAGTGAATTCATGAGTGACTCTGATCACCTACTCAGGAGAAACTGTCAAGGTAGTAAGTTCTGTGCTCATCTCCATAAAATATAAAAGCCAAAAGAAAATGTTACCAGTCCTAGTGATCTGGGGACAAAGGCAAAATCTCTTAGGCAGAGATTAGTTGTGAGAACTAAAACTGAATTGGAAGAAAAAATTCAAATTAGACTTGAAAAGCACACACACTCCAGGAGGTCTTGGATTCTCACCCAGCCATTTTAAAAGAAGGTTTAAAGAAGATCATAATAGGTGTAATGGCTAGGATTTATATCTAGAATGGGGTAAAGTCAAAAGACTTTAAACAAGACCATACTTCCTCAGAGAAAAGACTGAGACTAAATTAGACAGGCTAGAAAAGGAGGGCATGATTTCACCAGTGCAGTTTTCTGAATCGACCACACCGATAGTGTCCATCGTTAAGCCAGACAAGACAGTTCACATCTGTGGGGATTATGAAGTTAGATAATTACCACATGCCAAAGATGGAAGACTTGATTGAAGTATTAGGTGGTGGTCAAAAATTTAGTAAGCTGTACATGTCCCAGGTGCACCAGCAGTTGAAGCTGGAGGACTTGTAAGAAATGTACCACTATAAACACTCAGAAGGGCGTATATCACTATGGTCAATTGGAATATGGTATATCATCAGCAAGTGGAATTTTCCAGAAAGCCATGGAAAATTTGTTGAACTGTATCTTGTGTATTGTAGTGAGGACTGACGATGTCCTCATCACAGGTGTCTCTGAAAATCTGTCAACCCTAGAGAAGGTATTTCAAATATTGGAGGCAGGAGAGCTTTGCTTAAAACAAATTAAATGGTTTGTTGTTGTTGTTGTTCTCGTTTTAATGAGACCAGAAAAGGTATATATGGGCTACAGGATAGAAAAGGGGGGCATTTACCCTGTCGCAGACAAGGTCACGGTAACTGAACATGTCTCATCCCCTCAGAACAAAACTGATCTACTAGCATAGTTAGGTGTGTAAATTATTATCAGAGGTTTCTCCCAAATGTTTCAGTTCTTTTAGAACCCTTGCATTAGCTCCTGAAGAAAGGGACCTTCTGCTACTGGGGAAGGAGTCAAGAGAGCCCTGCAGGACAGTAGCTGCAGGAGTCACCAATGCACAGTGATTTTATTTTGTTGTATGCATTGTTTTTCATTTTATTTTGTATTTGTGAAAAACACAGGGCTCTATCTGTAAGACAGGCCATCAGCATGCCAATGCAGTTCCCCTCAGTCCATTGCCATTACCAGAATAGATCTGGTTCTACAGAGCTTTCAGGAGATAGCTCACCTCAGTATTCATGAAACACACCAGTAAAGGCTTCCCAGATAAGAAAATTACTAGACAGGATCTTTTCCCATCCCAAGTGCAGCAGTACTTACTGCAGGGCTGGCTATGAGCCAGTGTAAGGAAGAATGCTGCCCATTTAGGGCCAGGCGTACAGAACTGAACATAGAGAATGGATGTATATTGTGGGGTACAAGAGTCTTTATTCCCTCACAAAGACAAGATGACGTTCTGACAGATTTAAATGAAGCATGCCCCAGAAGGAAATCTTTGGCTCAGAGCTATGTATGGTGGCCAAACAGGGATAGGACCTGGGAAAAGTAGTAAAAGGATGTCACCAGTGCCAGGGGCGGCGCTATGTTTTTTGTGGCCCCAAGCACGGCAGTCAGGCGGCCTTCAGCGGCATGCCTGCGGGCGGTCCATGGTCACGTGGATTCGGCGGCGTTTCTGTGGCTGATCTTCTGGTCCCGCGGCTTCGGTGTACCCACTGCCCCGAATTGCCACCGAAGCCGTGGGACCGGCAGACCTCATGCAGGCACGCCGCCGAAGGCCGTCTGACTGCCACCCTCACAGAGACCGGCAGGCCGCCCCCTGCGGCTTCCCACCCCAGGCACACGCTTGCTGTGCTGGTGCCTGGAGCTGCCCCTGACCAGCGCCAGGTGCCCCAGCAGGCCCTGGCTCAAATGGCACCCAAGGCTAGGAGGTGCCCCTCCTCCATTTGTTAAACTTTTGAATACCTTATTTTTTATTGTATTTGTAACCAATTTCATGACTTTGATGCACGATTTGCATGTATGATTTATCCCTGTCATATAAGACGATAATTTGCATGCTAGGATCTGTAAATCTGTATTTATTCATGTCATATATAAGCAAATAAAAAAATGTTGCCTCTAAGCTTAATCCACATATGAAATACCTGAAACATTTTACTTCAAACATTCTATTTTCCCTTTTGTTGCTAACAACAAAAACATCACCCTTAGCTCTTAGTCCCCCAAGCCTGGCACCCCAGGCAGTCCCCTGTGTCGCCTGCCCCTAAATCTGTCCCTGGCCTTGGTTACCAAGAAAGGATGCTACCACATGAGAGAGAAGATCCCCTGTTTATTTAAAAGACTACATCCCATCTGTAAATTATGAGAGGAAGGATGTCATAAATTTGTCATCAAGGGTTACTTAGAGTTTTGTGAGTTGGAGCCATACTCCATTCTTCTCTGATTCCTGTTTAGTTAATATGTGTTTTCCCCAACTCTGTATATAATCGAGTAAAGCAGCACGTTCCCAGTCTGCAGAACTGAAAGTAAAATATGTTTCTTGTGCATTGGGAGATACCTTTAAAAATCATACATTGTAGAAGCCTAGAGATTTTTTTCCATTTTAATATTTGTTCCATTATTTTGTTATAAACAAAAGTTAGATTTTGTGGGGTGTAATCACTGTGATCCTTTGGTACTTTTCCAATTTTCCAGGATTTTTTTCTTTTATTATCAGCTTATTAGAGAATTTCCTTAACACTTTAGGATTTATGTCATCAGGACTGGTGAATTTGCAAGTACCGTAATTAGTCACTTAAACCATTACCTGCTTTTTGTCAATAGCTATTTTTACAGTCTTTCTTGCTTTTTTTTTTTTTGTCCAAGTCTCGCTTCTTTGTTTTCTTGTTATGGAAAGGATTTTGGTATCTCAATGATTTGAAGAGTAATCATTAATTTAATTTCCAACTTTTTTACTGCCAAAGTAAAGTTAATGGTAGTTTTACCGTTGAATTAAATGGGAATAGGAATAGGCCCTTATTAGTGATCCTACTATCTGTCTAGTACTTTTTCCTCTTAAATAGATGTGTACAAGCATGTTTATATATTTATTTATTTTATATATAATTAGTGTCATACAAAATCAATATTGCACAAATCAAATGGACTAGAACTTAGTGAACTAACTGATCACAAAATGAAATTGCTGACAGGGAATCATCATTAAAGGGGTATGTTTCCACAGGGGTGCTCATGGGGCCAGAGCCCTTGGACCAATGCTATCTTTTTAATTAGTGACCTTGAAGACAACACAAAGATCAGTAGTGCAGTACTAATGATGAGTACAGGTGACTGTTACAGGGTGTCCTGGATTACTTGGTATTGAGAATATATGGAAAAATGTCTTCTCCATTGTATTTTGATGCATCAGTCCATTACTGATTTCAGCTACAATAAATACAGTAAACAGTGTCATTTTTCATAAGGGAGAGCAGTCTCTGTAGATGCAGCAATGTAATATATTTTGATATTTTAGAGCATTTTGAGGAAAAATAAACACCATGTATATAATAGTGTCCTAAATTAGTCATACTTATTATGATCTTCATAAACTGAAATTAACTTTATCAGAGCAGTGAATTACACTAACCTATAGTATTTGTGCCATTATTTTATCCGTCAGGAAGCACTTCCACCCTAAACTCTTATTTCTATTATATAAACCCAGTAAAATAAGGAAATAACTTGGCTGAAAGGATTTGACAATAATAAATAAATTAATAATAATTAATAAAAGACTTACATTTGGCAGGCTGTGCAACTTTGTGCACAGGAAACACATTTATCTTTAATATTTTTAAATGGCTTCCATTTCAGATTTCCCTCATAAAGGCATTTAATAGAGCTTGTCAAAATTTTGCCATCAAAATTTTTGTTTTGGTTTGTTTTTTTGCATGTAAAATGGATTTTTGGTGACACAGAAACGTTCACCAAAATAAATACAGTAAAAGAATGCATACATAAATATATTCTATTTTTATATAAAAAAAATTGAGCTGTCAAAAAACTTACAATTTTTCCATTTTTATATTTTTGATGAAACTTCTGAAGAAAGCTTAGTAACCATATATGTGTGTGTGTGTGCGTATATAGGTGTGTTATATAAAATCAGCCACATTTTTCTCAGGAAAATAATTTCCTAACCAGATCTGCTCTTTATGCAGATGCTCTTTCTGAGAAGCCCTCATCACTCTCTCATACGCAGTGTCCATTATCTGTTTCAGAGTTAATCACAATTACATTTATTTAGATTTCATTGAAAAAACTCCAAACTGAAGTATGCCTATCCAGTGCTCTGGATGTCCTTATCAGACATTTAAAACCACATTCATTTACTGAGGTGGGAATAGCTGATGGTACAACAGACTGCTTTGTGACTCTGTAACCACAACAATTTGATATGCATATGATATGTTGCATGGTTTAATAATCAGAGCTGGAAATAAGAGTCAGAAAACTGTTCTCTATAATGTTTCTGACCAAATTTTTTTAAATTCAGGATGGGATTATCAAAGGCTCAGACCGCACTTAGGCATCTAGCTGCTATTTATACCTTTGAAAAAAGTTCCTTAGGTGACTAAAATAAGGCATCAAATTCCATAGTTAGGCATGTAGGTGGAAGCTGACTGATTTTCAGAAGTGCTGAAAACTACTGAACCACTAATTCAGCTTGAGAAGTTAGAGAATGTAAAAGTAATAACGATCCACCTTGTAAGTATTTTGGTGATATTTCCTTGGGATTATTGATGAAAGGAGTATAGAAGTCAATGTATGTTTTATGTAATGATGACTAAAGATGAGCTGAAGCATCTGTGATCTTCTGAAGCCAAATCATAAAAAGCTGAAGTTCAGGATTTGAACCCTAAACCAGGCTTCGCCACCTTTTTGAATCTCAGTGGGAGAAATATTGTGATGTTTTATGTTCTCCCAAACATGAGGATAATAACTGGCTTTTGAAGACACCAATCCTGCATGACACTATCCATCTGAGTTCTCTTGTTTTATATTTCAATTGTAAGCTCTTTCAGGCAGAGGCCATCTTTTTGCTCTGTGTATGTGCAGCAGTGAGCACAGCAGGGTCCTGGTCCATGCCTGGGACTCCTAGACATTGTGATAATAAAAATAATAAATAATACAAAAGAAAGTACAAACCATTATGGAGACTAGGTCCCAGCTAGAACAGACAATAATTGTTGCTATGCAGAGTTACAGAAACCAATTCTACCCACATCTCTACACAACTCTACTCACATTCTTCTCTGTAACCTAATATGTTCAGAAGGCAAGCCAGTCACAGACCATAGGAAAAGCTGATAAAGGTTCTACAGGCTCTGAGGGAAAAGAAATGTAGATTTCAAATTGATACATTTTATACATAAAAAAATGTTACTTGCTTTCCACCCAGCAGATGGTTGGCATGGTAACCCTAGCATAATACAACACAAGGGCATATACTTACCATGACAGAGAATATGTGGCAGTAAGTAATACCGCAACAGAGACTTTGATTCCCACTTATTGTTCACCTACTTATTTATTTTACAGGAAAAGCAATTCAGTGGTATAACAATTAGTTGTCATGGCATCCATGTAATCTAAATAGAAGAAAAATTATCATCCTTACTTTCCTAGCATCCACTAAGTGAAATGTGGACAGATGCTCCAATATTCTTATATCCAAGTCTTCAGTTATATATTTCTCTTTGCATTTTGCCTTTGCCATTCTTTGACTCAACCTCTGTATTAGTGGCATGGTTGTGCTTACGCTCACTATAAATATTTCTTCCTCCACGGGTTTCAGTATTTCATGCTTTCTACCGCTGCTGACTGAGGCTCACATCCCCTTTCCTTTCTGGTTGTGTATTGTGTAGCTCAAAGAGTCTTTTACAAATGTAAAAGGTACAGTTCCATCTCGTCGGACCCTCCTGTTTGAGTAACTGAATAGCAGCCCACAGTTCTCAACCTTCTCTCAAATTTTGACATGTTGCTGTAGGTTGTCTGCAATGACTGCAAATTTTGCATGTCATAGCTAACACCTTGTTAAGACGATCTGTGCTTCAGAGAAATTCAAAGAACTACAATGCAGAATGATTCAGACACTGTGAGGGGGTGGTAATAAATAGCTGACACATTCTCTGAAGATATTTCCTCCACATTATTGGTTGTATACTTTTCAGCAAATTGAATGTTCTTGATGAATATTTTCTTTCACTGTGAAAAGAAACTTTTCCTTTAGAAACAGAAAATTAAGTGGATAGAGTTCCTGCTGAATCACATCTCATCCAAGACTTTGCTTCTTGGAGCTGATAACTAGACAAACTCATTATCTCCTTCTGTCCCAAGTGTTTTCAAATTTTCTCTGTTATGAAAAACGGATGTTTCTTCTTAGGTGGTTATAAGGTCATTGAACAGTGTTTCAAGAATAGTAAGAACAGAAACAGAAGAATGGTCAGGTTAAAGCATTGACCTGAGACAGTGGATTAGTGGGTTCTATTCCTGGCTTTGCCACTGGCTTTTCATGTGATCTTGAGCAAGTCACTTAATCTCATGTTGCTTTAAGTTCTCCAGTTTTTAAAATAGAGATAGTGCTCTGTTTCTCTCATCATTTATCTATTTAGATTACTCTTTGGGAGTAAGGATTGTCTCTAACTACCTGCATGCACAGTGCCTAAGACAATGGGGATCCAAACTCAGTCATGGCTTCTAGACTAAACTACACTACCTCTCCTCTCCCATACTACTACTCATACTACTAACAAACATCTAAACAGACAGAAAACACTGATCCCATTGGGGAACTTGGAGGAAGGTGCTGTCTTACAGTGTTTTCATTTGATTCCTTCCTTTGTTTTTAATATAATGGTGAATGGGTTGGAGGGATAACATTCTTAGGCTTTGTACTATAAGTGGACTTTGAAGAGGGATTTGAAAGAAAAGAGGTTAGATGCCTAATGTTCTTTGATACACAGGGAACAATAATCATTATTTATAATGAAGGGGGAGTGAAGTAAACCAGTTTTATCTGTATAACGTAGATCCAGGTGGAATGAGGACAAAATAAAAAGCATTCCTTGTGTTACATGTTTACTATTCAAGCTCAGGACTCCTCTATAGGTGTCATCCTTATCTTGAAAACAGTTACATTACCCTCACATAAATATCTCTTACTCACGTGAGTAGGCCTGTTGCACTCAGTGGCCTTACTTGCAATAT
This sequence comes from Malaclemys terrapin pileata, assembly GCF_027887155.1. Classification (NCBI taxonomy): domain Eukaryota; kingdom Metazoa; phylum Chordata; order Testudines; family Emydidae; genus Malaclemys; species Malaclemys terrapin. The sequence continues at coordinate 156,249,001 of NC_071507.1, read as the reverse complement.
AAGTGTTTGCAGGATCAGTTTCTAACTATATTAACTAGACTGAATTTCCTTTAAATTGGCTGAAAAAAAATATTTTACTAGTTACTATTTACTCTAGCAGTTGTATGTATGTCACACAGCCTGTCAAGGAGCAGGTCTGGCTTGATAAGTCAAAGCCATCATTGGTAGCCTACTCAAAAAAACTTTCATGTGCAAATCCCAAATCCTTTCATTCTTTAGGCTCAGGCAAAATGTGGCAACACTTCAGCCACACTTGAGTCCATTTCCTAAAGTGAAACACAGAATTGTCTGCTAAGGCCTCTACAGAATCAGAGCCTACAGATCTCTTTTCTAATTTACGCAGTGGAGGCAGCAGATTCCTGAGATGAGATTTTGCTTTTTATATGGTTTCTAATGTATAACGATACTGATTTCCTATTTCTTTCCATTGTCCAGGGCCTGCAATTTTGTACTGATGGGTCTTTGAATTCTCACATCAATGTTTTATGTTTGCATATGAATCTGGTGTCATTAGAAGGAAAGGCAGCTTATTTTTGGTCATTTAATAAAATGGACCAGATTCTTGACCTTACTCTAGCTGCTTTACAGCATTCCAGTGCAAAAATGCCCCCAAACAGCCAGAAAGACAGCTTAATTTGCTACTGGGGTGCATCTCCTTGTATTGGTTTAATATACTACATAGATGTTTCCCCATGTATTTTCTTAATGATCTGTTGTGCTAAATATTCACTTTTAAAGAGGATTCAGTGTATAAGTGTTGTGGATCCAGAAGAGTACATTATTTATAGTATGGAAAAATCATATCAATCCACAGTTTCAAACTAAAAATAAAAAAGTCATCATATTTATAACAGTAACTCAACAGTTCAGGTGGGTGAAACTGGCCTAGAGAGTGTGGCTACACCCACTCAAATCATCAAGCAATGCTGCTAGACACTAATGTATGAATCCTTATTAATGTGATTAAACATCTAGTGCTGTGACAGTGAATTGTGTGCGAGAGTCAGTTAGCAGGGTTTTTTTAGTAAATAATACATGCATATTCCATACATACATGACGATATTGAACAGAACTGCACCCAGAAGTGATCCCTGTGTGACCTACAGTTGCCAGCTTTGGTTGGACGAATTCCTGGAGATTTCATCACACAACATAATCTTTAATTAAGATTAAACTTTAATTTTTGGAGACTCCAGGACAATCCTGGAGGGTTGGCAACCCAAGTAGGACCCCACTTGATATGCCTTTCTAGCTTGACTGTGAACCATTGATCACTACCCTCTGGGAATAATTTCCCAACCAGTTATGCACGCACCTTATAGTAGCTCTCTCTAGGTTGTATTTCCTTCTTTTGTTTATGAATAGGTCATGTGAGACAATATCCTTACTAAAATCAAGAAATACCACATCTACTGCTTCTTCCCTATCCACAAGGCTTGTTACTCTGCCAAAGAAATCTACTAGGTTAGTCTGACATGATTTGTTCTTGACAAATCTATGCTGACTGTTACTTATCACCTTATTATCTTCTAGATATTTGCTCCATTATCTTTCCAGGTATTGAAGTTACATGTTTTACAATATAAACATGTTAAACAGTAATCTCTGGCTATCTGCTACAGTCATGTAAACAGTGTAGTAAGATACATAGTGGAGGTTAATTGGTCAGAAAATAGTTATAAATGGTAAATTAGTATAACTTATACCAACTGGATATTCAAGTGGTTGTGCATAATAGAGGTATCTTTCATGATGAGGGGCCAGAAGAGGGGGTGAAGTAGAATAAGCATCTAACATGAGGATGTAAGACAAGTTGGGGACAAAGTTTCAATTATCTCAGTGCTGGCACTTTGTGTCTTATGTGTGATGTAAAGCGTAATGAATGTCATGTTGCTATGTAAAAAATTGCACATAAAAATGTTAAAAGAATGCTAAAGGTGCATATTTAAGCACTGAAAAATTAGAAAATGCCAGAATTAAGGTTGCCTTTCCTTATAGGTATGCATTACATTATGGTCTTTAATTACTTGATCACATACTATATTTTTCCACAGAATCTCTGCCTCATTCAGTGCACACAATATCAGAAACTATTCAATAGCTTGTTTCATACTCATTGTTCATTTGTGTGGTCCCAGGCCTTATTTACTGCATGTTATTCAAACCTTGCTCTGAAGAAAGATCATTCATTTCTTTATTCTATATTTGTAATCATGCCATTCTTCTCACCGTCATATCTGAAGGCCTTCCAGTAGCGCATTAAGCAACATGACTATACATTTATCACGTGATATTTGTTGACTCATTCTCTCTCCAGAAGGAGAAATGTGTAGTGGAGTGTCTTGTTTTGATACAGTGTCAAGTTTGTTTTTCAGAGTGGTAGCCATGTTAGTCTATATTAGCAAAAACAACGAGAAGTCCTTGTGGCACCTTAGAGACTAAAATATTTATTTGGGCATAAGCTTTTGTGGGCTAAAACCCACTTCATCAGATGGCCTTACCACATCAACCACACCATCAGGGGCTCGTTCACCTGCACGTCTACCAATGTGATATAGGCCATCATGTGACAGCAATGCCCCTATGACATGTACATTAGCCAAACTGGACAGTCTCTACGCAAAAGAATAAATGGACACAAATCAGACATCAAGAACTGTAACATTCAAAAAGCAGTAGGAGAGCACCTCAGTCTCCCTGGACACTCAATAACAGACTTAAAAGTGGGAATTCTTCAACAATTTTTTTTAAAAAACAGACTTCAACAAGAAACTGCAGAACTGGAATTAATTTGCAAACTGGACACCATCAAATTAGTCCTGAATAAAGACTGGGAGTGGATGGGTCACTACAAAAAGTAATTTTCCTTCTGCTGATACTCACACCTTCTTGTCAACTGTTGGAAATGGAAGACATCCACCTTAATTGAATTGGTCTCGTTAGCACTTAGACCCCAGTTGGTAGAGGCAACTTCCATCTTTTCATATATATACTGCTTACTGTATTTTTCACTTCATGCATCTGATGAAGTGGGTTTTAGCCCATGAAAGCTTATGCCCAAATAAATGTGTTAGTCTCTAAGGTGCCACAAGGGCTCCTCGTTGTTTAAGTTTGTTTTTGTTTTCAATATACCTGTTGCTATATACTTTTATTAGAGAACACAAGGTCAATGTGCCTTGCATTTGAAGTGGAAGGTGGTGAAGTTATGGTCTTTAGTTTTTGGGAGAGTTCATTCCACAGTCTTGGACCAGTCTCCAAAAAAGTTCTGTCTCCTGCACAGATGAGGTTTACCCTTACTGTAGAGAGTTCCATAGCGCCAGTGAAACGTAACTGTTGACCTCATTCTTCATACCAGAATTTTAAGTGCTCTTTAAGATATCTGGGGCCTTTCCCATAGGCTTTTCTATGGCACTCAACATTATAAAATGGTGCACTTGACAAACATTAATGAATTCATTTTCATTATAACCTGTGAGGTAAAGTGGTATTATTGTCCATATTTTACAGATGGAGCACTGAAGCAGAGACAGATTAAAGTTAAAAGTATCCACTAATTTTGTCTGCTCAATTTGAGAAGTTTAGGATCTGATTTTTTCAGCGTACTTAGCAAGCAATTTATAGCACTTTATACATTCAAATCACAGATCTCATTGATTTCAACTGCAGCTGTGAATACTCAGTCCCAGGTGTCTGAAGCTGGACATCTGGAAAATGAGGAACATACGATTAGTGCCTACCTGTGAAGAGTTTGGTTTAAGTTATGTGCCTAGCATCACAAAGGAATTCAGGGGCAGGGGTAGAATCAGACTTTCCAGGGATGGTATTCAATTGACTTAACCATGAAACCATCCTTTCTTATCCTACAATCCTCTGCCTCATTCACTGCACACCTTCTAATTTCTACCACAAATGAGGCTGTGGTCCTAGCGATAACTGTCTTATTTATTATACAACCCTGATTCAGTCCCTGAGCACTGACCATCCGTGACACTGAATGAGTCAGGGGTCCTGTGAAAAAACATGTTTTTTGATCATGGAAATAAAGACATTATCGTAGTGCATATGCAGAAGAGGGCAAATGAAGGTTATGCAAGCACTTAAGCAACAGAATAACTAATAGCAGTGGTAGGTTTTCCTCCTCTATATGGATCAGCACCAGAGAGGAATGAGGCACATACTTTCCCAGTGGAATTCATATTTTCTAACAGGACAGGAATGGTGGGACTCAAACCTTGGGTTCAATTCCAGGTTCTGAAAGAGAGTGTGTTCTAGTGAGCATATACCCTTCTGTCCTTGTTCCTCCAAGCCTAACACTTTCTGCTTGAATCTGTTTCACTTCAATCTCTCCATCCACCCAATCCAGCTCTTGTCCCCTTTGTGTTTCACTCAGGCTGTTTCTTCTCTCTTCACAATACTTGGGCACCAGCCACAAAAGCACTGAGAGTACAGAAGAGAGAGATTCCCTGCTCTCAGTTTGGTGACACCGCATCTGGGAGCAGAAATTGCAGGGTAAGTCCTGCTGGCGCCTGAAGATCTGGGATAGAGCATGCCCAAAGCTCATGGAAACTTCAAATAATTTAACTGCCAAACTCTAACAAGTCTCTACTGGGTGTGTGTGAACAGTTCTTTTTCAGAGTCTTATAATTTTAGCCAGATGTGAGGTATTTCTCATGGGAAAAGCAAAACGCACTTGCCTGACACTAGGATGACTTCCCTGCCAAATTTCAAATGCTTGCCCTAAAGCATGGACATGCTAGAGATTCAAATGTTGAATTAACAATTTAGTATAGGTAAATCTATGTAATTTTTCCCCCTTACCACATTCTCAGCCCTGGTCTACACTAGACAGTTAGGTCAGTTTAACTACATCAGCCAGAAGTGTGAAAAATCCACATCCCTAAGAGGGTGTTAAAACAACCTAATCCCTGTTGTAGATAGCAGTAGGTTGATGGAATAATTCTTCTTTTGACCTAGCTATTGCCCTTAGGGAGGTGGATTACCTATGCTCAGAGGAGGACCCCTCCTGTCAATGTAGGTAGTGTCTACACTCAAGCACTACAGCAGCAAAGCTACAATGACACTGCTGTAGCATTTTAAGTGTAGACATATCCTCATAAATAGCTGAACTGTTAAAACTGACACTTTCCAGAAAATAAAATAAAATAAAATGAAAATCAATATAAGGCATATACCTGTCATGGAAAATTGAAGGCTGAGTGATTAAAGTTTGGCAAACAACTTAAAATAGTCTTCTGAGGGAAATGCTGGTCAACCTGAAGTATAGGTGGTGCTACCTATCTCTGCCTATATTAACATTTCCTTTGGCTTCTTATAGATTTATTTCTTCGAAAACTCTAGCAGTTTTCATAGGTATCTGCACACTAGTGTCTTTCAAGTCAACAGCAGTTATTATTTTAAAAGATAAAAGCAAGAATATAACTGTGCATGACATATGACTATATGCTCTGTCCCGCCCGCCCGCAATTAAAACTTCACAGCTGGGAAATGACAGTAAATCTTATCTTTCCCAGAGATAGAGTCTTCACCATTTCATATGATTAGGGGTCTGGAGCACATGACTTATGAGGAGAGGCTGAGAGAACTGGGATTGTTTAGTCTCCAGAAGAGAAGAATGAGGGGGGATTTGATAGCAGCCTTCAACTACCTGAAGGGGGGTTCCAAAGAGGATGGAGCTCGGCTGTTCTCAGTGGTGGCAGATGACAGAACAAGGAGCAATGGTCTCAAGTTGCAGTGGGGGAGGTCCAGGTTGGATATCAGGAAAAACTATTTCACTAGGAGGGTGGTGAAACACTGGAATGCGTTACCTAAGGAGGTGGTGGAGTCTCCTTCCTTGGAGGTTTTTAAGGCCCGGCTTGACAAAGCCCTGGCTGGGATGATTTAGCTGGGAATTGGTCCTGCTTTGAGCAGGGGGTTGGACTAGATGACCTCTTGAGGTCCCTTCCAACTCTGATATTCTATGATTCTATGATTCTATATCTGCAACAGAAAACTTCCTCTGCTAGTAACAGAATGCTGACAAGAAACCTGTGGGAATTCGAATCACTAGGAGAAAATTCAGAAAATACAGTGGATGTTTATAAAAGGAGATTTGTAATGACACCATGTAGCACTGTATAGTGCCACTGTAACCTCCGTTAAAAAAGTACAAATAAATTCTGAGTCTGTTTTCCAAAAAATAAAACCTCTGGAGCAACTGAAGTTGGAATTACTTCACTGTGAAACTCAGCAAGGGCACAAATATTCCCCACAGAACTACACAATAGAGAGCTATGTATAAGGGAGGGGAGAGAGGAGGGGGCATTCTAGCACCATTTTAAGGGGCTGTTTTATTAGCAATCACAGATTCTATAGGTCTCAGAAAGATAATTCCTTCTACTAAGTCTGATAAATTGGACTCTGTTGAGATGAGAGGGAATTTTAAGAATAGACTGCATTGACCTCTCCTTCAGAATTGGAAAGACTCAGCTTTGCTTCATGTTGGGAATCTGAGCATTGAAAAGCTAATATGCCTGATCCCCAATTTCAATATACAAATGAAAGCTTCATTCTTTTACTGAGGGCAAGTTGGAAGATTATGAATAATATTTTAAATTGATCCTAGTTTTGATTATTATTTAATTTATGTTTATTTTATTATAATTATGATGATGGGTATATTTGTACCCCCCTTTTTTACTCTCTTCATTCCCATAACTGATTGTCTATACAGATTTTGAGATCCACAAAGGTATCTTCACCCGGGCCAATTCATCTTTCATTTCTTCTCACAGGCCTCCCCAGAACTGTGTGTACAGCTATGCCCTCTTGTTCCAATCTGTATGGCTGTGAGGTGGCCGAATTGCACTGCACAGAGTCTACAGTCCCCTGCCCCAGTCAGAGCTTTCTTAGGGCAGCCTCTGCAGTTCACACTTGATGCAGATCATCAAATGGCTTGAAAGAAGACAGAGGAGTCTAATGCTTTACCAGAAGTCAGGCTGATAACCAGGCTCACCATTGCATGATCAGTAGTGTAGGACTGAGGATGCATCATGAACAGGAGGTGGCACTGGATTATAAAACCCCAGAATTTCTGGCGATTACCATCAAACCATTCTGGCAGATGTATCAAGAAACAGAGCTCTGTGAGATGTGTCTGGAGTGCGATGTGTTTGGAATGCAACTGTCTCACCTGCTCCTGCAATAGCTGGTTCTCTGAGGTCAGCTGGATGACCCAGGTCTGCAGGAGTTTGTTGACTGCCTGAAGGTGAGTGGCCCACTCAAGCATGTACAGTACTCCCAAAGGATTAACCAGGTCCATTTTGCCATCACTGGACCCTCTCCTCTGGCCTAAGTGATTCATGCAAACTGTCATGGCCAGGAATTCGGTGGTCAGACATAATGAGCAGGAGTTGGGAGTCAGGCCAGAGCAGATACGAGGAGATCAGAATCCGAGATATGCCGGAAGGTAGAATGAGGGTTAGTTGTCAGGAGGCAGTCAGGGTCAGGTTCCTAGGAGATCAGAGTAAGGCAGTAGGAGTTCATATTGCAGGGGAAGCAGTTCTAAGCAGGAGAAACCCATCTGCATGGATGATTTCCTGTTCCGGTGCTCAGTTTAAATGCAAACAGGGAACCAATCAGGACACCCAGAATCCTTCCAGTCAGATCCCAGGATTGGAGTCCTCTGACAGTTCTGGAAACTGTTGGCAGGTTGGAACTTACTGGATCCTGGGAATCCTATAGCCAGGGCCAGCTCCAGGGTTTTGCCCACCCCAAGAAGCCAAAACAAAAAACAAAACAAACAAACAAAAAAGCCGTGATCGCGATCTGCAGTGGCAATTCAGCGGGAGGTCCTTCACTCCCAGGTGGAGTGAGGGACCATCTGCCGAATTGCCGCTGAATACCTGGATGTGCCGCCCCTCTCCAGAGCAGCCGCCCCAAGCCCCTGCTTGAGAATCTGGTGCCTGGAGCCGGCCCTGCCTGTAGCTCAGGATGTGACATCCAAAGTCCCTAGTAACTGGTTAGTCTGGGACTCAGGAGACTTCGGTTCAATTCAGTGCTCCACCTGAGTGACCGAAGGCATTCCTGTCTCTTTGTGTTTCAGTTTCCTGTTTCTCAAATGGAGATGATACTACACATCATCATCGTGTGTGTGTGTGTGTCTGTGTGTAAATACCTTAAAGATTGTGAGGTGCTCAAACACCATGGTGTTGGGAGCCATATAAGTACCACAGTACAACTACATATATTCCTTCAATGTGGGACCCTCAAGCAAGTCCATTTGTCATTAATAAATGCTGCAGTTCATTTCGCAGGCGTGAAAAGACTGTGGATAAGCAGACACTACAAGCCTGTTTGAAATCACATGAAAAAACGATGGTCATTTTATCACTGTCGCATCTTTGAAAAAAAGCTGGAAAATCCCTGATTGAGCTGCAGAAAACCATGCTAAAACATCAGCTAATGCCGCAGGTTACAACTCATTGAAAATCTACTTATTATGTGCTTGAATGACCCTGGAAACGAGAAAGCTGAATACATAAGCAAGTACAAGACAGACAAGGCAGATATTATCCTGACCTCTGCTCATTCTAATCTGATAGCCATTTTGGTTATCTTTTCCATTCATCTGAAATGGTCACCTGAGAAGTCAATTCATTCAGGTATCATTATGTTAGGGCTTAGAACACATTTAGCAGGTACAAGTTTTGCTGGAGAAATACAGACCTAACTTGAAAACAAATGAGACACTGAAACAGTAACAGCAGCAAAGAAGAAGGAGAAAGAAAAAAAGAAATAGTTTTCAATCTATTTAGAAGTTGGAAATAAAAGAATAATTTGGTCAACTAATGAGCTGGCAGCATTTCTAGATTCAGCTTCTAAGGGGAAAACTGAAACCATAGTTCAACAGGATACAGATTTTGATCTGTTCTTGACAGCTAAATAATACATCTTCCGCCAACTCCTCCTTCAAAGGCAATCCATGTGTACACTTCATAAAAGAAGTTTTCTGATGCAGAGCATGAGAAAGTTGTACAGAAAACAAATTGTAGCTGTTTAAATGCAGAAAAGGTTCAACACTGTATTGATCTCTAATAAAAGGTGGTCAAGGCTGAGCTGGTGATACCTGTTATTAGACCAACAAATAAGTGTTAATCTCCTGCTTTAAACATATGACTGTTCTCTCTCCCTTGTGGAACACTCCTATTGGAAATCTATTGTTGTTCTGTGGACCTCAGTAGGAAGGATATAATTCTTTATTAAGTTGTGTAGATTGTTTAAAGTAACTTCTATAGAAACGAACATGGCTTATAACACCCATTGTAATGATCTCATTTGAAAATCTAGCTACTTTTTTGATACCTAAATAAGAGTTGAACTCTTCTGAAAATCTAGCTTTTGTTGTGGTTGCTGAGCTCTGCTAAAATTAGTCTATGTTGTGGACTATTCTATGGACAGGAAAAAAGACTCTGCAGGATCAGACCAGTACCCCAATTTAGTCAAAGATACAGTGTACAGTTGAGAGTCACACTGCAAGGATTTGCATACTGTGGGGTTAGGAATAGTTCCCATCCATTTGTAAATCAGGACCTTTATACCAACCCTGGGTTCTCTATTCACACTGTTCAATTATAATTTATATAATTTGTCATTTTTTACTTGAAATTTCAACTGCAGGTACTTTAGTCCTGGCTTAGCAATCAACTTCATGTTCAGTAGAATAAAAACAGGTTTTAGAATAATACTTTCATTATTTCCTTTAATTATATCTTTTATGTAATTGTAATACAATAATAAAATAAAATTATTCTGTAAAGGGAATGTTTAGATTTTAGTTCAGATAGCCAATATGTATGCTACTGACAGTAGCCCATTCAAATTTAAAGTTTAGGTACTTATCCCGGAATGCTAATATTTGATCTCAAGTTAATAAAAACAAAACAAAGCAAGCAAGCAAACAAAGAAAAACCTCTCTTCAAAGCCAACATTTTCAGAGACTCCTATTTCGGTCATTTTAAAGCCTTTTGCCATTTTTTTTTCAAATATACCCAAGTGATTTATGAGCCTAAGTCCCATTTTGAAAAGTGATTTGGCACTGCTAAATTACTGAGGTACTTTTAAAAAATTTACACATTATTGTTTCTTGCAACATAAAATAAAATAATCTAGTTCCTCGGGTAGACTTGCATTTTCTGGATTTTTATTCCTGGTAGTCCTTTACAAATCTTTGTATTACTAATGGTTGCCTTTGCCCTCTTGGGAATACAGTTTAATGACTGTAAATCACACACATGTTGTAGCAGTTCCCTCACTGAATTTCCCACTCTGTGGATGTTTGACTGTCAACATAGTCTATCCTCAAGGCTGGCAGCTCTCATATCGCTGAGTCTACAGTAATTGATCGTAAGCACAATAATCATCACAACAATCAAAATCTATGTTGGGTTTGTTCCTTTTTTAGATGACTGCTCGCATGCTTTGTGCCATATAACTGATAGCTTGCTGCAAGGTAAAACAATAAACAGAAAATATACCATACATAACTTATTGTATTAAAGATTTAATATGGTTTTTAAATTAGGAATTTATTATAATTAATGTTTTGGACCATTTCACAATACTTCCTCAGGGAAAAATAATGAACTCAACAGCTTTCAAATGAAGTTTAGGTAACAGAATTAGCATTTGATTAAATATAAACACAGGAATTCCTTAATATGAAAATAAGGCAACTAGAAGGATTGCATAATCACATCAAGATTTGGTTCTATGCATTATGGTTCAGGAATGATTACAATAAGAAAATGTTGTGTGACTAACAGGTGTGTATGTTTATATTTAATGAAACAGTGATTTTCTTAATCTACTCCATATAATAGCTGTTGAGTTCATTATTTCACTCTGAGGAAGGTTTGTGAAACAGTCTGAAGCATAGGTTGTAAACTATAGTGCAATTTGCACAATAAATTTCAGTGAACTGGAATGCTAGTTTAATGATATTTGTTTAGTTATGATTCTCAGGCTAAGTACTTCAAAGAAAGGCCAATTGTGGCTAAACCAGAAGATTTTTCTACACAGAATTGCTATGTAACCTACCCCATTGTGAAGAATTAATAGGCATCCAGTTGGCCATGGAGCACTGAGGCCAACAATGAAATAATTTAGGCTTGCTGCAATTCCTGCATACTTAATGCTTTAGGAATGTTTTCATTTGATTAATATTTAATTGATGAGAAAAGAACAGTAATGAACATGAGTTTTCCTGATGGGAGGATTGTTTTCTTTCCAAGCCTGAGTTGTTTCCCACAGAAGTTGCTGGCCTATCAAGCATAAAAGGCCTAATTATCCCCTTTGCCATGCTGATGGGGGTGGGGGGAATTGGTATTGGGAGGTATGGGAAATTTGCAGAGCTAGTTAGGGGTCCTATGGCAGGGGAAAGTGCTGCTCCACAACTTGATTCCCCCTTTTTTCTGACCCCACGGAAGGTTCCCTATTAAGGCTATCCAAGTATTAGGATCCATGGCTGTGGAAGGTCAGACTAGAGGCAAGAAGAAGTATGGTTGGCCATTCTCTGTCAATTCATCCTAAATCCTCAGAACTTTGGTGGGTACGTTTTTAGTGCTGACCATATCGGTCAGCATTACATTTCTAATAAGCATTAGTGAACTAAGTGAGCAGGTTTTTTCTGGTTTCAGTTCCAGCTCTTCTAATCCCTTTTGTTTTGGTCTGAGCTGTCTCCTCCATATCACAGTTCTAGATGTGTTTGTCCTTGGCATCCCAGAAAACTCTCACCTGCATGCAAGTGGTATGTCCATACACCCCTTGCACTTCACCAATGTTTCTGTCAATATTTTCTGAAAGTAAATCAGAGTTATATAATAATAACTAGCTCTTATATAGCACTTTTAATATGTAGACCTCAAAGCACTTTGTAAAGGAGGAAACTATCATTCTCCCCATTTTACAAATGAGGAAGCTGAGGCACAGAGCTGTGAAGTGAGTTATGCAAGGTCAGTGGCAGAGTCAGGCACAGAACCAGGTCTCCTAAGTCCCTGTCTGGTGCCCCATCCACTGTGTTTCATTCGCAAAAAGCAAAGCTGAATTCAAGTTAAGCTGAACAAGCGGAATTTTAATAAACTCTGTGGTCTACTGGCTTAGTTGTTTCCAGCCTAACTCACTTATTACACTTGTGTCCTGTCAACAGGGCCAGCTCCAGGCACCAGCCCTCCAAGCATGTGCTTGGGGCGGCACCTGGAGGGGGGGGCGCTCACCCGGGGAGAGTGGGGCCGTGGCCGGGCTCGCTGCCCTCCTCCCAGCGCTCCGGCCGGTCGGGGAAAGCGGGGCCCCAGCCGGGCTCTCCGCCCTCCTCCTGGCGCTCCGGCCAGTCGGGGAGAGCGGGGCCCGGGCTCGACTCTCCGCCCTCCTCCCGGTGCTCCAGACTGTTGGGGAGTGCGGTGCCGCGGCTGGGCTCGCCACCCTCCCCCTGGTGCTCCGGCCGGCCGGGAAGAGCGAGGCTGCCCTCCCCCAGCGCTCTGGCTGGTCAGGGAGAGCGGGGCCCCGGCCGGGCTTGCCGCCCTCCCCTGGTGCTCTGGCCAGCCGGGGAGAGCAGGGCCGCGGCCGGGCTTGCCGCTCTCCCCCCGGCGCTCCGGCTGGCCGGGAAGAGCGGGGCCGCCCTCCCCCGGTGCTCCGGCCAGCCGGGGAGAGCGGGGCCGTGGCCGGGCTCAGCACCCTCCCCTGCCGTGCTCCTGGGGGGGAGCAGCGGGGGGAGTGGCGGGAGGCTTTTTTGCCTGGGGCAGCAAAAAAGCCAGAGCTGGCCCTGCCTGTCAACAATCCCTTCAAAGACATGGGCCCTCTGACTCCAGTTCTACTGATCACGATACACACTGGCAGGACTGATGAGAGAGTAGAAAGGGAGGACAATTGTACCAGGGGTCTCAGCTTAGGGCCAGGGTCAAATGGGAGCGGGAGAGGCCCCAGCGAACATAGTATACCTGGGCCTCAAATGGCTCTCGGTGCGCTTGCACACTCGACAATAGGCTCCAACACTATTCTACTTGAAGACCCTAGCAAAACACCTATTAACATGGAAGAGGCCAAGGGAAGGGCCATATGATACAAAGCAATATTCTCTTAATTTTCTGTTTCTGTTCTTCTCTCACTATACCTGGAACCTCTCATGGTGCCTGCATTTTTCCAGAGTTACTTCTGGTGAGATATTGTTCCTCTCTTAGGTCACCAACGGGAACAAATATAGTCCCATGCTCCTTTCCACCCCCCCCTCCCTTTTTTTTCGCTATGCTCATGGATGCATTTCATGACTTTGACAAGTGGTTATTTATCCAGTTCCATATTCATAGGAAGTAGTTCAATCTGCAGAGCTTCCATGCTCCTATGTTTTGCTTTTTTCAATCAGCCTATAGAAAACTGAATACTATACCAACCTGTGCAAGGGAATGATCATGTCTATCCAATCGATAAGATCAACATTGCTCCTCTCATGTTTGTGGAGAAGTTTTGGTATGTAAGCAGTATGATGTTACAAAATGCCACTATTGATGAGATTACCCATCATATCGCTCAGACCAGCTCTGCATTTGTAATTCTGTCGTATTATCTGTGGAACAATAGGAGAATTCAAATAAGCTCTAAGCTAAATGTCTATTAGGCAGCAATGGTTACAATGCTTCTTTATGCTTGTGAAACACGGACACTGGATCCACTACCACATTAGGAACCTGACCTGTTCCATATGCGCTGTCTTTGGTGTGTTTGCAGGGTCAAACTGTGGTATAAGGTTCCCAATATTGAAATCCTTAATCATTGTTGGATGGCTGACATTCAAAGCATGCTCATAAAAGCTAAACTGCAATGGTCTCAGGATCTCATTCATAAAACCTGCTTAAGAACATCCGAGGCCTTGTTTTATGGACTGCTAAAGCAAGGCATCCCGGCAAGAGGGAAGCAAGAGCCCATGACAGAGCAAAATGGCAGCAGGTTTGTCATGTCTCTGTTAACCGCTTTGAAGCATCATGCATTAACACCTCAAGTGAAAAACATGAAGAGTGCAAAGACAGGATTCCACAGCCTGCAAGAGTCATGTTCCACATGTAACCATGTTTGCAGTTCTTGCTTTGGTCTGACCTCACATATATGTGTTCACCAGTAGTATTTACTGAATCCTCATATATTGACTTTGACATTGATGTGAAACTCCATCATCATATGATGGTGCTCTGAGAACTCTGTGCCAATGTGAAGTATGGGTTACAGCTGCCTCATAAGAAAAGGTACATGTTAGCTAGGGTAGGTATTTTTCCCCAGTGATGGGCTAGAGGAGGCTTTAGGGTGATACCGTTATAAAAGTCTTTCACCCAAATGAAAGAAAGTGTGGGGCAATTTCCTTGCCTCTAATAAAGTTCACCCCTTTTCTGCCTGCTATTAAATCATCCCTACCAGAATTGATATCTCTGAGGCTCAGAAAAATGTTCTGGAGAGCAAATACTTGGCTTTTGGAATGAATTGAAGTTATAGCAAATGGCAGGTATTTAAAATTCTCCATGGTAAAGTACACCAGATGCCCCTTTAAATGCTTTTTCCTCAGTTCTCAGTTCAAATAACATAAAGACACTTTTCTGTACTATCAATATAGTAAGTGTTTTTCCAGGACAAAGTAAACATTTCCAGCAAATGCACTTAATGTCTTTTTGTTTGCCAACCTGTGTTGCCTCCCTCTTTAGTAATGGGTATGAGAAAGCATTTTTCTGTTTCAATAAGAAAACAAAATAGATTTCTCAGTCTCTCACCCATCCTATCTGTAAGTGCATGCACCACTGGGACACAAGGATGATTAAAGGGGAATTTTCATGGAAGCCCCTTGTTAAATAGTGGTAGCACATCATTATCAGTTTGGAAACTCTTTGAACATGGACTATGCAAAACCATGTTTTTGTGTTGTTAGTTTTTTTTGAGACCTGGAGAAAAAGGAAGACCCTTTTTAAAATTCAGTTTAAACACCTGACTGTGTGATTTTATTTCATTTGACAACCAGCCTCTGAAACAATCAAGTGACTAATCCAGATTCACTATTTTATTAGCATTCTCTATAATGTGACATACATATATCTCTTACACTTAAATTAATGGGATATAGGTTATTCAAAGAGATAATGTACTCTAAATTATTCCATATGAGCTGGGCTATACCTTAAGTCTTTTTGCTCCTAAAGCACAAATTCCTTCCCAACTAACTTGAACAAGAATATCATTTACTTACAGAAATCTTAGGAATTATGAAACACGGGGGAACATGTCTCACATACAGTCCTGTTGTAGACAGGGGTTAGATGCCCACTAGCTAGTGTGTTGCATAATCTATAATTAAAAATAAATCTGAAAGGGATTTTTTTCTATAGGGAGGCTTGTTTTCTAGCCCAAGGTGAATATCTCACCTGACAAAACATCAGTTGTATTTTTGCCATAAAAATGCCAACAGTCAAGCGCTTTTCCTGACTGACTGAGGATAAATTACTACAACATCATTGCAGGGTGATGATATATAGGCTAATGAAAAGGTAGTGATTGCAAGACTATAATTAATTGAAATAGCTTGGAGATGCAATAGACACTTGATAGAAACTTCGGAATTTAACACTACTGTCAGTGATAGATTCATAGATTTTTGTGGCCAGAAGGGATCACTATGAACATCTAGCCTGACTTGCATACCACATATAGGATGGATGTATAGATTATAATTGCTGATTCATACATGAGCTACAGTATTTTTCTAAATGTATATTTACTGTCTTATCACTGAGCCAAATCTCAGTATTTTGGCTGGTGTGGGACTTTTCAGGCCCTCAAGACTTACTGTAAAATCTCAGGATTTGGGGGGGTGTCACAGCCTGGAGCGTTCCTGGTGCCATGACCACAGGTATAGCAGCTGTGAAAATGGCATTGACTAGAACAGAAAGGTAATACAGGGTCCAGGCTGATGCAAAGAGGACAGTTGTTGAGTTCTTGAGTACCCCATTGTCTGGATTCACTTATAGTTGATACAGTGTATAACTGGTGCACAAAATAATTGAAGTTTGTATGATAACAGGGGTTTTTTATGTTTGTTTGTTTGTTTTGTTTTAATTGCAGATACATGAGATACCTAAGTGGTGTAGGAGAGCCATCAGAGAGGTAAATCTTAGAGTTTTCAGTTTCCCATTATAGTCAGATGTGAATACTGCTCTATTACACAATTCCTCTGGTTATTCATAGATTGCCTGTGTACTATTATGATTCTAATATCTGGGGAAACAAATAATGTTTACAATAGGCAGGTTGATACAGTTCTGTCAAACGTACAGCTTCAGGAGTGTCACCAGGTTATGCAGCTGCCTCTCCAGTACAAGAGCAAGAAGACATCTCCTGGAAATAGAAAGGCAATATATTTAAAACTAATACAAGAAAATACTGTTTACACAATTCATAATTAACCTGTGGAACTCCCTTCACAGGTGCTCAGTAGGATTTTTAAAAACAAGAATTAGACCTTCACATGGATAATGAGAGCATCCACAGCTATATTTGATAGGATAATACACAGACACACCCCATGACATGAACTGTCACGTTTCAGGCCTAATTAAACTGATTGTGGTTAGGAAGAACCTTTCCCTGTGAGTGGATTATTGTATAATTATCAATTATTGGATTATTTGCACCTTGATCTGAATCATTAGTCAGAATCAGGCTACAGGACTAGATGGCCATTTGATATGACCCAGTATGATGATTTTTTGGTTCTTATAGTGTTTGCTGGTTTTGCTCTAGTGCTTCATATAAGGTATTGCTGACTCAATGACAGGGCCGTCTCTAGGATTTTTGCCGCCCAAAGCAAAAACAATTTTGGCCGCCCTCCCCTCCCCCCCGTTCTTTAATTACCCAACCTCCGGCCCCACCTCAACTCCGCCCCTTCCCCAAATCCCCAGCCCTGCCTCCTCCCCCCAGGCTCTCAAACCTAGGAGGGAGGGAGGGGGAGAAGCGGCACCCACGCCGCGGCCACTCGGAGTCTCCCCCCCTCCCAGGTTTGAGGGAGGGAGGAGAAGAGAGGGAGGGGGGAGACTCCGAGTGCCCTCCCAGGCTCTCAAACCTGGGAAGGAGGGGGAGCAGCGGCACGCGAAACAGCTGTTTCACGCGCCGTGGCAGCTTGGGATCTCCCCCTCCCTCCCAGGTTTGAGATCCTGGGAGGGAGGGGGAGACTCCGAGTGGCCGCGGCGCAGGCGCCGCTTCTCCCCCTCCCTCCCAGTGCCCAAGCCTGGGAGGGAGGGGGGGAGCAGCAGCGCGCGAAATGGCCGCTTGGGATCTCCCCCTCCCTCCCAGGTTTGAGAGCCTGGGAAGGAGGGGGAGACCCCGAGCCGCCTCGGCGCGCGAAACAGCTGATTCGCGCGCCGCTGCTCCCCCTCCCTCCCAGGCTTTAGAGCCTGGGAAGGAGGGCGAGTAGCGGCACGTGAATCAGCTGTTTCGCGCGCCATGGCAGCAGCAGCAGAGGTGAGCTAGGGTGGCTGGGGCACATTTTTAGGGGCGGCATTCTGGCGCCGGCCATGCCGCCCCTAAAAATGTGCCGCCCCAAGCACCAGCTTGTTTTGCTGGTGCCTAGAGCCAGCCCTGCTCAATGAGACATCTGTGATGACAGTAGACACCTCAAACAAATTGAAGTTTATCCCCCTTTTCTCTTCCTTTGTCCCCACAAACACATACAGTCCAATTGTGGTTATAGTAACTACTGACCAACACGCCCTCCCCTCAGGGCTGGTCTACACTTGGGGGGGAATCGATCTAAGATACACAACTTCAGCTACATGAACAGCGTAGCTGAAGTCGAAGTATCTTAAATTGATTTACCTTGGGTCCTCACGGCGCGGGATCGACGGCCGCGGCTCCCCCGTCGACTCCGCTACCACCGCTCGCTCCGGTGGAGTTCCGGAGTCGACGGGGAGCACGTTCAGGGATCGATATATCGCATAAAAGGTTATAGGGGTTCCCTGATTTTCTAGAACCAGCTCTGGAATTTGATTGAAATTGAATTGGAACTGGGATTCCAAAATGCCTGGTATGTTTCAAGTAATCTTACGAAACTTCTTGTGCAATAGAATCCCAATGAAGGTCTGATTTCAGAAAACTTGAGTCACATCACACTATGCAGGCCCAGTTACAAGTTAACAAAAACAAAAATTAGCAGAACTAAGTAAACCAAAATTAGTAACAGCATGTTTCTTGCCTAAGGCAACATATACAGTAACTAATGGATGATGACAGATGAATCTTCAGTTCTCCTTTTAATTCGTCTAATAAATTAAATCAGCAATTTTCATCAATGTCATTGACACTCAGGGGCATATCCTGCCTATGGGGGTCTGGAAACCCAGTGAATTTTAACCCTTTGAGTTTGCTTTTCACATCAAGTAGAGGCAAGAGTGTCGTTAGTAGAACTGGGCGGGAATTTTTCAATGAAATATTTTTTTGCCAGAAAAGGCTGATGCATCAAAACCAAAATGTTTGTATTAAAGGGTTGCATTTGATTAGTTTCCCAATTCAAAACATTTTTTGGGGGAAAAAAAAGGTTGAAATTGGTAGAAATGTCTCATATGTTTCATAGAATCATAGGTTTAGAAGGAATCACCAAGGTCATCTAGTGTAACCCCCTGCCAAGAAGATGCAGGATTTCAAAACTTCTGAAACAAAGTGTTTTGGTTTGTGCTTCTAAATGGCTTTTTGTTTCAAAATGTAACTTATTTTTAAAAAAAGTTTGTTAAAAGGTTGACATTGAAATGAAATATCTCGAAATTATTTAAATGAAATGTTTCAATTGACCCAAACTGATTTTTTGTTTGTTTGTTTGTTTGTTGGTTGGTTGGTTCATGAAAAATTTTGAGATTTTGACTCTTTCCTGATTTGGGACAAGAAAAAACATATGAAATCTTGAAAATTCTCCCAGGAAGGAAAACAATTTCCCACCAAGCCATAGTCATTACCAATATAGAGGGAGTATTCTCTCAGGGGGTGCCATTAGAAATACAGAATTCTACCAGGTGATGATGGGTGACCTACTTAGATACAGCCAGGATGATTCCACATGCACGTTCCACAGGAAGAGCTGTTCAACAGACACATTGAGAGTCTGGTTCCCACAAAAGCAGGAGTTCATGGGAACCTACCCTGTTCCATAGCTCATCATCAATTTCCTTCTTGGGAGGGCTTCATATTAAAAAAATAAAATATTGATGGGGTCATAAATCTAGCGAAGGAACAAATTCCAGTAGATAATGATTAGGCACCTTTTTCACACTGTGAAGTATTAGTGGAATTGGACACTGATATGGGTTGACTCTCCTCTCTCTAACACCAGTAAAAAAGTAAATCAGGAGTAGCTTCATTTAGGTTAATGAAGCTGAGAGGAGATTCAGGCCCTAACAATTCAATAAGAGTCCTAAAATATTATTCAGAGCATATCTCATTTTTTGCCTTTATTTTAGTAAACCTAGATACTCTAATAGAAGTAGTCTTATATAAATCCACTGAGATTACACTGAAGACCAATAGATTTTACATAATACCTTGTCATCACTCTTTCTCTAGCCTTTGCACTTATCTATTGAAATGATGACTGTTATACTGATGAGAAATATAATTAATCATGTATTTGATAATATATGCCAGTGATATGATTTTAAAAGGCAGCATTTTAATATGATGAGTTTTTACTGTGAGTAACTCTACATTTAGGAAAGTATATTAACATTTTAGGATGATTAACATTTACATTTTCTTACATTTGTATTTTTTTTATTTCTCAAGCACGCTCACAATTTCTAATACTTAAATTTGGAAATCTCTTAGCAACCCTTTCCAGGATCTGTGTATGTAAATATCAAAAGTAAATACAGACTAGATTTCAATGAGACAGAGTACAATACTACTCAACCAAAGCAGGGTGGGGTAGACCTGTGCAGAGCACTATGGTAAGGGTCCCTTCATGGAGCTCATTTCAGATTAGGACCTTAGATTGTACATTCCTGGGACCCGGGACTGACTTTCCTTGTTCTGGGGGATTTTATATAAGCACTGAGCACATTGCTGCCACTAAACAAATGATAAGAATAAACTTCCTATGTTAGAAAAGAATTAATTTCTGTCACCTACAGTTGTCATCTGAGGGAAAGAGAAAATGTCCTTGTTTGATGGTACAGAGATGTCTACTTGTTCAATTAGTTCCAGAGATTCTTAAACCATAGCATTGTCACTAGTCACCTTCACGACCACAAAAAGTCAAAATGCTAGAGAAAACAACCCCACAGGATAGAAGTAGGGTAACCTTAGTGTTGGCTAACTTGAATCTTTGTCTCATAAATGTTAATACACTCTGAGAGTGGGGGGAGGGATAGCTCAGCAGTTTGAGCATTGGCCTGTTAAACCCAAGGTTGTGACTTCAATTCTTGAGGGGGCCACTTAGGGATCTGGGGCAAAAATCAGTACTTGGTCCTGCTAGTGAAGGCAGGGGACTAGACTTGATGACCTTTCAAGGTCCCTTCCAGTTCTAGGAGATAGGATATCTCCATTAATTTATTTAATTTTATTTATATCATTACCTACACCAATATGACTCCATTCAGCCTTTGTTTTATCGGTGTTTATAAGTATGTTATTTGATAACAATTGAAAAAATAGTTTTATTTTTTTTAAAAGTAGCTTCTCATCTGTCATTATCCAGCTCCATTTCCATCCTTTTCCATGCTTTTGCCTCTCTCTAAGGGTTCTCCACTATTAGTTTTCTACTAGAGACAGGCCCACACTGGAGCACTGATCTGAACACCCTGAAATTTAGGGCAAGTCTGGGTCTGGATCTTCATCTAGCTCTGAACTTCACAATTTGGGCTGCTCTCAATAATGGGAAAATCTACTCTCACAACCTCATTTAGGTGAAGTTCACATAGAGATATATTTCTGTATCTTAACTTCCCAGTTCAAGATCTCTCTCTGTTTCCAACACATGTGATGCTGAACCTACAGCCATCATTAAAATGGATGTAATGTATTCTTAAAAATGTTATTTTCTATTCTCTTTTATACTGGTCCAGTAAAAGAAGTCTATATCAGACACTTACCCGAGTCAATGGTGAATTAGTTTATATCAGTGATACTCAGACTGAGGCTTGTGAGCCACAAGTGGCTGTTTAATGTGTTTCTTGCAGGTCTTTGCAGCACATGATATTAAAACACTGTGTGATTTAACTATTAACCAATCTAAGTTATTAACCAATTGTAGTAAGTGAAGGCAATGTAGTAAGTAAAGGCCTAATGAAGGCCCAGTATGAGGCCTGAACCAAACTAAAGTAATGGTCAAGACTTTGCTAATATGAAGCAAAGTTAAGCTGTGAGCAAGAGGCAGGCCCTGCTCACAGAAGTTGGCAAGGAAAGGGCTGATGTTGCATAGTTACAGCATAAACATGGTACCAAGACACACTATACCGGAACATTCCACAGATAACATGGAACAGGCCGACCCATCCCAATGACAGGGGCAAAAGGGTAAAATGATGGATAGAGTTGTTTTGATCGAACCAACAGGTACAAGGTGAGAGGCGGCACCTTATTACGTAGAGGGGTTGTACCTTGCTACGTAGAGGGGTTGCACCTCAATACGTCAAGAGTGATGTGTAACTTGTTTGTACCTGTGTATAAGAATGTGTCCCTGGGGTGGTGTCTTTGTCCGGCTGAGGGGGCAGTGGAAAGTCCCGCCACTGAGCTGAGTCCATTGCCGAGCGGCACTTTCTAGCAGTATGCCCGGTAGACTAAGTAATCTACAGGGAACTGAAATTGTGTCAGGGTCGCAATAAACCTGGCTGAGGGGCCTTTGTATCTTAGTAGACTCTGTGGTTATTGGGGATTCTCGTCGGGTCTGCTGTGTCAGCTATCTGCGCAGAGCTGGGGCAGCACACAGAGGGAACACACGCACGCAGCCGAGTGATATCAACAGGAGAAAGCAGAAGCACCACACCGGTAGCCTCTCACAACACCAATCAGGATGCTTTTACTATGTTATGAACTAATTGTAGTTGATAAAATAATAATATTTCATTTTTTATGTGAAAATTTATATATATATTGCCGGCACTATTATGATGGGTCCTGTGCTTTCTCCTCTTGTGCGGGGTTCAGGGCACCGTTTCTCACCCCTGAACTGGGGTATCAACTGTCCCACTGTCAGGTCCAGGGTGGTTAGGTATCGGACCTTGCCTAACTGATCAACTAGCTTGTCGATGTGTGGTATCGGATAGGCATCAAATTTGGATACTTCATTCAACTTCCAAAAGTCATAGCAAAACCTCAGGGTTCCATCAGGCTTGGGGACTAGGATGATAGGGCTGGACCACTAGCTGTGGGATTCTTCAATAACCCCGTGTTCCAGCATCTTCTTCAGTTCTGTTCTAATTTCTTTCCTTTTAGCTTCTGGTATTCAATATGGTCTTATTGTCACCCTTACTCCTGGACTGGTGATGATATGATGTTGGACCAGTGTTGTACGGCCCGGCTGTGTACAGAACACGTCTTGGTTCCGTTGGATCATATCAATGACCGCTGTTCATTGTTCTGGTGTTAATTCGGGGGATATCCTCACCTGCCCCTGTGGATCATCTGTCTGGGGTGCAGCTCCCTGAATGACCAGGAATGTCTCAGTCATGCCAGGGCTTCAGTAAGTTGATGTGGTAGATCTGCTCTGGCCTCCGGCGGTCTGGTTGTCTGACCTTATCGTCTATCTCCCCAATGGCTTCCACTATCTCATATGGCCCATGCCAGCTGGCCAGGAGTTTGCTTTCTGCTGTTGGCACTAGTACCATCACCCAGTCTCCCAGCTGAAATCTCTGTACTTTTGCCCTGCGGTTGTAATATGTCCGCTGGGCCTCTTGTGCTTTTTCCAATTGTTCTCGTAGTATGGGGGTTACTTGAGCTATTTGCTCTCTCATCTGTATCACATGCTCAATGACATTCTTTCCTGGGTTGGATTGTTCTTCCCAACCCTCCTTGGCAATATCTAATATTCTGCGTCGGTGGCGTCCATATAGTAGCTCAAAGGGAGAGAAACCAGTGGATGCACGGGGGACTTCCCGTATTGCAAACATCAGGTACGGTAGAAGGGTATCCCAGTCTTTTCCATCCTGTGCTACCACCTTCCGGATCATACTTTTAAGGGTACGGTTAAACCGCTCGACCAGGCCATCTGTTTGTGGATGATAGACTGAGGTCCATAGGGCCTGGATGCAGAGCAGGGTACATAAGTCCTTCATTAATTTCGACATGAAGGGGGTTCCTTGGTCAGTCAGGATCTCCTTAGGCTTGCCCACTCTGGCAAAATCTTGGAGTAGTTCTTTTGCTATTGCCTTGGATGTGGGGTTTCTTAAAGGAATGGCTTCTGGATACCGTGTGGCGTAGTCAAGGATGACTAGTACGTTTTGGTGGCCGATCTTTCTAGCAGGCCCACTAGGTCCATGGCGATCTTCTCGAAAGGGACTTCAATAATAGGCAAAGGTACTAATGGGGCTCGCAAGTGAGGTCAGGGGCTATGCAACTGGCATTCTGGGCAGGAGACACAATAGCGTTGGACCTCCACGCGTATTCCTGGCCAGCAAAACCTTCTTAGGATTCTATCCAGTGTCTTGTCTCCTGCTGCATCCGAGTCGCCTCCTATTGGGCAGTGGCTTGGACATGGGTAGCCTCCTACTGGGCTGCAGTGGCTTGTATTAGGGCCTTCACCACATCATCCATCTTAGGGATGGGCTGGTTTTGGTTAACCCTGGTTTAAATCCCCAGCGTGGTAATCCCACCCCGACACAACATGTGGCAAATTGCCGGCACTTGGGTCCCGTGCTTTCTCCTCTTGTGGGGGGTTCAGGGCACCATTTCTCACCCCTGAACTGGGGTATCAACTGTCCCACTAATGTCCCAGAAAAGGGGAGTGGAGAAGGAGGGACCCAGGCCCGCCCTCTACTCTGGGTCCCAGCCCAGGGGCCCTAGGGATAGCAGCAAACCACTTGAACTAGGGATTCCTTCCCCTGGGCTACTTCCCTCTCCGGCCCTTCAGCTTGTGGGGCTTCCTGCCCTCTCTCCTCTTGGGACAAGTTTCTCCCAACCCCTTGTGTCTGTAAAGTCCCTCTCTGCACAAGCCATGTTTTCCTTTACCTAGGGTCTTGGTCTTCTGGCCTGTCACAGCACTTCTCCAAACTGCTCTCCTCCAAACTGCTCTCTGCTCCAATACCAAACCACCCTTTGCTTCAATTCCTTCCACTGTCTGATTGAAACAGGGTTTTTTTTTATCAGGCAACTGGCTTCAAGTGCTCTAATTGGCTTCAGGTGCTCTAATTAATCTATAGCACCTTCTCTTCCCTCTATAGGGAATAAAGCTCTCATCATCCTGGGGCTTACAGATCTCCCCTCAATCACTCTCATGGTGTCCTCTGGCCATGCTGTATCACTATATATAGTGCATATATATATATATATATATGCAAATTAGATACAATCAATTTAGGCTTAAATAGAGACTGGGAATGGCTGAGCCATTACAAACATTGAATCTATCTCCCCATGTAAGTACTCACACACTTCTTATCAAACTGTTTGCACTGGGCTATCTTGATTATCACTTCAAAAAATTTTTTCCCTCTTACTTAATTGGCCTCTCAGAGTTGGTAAGAAAACTCCCACCTTTTCATGCTCTCTGTATGTGTATATATATCTCCTCAATATATGTTCCATTCTATCCATCCGAAGAAGTGGGCTGTAGCCCATGAAAGCTTATGCTCATATAAATTTGTTAGTCTCTAAGGTGCCACAAGTACTCCTGTTCTTTTTGCGGATACAGACTAATACGGCTGCTACTCTGAAACCTATATATATATATATATATATATATATAAATGAAACAATGAATTCACAGTACTATAGCTCTTTGGGGTAATGTTGATCATTAATTTGGCTACAAAACCACCGAGGTGAGAGTCTCAATGGTTTACTTACTGTCCTATCTGTAAGCTTTATAAGAAAATGCTTGATATTTGAGATAATTTGTCCACAAACCTAAACTGGTAAGTGTCCAAAGATGAACTTGCTAGTACTTAGTTATTAGTATAACTGTAAGAATCTGTTTATTTATAAACATAAATCGGACACTGGTCAGATGAACCACTGTGATCAGCATATAATAGGGGAAGCTGAATTGAAACACACGCTATTCTTAGGATTTTTGCTTTCTGCCAGTATTTGTGCTATCTGTTTAATTTTTGTTGTGATGAAATTAAGTTAATTTTAGGCAGAAGCAAAAGTTTATAAATGTTAGATCATCCATATAGGGAAGAGAAACAATACCATGTAATTTAATCCCCAAATTTGATTAGCCAACCTGGACTATAAAAGGAATTCACTCAGTACTTCGGGAACAGTCCACAGCTCCAATATGCTCACTGATACCCCTTGGTGAACAATTTTAAATAATGAACAAATTTATAAAGCAATTATGTTCTGTTCCTAGCCAATTTTCAGACAGAAGTGGCTAAACGCATTACATATGTATAATCCACAACAAATAGCTCAAACAGCTCCAATAGTTTTGGAAGATTTTCTCAGTTTTAAGGTAACAAGTTTAGTTTGGATTTGTATGAAAGTTTATGTTCTTATTTTATCAAAGCTATTCCTGTTTTATCTGAGCTACCTCTATGAAATAGTAAACTTACCAGTTGTGTTTATTCCAGACACCGGTGAGTTTACCTGAACAATACAACAGTGTCTCTGACTAGGGAGTGAAAATTGTAAGTCTTAGTTCTAAATGTAATTTGTATGGAAAACATGAGTACTGAAGAATATTCTTCATCTTGTACAGCCATGATTATAAAGGAACACAATTGTATTGCAGAAAAATCTATTTATGCTTTTCTTGATGGTGGCTTTCTGGATGGTTTTGGAAGCTAATCACAACTGAACTCTGGTTTATGAGTGGTTTCGTCAATATCCCAAATATGGCATCTGATTTTTCTATATGTACTCGCTCTATTAAGGAAGTTAAATCATCAATTGAATTTGATTGCACTGCACATGAAATTTAAGACAGGTATAAAGTACCACCAGCCATCAAATGCATTGCTACCAGCAAACTGGCAAATAACCCTGTTTCTTAACTATTTCGTTACATGTATTGGCTCAATACATCTCTAAAACTGGGCAATCTAGCTAAAGTTTGTGTTCTATAAACTGCATGGCTCAAGTGGGCTTTCCAGTGAAGTGTGTTTTGTCATTATTGAGTTTCTCTGCTGTATAATTTTTCAACTTTTAATAAACTCTGTGAAATCCGCAAATTCTAAAACAATCTTGTTGCTATGTCTTCATAGCAAGGAGAGATGCAAGGAGGACTCCTCTGATTTTTCAGATAGGATTTGTTGTCATTGTAACCAACAGTGTCATGAAATAGGAAACATTAAGCTTAATTCTGATTTGTTGTGACTCCTGTGTTTCCACTTGCTTTGAGCATTGCAACAGTAGAAACTGTGATTCTAACCTGGAGTCAAAATAACCAACCAACCAACCAACCACATATAATGTTTATTAAAACAACACAACAAAAAACAACACTGAATTTAACCCACTTCACCCCACCCCAGATATTACCAACTTTCTGTTGTAAAATAAAACTTTTCAACAGGTACAATCTGTGGGTCTCAGATGTTTTACTCTGTTTTTACTATGTGATTGAAACTGGTAAGGAACTTTGCCAGCCCTCCATCTCGTTTTCAAACTGCAATGAGATAGGCACTTCAAAACAGCACTGATTAGAGAAGTTCACAAAGATAGTAAAGCAAAAGTAACTGATCCTGTGGAAAAGCATAAAATGTGTCTAAGCTTTTTCTTCTCTTCCTTTATTTAATCTCTCAAAAAGCAGAAGGAAAGGGAAGGGATAAAATTGTCTCTAGTTGTTTCCTGTCCATTTCTATAGACATTCTTCTTTTTTTGCCTGAGTACAGCTATGCCTTTAGATTACACCTGATTCTTTGCCAACAAACACCTTTTCAAAAGGTTTGTGCTATTTATTTAATGATTTTGGAATCTCTATTCAGACTTCTGCAACTGCAGCTTCCTTCTCCATTCGATGCGGGCAATATAAACCTCACTTTTTATTTATTTTTTCCCCTGAAGAATGAAGCTCAACCACTTCACCTTTCTTTGTCCATGCTGAAAGAAAGACAGGAGGCCATGGATGTGGTTTAATTAGGGGGCACCTTTATTCACTCATAAATCTGGGAGTTCCTGGTAACAAATTTTACAATGCAGGGAAGGTTTGTTCCCCGCTGATCCAGCCATAGGAACCCCAAGCCCCCCTTACTCAGCTCCCACCAGAGATTTCCCTTCAAATCCTTCTCCTATCCAATTTATCTGATAATCGTATCCCTTCCATACTGAGTACATGTACTGGACATCTCCCCCAAGGAGGCACCAGCAACATGCTTGGCTGCCTCTTTCCCATCCCGCTGGGTTTCCAGAAATCCACAGATCATTTTATTTTTAAACCAAGGTGAACCATATTTGCATCCAGTGTCCACTCCCAAGCTGCCAAAGAATGTATAAGATGCAGAAGCTGGTCCCATAGCATACTTCAGTTTGCTGATATGAGTTGCAAATCCTGTAATGATGACACCTCTGTGATGTTTTGGGGATCATCCCGACCAGTAAGGGGTTCTCTCACAACATGCCTTATAATTTTGGGTGCCTTAATGCTATGATGCTATGGCTCAGAGCCTTGACACCAATAGCCAACCTACAAGCACAAAGGCCTCATCCTGTCTTCCACCAGCCTAGTTACTCCTAGCAGGGAGACCTCAACAGGCCATCCAGTCCTGAGTATCCTCTAATCTACCAGACACTTGAACTTTTCCCCTTTACTTCATCACACTCAGAAGTGTGAGAACAGCCCCCAGTTAGCAGTTCACTTTGGGCGGGATACTCCAGACAGTTTGCACACCAGAGACCCATGTGGTGTAAAAATAAACAAAAACTTGTTTTTTAATAGAAAAAACATAGACTCAAAGATGAAATAGTAAGGACAAGTGAACACATACAGGTTACACAAAAATAAACATAAAGATGCAACTTCAAGTTTCACACTTCTATATTAGATTAATTTCCTTTTCTAATAAGATTTATCTCTTACCTCTGAACAGTTCCCCAACATACCCTTTGTCATAGAAGGGATACAGTGTTTCACAGACAGTACCTTGCCTACATGCTGGCCTTCAGTTTCTAAATATCCTTCCCTTTAAACCCCTTCTCTTTTCTGGGTTTGTAGGTCTTTCTTTCTTTCTTTCTTTCTTTCTTTCTTTCTTTCTTTCTTTCTTTCTCTCAGATCATGATGATTCATCCTAGGGGAAATTCCCTCCTCTCTTAGTTTTCCAAGTCTGGGCCAGTTTCTTTTTCAGTTTCAAGTTGTTTCCATGTTTTCCCACTAACTCTAGTGGTCCACCATTGTATTTCCTGTGTGAACAATGAATGGGTACTTGAAATTAGTTCTGTGTAAATGACTGGTTCTGTAAACTCCCTACTGTGAGGTGCACTTGAGATTTAGTAGTTCCAGTCATGAGCATACTATTCTGTATACATAAATACATAGATTGATAATCACAGTCCGTATACATATCTCATAATGAGTGTCAAGTTCAGAACATTATGAGCTTTCATAAAATACCTTCCTTGTTATATATTTATACTTTTATACAACCAGATGATTCAATTGCTTAATTTTTGATTATCCATGTGGGGTGTCTGGATCCTTTATTGTCACACCACCCTTGACAGTCTGATGCTGGAGTTTTGACCACTGGATAGCACGTTGGCTGTGTTGTTTTCCAACCACTGAATATGTTTAATTTTCCCTGAAATGACCACCGTAAGCCCAAGGATTAAGGGGATCCTTTCCCCATTTTTAATATCCATACTTCCTCCAGCAGTTGCTTCGTACTCATCTGAATCGCCCAGGCCAGTAAAGGGTTCTCTCACCCCTGAAGGTGTGTGCTACCAGATCTCTTACCATCCTGAGTCTTTCTTGCTCCCAGTCAATTGCTGGCCTACAGCATTTCCTAGTTGTACCAGGGACTCTCTGCTTCTAGCAGATTCTAGGCCACAGTGCCTTCTAGCTGTGCCTCAGTTTCCATCACCCAGTAGAGGGTTCTCTCATCCCTTGAAGCATGACACCACTCTGAATCTGCTCTCCTCCCAGTGGAGTTCTGGCCCACAGATTTTCTTAGCTATGTCAGTGTCAGGAGTGCTGGAACAATTTGTATGGTGGGGGGCTGAGAGCCATTAAACCAAACTGTAAACTCTGTATATCATGGAAACCACTTCCAGCCAGAGGGTGTGGCAGGACCCCCAAAACCTCTAGTCCCAGCACCTCTGGTCAATGTCACCCGTCACTCAGCAATTTTTACCTACTTCTAGTGGAATTCTAGGCTACACCATTTCCTACTTATGCCAATATCTTACCACTCCTAGCGGATCCTGCGCTACCTCAATGTTTAGCTGTTCCTCAGTTTCCCTCACCTCATAAAGAGTAGAGATACCTCTCTCACTCTTCTAGGCAGCAAGTAGGGCAATATTGTGACCTTGACCTGGCTGTAACTGTGTCCTCCCTTCCTGCCCATCCCTGTAAGCTGTCCCCTTACCATCATGATTGCAAGGGAGCCCTTAAAGGGTCAATGCCTCTTTTCTTTCACCTAGCCGGTCAAAGACCCTCTCACAGAAAGATTGCAGTGTGTACATTTTCAGTGTCCATCTCTAAAATTATCATTAATGGACAATTGCATCATTGACTATTGTTGTTTAATAGTGTCAGCTAAGAGTGATAGTTTCATCTTTCAACTGACATATGGGAAAATATGTGTATTAATCCAAGTGCATTGAAATGAGAATAAACTCCTTGTTTCCTCATTTTTTCTCTGATTAATTGGTTATGTCTCCCCCCATCCCATGACTTACTCAACCATTTTCAAAGTTACATGGCTGATCTATTCTGTATTAACGTCTAGGGTTAAATCCTAGTCTGAGATACAATGAGGTAAATATAGAATAATTTAAATGAAGTTAAGGTAGTTACTTTGTATTTTCACCCATGTAGCAGAAAAGATAATCTCACTCAGATCCTTTAATTAAGAGTACAAACCTTACTGGAAAGATCAATCAATATTCTGTTGAAAAATATAACTTGTGATAAGAACCTGTAAAGCTCAAAATAAGACATTTAAGTAACATTCTAAGCCCCAGTTGCCACCCTCCAAAAATATTGTAACCTTATTTTTTCTTTCAAGGACCTAATCAAAGCCACTAATATCTTCTGAAATACTAGGCATGAAGCCAGAACTCCATAGGGTGTCTTCTACATTTAGTATCACACTCAAATGACCATTTTTATCATCACTTCCAAACTTTAATCCTAAAAATAATAGCATTATCTCAGCTGGTGGACTTCTCTTCTTTTTAATCATTCTGACCTCTGAGAAATGAGAAAATACAAGATTCATATTGACTGCCAAGACAAAGGGAGTTCTGTGACTAGTTAAATGATTGAAGATAATTGCTGTGTCTTGTAAAAATATATATGGGAACAATCAAGGTAAGTTTCCAATTAAGCTATCCGCTTTAGTATCACAAATCAAAAATATAAATAATTGTTTATGGACAGTTTTCTTTTAGACCCTGACTCTCAACGCACTTAAACACATGCTTAACTTTAAGCTCATTTAAGAACATCCCTGTTCAGCAAAAACTTAAATATGCACTTTTAACGTTTAGTATGTGCCTAACTCCCAATGGCTTTAATGAGATTTAAGTGATTATTCAAGTACTTTGGAGGATGGGGTCTGTGATAATTTTTACTTGAGACATCTAGGCAAGTAGAGGAAGAAAACAAAAAATATTAACTGTGTTAGCTATACCAGCACATGTTAAATGTCTGACATATTTACGTTGTTTCATTTAAGAAATTGTAGTAAAGTTAAAAAAAATAGCTTCAGCTCTTAATGCCATCAAGCTAAAAATAAAATATTACCACTTCTTACCTGACAGTTTATCTGAGATTATGTGCACTTAAATAATTTCAAAGTTGATAATGTATTATAAAACTCTCCAAAAAAGCTGAACAACCCCATTGTATTTCTGGGAGGCTCATTATTCTATAGGGCATAAAATCTGTCTGTTGAGAGTAAAAGTTCCTCCAGTAAAAAGAGATTTGGCCCAACCTCTGCCCTTGAATGCATGTGCTGCATGGGAGCTGAAGACATAACTTGGTTCTTAACAATAACACTATATCTGGAATTTATAAAATCTATAGTTCTTTTTCTCTGTAGGCTTTACTAGGAGCAGTAGACCTATTCTATGCTATTATATTCTGTTCAGGATCTTAGACCAGATACATTACTGAGGTATCTAAGCACAATTTGAACCTCATGTGTGTATTTCTTCTACCACTTGAAAGGTGAGTCTGATGTCTTCATAGCACAGTACTTGATCCTCTGAGAAAGTTCCACAACTCCACAACTATAAGGACTACTGCTTAATTGTGAAACAAAATGGGATTTAAGCATGATTTAGGTGGTGCAAAGGCCTTATCCTGGGAGTTAGTCTAGATGACCCTTTGCGTCACTTCTAACCCTATGATTCTATGATACTACACAGGGTTGATTTTCACATTGTTAGAGCTTCCCCTAATGGCTACTATCCCATTATTCCCTCTACAGATGTTTTTCCTGGCACAATAGGTATTTAGCAGGAATGATAATACAATCTCAACTGAATTTGTTCTTTTCAGCAGATTACCTGTTGGTGTCCAGGTTGGGGAAAGATGTTCATCATAAACACAACTTCCAAAATTACCCCTTTACTTTCATGCCTGATACCCAGCCCTGAAGAACATTGGTGGCATCCAAGGATGGAGATGATGATACCATGAAGACAGTAGTTTCACCATGCAAGTGGTATGGAGCTACATTGAGGATCCAATCTATGCATAGATCTGATGTTCTGGCCACAGGGAAGTATGCACTGGAGAATCTTGTTTCTCTAAATGAGAAACTACAGACTCACTTAATACCTCCACATGGTAATAATGCCCTCTGATCCTCATGTAGGGCTCCAATTAAAGTCTGTGGAAGTCACGTGCCATCCACATTCCATATCAGAATGTGCGAGGGGTGGCAGCAAAAGTAGATGAATGGCTGTGAGGTGCTACATCCGTGCAATCAGCATCAAGCCAGGTTGGGAGCCTTGTTTTTTTTGAACTTCAACAAAAGCTGAAATCTGCAAAGGTTTGAACCCTGTCTGATTTTGAGTAGGTCCTAGATTCCATGTGAGCTTTTTGAAGTCCTTAATAAAATATCTTGCATCTATATTGCGTTAAAAGCCTATGCATGGTAAGCCACTTTATGAAAACTAAATAAGGGGCAAGAAGTGCATAATCTTCTAAATTATTACAACATAGTTAGTTCTGATCATTTTTTTTTTAAAGATCTCTTTCCATTCTATGTGCTAAGGGTCAATTTCTACCAAACTTTAAGCATGTAATATGAGTGCATAACTAGGTCCTAACTTCGCACAAAATTGTATTTTTCAGAGTTAAGGTATTGGAGCTATAAAAAGAAAGTTATTTTGGTTTTATTTTGGCCTAAGATGACTGACAATGTCATTTAAAAAATAAATATATATTAAAAATAATATGGAGACCGTCAAGGCTGCTTCCCCACTCTGAACTTTAGGGTACAAATGTGGGGGCCTGCATGAAACTTCTAAGCTTAAATACCAGCTTAGATCTGGTCCGCTGCCACCACTCCCAAAGTGCTAATTCCCTTCCCTGGGTAGCCTTGAGAGACTATTCACCAATTCCGTGGTGAATACAGATCCAAACCCCTTGGATCTTAAAACAAGGAGAAATTAACCATCACCCCTCCTTTCTCCCACCAACTCCTGGTGGATCAAGATCCAACCCCCTTGGATTTAAAAACAAGGAAAAATCAATTAGATTCTTAAAAAGAAGGCTTTCAATTAAAGAAAAAGGTAAAAATCATCTCTGTAAAATCAGGATGGAAACTAACTTTACAGGGTAATCAAACTTAAAGAGCCCAGAGGAATGCCCTTTAGCCTTAGGTTCAAAGTTACAGCAAACAGAGATAAACACTTTAGCAAAAAGGTACATTTACAAGTGGAGAAAACAAAGATAAAAACTAACACGCCTTGCCTGGCTGTTTACTTACAAGTTGGAAATATGAGAGACTTGTTCAGAAAGATTTGGAGAACCTGGATTGATGTCTGGTCCCTCTCAGTCCCAAGAGCGAACAACCCCCAAAACAAAGAACACAAACAAAAGCCTTCCCCCCACCAAGATTTGAAAATATCTTGTCCCCTTATTGGTCCTTTTGGTCAGGTGTCAGCCAGGTTACCTGAGCTTCTTAACCCTTTAAAGGTAAAAGGATTTTGGAGTCTCTGGCCAGGAGGGATTTTATAGTACTGTACACAGGTGGGCTGTTACCCTTCCCTTTATAGTTATGACAGAGACTCACAACCTGAATATCAGGTTTAGATTGAAGTGACTGTAAATTGCTGAGATACTCCAAATACATTGCAAAATAGAGATTTCTAATACAAATACTGACAGACCACTAGCCACAGAAGTGTGGCACTACTAATCACTGCCATATTAACACACTTATGAGAAGCCACCTTACTGCTGTCACTGGACTATATGATGTTCTCATTCACTGGATTGATGGTGAGAATTAACACATCAGAGACGAGCTCAGAGGATGGAGCCCCAGAATCCACATGAGACTTGGGGCTGTAATGGTTACACAAAAGCTACAAATAATATCAACTGGATTTGAGAGAAAAAATGCCAGTTTGGAGAAATATTAACTAGAGTTGAATTGTCTCATTACTTAGTGCTCTGCTACTTGTAATCTAATTAACATAAGGACAGACCAATTGTAAACTTATTAAATCTGCTGATGATATAAAATTGAGAAAGCAATGAACCAGAGAGCAAGCAGCAAGTACAATTAAACAGGACTGTGGTCTGGACTGTTCCACAACTGAGGATGTGCTGCATTACTATTTAAGTGGAATTCTGTTTGAAAATATCATGAGATTTAGTAACCTCCAAAAACAGGGGTGGAGTGGGCACTAGGCTAGTGATCCCCTCCTGAGTCTGAGATATTGAGGGATAATTACATGTCCCTTTCTGTTGCAGACACCATTTGCAGAAGTAATGCTTCTTTATGCCTTTCAAAACACAGTATGGCAGGAGGCAGAGGGTGAGGGGAAATTTACTATCTTTACACCTGCAATAAATGATCAATAGGAAAATATTAATGTTAGGTGCAGACAACATGAAAATAAAAGTAATGAAAATGAATTAAATCAAATCAGAGAAGGAATTCCTTCAAATAAACTGAGTAGTGCTGGCTTTACATTTTTTTGTCAGGCTTTAAAGCAATATTTACCAAATGGTTAAAAAAAAACAGGAACAAACTCTCAGGATAGAAGGATAAAGTGAAATGACAGAGGAACACAAATCAGAAGGAGATAAGAAGATTATACAGCTCTTATAAGAGACCACTCACAGATTTTTGCGTTCCAGTCTGCTACAACCTTCTCAAAAAGATACTGTGGCACTTGAAACTGTGAAAAGAAGTGCAATAGAGTTTATACCAAGATCTGAAAGCATAAGCTATGCTATGAATAGCCTAAATCTATGTTCCCTAGAGGGAGAAAGACAGTTAAGAGGAGGTTTAATAGAAGTTTATACAATCTAGGTGCTAAGATGATATCAAGTGGAGCTACTATTTTTAGCTCCTCAAAGATGAGAAGGGAGGATATAATGAAAATAACATGGTCAAATTCACAGCAGATCAGGAGGGAGGCATTTATCCATACAGATATATGGATATGTGGAATACACAACCAAGTAAATCTGTGAATTTTAAGGTAATGCACTATATCCTCTGTCCACTATATTCAGTCTAATGAAGATTACTAGACTAATAGCATGACATGATGAAAAGTATTAGGAAAATATCTAGAGTAGTTTGATCTTGACTATTTTAGTTATTACCCATATACCTACTTTTCAATAAAACAAAAAGAAATAGTGTGTCTCTATTATGCAAAAGCTACATATTATCTCAGCAAACCAGAGCTAACGTGAACTGGGTTGCTCTCATTAGGGAACATAGTCTCTTGATGATGTGGGATTTTCTGTATGTTAGTAATGGGAACTGCATGTATACATCCTTGTTTATCCAGGATTATATTTCTATTCCTCTTTTTTTTTTAATGAATTAGTTATAATACTTTAATTATTGAGCTAAATTTGGCCCTTTATTTATGCGCCCAGCTTCCTTTACGTTCAGTTGGATCTGCACCTTCAGTCAGAATTTGGACCTTTCAGTAGAAATGATTGATCTATTAGATGTATAAATGTAGCAACCATCTTATGTTAACTTCCCCTTGGAGAAAATGGGGAAGATGATGACAGCAGGCATATATATGGAACTCTTGAAAGACCCTCAGTATGGAGGCCCTGTGTCTCTGCAATATTTCCTGTATCTCCCTTCCTCTCAGTCCCTTTGGCCTGCAACAGAAGCCATGATCCCATGGCTCTTCCATTGCCTGTTTAGCTCCAATCCCCTTTTTACTGGGGATTTAAAAGGCAAACTCAGCCCCACCATCTCTTGTTTCAGGCTCATCCCCTCACCATAGGGTGTCTAGATAGCAAGTGTGAAAAATTGGGACAGCGAGTGGGGGGTAATAGGAACCTATATAAAAAAAAAGGCCCAAATATTGGGACTGCCCCTATAAATTAGGAATATCTGGTCACCCTACCTCGCCAGCAACAGAGCCCATTCCCATGCAACACCCACAGAGATATTCATAGAAAGATGGGACAAAGGCAGAGAGTCAGCTGTGACACTGCACCCCATATTCTTCATAGTGATATTATTATGATATGATCATGACATAATTATGATCCATTTTGTACAAGACAGGTCATGTAAGATGTCATTGGGAAAGTTAATATTTGCTTAATATGATTATCCTATTTGTATGCATGTAACATTTTTGTATCTGAAGTTCTGAATATTGAGTATGTATCTGTATTTCACATGTAGTCACACCTGGGTGACACCCACTAGGCAAGACACTTCCAGTCTAAATAGGTAATCGGTCATTAGGGAAAACAATAGGCCTTAGGAGAAGCTTATCCCCCCTGGTAAGCCTTCCTGAGAAAGCTCCTGACTGCCTGTAAGTAATGGCTGCTATGACTTTGCAAGGGCATGTGACCAGACCACACGACTCTGGACTCCATTTTGGGTACCAGTATTTTTCCACAAACTGGGCTGGGAACTGATTTTGCAACAAAGGGTTCCTGCCATATGCTAAAGCTATATAAGGCAGGGAGTGACATTATCTGTTGTTCTTCACTCCCCCACAACCCAACACTTGAGAGAAGCTCTGGGGGGAAAAAAGGACTTGGTATAGGGATAGGAATCCAAGGTGCAAAGCAAGTGCAGCTTGTGCCTTGAGAATCTGCAAGCCTGCTTGTATTATCAGTCAGGATGAGAAATTACTAATTCTTATCCAATTTTTCTAGTGTTTTAGGCTTAGTTTGTGGCTTTGTTTATTTGCTAGGTAATCTGTTTTGACCACTTATAATCACTTAAAATTTATCTTTTTGTAGTTAATAAACGTATTTTATGTTTTAAACTAAACCCGTGTGCCTTTAAGTGAAGTGTCTGGGGAAAAATCTCAGCTTGGTTACCACCAGTGTGCATATTTTTCTCCACATTGAAGGAGCGGTGGACATATTAATGAGCTTACACTGTACAGATCCCTGTGCAGTGCAAGATGCAGGGCCGGTGCAAGGAAGTTTTGCGCCCTAGGCGAAACTTCCACCTTGCGCCCCCCCCCCACAGCCCTGCGGCAGCTCCCCGCCCCCCGAGGAGCCATGCGGCAGCTCCCCAGCCAAGCTCACCTCTGCTCCGCCTCCTCCCTGAGCATGCTGCCCCCGCTCTAATTCTCCTCCCCTCCCAGGCTTGCGGTGCCAAACAGCTGATTGGTGCCGCAAGCCTGGGAGGCTGGAGAAGTGGAGCAGCGACGGCGTGCTCAGGGAGGGGGCATAGCAGAGGTGAGCTGGGGTGGGGAGCTGCTGCACAGCTCCCCCCGGGGGGGGGCATAGGAACGCTGTAAAATTGGGGGCACCGCTTTTTGGCGCCCTCAAATCTTGGCACCCTAGGCAACAGTCTAATTTGCCTTAATGGTAGCACAGGCCCTGGCAAGATGGTATAATTTTGCAGTTATACTCCAGAGTGGGGTGTGTGCATAGGGGGCTGTGAAACTGACCGGTGTCACCCTGTTTGCATTCTGGTAACCCAGTTTGGGTGAGTGGTGCCATCTGCTATCACATTGGGTGATAACAGGGCCTGTGTGAGGCTGGCTGCATCCCCAACTCAGCTGTGTGTCTTAGAGGGGCAGAGCAGTTCCCACAGCTCCCAAACTGTACCCCAGGGGTAACAACCCGTCACACCAGTGATTTACTCAACCGAGGAAGGGTGGCTCCAGGCATGAACCTGGCAAGCAGGTGCTTGGGGTGGCCGCTCCAGAGAGGGGCGGCACGTCCAGGTATTCGGCGGCAATTGGGCGGACGGTCCATCTCTCCTGCTTGGAGCGAAGGACCTTCCACCGATTGCTGCCGCCGATCACGTGTTTTTTTTGTTTTTTGGTTTTTTTTTTTGGCTGCTTGGGGCGGCCAAAACCCTGGAGCCAGCCCTGCAACCGAGGCTCTGGTAAAAGAGGTGATTTTAAAAAAAAATAACATCAGCATCAGTTTTAACACTGAAATCCACCATTTTAATGTTTACTCTGTAGGAAGAGCAAGGAGGGAAAAAATTATGGGCCCGATCTTTAAGAAATCTTAGATCCCATTTAGGCAGCTAAATGAAGCTCAGTGAGAACAACAGGAGTTGTTGGGTGCTGAGCACCTTTGAAAATCTGGTTACTTAGGCCATATCTACTCTACAAACTTTGGTCAACACCTGTGGCTATTACACTGTGGAAGCTTGCAATGCTGGATTGCTACCAGTCAGTAAGAAATCATTTTGCAGTTGTAAAATCCACAGTGGGGTCCACTGTCATGCAAATGTGGAGGGCCATTAATCGTATCCTGCTATGCAAGACAGTGGCTCTAGACAATGCACAGGACATATGGATTTATTTGCAGCTAGGGTTCCTGAACTGTAGTGGGGTGATAGATGGCATGCATATCCCTATTTTGGCCCCAGCCCACCTTGCCACATAATGCATTAGAAGAAGGAGATACTTTTCTATGGTTATGTAAGCATTGGTGGATCACTGAGGATGCTTCACAGATATCAGAGTAGGCTGGACAGAGAAGGTGTATGACACACACATCTTTCAGAACACAGGATTTTTCAGGAAGCTGCAAGCAGAGACATTTTTTTCCTGACCAGCAGATAACCACTGGTGATGTTGAAATGACAATAGTTATCCTAGGGGACTCAGCCTACCCCGGTTGGTCCCCTGGCTCATGAAGCAGTACACTGGTCATCTGAACAGTTCCAAGGAAAGATTCACCCATTGGCTCAGCAGTTGAGGAATGATAGTTGAAAGTACTTTTGGCAGATTGAAGGGACAGTAGTAGTGTTTATTCACTAGATTAGATCTACATGAGAAAAAATATCCTAATGATTATAGCTGCCAGTTTTGTCCTGAATAATATGTGTTAGGCAAAGGAAAAAAAGTTGGTCCCTGTGTTGGAGTGTGGAGGTGGAGTAGCTGTTTGCTGACTTTGAACAACTGCACACAAGGACCATTATAAGTGATCAGTGTGGATCTATGAAGCTGAGGGACGTCTTGAAAGAGAACTTTAACAGTCAGCCATAGTAACATGCTATGCTGGACAATGCTCTCCCTGGCCCTGAATTTTGGGGGGGTTGTTAGGAATTGTGTAGTGTTTGATGTAGATTTATGAATATCACACTGTCTTTTAATGAAACTATGAGTTATGTGTCACTTACTGAATATTTATAATGATTATACTGTGTTCCTAAGTGAACTGATGAGTTCTGTGGTCTTGTTCTATTACAAATAATATGTGCTTTGAGTAGCACTAGGAATTGTGCAGCATATATTATCAAGTAATAAAGATTAAATTATTTCCAGACAGTAAAAAATATTGTTCACCAAAACCAGTACAAAACATTAATGTGCAATTAGAAACCAGTACAGTGCAAACTTAAATTAATGGAGCAAAACCTTAAAATTAGAACAGCAGAAAACATCTGTGTCCATTTCAGTCCATTTCTGCCAAACATAAACCAATCGTGACTCTCACAGGTCAATGTATGCAAAGCTGTGGTCTTCCTTTCTATCCTCGGGTGTCGTGTAGTAGAGGGGTAGGGATGCATCCCATAATGCCAAATGGAATATATTGGCCAAGGCAATTTTCAGTATAAATCATGCACTAATAAGTTGATGCAAAGTGACTTGTGTCGACCCATGTTTGTCATGTAGAGCAGGCCTTATTTAGGTAGTTGACTGGAAGCTCTTGGGTGCAGAGTTCTTTTGAAACCTGTCCATCCTTTTATGTATCCATTCTGTATTTATTTTGTATGTATATGTCTACCTAGCTAAGAGAGATAGACATGCTAAGGGAGATAGAAGAAATGATAAAATGCCAAATTCCCATCTTCTGGTTTTATTCATCATATTGGTTAAGTTATGTCAGCTCTTTGGAATTTTGAAGGCCTCTGTATAACATTGAGGCCACTAATCAAAAGATTTAGACTCAATATCTTTTTTTTTTCCTCATAAACTTTGCAAAAGATAAATTGATATGCTGAGTAGTGACAGTCTTCTTATTTTATTTTCTACTGATCGATCTTGACCAAAGCTAGACCTATTCCAAAAGTGGTTCCTTTGTCCAACCCATTAGTGGCTAAAATATTATTCTGTCAACATTTTAGACCATCTAAAAATGTTTGGAACTCCAGCAAACACTTCAGCTGGGTTATGAACTCTAGAGAACAAGTTCCTCTCAGTTTTTGATAATTAATTTGAAAGCTATTTGTCAGTTGTGCGGTAAGCAGATGGAATGTACTCATAATGTGAGCCAAGTAAAGGGAAAATTGAAAATCATGTCTCCAAGTCAGCAGGAAATTCAAACTTTTCCAAGCATGGGAATTAAAGAGAAATGCAAAAAAACATAAGCTAATGGACAGAATTAAATTACTTTGTCCTAACCTTGTTCTGGGCATGAGTTTTGGAAATGTTTCTCTGACAAGCTCTAATACTTGACTGTGTTAACACTTTTATCAAGACTGGTACAGGAAAAAGGTTACA
The DNA here is from genome assembly GCF_027887155.1 of Malaclemys terrapin pileata. Lineage (NCBI taxonomy): Eukaryota > Metazoa > Chordata > Testudines > Emydidae > Malaclemys > Malaclemys terrapin. The sequence goes on along the minus strand of NC_071507.1, from coordinate 156,208,515 downwards.
ATCTTATGAACTAAAACTCAAAACTCTTAGTACTATCTTCTCCCCTAAGCATCTCAAAGGCCGAGAAAAGGAATACCAAGACCAGAGTAGCTATTTTCTTTGTCATTGCAATTATTTTTTCCCCAAATAGCATCTTTTGTAGAAAAGCGGAATCAAACCAATTCCCAAGCAGTCTAACTTCTTATTAAATTGGTGCTGGAAAAATATTTCTTTACCTGAAATTGATCTTCATTAGGAGCTTAATCACTTATGAGTGATGTCAGAAAGCAGCACTGAGTCACCAGTAGAGTTGGCTGAATATTATGCTTACTTATTCACAGTTCACTAAAGTGAAGTAAGCTGAGAGGAGTGAGCAGTGTGGCCTGAACAACATACCATGACATATAATACAACACTGAGGTGACTGTTCAGGATACCATTTCACTAGAGCCCTTGGTCACATTTCTATATTAGCGGATCATCTTCATGACTATCCTGTTCTCATTTTTTTTCTAAGTGCAGCACCTAAGTCCTCCCAAGTATATTATTACCTCTAGATGGTAAAAGGACTAAATGAAACTTCTGAAAATAGTTACTACTCCTGTCATTTATAGTCACAGGCTTGCATTTAAATATATAGTTAGAAGACTAGCAACAGATTAATCAAAATGGCAGCTATCTAGTATAATGCAACATTTATGGCTGCTTGTCTTCTGACTAACAAATACACAGACTCACCAACTACAAGCCTATCATGACCCTCAGATACCAAGTATTATTATTTATATTTATTATAATAATAAAGGGCCAACTGGGACTGGGGCCTCAGTGTGCAAGGCACTGCACAAACATAGAATAGTGGAGCGTTTCCCCTGAGAAGCTTACAGTCTAAGGAGACAAGGCAGACCATGGGTGGGGGAAAGGGATGTAATATGCAAGCAGCATGATCAGGGTCATGGACTGCACACATCACATTAGCACCATTTTTTCCCCCTTCAAGTATAGGATTATGAAGATGGATGAGGAAAAAGAGAGAATTACAGAGAGATAATACATAAGAGCATTTTAGAACAGGCCCACCTCAAAAATGGCTGTTCTCCATTCAAGAAGCCTGTGTCATGACAGAAGTGCCCCAGGCAGCAATGGAGGGACAAACTTCCTTAAATAGGAATCAACTTCCAATAGAAGCATAGAAGGCTGATTATTCCTTTGGCACCAAGGAGATAAGATGCATTTGTGAAACAAAGACCGACTCTTATAATAAGGGGATTCAATCATTATAAATATCAGGGCTGCTTTAATTCATGCCTGATTGTAATGCTTCCCTAAGCCCATTACACTGGTCATGGGTCAGGAGTTCAGTTTGCTCCTGACATGCCTCCAGCATGCTCTCCATGCAGGGTGTGGAAGGAAGGGGGCCAAGTACAGTAAGTGGCATAGAGTTAACTATGCTGGCTCTGTGCAATTCTGGAACTCCTACACTGGTTATTTAAACCAGCTTTTCATCCGCTATATTGACCTAATATGGTAACTCCTTATTCTTCTAGATAGGTGCTGAACTAAAACTAAGTCCTAAGTACTGTCTCTTTCTCTCTCCAAACTTCACTCAGTATCCTGCAGAATTGAGGTCCACAAGCTGAACAATTTATGGTGGTCATTTCTTTCTTGACAGCTTCTGTACTGTAACTCACTGTGTCTGATGAGGACTGGAGAAGGTAACATAAAACCCCAGGATCTATATTACCATAGGTGTAATTAGGGAGGGAATTATAAGGGTTCTACTTCTCTTGAAACATAAGAAGTCTCTGAAAGGCAAATTTTACTGTATAGTAAAATATATTTGTATATTCACAGTTTAAACCATACATTATGGAGGAAGACCAGATCTTATGTCCTTCACTGTAACATGTCTGTTCTTTACACCCACAGTGAGTCTGCAGCAAGTCAGTGAATAGGGCTCAGCTGTCCTGACTCCTATTGCAGTGTTGTTACACAGTAAATAAGAAAATCATACAAGTAAAATTGAGCATTTCTGATTTGTGTTTTCTACTTATAATTCTGCACAATTTGAATGCTAAGCAAACAGCAGATGAATGAAACAAGTTCCTCTTCAGATGACATATGTAAGTCATTAATTCGTTGCATCTGTCTTTAGTCACTCAACTAAAATGTAACAAATATGAAATGCAACTGTCAGCAAAAGGAAGCTCAGCACAAGGATTTCCCCTCCCCCTCTAGATTGGCTGGAACTTTTACAAAAGTTATATGGGTGATGAAATTAGATCTAATTTATCTAGTTAGATCTTTTTCCCCAATCATATTTGCAAATGAAGAACTGTGTTAAGTGAGTTACTTAGATGAAGAAAAGAAAGGTCCCTTAAGAATTTCCCCTTGATGTATTCAATTAAGTGCCTTGTTAAAGTCAGCTCTAGTGATTCTTTTCTGTTAAAACAGTATTTTCTGCTAATTTAGTCTAATTAAGTAGGTGTCATGAGGTCATTTTTATGTGCCAGCTCATCTTTCTTTGAAGATTTTTTAAAACAAATAAACAAGCAAACAAACAAACAAAGAACATTGAGTGGCACATGTACTTTATCATGTTGCAAGATCATATATATGAATATTGAAAATGTGGAACTATTTTCTACTTCCAAAATCAGGGTTGAAAAATCATTGAACTTGTCAAGTGCTGACTCATTTGGAGAGTGAAGGATCTGATACACATTACATAGGGAAGGATATAGAGCAGTGGTGGGCAACCGGGCTGCAGGGATGTGCTGGCTGCCTCTTCCCACAGCTCCCATTGGTTAGGAACGGCGAACTGCAGCTACTGGGAGCTGTGGGAGTCTGTGCAAATTTAACCACAGGAGCTGTGGTTAAAAATTCAGGAAACATTTTTCACTTTTTTTTTTGGTGAAATATGTTTTACCTTTTTTGTCATATGGGTAACCCCATTGACATCAATAGGACTATTGGTGTACTTAAAGTTATACATGCTTAAGTGCTTTATTGGATCAGAATGTTATGCCATGAAGCAGAAGTAACTCTGTTGCCATCAATGAAGTTCCACAGATTTAAGACCTGTGTAAATGAGAGGAGAATCAAACCCAAAGAATCTGAGTTCAGAAAAGACATGATGACATAAGTTTAAAAAATATTGGAGGGAAGAAAGATGGGACAGTAATAGCAATAAAATCATGTGATTGTTTTGGCTGGGAATTTGAAGATACTGAGGGTTATCTAACTATACTGTTATTAAGAAGGGCAAATTAGGATTTACACACCTAATGGAAGAAATGTGATTCCAGCTGATCAGTACAGAGGAAATTTGCATTGACAGTGCCATGGCTGTATCTACTGCATGGGTAGCAGAGGACTTCTTTCTCCAGAGCTGTAACTGCATCCTTTCTTGAAGACTAAAGAAAAACAAAACTATTATACATTCACATTCTAATTACAATTAAACAATGTAAATCGAGAGACATTGATGGTGGCCCAAATATAGTAGCAGGGTAGTAGACTAATCTCAAGGAGTTCCTAATCAATTTTTTTTTGCAAGAAAAACTCAAGCGTGCCAACCACCTAACTCCAACTGCTATCTTGCTCAACTGATCAGGAAACATCTAAACCTCTCTTCCTTCAAAAATGCTTTCCTACATAACTGGCAACTTTTAGTCTTTAGTTACTACTAGAAAAGTGAATTCATAAGGAAAAGGATACAGCCAGGAAAATATGTTTGATAGTGACCTGATATCAATCTAATCAGAAGGGACCAGATGCTGCAACCCCCTGCAAAATGGACTTACATCAAAAAGTGCTACCTAAGTTACCGGGGCTCTTTCAACCCAAAGCTCTTGGTAACTTTTACTCTGTGCAAGGAGGTGTCAGGAAATAAATGAAGGGAGACATGGCTGTCGGACCGATAGATGGCTGGCACAAACAGCAACACAAGAGTGCTTTCACTTAAAGCTAAATTTTACTTAGTCTCAAGCACTTACACATATCCACAACAGGTTAGCAAAACACTCCCAACCCTCGATAATTACGGAAGCTGAGTGTGGCTCTCGAGTGGCACAGAAGTAGCCTTCTGTTGGCCAAATCTTCCATTTACTAGTGGGAACCACAAGATGCGTCCAGAGGGAGATTCCCTCTACCTCAAACATTTTCCCCTTATTTATACATTAGTAACACAATGACATGTCACTTAAAGAAAAATTTTAAGCAAGCAGTTTCAAAGGTCAAGCAAGAGGTTTCCTTCTAAACACCAATTAACCAAGTGTGGGTCTTTTTTCAGAATTTGCACGCCTTGAGGCCTTAACAGACACATTCCTGAGGGCACATAGATAATCTTCCTGTTCTTCTAAAATGCATGTATCAGCAATTTCAACACAATTCTTGTCAGGAAGGACGTGGGGTCAAGCTGCCCTTTCTGTGGCACCCAAAACCCCCTCGCCTCCTGCCTTGGTTAAACTGAGGCTTCTGCATGGCCAATTTATGGCCTGCTGACATAGCTTTTTTTAGCAATAAGCAATAGTGGTTTCAGGCACTTTACTGGTTTGCCAAAATCTCCCCGTACAGGAGATTTAGGCCTGGTCTACACCAAAAATTCATGTTGATATAATTACATTGCTAAGGGCAGTGAAAAATTTCACACCCGGTGCAAAGTTGTTAGGTTGACCTAACCCCCACTATAGATGAAACTAGACTGATGGAAAAATTCTTCTGTTGACCTAGCTACCACTTTTTGGACTAGTGGATTAACTACATCAATGTATCTACACTGTAGTGCTACAGTGACACAACTGCAGTGTATACTGTTATAGCCCTGGTAGTGTAGACATACCCACAGTGTGAACAGAGGTTGGGGAATCTGGCCCACAATTGTTATTGTTACCCTTTGGGCAACACTCATGTACTGATGCTGTAAAACTGAAAGAGGATGACACAGTTCATTGCCTTCGAAGATTGCAATCTAAAATGGACTGACAATGCAGAACAGACATGTTAGACACTAGGGAGTCCAAATCTGCGAGTCCTTACTCACATGAATAGTCCCTACTAATGCCAGGAGTCCTATTGACTTAGTTGGACTTTCTCACATGACTTAGGATTTACAGGGTAAGGCCTGGATGACCTATTGATTGATAACTCCAGTCTTAAGGAAGTGCATATATATGACCAAGGCCCATAGGCCTCAAATGAACGCTGACAAATACATACCTGGAAACCAGTCTGGCTCACCTGTGTATTGGTATTGTTAAAATAGGTATTAGATTTAAAAAGAATGTGTTTAGACTTTGCTAAATGCTTTTAAGTTGCTGAATGTATTAATCTCACATAACATCTGTACCCCATGTCATAAAGTTATATTGAGTGTTTGCAGTGTACACTTCTGTAACTGTTTAACTCACCAAACAGGAAAGAAGCATTAACTAATGTAAAATGCTGTATTCCTATAAAAGGTGTTATACTTTTTTCCATTCTTCCTAAAAGAAATAAATCTAGTGTTGCTTTACAGTCCGAATATCGCTTTTCAAAAAGACACTAGAACTTAAAGAGATCTGGGCTGTCAGAAAAGCGCTACTGGAGGCTAAAGACAGGGAGGCAGCAGCTTGTGAGTAGCCTCAAAGTAGAAAAAAAGCTCCTTTTAAACCCTCCATACTTCACAACATTGCTTGCTTCTTATTTAGCAGTTCCTTATAGATGGTTATGCAGCTTTGGGACCTGCATGGATCTAAAGCCCACAGAAGGCAGTGGAATTCTTTTCCATTGGGCTTTGGATCAGTTCCTTTAAGATGTTTTTCTATTGGACAAGCTAAAACTTGAAACCAGTCAAGTGATGAGCTGCTGAACAAACATCCACTGCACTATGGAGAAGGTTGAAACAGTAGGAGTTAATCAGAATCCAACTTAAAGCTGCACAGAAACAAAAACAAAACAAAAAAAAGAAAAATTTAGATACGAAATAATGTAAAGGAAGTAGGTCATTTCTGTCTGCTATTTTTTTCACTGTGAACTATTTCCATAATGGAATGATATTTCCCTACATAGGCTGCATCTTTGTCAGTTTTTCAGTATATAAAAATGCAAGTTTATATCCATATTATACTATTACACTAGCAGAGGGTGTTCATTAAAATATGATTTAGATGACGGAATGAATTAGACATCGCACTGAATAAAAGCATTATTTGTGGTCTACCAAAATGCATGCTGAGCTTTCTCAATACTACTGAGGTCTAACATCTATAATGAAACTTATTGACTAATCAGCCAATCAGCCAGGAAAAAAAGTCAGCTATGTATTCATCTGTTGAAAACTTATCTGTATTCTAAGTGTTTCTGTATGTTAGCTGAGCTTCTGTGAGATTCTGTCCTGTAGGAACCATTGCATAATAATGCAGATTTCCATGATTTCCCTGCAGGTTGTCATAGACTTTCAAGGTTTTCCTCTCAGGGAAATTCACTTTTCTTTTATTTCTATTGAACAGTAAACCACTGTGTTTTATTGTTCACGTACACATAGGACCTGATCCTGTGATCTGGAAAAGCTCCAGTTGACTTCAATCAAGTTTTGCCCATGTATAGATGGTATGATGGGGCCCCAGTATGAAACTTATTTCAGGTGTTTTTTCCAGCTTCAAAAACAAATGGATATAACATAAAATTGTTTTTTCTCCATCTCTTTATTAAACCGTGAGGAAATTGTTACTCTCATAAAGAATAATATATTTCTGTGAGTAGGGTGGGAGGTAATAGATGTCTATATAAGACAACCCCCCAAATATTGGGACTGTCCCTATAAAATTGGGACATCTGGTCACCCTATTGTAAAATGTATGTATTAACTCTATAGAGGAATTATGAAATGTCATTGATAATATGTTTTAAAGTGTGAAGCAGAACAAAGGAAGGAACAGTTCCCACCCTGACAGGAGGCAGGGAAACTATTTACCTGTCTACTATGTAAATTAAGCATAGTAGAATCAAAACAATGGAAGACCCATTTACTTACAGAGAGATGGGATGCCCACCTTAAGGGAAGAGCAGCATGAGGTTATCCTGCCTCTTGAAACAATGTAATCAAACTTTGGAAGATATAAGCAAAGACAGAAGCCATCTTTGGCATCCATCACTAGACAGACACAAGGGAACAGACTCCTGGCATGCTGAGAAAGATGGATCCTTCAACCAAAGGGTGTTAAAGTCTCTGGAACTGAATACAGGTGAGAAGCCTTCTTAGGTAAAGATCTTTCTCCTAAAAAGACAAGGGAAGCCAGCACCTTGTTCTTGTGTGGAATGTCCTCACTTCGGGGCAACACAGTTTTGGGGAAATTTGGGACTGGGTGAGTGTTGGAGTAATCTTACTGGTTGTAACCAGGAAGGCTGATGGAAGACAGAGTGAGGCTGGATGCTATATACAGGCTGCTGAGGTCAGAGATGCTCTACCAAGACTGTATACACACTGTGGCAAACCCAGGGCAAACAGCTACAAAGGTGGGGAGGGGGGGAAGGCGAGTGAGAGAAGCAGGGAAGCTGCCAGTAAGCTAGGTGCATCAAGGCTCTGAACCCTTCCAGCAAGGAAGGCTGCACTCTGTCCCCAGAAGGGAAGAAAAACAAGCACAAGGGACTGACTGAGGGAAGGAATAGCCAGACCCTGTGGTACCTACGAGGATTTGCTTTGCCCAAGCCTGAGTCTCCAAGGCTAAAAAGGACTGAGCCTGCTGAGGAGAAGACGATACTTTGCCACAGCACACAGAAACTCAGGGTGTTACCTACATGTGTCAAGGCTAATTCTCCACTCTGGCACTTTGAGTGCAGAAGGTGGGGGCCTGCAAGGATTCTAAAAATTAATCCTAGCCACTCCAGCCTTGTATTAAACTCCTAAGGTTACAACTATTCTCTGACCTTGCATTGGCAGATGCTGCCACCACCCAAGTGCAGAACCCCTTTGTGTGACCAGGAACGCGCACTTGGAAATTCCTTCCTGTGGGGTACCCTCAAGCCCTTTCACACCACCTCTTCCCTGGGGAAGAGCTGAGAAAAGGGGAGGGGGGTGGAGGAAATAAGCAGTTGCCACTAGCTAATTAAACAACATGTGAGCAAACCTCTTAAGACACAAAAATCCAATTCTGTTCTTAAAAAAGGTACATTTTATTTTTTTTAAAAAGGAAAAAAAAATACATCTGGAAACTCTGGCTATTGCTAGATTAAAAAAAACACAACAACTACAAGGATTAAGCACCAAGAATAGCTTTCTTGAGGTCCAGCATAAAGGTTACAAGCAAAACAAAAGCACTGGGGGTTAGCACAGAGGAATCCACAATCCATAAAGAAATAAAAGGGATAAACCTAAATCGCATCTTCCTAGACATTTCCTGATTTACTTACATATCTGGGTTTTTAAAAGAGTAGTTTCTAAGTATGATACTGATGATTTTTTTACATATCTGGCCAAAGCTTCTTATACATAGTTCTGCCCTGTCCATCTCTCCCCAGAGAACAAAAACAGACAGACAAAAGTGGAGTCGTTTTTCAATTTTAAAAGTTTTAGCCTTCCCATTGGCTCTTTTGGCCAGATGCCCACTCACTTCCTTTTACCTATGCATAGCAAGTGAGACTTTTTAACCCTTTACACATAGCGCAATTAGAGAACAGCTACTAAGAGGGATTTTATAGCTGCTGGGTGGGTGTCCATAAAAGGGAGCTGTCCCCCACCCCTTCATTTATCACTTTTTTTTTTTTGCTGATTGTGAGCATATCAGGCTGGGAATCACAGCAGCAAGACAGTAAGTCACCAAGTATTGCAGGGCAAGTGGTGATACAAACACCTCAGTGGTCTAGGTTTGTACTCTGAACCAACTGGACCATAACATGGTCAAATTCTGAATGTATGCAAATATGGAGTTGTAGTCAGTGGAGTTACACTCTTTTTACATCTGTAGTATGAGCTGCATTTCAATCTGCCTTTGATCATGTGCAGAAGGGGGGTCCTTTGCTCTCTCAAGAGTAAAAATGTCCCATTAAACATTAGTGCTAGTGCACGGATTTAGCAATGTGCACTATTTTAATGGAGGGTGCAGAACATGTAATCCCTGTGTTCATTGAAGATCTCTGGGACAAATTATGACTCCTGAGACACAACATCTACTGGTGTTCTCCTAACAGTGGCTTTCCACATCACCTTTTAATAAGAGTTCTGTGCAGATTTCACAACTGACTTTAAAGAGTAGATTCTGTTAGCCTGCCTGAACTTGGGTAACACCTTATTCCATTATAGCACTGTTGTCATCAATGGGACTATTTATGGAGTGAGGTTCTATTCAATATGAGTATGAGTGTGAATGAGGACAGAACCCTGGAATGTGATTGTTTCTTTGTATATGGTATGAGGGTTTTTTGTTTTTGTTTTTCTTTTGTTTTGTTTTACACTAAGTGGCTATTTCTACTGCCTTTGCAAATATTTTCACTACCTGTAGCTTGGTAGAACATATTGATTTGGCATAAATGTAAAAGTTATGAAGAATATTGGATAATTATATCCAGACCATTGCTAAACACTGGCATAATCCCTGTGTCATTCATTTGCAGCATGAAGTTGGGTTTTGGAAAATATTTTATCATGCAATTTACAATTCATTCAAAAAATCATTTTTGCAATGCTCTTATTAAAACACTATTTTTTCAGCATTTGCAGTAGTTGCATAGAATGAATAATGTAATAAAAAAATTGTTGTCACATATGTCGTCTATATTTCCTCATCATCAAGTAACTAATCCACTGGCACTTCTTTTCCAAACCAAGTGCATAGAAATATTTCAATGTGTTGTTGATATTTTCGCTGAAATCCTTATTTTCCATGACCAAGGGAAAAGGTTGCGTGGTTAGTAGAAATGGATAGAGTAGTTTTGGCATAAAATTTATCTCCCGGAGGGAACCACATAGGGTAACCAGAATCCACAAAGGAGTCAGTGCTGTCTAATGGAATACAAAACACTCATTATTACCACCCACTGTTGCCTAAAATGTCTCTCAGAGATATTTATAAAACGGCTCTATTAACCTTATGTCATGTGCATTGTAACATATAATGACAGATCTAACAGCATCAAAATGACTACAGGGATTCTAATGTTTGTATATAGTAGTTAGGAAAAAGATAAAACATACACCTCATTAAGTACTTACTTAAGTAAAAGCTATTCCTTTCTTTACAACAGAACATTATTAATTCCAATTGAATATTTCAGGACAGCTCACAAAGGAACTTAAAAAAAAAATACAGTGAGACCTGTGCTCCTCCTATCTTGCTACTTGCAAATTCTGGTTCAGAAATCCCTACTTAGAAGGGAGAAATATCTTAAATGTAACCTCTAGGATTTAGGTGAATTAAAAAATAAATAAATAGTCTTCTCAAATAATATCATTCCTTTTAGAAGAGTTACCAAAATATGTCTTATTTCTCACAAAATGGATCTGAAAATATAAATACAGCATCTTTATATATATATTCCTTTCAAACAAACAATATATAGGCTCCTCCATTTATTATTGTAGAACAATGGGGAACTTTTCTCTAGAAAAAAAAATCAGATTGTCTGTTTCTGCTCTCTCTCTCTTTCTCTCTGAGGCCTATCCAATTCATATTTGTCAGACATTTAATTTACATATTTCCTGTAGGTTTTTTTTTTAATTCAAAGTATGTCTGAGACCACCACTGATGAGACAGATTCAGAAAGTTGAGGTTATCCTTATTCAGAGAGGACCTTCTTGTTCTAGCAGTTATTAAGAATGGCTATTTAACATCCCCAACTTATCTGAAAATCTATTCATTCATAATATTAGAAGACTGACTCTATTTTCCCATAATTTCATATCAGCTTTTTTAAAAAATCTGACTAATTTCTGCCCCTTCAAAATGGCTGACTAAACTATTTATAGAGACAAGGTGGGTGAGGTAATATCTTTTATTGGGCCAACTTCTGTTGGTTAGAGAGACAAGCTGCATACACACTATTTATGTCAGAGACCACAGTCTGTCGAAGCAATGATACAACATTTCATTTGCTGCCTGGACCCAATCTGATTTGATAGAAAGTTCACATATTTGAATGTTATAAGCAGCAGTAAGACAGAGAATCAAATTTTACAATTTTGAACCAGGCAAGACTTGGATTTAGTTCAGTGAAGACTGAGGGTAAGGATGAGAAGAGCTAAGTAAAGGTGGATTTTGTCTCTGTTAATGTGTGCACCCTCCACTAGTGAGGGCACTAAATTTAATTGGGAATTTTCCAGGCAGGAAGATCCTGAGTGCTGCAATCCAGCCTTGGAGACTACAACTCCCATGATGTCTTGGGGGAGGAAAGAAAGACTTCCACTTCCAGAAGAGGCAGAGAGAGCATGTGACGGCTCCATCTGGGTGGGGAGCTGAAATTGCTTTGTGAGCTCTGTCCAAGCTAGGAGCCACTGCTGAGAAACTGCTGGGGCTTTAACTATGCTGGGAGCTAGGGAGGCCGTTGTTGGGCTTCATTGGAGTCAGGGCTGAGACTGTTGCTGTGCCCAGAATTGAGTCAGGTTGGCCTACAGTGAAGTCAGTGGGAGTAACCACACCTTTGTTGTTTGGGAAAGTATGTGCATGGGAAGGGGGACAGTGAAGAGACTTTAAGGGATTGCATGAGTGTGAGAAGAGGTAAAGTGGTCTTATCAAAATCCAGGGTTACTGACCTCTTGTTATTACAATTCCCATCTTCAGAGGGGTTGTGCAGCTTGGAATGATCCCAGATTAGAATTGCTCTGCCTCTTGTTGCCTTGGCTGGCTTGTGTTACTGGACCAACAGAATGCTGTCCCCAGCTTCAAGATCTTCAAGTGAAGCCACCCAAGTGTTTAGAATTCTGAAATTCAGAGACATGCACACTCATCGGTGCGGTAAATGTAAATTGGCAAAGTTTCATTTACTACTGTAAACGTCATTTATTACTTGATCTATTGAAGTGCCTCCTGCTGACTTAAATTGGCTGTGCCATTTTAATTAATCTCAGTCTGTTAGATCATGGTTTTAAATTGTGAAGTAAAGATGTGTTAACTCAAATCGAAGTGTATGCTGATTGTATATTGTTTGTAATTGGTAGTTTTGAAATAGACCTGTTGCATAGATTAGCTCAGTTTTTTTTCCTGAAGGCACCCAAGGCACACCAGTGAATGTGTAGAGGTACAGACAGGTGTAAGCACCACCAAGATGAATTTCCTTTATATGTAAAAGGACTACAGCAGAGGAGTGGATAGAGGATTTCCACCTATCCAACATCACCACCATCCAGAATAACTTAGACAGCGCTGGGGACTATATTAATTACAGCTATCCCCCCAGGATGCCCTGTGGGCCACAGGACTGCCCAAAACCTTCACAGCTCTTTGTCCAGAAGTCCTCCTTACATTCCCAATCCAGATCCCAGCACATGCCCTACAACAGGGCTTGTGAGGAACTATGACCAATGAGAGCTGCGGGGGGCGGTGCCTGCGGATGGAGGCAACCTGTCTGCTTTCAGGGCCATCTAGCTACGCCTTTGCCAGGAGCAGCAGGGATGGGGAGCTGCTGGAGGTGATCACCCCCCCTCCAGCACCCCGAACACCTTCCCATGTCCCAATTTCCTCTCCCACGCCCCCTTCAAGACCCAAACATCCTCCAAGAGCCCTGCCCCCCATTGCCCCTACCCTGCACGCCCCCCCCCACACTACAAATCTATATGTTAACCTGCATTTTTAATTTACCAGCACCCCCTGATCCCCCAGCATGCCGATTAAAAAAGCTTTTACTGTATATAGGATCTTATGGTTGAAGTATGGTTGCCCTGGTTCTCATGGGAGACTTTAATCACCCTGATATCTGCTGGGAGAGCAATACAGCGGTGCACAGGCAATCCAGGAAATTTTTGGAAAGTGTAGGGGACAATTTCCTGGTGCAAGTGCTGGAGGAACCAACTAGGGGCAAAGCTTTTCTTGACCTGCTGCTCACAAACAGGGAAGAACTAGTAGGGGAAGCAAAAGTGGATGGGAACCTGGGAGGCAGTGACCATGAGATGGTCGAGTTCAGGATCCTGACACAAGGAAGAAAGGAGAGCAGCAGAATACGGACCCTGGACTTCAGAAAAGCAGACTTTGACTCCCTCAGGGAACAGATGGGCAGGATCCCCTGGGAGAATAACATGAAGGGCAAAGGGGTCCAGGAGAGCTGGCTGTATTTTAAAGAATCCTTATTGAGGTTGCAGGAACAAACCATCCCGATGTGTAGAAAGAATAGTAAATATGGCAGGCGACCAGCTTGGCTAAACAGTGAAATCCTTGCTGATCTTAAACGCAAAAAAGAGGCTTATAAGGAGTGGAAGATTGGACAAATGACCAGGGAGGAGTATAAAAATATTGCTCAGGCGTGCAGGAGTGAAATCAGGAAGGCCAAATCACACTTGGAGTTGCAGTTAGCAAGAGATGTTAAGAGTAACAAGAAGGGTTTCTTCAGGTATGTTAGCAACAAGAAGAAAATCAAGGAAAGTGTGGGCCCCTTACTGAATGAGGGAGGCAACCTAGTGACCGAGGATGTGGAAAAAGCTAATGTACTCAATGATTTTTTTGCCTCTGTCTTCACGCACAAGGTCAGCTCCCAGATTGCTGCACTGGGCAGTACAGCATGGGGAGAAGGTGGCCAACCCTCTGTGGAGAAAGAAGTGGTTCGGGACTATTTAGAAAAACTGGACGTGCACAAGTCCATGGGGCCGGATGCGCTGCATCCGAGGGTGCTAAAGGAGTTGGCGGGTGAGATTGCAGAGCCATTAGCCATTATTTTTGAAAACTCATGGCGATCGGGGGAGGTCCCAGATGACTGGAAAAAGGCTAATGTAGTGCCCATCTTTAAAAAAGGGAAGAAGGAGGATCCGGGGAACTACAGGCCAGTCAGCCTCACCTCAGTCCCTGGAAAAATCATGGAGCAGGTCCTCAAGGAATCAATTATGAAACATTTAGAGGAGAGGAAAGTGATCAGGAACAGTCAGCATGGATTCACGAAGGGGAAGTCGTGCCTGACTAACCTAATTGCCTTCTATGATGAGATAACTGGCTCTGTGGATGAGGGGAAAGCAGTGGATGTGTTATTTCTTGACTTTAGCAAAGCTTTTGATACTGTCTCCCACAGTATTCTTGCCACCAAGTTAAAGAAGTATGGGCTGGATGAATGGACTGTAAGGTGGATAGAAAGCTGGCTAGATCGTCGGGCTCAACGGGTAGTGATCAATGGCTCCATGTCTAGTTGGCAGCCGGTTTCAAGTGGAGTGCCCCAAGGGTCGGTCCTGGGGCCGGTTTTGTTTAATATCTTTATTAATGATCTGGAGGATGGTGTGGACTGCACTCTCAGCAAGTTTGCAGATGACACTAAACTAGGAGGCGTGGTAGATACACTAGAGGGTAGGGATCGGATACAGAGGGACCTAGACAAATTAGAGGATTGGGCAGAAAAAAACCTGATGAGGTTCAACAAGGACAAGTGCAGAGTCCTGCACTTAGGACGGAAGAATCCCATGCACTGCTACAGACTAGGGACCGAATGGCTAGGTAGCAGTTCTGCTGAAAAGGACCTAGGGGTCACAGTGGACGAGAAGCTGGATATGAGTCAACAGTGTGCTCTTGTTGCCAAGAAGGCTAATGGCATTTTGGGCTGTATAAGTAGGGGCATTGCCAGCAGATCGAGGAACGTGATCGTTCCCCTTTATTCGACATTGGTGAGGCCTCATCTGGAATACTGTGTCCAGTTTTGGTCCCCACACTACAAGAAGGATGTGGAAAAATTGGAAAGAGTCCAGCGGAGGGCAACAAAAATGATTAGGGGTCTGGAGCACATGACTTATGAGGAGAGGCTGAGAGAACTGGGATTGTTTAGTCTCCAGAAGAGAAGAATGAGGGGGGATTTGATAGCAGCCTTCAACTACCTGAAGGGGGGTTCCAAAGAGGATGGAGCTCGGCTGTTCTCAGTGGTGGCAGATGACAGAACAAGGAGCAATGGTCTCAAGTTGCAGTGGGGGAGGTCCAGGTTGGATATCAGGAAAAACTATTTCACTAGGAGGGTGGTGAAACACTGGAATGCGTTACCTAGGGAGGTGGTGGAGTCTCCTTCCTTGGAGGTTTTTAAGGCCCGGCTTGACAAAGCCCTGGCTGGGATGATTTAGCTGGGAATTGGTCCTGCTTTGAGCAGGGGGTTGGACTAGATGACCTCTTGAGGTCCCTTCCAACTCTGATATTCTATGATTCTATGATTCTATGATTCTAAGTAGTTTTCATTTATATGAAGAGGGTATTTCTAGAGAACTAAAGCCAATCCAAGTGTTTTGATTAATCCATTTAGCTTATTATGAATACAGCAATACACACGTTAAGCAAATTCTTTATAAATATAATGTATCTAATACTTCACTTTAATCAAAAAAGTTTCTGAATGAAGGGTTCATACATAAACCTTTATTACACGTAATTTTCTTGATGTACTGTCGTCAGAAACAAATGCTATCCAAACAGTTTTGGTCACATTAATGCTTGTTAGCATTTCTTTGTTTTTGTGAACACTACAAGTTTTCTTGTTTTTCATGGTTTCAATTACTTCATGGTACAAAGAACACACATTCCATGAAAATTATGCAAGAATAAGAGAGGAATGTCCATGAATATTCATGGGAATCATTATTATTCTTTCCCCATGATTGTTAGGAAATGTGGGAAAGCCTGCACATACATACAATAGTGTGAAATACAAGAAGGTGCTGAACAATAAGGGGTCTGTATATTTTGTGCACAATTCCTAAGAATTTGCCTATTTAAAAGTGTTTGGTAATGTGGATTAAGCAAAATGTTTGCATAATTTTGGAAAATAATACAGAAAGCAGCTGAAGTATAAAGACCCCGGAGAATATTAACTTTGGGGGCACATGTGGTAATATTGTATTAATAACCAAACAGCCTGAACAATGCTTCTCCTCCTGTCTGCACTGTTATTCTGTAAGTGGCATTGAGAGTGCTAGAGGAACCTGCTGGGAAACTTAGAAAGTGCATAGAGGCATAAATGACAAGACAGTCAAGTGCTGAAACAATATGTGACACATGTGTCTGCTTTTTGGAGTTGCTAAAAGGAAACAGAATAAATAAAACTTTCTCCAATCAGTGCGTATTTATTAATCCGTTTCCTTCACTGATTCCTACTAGTAAACCATCAGTCCATCAGAGAAGAAATGTGTTCATGAGACAGAAGAAATGCAACTGAGAAAATCCTTTTCTCCAGCTATAAAATGAATCTGTTGATATTCTCTTTCAGCATGCAAATGAAACTTTTCCTCAAGACATATAAATGATGTTCAATCTGTAAACCATGCACTGTATGAGTGCGGAAGCCACCATATATTCTTCTGGTTGTTGCTGAGCTAGAATTAGAAGGTATTATATTTGTATACTAATATCATATCAGGATTTTTTTTTCTAACACTAGATCTAATAGATGGTGGGATAATTTCCAAGGACAATAGTGGTAGCCCCATCTCTTGTGTCTGCTCCAGCAGGCATGTTTGCCAAATCTCCTAAAGGAGAATGTTACACAACGAGGGATCTTCAGATGAAAAAAGCTCTGATGAGAGCCCAGTCTGGACGGCACCTGGAAAATCTAGGCCTGATTCCATGTTGCCTGGCACCTTGTGCAGTCATTTACACCAGTGCAAACTGGGCGTAAAATGCTACTAAATCAGAATGCTAGTGTCTTGCACTATTAGTAACTACACGGTGCAATGGAGGATCAGGCCTTGAGAACAGACTCACTCTAGCTGATTGTAACTGCAAAACAAGGATATCCAGGACAACACTCATGTGAAATGGGTAGATTTCCAAATTAGGGGCTGAGCACTATTTCAACACAAGCCTGTATAATAAGAGAACAATAATGGGTTACCCACCAAATTCTGCATGACTCATTAGTGATGGCATCATATAGAAAACAAATTGTAAGAATTTTGGAAACAAACCTGTACTGGCTAGGATAGATACAAATAAAATAATATACTTTGCATTTATAGCTGACATTCTTCCAGGGATCACCAAAGAGCTTTAAAAGCATTAATTAATAATGAATTAATAAACCCTTTTTTAACATCGGTAACAACAGGTTAAAATCAAGTTGGGGCAGAGCCAAGATAAAAATCACATGAATCCTGGGTCCCAGGTCTTACTTTAACTTCTCCTTCCGTAACAGGTCTTTCCAATCTCTAATTTCTATTATTCTTTAAATATAGTAAAGCTTTCAGAGACTGAGGAAACTTCATGTGTATCCTCAATCCCCCTCATGTGGAGTGGGCAAATTTGAACAATCATATTGTATATTCCTTGATTTTTGTCTTAGGAAGCCTAACACTGTACTTAGAGAAATATCATATAAAAGCATTAGCATAATACTATTGACCAGAACACAAAAGAGAATGAAAGAGACACAGGGATAGAATTTAAAATGGAAGGCCACAACTTTATTAACTTTTAACTTTAAGGGGCAGTGAGGGGTGTAGATCACACTCCTACTTCCTTCCCCAAATTGCAGGGTTTTATTTGGGTCCACTGCAGAGTTAAATGCCTGCCATACCAAATAACCAATGTTTAGTATTGGTCCCCTTCAGCCTAATGTCTAGGATTCAAATAATCTTTGAATTCTCTTGGCCTTACCATGTAAGGGAGAATGGGGATACACATGAAAAGTACTTAAGTCAATAAGAGAAGTTCTCCCCTCCTTCCTTCAGGCTAGTAGGGTATACCAGTCATTTCCCAGATCTCAAGAGTCAATCAACTCCTCCCTCCTCCCCGCAGCCTAGCCAATGATGAACAAGAAGAGACAGAGAATTCTCTCCTCCTCTTCTGCTCCTTCATCACTCTGACTAAGAATCAGAGAATCACAGAAGTGCAGTCCTCCTCGTAAGAACCTTTTATGTACTTGAAAACTTATCATGTCCCGCCTCAGTCTTCTCTTCTCCTGACTCCATTTTTTTTTCAATCTTTCTCCATATGTCATGTTTTCTAGGCCTTTAATCATTTTTGTTGCTCTCGTATGGACTTTCTCCAATTTGTGCACATCTTTCCTGAAATGTGGTGCCCAGAACTGGACACAGTACTCCAGTAGTGGCTTTATCGGTGGAGACTAGAATGAAAGAATTACTTTGCATGTCACGTTTACAACACTCCTGCTAATACATCCCAGAATGATGTCTGCTTTTTTTGCAACTGTGTTACACTGTTGATACATATTTAGCTTGTGATCCACTGTAACCCCCAGATACCTTTCCACAGTACTCCTTTCAAGGCAGTCTTCCCATTTTGTGTATTTGCAACTGATTGCTCCTTCCTAAGTGGAATACTTTGCACTTGTCCTTATTGAATTTCATGCTATTTCCTTCATACCATTTATCCGGTTTGTCCAGATCATTTTAAATTTTAATCCTATCCTCCAGAACACTTGCAACCTCCCTACCCCCAGCTTGGTATCATCTGCACACTTTATAAGGCCAATATCTAAATCATTATGAAGCTATTGAACAGAGATGGACCCAGGACTGATCCCTGTAGGACCGTACTTGATGTACCCTTCCAGCTTGCTTGTGACCCACTGATAACTATTCTCTAGGAATGGTTTTCCAACCAGTTATGCACTCATCTTACAGTTACTACATCTAGGCTATATTTCCCTGGTTTATTTATGAGAAGGCCATGCAAGACAGATTCAATAAAATCAAGATACAACACATCTACTGCTCCCCCGCCCCAATCCACAATGCTTTTTACCCTGTTAAATAAAGCTATTAGGTTGGTCAATTTGTTCTTGAAAAATCCATGTTGACTATTACTTATCACCTTATTATCTTCTAAGTGTTTCCAAATTGATTTCTTGATTATTTGCCCCATTATCTTTCCAGGTACTGAAGTTAAGATGACTGGTCTATAATTCTTTTGGTTGTTCTTAGTCCCCTTTTTATAGATTGGCATCTTCTCATCTTTCATAAGATTCTGAGGATAATTGCTAATTGTTCAGAGAGCTCCTCAGTCAACTCCTTGAGTATTTTAGGATGTATTTCATTAGGCCCTGACTACCTGAAGTCATCTAACTTGTCTAAGTATTTTTAAGTTGTTTTTTCTCTATTTTAGTCTCAGATCCTACCTCATTTTCACTGGCATTCACTATGTTAGACATCTGATTGTTACAAACCTTTCTGCTGAAAACTGAAACAAAAAAAGTAATGTAGCACTTCCTCCATTTCCACATTTTCTGATATTATCTTTCCTCCTTCATTGTCTAATGGGCGTAACCTGTCCTTTGTCTTCCTCTTGCTTATAATATATTTGTAGAAATATTTTATTATTACCCTTTATGTCTCTGGCCATTTAAATCTCATTTTGTGCTTTGACCTTTCTAATTTTGTGCCTACATGCCTTTTAAAAAAAAATATATAGATCATCCTTTGTAATTTGACCTAGTTTCCACTTTTTGTAGTACTATTTTGAGTTCCAGATAATTGAAAATCTGGTTAAGCCAGTGTGGTCTCTTGCCAACTATACAGTGGGATAGTTTACCCTCATAATATCTCTCTGAAAAACTGCCAACTCTCTCAAACTGTTTTTATCCTTAGATTCCCAAGGGATCTTACCTGCCAACTCCCTGAGTTTGCTAAAGTCTGCATTCTTGAAATCTGTTATCTTTATCGTGCTGTTTTCCCTACAACCAGTCCTTAGAATCATGAACCCTAGAATTTCATGATCCGTTTCACCCAATCTGCCTTCCACTTTCAATTCTCAGACGGTTCCTTCCTATTTGTCAAAATCAAACCTAGGCGACAGTGCGCTTCCACAGTAATCGGCGGCAGCTCCTCCTCTGAAGCTTCGTTCTCGGCGGCGGGGGTCTTTCCATTCCACATCTTTGGGGCACTTCAGCGGCAGGTCCCGGAGCGAGTGAAGGACCCGCCGCCAAATTTCCGCCGGTGACCCGGAGCGGAAGAAGCCCCTCACTGCAGAAATTCCGCCCCCCACATCCTGCCACCCTAAGTGACCACCTAGGGTTGCCTAGTGGAAGCGCCGGCCCTGTACAGCAGCCTTTTTTCTAGTTGCTTTCTTCACCTTCTGAAATGAAAAATTATCTCCGTGATCTTCACCTGTGTTCTGGATGGTGAGGTGGTGAGAAGGCCCCAGAGCAGCCAAGCCATCCCCTCCCTTCTCTCCTCCCTTCAATACCTCAGGGATTATATTTCCCCTACCAGTCTGATCAACATCCCTCCCACTAAGAGGCGAGAGGATTTCATCTCCTTCAAAGCACTTTATCAAATTTGCCTGCAGGAAAATTTAATTAAAAGTTCTATTTTGAAACAGCTAAGCACTCATCCTAGTCTTTTTTTCACACATGTTACATAGAAAAATCATGTTATACATCTTTCTTGAAACTTATCTAGTGTTCTCATATAATTTAAACAAAATTGTTTTTCATCACATAGGTGATAATGATTTATTATTTTGCCTAGGAAATTATCTAAAAGCACCTGATTAATATTGAATAAAGATGATAAGAAGCTCTTATCTATAAAGAGTGTCAGCATAATACACTATTTTCATGAATTGTTCATAAAATCTGCAGACATAGCTTTTCAGAAAGCTCTAAAATGAGTTTAAATGAACCTAAGAGCATTTAGGGAGAGTATAAGTTGATGTAACTTACACCCTTTTCCAGACCATTCAATTTGTATGCCCTAACTATTTTTCTCTGTCTAGACTCCCTAAGGTATCTTCTTTGATTTTGGTCTACTTAGTCTTATTGAGTGTAAGATTTTCTAAATTAGTCTAAGATGGTGCAGTTTATATACTAAGTAGTCAGAAAAGAGAAGCTAGGAAAGAAAAGCAACTAAAACTACATAACACATTAACTCTGAATTTGGCCCTACCATCCCAGAGGCAGTTAGCAATTTTGTTGTCAGATGTCTCATCCTTTGAAATGGATTTTCTTATTTTGAAAGATGAAGACTCATGTGCCCTCGTCATATTGCCTTAGATTCTATATATGTTTATACGTAATTGTCTATGACACTGTTGGCAATATAGGTTGGTTCCAACCTCATAGGTATATTATATATTGATGGGGGGCTATTGCAGCCCACAAATCAAACCAGATAATAGTAAGAGTTACTCCTTAAGCACGTGCCTATGATATGTGAAAAGAAAAATTGTGTTGTTATGAAAGACTTCAGTTTGCTGGAATTTTCATGCAGCTAGTAGTAAAACATAATTATTTTCTAAAAATTATAGATTATTTTCTAACACAAAAGTTATTGCCTCCAATATGTGGTAACTCTATTTTGAACCTTGTTATGATGGATAATGATAAATTAATCACTGGACTGCAAGTTGATGGTTGCTTAGGGACCAATGCTCATGACCTGATTACATCTAATGTTGACAAACTGAGGACAGTCCCAACAAGTGTGTGTGTGTGTGTGTGTGTGTAGTGCTTCAAAAGGGCTAATTTCCCCAAACTGAAGAAAATTATGAGCAAAATTAATTGGGAGGAAAAATTTAGACAAAAATAAGAATAAAAATGGGAGCTATTTAAGAATAATGCATTAGCTAGACAAAAAGCCACAATTGCACAATCAAGAAAGAGGTCAATTTTGGCTAAAAGCTCAATGTGATTCAATGGTGAAGTGAAAGTAGCAATTAGAAATAAAAAAGCAATATATAACAAATGGAAAAAGGGCAAAGTAGATCACAGTAAATATAAATGGAATAGTAAATGTTCCCGGTGGCCTCTTTTCCCTCTAGTGCACCCACAAAGTGTTCAATCATTATTTAATTATAAAATATCCCACCTGAAATTCAAATCTTCACTATCAACCTGTCTCTTCCATAGACTTCAATTAGTGTTCTATTAAAGACTTTTAACATTGGGGGTAGGGAGACAGAAGGGGGATTTCATAAGCACTCAGCAATATCCTAACTCTGTTCCCATTGAAGAGTACAATTTCCATTCACTTGAAAATTCCAACTTTTGTGCTGACGGGCTGCATCCTGAATCACAAAATCAACAGATGCTTTGCCACTTGCCTCATCTGGTGACGAATCGGACCCTATGAGATCACGTGCAATATATTGCAAAAAATGCAATGTTTGCTAATGATGAATTAAAAAGCAAAACTAGTCCTATCTCTCTTTTCAGTGCGTATCGAAAGGCTAAATAAGAAAAATTACAAAGCAAAAGATGCAGTTTTGCAGTTTTACGAAACAGAAGACAGTGTGACTGAGTGATAATAGATAGCATAAATAAACTGCATGCACTTCAAAAATCTGAGGAACATAGCCTATTGATCTATAAGATTTAATAAAAAAGTTGCAGACAAAAGCTGGTTATGCATTTGATATAAATAGGACCTTAAAATAGAATCTAACAAGCTAAGTTAATAATATACATTTTTTCCTTTCTTTTCATATCATTGTGAGAAATATTGCAAAAATAACTTACATTATCGTAAAATCTAAACCTTTTTACTATTCAATATCCATTTTTCTGTTTCACTTTCCCCATTTCCAAGTATTCAAGAGTTTCTTTTCATTTCTCACAATCTTTTTTTTTCTGCTAATGAAATTATGTCTTGGCCTGCAAGCCCTGCATAGCCATGTATAAACTACAGGCTCATTAAAGGTTTGTTAGCCGAAACAATCATGATTAGTGTAGGGGGGTCATAGAATGCAATTCTGTCCAAAGAAAAGACACTTAGCTCTGAATCAGAAAGTGATACTGAAAAGTGCAATCAGAATGACAAATCTAATATGGTTTGAGAGCTCTTTGTGAAGGCCAGGACCAAGAAAGTCTAATTCAAAGTTTATCTTACAATCATTTCCATCCCTATTTAATGCTCATTAAAGATCCTGAATGATAAAGTTAAATTGATTCTCCACTAAAATTCTATGATGCTTTACCAAGTTAATGTAATGATACCATATTGTTCAGATTTTGGGTACCATTAACACTGTAGCATAATTAAAATGGGAGTTACAGTTTTTTACTCCAAATTTTTTCAACTGTAGTAGAACTCTACTAAATCTATATTCCAAGAAAGTAGAATCAGCAGTGTAGCTAAACTCTTGGTTATATTTGCAAAGGGAATCATTCATAATAATGTTCAAAACAAACTGTCAATTCAGAGGAGATTTGGGGGGATTTTTGTTATGATGAGAGGCTAATGACTTCCACATTACAGTCATTAATGTATAACAGGGATCGGCAACCTTTGGCACGTGGTCTGTCGGGGAAATCCACTGGTGGGCCGGAACGGTTTGTTTACCTGCAGTGTTCAGAGGTTCAGCCTATTGTAGCTCCCACTGGCCGTGGTTTGCCGTTCCAGGCCAATGGGGGATGCGGGAAGCAGCATGGGGCGAGGGATGTGCTGGCTGTCGCTTCCCACAGCCTGCCAGCTGATTTCTTTGATGGGCCGCATGCCAAAGATTGCCGATCCCTGATGTATAAACACGTAAAAAGCTACAGTGGTACAGCTGCAGCAATATAGCCTCTTACTATAGTCGTTTTTTCCATTGACCTAGTGCTGTCTACACTGGGGCTTAGGTCAGCTTAATTACATCTGTCAGGAGTGTGCAGCTCACATCCCTGAGAAATGTAGGCATGCCAATTGTAACTTTTCCATGTAGACCACCCTGAAAACATATTCAAAGACGATATGCCGTAACTGGACCCAGAGAGTTGTTAAAGATTATTTTGTGGACTAAAGCATTCTTCTTTGATTGGGCCTTTGTTTTGCAAAGCACCTGCAGAAAAGGAGGGTAGATGCTCAGGCTACCTTTCTAGGCTATGTGCTCCTCATGTGGAACCCTGAACTAAAGGCTTTCCCAGGTTAAATGTACTGGAGTTACAGGAGGAAAAGGGACACCAAGTTTATTAAGCTGTGAAACTTGTCTGAGGCCATGGAGAGAATCAGGGGTTCAAGGAAGCTGCTTCTGTGGCCAAGGACGACATGTCTTACTTGGGGTTTCTGCAAAATGGGATAGCCTGTATGCAATGTATTACCACCATAGTTAAAGGAATCAGAACTTGTGTATTATTTCTAAGAAAACAACTTAACAATAAGAAAATACCTGACTATGCATCACTGATTTGTAAAATTTTGCTGCCATTCGACAATGGAACAATAATATACCTAGATAGATACCTGTGTGTGTTTGTATAGAGAAGCAATTAAGAAACCCATTTCTCCTCCTTTCAGCATTTTTGGCTACTCGATTCATTATTGTTTTCTATTTTTATGTCGGTACACCCACACTGTGCTAAGTGCTATCAGACTCATATGGGAAGAAGTATCTACCATGAATAACTCACAAACTAAATAGACAAGCAACAGATGAAGGGTGAAGGAGAGGAAAAACATGCAATTTTTTTTAAAATAAATGAAAATGTTACATCAGATGACAGCTTTATTGTCTGAACAATAATACTTTACTTGAATAATTTTTACAGCACTTGTGATCCTTGAAACAATCATAAAAGTGGTGATAAAACTTCTTTGGCTGCCCTGTGGGCTATGGGAAAAGGCAATCCAAAACATCGTATCATTCAAGCCACAAGCATTCAAAGTAACGAGTCAGGGCTCCCAAAATCATGAGAGTGGTTTAAAAGTCATGAGATTTAAAATAAATAAATCAATGAGATGTTCTTTGTCTTTGCTTTTCGGATTTTGAGCATTACGATGAAATCAGGTAACATTTTCAATATGGTCTCTGCAAGACAAGGGTGGGCTGCTTATTTTTTCTGTATGTGCAATGTAATTACATGACTCTAGGACCTAGGGCTATTAGAAAAAAAAACAAATATTGTAACAGTTTTCATCGCTACATCATATATTGAGGTAGTGGCTGATGTTACGGGAAAACACCTTGTGACTTGGTGACCAAAACAATGCGATGCATTGATGATATGATACATGGTTTAGCAATGAGAACTGGATATGAGTTAGAAAACTTGGCCTGTTTCTGATTTTGGTCACATTTTTCAAATCTCAGAGTGTGATTTTGCTCAAAGACTCAAATGGTAGCTAGTCACCTCATTGCCATTTGTGCTTTTGACAATTTTCGCTTAGGTCCATAAAAATGGGTTCCTGTATCCGTATTTAGGTGCCTGTGTAGAAGTGGCCTGATCTTTCAAGGTGCTGGGGACTTACAGCTCCCACTGACTTCAATGGGACCAGAGCTAACTCAGTATTTCTGAGTATCAGGCCACTTCAATTTTCAGGTCGAATTCTCAAAATTTTGATTTTCAGTGGGACTTGTGCTCTTAAGTTGTGTCGGTGCTTTTGAAACCACACCCAAGATGCTTAAACATGGATGAAGGAGCCTATGTTTAGCTATACAGGTTTTAAAAAAATGGCATCTGCTAGTGGTTTGCTGTGTGGCTTACCTCATGGATACTTCAGGTTCCCCACCTGTAAAATAAAGACAATGCAATATTCTTTGGGGGTGCTTCAATGTGAACAGAAGCAGGCCCTAAATGATGAAAGAAAGAACATGACAATATTTCAGGGCTCAGTTTTGGGGATGCAGTCAGCGCCAACAACTGAGCAGTTTTTGAGATTGCAAAATAAACAACGTTTCCTTTTAGCCAGTACAACTACGGGTATATCAGTACAGGGAACAATGCAAACTATTTGTATTCATTTAATAAGGGAAGTTGGGAGCATGTGCATTTTCCTATATTGGATAAAATAATAACTGGGTCTGAAATAACAAGTACTAGGTTCAAAACACAGTTCTAAATAAAAATGGTATAAGAAAGCTTATGCTAACAATCCAAGAAACCATGTATCTTAGATTGTTTTATAGTTTCCAACTATAGTTCTATACTGTCTAAGCCCTAACAAGAAACAAGGAATAAAAAGGTCTGGTCTTGGTTTCAGAAACCCAGTTTGATATCATGAACAAGAACTACAGTTAAAACACAACCACCATTTTAAAGGAAATCAACTCCAAATTAACTGTGTGATTAGTCAGCAACCCCTTCAGAAGGTTCACAACACTTTTCTTAAAACTAGAAAAACTAGAACTGATGGTTATGTACACTGCAAATATGTCAAATATTCTATAAACTGGGGATGAAATCCTGGCATAATTAAAGTCCATGGTAAAACTCCCAATAATTTTAATAGGGCCAGTATTTCACCCTATGAATATATAAGCATATGGAATACTATAGATTTCATAAATGAGGATCTTTCTCTGAGATATACAGTATCTTTTAGACAGCTGGGCTTACCCTTCAAGTCTTTCAGTTTCCGTCTCTGTAAAATAGGGATAATAGTACTTCACTACCTTTTGAAAGTATTTTTAAATACTTTCATGAAAGGAAAAGTGAAGATAAATATTATGATTATCCATACTATTACTAGCAAATAAGAATCATTGAGAATACCTATTCAAGGTAAAATCCTTTTACAAAGACCTTTGTATGAACAATCAATTCAGAAGGCCGGCCCTTTAAATAACTTCTCTGAATCTCTAGTGAGTTCAGGGAGTTGAATCTCTTTCTCCGCTTGTCTCAGAACTCATTCATATCTACCAAAAATGATGTTACCATTATTTTTCTGTGACAGCTCACACACTAAAAGGATATACTGTGGTCCTGGTACATGGTGAATGGGATTCCTGCCTGGTCAAAACAAAAGCGGAGTACATGACAGCAAACAGGCATTACTGAGGTTAGATAAATAACAGCTCGGCATTACTGTTTAAATTCCAAAGGAGAATTTTAGAAATACTCTTTATTGATTGCATTATGCACCTAGGAAATAAACAATGAAATGCTTTATTTTATTGGTTTAACAGAGTTTGTTTTGTTTATTTATTTATTTTTAATTTAAGATTTCCAATCAATTGATTGATCTGTCTGTCTCCCTCCTTATTACTACATCCTGATTAAAAGTTGTGCTGAAATGCAGTGTCAGGATGGAACATCAGCCAAGTTGGCATTTTCTAAATAATGGATTTTATTGATATCTGCCAGTCACTTCAGCTAATCAATATTAATGTTAATTTTAAGAATGTCACTGCCTTTGCTTAAAACTCAGTGTACCACAGAGTGTTCCAAACTTTAAGTAACTGCCGCACATTCCATAGCAAATTACTTTTATTTAAATTGCTAAGCTTATTTATTTAAAGGTTGCACACCACTAAGTTTGGCATACAATAATACTGCATTCAAATTTGATACAATCAATCATGGGTGAGATTTTCAAAGTCAATAAAACTTGTGCATGTTTGACTATCTGACAATTAGCGGTAAATATGCCCAATGGCCTGTGATGGGATGTTAGGTGGGTGGGATCTGAGTTACTACAGAGAATTCTTTCCTGGGTGTCTGGCTGGTGAGTCTTGCCCACATGCTCAGGGTTTAGCTGATCACCATATTTGGGGTCAAGAAGGAGTTTTGCTCCAGGGCAGATTAACAGAGGCCCTGGAAGTTTTTTGCCCTCCTCTGCAGCGTGGGGCATGGGTCACTTGCTGGAGGATTCTCTGCACCTTGAAGTCTTTAAACCATGATTTGAGGACTTCAGTGGCTAAGACATAGGTTAGGGGTTTGTTGCGGGAGTGGGTGGATTCTGTGGCCTGCGTTGTGCAGGAGGTCAGACTAGACTATCATAATGGTCCTGTCTGACCTTAAAGTCTATCAAGAGTGACAAAAAATGATAACAAATTTGTCTAGAAAACATAACCTATGAGGGAAGACTGAAAAAATTGGGTTTGTTTAGTCTGAAAAAGAAAAGACAGAGGGGACATGATAATAGTTTTCAAGTATGTAAAAGGTTGTTACAAGGAGGAGAGAGAAGAATTGTTTTTCTTAACCTCTGAGGATAGGACAAGAAGCAATGGGCTTAAATTGCAGCATGGAAGGTTTAGGTTGGACATTAGGAAAAAGTTCCTATCAGGGTGGTTAAGCACTGGAATAAATTGCATAGGAAGGTTAAGAGAAGGTTAGACAAACACCTGTCAGGAATGGTCTAGCTAATACTTAGTCCTGCCATGAGTGCAGGGGACTGGACTAGACCACCTCTCAAGGTCCCTTCCAGTCCTATGATTCTATGAAAATGTAAGTCACTTAAACACACCTGAAAATTCCAGCCCATATTTTTTTACTTATTTTCCTGTCAGTAGTTAACTGAATGTCATTGGTCTAGAGTTATGTATTATCCAAACAAAAAATACTTCCCTGTGTCTCTAAAATGGTGCCTAATACAGTAGTTGTCATTAAAATCGTAGTTTCTATTAATAATTACCACATGCTATTTAATTATCTGATAATTATCAGAGATATTGTCATTATTTTTTATCTATAAATAGATGTACGTGTTAAACAACATAATAAAAGTTACTACTGTTCCTTTGCTATGTATTCCATTCCTTTGTTTATGTTTTGAAAGATAATCAAAACAATCAAAATTGTCTGGAAACAAATAATATACCCTGAATGTTAGGCTGGGTTTCTCTGTTACTATAAATCTATGTTCCTCTATCCATTTGTATCTACTATATTTTTATTTCTTGTAGACAGAGAAAGAATAGAAAAATACCAGAACTTTGTTCTCTGTCTAGCTATTATGATGAAGTCCTATCCCACTGAAGTCCCTGGAAGTTTTGCATTGAATCTATCAATCTATTATTATTACCGTTGTTTCGTTTTTATTATCTATGTACAGTATCACCTATATCATGCTAGATTATTTCTAAACAGGAAAGAAGGTATGGGCCATGCCTAAAGTTTCTCACAAACTAAATACAGTCAAAAAGACAGAGGCAAGATGAAGGACAACAACATGAAAATATAGTGGTAAAGGGGTTGATTGACTACATCTTGTTAGTAAGAAGTTATGTTTATTATTTATATTTTATTATTAAAATGGAGAAAACAAAACCCAATATTTAAAATTTTATTTGTTTCTCATAAACCAAACCATTTTTTTTCATTTTCTTTTATGCTGAAATTTTCACTGGAAGATCAAAAATATTGTCAAAACCAATATTTTCCCACAAAAACCCATTTTGGGCAGAAATGGTTTGGTTGAAATATTTCTACTAGCTCTAATCAATGCAAATTTAAATTTATTTAAAGAAGACCACAGAGGCACTTTAATGTAAATTGAGTCAGGAATTCACTTGACCACACAAACATGGGGGAAAATGGGCATTTACAAATAAAAAAGCCTCAGTGGAGCTCTCTCTCCATATATTTCATCAGAAGATTTATTATCATTATTTGTATTGCTGTAGCACCTAGAAGCCCATGAACCAGATTGCTATTGTTTCAGGTGCTGTACACACACAAAGAGCAAAACTATGGTCCCTGCCACAAAGAGCTTCTAATCTAAGTGTAAGCAGAGTCAGGATGAGCTCTACCCTGACATCTGGTGGTGAATTATGGTGAGTGTGGAAAAGAACTCCAGGGGCTGATCTTGTTTGCATAGGCACACCCACTTGCCTGGCATGAAACAACAGCAACTCAAAGTGGTTACTTTGGCTGTTGTGGGATCCCCAGTTTTCTCTGTTATTGGGGCAGGAAGAATAAAGTTTTGTTACCCTGATTCTGTGACTCAAGGCCAGTGGAACTGTTGTATGACAGAAGGACTGAGTGAGTCCTTCACCATTACCTAAGTAGCACTTGCTTGACAAGGGGCATAGGTTACAAAACCCAGCGAATAGAGAGAGGATGGGGACAGGTATTTGTACCTGATGGTATGGGCCCACTCTGAGGGTTTGAAACACCAATTGCATTATCTTTTCTCTCCATGGTTGAATGTCAGAGCTAACTTTGATTCCGTTAGGAGTCTAGTTACAGGCTGCTGAGCTGAATTCACTTTGGGCCAATGGTGTACTAGCACTGGGGCTCCCCTACTATGAGCTGAAATTGTTAAGAGGAGAAATCACAAAAGAGCTAAAGTTATTAAGAGCTGAGATCACTGAGTGCTGTGTTAACTAGTGGGGGAGCCTGAAGCTATATTGCTAAGCAGCTGGTGGAGCAATTTGTGGGGACAACTGGAGGAGCAGTGAGCGGCGTGGGGCCGGTTGGAGCAGCCCAAGGAACAGTGAGCGGAGCTGTTTGTGGGGACGGCTGGAGTGGCTCACAGGTCGGTGAGCGGAGAGGAGCAGCTTGTAGAGCAGAGCAGTTCGTGGGACGGCTGGAAGTGGACTGGCTCGTGGTGAAGGCTGCGGCGGAACCCCACGGAGAGACGGCCGGCCTTGGATCACGTAAGGTGCCCCTTAACACCCTGCGAGCCCCCCCCCCCTCTTTTACTTTGGGGATGCACTGACCAGGGACAGAGACTTTGGGGTTTGTTTGACTTTTGGGACTTTGGGTGGTTGCTGAACCCAAGAGACTTTGGGGGTGTTGGACTTTGGGGACTCTGGGTGATTTTTGGGTTGCTGGATTCAAGAACCCAAAGGAAAGACACAGCCCAATTTGCTGGGGTTGGTTTTTTGCTCATGGTTTGTGTTATAAATCCTGTTTGTGGTGTTTTTCCAATTTAATGCTGATGTTGTTTACCTCATGTTATTAAACATTTTCTGCTACACTCAGACTCCGGGCTTGCAAGAGGGGAAGTATTGCCTCTTAGAGGCACCCAGGGGGTGCTGTGTAATTGTCCCAGGTCACTGGGTGGGGGCTCGAGCCGGTTTTGCATTGCGTTATTGAAACAGAA
Source organism: Malaclemys terrapin pileata (assembly GCF_027887155.1). Taxonomy (NCBI): domain Eukaryota; kingdom Metazoa; phylum Chordata; order Testudines; family Emydidae; genus Malaclemys; species Malaclemys terrapin. The sequence goes on along the minus strand of NC_071507.1, from coordinate 156,177,755 downwards.
CCCCTAGATACAGAACCCGGCCCTTGTTGCTGCCAACTTAGATGGACAGAAGGGTTACATAAGTATAAGCCAAGGAAAACAGAAGGATATAGAGATATGAGGGAGTGCAAGGAAACAATGAGTTCAAGGAAATGTCTCATTCATTGAGCTTCAACTAAAAAATCCATAGGCAGTAAAGATAAGTGTTTGTGATCTAGAGGGTCTTTGGTTTCTTCCTCCATATATTATAGAGCTGTCCAAAATATATATATTATAGAGCTCTTTGGAAGAGGTATACTTAAAATAATTTAATATTAGGCACTTGCATTTTGTTCTAACCAGAATTGTTTGTACCGAGTCTCACAAACCCAAAGCTGTCATTTACTGATTCTATCATCTTTGATAGCAAAATGGCTGACACTACAACACAGAAAATCACTTACAATTCCTAGGACAGAAAGTTGATACAATGTCAGTGCAGCTTTTGAAAAAACAGAGTATATCAAAGAAGGGAAGAACTCCAGAAATGTGCTGACATTTGGTTTTTATTTTTAAAGTTGCTGATTGACAGGTAAGTATAGAATGTATTACATTGCCTTCCTCTTGAGACAGGCCTCCAAGTGGTAGCTGTACAGGTAGCTCTGCTGATCAGATGGATTAGAGAGTGTAGTTATAGGCTAGTGTCCTTGTTCTGAGATGACTATTTCCAGGCTGTGCATGGTATTTTTTCTGTCGATCCCAGGGATTGGCAACCTTTGGCAAGTGGCCCATCAGAGAAATCCGCTGGCGGGCTGGGACGGTTTGTTTATGTGCAGCGTCCGCAGGTTCAGCCGATCGCAGCTCCCATATGGCAAAATTGATAAACTGCTATGTGGGTGTTTCATGCTGACATCCAGGAGATCTGGTTTGGGGTTTAGTTTACAATTGTCACAACTTTGGTTGGTTGTGATGCAGTTGGTGGGTTCAGAAAAGTCTGATTGAGATGGGTTGGCTGGACATTGCTTCTAAGCACTGACAATGCATGAGGAGAGGGTTTGTCTCTATATCTTGCACAGACTGTGGCTTCCCTCATCTCATTTCATCTCACCTCTCCTACCTCCAGCATAAAGGACAGAAATAGGTCAGGACTGCGGACTACAATCAGGATCATTTGGAAGGTGTGATGCTATAAAGTCTAGATAATACTTAGTCCTGCCATGACTGCAGAGAACTGGACTAGATGACATCTTGAGATCCCTTCCAGTCCTATGATTCTATGAAAGGGGACATGGGTGGTGCATCAATCAGCCCTTTGGGGAGGCTAGCCCCCGGCCCCACTCCTTATGCCCCCTCTCACTCGCCAGAACCCTGCATTCCCTCAGCCAGAAGAACCAAGGCCAAACTGGCACAACCCCCTGACCTCTGGCCCGAGTTGCCTTGGGCTGCCAGCCGGCCCAGACTGCCTGCTGGCCCGAGCCACCCCTGGCCTCTGGCCAAGCCCCAGCTTCAGGTTGCTGGCACGATATGACCCTCATCTCCCGCACTGGCTTCAGGGGAAAGATGAAGGGTCTCAGGGTAGAGTGTGGGCAGGGCCATATCCTGGGTTAGGAGAGGTTTAGTCTCTCCTAGCCTTTGATACCTACCATCCATGGATTCTAGTAGAAATCCTCACTGGGATAATCCTACTGTGTAGTTTCAGATGGTTACCCCAGTTATGTAAAAGGTGTTAAATAAGACTGCAGCCTCTGTATTTAATCACATTGCGATGTTTGAGTTTCATTGTTTCCATCAAAACACGTAGGCTTCAGTTCAGCTAAGTCAAGGGTGGCCAACCTGAGCCAGAGAAGGAGCCAGAATTTATCAATGTACATTGCCAACGAGCCGCAGTAATATGTCAGCAGCCCCCGCATCAGCTCTCCCCCCTCCTGCTCCCAGCACCTCCCACCCACAGCCTTACCAATCAGTGCCTCCCACTCCTTCCCCGCACCTCCCGATCAGCTGTTTCATGGCATGCAGGAGGCTCTGGGGTGGAGGGGGAGGAGTGAGGGCACTGCAGGCTCAGAGGAGGGGGCGGGAAGGGGTCGAGTGAGGGTAGGGCCTGTGGCAGAGCCAGGAGTTGAGCAGTTAGCACCCCCTGGCCATTGGAAAGTTGGAACTGTAGCTCCAGCCCCGGAGTTGATGCCTATACAAGGAGCCGCATATTAACTTCTGAAAAGCCAAATGTGGCTCTGGAGCCACAACTTGGCCACCCCTGAGCTAAGTGATTAAACAGGTATGTCCATTCCTGTTCAACAATGCACTTAAACCCATGCTTCATGGACTGCTGAATCAGAACATTAATTTTTAAACAAAAAACAAGCAACTCCCCCCCCCCCAAAAAAAAACAAACAAACAAAAAAAAACAAACAAAGACAAAATTACTAGATAGTGGCATCTCAAATATCATACCAGGACAGTCAACTTCATTATGAGCAAATCTTTCACTTACTTCTCTTGTGCACAGATCCACCAGACATAAGGCAGGGGCTCAAGAGCATGAATTAAAGCCTACTGAAGCCAATGGGACTGTTTCATTTATACCAGGGAACCCCAGGTGCTGTGCAGGATATGCTAATCTTAAAGGTAGAGTAGTGCGTGTGGAGCAGCTCTGCTAGTGCTCCACTGACTAGGTGAGACAGTTTTATTTGGCCACTGCTCCCACAGAGACCCCAGTGTCTGTCTAAGATACTATGGCTGGGTATGTGGGTACTGCTTTTCCTAATATCTATTATATCACCTTTATAACATCATATATAGTTCTGCCAGTGTCCTTTCCATGGTCACAGTAAGTGCATGGTTATGGTCTCCATTTTACAGAATATTTATTGCTTTACCATCTATTTTTTAGAGGTAAACCCAAGCTGAATCACCAGATCTGACTCTTTCCTCCCACAGCCCCAAACTTGGGGAAGTTCATATCTGGATCTGGATCTGATTTTAAAAATTGTTATTCAGGCCTATTTCTATGGGGAAAACTAAAATATCAAATCCAAAGACGTCCAGACTTTGGAAAAGTTCATATTTGTATCCAATTTTCCGTTTTGCAAACTGCATGATTCTGATTTCACATACTATAATTTGGGCCAATCTCTATTTTGTTGACTACATGTTCAGAAAGCATGAATAAAATAAAAATGTAGACACATCCTCTATAAGGCCTTTTACTGCTATGTTTTATTATCTGTGTTACACTGAAATCTTTGCATTTGATTTTAATTTGAAACGTGTCTGCTCTGTAATGACTGACCATGCAAATGTTGAGTTATAATAAAATATGCTTATATGGTACCCAACTAAATAATGAAAATGTATACCTTTTAAGCCAAAACAAACAGAAGAGGTGGGGGTGGGGGTGGGAGAAGAAACAGAAAAAAGAAAATAAATCTTTCATGAATCTCCTGCTTTTTAGTGTTCTTTTATATTTTTCTCCTTACGTGGGATGTACTTGAGCACGTTAATATAACTCCAATGGATCTGTAAGAAATTTAGCTAAGCTTATATTAAGAACAGATTTTCCTTCAGTTGGCTTTTCCATACACAAAACATACATTTTGTGAGTCATTTGTGAAAAATGTCCCATCTCATGAATGTTGACTGTAGTCTTTTCTATTCTGCAAGTATCCTCTCACGCTCAGCAAACAAAGATGACTATATCAATGAATAGGGTCGTCAACTCCCAAATGCTTTTTTCTCAGGACACTAAAGCCTGTTTATGTCTTTGGCTTTGATAGCTATAGAGTCTGCAGCATTATGTATGTGGGGCGAGAGCAGAATGCTAATGTATTAGATATTTTAGACCACATTACATCACAAAACATAGCACAAGTTCCTGATAAGCTAGCATTGCACTTCTGCCTGGCTGTAGTGCACATGTATCAAAGCTGAGTTTAAACAACAGAGACATTGTCATGATGTTTTGTAATCACAATACAAAATTGCTCCCAGTGAATATATAAATATATCCAGTCTTTGATTTTGTTCATTTGTGGCACATAAAGTTAGGAGAATTTAGTCACAAAAAAGGACTGAAGTGAAAGAAAAGGTAAAATCTTATAGAAAAGCCAAGCTTCTGCTTTTCAACCAGAAAAGGCAAGGATTTTTCAGGAGATAGAAAATGCTGCTGCTTCATTTTTGTTTTCTGTAAAATATTAATGGCTTCCCTAACAATAATAATTTGCTAATGCCTTTTCAGAGATATGATTTTTGCACTCCCTAGTGTCGTGACATCATTTTAAGCATGACTTGTCAGATCTGTTTAAGCTCCCTGTCATGGATGACAGGTCTCAATCACGTTGCTGAGGAGAGCACCTTGGTGAGTAGGTGACATTGTAGGTGAATGCACTGTTTTCCCCTGAAATATTCTTTACTATATAAGGTTGTAACACTCTCTAGCATTCTGAACCACCTTTTCTTTAAAACTTTTAAATTTAATATTGCATTTTTCTTTCATCAGGACATTGAGTGTTTAGCCATCCTGAAAATTATGTTATAAACAATGACAGGAGTAATGACTAAGATTCATAGACATATCACAGCTCCATAGTACATTGTTCCAGCATCATGATCTTGCTAACATTCACAGTACACATTAGATTAAATAAATATCTATTGGTCAATGCAGAAATCTATGTAAATATGAATGTATTTCAATTAGATATTTTATACAGTATGGTAAACATTTCATTATAAGGGGGAAATGCAATAAACTTTGGTCTGATCATAAAGTTTAAGTAGACATTCTGACAAGGTACAAAGCTATGATTGATGTATTTATTGTGAATTTTTTAAAAAAGCTATAATAATCATTGGAAAAAATAGTTACCTTGTGATCTGCAGCTGTTTTAGGTAGTTGTTTTATCATAGCAACAATTGACTATCTGAATAGTTGTATTGCCTTGTGTGAAGATTAATGTCTCTGGATGTCTTATAATGCAATAATTGTTGCTTAATGTTATATAAGTTCTGTGCACTGTGAAAACTGTCTGTTTCTCTCTCTAGATTTTGTTAATAAAGAACATATTTTTTTTTACAATCTTAAAGGGATTTCACCTGTGATAAGTTTCACCAGTGCTCAGTTAGGCCACTAGATGGAGCATTTATCATTGGGAAAAAACTAGGAAGCTAATATTCACAAATGCAATTGTATTAAAGCTCACCCAACCCCAAAGTGCAATAAAAAAGGATACATTGCAATGTGCATCTAACTTCTGTTTGCAAGATTATCTCAGTTCTGTGTGACTCACAAGAATGAAAAATATGTCCTAGTCCTGTAATGGATGATGATAGCTCTTTGAGGAATGGCTGAATGAGAAAAAAAAATCACTATAAAATTCTCCAGTAAGATTTTGGTGGCATCCTTAATGTTATGTGATTGGCCACATATTTTCATTTAGATTTCTTTTTGTGGGCTATAGAAATTTAAGGGGGTTGTCTGCATTAACGCTGCAAAATAGTAATTTCTGTGAAGAAAAAAAAAGATAATGAAGCCTGTGTGGGTGAGAAAAGGGGGGAAAAATGAAAGTTGTGTTTCAATGAAAGGGAAACAGCAGTGGATATTGTACTGCCATAGGATGGCTGTGAAAATCAGGCAGGAGTTCCAAAGAGTTCTTTCAGTTCACTGAGCACTGAGAAAGTAAAGCTGAGCAGCTGTGAGTTCTGAGGTAGTAGGTCAGTGCTGAGCTGCTCAGTCCACAGGCTTGGACAAACCAATGATGCACATCATTTGTGAGGTTCAAATAGGACACTAAATAAGAGTCCTCCCTCCTTTCCCTTTAGTGTTACAGACAATACAGTTACTTTGGACAGCTAAATAAGAATGGATTTCCGAAAGCTGGCTTTTGGCCAAGTTAATTTATGCATCCGCAAACTTATGCTTCACCAATTTACTAAAACCCATCATTTAAGCCTGTTCAAATGTGCAGCTGTTTAAATGAGGTTAGAAGCAATTTTGCCACACGATGCTGATGTCAGTTAGAAGCTCAGTATTAGCAGAATGGGAAGGCATCAACTGAGTGTGTCTGTTACAGTGATCTGTGTTCCCCAATGTCTAATGGATCAGCGAGACGGATATGCCTAGCTCATCAGCCTGTAAAGTTAAATTCAGATCTATTACCTATTACACAAACGCATGTATATGAGGTGAAGCATTTGAAGTAGAAGAAGAATTTGCTTCGTTCTGGCAAACATCCAAGGAAAGACTGAATGGAGACTTTCAGGAAAGGCAGGATACAAAAGTGCCAAGTCTGAAAATGGTTACAAATGGCAGTTTATGTGCAAAAGCACTCAGAACACTAGACTTATCAGCAAGGTATTCCTGCTAAGGCATGCATTTACCATGATGCAGTCCCATAAAAGGAAACCACAAAAAGATGTGGGTAAAACTGAAATAATCTGTAGATACCTAATACAAATGTTTTCAGTCAATTATAATAAAAGTATGTGATCAGAACTAATTATAAATAGCTTTGGATTAGAGATACAAATGGTTGTTTCTAGTAGGGACTGTAATGGGCAAGGACTGATGCTATTTTTCCATCTGCAGCTTGGCTTGGCTCCTCCCCCACCCAGAAGAACTGCTAGGGTCCTACATCTTTCTCAGGCTGCTGAGGAGTCAGTGAGCTGTGAGCTAGGTTGCTAATATTCCTGGTCAGTCCTATTGTATTAATTCTGTATGTTTTAAGCTTTGGTATGGGGACTCATAGCTCTTATGTTATGAATTAAAATAAATAATGGAAATCTAGTTTTAGCTGTAATAGTGGTAGAAGGGAGGACTTTTAATAAACATGTATAGTTCCTTATTGCTGCCTCTGAACAATGGAAAATGCTCTTTAATGCACCAAACCATAATTATGATCTGAAACTAATAAAAGCAAGCAAACACAAAGATGGAAGTTTGCAAGGCGCTCTTTCTTAACTGGTCTTATTTGCCAATATAGTGTCAGTGCCTGCCTTTTAGCACACATAACACCTATCTATCTATCCCATTGTCACAATACCTTAGCATTGCTTATGTGACATCTAATCTACCTCATCCCTGACACATCCCACAGATCATCATAGGGTGAATTAAGTGTAGAAAAAAAGCTTTTATATTTACCTCCTCACTGTTGTGCTTTTGGCTGATAGTGTTTTCAGAACCTTGTGTTATTTAGGCCAGCTCCAGATCCCATAAACTTTTGGGGATCTTTACATTGCCTTCCATGGGAGCTGGATTTGGACACTTACTCAAATTCAAAAAGTGTTTATGTTCATTCCCTGCCGACATAGTTTAAAATGTAAAGTAAAATGAATAGCTTAATAGAGATGCTCTGGTTGCAAGTTATTAGAATACAGTGTAACCATCTCTGGACTTTTTAAAACGTGGGTTATTGACTTGCTTAGTCATGATTGCTTCTTTGGAGCTATTACACTCTCATGTAAATACATACTTTAGGGATATTTCAAAAAAGCAGATTATTGACCTACCAGACCATGACTGCTCCAAAGGATTTACAGAAGCACAGTAACAATGCTAATCAAAGCATTTACATCAGAAGCAACATACTGGTAGCTACTTTGAAAATGTGAACATCTTAGTCATTGAGGCCAAAATGCACAAGAGGGGTTAGGCATTCTGATGCTGAAAGTCACATTTCTAATCCTTAGGCACCTGAGAAAATCACTGTGATCCACAAAGCCTGATTTAGTTGCCTAAGATCCCACATAATGAAAGGAGAAATATAGGCATCTTAGACTGCCATTCACAAAAGCCAGCATGCGGGGCAAGGCCTAAGATAGCCAATGGGAAATGCCAACCAGCCCCACTTCTCTCACAGAGACAGGCACACAAGTCTGTGCTGTAGGGGAGTTACCTATTTCTGCTTGCGAGTCCCAGAGAGGAACCATTTTGGAGCTAGGCGTCTTATGCCATTTTAGCAAGAAGCAGTGGGATTGAAGGAGGAGGCAACACTCCCTCGTCACTTTTAACTTTGTAGCTAGGGCACTCACCTGGGACGTGGGAGACCCTGGTTCAAATCCTCAGTCTGCCTAAGGGGGAAAGGACATCTGCCACTTCTCAGGTAAATGCACTAAGCATCAAGCTATAAGGAAATCCCTCATTCTCTCTTGCTGCACTACAGATAAATAGTTATTGGGACGGGGGAACTAGGTGGCCTAGATCCTGAATGAGTGCTCTGTCCCCAACCTCATCCCAAGCTATAGAGTCATTCTGATACTTGTGATCGCTCTCTTCCAAAGAGTCAGTTTGACCAGAGAGAGCAAGCAAGAGCAAAGGCACACTCCCCTAGGAAATGGGAGATCCAAGATGCAACCCCCCTGCTCCAATGACTCTTCAATTATTTATTCAGAGTGTTACAGCTTCAATAGGAGAGACTATCCCATACGCAATGGGTAGAGCACTCACCAGGGAGGTGGTAGATTCCTGCTCAAATCTCTTCTCCCTATTAGCGGGGGGTGGGGAGGAAAGGGAGTGCTTCCAACATCCTAGGTGAATACTCTAGCCACTGGCTAAAAGTTATGAGGGAAGCTGCCACAGGTTGTTTTGTGTGAACTTGCCTGTGGGTACTGATCTGCTAGGCAACCTCTGAGCACACCTTCTGGATTGGGTGCCTCAAACAAGTTAGGTGGCTGAATGCCTATCTTCCCCTGATTTATGAATTGCTTTGGAACTTAGGCACCCAGATGCCCATAGCAGCATGCTCAAATTTAGGCACCCAGATGCCCATAGCAGCATGCTCAAATCCTGTTGACCTTAATCACACAATTAGCTCCATGGACTTCAAATTTGTGTTACTCCCATTAATAGATGGGGGTGGTAGCAAATATAGGTATTGTGAATTAAGGCGTAAACTCGACCCTCTTTAAGGGGCGCTGGCATCAGTGGCAGTAGTTTGATGGGAGGAAGCATTTGAGGAGTTTTTCTAGGATGGTCATACCTCCCGATTGCCTTGGAGCTAGTCTCTCGGGGTGCTCTCTGCGCACAAGCATAAAAAGTGTTTTGAAGCTATTGAAAATGTTGCACTGGGGGAGTTTATCTGTGACCATTGAAAGGAAGGCTGATCTCATGTTTAAGGTACTGGCTTAGGACTCAGGAAATCTAGGTTCATTTCCCAGTTCTACCACAGATGATTTATTGGGTAAATCACTTAGTCTCTCTCTGCCTCCATCCCTCATCATTACTCACATATAAGACTGCCATGTGACCAGAAGGCAGTGCCATAACTCCCTTCCATCCCAGATAGGACACCAGAAGGAATCTTTCCCTTGCTACTCCAGCAAAATCTCTGCCCCACCCCCTCTATTGGCAGCATTTCTGAGGCAGCAGGGGCTGAGGTGCAGTGGAGGTATATGATTCCTTTTTTAATTTGTTTTTTTAGCAGATCCTTTATTAGGCAGTCCATGCAATCATTTCTCCATAGCAGCATCATGCTCCATTCAACTATGTTACCATATAAAGAATGATGATTCCAAAGCAGTCAGAAAGTTTCACACTACATGACCAAATTTTGCTCTCAGTTGTACTAATGTAAATCTAAAATAAGCCTACCGACTTAAACCGAGTTACTCTGATTTTAATACCAGTGTGATGACAGAATTGGCATCCATGAGCAAATTCTGTAACTGATTAAGCAGTGTAAAATAATGTTCATGCATAATTGTTTGAAATCTGAACAGCTGTTCTGTTTGACCACTTGGACCCTGAATAGTCACTGTTTGGGAACATTGTCACACTATTCTCTCATTTATAAATTTCAATTATCCAGGCAGGCGGCAGAAAAATACCATGTATCTTATATGAATAGACACCCCAGCCCCGAATAGGAAATAGTTAATATGAATAGTTTGAAAACATCTCACAGGCTGAAATTTGTCTTACTGTTTCCTCATGCATCTGAATGACAAGTATGTTTGCAGAAATCAGGATCAGCTCACAAATACTTCACAATTAGAAACAAGGCCCAAATTAACCAGATAATGAATAATTCAACCAACTTTAGTTATTACTTTTGGAAGGAAAAGTTTTGTCCATGTTTTACAGTTATTAAACTTGCTTTACATTCAGAACACTATCAGTTCCATTTGTCTAGTTTCAGTTTACATCACTATCTAGTAGCGTGATGATTAGTGCTAAGCACCAGGGCCGGCTCCAGTATTTTTGCTGCTCCAAGCGATGGGGAAAAAAAAAAAAAGCCATGATCAGCGGCACTTCGGCAGCAAGTCTACCGCCGCCGCACTGGCCGCCCCAAGCACCTGCTTGCTGCGCTAGTGCCTGGAGCCGGCCCTGCTAAGCACTGAAGAGTGGGGCTACTTGCCTCTACTATGCAACTGCTAGTATTTATGGAACAATAAGAGACAATAGATCACTCTGTCAGGACTTATCAATGGACTTATCAGAAAGTTAAGAGCCAGAAAGAATCTTGTATAGTCAGAAAGAAAGAAAGAAAGAAACTGGCAATTTAGGATCTGATACAAAGCCCACTGAAATAGATGGAAAAATTCATGTTGACTTCAGTGGACTTGGATCAGGATGCAGGAACCCACTCTATTGCTTTCCCTCATTAACTGTGATGGAAACATTTAAAGTGGAATGAGAAGCAAACAACAAAAAGACATTAGATGACCGGATGCCATGATCACTTATCAGCACAACTCCGTGACCACTGGCCACTCAGGAATATTACTTAAGCCTAGAGCTGGAGTCATTCCTATTCACAGCATGACTGTATTTTGGAGGCTTTACCGAAAGACCAAGAATAAAGTGTTGTGGACTGTAAGAGAAGAATTTAGGAATGAAATTGGTTTGATTTTTTTAATTGACTTGCCTGGCAGCTAGACATCTCTGATAAATAGGTCAGTCTCCCATAGATGTGGGCTCTGCAATGACACCTTGGGCCTTGCATAGCTGAGATAACCACAGATATTATGCTAGTCTAACCCTCTGCCAAGATGAAGGATTTGTTGTGTCTAAACCATCCAAGACAGATGGCTATCCAGCCTCCTTTTGAAAACCTCCAGTGAAGGAGCTTCCACAACATCCCTAGGCTGTCTGTTCCATTGTCCTACTGTTCTTACAGTTTGGAAGTTTTTCCTGAGATTTAATCTAAATCTGCTATACTTAGTTTGAACCCATTGCCTCTTGTCCTGCCCTCTGTGGCAAGAGAGAACAACTTTTTGATGGCAGTCTTTCAAGTATTTGAAGACTACTATCATTTCCCCCCTTTTTTTCCTAACTAAACATACCCAGTTCCTTCAGCCTTTGTTCATATGGTTTGCATGCCATCCTTTTGATATACATCCTTTCTATACATTGGTGACCAAAACTGGACACAGTACTCCACGCTGAGGCCTAACCATTAAAGTGGTACTATCTCCTTTCATGACGTGCATGTTATGCCTCTTTTAATGCAACCTAAAATTGTATTTGCTTTTTTTTTGCAACAGCATCACATTGCTGACTCATGGTGAGATTGTGATCCACTACAACTCCCAGATCCTTCTCAGCAGTGCTGCTGCAAGCTGGTTAATCCCATTCTGTATTTGTGCACTTGGTGTTTCATCCCTAACTGTAGCACCTTACATTTGTCTTTGCTGAATTACATTTTGTTGTTTATAGCTTAGTTCTCCAATTTATCAAGATCCCTCTGAATTTTAGTTCTATCCTCCAAAGTGTTGGCAACTCCCCCTAGTTTTGTGTCACCTTCCTCCAGGACTGGGAATGGATCCAGGCTTTTGATTCTGGGCCCATTTCTACTTTTGTGGATGTGTTTTTTTTTTTTTTTTTCTGGCTCTATTGATAGTGAAAAAGTTCCGGAAAGAAAAAGCAGATAATTATAATTCCATTGAAGGTTCACAATAATGAAGGCCAACCCTCATGTACTGGAGCCCCATTCTTCTATTATAATGATGGTCCTACATTTTTTGTCAGTTAAGAATGAGGACACCACTCACTCTCTCATTTTTTTTTATTATTATTCCATTCCTTCGCGCTCACTTACACTTTAAAACAAGTATACATTTACTGTGGTGATGTAGGTCATTTTTCTCATATGTTAGACAATAATATTCTTGCAAGATCACTTGAATTAATGTTTTCTGGTGCCTTTATATTCTATGGCTTAGTGGTCTTGAGGCCAAACAACATCCTCAGTTACTGTTACAATACTTTCAGTAGAGGGGGCGTTTGTTGATTACATTTGATAAGAGCTGGGTAGAGTAGAATAATGGCTGCACATTGTAAACATCATCTCCGTCCTCAAACAAGCCTAACGCGCTAGCATCCAGTTCAAAGTTTCTTTTTTGACTGTCAAAACCTGTGTGGATTTGCTCTAGACTATTTATCAACCTTGTCTTCTTCTCTTAAGTTCCTCTTACCTGCACTCTTCTAACATCTATCCTGCTCTCATTTTCACCACTGAGGGCACAAAAATGTTCTCCTCTGTAGCTCAGGCACTCCAAACCAGCTATCATCTCTTGTGTCACATCTCAGCTGGAAAGACACCTTTTTTCCCCTATTTGCTTCCCTCACCTTTTTATTTCTTCCATTGCTATTATGCACAATGTAATTCTTTAACTGTTATTTATCACAACCCTTTAGCAGAACTCATTAAAAAAGGACAATTTGGGACGGATTTTTGTGAAAAAAATTGTTCTTTTTTTCACTGAAATGCAAAATGTTTCATCCAGTTGTAGGACTAGTAAAAATGAGAAATATTAACGTTTTCACCAGCTCAATAATTTAGGCATTTTGGAATAGAGTTTATATAGAAAGATTCTGTGGAAAATAATGCACGCATTCCATAGCCCCACAATACACAGAATTCTCATGGAAGTCAATGAAAGTACCACATGACAAGGGCTGATAGAATTGGACATTCAAATTGTATTTCTTTGCTTTGTAGAACTGCAGGAATCCAAAACAAATATTACTTATGCTTGCTTTTCCTTCTTACAACCAGCTCTTGTCTTTTGGCAACCCAAGTGTATTTGCTGCTGCTGTTGTTGCCTTTTCCCCCTAGATAGTGGGTGCTCCTAAATGACATTTCAGCACAGATGTCCACCACTGTCCTATCCTCTAGGGAGACCTATGCAGCAGATGTTGCAAATGATCTAACACACATTTGCTGGAGTAATGTAAAAAAGACCTGCCAGATTGCTGACTTCTTTGGCATAATGTCACATAATACCACAGACTGGTTAGCAAGACTACATGAAAATAATTGCAACTAAACTTTTCTATATGATTCACCCACTTTTTTTTCATATTGAAGTGTCTTGGCAGACTCCCACGTGACAGATTCTTCCACTACACATCTAACCTCTTAATCATCTCTCTTTCTCTCACTCAACTAATATAATGTTTATCTCTTATATTCACTATCTTTTCTTGTATTCAAATCCTCTACACTTTTCCACAGCTGAGGAGTTATATTATTTCAGATGGAGAGCATGAAGTCAGAGGAGAGGAAAAGGGATAGTGGAAACTTGATGTTGGTCAACAATTTAATTGGTTTTGTTAAGCTGGCATGATTGGTCACCTACTATTTATTTTCCCATATTTGATAAATAGGAATGGGGCTTTAAGAAGCCGCTGATTTTTGAATCTCTCATAATAGGGGGGGAACAGCTAGATGGACTGGAGAACTTTTCATTTTCTCTTATCACATTATCACAACATGATTGTATCCCTATGTGCAGGTCTACCTTTGAAGGCTGTACCAGAGCTCTGGCCAGGGTTTTGTTCTGACAGGAAGTCCATCTACTCCTCTACTGTAATAATAAAAGATGTGCTGATAATCAGCTAAAATGGTTATTCAATAATGGAACACATGAAAGCAAGAAGAGTGGAAGTCATAGCAGTGGAGCGAGAAATGGATCTGCCACAAAGACACATTTAGATACCAAAGCAAATGCAAGTGAGCAGTACTAACATGAGGACCATCATAACTGTGTTGTTGCAACTTGTCACTTCACTTCAGAATATAATGCATGCTAATATGGGTCTTGTTTGTCCATTCTGACTAGGAAAACCAGGCAGTCAGGAACTGTGGGATCTCATCTGTGTACATAGGGAAGGATGCTTCAGTGGTTAAGGTGCTCACCGGAGACTTCAGTTCAATTCTCTATTCCACCACAGATTTCCGGTGTGATCGTGATCAAATCTGATTGAGCTGCAGTTCTTTATTGTGAAATGAGGATAATACCTACCACACAGAGATGCTGTGAGGCTAACTAACAATTGTGAGATGCTCAGATACTACAGTAATGGGGACCATGTGAGTACCCTGGGTAGCAGATGTCATGCAAGCTTTTATACATTCACAAGATGATACTGATGAGGTCAGTGTATCTGAGGACAGCACATTTCAGTGGGAGGGACAGGTACTACTTAAGCCCAGCAAAGGCACACCAATGGAAGTATACATGTAGCCTCTCCTCTGACTTGCGCCACCACAAAGGGCCAGGTAGGCAACATTACAGTTCTTGGACTCACTTGATTGTGAGTACTACTTCTGGCTGGTGCCTGCTGGAGGTCAAACTTCTCCAGTGGGGATGGAAAAGAAATGGGGCCTAACCAGCTGTTTGGTCTTGGAGGGGACTCCATGAGGCACCTTTAAAGGTGTAGTGAAGTAGAATCAGGATGCATTGATGAGAGAAGAGTGGCATTATTGAACAACTTAGGAAGGGAATTCACTGGTTATGGGTGGCATGAAAGAAAGCACAGAATCACTTGTGGATGGTGCAGACGAATGGGGTATTAAAACAGACATCATTGCTAGAGTGGAGAGGACAGGATGGCATGAGACTATCCTTGAATAGATTCTTCAACATATTTTCCCATCAGTTGCTGAATACATTATTTATTAATACATGTTTCCATTATGCAAACAGTTTCATAGTTGGTTGACTAATATTCCTCAAATAAATTATTTGCATTTTTAAATCAGTGAATAATTTATTCACATTAGTAATTTTTTTTTGTTATCCCTTTCTGCTTTAAGCATTGTGAGGAGTATGCTACATTCTTCCCTCTGTTGGTTTAAAAAGATATAAGATACATGTGGATTCTTGTATCTGAATATATGTTACCACTGCATCAAAGAAATGCATTTCATGTCCCATTGATCCATCTGTAACCCAACACTCTCTGTGTCTCCTTCTCCCACCTCCATAATTGACCACACATTATATATATATGGAAGCACAAGTGCCTCCATTCAAGACCCCATCAGATCTTAAATGTTGCTAAACTTACATTTTGCTTGATTCTCTTTCTAATCCTTTTTATCTGTCTGTCGAGATGTGTCATCTCCAATTTACACTATATCTTCTTACTATTGAATACTCCTACATCTTCCCTCAAGGTACAAGCAGTTCTTCTAAGTCACATCTCTGCTATCACTCTTGTTAATGCAGATCTTTGAAACCATTTAACTTACAGGTGAGCTGATGCTTCTTGATTTTCTCTGTGCAATATTTTTTTTTCCTTACATGGATTTCCTTCTGTGGTGATCATGTATATTTTGCATCAAAGTTTCTGCTTGCTGTCATACACAATCATTTTCACTGAATAAAGCATGGCTCCCTGGTGTCATTACGATTACGTAACTGGCAACTGTAACTCTTCAAGCAGTGAAATCTCAAACAAACTCACCACCTCCTGCATATTCATTATTTGTTAATTTTAAATGTTTCTCCAATGGAGGGAAGTGAGGAGAAAATCTGGGACCTTATCCAATATGTCTTCACTTGTATGAGCAGTCCCATTGGATTAATGAAACTAAGGATGAAATCCTGGCTCTTCTGAAATCTCTGACAAAACTCCTATTGACTTCACTGGTACTAGAAGTTCACTCAGACATACAGTGGATACACATATTGTCTGTTTTAGGGATTTGTACTGCTACCCATTATCATAGTACAGTATATGTGTACCTTCCATGTGAATTAGATTGGAAACAGCAAAGTCCTCCACTGAAATTCATGGAGACTCTGACTTTTCTCCATTTTCAAGATATAGATAGCTCTGCTTGTGGCAGTTTATTTTTTGGGAGGGACGAAGAAGTTGGTTTTGTTTTGTTGCACGTGGGGCTGCTGTAGGAGGCAGCAGCTGATATTGTATATCCAAAGGTCTGACTATTTTATCTGAACTATAGGAACATCGTCTGAACAATCTCAATAATTTTATTCTGTCTCATGCTCGACAGACTGCATAAACCTCAATAAGGATCTGAGGATTTGACCCATTACTGAGACAGTGTGATATTTGATTAATCCCATCCACTGCCAAAGCCATGTCCACAACCTCCAAAATGATACTGTTTAAATCTACATCCCATCATTACCCAAAATAGTCCAATCTATAATAATAAATTCAAGTGACCCTGAAATAATAAATGGAACACAAATTGTATCTCATCAAACTGGGAAAAATAAAACAAAGTATTATTCCAAACATCATTTTATATTTATATCAAACAGATTTTTATCCACTAGAGGAATATATTAACAAATATTGAAAATGGATGAATTGTTCAAGTTGTGACTGGTTGTAGATATACAGCATTAATGGAATTACACTGAAATTGACACATGTACATACAAGAAATGTTATGCTTTGTACTGTGAATATGATCATATAATACAGCAAAGGGAAAAACTCTGATGCAAAATGCATATGACCAGCACAGGAAGGAAGTCCATCAAGAACAGACATTGAATGGAGACAATCAAGAATCCAAATTTCTAGCCCTGATAATAAGCAATTGCAAATTAGTCAAAAGTATTTTTACAAGGTGTTGTACCAAAATCATTTACAAAACTAAATTGCCAGACAATTCAAAGAAACATTGTATACATGCATGAATAAGATAAACTCTGCTTAGCAACAGAACACTTAAACGCACTGAGAAAATAATGGGCCTTTTTGTGCAAGGCTGAAGATAGAGAAGTAGACCAGAATGTTTATGTATTTATTTATGTATTTATTTATTTATTGTCTCATGGGATACCCTGTGTTCTCAAATTCAGTACTGAGACAAGGTCCTCCTTTGTTAGGTGCTGAGTTCTGGCAGCTCCTACTGATCTCAGTGCAAGCTAAGGGTGCACCACTGAGCACCTTGAGAGATTGGGCCCTAAACTGTTTGCTGTTAATGAAATTTTGTGCTGTCACAGCAGTCAGTATTTATATGAGACATGTCTCTCAACAGTGTAATTAAGACACCTGACACAACAGGTTGGGAATTATTGAACACCTTGGAAGATGTTATGAAGAAGGCTGCATGCTTTAACCCACTAAGGAGTTATGGTAATTTCCCTGATATCTGGGGCCCAAGAGATTGCTTTTCTACTGCAGACCCAACACATATTTAACTGCTGATTCCTGGCACTCTCCACTCCTTTCCCCCTATATGTGAATACAGAATGAACATTTTTAAACCTTTATATACGATCATGCAATATTATTCTTAATATATCTGGCATAAAATCCTGGGCCAGTTAAGTTTGCCATGATTTCAGTGGACCCAGGCAAGGACAGCCCCAGGTGTTTCACCAGCCAGGGCAAAAAACATTTTTAGTGCTCTCCATCTCCATTTCAGAGTGGCTGAGCAAAACAAAGACTCATCAATCAGTGGAGCACAATGGTGTGGAGGAGGTGCTTGAGGTGATCACCCTGCATGCCTGCCATGCTTGCCCCTAAAACAAGCTCTGGAGCAAAGTTTCAAGAATTTTAAGTAGTATTTCAAAAGCAGTCAGCATGTGCTTAACTCTGATCCCTTTGACTGCAGTGAGAACAAAGTTAGGGCCATATGGAGTGCTTTTGAAATACCACCATTTATATATCAAGACATATAATGTACAAAATATCTGAGCTCAGTAGCAAAACTGACGACTGACATCAGCGATATCATTTCTGGTTTTATTTTTTCCCCCATTTTGATTAGGATAAATGTCATCACATTTGGTACAAACATTTCTTGTTAGCCTGATAGGCTAGAAGTCTATACACATCTTCATGTAAGGTGTTAACATTTGATGATACTGTGCCTTCAGGATCTGTAGTATGGCAATTGAAGAATCACTTAGCATCAAAGCAATAAAAATACATTTATTCTTATAAAAAACTGTCATTTTGGCACTGAGTGGGATTTCTATATCTCCATTTATTGTAGCAAAATCTGGTTTCAGAGCAACTAGTTTTCAGGATTTAATATATTCACAGTGGCTTGAATGATATTAGATAAGTTATAAATTATTTTTCTCCACAACATTCTGACACTAGAGAAAAAAATGCTTCTTCGTTCACACTGCAAGATGGAAAAAAGAATGTTTGTGAGTCAGTTCTTTAACATTTTCTAATGATGATCCCTCCACACACTAGTGGTTGCTAGTGGGTGTAGTTTTGGAGAAGCAGAAAGAGATACAGTTTTTAGGTGTGGTGCTTTCTATAGCCAGCAGTAGGGGATACAGACATTGCTTGTGAGGGTTCAAGTAATCAGGGCTGGCCTTAGGGAAAATGGTGCCCAGGGCAAATTTGTATTTTGGCACTCTGTGGCCTCCCTTGGTTCCTCACCTATCCCTCCATTGCCCTTGGCCCCTGCTGCCTCCCCATCCACCCCCTCATTGCCCCTTGGCTCCTGCTTCCTCCATGGGCTCCCCAACCCCTCCCACCATTGCCCTGAGCTCCCTTCTGCAGCCTCACACCTCAGGCCCACCCCACTCCTTGCCTCTTGACCACAGCATCCCCTGACCACAGCACCCCGGGTGGTGGCCCACATCACTGACCCATAAGGTAGTCCTGCTCAGGTTCTATTAAAAAGGGCTCTTGGAGTTTAAGATAAGGTGATTTTGCCTCATTCACTCAGATGTTCATGCTGCTATATTATGAAAAAGAAGTGGGTGCAGCAGGTTTTTCATGCCTTCTTTAGACACAGAAAATGTAAGGATGGAATCCTCATAGACATACACCCCCTCCATAAACTTATCAAGCTTAGTCTTGAAGCCAGATATGTCTTCTGCCCCCACAACTCCCCTTGGAAGGCTGTTCCAGAACTTAACTCCCCTAATGGTTAGAAACCTTAATCTAATTTCAAGTCCAAACTTCCTAATGTCCAGTTTATATCCATTTGTTCTTCTGTCCACATTGGTACTGAGTTAAATAATTCCTCTCCCTCCCTGATATTTAACCCTCTGATATGTTTATAAAGAGCAATCATATCTCCCCTCAGCCTTCTTTTGGTTAGGCTACACAAGCCAAGCTCTTTGAGTCTCCTTTCATAAGACAGGTTTTCCATTCCTCAGATCATCCTAGTAGCCCTTCTCTGTACCTGTTCCAGTTTGAATTCATCCTTCTTAAACATGGGAGACCAGAACTGCACACAATATTCTCACCGGTGCCTTGTATAATGGTACTAACACCTCCTTATCTTTACTGGAAATACCTCGCCTGATGCATCCCAAGGCCGCATTAGCTTTTTTAATGGCCATATCACATTGGTAGCTCATAGTCATCCTGTGATCAACCAATACTCCAAGGTCCTTCTCCTTCTCTGTTACTTCCAACTGATGAGTCCCCAATTTATAACTAAAATTCTTGTTATTAATCCCTAAATGCATAACCTTGCACTTTTCACCATTAAATTTCATCCTATTACTATTACTCCAGTTTACAAGGTCATCCAGATCTTCCTGTATGATATCCTGGTCCTTCTCTGTATTAGCAATACCTTCCAGCTTTGTGTCATCCACAAACTTTATTAGCACATTCCCACTTTTTGTGCCAAGGTCAGTAATAAAAAGATTAAACAAGACTGGTCCCAAAACTGATCCCTGAGGAACTCCACTAGTAACCTCCTTCCAGCCTGACAGTTCACCTTTCAGTATGACCTGTTGTAGTCTCCCTTTTAACCAGTTCCTTATCCACCTTTCAATTTTCATATTGATCCCCATCTTTTCCAATTTAGCTAATAATTCTCCATGTGGAACCGTATCAAATGCCTTACTGAAACTGAGGTAAATTAGATCTACTGCATTTCCTTTGTCTAAAAAATCTGTTACCTTCTCAAAGAAGGAGATCAGGTTGGTTTGGCACAATCTACCTTTTGTAAAACCATGTTGTATTTTGTCCCAATTACCATTGACCTCAATGTCCTTAACTACTTTCTCCTTCAAAATTTTTTCCAAGACCTTGCATACTACAGATGTCAAACTAACAGGCCTATAGATACTTGGATCATTTTTTTCCCTTTCTTAAAAATAGGAATATGTGAGCAATTCTCCAGTCGTACGGTACAACCCCTAAGTTTACTGATTCATTAAAACTTCTTGCTAATGGGCTTGCAATTTCCTGTGCCAGTTCCTTTAATATTTTTGGATGAATATTATCTGGGCCCCCCGATTTAGTCCCATTAAGCTGTTCGAGTTTGTCTTCTACCTCGTATGTGGTAATATCTACCTCCATATCCCCATTCCCATTTGTCATCATACCATTATCCCTAAGCTCCTTACTAGCCTTAACCTCTACTCCATCCTCAGTGTTTAGTGGTCCCACTTCTTCTTTCTTTGTTTTCTTCTTATTTATATGGCTACAGAACCTTTTACTATTGGTTTTAATTCCCTTTGCAAGATCCAATTCTATATGGCTTTTGGCCTTTCTCACTTTATCCCTACATGTACTGACCTCAATAAGGTAGCTTTCCTTACTAATCCCTCCCATCTTCCATTCCTTGTAGGCTTTCTGCTTTTTCTTAATCACCTCTCTGAGATGCTTGCTCATCCAGCTTGGTCTACAACTCCTGCCTATGAATTTTTTCCCCTTTCTTGGGATGCAGGCTTCCGATAGTTTCTGCAACTTCGACTTGAAGTAATTCCAAGCCTCCTCAGCCTTTAGATCCACAAATTTTTCAGTCCAATCCACTTCCCTAACTAATTTCCTTAATTCTTTAAAGTTAGCCCTTTTGAAATCAAAAACCCTAGTCCCAGATCTATTTTTCTTTATCCTTCCATCTAGTTTGAACTGAATTAGCTCATGGTCAGTGAAACCAAGGTTGTCCCCTACAATGAGGTCCTCACTACTCACCAAAACCAAATCTAAAATGGCATCCCCTCTTGTTGGTTCTTCAGCTACTTGGTGAAGGAATCCATCAGCTATCGCATCCAGGAAAATCTGAGCCCTAATATTATTACTAGCACTTGTCCTCCAGTCTATATCTGGGAAGTTAAAGTCTCCCATGATCACACAATTATCATTAGTGTTTACTTTGTTAAAAACATTAAATCCATATCCAAATTGGATCCCGGCGGTCTGTAGCACACCCCAAGCACTATCCCAGGGGAGGCTCTAGTAGCTTTCTTTTCCAATGTGATTTTTGCCCAGACAGACTCTGTCTTATCCATTCCATCACTTATTATTTCTTTACAGTCTACCTCATCATTGATATACAATGCTACTCCAACAACTTTGCCTTTATTTCTGTCTTTCCTAAACAGCACATAGCCTTCAATACCTGTACTCCAGTCATGACTACTATTCCACCATGTTTCTGTTATCCCTATAATATCTGGTTTTACTTCCTGCACTAGTAGCTCTAGTTCCTCCATTTTGTTACCTATGCTCCTCACATTAATGTACAAACATCTTAATTTTTGATCATTTGGCTTCACTGACATTCTTTACCCGATTAGGCACAGACATTCTACCACCAGTATCACCTATTAGACTGGTAGCTACACTACCCTTTCTCCTTATGTCCATTCTCATACCCACGTCTGTATCCTTTCTTACTTCATTTTCTTCCCCCTCGATGTTAGGAACCAACTAGGGGCAGAGCTTTTCTTGACCTGCTGCTCACAAACAGGGAAGAATTAGTAGGGGAAGCAAAAGTGGATGGGAACCTGGGAGGCAGTGACCATGAGATGGTCGAGTTCAGGATCCTGAACCAAGGAAGAAAGGAGAGCAGTAGAATATGGACCCTGGACTTCAGAAAAGCAGACTTTGACTCCCTCAGGGAACAGATGGGCAGGATCCCCTGGGAGAATAACATGAAGGGCAAAGGGGTCCAGGAGAGCTGGCTGTATTTTAAAGAATCCTTATTGAGGTTGCAGGAACAAACCATCCCGATGTGTAGAAAGAATAGTAAATATGGCAGGCAACCAGCTTGGCTAAACAGTGAAATCCTTGCTGATCTTAAACGCAAAAAATAAGCTTACAAGAAGTGGAAGATTGGACAAATGACCAGGGAGGGATATAAAAATATTGCTCAGGCATGCAGGAGTGAAATCAGGAAGGCCAAATCACACTTGGAGTTGCAGTTAGCAAGAGATGTTAAGAGTAACAAGAAGGGTTTCTACAGGTATGTTAGCAAGAAGAAGAAAATCAAGGAAAGTGTGGGCCCCTTACTGAATGAGGGAGGCAACCTAGTGACCGAGGATGTGGAAAAAGCTAATGTACTCAATGATTTTTTTGCCTCCGTCTTCACGCACAAGGTCAGCTCCCAGATTGCTGCACTGGGCAGTACAGTATGGGGAGAAGGTGACCAGCCCTCTGTGGAGAAAGAAGTGGTTCGGGACTATTTAGAAAAACTGGACGTGCACAAGTCCATGGGTCCGGATGCGCTGCATCCGAGGGTGCTAAAGGAGTTGGCGGGTGAGATTGCAGAGCCATTAGCCATTATTTTTTAAAACTCCTGGCGATCGGGGGAGGTCCCAGATGACTGGAAAAAGGCTAATGTAGTGCCCATCTTTAAAAAAGGGAAGAAGGAGGATCCGGGGAAATACAGGCCAGTCAGCCTCACCTCAGTCCCTGGAAAAATCCTGGAGCAGGTCCTCAAGGAATCAATTATGAAACATTTAGAGGAGAGGAAAGTGATCAGGAACAGTCAGCATGGATTCACGAAGGGGAAGTCGTGCCTGACTAACCTAATTGCCTTCTATGATGAGATAACTGGCTCTGTGGATGAGGGGAAAGCAGTGGATGTGTTGTTCCTTGACTTTAGCAAAGCTTTTGATATGGTCTCCCACAGTATTCTTGCCACCAATTTAAAGAAGTATGGGCTGGATGAATGGACTGTAAGGTGGATAGAAAGCTGGCTAGATCGTCGGGCTCAACGAGTAGTGATCAATGGCTCCATGTCTAGTTGGCAGCCGGTTTCAAGCGGAGTGCCCCAAGGGTCGGTCCTGGGGCCAGTTTTGTTTAATATCTTTATTAATGATCTGGAGGATGGTGTGGACTGCACTCTCAGCAAGTTTGCAGATGACACTAAACTAGGAGGCGTGGTAGATACACTAGAGGGTAGGGATCGGATACAGAGTGACCTAGACAAATTAGAGGATTGGGCCGAAAAAAACCTGATGAGGTTCAACAAGGACAAATGCAGAGTCCTGCACTTAGGACGGAAGAATCCCATGCACTGCTACAGACTAGGGACCGAATGGCTAGGTAGCAGTTCCGCAGAAAAGGACCTAGGGGTCACAGTGGACGAGAAGCTGGATATGAGTCAACAGTGTGCTCTTGTTGCCAAGAAGGCTAACGGCATTTTGGGCTGTATAAGTAGGGGCATTGCCAGCAGATCGAGGAACGTGATCGTTCCCCTTTATTCGACATTGGTGAGGCCTCATCTGGAATACTGTGTCCAGTTTTGGGCCCCACACTACAAGAAGGATGTGGAAAAATTGGAAAGAGTCCAGCGGAGGGCAACAAAAATGATTAGGGGTCTGGAGCACATGACTTATGAGGAGAGGCTGAGGGAACTGGGATCATTTAGTCTCCAGAAGAGAAGAATGAGGGGGGATTTGATAGCAGCCTTCAACTACCTGAAGGGGGGTTCCAAAGAGGATGGAGCTCGGCTGTTCTCAGTGGTGGCAGATGACAGAACAAGGAACAATGGTCTCAAGTTGCAGTGGGGGAGGTCCAGGTTGGATATCAGGAAAAACTATTTCACTAGGAGGGTGGTGAAACACTGGAATGCGTTACCTAGGGAGGTGGTGGAGTCTCCTTCCTTGGAGGTTTTTAAGGCCCAGCTTGACAAAGCCCTGGCTGGGATGATTTAGCTGGGAATTGGTCCTGCTTTGAGCAGGGGGTTGGACTAGGTGACCTCTTGAGGTCCCTTCCAACTCTGATATTCTATGATTCTATGATTCTATGAATTCCGGTGTGGATATTACCTGGACATCTCCCAACCATCTCCCCCAAATTCCTAGTTTAAAGCTCTCTTAATCAGTTGTGCCAGCCTCCATCCTAGAAGTCTATTTCCCTCCTTACTCAGGTGAAGTCCATCCCAAGAGAACAGTCCTCTATCCATGAATGCTTCCCAGTGGCCATACATCCCAAAGCCCTCCTTATAGCACCACTGCCTGAGCCATCTGTTGATCACCATAATCTTGTCACACCTTTGTTGCCCTTCTCTAGGAACAGGCAGAATCCCACTGAAGATCACCTGAGCCTTGATTTCCTTAAGCATCTTCCCCAGCCTGGCATAGTGTCCCTTGATACATTCCAGCTAGAATCTAGCTGTATCATTTGTTCCCACATGAAGGACAATCAGCGGATTCTTTCCCGCTCCTGTTAGGCTCCTCTTCAGCCTCAGTCCACATCCCGTATCTTAGCACCTGGCAGACAGCACACCCTTCTGCTGTCCAGATAAGCTCTAGTTACAGGCCTGTCTATTCTTCTCACTAAGGAGTCCCCAATCACGTAGACCTGCCTTTTCCTGTTCATGGTGTGATTCTCTGGTCTATCCCCTGTTCCCTCTGGCTGCAAATCCTCTTGATTCCTATTGTCCTTTGCAATCCTCTGCAACCCATCCCGTATCCTCCTGGGGTTCATATGTGGTGTTGTTATCTCCATTGACTCTTCCTCTCTTCCTATAGGACTAGCTGCTCTTCTCTCCTTCCTTGCCCTCTCACCTTGAGCGACCACCTGCTGTGCCCCTTCCTCATTTTCCAACTCCGCAAACCTGTCCTGAGCTCTATTTCTCCTTCACTAGCCTGTCTTTTCCTGTGCCAGATTCTCTTAGTCACATGCTTCCACTGTACACTTTCCTCACCCAGCAGTCTCCCCTCAGAGTTCTTTGGTCCTGCTTCCATCTGCAAGTCAGAGCTTTTCCCTTCAGCAGACTCATGTCTTTGCTCCATCATCTGCTCGAACCCCCTTCTAAACTCAACCAGAGTTTCCACCTGCATCTCCAGGCCTTGGATCTTGTCTTCCATCAGCTCTATCAGGCGGCACTTCATGCAGACGAAACTCTTTTCAGGTACTCCTCCAGGATCATGTACATGCCGCAGCTTCCACATCCAGTCATCCTCATTGTGTCTTCCACTGCTGCCTCTGTATCGGTCGTAGCCTTCCCACCTAAAACCTGTTAGTCCAGGAAACACAAACCAAACCAAAACGCCACCACCCACAGCAAAACAAACCCCCAACGGGCACCAGAACACTGGCAGAACACACCCACTCCCTTCACTAGCCTATCTATTCCTCTGCCTAGCTCTCTTAGTCTCCCCCGCAAACTCCCCTTGCAAATTCCCACTGAAACTCCCCTGTTTACAGCTCTGTTTGCTGGCTCCTGTGCTGCTTTATTATTATGGAAAGTATCAAAATTTAGTAGATGGGTCTGTTGCACCAACACAAGTTGAACCATCGTCATTTAGTTTCTGTTCAAACGGATACATTTTTTAGCAGGTAAGTTGAGACACTTCATGATCTAGGAGGTCACTTTGATCAGATCAGCCTTGTGTAAGAGAAAGTTAATTTAGGTGCTAGACAAGCAAAAAACTGAAAGAGGATGCACAATAGTGGGCATGGAACACATATAATAATTAGAGCTGGCTGAATTTTCATTAGAAAATGGCTTTTCAATAGTAATGAAATTTTGAAATTTTTGCAGAAATTTTTCATTTTGGTTGAAATTTTCTTGTTTTTCAACAAAAAAAGAAACAGGAAACAAACATTTTTGGTATTTTATTTTATTTTTGGTTTTCAAAACTGAAAGGTTTTACCAAAGGTGCTTTGAAAACCCTTTGTTTGTCAATGGGTGGGGTAGGGATGAGGTTAATTTTTAATCAAAAAATGAAAAAGGTTGAAGAAAATGTCTTGTGAAAATAATTTGCCTTTTTGTGAACTCTAATACCCAGAAGCCATATGAATGCAATTAACAACTCTTAACTGACATTTGGAGAGGTTTGCAGTGTAGTTGTAGCCATGTCAGTCCCAGGAGATTAGAGAGACAAGGTGGGTGAGATAATACCTTGTCTCTCTCTCACCAACAGAAGCTGGTCCAATAAAAGATATTACCTCATCCTCCTTGTCTCTTTGGATAGATACACGTTATTGAACTTTGCTATTAGCATGAAGAAATGGGCCTGCACTAATCTATTGACTCCCAATGGTAAGAACTCAGAATTCTTTATGAAGGGTCCAACTTAGCCCCCCAGGATCTGTCCACAGAAGCAAACCACTGAATCACTGGTCATTCCAACTTAACACAAATGGATCTGAGATAAGAATCTGGCCTAATTACTTTAATTTTGTGTTTCTCTGATATACAGAGAAATCTCCCACATTCAACTCTAACTTCCCTGAAGCCTTGAAAAATTCTACAATGGTGTCTCCGGTCCTGAAAAAGACAGCTGGAAATCCTTGCATCCCATAGTTAAGAAATTAATCTCCTTCTTTCCTTTAAAGGCAAGCGTCTCTTTTACTGGGGAGCATTCTCTGTAGCTTACTCAGGGCCGGTGCTACCATTAAGGCGAATGAGGCGGTTGCCTAGGGCGCCAAGATTTGGGGGCGCCAAAAAGCGGTGCTCCCAATTTTTTTTATAGCGTTCCTGGGCTGGGCTGCCGGCGGTGCACTGACACGTGTGGCTCAGACTCCCTCTCCCAGCGCAGCAGCCGTTCCACTTCTCCCGCCTCCCAGGCTTCCAGTGCCAATCAGCTGTTTGGAGCTGCAAGCCTGGGAGGGGAGGAGAATTAGAGTGGGGGTGGCGTGCTCGGGGAGAAGGCGGAGCAGAGGTGAGCTGGTGTGGGGAGCTGCCGCACTACTCTCTAATTCAAACAAATTACACATTATAATTTATGGAAAATAGCATATGGACAGCCTATAGAGGCATGCATATGTGGAATCACCTCATAAGAATACAAACAAGTAAAAGGAAAAACTATTACAGCTTAAAGTCTAAAACATTTATCAAAATAGCTATTATATTAATGTTAGGTGAAGTACATAATTACTAAAACAACAACCTCACTTCTTCGGATGCATAGAGGTTTTTACTCACGAAAGCTTATGCCCAAATAAATCTGTTAGTCTTTAAGGTGCCACCAGACTCCTTGTTGTTTTTGTAGATACAGACTAACACGGCTACCCCCTGATACATAATTACTGAAATTTGATGAATGTGTAGTGTATACATACCATAGAATATTTTATTGCATATTTGTATATGCAGAGAATGGGTGAATTCCTTGTATGTTGTGTATATTCAGAGAACTTGTTTATGTGATTGAATTTTATTTTTACAAGACAAAAACAATTGAAGTAGCTTTTTTATAAAAAGGATTTACTGTAACCCACAAGAGTATGAAATTCAGAGTTCATGGTGTGCCTACCTTTAACTCATTCAAATGTCTCAAGATATTTGCAACAAATTGCTACATTAAATCCCAAAACATTCTTAATCCCACACAATATTTAGCTACAAAGGAGGAGTCTAGAAGGGAATGGTATATGCAAAACTCTAGTTATTCCCACTCTCTAATGCTATAGCAGAACTTTATATATCATATTAATGGTTGGGAGGCCATAGATCTCTATATTCTGCAAAATAATGAATAAGCAGACATACATGGTAAAAAAAATCAAGAATACTGCCTCACGGAATGCACTCTGATCATGTATTTTGCCAAACGTAGTTTAGTTTTAATGATTTATGATAATTTTACATGGTATACTAATAGATGTGTTGTAGTTTATATTGTACAGTAATGAAGTCTTATCAATAGGAAACCACTCCAAAGTATCATATGGTTAAATTATTGCTGACATGACAGTCAAGGGAGTCAGATTTTTTGTGATAATTATATTTGCAGGTTAATGAAATTGAATCATAGAATCATAGAAGATTAGGGTTGGAAGAGACCTCAGGAGGTTATGTAGTCCAACCCCCTACTCAAAGCAGGACCAACCCCAACTAAATTATCCCAGCCAGGGCTTTGTCAAGCCAGGCCTTAAAAACCTTTAAGAATGCAGATTCCACCACCTTCCTGGGTAACCCATTCCAGTGATTCACCACCCTCCTAGTGAAATAGTAGACCCTATAGGGAGTAGGGACCAGAAGTGACTAGTTTTTTTCTAATATCCAACCTAGACCTCCCACACTGCAACTTGCGACCATTGCTCCTTGTTCTCCTTGGTCTCCTAGTTGAAGGCTGCTATCAAATTCCCCCTCACTCTTCTCTTCTGCAGACTAAATAAGCCCTGTTCTCTCAGCCTCTCCTCTCCTCTCCTCAGTTATGTGTCCCAATCCCCTTAATCATTTCCGTTGCCCTCCACTGGACTCTTTCCAATTTGTCCACATCCTTTCTGTAGTGGGGGACCCAAAACTGGACACAATACTCCAGCTGTGGCCTCACCAGTGCCACATAGAGGGGAATAATCACTTCCCCTGATCTGCTGGCAATGCTCCTACTAATGCAGCCCAATATACCATTAGCCTTCTTGGCAACAAGGGCACACTGTTGACTCATATCCAGCTTCCTGCCCACCGTAATCCCCAGGTTCCCAGGAGAGTTAGTGAAGCCTTATTGAATTCATTTTCAAAGGATTTAGTAAATCAACATTCTTTTGCTCTACAATCTGAAGAACACAGACAGACATTCTAGTGTAATGTCTTGTATACAAACTGGATTTCTGATAACAGATAAACTGATTCCCCTAAACAAACATAAATATGTACTGATTGGCTTTCTTAAAACTTACTATGTCTTTGTATCTTAATATAACATGTATAAGGCATGTATGGGCAATCTTCTGGCCAAGTTGTGTTGAAAGCTTATATAGCACTGGTACAGTTTAGTCAGATAAAATATATTCTGTTTTATTATAAGGCCCTATTAGCTTATAGCATCATAATTCAAGCATTGAAGTGCAGCTATCTATCACAATAAGAATTGAGACATAGTCGTTTTTTGGACATAATCAGGCAGCTGAGACCATTGTTTATTTGAATAATTTAGTTGTAGTTTTAAATTATTAGCATTTATGCTCACAGGCACACAGGACAAAAACAAAGTTGTCTTTGAAAACCGAAGACACTAGCAAATTTCTCAGTTCTGTTTTCTGAAAACAATTGCTTGCTCCTTTTCAGTGAGTTTAGATGTCTTTTCAACAATGATATAATTATTTAGTATACTAGGAACCACCAGCATACACATGTTATGGAATACAACCCAAAATGTAAACAAGGCATGAATGCAACAGATATTAGGGCTGGTCAGAAAACAAGATTTCAATGCGTTTTCATTCCATATCAGACTGAACATGACAGCTTTCAACATTCGTCATGAAATAATATTAAAGAGACCCTAGAATATTCAGTAAGCAGGATACCACAGATGTGGGAGAACTAAGTCCCTGCTCCACTTTTGTAAAGCAAGGATTTGAATTTATGTATCTCAAACCCCAGACACATGCCCTGACCAGCTGGCTATAGTCAGTCTTTCATGCCTATTGGAGCTGTTCCACTTTGCATAAACAATTAAATATCTATTGGGCCAGAGAAAATGAGCACTTCCTTAGAGTATGGGAAACCCAGGTTGAAATCCAAAATGAGCACTCCCTTAGGGTATGGGAAACCCAGATAAAAATCCAAGCTCTGAGTTTTGATTTTGATGAATCAGAATTTGCTGGAGGAAAAATTGTTGAAAAATTCCTGACTAGTTCTAGTAAATATGCTTAAATCTGAGTTTAAAGCCTTTTTACTTGTGTGAACTCAATTTCTGTGTCTTTCCTGCAGCAGCGAATAACACCATTGATTCTTAAATCAGCAGGAAAGGCACATTTACTTCTCTGCATAAATGATTGTGTTAGCAACATTGAAACACAAACCTTTAAAGGAGGCTAGTAAGGGAGTAACTGATTCTCAATGATTTTGGTTTAGGAGACACGTATCAGTGGCATTTATGGCCTTTTGTTGCCCTCCACTGTAGATGCATAGAGGAACAGAAGAGCCAGAAAAAAGGGAATAAAGGGCCTTCAACCTGTAGGAGAGGAGGAACCAACATCTTACAGTATTTTATGAGTGTATATTGTGACATGGGGAGCCAAAAGCCAGCTACTTTATATGGTCTTCTACCACCAAATCCACAAGAAGTCCCAGCAGAAATGGCTATGGCAATTAATAGTGCAAAATCCAATATTAACTCTCCCTTCATGGTTTCTGTCCTCATTGAAAAGGGAGTAATGTTCGCTCTGGGAGAAGGAGGGCTATGGCAGTGTCATTGTGGTGGGCTATGCTGCCATGAAGAGCTGTGTGTTCACTTTCAGGCCCCATTATTTGTGGTATGGATCTCAATTTCCTCAGAGTCTCAATTCCTTTCACATTCCATGAAACTACAGAACGACTCAAGAAGGAAAAATATCTTTCAAACATCACAGGTTTTATAAGTCAGAGTTTTCAAATCTCTTTCCCCCTCTATTGTGTTTTCTCATGATAGAGAAAAATAAGGCCTACATTTTCATAAACTCTGGGCACATTAATTAGCTTTCATAGTTGTTTCATTTAGACACCTAACTTACCTAATTACAAGCTGAAATAAAGCTGAAGTTGGGCGTATAGGAAAGGTGTCACATCATCCATTTCTCTAAGCTTTTGAGGTCCATCAGCCACTGAAATGAAATTAAGCCAAATAAATTCTGCAATATGTTTTATATGCATCTATGTTCATCATGCACACTGAAAAACATATAAGGTCTCAGAATTTTTGGCAAGCAAATGCATGAGTAAGGAAAAAGCCAGCACATTTTATGATACATTTAGATTATATACCAATGCAATAGACTTTTTTAAATCTGAACAGGCTCTAATTGTGAACAGATTACATAAAGACAAACTAATTCACTGCAGCAGATGAAAGAAAAACAAAATTATATGCCTTTAACCAGTATAAAATATATTAGCTTGTTTTCATCTTCAAAATAGCTTTTAAAATATGCACATCTTAACCGAGCTAAGTAAGTTTCCCAGTATTCCAGAAAGTGGTCTGTATTATTCATTGGCTCAGCTACAGAAGAATTGTAGAGCAGCCACAAACCTGGCTAAATTTAGAAATGGAGACAAACACTTAGACTGACACCACCCACTTCACAAAAGGACAGCATTTAGCAGTGGGCATCCTAGACGACATGAGAGTTAGGAAACCCCTAGAGTACAGCGCTGACTGGAGTTTCTCCCTGCAACTGATTACCATTAGTTTTAGGGAAGGAGAGTGGGGAGACTGAGGAGATGGAAGAAATCTTCCATCTCCAGGCTATGAGTCAGTGGGTGCCTTTCCACTGATTGCAATGTGCATTGGATAAGTATCAAAATGCAGGAAATTGTCCATCCTCCTTCAGAGCTTCCAAGTGAGACTTATGGCATCCCCAGATCTGTGAGCTCTGTGGGGGAAAATACTGTAGAACATCCCCCAAACATAGGGAGATAGTTTGTTTCACATAATCTCTCCCTCCTTCAACAGCTTTGAATTATTCAGTTACCCCTGTCACTGCATTGTACACAAATTCTTCTCTTTGTCAGGTTGTCCTGCCATAGAACCCAAGACGTTGTGGGATTTACATGTAATACGTGGCTCATAGACATGTTCTGAGGTACTAGGCTACACAGTAGTATAGGTATATATACACACGTTAAGTTTGCCTCCTTTATAAAAAAAGGGAGAAAAAAGTATTCTGAATTGAAATGATCTTCAGTTAATCCCAGCCAGGAGGGTGTGATAATTTTTCAAATGTGGGTGCTTTATATCCTGCATTGTATTCCATTTTACATGTAACAAAACCTGTATTAGATTTCGAACTGCCACTCCAAGCATCCAAATGCAAGACTGACATTTTCTCAAGGTAGCCACTATTTAAATTAGAGCCCATTGATAGATAAATAGTAGCATACATATGTAGCTAATATGTCTTTATAAATTAGATGTTTTTACAGGCTTGTAGTTTATGGTATAGTATAACAATCTGTAATTACTTTATATATCATTACAGAATTGTCATATTTAGGATACTAAACATTTAAAATGTATAAATATACTGCTGTACCCATTTTAAAAAGCACCCATATTTACTATTTTATTAGCTCATTTTTTTAGAAGAATAGATAGTGTGTAGAAGATCAAACACAATAAGAAATACAGTACATAAGATAAATTATTTAATGCTAACTGTAAGATTTAAATTAGTTTTCTTTAACCCAATAAATATGTCAAGACTATAAAATTGCATTACTATCTTCAGCTTGAGCTTTGCTCTTGTGGTTTTTAATGACAACATCAGAAACGGTAGATAAAAATAGATTGCTCTAGGTTTTTTTTTATTTCTACATAAAACAAAAATTCTTATGTGTCTCGTGTGTCCACTAAAATTGATTTTTCATAATAAACCTGTGGTATGTGCCTAGTGGTGCCAGCATACAGCAATCAGAATCTCCTGATCTCTAGCTGTCAAATTGGTGAGCGGCTGGTCAGTTTCCATGATGACTGGTTCCAGGATTGAAGTTTGTTTACTTTACATAACACATCTGAGAACAAGTTTTCTAAGCAAAGTCATTGGTGGCATACAGATAGGGCTTCACGAGTGGAGCCTTCTGTTGACTGCTTTATTCCATTTCCTTCATTTGATGTATTATTTTGTATTTTCTCCCAGATACTATTATGTGGGAACAACATTTGTTCTTTACATACAAAAAGTACAACATGAAAAACTGTAATAATTTGGACAAATGTAGAAAAAGAAGTTTCCATGCACAAAATTTAACTGCAGCTTGCATGACTGATTGATCACACTCTGTAACATTATGGGACCACATGTAATAGAGTAATTTGTACTACTGTAGGTCCAGTTACCAATAAGGAAGACAAACAATTTGACTTATAAATGCAAAAGAACTTATTCTTATATACATTTTGGTGAAATTTATACAATACAAAAATACTTAGAGTTAGCATCCTGGTTAACTGAAATGGCCTTTCCTCCCTGTATTATCACTGTAGTGGAGATCAGCTGAGGCACTCATGCTAACAGTCCACGGGCTAATTTTTGCCCTTAATTACATTGGAGAATGTTCAGTGTAAATCAACTAGATAAAATAGTTATTCTTTCTATTTATATGGTTTTGGATCAGACCCTATTTGTGATTTTCATGAGGGTACTTCCTTGTCTTAAGACCAGATAAATGCCCCCACTGCAGAGGTGACTGTGGCTCCACCCTGTTCTACCCTTGTCCATTCCCTTTGGACTGCACCCTGAGGAGAAGTAGAGAGCAGTCCAGCCCATGCCCCCTAACCCATGTATGAGCTATGCAGCTGTATGGGAGGCCCTATACTCCTCCTACTCCCACACTGGTCAGCAGTAAATAACCTCTCCAATGTAAACCTTTAAGAAAAAGAGTCTATTATTTGTGTTATAATAAAGTAATTTGATTCATTTTCAGTTATTCACTCGGATCACTTCCCTAAATATGGTTCTTATTACACAGATATTTTTTATTTATTTTAAAGTGTGTTGAACAAATTTGTGTGTGTGTGTTTTGTTTTTGTTTTTTAAACAAAAGGTGGTAAACATGTCTATTGTGTACTCAGGAACAAATCACCTAACTCATCATCTTCAAATCTGGATCTTTTTGAACAATCCTGTATTTGAGAAAAAATAATTCCTTTCTGATCTCTGTGGTTATCTCCCTTAAGTATGTAATGTGATTATCTGTATCTTAAAATGCTTATAAGTATAGATACTAATACATGTCATAACATTATCCAGCCCACTTTTAAACTCAGCCACCATGTTTGACTTGAGGTCCCTGCCTCCCATTGGCAGCAAATTCCAAAGATAGATTTTCTGCCATGGGAAGAACAATGTGACCTATAGACGACGTCTACATTTGACCTTGAATGTATGATTCCCAACAAACATAAACATATCTATGCTAGCTCTGTTTGAACTAGTCTGCTAAAAATAGCAATGTAGTCAGGGTAGCATGGATTACAGGTTGGGCTACAAGTAGGTATGTAGTTTGATGGTTAGCCCAAGCTGCTGCCCATTGTATCCTGGCTACATTGCTATTTTAGTGCACTAACCTGAGCAGAACTAGCACTAGAATCGTACCTCCCAGCTCACATGTAGATGTAACTATTGCTATAGGTTGGGTTGAAATCCTTTAAACTGATGAGTGTAACAGACGCACTTCATTCAGGTTGAATGTAAGAAACAGTAGTGGTCTCCATGTCAGTAGTTTCCATGTTTAGAGAACTCAGTACCAAAGGATGTGTCAAGAATTCTCATCATGCCAGCTACAGGGGGCTGAACAAAGGTTGAAATAAAATGTAATTCTATTCTCTTCCATATCATCATCCACCATATCCAACATTACCTTCAATCCCAAGTGTCACATTTCTTCCTGACTTGGAGAGGGGAAAAACATTAATATGAACCAGACCATTCAAGGGTCTGACAACTATAGAATCAAGAGGGTGAGACATGGCCCTAAACCAAATTGTCTCTAAGCCAAAGCAATTATATACAAATCAGTCATGGAAGTTAGTAAAGATACTGCTATGAAAAAAAGGTATAAATTGCAGTCTGCTAGGACAGATCCCTATACAAATCATAATTGATTTTTACCGAATCACCAAGAAATCTCCATCACCAATTGGGCCCTGAAGCTCAGCACCACCTGACATAATGAGCATCTTCTGCCAAATCACCCCATATACCCTTGGTGAGTAGGAGAAAGGCCCTTGTTTCCACTAGCTTTTGAAAACCACAAGTAGTATTTCCTTTGAATTCATATAAAACAGAAGGATTGAGCAGCATCCATTTTAATTTTTTTTTCACATTCAGCTGCCTCTTTGCATCTGTAAATTCCTCTAATTTCTCCCACAGTTGGGCAGAATAGTCTATGTGACAGACCCAGACCAGTGGGGTACAGGAGTCTGGTCAAAGGCAAACACACTGGTCACTGGCTGAACAGGTTCCTGTTCTCTGAGTGACCAGAGCAGGGGCTGCACTAGATTAATCAGGAACCTGCTAGAACCAATTAAGGCAGGCAGCCTAATTAGGAGACCGGGAGCCAATTAAGAAGAAGCTTTTAGAATCAATTAAGGCAGGCTAATCAGGGCACCTGGGTTTTAAAAAGGAGCTCACTTCAGTTGTGGTGGGAGTGTGAGGAGCTGGGAGCAAGAGGCGCAAGGAGCTGAGAGGGTGCTGCTGGAGGACTCAGGAGCACAAGTGTTATCAGATACCAGGAGGAAGGTCCTGTGGTGAGAATAAGGAAGGTGTTTGGAGGAGGCCATGGGGAAGTAGCCCAGGGAGTTGTAGCTGTCATGCACCTGTTACAGGAGACACTATAGACAGCTGCAGTCCACAGAGCCCTGGGCTGGAACTCGGAGTAGAGGGCGGGCCCGGGTTCCCTCCAAACCTCCCAATTGACCTGGACTGTGGGTTCTCCCAGAGGGGAAGGTCTCTGGGCTGTTCCCCAACCTACATGGTGAATCTCTTGAGGCAAGAAAATCCGTCAATAAGTGCAGGACCCACCAAGATAGAGGAGGAACTTTGTCACACCTAGTAAAATAAAAATACAAAAATGCCTATACTTTGATGCCTCCCTGATCTCTCATTTTCCATATTTTCCAGATTATTCACCAAGTTATGGAAATGCAGGGCCAATGAACAAGATCACTCATTACCATAGAAGTATGGAGCTAGTGTCTGGGAGTTCCATCCAGTTTCAATCTCATATTCCTACTTAGTATCTCAAGAAGTCATGTCCCACTCCGCCTCCCCCCAAAAAAATTATCAGGAAAGGAAATAGACCATGCTCCTTCAGCATTGTCCTGGAGTCCCACAGTGTGAAAATAAATCCCTCCATTTCTGTTGCCTGCATGATCATGCCTTTTCCTTGTTTCTGCTTATCTCCTTTCCAGTTGCTGCATTGTATTCCAGTTGCTCTATTGTGGACAGTCACCCTTCAGAGAGGAGATTATTCTTTCAGTACCTTTGACCCTCCCATTCAACATATTCACCAGAACCACAGTCATAATTTGTAATTTAAAGACCTGAAGGTTTTGTCTACATTACCTTTTTTACACCAAAGTTTTTCACTTTTCTACTACTGCTGCTGCTCCACTGCTGGTAACAATGGTAGGCAAACTAGCATAGGAAGGCCTCCAGGTAGTCAGTGACATTGTACCAAACAACTTCAAACTCTGCTCAGACTGGCTCTTGATGATGTGCTATTTAAAACACAGGCAGCAACAAAAGTCTTTTCTACACAATTCACTAATGCTACCACCAGTGTACTTGCACTAGTTGGAAAATTTAGGCAAAAGAAACAGGCAAATGTACCTAGGGCTATTTTTCCCCCCTGAATATGGTGAACTCTTAATGTTTGAGCAAATGTTTTTGCTACCCTGTTTCCCCGAAAATAAGACATCCTCCGAAAATAAGGCCTACTTACAGTTTTGCCTCTCGTTGTAATATAAGGCATCCCCCCGATAATAAGACCTCCCCGATAATAAGGCATCCACCGATAATAAGGCATTTTTCATTTCTGAAAAATAAGACATCCCCTGAAAATAAGACCTAGCGCATCTTTGGGAGCAAAAATTAATATAAGACACTGTCTTATTTTCGGGGAAACAGGGTAGTGAACTATATGCAATTCTGTATTGTTTGCCTGTTAAAATATAAACACACGCATAAGCTACACTTGGGGAAATTTCCCAACATTATTAACTTTTGTGTAAAAGATGCATTATAATAACATATGTGTATTCTCTTTCTCCCCGCCCCTTTTATTTAGGATTACTAATGTTCTCTAGCTCACATGAATTGGCCAGATCTGTAAGTTAATTTGATTATTTTTTGCTTCAGACAGTCCTCTTCCTTAATAGTACTTTTTAAGCACTTTTTTGAGCCTACTATAGAGAGGTTAAATCACTGTGTCATTAATATTTAAAGCAGACTAAATGGAAAGAGATGCTTATAAAGTCCAGACATCTTTGTCACTGATATAATGGTACAAAGAGACAATTTTCCTTACAAGAACAGGAAGATAGTTCTGTCTGTTCCATGTTGGATCATTTGTCTCTGTTACATTGATGAATTCATTGTGGTGACAATACTTTGTCTGAATAATGAAAAGCTGGATGAGATAGCCTGGTCAAGATGGAATACTTAAATTTTCTCCCAATTACAGTGAAGCTTATTTTTAAGATTCAGAGTTCTGGTGATCCATCTTCTCTCTCTCTCTCTCTCTCTCCTTTTTTGTTGGTGCTGCAGTTCATATGCTGAATTTTTCACTATGCTGTTGGAGATCCGATTTGCATCCATCTGGGTTTTTTTTTCAATTATTGTTCAACCAGTTTACTGAGCAGAGAACGGATCATTGTGCACTATATGCCCCATGACGTCTTGTAAGCAAAAATATTTCAGCATATATATTGGTACAAATTCTACTCTGTTACACCCTGTTGCACAGGTGTTACTGAGAGCAGAATTTGACCAATTATCCTTATTCTTATCCTGCTGGCAGTTCACAATAGCCAATACAATTTTGACATAAGCCTGAGTAGGCTAATGACTAAGGCCAGAAAAGACCTTCAGATCATATAATCTGTCTTGTTGTATAGCATAGGCCACAGAATTTCACCAGTTTAACAGATTGTATTCAGTCAAATATACTTTAGATAAGCACAAGTTATCTTCCAGAAAGGAATCCAGTCAAGAGATGGAGGATCAACCACTTTCCTTGATAATTTGTTCAAATAGTTAATTACCCTCTCTATTAAAAATGTATACCTTTATGAATGTATCTGGCCGCAGCTCCAAGCCATTGGTTCTTGTTATGCCTTTTTCCCCTAAAGAGCCCTTTAGTACCTGGTATTTTCTCCCTGTGAAGGTACTTATACACCATAATCAAATCATCTCAATCTTCTGTTTGATCAAATAAACAGGTTGAGATGCTTAATATGGAGACTGGAAAACCATATGTACCATATGGAGATTGGAAAAAAAAATATATGAGCCTGATTCTCCACTACCTTGGCCATTGTGCAGTCATTTACTCCCCCACAAAGTGATAAGTGAGGGTAAAGGGCCTTCTTTCTGATTTTGTAGGATTCCATTTTGTGATTCCATAAGCCAAATGCTTCCCTGGTGTAAATTGATGTGGCTCCATTGAGTTAAATCTAGCTATGCTGATTTACAGCTGCAGATCTGTCCTATTGGTTCTGGCCTATATCAGAGTCCAAATACTGGACTAAACAGAACACTGGTCTGAGTTAGTATGGCAATTTCTGTCTTCTTGTTAATTAAATATACTGTCATTTTCATTAAGATACAGTTCTTGACCGATTATCATCAAGACTAATTTGCGAATCTGCATGAAGGGGCAAAAGTCAATGAGGATTTACATCTGAAGAAGGAAATCATTGAAAGGGAGGATGGGCAAAGGAGGAACAAAGGATGTCTAATAGGTATTTATGTTTTTCATGCAGTGGTGAAGCAACACCGGGACAGGCAACTGAGATGAGCAACTGGAAAGTGTTCCCAAATCAAGAACGTCAACCACAAGAACTTGGCTAAATGAAACGGTCACTTGAAAGTAAGAGCCAAAGTTGCTTTGAGGTACCACCCCCCCCTTCGCCCCCAAGAAACAAAAAACAAATGAATAAAAAAACAACCACAACTCCCACCAGGACATACAACACACAAAGTATCATCATTTCACCATCTCAGGTTAAATAAATATACCCTGTGCAAGACTACTACTATCTTGCTGATTGTATATCGGATCTGTTCCTCAAAATGGAATTTAAATTCTGATCTTCTTTCAGTTCACGAGGCGATAAAGTTCGATGGGAAGTCTCTTAATTCCATTGTTTTCTCTGTTTGATCCAAAACTAAGTTCAATTCCCATAAGCCCCGGTGGACTAATAGAATGATTTCACCTATAAAGTGTCTCACAATAGATGAGGATATTTCACCCCACCTAAGGGCCTGATTCAACCAGGTACTTAAGCATGGGCCCTTCAGTAGTCTCACTGAAATCAATGAGATTATTTGCATGCTGAAAGTCAGGTATGTGCTCAAGGACTTTGTTGACTTGGGGCCTAATAGCACACTTGCGAAATTCGTAATTTCAGATGTCTGGTGATCTGATCTGATAATGCATAAGGATATTTGAACCAATACATTACATCTGCAGTCTTTACACTCATTGGGAGCACTGAACAGAGTTGTTGATTTCATGGGACTATTTGCATGCTCTCTCCAAATTGTGAAATTGACCCCTGTGCAGGGCATATGTACCAGGTAAGTTCCATGTATGTTCCATTTTGGAAACTTAAGGTGTGGTTGAACATTGTCTAGAGTCTTTGTGCCAGAGTGGATTTCTTCTCCTCATTTAAAGGTTGCAACAAGCCCAGAGAGCCTTGCTTCAGGAAATAGGACATCTTTTGTATCAAGAGAGTTTGAAGGCTTTCTGCTGAGTATTGGCACAGTGTATTATAAATCTGCTGTGTACCATCCCCAAGGAAATGGGATAATGGTGAGACTGCCTGGGTCTCTTAAGAAGCATGTAGCTTGCATACTGGAGGAACAATGAAATACACCCTTTGTTACCCGGTGTTCTTTCAACTCAAAGCTCTTGGTAACTTTTAATTTGTGCAAGGTGTCAGGAAATAAATCAGGGGAGACACGGCCATCCAACCGATAGATGGCTGGCACAAACAGGACAACACAAGAGTGCTTTCACTTAAAGCTAAACTTTACTTAGTCTCAAGCACTTACACACGTCTGCAACAAGATTAGTAACCCCCCCCAACTCTTAATAATTACCAAAGCTGAGTGTGGCTCTCGAGTGGCACAGTGGCAGCCCGTCTGCCAGTGGGGAACACAAGATGCATCCAGAGGGAGAGACCAGACCTGAAGAGTCCCCCCATCTCAAGCTTTTTCCCCTTATTTATACATTTATACATAATAGAATGACATGTCCCTTAAAGAAACTTGTCAAGCAAGCAGTTTCCAATGGGCAAGCAAGAGGCTCCTTCTGATAATTGATTAACCAAGTGTGGGTTTTTCCAGAGTCTGCAGCCTTGAGACCCCAGTAGATACTCCTGGGGGTACATCCTGCTCTTTTAAAATGCATGTGTCAGCAACTTCAACACAATTCTTATCAGGAAGGATGAGGAGTCAAGCTGCCCTTTCTGTGGCACCCTAAACCCCTCTCCCCTCCTGCCTTGGCCAAGCTGCATGGTCACTTTACAGCCTGCTGACTAGGTTGCTTTTTAACAATAAGCCATATTGGTTTTAGGCCCTATACTGGTTTGCCAAAGTCTCCCGTACACCTTCCCTATTGCACTGAGTCAGGGGTTGGCAACATTTGGCATGCGGCTCGCCAGGGTAAGCACCCTGGCGGGCCGGGCCAGTTTTATTTACTTGCTGACGCGGCAGGTTCGGCCGATCGCGGCCCCCACTGGGCGCGGTTCGCCATCCCAGGCCAATGGGGGCAGCGAGAAGCCACGGCCAGCACATCGCTCGCCCGCGCTGCTTCTCGCCACCCCCATTGGCCCGGGACGGCGAACCGCACCCAGTGGGGCCACGATCGGACGAACCTGCCGCGTCAGCAGGTAAATAAAACTGGCCCGGCCAGGGTACTTACTCTGGCGAGCCGTGTGCCAGCGTTGCCGACCCCTGCACTGAGTCATTCTTGATATGGTATTTGGTGTACACCTCATGAAAGTACTGGAGAAACCTCTAGTTGGGTTTATAATCAATGTCTCATGCTATATTCAGACTAATGGTGATTTTTCTACCAGTTAATGGAGGATTTAAATGGATACTTTTACTAATATTGTTACAATTGCTACATGATAGACAAGAAAGCTTACCAGGAGTAGGATTATATAGAAGATTATTTACATAATCAAAACATTTCAAATGTATCAACATGTCATATATGTCATATTTCTCTTTTAAAAAGTCAAAGTCAATTCCTTAAATAAATCAGCTATGGTATTTTTTTATTTATTAATTATTGCTATTTTTATTTTTTAGAAA
The DNA here is from genome assembly GCF_027887155.1 of Malaclemys terrapin pileata. Lineage (NCBI taxonomy): Eukaryota > Metazoa > Chordata > Testudines > Emydidae > Malaclemys > Malaclemys terrapin. Next base: position 156,136,441 of record NC_071507.1, on the reverse strand, counting down.
AATTGGGATTTCTAGTAACAAACAGAATTCCAATATTCTTAATTTTAGTCTCACATTTTAAGAAATTCTGCATATCTAATTTAAGTACCTACCAAGGCCTCTAATAATTCTCCTTCCAACACTTATGTATAAACCTTTCATGAGAGGGTGGCATAACATTCAAATTATGGGTTCAGGAAGAAGAGTGTTAAAATAAAAAAATATTTTAACTGTTCTTTTCTACATTCTACTGAGTATTGATTTTATTATAAAATGTGGAAACCTGTACACCCAGAAACTACTGATATCACCATTATTTATTTTAGATGTTGATTCAACCATAGACAGCTGAAAGGGATCAAGACAGGTCATCTTGAAAATTCATTGAAAAGTTTTCTCATCAAAGTAGCATTAATCTTGTTCTCATAATTAAAAGTGGGATCCATATTTTATTTCAACTAACAATCCTGATCATTTAGTTGTTGAAGAATCTCACTCCTATATTTATCATAATCCATTATGACAATGGAGCCCCCTTTATCTGCAGGCTTAATTGAAATAATCTAATCATTGAAGAGATTCTGTATGACATTTCTTCCCCCTTTACTAATATTATTATATATTTTATGATTCAATCTTGTTTTAGCTCTCTCTCTCTCTTTAACTAGTCTAGTACAGGTCTTCACAAAATGACAGGAAGGAGGAAGAATAAATCTACTTGAAACTTAAATATTTTAGTTCCATAATTTGCAATAGTCTCACGTTCAGAAGAATCACTATTAATATCACTCCAGAAGATGGATTTAACAATATTTTGACCAAAATATCTTTCAAGCATAATATTTTCAGAACTGAAATAAGTAAACATCTACAAAAAATAGCTAAGGATTTAATAAAACACCACACTCTACTTATTTTAAAATAAAATGTTATTGTCATTTTATGGAATGCAGCAGCCTTTCTGATGTAACTTAGTGGAAAAGTGAGATTTGTGGTAGCATGCCAGTATTATGTTCCCTTTATGTTCAAGGGAAAGAGTGAAAAATGTCCTGTCCTCCTTGGAAACCAAACAAATCACATGAAGATTAAAATTCCCACAAAGAATCGTAGGAAAGGTTTAGTTTGTAACTAAGAATATTATAAAACAAAGTCAGTGAATCGATTCTTGGGCTCAATTCTTCTCTTAGGTACATCAATTTTACACCATTGATTTCAGTTAAAATCATGCTGATTTAGGCCCCAATTCAGGAAAGCACGTAAGCACATGCTTAAGTACACCCCAATTCAAAAAGTGTTTTGCTGAACAGGGATGGACATATGAGCATGCATAAACATTTTTCTCAATGAGGACCTTACCCAAGTGTATATGGCGGGACAATCAAGTTCCTTGAGTCTCACCAGTAAACAGCGGGAGTTAGAAAGCATGTGTATTATTCTTCCAGATAACAATAGTGAATACACGTCAGGTATGTACAGAAACTATAAATCAACCAAACAGTACTGATAAACCATGTACTATGTATAGCAGATATAGAAACCGTATCAGTCTTACTCTATAAAAAATGACTCACCTGTTTTCATTAATTATGGTCTAAACCTGCAGAGGGAGGGGGCGAACACACACAAAAATAAGGATTTTTTTTTTCAAATCAGCTTTTGTCAACCATGATTAAACTCAGAATTATTTTGCCTGTCAGTTGCAGAAAAAAAGAACACACCATATCTGTCTACCAATTTACATTAACAAAGGATGCAGCAGGGTTAGTATAGAAATGACACCATCTTGTATCAAAAATATCTGAATATTCCTGGCAAGATTGTCTTAAGAAACAAACTATCAACTTCCTGGTGTCTTCTGCTCAATAAGCATATTTTAAAATCATTTTATGCTATGCCTCATCAAGCTGCTGCTTCATTTCTTACTGCATAATTTTGACAGAACCATTTGGAAAAAAATCAATGCCTCAGAGCTGTGTTTGGATTTACTGCTGAATCCAATTACAGTGTATTATCATAAAAAGCATCAAAGTGAAAATTATTGATGGTGCTTGTTTAGTGAGCATGCAACTGTTAACTCTAAATATAAATATTTTAATGGCATGATTTCTCACCATTATAGAAGAGCAAGGAGAAATAAGCTTTGTAATCTGACACGACAAACCACTTAAATCCAAATTTAAACAAAGAATTTGCGGGAGCATTGCACTACAGAAGAGTGCATTGTTACTAGAGAGACTTCTCAGAGTGAAGCACAACTCCAAAAAATTCCATCATCATCCCTGACTTGAGAACCCAGATATAGTATAGTAAATCTGTGCTAGTATCCATACCATCAAAAAATGCTTCCCTACAAGTGTGCAGTAGTAATAGGGGTGAAATTCACCTTCCCTCTGAACTAGGTCCATTGTGTGAGGCTGATTTACAGTTTCCCCACAATGACCGTTCGAACCAGCAGCCTGGCATATGAGCTGCAGCTCCTTCATGACAGTCATGCGGAGTAATATGACCTCTGAATCGTGTAGTACAGGTGTACTGATGTTCCTCACCTGGTTCAGTCCTCACTCTAGCCTGTAGCCTGGTTTAGGGGAAACAGGTTGATAATCCTTTCCCTTCTGGATCATAAGCACCTCTGTGGCCCTCTCCAGCAACAAAAAACCCATGCAGCCCCAATGCAGGGCGTAAATGGGAAGAGGGCCTTGTATTGACAGGCAGATAAATACACTGAGACTGTGAGGAGACTAGGAGCAGATGGGGAAAAAAAGAAAAAAAAAGAAAATGAAAAAAGAAACCAGTTTGAGACTTTCATAAACCCTCAATCCCCATGAGACTTGCACACCCCACTGTATGGAGAATTTCACTGCCCATCCAGACAGGGTGTAGCTCCGAAGTGTTTGATTCCTCTATCTATTACTAAAATCCAAATTAGTGTGTACCATAAATACTGTACATCGTATGAACACCTGTTCCTTGGCTGAATGGTCAAGCAACTTGTGGTCAGTTTATCCCTATCGGATCTTGCCTTCAGAGCTTTGTGAGGGTGTTCTTCTAATCAAAAGCAATATAGAAAACTTATGTTCCAATTCTGCAATTAACTCAACACAGGCTGACCTCATGCCCTCATGAAATACCATTTTCTTCAATAGGGGTCTGCACCGGTGAAAGGGTACATCTGTATAGAACCTACTGCAATGTCAGGTCCTTAAAAACTAAGCACATTGATGTTAGTTAAAAGACTCCCATTAGCTTCAAAGGGCTATGGATCAGGCCCCAAGAGAGTTGAGTGAATAGTTTGCAATGAATTATGTCAGATTTTATCTTTTTCTGGTCACAGAATGCCCACCGACACATTACAACTTTCCTTGAACGTATTCTGTATTTGAAATTATTTGCTGTCTCCCCACTCACATTTTTTTTTAATGCAGATACACTGCTTTTTTAAAATTTGAACTGTACTGTCATAAGTGGTCAAGTAAGTCACCTCGTTGTTGGAAAAAAAATTTGGCATACTGGATCAGCATAACTCTGATAATCAAGTTTTGGTGCAAATGTTTCCACAAGTATTTGGGTTTGTGAACTTAAAAATGTTTTTAGTAGTGGTAATAAAACCTGAACCCCAAAATGTTAAAAACAATAAAGCAAATCCAGGTATAGAAAATTTATTTTAAAAAATCAAACAAATTATGGATTTTTTTGCTGTCACTATTCACATGTGTCTAGTAATGAAATGGACTTCATATAGATGTTAAATTGTTACATCTGTTTAGTTTATTTTACAAATCTGTAGGCAATTAAATTTCTTCCTTAGTTTTATTCACACTAACGAAAATGTCTTTGAAGGTTTCATTTTTGCATGTAAAATGGTACACTTGCCCACTCCTCACTTCATTTTGCAATCTAGTTGTGAAATGTTCTGCATATTGACTTGTATATTTTGTGAACATTCTTGTATAGCTAGATCCTTTTGTAGGAAGTGGGAAAGAGATTTCTGTTCTAGAAGCCATTTTTAGATGCGCAATAAATTTACAACCTTATGAACATCTAACACATGTAAAGGCCCATATAAGGCCTTAAAACAATTAATTACAACTGATTCTGTGCTAAAGTATTTGTTAAGCTGGTCAACAAATTATGTTGCATTGCCTCAAGTATTAAAAGTCAAATTCTTTTCTTTAAGAGTCACTTTTTGACTACAAAATTAATGCACTTTTCAATGTACTTTGGTAGAGCAACAGTGACATCCAGTGATCAGGTTGGTAAATTTCTGGTGTTTGGTAGAGTGCAGATTTCAAAATCTGTTTCTTTTAAAGGTGACCATCTAAATTTAAATGAAACACCAGAAACTTGCCAAGTTCAGCATATTTCATACCATGTCTTTATCAAGAAGTAGTGCTAAAATTGTACATTACTTAAGTGTTATTAACCAAGAATTATTACAATTAAAACATAATTGATCCATTATCTGCTCATAGCACTTAAACACAAAACTAAACACATAATTGAGCACAAGCGTTTCAACTTGCTTCATGTTTTTTGTCCTGGGGGATTGTATTGATTAAGGGAAAGACGCCAGATGCTGGAAGTCTGGATTGGAATTGCACCACTGAACTGAAATTATATGCAAGTGCTGACTGTATGTAGTTACTTGTTTAGCATAATCAGCATTTAGACAATTTAAACAGGTCAGTTAAATGGAAGCACTGCAAAACTTGTACATGTTGGGGATTCAAATATTAGGACTCTTAAGTTTGTTTTCTGGTTTGGAAAGTAGACTCCAGTCTGATCTACACAAAAATTACAAAATATTTAATGATTTATTCACTGAGATTCAGCAACAGTTTAAAAGAATGCCTATCAGATTATTATAGTTCCCTTTCTGTTTATTAAAATTGTAATAAAAATACATATGCAAAACAGCTCATTCATTACTCCTTCTATATCACCACATAACAACAACCGGTCAGTAGACATACTACAGATCTTGCCCTTTGCAGTCTCACCAAGTATAATTAGAAATCTTGGGATACTTTGTCATCAAATACCATTGCATGGTAGTATTTGATGAACCACTATCAAGCAGTTTGTAACTTGTATATTTTATTTTATCTACATTCCATGCACAAGCACTAAATTAAAAGAGCTGTAAGGTTGCACAGGGG